>NC_135329.1:185315931-186648992 GCF_023851605.1 Tamandua tetradactyla
ATTCCTCCCAGGGTGGAATGGGAGACTAAGGCTTCTTCCTGGGTTCGTGTCTTTGCGGCTTCAGTCCACATGGCCATACTGTGTGTGTCCAGTCAAAAGCACTGTATCCTTAGCTCAAAATTCTGTGTATGCTTTACCCGCCTCCTGCCAAAAGCACCAACCTCCCCAGAAATATCTAGCTTTGTTGGTGAGAGGATTTAGCTAAATCCCCTCAGCTCAGAAAGGACTTTGCCAGCACGTACCAGCAAGTGAGAAAGTGAGCCATATTGCCAGCCTAGGCCAGCAGAATATATCCTGAAAGCCTTGGCTAGGCTAGCACTATCACTTGGGTAGACTATATAATGCTATATATAATATATATATAATATATGTATTTATATTAGGATGCTAATATATACCTGAACTGAAGAAATAGGAAGGGGTAGAATAAGGAGACATACCAGATTATCTGTTCCAAAGGGAAATAGGCCCAAAACTTTGTGGATAATTTCATGAAGGTCCTGGAAGGAAGAGCATCCTAAGGAAAAAATATACGATTTACCATCTTCCTTCTGCACCCGCTGGCCTTTTCCTGCAACTAAAGGAGGGAAATCGGTCCATGTTTCCCTTGTACCGCTTCAGTTATTTCTCCTCCTAGTACTCATTCTTTCTATCCCATTTTGTAAGCATAAGACAACTAACTTATCCAACAGAGATTTATCCCAATTTTCATAAAGAGTTCTGGCAAAGCTCTGGCATTTAACATTCTGTGGCTTTAGAACTCATCCTGAAGCAGTTAAAATATTCCAGAGCATGTAACATTCTTTTGTTGGAGGGAAAGACTAGCCTTATTGGTTGGTAGTAACTATTCACAATAGAATTGGCTTCACTGTTTTCGCAGAAAGAAAATTAAAAAAAAAATCCTTTTCACTTTTACATTCATGTTTTCTTTATCTCATGAAAATAATGAACAATTCTATTAATAGTAATACACAAGTTTATTAAAAATTATTCTTTTTCATTTTTACATAATATATTACCACAAATATAGAGGATGAATGTAAAATCCATTTATTATCTCACAGTACTGTTGGCCAGAAGTCCAGGCATATTTCTCTTCCCAGGGTCTTACAAGACTGAATCTGAGGTATCCATCAGGCTGGATTCTTTTTTGAAGGCTCTAGAGATGAATGGGTTTCCAAGCTCATTCAAAAGTTTTGGTAGAATCCAGTTCCATCTGAGGCCCTTGTTTCCTTGCTGGATGGCTTCTCGAAGCCACCTACATGCCTCCATCTTCCAGTCAGCTGTAGGGCCTCAAATCCTTTTCAAATATTGAATCTCTCTGCCCTCAACCGAGAAACTCTCTGATTTTAAAGGACTGGTATGATTACATTAGGGCCACAGGATTTTTTCCCTTTTGCCATATAGTCCAACATAATTATTGGGGTGACAACACAGAGAGGGAGAGTTGGTGTCTTGAGGGCCATCTTAAAGTTCTGTCTCATTATGCGGCACAAGAAGAGAAGATTTGGTATGACTGTGAGAAGGTTAATTACTGTCTAACCACACCCAGCATACCAAAAATGAGTAACTTAGAAGCAAGCCTTAAAGAGGTCATAAAAATAATTGCTTTCAGAGGTACATGGGTAGTTCAGTAGTAGAATGCTTGCCTGCCATGTGGGAGACCTGGGTTTGATTCCCTGCCCATGTTTTCCCCCAAAATACAATTGCTTTGGAAAACTGCAGCATCCCTTCCTTGTCTCAGATACTAGTACAATGGTATAGCTTAAAATATGTAAAGTAAACCTTGTAGATATTCAATGAGATGGTTCAAATCTATTATTAAGTATCTAAATGTCCAACTTATAATAGATACTAATTTCCTCATTTACCTGGGTTCCCTTATGTATAATTTTGACTGGAAGGGTTCTTTCCATCTTTAGTATTTACTCAAAAAAATACAATGATTGATTATGGTATAGGTAGCCAAAGTAGTATGTACATTTTTCCCTTTTACTTATTATCTAGTGTGGTTAACTGTCTTGTACATTTAGAATCTAAGAGTGAGTTCTCAGCTCTTATCTAATCAGTACAGACATAGAAGTCTGATTTCATAAATGTCTTATTTAAAGATTTACAGTTTATTACTCAGAACCAAGAAGTGAAAGAACTTAAATCATGTTGAATTTATAGACCCTTTGGATTCAGTTTTCCCATTAAAGTGTGTTTCAGAACACACACACACGCACACGCCCACACACACAAAGAGTATTACAGAAAAACACAAAGCTGGACAGCCTGTCTTTTTAAGAGCTTCGGTAACTTGAGGATTTCATGAATGTTTCCATCTCATTGTTGCCATTTTGTGATTGTGGTTATTTCTGTTCTTATAGGCCCATGACAGCCCCTCAGATGAGCAGGTGTGACCAAGGTCATAAAGGAACCACCACAGCCAACCACACCATGTCCTCTGGGGTAAACACCAGGTAATTCACTGGCACTTATTCTTCCATGACTTCTCAGTTTCATACTGTCAGGAATGGGGGGAATCCTGAAAACTGTCAATATTAACTGTGAAAATCCCCAAGGAAAAGAAAAAAAAGATCGGAGTTTAGAGTTATAAAAATACACTTAAGGTCTCTTTTGCAATTGTCCAAGAGAAAACGTAAACCACCTTTATAAATTGGCATTTGTGTTGGTTTGTTTGCATGAGCATGCTAGAATTTTGGCCTTCTAGGTGGTCCTTTAACTATTCCAGTATTGTTTGATTTGCTTCTAAGGAAAAGGCAACTGAACTATAATCAGGAAGTGGTTTCTAGAGTCAATTTTCTTTGAACAGATTTTCTACTGACATTTCAAACAAACTTTGACTCACATCCTCAAATGATGCTTTCATAGTTGTTGACTCAATCTCCTTATCTTATTTTGGTTTAACTCAAACATTGACTATACTAGTTAATATTTCACCTGCTTCATTGTATTCATGGTAACCACTATGTATTCTAAGGCACAAAAGTTTAATGAGCTTTCTCCTTCAAGGAAAGTTTAAGATAATGCAAAGCCAAAATCAGCTTAAGAAAAATTTACTTTTGCCCATTATAGAGTAGTTAGCAGGGAGGCCACTGAAGAAGAAACTAAATAATTTCCCACTCTCTCTGGAGCACATTTTTAAGTGTGTATCATTATTTACATAAAATTAGTTCCTTGCTCATCATATACGCTCATATTAAAATTAGAAAAAAAAACCTCCAAAGTATAAATTTTCTAATGCATTGATTGATTCATGCTTCAGTTTCTTTTATTAAAGAAAAATTATTATAGTTTTAGAGATATTTCGGGATACCTCTAGGTACGTTGGGCTAGGTGTAACTACTACATGGTGCACATGGAAAAAGAGGGCTTTTAGAGTGCTATTTTCAATATCATAAAGCAATAAGTCTACAGAATTGAAGTCAGCTTGTTTCTTCCTGTACACACCTATGCATAACTTAGATTTACTCTGCTTTCAAAGTTTTAAAAAATTCTTTTTGGGGGCTATATTCCGTGAGTTCATATTTATTTTTATATGATATGCCTTTATTCAGTGTGGCTGTAAAAGACCTTTCATAGCAGGTACAATTGTAGCATATGTGGCAGCCAAATGAAAGATTTTATATTTTAGGATTAATTGTGTTATTTGTAAAATTTATCAAACTATGTAGCTTCAAGGCCTTTTCATTTAAAAGTCTATAAGAAGAAGAAAAGGAAAAAACAGCATATAAGAAGCTCCACTAAAGGACCCTATTCTTGCCCTGATTAATTGTTTTTCTGACTTGTAGATACCAGGAACAAGGAGCCAAACTGCACTTTATCAGGTACAGGAATACTTGTCCAAATGTTATCCCAACGCTGACATCTTATGATGATTGCCTTTTGCGCTGGATTATGGTTCCCTGGGATTTAATTTACTTGAGGCATGGCGTACTTTTTCCAGGCAAATCCTCCGGAAGTGGCTTATGAAAAGCTACTCCAATTTGGGAGACAGTCTCTTCCGGGCTGATAAGCTTTCTTTATCCAAGAAGGTCGGGTTCTCCTAGACCCTGCCCACTGATTCACTCACTCATCAGGAATCGTACATTTTCCTCAGTGTGATCCCTCCTCTCACAGTTACACGTGCCTTTGCAGCCTTCCCCCTACTCTTCCCCAGTGAAACTTTTATCATTTCCTAGGGAAAACCTTCACTTGCTGGAGGAAGGGCAAGGTCTTCCCAGAGAGGAATTAGATGAACGGATTGCTCGGGAGGAGTTCCGAAGGCCCCGGGAGTCCCTGCTGAACATTTGCACTGAATTCTATAAGCACTGTGGGCCCAGGCTGAAGATCCTGCAGAACCTGGCTGGGGAACCACGGGTCACTGCCCTGGAGCTGCTGGACGTGAAGTCTCACATGAGGTATCATCCCTGCTGTCCCCGTCCCAAGTGTGAACACATCTTGGGCCAAGTGTCTAGGTGTGGGAGTGTCACCAGGATAAAAAAAAAAAAAATCTGGAATTTTCAGAATGATTTGTTTCCTGTGGCTTGGATGTATACCTGATAGGATTCTCTGGGAAAGTGAATGTCAAGTGTATCAAAAAAAAAAAAAAAAGAAAGAAAAAGGATGTCTGGATGGATGGGGAAATTGTGCTTAAACAGAAAAGCACAGTCCATATATTTGCTCCTCAATAAAAGAGAGCAAAAGGGAAATTTCATCCCTTGAATTTTTAGAAAAGTAGCATTCCTCCAAGTACCATTTACAACCCAGTGTCTAAACTTTTACGGGAATCCAATGTTTCCTTTCTAGTATTTTACTTGAAAAATGTGTTACTAATTTATGCTTGCAGACTTAATCTACTCTTGGGCTATGTAAGAACTCAGCAATGATCCCTGCAAAGAAGTGAGCCATTTCAACTTGTGTCCACAGTTTTCTTAGGCCTGAGACCCCTTACACTCATTGTGCATGATACCCTTCCATAGTTTTAAAAAGTGTCCTGATAAAAATTCTTAATTGGCTTAGGCCAGTCATATTTATTTTTACCAATTTTACTCCTGGTATGCCAGAGAGAGGCCCCAGAATTGCATCTCTATGCACTCAGATTGCTTTATTCCTATGGAGTTTCCATTGCACACGTTACTCCAAGGATCAGGACAGTGTTTGTGTTGTTTCCAGCTCCTGAAAAGGAACGTGATCCCAGAGAAGCTTGTTTTCAGATCTGGGGTAATAAAGCTAAAGGTAGAGTTAGGTTCTAAGCATTTAACAATAGTGTTGCAATATGCCATGCCATGCAAATTTGCAGAGTGTTGACTTTTTTCTTAAAACCATACTTTAAGTTTAGACAATACTAAGTGAGGAAACTGAAAGGATAGATAGAGAGAACACAGGCTTTTCCTCCTCCCAGGCTCGTGTCACATTCTTTGAGTTGTGGGCACACACTAAGTAAAGCCCTGGAGAACTCCGGAGGCTCCCAAATGTTCACACTCACTGCTGTTCAGTAATGGGGAAGAGCTTTTCACACACGAGAATTTCAGCTCCGAGATAGGAGGCTGCAGGGAAAGGGGAGGAAAGTTTGACATGTTCAGATGCTGCTGCCATAGCAAGTCACTGACAGTGGGTCCTTCCCTTTCCTTTTACACTATTCATCTCTAACTGACGTAAGTTACTCTGTAACAGAGAAGTGTCACATTCCCAGAATCAGAAAATCAGTAACAGCCATTTTGTGGGAGAAAGGGGGAAAGTTTCCTAGAGACCGACGGGGGGCGGGGGGCAGGGGGGCAGGGTTGAGAGAGAGCGAGAAATCACGCGTTAGTAAATAAATATCCCATAAATTAACTGTTAGTAGCACACATCTCTTTAGGGGTTTGGAGGAAGGAGACTAAGTGAGAGGAGCCTGGAGCTCCCTCTAGAGGCCACGACCTCTTAAAGGTTAAATGAACTATAAAAGTTGATTGAACTCAGTGCCTGGCACAGATAAAGGGCCCAAGAGATGGTAATGTTAATGAGAATGATCCAAATATTATGCTGGATACTGGGGATGTAAACAATCAAAAAATAAAATCTGATCCTCACAGTCCAATGCAAAAGGCAGACTTAAGAAAATAATTATAATGCTGTTTTGTTGCGAGTACTATAATCAGGTGTGTATTTATGTATTTATCATTTTACAAAGGATTTAAGGCAACTTAGAAAAATTATATTATACAAATGGATAAAGTATACAAACAAGGGAGTTATAACAATGTGAAAAATGAGCAGGGAAATAATGTTTGTGATAAGATTAGCGCAGGAAATAGGTATAATTTGATCATATTAGATGATATATTTGAATAAAAAAATTTGACTCTGAGCTCTTGAGCTATCAGAACAATGAGGGGAAAATTATGAACTGAAGAATCATAGAGTCCAGAATTCTCACCTGCCACGCCAGAGTCCCGGGTCCGATTCCCTGAGCCTGCCCATGCCAAAAAAAAAAATCATGAAGTCAATAAAGTAAAAACCATCAACCCTTTAGTGAAACATTGCTTTTTTAAAAAAAAAATACGAAGAATAAGACACGTCTCCTTGTTGGTGTTTGTTAAAAGGAAAGCAGTGTGGTGGACAACGTCCTTGACCCATCCCTGCAGTAGATAGAAGTGCCAGTTCCAGATGGCTGAATGCCTCTCAGGATAGAAAGGTAGCATAATGTCATAATGCAATCAGCAAAAGCAACCCATCTCAAGCCAGGATAATGTTATTCAGGAGCAGTTATTTGATGGCCTAGGTTTATAGGAGGGTGAAAAAAAATGTACTACCCAAGGAATATTTAGACTATGCCCTCTATTAATACAATTTCTCACAACAAGCTTTTGATAAAGTTGTCCCTGCCATATTCTCTGGCCAAACAGAGAGATTCTGTGTGGCTGAGCAAGAGGCATGTCCTTTTGCACTGAACTTCCACCAAGCAAAGGGTATAATTGTGGTTTTCTCTTACAAATTAAGTACACATTTAGATATATGTAGGAGAAAGAGTTAAATATATAAATTTGGGAACTGTGGGTGCAGAGGTGATATTTGAAGTAATAAGAATGGGTAATGAAAAGAGGGGTGATAAAAAGAGAAAAAGAATAATATAAAAGATAAAGGAGATATTTGCAGGAAGAATGTTATCTGAGCCAAAGAGCCAAGAAGCAGTGCTGAGGCAATATTTATTCCTGCATTTGCAGACTATACAGTTGAGTACAAGGCTCTCAGGGAACATTTTCTTGATTAGATAGAGTCTCTGCCCTAAAAGAATTCATTGCATCATTTGCCCAACTCAGAGCTGCCAAAAACAGGGTAGTGGGATCCACAAATTCTCTCTCTCTCTCAATAGGAAAACATCCTATGCTCTCATTAATAAAAGATCATAGAAATGTTTATTACCAAGAGATTATTCATATAGAAAAGACTATATGAAAGGAAAATTTTGTTTTATGTTCTATGCAAATGCATCTTATAACGTAACTAGGGATTGGAGAAATTCAAGTAGTAATCCATAAAATGACTCTGAAATTCAGGTATAAGTTTTTCTCAGCTTAAAATAGACAGACTATTTCTCAAATATTTTCAATGTATCTGTAAAATAACTTTAACCAGGGAAAAGGAGAAATATGTGTGCATGGGCATACCTTTATCTGTCACACAAACCACCTTAAAAATAAGGAATTATTTTCTATATGCCACATTTATGAGAAAGAAAAAAAAAGTACGCAGGTTGATTAAAATTACTTCTTTAAAGTATGCATGTACACACACAATTTCCAGAACTACGTGAATTTTCAGTATGGAGAGAAGAAAGTAGTAGAGTTAAGAGACAGAAGCTATCTCTTGATAATGATGGATTGCCATGGAGAAGATGGATTGATTTGGGCTTCCAGAATTAGCCCCAGTAGGAAGAAACTGAAAGGAATTTGTGGATTCACATGAGGAGAGCTCCCCACACTGTAGAATTCCAAATTTAAATGAGCTGCCTTGTGTGGTAGTGAATTTTCTATTCCTGGGAAGCTCTTAAACTATAGATCCCTTCAAGCATTTATCCTGCCTTTCCTGTCTTTTGTAATAGTCAAAAGGAAGCTTTCTTTTTAATGTCCTATAATTATTATACATGAGAAAAGAGATGATACAATTTTACCATTGTTTGGCCCCTAATGAAGTAATGGATCAATCCACAGATGGCAACTAGCTTCAGAAAAGGAGTAACAACCCAGAATCATGTACCTCCTTTTGAAGTACACACCACCTGTGGTAAAATATTGTCAGAAACGCAAACTGAGAAACTCAAGCTTATCTAGCATCTGAATATAACTATCAATTGAATTAAATATGAGGAGGGTGTGGGACTTATTAAATGACACCATAGAGATGCAATTAACAAATTCCAGAGTGGGAAACTCTAAAGAACAAACAGGTGATTTTTACAACAAATAAATTGTAAGTTGGTAAAAAAAAAAAAAAGAGCAGAATACAGAGAACCTATAAATTATGATTAAAAACATATCAATGAATAGAAGTTTATGTGCCTTGTTTGAGCTCTGATTTCAAAAAAAATGTTTATTAAAAATTATGAGATAGTGTGAGAATTTTGAAAATTAACTGGATATTTGATTTTTAAAAAGATTTATTTTAATTTGTTAGATGTAATGATATTGTAAATTTTTTAAAGAGACCTTAATCTTTAGAGAATGTACTGAAATTCATATGGGTAAAATGATACGATGCTTGGAATGTACTTCAGACTTGTCCAGAGTGAGGGCTGAAGGGAGTGATTGAGATGAAATAAGTGGCCATTAATTGATAATTATTGAAGCTGGGTGATGGGCTCATGGGATGTCCATTATGTATTCACCCACCTACTTTGTATATGTATGAAATTTTCCAAAATGTTTTACTTATTTCTGGGTCTAACCCTTGGAGATTCCCGTTCATTAGCTCTTGGATGGAGCCTGGGAACTATTCTGTAGTTTTACCTTCAACTATGTTTTTAAAAATAATACTGAGCAGCCAGGCAGGGACCCAGCATATGAAACCCCACCGCCTAAAGGACTCTTAAGGTCTCTTTCAACCCTGAGATTCTGTGACTCTAAGAAGATCATCTTCAGGACTTTCCAAGGCAAACTTTCTTTAGAGAAAAATGGAAAAGCTTATTTATGCCACCCTTTTCTCTCAATTCTCCCTTTTTTTTAGTAACAGTCCTGAAAACACTTAGTGTATTCACTCCTGTACTCCTGGCAACACTGGGCCTCTCAGTTCCCCTTCTCCATCAGAATTTCCCTATCCTGCATTCCATGGCAAATCTGAACGATAATTCCATGAATGAGTCCAGTTGTGTATTGCAAAATATACACATTTGGCATCTACTCAGCAATATTTGCAGTGAGGCATTGTAAAATTGTGAAATGCTTTATTCGTCCCAAATAAGATTTAATTGGCTTTAAAGCTCTGTATTACATTTTATCAGTATATCTGGAAATTGGTAACCCATGTCTGGCTTTGAAGATTACTTACTTATTTTATTTACCAGAAACCCCATTTGCACAATCAGTCCTGAAGGCCAATTCTTCTTCAGAAAATCCCACGCTTAGGTCATTGAGCGTGGACCTAGGTCCAGTTACTTGCGCTGTGGCCATCTTCTCTGTGTGACTGAGGAGGGAAATCCGACAGGTGGAGGCAACCAATTCCAGAGCTGTCTAGACAGTTCAGTTAGGCTGATTACACGAAGAGTCTCAGCAGAGCAGAAGGATCCATGTGAGGATGTTTTGATGGAGGGAATTAGAAATGGAGTTTGAACTCCCTGAGTTGCAGTAACAATCAGTACCTCTTTTTTATAAGTTACCTTTGACCTTTCTATTGGCAGTGAGGGAGCTGTGAAGCCTCATTGTTTGGACATTTGATACTAGTGATTTTTTTTTTTTTTTTTTTGCATGGACAGGCACCGAGAATTGAACCCGGGTCTCTGGCATGGCAGGGGAGAACTCTGCCACTGCACCACCGTCGCACCGCCCTTAGTGATTTTATTGTACATGAAAATTCATGTTCTTTTTTACATACATATGTACCTTTTGTATGTATATGTGATATATATGTGTGTGTGTGTATCTATATATATCTGTATACACATACAAAAGTGACATTATCTAGTTATGTTTGGCCTATCCTTAATCTCTCTGGGTTTAAAGTTTCTCGTCAGATGCTCTCTCATATTTACCCTCTAGAACACTGTATGAGTCTTTGTTAATATGCACGTGCAGCTATCAGTGTATTAGTTCATGCAAGAAGAGGCAGGAGATGGAGAGTATTGGGAAGATTTTTCTTAGTTTAGGGAATTGGTGTCCTGAAAGGGGAAGATTAGCACGAGGCCACTTGGGAAAACTCACATTGTGGTATTCTAAGTATCTTCCAAAAAAAATCATTTTAGATTGGCAGAAATTGCGCACTCCCTTCTGAAGCTGGCACCATATGACACCCAGACGATGGAGAGCCGTGGGCTCCGACGCTACATCATGGAGATGCTGCCTATTACTGACTGGACAGCTGAGGCAGTGAGGCCGGCTCTTATCCTCATTTTAAAGAGATTGGATAGAATGTTCAACAAAATTCATAAGATGCCTACTTTGAGGTGAGGATGCCTCCTAGTTACCTTCTGATATTGCAAGCCTCAAAATTAAGGTTTGTCATTTTTTAAGATGGTGGATCAGTCTGGAGTTGAGTGAGTGACTTTCCCATTAGTATATGCAAGCAGCTTATCATGTATATGAATGCGTAAGTGCCAGGTTCTACATTTTACATAAATAACATTTTCTTTCAAAATAAATGTGTTAGAAATGAAAAATTTATTCATTCTTTTGCTATTGTGTTCCTCGTGTGCAGCACAAAGGAAATCCAATAAGTTCCCTTCAATCATTTTTTTATACAAGGTAGGGTGTGCCTAAATTAAACAGCTATGAAAGAAGAAAATTGAGCTTAGTGCTCAAAATATCCTGTACTTAGGTACCCATTCAGAGAAATGCAAAGCTTTATAATAATCAGCCAAGCAGTAGCTAAAAATGTCCCAGGGCTAGTAACAAATACCCAATCTTCACCTTTACTTTGGTCCAAAGTGGCCCTAAATGAATACTATACCACTTAATTTCTGCTCAGGTCTCCATTGGTAGCCTTTCTATGGGTGTACATCTATAACCTGGAGATCTGACCCCATTTTAGAAACCTATAGCCGTAATGAGCAGAGAGTTCAACGAATAAATGCTGGTGATCCAACTAACTTGTGACAGCATTTTCTGTCCTTTTAAACTCAAACCAAAATCTGTGCAACATCTGCTCAAGAATTTGTAGCCCTTAGTGTTTCGTTTGTCAGCACTTTTCCAGGTTTTAGCCTGTGCTTTTCTGCAATTATGCAACTATAAGGTGTTGTTGATTTATTAAGAAAAGTAATGGAAAGATTTCTTTCTAATAATTGGTGGTTTGTTTGTTATTCTTTTGTACTATGGTTATTAATACTTATAGATCATTACATGGTTATTAGTTTCAGTAACTTGGAAATGCCTGTTCTTAAAATACTCCTGTGTTCTTTAATGGTCCAATGAAACTTTTACACAGATCAGCAAATGAGAAAGTCTTGTAAGGAATGCACTGGTTCACAAGAGTTTGTTAAAATCAATATTTTCTCTTAAATTATGTAGTATTTAAAGGTGTTAAACATTTCCATAGACTGGCACATTTGGTATATGAGTGTATCCATTATCAAACATTATCCTTTCTAAAAATAGATTTCTGGATTAATGCATAGACTTGATCAGTTAAAGGCAGTTTTCTGTGAATTTGGATTTAACCTCTTCAGGAAATTTCAGTTCAATAAGAGAATTTTGACTGGTGTTGACCTATGGATTACTTGAGCACATTGGTCATGAGTCATAAGGGATGTCAGTATAACCTCTCTGATGAGTACGTTTCCATTTTGCAATTGTAGATATTTCATCCTGATAGGAAATAACAGCTTTACAGATTGTCTCCAGGAAAATATATGGAACTAATATTGGTATCAGCAAAGCCCAGCCTGTTAATTTTATTGTGGTGGCAAAGTGTGGGGCAAAAGGGATGATTCCTTCAGTGCTAGAGCAATTATAAGTTAAATTGAATTTTATTACAGAAAAGGCCATGTTTATCGAATTGGGTTATATATGCCACCATTTATACTACTAACGAAAAGTAGCCAAAGAATATAATTTCTTAGGAGGCCAAGAAAGGATGTTTTTTAAATAAGCTGTTTTCTTCATAATATGACCTTTTGGGCAGTAAATAAACCACAAGTCCTAGTAGAAGCAGTCTGGTGTAAAAGTAGATTGGATCAAGTATATCCGATACATAGATTTCAGAAATCTGTAATTGTCAATACAGTTCTACTGTGAATAGTTACATCTATGGTGGGTTTTCTAAAATGATAGTCTTAGGACTCTCCCTCAAAGATAAAACCAGGAAACTGAAAATGCAACCCATTCATCCTCTCTGTTTTTTCTTCAATAGATTTTGTCTTATTAGTCGAGTGGGGCAGAAGTGCCTCTGCTACGTTTTCAGTATCTTCTTCCCCTCCCAGTGTGCTCTGTACTTTGGGAACAGCCTGGGTAAACTTCGTCCCGTGTGAAACATTCTGTTGTCTCAGAAACCCATTCTGTCTTAGATGGTGTGAGAATCACTGTCTCATTCACTTGTTTCAGACGGTCTCCAGAAAGGAACCAAGCTGCTAATGGCTCCTATATTGTATTCCAGGCGACAGGTTGAGTGGGAGCCTGCCAGCAATTTGATTGAAGGGGTTTGTTTGACACTTCAGAGGCAGCCAATCATATCCTTCCTGCCTCACCTTAGGTCCCTGATCAATGTCTGTGTCAATCTGGTGAGTAGCCAAGTGGCAATCTTATGAAACTTTGCAAAATTTAACTCTGCTATTGACTTCTCTGAACTGAAGATTTACAGGTCAACCACTTTGTGCCCCTCCCTACCCGTGAAAACAGACGGCTCAGGTGACACTGAAAATGGTGAGGTACACTTCAGGGTGGTGCATGGGGAGATACAGAGGCCCATCACTGCGTGACGGGGTTTTGGTGTATCACTTCCCATGCACTACTTTGACAGTTTGCCTCTTTAAGTTGCGCTGAGAGTTGAGGGCTGCCAGTTGGAGAGTGGGGTGGTGGAGACTGCACAATTGGCTAGAAATTGGGGTAGTCTGGGGTAAGGGTAGAGTTAAAATGCAAAGATATATATATATATTTTCTTTTTTTAGTGCAAAATGACATCATGAGTTGACCAGTCTAAGATTTATGTGAAGAAAATCTTTTTTTATTATTTCAGTAATATCTAGAGTCTGGTCCTGACAAGGTTTTGTACAATGTGCGGAAACCATGTTAGAACATTTCATTGAATAGGATCTGCTGCTTAACTAGTTGAGCAATAAATCTGTAGTTGGAATGCCTAGCGCAAATAGAGCTGTTGCCATCATCACTGTTGTCAGTATTTGTTCCATCAAAGAATGTTGATTGCATTCCTTTGAATCCAGAAGTAAGTATTTTCAGTCTCTGATTAGAATAGCTTTTTGGTTCATCTTTCATTATTTACATAGTTAGATACAACAACATTCTACAAAACCTTGGCTGAATTCTGTGTAATGTTCGATCTGACTCCAGACATTACATGCCTTCCAAAGAAGGGGGCAAGGAAGAAAAGATTGAAAGTAACATGCCCAACCTTCAATTTATTATTATTATCATCATCATCATTATTATTATTACATGAGACTCCTCTACTACGGTTGCATGAAATTGCAATAGTCAAGGCTGGTCATGTGCTCTCTTTGTATTTCAGGTGATGGGAGTGGTAGGACCTTCCAGTGTTGCTGATGGATTACCCCTTCTTCATCTCAGCCCTTATCTCTCACCACCTCTGCCCTTCAGCACAGCTGTTGTCCGGCTTGTAGCATTGCAGATACAGGTGTGACTGCCTTACCTGTTTGTCACGCTCATTGCGTTGTTGGTTGAGGCACCAGATCATGGTGTTCTCTTTTTTTTCTGCAAAGGCTGGGCAAAATCTGTGAAACAAAATAAATGTAAACAGCTCCAAATTTGTTTGGAGCTTCAGCACTGAGCTTGGCCCTAAGTTGTGCTTCTGTAATTCTTCTTGAGATCTCAAAAATAGCAGAGTCATTTAGTCTTGCCACAACCATAGGAACCACTCCAGTTATTTAAAATTTGTGCAAATACTTTAGGAAAATAATGGTTCACAGATAATCACATAATTGTTAAAGAGAAGAGGCAGCAGTATTCAAAGTCTGGTTTTAAATTATTTTCAGAAAGAATTGCAATATAAAATTCTTTCCAATGTTATCACTAGACTTTGAATATCTTAATTTGCCTCAGGGATCATGGGCTGAATATTGTGCTTTTTAAAAAATTGTCTCACTTGTTTTATTTCTTGAAATTAAAATAATCACTCCCAAGGCAAAAAGGACAGAATTCCAATTCCTTCGCCTATTTCTGTGTGTTATCTAATTTTAGAGAGCCATAAATCATCAGGAAACTCTGTGGCCAGTGGAAAATACACAACTGATGTAAATGGGTGACTGACCCATCCATTATCTGACAACCAGGCTGACGGTTCATCATCCAGAGCATGTATAGATGATAGATTAAGAGCTGTGGCTGCCATGCAGAAGAGAAACAATGTCATCCCTTTAGTGATCCATTATAGTAACCTGTGTTCAAAGACCATTTTTATTTCTGTATTGCTTGTTATTTTGTGGCTGGGAGAAGGCCATATGCAGGAGTCAGAAAGAAGACTTTTAAATTACTAAATAGATCAAATAGCAAGTTTTCATTTTCTTCCTTTTCCTTTGTCTCTAAAATATTTATTGGTGGGAGCATGGAGAAAATTAATGGGGGATATGGTTGTTTTGCACCATTATGATTTCTTCTGTAATATTTAAGATATTACTGTCTTTTTAGGTATTATAGCTCTCAATTATGTCACGCAAATGGTAAAGTATCAGTTTTGAATGAATCTTGTATGCTGCACAGACGACAATTGAACTCATAGTTTACAGGAGAAGCCAGCAGGGAAGTCACCATCTCCGTCATGCTGTGTAAAAACAAACATACTAAAAGGATATGGGGGTCAATTAATCTTTTCTTTTTTATTATTGCTGCACAGGCTTTAAAAGAAGATTTCCCCTTAAGCCATGTGATCTCCCCATTCACCAATCAAGAGCGAAGGGAGGGGATGCTTTTAAATCTGCTCATCCCATTTGTGCTCACAGTAGGATCTGGAAGCAAAGGTCTGATTAATTTAACTAAAAGAAACTTATTATTGTTGTTGTGTTTGCTTAAATGACAGGCTGTTATTTCTTTTTCCTTTTCCCAAAAAAGGCCATCACTGAAGTTGATCTGAATGATAAACAAGGTTACTTTAGAAAGTAGAGCTTTTCTTTCTTTTCAGTTCAACCACCCTGGGACAAGAGTTTCTCTCCTTCACTTCTTAGAAGATAAATCCTACTTAAAATCATCTCAAAAATCAGAAGAACATCTTTCAGTTAAAACAATGGTATTAGTTGAAGTATGGCTAGGTGGGAATTGGCAGGCGAATGGATTTTATAAGCTACTACCCCTATGTTTAGCGTAAATCCTGCCTTTTATTAAATTCCAATATATTTGTATTACTCTTCCTTTGTAGGGGCATTTTTCTTTTAGGAACACTTTATCTCAAATTTAAGGACAGCATGTTATGAGTACTTCAGCAGAGAAAAGCAAGGAAATGGAATTTGTAAGCAGGTATTTGGCTAAGAACACAGACATCTGGGTGCCCTACGGAGGAAGCACTCGGGTGCCAGGAACACTATTTCTGTCCATAGGAGAAACTGTACTTGATGGGGAGCTACCTAGATTTCTCAGGTGTTCTAGTTCGCATTTGAAAAGAGAACTGAGGGTTTTTACTGTGTGTCTAATGTGGAAAAGCCTACCTTCTGACGTGTTCTTCTTTCCACTTCCCTCTCCCAAACTCTGCCCTCTCAGACAGTCCATGGCTGGAGCAACCCGAGGTGCAGCTGCTGCTGCAGACGGTCATTAATGTCCTCCTGCCACCGCGGATCATCAGCACGTCCAGGAGCAAGAACTTCATGTTGGAGAGCTCCCCCGCCCACTGCTCCACACCCGGGGACGCTGGCAAGGACTTGCGCAGGGAAGGGCTGGCTGAATCCACTAGCCAAGCAGCGTACTTGGGTGAGTAATGTGTGTGGGGCTGGGTGGGTGGGGGTGTCTGCATATATACATTTATGTCTAATACTTACATTTTATATTTATCTTGTATTTATTATTACATGTGTATGTTATATATATATATATATATATATATATATATATATATATATATATACATGTGTATATGTTTATGTGTATGTGTGTGTGTGTATGAATAAATACAGATACAGTTGGTTAGTACATCCACCAGGACACAGAAAGTATTTAGAGAAATCCCTGGAGCAAGTAAGAAGCATTACCCTAGCAAAAAAGTCTGGTTTCCTTCGGTAAACGTATGCCCCCAAATAAAGTACTTTTAATATCTATGATGCTTAAATTACTTGGTTGTTTTTCTAAGAGAATCCAGGCATGCAAGGAAGGTTTTGCTAAAAGGATTCCTCCTTACTGACTAAGTACAAGATCACTAATGGGGTTGGTAGTTGTTACCAGATCCAGACTCAGTTTAGTATAAAAGGACACTGCATTACACAACTCAAGGGACTCATTAGTCAGCCATCTCTGTGAATGAAGCCCTGCAATTGGGCAGTCCACACCCTGCACAACACAGTGGCCTTCCTAATATATCAGGGCCCCTATTAGCTACTTTTCTTCCCTTGCAATGTCATCTTTAAATCACCTTTATCTTTACTCTAGTAAGGCGAATTGACTTATTCTCCTCCCATATGCTTGCCAATTACCTTCCCCTTCAACTTTTACGTTTCCATTACTCTGTCCCTACCTTTAACTTTGCCCTGTCCCATGGAGTGATGACCCTTTCCCTGATGACTGAGCCAGGTGGAAAAGACCCCTCTTGCTACCACTCTGAGAATAGGGAGCACTGGCTACAGGAAATCCCAAAAGGGAAAGTTCAAGTCTGACATTTCTCAGCTCATCAGAGCAGATCTTGGTGGGGAGTATAAAGCGGGCATACACACCGATAAAACAGTTCCTTGAAGTTTGGAGAACATGAGGTGTTTGAACTGCATCTTACAGGGGGTTGGTTGAAGATGATGTGGTAGACAATCAGAAAAAAGAGGGAGAAATAGAAGGATGCCTGTGCCCAGGACCTCAATTGCCCAGAGCATGAGAAAGTAGGGCTCAGACATTGGCTAGTGTTCTGCATGAGGTTTGGGATTATACAGAAGATGATGGAGAAAAATGACTGTACATGTGAGACAAAGATGTAAGAAAACACTTGAGGAGTAAATATTTTCGAGCCTCTCCATTTTCTGCCTTTTTAATGAAGGAGGATCCTTTGCTTATTTGGCCAGGCAGCTGGACCTCTTTTGTTTTATTTGTTTTTACATTTATTTTGAGTACTTACTATACATCCAGTAATGTTTTCTGTACATTATATGTATGACCTCATTTCACATCCTCACAACAACTCTGCAGAGTGAGCATCCTCATTTTAGGAATGAAGAAACTGAGGCCCAGATAGCTTGATTAACCTGCCTAAAGTCACACAGTTAATATGTGACCCAGCCAGAATTTGAATCCAAGCCATTTGCACCGCAGTCCTTGCTTTGCGCCCCTTGCTGCACTGCCTGTGTGATGGCTTAATGGTGTGTGAAGGTGAAAATCAGAATGGCAGAAACCCAAAGAAGACCAATGGGCAAATAACAGGAGAAAAGTCATCAAAATCAGAATAGGGAAAGAAAAATATTGCTTTTTCTTCATCTGTTTGTTTGTTTAGTTGAGGGAGAGAAATTGAGAGGAACACTGCCCTGAAGCATGAGATTCTGAGGAGGCAGATGGGTAAGGAAGAAAGCACACCTCTCTCTGTGCTGTGTGATGTGGTTCTTCCCTGGGAATGCCCTCAGACGGGAGAGGTGTATGTGACTCTTGAGGGCTTTAGGGAGTAGGATTTCTGTGTGCCCTTTAGATGCTGAGATGGACCTTAATGTGTGATGCCCTGGACTGCCCCATGACAAACCTTATGGGGAGACCTGGGCTGGCAAAGGAAGCTCCCATTATAATCTTCGCAATACTCGAGTTTGCCCTGATCTGGTTTGGGGAAGAAAAAATAGACAAAATATGGCTGTGATGGCCTGCCAGAATCTCAGAGGAAGAGAAATCCAAAAGTAATAGATGTGATGTACAATTCTTGGGGAGGGTGGGGGAGGTTGGCGAGAGGAGTTTTTATTGAATACTCATATCTTGAAAGATACACAACACATTCACTGATTACCTCTGGGGAGCAGTTTAAAGTGGGATTGGGAAGGGAGCAGGAAGGGATAGGACTTCCTTTTTTTTGAAACTTTGTGCATTTCTACATTGATTTTATTTTTAATGACAAAAATGTACAATTTCTCTGCTTAAAAGGAAAAATAAAATTTAAAAATATCCATGTTTTTGCTTCGGATGTGAGCGATATGCTGGTATTATCCTAAAGCACCCTGACGGAGCTTTTAACAGGAAAAGATTAGGTGCACATCGTGCTTATAAGATATTTTCCTTCTGATTCTGTGATTTGCTTTGCTCTGTATTTTCCAAAAGAGTAGATAAGAGTACTCCAAAAAGAGTACTTCAAAAAGATACTTGTGTTTTCCTAATCAGAATCAAAGCACGTTTATCATACAAATGTTTGGCTTGAGGTCAAGAACACTCTAACTCTGGAATGCGCAAACGTTTTGGAAAACCTGGAAAGGGTTTAGAGGTTGGGAAATTTGCCTGGCACGGAAGGGGCGCTGGATGTGGGCAGTGTCCCTCTGAAGCCCCATCCTCAGGCTCGCTTTTCTCTTTTGCTGGTGTGAAGCCCTGAAGGTGATTCTCGTCTGCTTCGAGAGGCAGCTGGGCAGCCAGTGGTACTGGCTGAGCCTCCAAGTGAAGGAGATGGCTCTGCGGAAGGTGGGAGGCCTGGCCTTGTGGGACTTCCTGGACTTCATCGTGCGGACCCGAATACCCATCTTTGTGCTCTTACGCCCTTTCATCCAGTGCAAGGTGCGGAGCGCGCCTCCTCTCCTGGAAGCCACAAGCCCCTGTGAATGTGCCACTCTCTGTTAAGGCAGGATTACAGCAGCCACGCTTGTGGGAGGGCGTGGGGGACATTTCTGTGGCTGTGTGCTCAAGCAGGGACTCAGTGAGGGCAAAAAGCCCCAAAAATACATCCCAGAGGATAAAATTTCACGTTGGAGGAACTGTCACAGTGAGATCATTTGAAGAGTCTATAAAACTTTGCTTTTCCTCCCTGAAAACAAACAACAACAACAAAAAAAGATAGACCCAATGAAATGACCCAGAGAATATCCTCCTTTCTTCAGTAGCATGACACAGATCTGATTTTAAATAAACATATGAAAAAGATGGATAATTAAAACATTTTTTTCCCTCTGAAACCCTTAACACTCATCTACTGTTCTTTTCATGCCCGGATTTCTTGGGGAGTTTATTTATTCAGCACTTCCTGTGTAAGCACTGTTTTAAGAACTTCACATGGATTACTACTTTATGTAATCCTTACAGTCACCTATGACGTAGATACACTCAATAGCCCATTGTACAGATCGGAAAATTGAGGCCCTGAGGATGTTATGCCTTCTTTTTAGCTTCTGGCCCAGCCAGCTGAGAACCACGAAGAGCTTTCTGCCCGACAACATATTGCTGACCAGCTGGAGCGACGCTTCATACCACGCCCTTTGTGTAAGAGCTCGCTCATTGCTGAATTCAACAGTGAACTAAAAATTCTAAAAGAGGCTGTCCACAGCGGATCAGGTACGGATGCATGGGCATTTTAAAGTTGTTTGACTAATGGAATTCCCACCTACAAAGAATCCCTCTGCTCAGATCGCTGCCCTTTTGGAGCCATGTATGAGTTTGCCATTTAGAGGTGCTAGTAGATCTGACCGATCAGGGTCGTCATCAAAACTGAAATCAAGTGGGTGTTATGGGAGTTTGATTTTACTTCTTAAATATTGTTTTCAATCCTCATTTCAGTTGTTCAGCTCTTCTTAGAATATTTAACTGAAAGAAAAAAAGTAGCCTGTTTAAATTCTGACCTTGATTTCCTTTTTGGTAGGGATGAAGGGGATTAGCATTCATTGAGCATCTGTTATATCATAGATTACTTGATAGATGGCATCTAGTTTAATCCACACAGCTACCTACAAGGTACATGGTAGAAAATCCACTTAGAGAATGGAAAACTGAGGCCCGTAGAGGTTAAATAACTTACACACGTAGAAAACAAGCAGTGAGGTTTTTTTTTAACCCTGGTCTGTATGATTATAAAGCCTTTAAATGTTTACAAATTGGGCAGGGGGGCGGGGAAGGAAAGGTGAGCAATGGTTGAATTAGAGTTGACACTAGGAAGTACTTTCCTTAGGTTATTAAAAAATGTCGGTGGGATTGTATTAATTTTTTCAATTATCTTAATAGCAGACCGCTGAGAGAGGAAAAAATCTCCTGCCTTTAGAGGGCAGTCATTACCCACATACAGAATACATGTTTCTCTACCCCCACCCTCATCCCCTTCCTTTACTTTCTGAAGGTTTATTATTCTTTACAGACAGTGTGTTAAAAGACCAAAATGTTTGACAAATACAATCTTGATAAAATCCATACATTGCCTTTCAAATATTCTGCTTTATACTAAAAAATCTGATATAGAACCAAGGAATATTTTGACAAGTACAATTTCCAGAAAAGGAGTATGAAAGCACACTGTTTTGACTATGCATTCTGATTTTTTATTGCGAGGTTCATATCAGACACCTTATTCACCACTTCCATATGCTTGTGTCAAGTAAGTTGTATTTCTCAACAAAAACTGGCAAATTGGAAACTACAATCCAGGTCAAAATAAATTTGTATCCTACTGGCCTTGGAAAAGGAAATAGAAAAGTTGTAAGAAGGAAAACAATGTGGAAGCATTTTACGGTGTTAGATAGTATGCTTTCACAAGGTAGCTAATCAGTTGTCAACACTGATTCTTCATTTTTTTTTCTGCATGGACAGATACCCGCATGGCAGGCGAGAATGCTGCCTGCTGAGCCACCATGGCCCACCCCATTCTCCATTTTTAACAGCCCTACCTCCATGTGCTTCTTTGCCCTAATAATCATTTGTCTGGGGTACACTATTTAACCACCTTTCCAAAAAAAAAAAATGCCTTGAAGCAGATATTTGTGTTCCTTCCACATGTTTACCACGTACGGTTTTTGGTCTTTCACATCCCCCAGCCTACCAAGGGAAGACGTCCATCAGCACCGTGGGCACCTCCACCTCTGCTTATCGCCTGAGTCTGGCCACCATGTCCCGCTCCAACACAGGCACCGGCACCGTCTGGGAGCAGGACAGTGAGCCCTCCCAGCAGGCTTCCCAGGACACCCTCAGTCGGACTGATGAGGAGGACGAGGAAAGTAGGTCATCCCACAGGGAACGGGGAGGGAAATACAGCTCAGCTTGGTGAGTGAGAGCCAGGCAAGGGATTCGGCCCTTTAGAACTTCTCCGGTTCTGATTCCCTAGCCATTTTTACAGAAAGGATTCATCATGAGGTTGTGATGGTTTCATGACTTGTAATCCCTGTTCTATAAATTCCTTGATATCCTTGGTCACTTAAAAGGAACTCAGGGAAAAAGTAAATCTTTAGCGGCCCTAAATTTTCTTTGAGTTTATATTATGTATTTGTCCTTTTCTATTAACCCTCATTTTAATTGTAGTTAAGTAACTAAGAGCCTGTGTTTCTCTTTCTCGTGTACACCTTGCTTAGAGGGTTAACCACCACTGACATGACCCCACTGGGCAGAGAAAGTGGGCAACACATATGCTCAATACCAGGAAGTGACTAGTTGGCTGAACCAGTTAAAACTTAAACTAGCAGCTGTCCTGTGAGGATAGAACCCAAGTGTGAATTAAGAGAGTCCTGATAATTGGGTCAGCTCAAGAGCTTCTAATGCATGTGCTAAAACTTTGGAGTTAGAAAGCAAGGGAGAATGGAGTAAGAAAGCAAGGGAGAATCAAGTCAAGAAAACACTTCATATGCATGCTCAAATGGGAGTAGATTTATAGTGTAAAAGTAGGGTGGAACTTTCTATTTACTGCTTGAAGGGAGATTTTCATTGCGTTGATTATTTTTCACTTATGTTTTAAAACATTCTGACATAAGAGTTACAGCAAAGTGTGCTGTCCATACCTTAAGAATTAAAACAAAATCTAGATTTCTACCCAGCAGTTCCCATGCAAATAAAAAAATGTCCACTCTGAACTAAAATTAAACAATGGAAATAGAAGTTGAGGTTAGAATTTTCATTAACTAAGATAAATGAAAGTGTCTTAATGTCCCACCACACTTGGGTGGTATAGGAGAGAAGAAATAAATGATATGTCAAAACACATTTCAGCACTATTTTCAGATCTAGCTTCAGGTTTAATCAGAAAACAAAGTTAATATCATATTGTCCTGCATCTGACATGTAGACACAAGTAATTAATTGCTCATGGATATCCCCTACAGTTGTCATTAGGGAAATCTTGAAAAATCTTGCCCAAGAAAACAGAACAAATAAAATGAAAGAGACAAATGATCAGACACTTGGAGTATCCATTAGGTCCTAGTAATATTTCAGAACTTGAGGTAAATACATATTTTTCTTCAGTGCTTGAGGTAATCTCTCCAGCACTTTTTTTTTAATGAGACTGGAAATGGCACCACTTGTACTAAATATACTTTTCAGGTAACCTGGTTAATAAATAGATTATCTAACCACTAGGAAGGAGCTAGGGAAGAAAAGCAGAGAAGATATAAACAAGAGATTCATTAGCCAAGAGCCAAGACTCATACAACTAGGCTGACAATGCAGGGGATAAAATGGAGGTAATGCAATATTTTGCTAATATCTCTGTTCTCAAACATCAGAGCCATCCCAGTGGAAGCAGGTTTGCTAACAAATGGTATGGTATGGTTTTGAAGAGAGGACATATTTGTAAGGGGAAGAGTATGAAAGCTATATTGTTGACTACTTTGAATTAAACTATTTACCGATTCTGTCACCAAACCTGCAATAAGACCTACCAGGTTACAAGTGAAACACAAGGAAGTTTGAGAAAGATATGTTCTTTCTCAATATATATACAAGAGATAATCTTGTAGGGGACATTTGTGACATTTGTCCCATTTGTGACAAAGAACATTTAACTGAAGGGGTAATGGAAGGGAGCACATGATTAGTTACCAAACAGTATGGAGAGAGTAACTGGTGTTAAATGATAAATGAGTTTGAAGAAGGGAGGGAAATCAATAGGATCTGGGAAAAAATCTGATCAAATAGCTCAATCTATTTATACAAATAGCTCAGTCTACCACATTTACATATATTTTAGGCATACAACATATTTGCTTATTTTTCTGCTCTGTGAATATGTATGAAAAGGAAATAATATTCTAGAACAAGAATCAATATCAAGTCAGTCATCATAAGGCATATTAAAAGTTCAACACTTTTCACCTCTTTGGTTTGAAATAAATTCAGTGAGAAATATGTCCACTAGGGAATTTTAAATAAATGATGTCAGATTGTTCTTATATGGTAGTAGTATAAATTCCTCAAAGGCCAATATGTTTATCAAAATGTATTTACTGTTCAGCAAAAACAACATTAATTCACTTAGAATGAGACTACCTTGCAGCAAATACTGTGCTAAATATAATTTTTATATGTATTTGAATATATTGATTACTATGAAGAACATGAGATTTTAATAATTAAGTTTTGGATTAGAATAAGCATTTATTCCTGAACTTTGTAGATTTTTAAATATTTTTCCAAGTAATATCTGAAATAGTCTTTCACAAAGCAGTCTAAAAATCAATAAATGCACTGAATATAATTTTTGAATGTTAAGGAAATATACTTGACTCATTCAATAACAAAGTCCCTTATTGAACTATTTCTGGGATGTTTTAAAAATGTATAGTTTAGCTCTTCCGAAATCTTTAATTTGCAAATTCCCATTAACTTTCACAAATAATCTACTTGTAAAAATGGACCAGAAGTTTGCATTTAATTCATGAAGCCTTTTGTAGCACAGGAGGGTAGGAGAGGTGTGAACATGAAGAGTTATCACTGGTACCTTCATACACATAAAAACTAAGACCCCCCCCCAAAGCTTTAGACTGCCCTGAGGTTGTATTCAAGCCAGGAAAATAACCCAAGCCACGTTTTGGTTTTGATTGTCTGATTAGCATCACAATTTCTGTAACACTCCATTCCTTTGCCCCTTGCAGATGACTCTGTAAGCATGCCCAGTGTGGTAAGTGAACAAGAAGCTTACCTCCTCAGTGCCATTGGAAGGAGGCGGTTCTCCAGCCACGTCTCCAGCATGTCTGCACCTCAGGCTGAGGTGGGCATGTTACCCAGCCAGAGGTAAAAAGCCATGAATCTTGTATACTCTGCATTTTGGGGCAAGGGTAGAAATTCTGAAAAGTCACTCCTGTATACTACAAAGGCTGAAAAAGAAGCAAGCAATGGTAATGATATTGGTAGCACATTCACCAAATGGCCTTTCAACGGGGTACTTAAGGCAACTACTGCGGAGAGTTTTCTAAGCTAGGGCAATAGAAAGGATCCCAGTTTCTGAGCCAAGCATTGTTTCTGCTTAAAAATTTCCCATAAATAGTTGCATGGTTTTCTTTGTGATTGTCAAGTAACATTTTTGTGTTCAGTTTTATCACTAGCTAAACTAAGTACCTAGCAAGAAGACTAGTTTGATATATTTGGTAAAGTTTAAGCTTCTGATATGTCACCAGCATCCAGTTAGAAGTAGGGATGCTTAAATAAGCAGAAAAGGGCCTGTGCAACTATGTGTGCTACTATGTGTGACCTTGGGCAAGTCATTTAACAATAGTTCTCAATTTCCCCATCTGTGAAATGAGGATTTGTCTAAAATGATCCTTAAGGTAAATTCTTTATGTAAAGTTTTATGATTCTATGACTAAACTCTTAAATATTTTCTTAGAAAAAGAATATGTATAGGTAAAAAAAAAAAAACTTCCAAGATATATAAACACAGTAAAATTGTAATATAGAAAATGGTCTCTGGTCAGAATCAAAATATTATGTTTCAGAGCCAATGATATTAAAAATTTCAGGAATTGAATACCTTTTTTCAAAGCATTGATCTGCGTGTTTTCAGCTAGTTTTTAAAATTTATTGTTTGTTTATGTCTTTATTTTTCAATACTTAAAGATTCAGTGTGGAATAATTCATTCATAGAAAATAATAAAAATCAGAGCACATTCTAAAGTTCAAATATGCAGGCATACTTACCCTGTGTCAGAATCTTTTATTAAATAGTTCATGAACTACACAGATAAAATAAAATCTGTGAAATAAAGCCTAAGTTTGGAAAATATAAAAAAATAGGGAAAACAATAAAAGATGATTAATAGGTAAATTTTGTAATTTTTAAGAAAGAAAGATCTTATGCAAGTACCATTTAATTATTACAAAAATTGACAACATATAAGCATTCCTGTCATTATAAAAGACTGTTTTACTTATGATTTGGTTATTTACCTGTGAAAAGAAAGTCTTAAAAACAAACTCTCAACAAAATCAGTACTAACCTATAAAACATCAAAAAAAAGATGTAATTTCTTATAAGTTAATATTTGTAGCTATGAAGTCATTTTCAATTACCAGCAATATACAAAGTTCTATCGAGAATAAAAGAAAATCAAATTACAATGTATTAAAAAGTTTTAATTAGGGAATTGTGAGATTTTTAAATGAGCTTTTTATTAGCTACCAAAAATAATCAAGCTGTCTGTCAAGACAAGTTCCCTGTCTTCCTGTCCCCTAATGTGTTAATTCATTTCCAGGAGAAAAACTGCTCTATTGTGGGTGTATTAGAAATCCAGAAAAAATAATATAATTAAGCCCTTGGGGCATGCCTCTTGTTTTGGAAGACTGGTGAAGGTGATACTGCCTCTGTGAATGAGGGAAACTGAGCCCCTTCCTGGGAACAGGGTACAAATAGGTAAACCTCAGTTCTTTGGGGAGTGGACCCTCCAGTTTTTAAAATGGTTGCAGTTTAATTCCATCCAATTTAACCAGTATTTATTGAGTACCTCATGGGTGCTTAGCTCAATGCTAGATACCAAAGAAAATACTAAGTGCAGCTTCTCCTCACAAGTCCCAGTTCAATTGGATCCAAATAAATCAATAAACTATTTAATTATTCTCTCACCAACCTGACAGGTTTCTTCTTTTGGCATTTGCATTTTCAGTCACTAGAGGATGGAGAGTAAGGAAGTAAATGCAAGTTTCATGTGAATTTTCTTTAGTATCTTCCCTCTGTTAACTTGTATTTCATTGTATAATTATCAGGGAAAGTCAGATTGTTTCTTTCCTTTAATAGTATCAGTTCCAAAAATTTGGTTGTGTCAGCTTATGGTAAGTGGTTTCTGTGTGATAATGTCACAACACACAAAAGAAAAGCAGAGCCCCAGGTCAATGAAACATCATGTACATAAAACAGGTTAAAAATAGTAATAATACAGCTAAGTAAATGGTGACCAAAAGAATGATAACTTCATCTTCTACAGATTTATTCTCCAAAGTATTTCAGAGCTTATGTGACCACTTGGAGCACATTTTAATCTCAACACTTGCCCAATAAATAGATCATTCCTCTGAGAGTCTTATCCATCCAAAGTCCCTTCTTTCCCTCTGCCTTGAGTCCTATGTCTTTACAAACCCAGCACAAGGTGAAATGGTTGATTGTCTCCTTTTCCTTCCTTGTTCGTGAAATTTATTTTTGGTTCTTGAAAGCAAAAAATTGCATGCCTTTTTCCTTTTTTTTGCATTTTCTTTCCCTAAATGCTTCATTTCCCTACCCCTCCTGCAGTGAACCTAATGTCCTCGATGACTCCCAGGGCCTGGCCGCTGAGGGCAGCCTCTCTAGGTACAGTGTCAACGCTACCTGTCTATTGGTGTCTGTGCTGGGAAACTACCTGTTCCCTGTCTCCTCTGTCTCTCTGTCTCCTCTCGCCCCGTCTTGATATCTATTTCCATTCCTTACCCTTTGTTGTTCATGATTACCCGAGCCTGGAAGTCAAAGGTGTAGCTAACCCTCCTTCATTTTCAGCTTCAGAGCTCAACCATAATGCCTTAAAAAGCGTATTAAAAACTCTGTGGATGCCATGCTGGAGACCTGGGTTTGATTCCTGGTGCCTGCCCATGTAAACAAACAAACAAACAAACAAAAACTCTGTGGAGTTCCTTTAGGGGCTTGTCCCATAGATGTCTAAAAAATCTGATATACCAAATGTTAAATTTATCCCAGCTAATTATTCCCTCCCACAATAATATTCATTAAAAAATTTAAAAATTGTTTTGCTGAAGCCTTTGAATACCATGCCTCACCATCAGGAAGCCCCTTACTAAATCAAGACAGGTCATTTAGGTTAATACTGTGGATAAGTAAGAAAGCAAACAATGATGTTAATTAAGAATAACAATGCCAATATAACTTAAATAATTACCTCTCTTTGATGCATGCTATTTGGCTGGCTATTATAGTAGTGTGTTCAAACAACTCTTATGTAAAGAATTTGTGTCCCAGAAAAAGGTGACTCCAAAACTTGCCATGAAATTAAGATACAAACATTTCTTGGTAAGTAAATAAGTCTTATTATGCAAATAATACGATTTCTTGGCTATTCCTTGAAAGCTTCAGAAAGGGGGACTGCACCTTTAACACTCAGATAAACCACGTCAAACATTCCTAATCTTGTGCTGTTGATTCACACCTCTCAACTAATCCTCATTAGGGGTTATGCTTCTTGTTCATCCTAAGACTGCCTCTGTTCCATGTCAAGAGAAAACATTCCCTTTAAGGTTTGCATTATATAGTGAGTATAAGAAATCTGTGTTTATTGCTTTTTCACAAGGATGAGGAAATGTTGAGAGGCTGTTCCTGTGAAAGGTTGTGTGTTTTTTTTTTTTCTTTTTCTTTTATTTGCGTCTTGTTCAGATTTCACATTTTCTTTTGCAATTGAAAATGGGAAATTTAGTCCATTATCAGGTGTTTCCTTTTTATTTTTATTGGACCCATAATTCATGACATTCATTTGTGTTTGCAAGCCCTTGCCTTGAAAGACCAGTCTCTTATTGGTGGAAAATACCGAAGTGCTGCAGAGTGCAGACTTAATTCCATTAGCAGGAGCTATGGAGACAAAGAAGTTGAGAAACAAAACAGTTCCTCAAGATGGCATCTCCGTTGTTCACAGTATTTGAAGAGATCTGAACCAAGCCTAGCATGGTGACCATTGCTTCAAAGAATGCGTTTGTTTAATGCTTAAAAGTCCACTGGAGACAGGAGATCCTTGATTAGAATGTAGTTTCAGTGGCTTTCCGGCAATAGAATATATTAAATAGACTTCCATTTGGCTGGCTTTGTGCTGAGATTTTTCTCATTAGGCCACATTCTATTCTTGCTGAGTAAATACCAGTCTAGGGTTGGTGAGAGAAGGCAGGCGCTTGAGCGGATTTTTTTTATGAACTCTCCAAAGGATTAGACCCTCTCTGGTAGGCTCTGGGTTAAAACAGTGATTGATTCGAAGTTATCCCAAATTAATCCAGTCTGCCCTGGGTCCAGTGCCAATAAGAGTAAACTGAAAGTTCCTGCTAGGTAAGAGTGGTTTAGAACCAAAGCTATAGAGGTTATTAACAACTGAATTAATCCATCATGTCAGGATTCTGACTGCTGTTGATCTGTTGTTCCTGTGACAGTTGTTTTTAGTTATGGTGTGAGTCACCCTAGTTGTGGTCAAGAAACAGGAAGATGCCTATTGGATTCTGCAGTATTTCTCTTAATGCAGTGACATTCCACCAGCCAGCAGCATATCCACCTTTGCCATACCCTAAAAATCCTGTCTCTTGCTCTGTCATATCACCAAGTTCTCTTTGGAGGAGAGGTGGGTTTACAGAATAGGACATGTACTTTTATGTTTGGTTTCCAGGCTTTTGTATTTGGAGTGTGCAACTTCTCTATACTTCAGATCCAAATCCTAAAGAAGCAGTAGGGTTATTAACCATGTAAATTACACTTAACCTGAGCACCAGGACCTAAAATAACTCAGTAGTTCTGAGGAAAATCTGGCTCCAAAGCCTAAAGAATATTGGGAAATACTTCTAAGGGAAAGTAATAAACCCTACTTTTTTCCCCATAATATTTTGCTAAACTTTCATGGGAATTTGCTTTTGAATGAGCATTTGTTTTGGGCAAAAGAAGCAGGTTGGACTGGATGGGCTAAATGAGGAAGTGCCTAAAATAACCCTGATAAGTAGGTGGAAACCAATAAAAATTTTCCAAAGCTATTGAAAATTTCTTCTAGGATTTTTTTTAACCTGTGCTAATGTTTCTTTTAAAAGATTCACCATTAGAAATAGCCTGTTAGAAGTTGTATGCTCTGGAGAAATGATTCTTTCTTTTGGAAATTAATAAATTAAAATATTCTATGGGAGAGTTCCTTTATTTGGATAGCATTGCTCTTTACTCTTAGAGGTTTAAAGTCTCATTGTACATGTTTCCTACCTGTCTAGACCCTGGACATAATTTTTCTTCAGAAGAATAGAGACATATAGAAAGTTATTCAAGTACTTAAGACTGGATAATTAGGCTTGAGAATTAGATTTTGTTTGGACACATTAGAACATTTTGAAAGGCGGGAATTGACAATCAATTCTTAAACAAACAGATTGCAATGCTATTTGATTTACAAACGTAATTTTAATGTCCATGGAAAATAAGAAAGTGACTCAAGTTTGAATAAGACTATAGAGTCTAGGTGAGAAGAAAAAAAAATAGGACCTATCTTATGATCATCACATTTTCCAAGTATGAAACCCTGGCAGATACTTTGAAAGTACAGAGAAAAAAATTAAAATTGCCTTTTTATGTAGCTGACAATTAATGACTGAGAAGATATGTGTCATGATATTATGGATACATACTTTATGATTGCTAAATCAGTTCTTATGAGATAGCTAGGAACCAGATTAATCCTTGTTTTTAATCTGACTCCAAAAATTTTCTTGGCTACTGTGGAGACTCAGTAAATTTTAAATAAAATGTTTTACTGGGATACATGAAAGTAGGATTTAGTCTACTGTTTATTTCTCTGTTCTCTACAAATGCTTCTTGGCTCTGTTGGTGCCAGCTTTATGTAATCTCATCAGAAGGCCATCACTTCAGGGTAAATGGCTATTCTATGTCTTTCTTGTGTTCCATCTGTGGGTTTCTCTAACCATAGTAAAATTCAGACTAAAAGTGCAGATAAAAGCAGTGAAACTCACTAGCTCACTTTTTCCTGTGCTGGCCTCACCCAGTGTTTCTACTTAGATTTTTTAATTTATGAAATATGTATTTTTTGTAGTTCGATGTGAGTGAAATTAATTTTTATTCTTTTACTGAAAGGCCCTTGTTTGCCTATACCTTAAGAAATACCATGAGGAGGTATATATTCCATTAGGAGCTACATACATATATATGTTTGTGTGTGTGTGTGTGTGTGTGTGCATGCATACACACACTATAATTCAGGTCAGCACTCCGAAACGGGGGATAAAGGTATTTTGTCCCCCAGTCACCCTCCTGGCATTGTCTAAATTTGGCTAGCTTATAAATTACTTTGTTGCATTTTAAGTATGTTTTGTTCTTTGTAGATAGTGTTTGAATCACTCCAGTTGTGTGGCGTACCATTTACTTTTCTACAACCTAGATTATTACACAATCTGCCATGGTGATATTTGGTAGATGACAGAAAAATGCAAGAAATGATTTTATTTCTAAATGTGTTACAAGATGTTAGCTTCAGTTTAGACAGTTTTATTCGCTTTTATCCTTATTTCCTCCCTGGTACTTGACCAAAACAGTGGAAACCAATCATTTTTCATTGCCAAGATTCAAGACTTCAGGATACCAGGGATTTGCATAAGAAAAAGTTTTCAGACCGTGTCCCAGTGCTCTGACATATCTTGAAAAATTTTCAGCTTTTAAGATTTATTTGTTATAACTATCGTATATGAAGTAGATATTCCCATTATTCAAAGTTATCCAACAACCTACTGGAATATAAAATTTGAGATCATTGAGTAAAACAATGTACATTATTTCCTTTAAAAGAGAAACTTGTTTTGATTATTGCAATTGTGGTAGGTAAGAATTATAATGGGGCTGTTTAAAAAAACTGAAATAGAAAATGGGGCATAATACAGAGAGGCACTTAGTGCAAACACTTCAGTCTTCTGATTGGCTTTAGTTTGTGATGTATCTTGTAGTCATACATCACAAATCCAGCAGATATGAATATTATGTAATGTGGAGAGAAGCTAAATTGCAACTACTTTTCATATGACACTCAAATCAGATATAGAACCCCCCAAAAGAAGTATGTTCTACGTAAATGACTCTTCAGATGTTAACTTCTTTGAAAGTTTATTATTAATGTTTCCTAACTGTACATGAGTAAGTCAGCCTGTGTGTTCTAAATATAAACATGTTCACGTCACATCTTCAGGAAGAGTATAATTCAGCAGGGATGCATTTCCAAGGACATGTTCTAAAATTTCATCTTTGATGTACGCATTCCACTGATGAAATGCTATCTCATTTACCTAGAAAAACTAATTACCAAAGCTGTAAACTTGATAACATTTCTTAGACATAAGCCTCTCCATCCACAGAGAAAATGTTGATGCTTATGATCTTCCCGTGGAATAATCATTGTAAAATTACCATTATGCTTTAACATTTAACACTCCCTGAAAAACATGTATTTCTTTTCTTTTCTTGCACCATTCTTTTTTACAATCTCAGATAACTGAATAAAAATGGGACATGAGGACTGCCTCGATTTCATTTTCTCTGCCCAGTTATTTTCAAAACATTTTATTACCCACTCCCTTTTAGTATTCTAGAAGCAATAAACTCATTACAAACATCAAATGCAAAACAAGAAAGCATGCTGTCCTTTTCATGTCCAAACCATTTTACATCAACTAACTTCTCTTCTCTACCTTAATGGGAGGTAGGTGGTAAGTATTAACCTCCCTTTATGGGCAAGGGAACTGAGGTAACATTTAGATGTCAATGAAGTATCAATGCCAATGAAAGTTTTGCTTGGTATTTGAGAAAAACTTGTTTCTACTTTTGTGCAAATGGTAATTCAACAGACACATGTTAAAACATAATTAATAAGGAGATGTCATTTCAAATATGCCAGTAACATAGTCTGAATTGCTTACCAGAATTTATGGCATTATTCCTTTGGGGTAATTTTCCCTCTTTATAAAAATATGCTTCAAAGTCATATATATACAAAGATACTGTTCATTGATCTTTTTAACTTCAAGAGAACATGACAGTTCAAAAACACTTCTTTTGAGTATTTCTGCAATTTTACGTTGTGTACCCCAAGTGGTGTAATTATGATGTAAATATGTCCATAATTCATAAAAATTTAATAAACCCATTTGGAAGTCATTGATTTTCTTCTGGTGGAAATATGAGTCAGGTTTTTAAAATATGACAAACCATGCCTGTGTCAATGATGTGATGACTAGTTGCTAATACAACGGGGGAAACATCTGATTGTCCATCTTGCCATCTGTTTCTCTCCCTACAACCTCAGCCAGGTCTTTAGGTAGCTCTTATTTTTTTAAATGTAAATTAAGGGAATATAATCTTTCTTTTACCTGCATGGTTGCTGACTCTGGATCTCTCTATGAAATACTTTACGCTGAAAATTATCTGTAGATGACTCTCCTTTTGCAAAAGCAAAACAGAATTTAATTACCTATTAACCAAATAATCACATTGGCATCACCCACAGAACGGGGCATGGTACACTCTCGTTATAAATACTTATTCTACATGCATGCAGAATGTAAAAGGATTATGGGATCATATTAGTATTTTCAGCTTCACCCAAATCTAAAATAGTGACCAATGACAGTATTCATTTTTGCATAAAAAAAGACACACATGCACAGTAAATTTGGGAGGAGCAGGTTGTTGCTTTTACAGACTGCACAATATGTTTGAGTGCAGCTACTGGATCTTAAAGCTCCTGAGTTGAAATGACAACTCAATTACTTTGTCAGCCTTTTAAATATAAAACTCCTTTTTAAAAAACATTTGATTGTCTACCCATGTGACTATGCATTTACTCAGTAGTCACAGAGACTTCAGGCTGCAAACATGTGTTGAATGTGCCCCTTCACCCAAATGGAATCTGTGTCTGATGTGTTTTGATATTCGTCCATCTTATTTTCATTTAAATTGAAATTTTATAAAGGTGTTCCCATTCATGTGAAAGAGTTGTTTGTGTTTGTTCATCACCACCTTTTCCCTTCCCCTTGGAAAAAAAAATTGAGATTAGAATATGACATCTTAAACCTTTTTGGTGGCTTCCAAACCAGGGGTGTGATCGAAACAACGTTTTGTTGAATGAGATATGGCATCAGTGATTGAAAACAGAATCTCAATTTTGGCAGCCTGAGGCTACAAGGCTTGTCCTCCCTCCTAAACCTTTGAAAATCCTATCCCAGGGACTCTTTCCCAACCATCCTTCAAAGATAATGGTGTCTTTGAAGTGACTGTTTCATATAAATGATTTTGGCTGATATCTACCATAGGATAGTCTTCTGTGCTCTCTCCAGGGTACACTAACGCTGTTGCTGCTTGACAGGGTGGCAAGTGTACAGAGCGAGCCTGGCCAACAGAACCTCCTCATTCAGCAGCCGTTGGGGAGGAAGAGGGGTCTGCGGCAGGTAAGCAGACCCTGTAAGTAAAGCGAGTCATCCTGTGAAATGGAAGCTCTATTCAATTTTTAATGCTTATATATATTAAGATTATATTTTGCCTTCTCCCCACCTGAAATATGCAGTTCAGAGCAACTTTAAAACATGGTAAGTGCTTGAGAAAGCTACAAGACCTGAATCTTCTTATTAGCAAAGCTGTTTACATAGCAGAGTAAGGGGCTACAATTCTATTTGTTTCCTATCCAGAAACCTTCCTTAGCCAAATTTACTGACAGAGGTAGGTTAGTTGTAAAGTTGATTTAAGGCCCAATTCTGTGTAGAGACAGAGATAGAGTAGTCCTTTCTTCCTCGTTCCAAGATTAATGATTCAATTTAAAACTGAAATGGAAGTAAAACTAGCTTTTCAATTTCTTTAGTTGGGATTCTTTTTCATTATTTTCTAAATAAAAATCTAAGTAAGATTTTGTCCAACGGGAGCTTTCCAGCACCATTTCAGGTAACAGACATTTTCCTAGCGTCTGAGGTTTTCTCATAAACTACCTTTTTTGAGCATTAGAATATATTCTAGAACTTTGAGATGAGCAAAAGGTGACTTAGTAAGCAATAATTATTAGTTTCTTATATTAATGTAACTATTTTTAAATTACGTTAATTAATGTTCTTAAAATATATAAAGGAGTAATAGCTGGGGGATAGAATTGATGAAAGAGAATCTCAGAATCAAATATTTGTAGTCAGATAAGCAGACAGAAGTTTTATCAGCTACAAATATAAGGAACAATCATAAGAGCCACAGAAACATGTAAATAAAGGACCAAATTATAGTCAGAATCCTCTGCTTCCTCCAAGGCAGTCTGCGTTCTCTTGCCAGCTTTATTGTGCCTCTTCTCTTTAGCTCAGACGTCCTCTGCTATCACGTCAGAAGACCCAGAATGAATCTAGAAACCACCATGGGGCTCGGCTGTCAACTACTCGCAGGAGCATCCAACCTAAAACAAAGCCGTCTGGTGAGGCCTCCTTCACGCTGCCAGGCAAACCAGATAGGAAGGCCTGCAGAAACTGAGCTAATGCACATAAGCAGCCCTTGGGAAGCACTAGGATAAGGGAAGAAGTTGCCGAGATAATTTTAGAGTCCTTTTCTTCATCCTCTCCTACTCTCGTCCCTACCACCAGAAACTCAGGGATGGAAAAGCTTAAGAGAAACCACAGATAATAAGCAATTTGACTATTGAGAGTTGTGTCTCCTATCCCTGCCCCAACCCCGCCCCTGCCCAAGCCAAGGACTGGGTTTGTTGTATGTCATACTGAAGTCAACGGAGTGATAAATAATATGGACTTTTAAGTCCTGCTGGCAGTTGTTATAACAGCTGATAAAGTTAACCTAATGCTGTATGCAGATCTTGATTTTAGGCCATTTATATAAAAATGATTTTTTCTACCCAAATCCCACTCTTTGATAGGGGGTAAAATTGAAATTTGTACATAATAGTCTTAAAATGCTCTCATTTATTAAAAAACCAATAATGCCTTCACTAGGAGAAGCCAGGAAACATTGATTTAAAATGAGTATTGACACTGTGTTTATTAAGCATTAGTAATGCATTCCCCTCAATTTCCCTGCTATTTACTGCCTCACCTCTGACTTACAGCAGATCAGAAACGGTCTGTGACTTTCATCGAGGCTCAGCCAGAGCCAGCAGCTGCTTTAACAGACATACTTCCTGCCGCAAGCCAGCCACAGAGCTGTAGCCCAGCCCCACCTAGGAAACCAGAAGGAATGGACAAACCAGTCCTCACCTCTTCTCCTGCCATTGTTGTTGCTGATCTCCACAGTCTGTCTCCCAAGCAGGTGAGGATGCTGAAGAAATGACGAGGCTTGCTCCGTGCATATTTTTGTTTCAGCAACCATTTGAATATGCAAATTTATTGCATAAAATTAAGTCTGGGTCTGTAATGCTTTATTAGCCAGGTTGCACTGGTCTTGTCATCATGAAAACGAAAATCTACACAAAGTATATGGCTATGAATACACCTATTTAAGAAGGACCAAAGAGAAGTCTTGGTATTGTTAGTTATGAAAAACCTAAGAGAAAATATTTTGCAGCTGAAATAATTATTTCAGGTATATAATTCATAGTCAAAGAATACTTCAATAAAAAGAAAGAAAGTTTCCAATTTAGATGAAGCCTTTAAATTTAAAGCCTTCTGTTTTCTATAAGATGAAAAGAACTTTTTGTTTAGATTTTCTCATTGTTTTGATATTTTTCTTGCTCTTTTGATATTTTTCCTTCCTGTTTTAATTTTTATAAATGAATTCCTGTAGGTCCTTTACTCATCCCATGTGGTACTTAAAGAAAGCTAAGGGGCTACTCTTCATACTATCTACATCCATATAATCTCTAAGGTCTAAAAAGCATTGAAACATTTATCATTCGATCATTCGATCTTCACAGTCTACAGGGTAAGCAGGAGAAAAATTGTATTTATGTCACAGATTAAAACCAAGGCCTAGAAAGTTGGGAGGACTTATGCAAAATCTCACGTATAACAAACTATAGAACTGGGACTAGCATTCCTATTCCTCGTCCAGTTACAAATAGACAATATTTTTTGATACTTTCCTCTGGGACCTATCCCACCTTTTCATGATGTCGTGATTGTTTTGATTTCAGAGTGAGACCATCCCTACTGAAGAAGGAGAAAAGGAGGAGGACACAGAAGCACAAGGTGGTACAGCACAGAGTCCCCTGTCTACTCAGCTGTCAGACCCTGATGATTTTGCAGGCCTTGAGACATCTAGCCTTCTACAGCACGGAGACACTGTCCTTCACATTAGTGAGGAAAATGGCATGGAAAACCCCCTGCTGTCAAGCCAGTTCCCTTTTACTCCTAGTGAACTAGGGAAGACTGATGTAGACCTAGATGAATCTCATGTTTAATTCTGTATCTTGAAAGAGTTGCAGGTGTAAATAAGACCTGGAAGGGATCACTCTGCTGAAAGCTGAACACTTTTTCCTGGAAAAGATTAATTTAAAAAACAGCACTTTACATCCAACGAGTGGCACAAACCTGAGTACATTTTGCTGCCAATGTGCAAGATGTTTTATAAACATTGTCATAATCACTGGCTAATCTGATTTGGTTCTGCAGAGAACAAAAAACCAGGGAGGAATAAGGGAAAGAGCCATTTTGCTGCACATTGTTTATGACTGAAGAAGCCTTGGGCAGTTAGAACTGTGTACTATTACAAAGTTGCTTACCTGAGAATATTAAATACATTCTAAAAAGAGAATCCAATTTTTTGAGGTTACTCATATTATACATCCCATGCAAATGTTTATTTTTATAGTTTCAAAAATATTAAATCAGATGGCTGTACAAGTAGCAATATAGATAAAAATAATCAGAAGGAAAATGTTAGTTTGGGGAAAGTAAATAATAAATAGGCTCGCAGCCATTTTGCTTCTGTCAACAATATTGCCATTCAAAGAAGAAAAAATACTATTTTTAGAACTGTGGAGTTTTCAATATTTATTTTTCAACTGCTATTTTAATTTCATGTAAATCAAAATGCTAATGCCATACGATTATTCCATTTCATTATCACACATATAGAGAATATTTGAAAATTTATCAGAAATAACTTTTAATTAAGAAACTAAACAGCCTATACAACAATAAAAATTAAATGTAAATTTTAATAGCTAGCTAGAAATAGGTGGTTTTCCTACTTCTAGCCCAGACAACATCAATGCGAAGATAAGGAGGTATTGTGAAATATGATTTATTTCCCACATAGTATCCTGTGCCCATCCTTGATGGCATATTTTCAGATATTAAGGTTAGTGTTAGATAGAATTGGTTCAATAAAATAACCTGTTCTCAATGTTAATACCAATCTTATGATCTTGGCACATCTAAGTTTACGAGGAGAAAAATACATAAAGTGGGCTAGTTCTTTATAGACAGAGCCAGCTTGTGTATTTTGCAAGTAGGCCATTAACTTGATGTTCAATTACATCAAAAAAAAAGTTTAAAACTTAGAAAGCTTGTGAGGCCAATGCCTAATGTGTTCTTGATCCTTTAGTAGGGCTGGAAATCATAGAGTTCAAAGTTGAATTTCAACATTTTAACAATTTACAATAGAAAACTACTACATAACTATTAAGCATATAAAAAAAAAACTCATATGAATACCAAAATTGGTATGGTGTGTGTGTGTGTGTGTGTGTGTGTGTGTTTTAGTCCTCAAATTAAAGTTAAATATAGACTTTGGTTACATTGCAATGAATTTAAAACACATTCTGAATGCTTTAAGTTTGACCATGTTGGCCATGATATGTAATGTATATATAGAAGAAACCTGCTAAACCTGCCCTAATCATATAAAGGAATTATTTTCTGTTAGAAGTGAGTATTAAATTGACCTTGTTTATATTGTGATTTATATAAGCCTAAATATAATATTGGGTTATGGTCCCATTCAATTAGAAAATGAAATGACTGAATATCAGTGAGTTAAAGATAAAAAGATGAAACTAAATTTTCAAATCTAAATGTTCAAAAATTAGAGAAACTGGGCTCTTTTATGTCTTACAATAGTTTCATATTATTTACACTTAATGATGAATTAATTATCACATGCAGAAATACACAGATAATAGATTTTATGATTCTTTCTAAGCTAATATATTTCTCCTGTTAAAAATTATGCTGCTCAATAAGCATTAGAGGCCTTATGTTGGGTAATTACAAGTGTCTGGGCTATATGAGTCCCTGTGTATGTGTGTGCTTTGTTCCAGTTTCTTGATTCAAATCTCTATGTATCATTGTTTCAAATATTTAAAAAGTAAAGGGGTCAGAGAACATTTGACAAGAATCCTAAGTACCTTTATATATATATATAGTTAAAAATATCAGACTCTTTTGAAACATGATTATGCTGGTCTGTTTGCCTTTTAGCCTGACTCCTTCACACGGTGTTAATGGAAGTCTGTTAGAAACTTTTTCAATAAGCTGAGTAATGTTGTACTTTGCAAAAAAGCCTCCACTCTAAGAAACAGGGCCTTACAGAGTTTTCATAATGGGACTACTGAGGTTTTGCAGATATGTGTATTTGTTCTCTTTAAAGTTCCCTTAAATGTGTTGAATGTAATATGTTGAATGTTTATGTGTAATAAAGTATATATATATATATATATGTATGTGCATAAGACTGTCATAAGATGTATTCTCAGGAATACTGTTACCTGGAGTCTGAAGGAATAACTATATTTAAAAAAACAGGAAGATTAGGGAAAACTCAAGAAAAATTAATCATTTTTTGTGATTTTCAAGATATTATTGAGTACGTGGCTAAAATAGATAATTACATATGATAAATATAATATTGGTAATAGATAATTTTTTTAAGCTATGCTGTTTGATGGTATTTGTCTTATGCAGAGGAAAAATACAATAGACACCCACTTCCCATTTGTAAATAACTGGACTCAACAAAGCAGTTACTTCTTCTGAAATTCAGCTTAACTTTTTGAGAGACCTTGGAATAAACATATACCATCCATGATAGTGGGTGTAGATTTATACTACTCAGATTCAGTTAAACCAGTTCAAATCCTGGATACTGCATTTTCTATAGAAAAACATTTTTATTTCTCTGTATTCACTGCTGTCTATAATTCTATTAGGTAAGTTATTCTATTTTTCTGGAAAGGAAGCTGAGTTATTGAGTGCACTGGGATAAGGCACTTAGAATCAGAGGGTCAAAAGACATAAATGGCCATGGCAATGCTGAGTGAAAAAAAAAATCTGTGCTTACGGCCTCCTGTGTCTTGGTTGCACAGGTTGGGAGTAGCTTGTTTGCTATTCCAAGCCTCCAAGATTACCTCCCTTTAGTTATGAAGAGCATTCTTGACTCTTCTGTCCAGCTTGGAGAGCATCTGAGATAAAAGAGTAGGGTGTATGTAAGGACCTACAGACAAGAAAGGGTCATAAATGAATAGAATTTGCAGTCCAAAACACGAATTATCCTTCCTCACGTGATACTTTTAATAGAGCACAGTCTCCAAATTTGCTGCTTATCACATTGAGTCATGCTGGTACCTCACACTTGCAATTCTATGGCCTTGTCTTGGTAGTGAGTAGACAGTCCCACTTCCTCATTTACTTTAGTGGGTCTCAGCTGCAGCATTTTAGAAGCAAACTTTGGTTTGACACTCAGGAGAATAAAAGCAATTTGAGGGCAGAATGTATCTGGAAAAGTTTAAGATAAATTTACTTGTATTATTTCAGGATTATTTAGGATTAAAGATGATGTACCTCCATAATGATTTTTAATAGTCACTGTGACTGCAGGATGAAAATCCTTTATTAGCCATTTTATAGTTAAAGGCAAAAAAGATTGAAAACACAGCCAGCTTCCCTCAGATGACCATGAAGTCTGTTACGAATACTGAATGACCAAAGAGCATGGAAAAATGCATATGAAGAAATATTGAAATGTTATGAAAGATATTTATGAAAGATAAGACTTCTGTGTTTGAATATGCACATATAATAAAATATCTAAAAACACTTACTATTCTGAATAAGCTTCATTTTTTCATTTCTTAACCTAGGGAACAAGTTAATGAATTCTGCAAAGTGTTCATTTTGGGTACATGTGGTGTGCCTTTGTTAATGGCCTCTCTGCCTGTCCCTCCCCACCACCATCCTGAGGCCACCACATGGTGGCCAATTTGTCCCTGGCACCTTCAATTTCCAAATCCCCCTCTCTAATCTCCCGCCTGTACCCCAGCTCCATTACACTCATGATTTCCATCCCTGCCCTTCAAAATAACACAGAATGGGCACTTGGGGAGGGAAGGACCTCCAATTTCATTTCTCTGCCAAGAGAAATGCTGAGATAACTGCCAGATTTCCCAGTGGGGAGATTAAGGATCTGGTTGTCCCTGAATGTGCCCAGGACAACCATGCAATCCAAGGTACTACCACCTCTTTCATACGGAGTACAAAGTGCCCCTACCCCTGGATAAATTTATATGGAGAAAACCTTGGGGAATCCTCAGAGCAAAAACAAAGAAAAAAAAAAATTCCTACTTCCTGTTTGAAGTCCCTCTCGAATTTCCTCTATTGAAATTTGAAATTTCCATCAAGGCAGCTGACCCAGATAACCAATCAGGTCCTAGTTCATTACTCTTAACCCAATACAAAATAAAGCCCACCTGTCCCTATAGGACGGACTGACTCCCAATCAGTGAGTCTAGCTTATTCTTTGCTGTCTATAAAAATCGTTTGCCATCCCAAGAACCCAGAAGCTAGTCAGTTCTGGTTTCCTTTACTGCAGCAAAATTTTGTTGTCCCTAATGAAACGCTGTAGTCTGCTATTTCAACTCGGATTTGTCTTTCATATCTCTAACACGTGCTCTTGCTAAATCCATTCCCACCCCCGCATGTAGTTTTACTTCCGTTTCTTTTCCTGACCCAACAACCCACTTTTGGCAGCAGAACATTCTTACCCACTTCTGGATGAGTTTGAACAGTAAACAAACATCACAATTTGTCAGTGAACCCCGCTGAAAGGAAAAAAAAAAAAGAGCGAGAGAAGAGGGACATGGGGCAGAAGCAAAAAAGGACTGAATAATAACCACCACAATCTTGCATGAATGCCAGGCACCACGCTAGGTGCATTCCACGGATTCCTTTAATCTTCATAACCCTAAATATTGAGTACTGTCTTAAAGATGAGAAAACTGAGGATTTGAAGCAGAAAGAAGTGACCATCTAGGTCACTCAGCCGGTATGGGCAGAACCAGGATTCCACCCGAAATGCTCCAGCTCTTCAAGAGAGTTCTAGAAAAGAGAAAGGAGACGGCGGAAGAGTGTTTTTTTTTTTCCAAAGCAGAGGGCCTGGAGAGGAAAGGAGAGGAGCGCAAACGCTGTAAAAGCAAAAGGTGAAGTGCAGGGAAGAGCAGAGGAATGGGAACTGCAGAATTAAGGCGAAAGAACTTAAGAAGATCCTTGAATACAGCGAGGTCTGAGAAACCCGCAACAGTACTAAGAATGAGGGTCACAAGAAGAAAAAAAACACCACGTTCGATTCGCACCCAGGAGCACTGCCCTGGCACCTACGCCTAGCACCGCATGTGTGCCAGACACCGCCCCTGACCCCAGCTGGCAGCCCCGCCCCCGAGGAGGAGGCGAGACTTCCTCACCGCAGGGCGGCTGCTTCCGGCAGAGAGGAACATTCGCTACCGGGAAGGGGCGGGGACAAAGCTGCCCGGCCAATCGGAGCCACGCCTTCGTCGGCCCGGGGGTCTCGTGGGGTTATTCGGCTCCTGTGAACCAGCACGATGGCGTCCGGTTGCAAGATTGGTCCGTCTATCCTCAACAGTGACCTAGCCAACTTAGGGGCAGAGTGTCTCCGGATGCTGGACTCGGGGGCCGATTATCTGCACCTGGATGTAATGGACGGGTAACTCCGCGGGGCTTGGGTCAGGCCTGTCGCGCGGGATTGGGACCGGCGCGCCTGTATTGAGCGCCTGTTGGATGCACCGCATCGCTGTACCGCGGAGCTCGTCACTGTGAGTGCGGTACCAAGAACCGAGCTGAGGTGGGAGCCCTGCAGTCCGCCTGGAGCGGACCTGACGCGGCAGCTTGGTCTGCAGCCGGGGCCCAAACCTCATCCTCTCCCTCCGCCCTAATAACGTGCGGTTTTCTCTTAGGCTTTAGGACTCGGAAATAGCCTTAAATCTCCAGGGCTTTCTTTCATTTTCAGTTAGAGAAACTGAGGCCCAAGGGGATAGGCATGACTTGCCCAAGCTCATATAGTTAGTTAGTGACGAAGCTAAGGAGACAGACTTGCGTAACGATTCAGCTCTTGGCTCCTGGAGTGAGAGTGCCCGAGTTCTGCCACTTGTTGGGTTAACCTTGGGCAAGCCGCTTAACCTCGTTGAGCTTCAGTTTCGTAATTTGAAAATAGGAGAATCATAATAGAACCTACCGCCTACGCCTCTTTGGAACATGAAATGAATTGCTATGTGTAAAGTTGACAGCGCCTGGCATATAGGAAGTTCTCTGTAATTGTTAGCTGTTGTATCGTTATTCGAATTCTGATTTTCCTATTTTCTCTTCAGGCACCCTGCTCTTCAGGGAGGTCAGTTTTTTGTAAGTAATTTTTTAAACGCTGGTTACAGTACGTAAAAGCGATATTATCTGGAATCAGGATGATAGTAATTATTTAAGTAGGTTGAAAAAGGAAACAAACCTAGGGAAAATAATAAGACTAAAGATTACACAATGTTGTGACAGTTGCAGCTTGCAATTTGTGTCTTCTTGGGTTTGCCAAGTAGTTTTCAGGCCCACGGACAACTGGCTGTAAGATCATAAATGTCTCGAGTTGAGCTAAAATAAAATAGATTGTTTAAATTAGATAAAACCTCTATGTGCTCTCATTCAGATTTACAAATTGGTGTTTTTTACAGAGGATGCTCGGTTACATCCCCTAATTTTTAATGTCATTCACACTTCTGTAAAGAACAGTTTGTCTTCCTTTGTTCTCTCTGGTTAAATCTTTTGTTTCTCTTTTTCATTCCACCTGGTGTCCTTATCATTCTGCCTAGATGGTGATGGCAAAACCTTCGCGTTAGAATATTAAGAATTATAGGCTAAGTGTATTAGAAGGTTGGTAAATACTACCCCTCACAAAAATTTGATTTTAGTTTGCCAATGTTAATTCTACTTAGCAGCTTTTTGGGACACCTCTGTTTGAGAGCCCTAAGCTTTCACCCATAATACACTGTACCTCAGGGAAAAGGGGGTACATTTGAGTGTCAGAAAATGCCTTGGGGTCTCAGGGCAGAATAAGCTATCTGTATACATAAATAGTCTTCTTAACACAGAGAGCAATTTGGCTTTAATTAAGTCTTGTATTTTGTGTTAAGTAAGTGAATGGAGAGGGAAATCAGTTTGTTTCAGTTCACCAGTCGAGTATTAATGATAACAGTGGCTAATATATATGAATATTAAATATTTCTGTTCTAGTGCTTTTCATGAATTAGCTCACACAGGCTTAAGGAGCTTGGTACTATTGTTCCCACCAGCATTTGACAGTGAGGAATTCGGCACAGAAATTAAATCACCTGCCCATGATCTCGCAGCTGGAAAATGGTGGAGCCAGGATTGAAAGCAACACAACAGCTTGTTTTGTCTCTGAAATTAAATGTCTCTGTAGGCACTCAGCTTACAGAGAATGAATAACACATTGTCCTTAACGAGCAACTGATAATTTTTACTCTTATTTTATTTCATGTCTTGTGTGCTATACAGTAAGTTCCTTAAAAGCAAGGTCTGACTCCTTTGCTCTCCTCTGTAGTCTCTGCAGGTAAAGCAACCAGACAAGATTATACTTGCTTGAATGAATGAGTGAATGACTTGATATCTGTTAATGATTTAACATAATGGGAGGGATCGCTAAGACATCTTTTTTGCCCCCTCCCAGTCTTATGGCAGAAACTGAGTTTACCAAGGTAAAATATTTGTATCTTATTAACTTTCTTTCCCCTTTGTCAGGAAACATTCTTAGCTTGGAAAAACTAAATTCTGCATGCCAGTTTAAAAACTCTTTACCTTTTAATCCTCACAACTTTTTGAAGTAAGACCTATTTTTAATTCCCTTTTTAAAAAAGGTGAAACCAATTTAGGGAATTCATTCCTTTCCTGATGTATCCCCAGAAGAAGCAGAGCCTGGCTGAGATGATACCCGTGTTCTTTTTTATTTTTATTTTATTTAATTTTTTGATGCCAGTATTCTTAAGCAGTGTGCTGCACTGTCTTCTAGGCCAAGGGCATGAAAGCATGGGTTGTGGACTTCCTTTCCAGAATGGCCTACTGCAGCTTACCTTCTCTCCTTACTTCTTCTCCTGGCCCCTTTTAAATATTTCATTCAACGTTAAATTTAGTTTGTTTGTGCATGCATTGCTTTTTTGTTCTCCAAACCCCGAAATTTCCTGAGAGTTTCTTTACCTTGACAATCAGGAACTCTATACCACATGGTATAGAGTTTCCACTGTAGAAAGGAAGTCGCCTAATTTTGAAAACACTGGGGTGGGGGAGGTAGATGCCAGTATGGTTGGATATTTGAAATAAAGGACAAATGGAGTCTCTGGACAAGAAAACTAGAAAACACATTAATGTGCCATGATGGGACAGTGGCTGGAATGTGTTGATCATAAGTTGGGTAAAGAGCAGAGAAGTAGTTTTTAAAATCGTTGCCAGGATTAAAAATCGGGGTGATTTCCCATTAATACTGGATTTCTGGCTTCTTTTGAAAAAATCCAAAGATTTGGCAGTATTGGTCCCACAGTCTCATAAGGCCCTAATAGGCTGGGGCCAAAAAACAGCCACCTTCAGCCATATCCTCTTTCCCTGTCTACCCTTTTTAGCTTCTCAATGTTATCTGCTGATCTCTATATGTTTGTGAATTTGTGGTTCCTGACTCACGGAAGACTGTTTTCTGGTTACAATCTTACTACATTTTACACCAACTTTATCTGCCTTTTACTGTCTTTGCTTTGAAATAGATAGCATTATAGTTATATTATGAACCATGCTTAGGGTTGATGGTGGAACATGAAGAGAAATGAGAGAATTGAATCCCTATATTAGAAACAAATATAATTTAGTCCTAGTGAGTGTCCGGTTATTTTAATTGCATTTTATTTTTTGCAGGCTTTACTCCAAAAAGTACCTTAAAGAAAAGAAAAAGAAAAAAGCAACAAAACACAAGACTTCCTTGGTGACATTCTTTTTCATTAGTGTAATGTAGTTTTCCAAACTGGTCTGAGGAGAACTCCCTGGGGTCACTTCTGAAAAATTAGATTCCCAGGTACCCTTTGGAGTCAGTAATGTGGAACAGAGCCTAGAAATCCATTTGTGGCAAGTGCTCTGTGGTTACTGTTGTTTGGGATACCCTAAGTTCATGCTTGGATTTCTTGCCTTTTTAATTTTGACTTTGCATTAAGCCTTTGGTATTTTTTTTTGAGAATATTGGTTCTTGTTTTCCCAGTGTACTTGGGGAACCGGGAATCTAACAGATTTTCAGTAGCACAATATGTCACATAATTTGGGAATCAATAGTTGTAGATTATGTGTTCCTGGTATCCTTGTTACATTCTTATATTTTCCCTATATATGGTCTTGATGTTTTTATTTTCATGCTATATGAAACCTAAGGTAGAGAATAACAAAACCAGTTACTCCTGAGATCATGTAGCAGCAAATTAAAAGACCAGTGAATGAAATCCAAATCTTTCAGTTCCAAGTTCTCTTATATTCAAGGCCTCACTGCTCACTTATCTGACCTCTATTCCAAGTTCTAAGTAAATACAAGAAACTCTTCCATTGTGTTGAAAATCGGTGCTCCAGGTGAATGGTTGAACAGTTTGCTAAATCCTAGGAACCTAACCTCCAGGGACCAAAAAGATAGTGAAGTGTCTGCATCCATGTACTACTTTATCTGTCCTTCTCAGATGTGTCCCAAATCCTGACTTCTCACATTGAAGTCCCTTCTACCCTGGACTTTCTGTTTCTATTAGTTATTAGTGCAGGGGCAGATGAGTATCGTAGTTAAGAGCCTGAACTTTGAAACTAGACTGACTGGGTTTAGCGCCTGCCTCTAGCGCTTACTAGCTGTGTGACCTTGGGCCTCTGCTCCATCTGTAAGACGTGGGTGATAATAGCGCCTTCATAGAGCTGTGAGGATTTAACGTTAGATAGAAAGTGTTTAGAATGGTACCTGGCCCATATATAAGTTTTAGTTTTCAGTGAACACTCATGTTGCCAGTAACCTAAGCTTAAGACCTTCCTTACTTCTGGTTTACAGCTCTCTCTTTAACCCTCCACACCTGATCGGTTAACAAATCCTGTCAGTCTTGCCTCTCCTTGTTTCCACCCTTACTATTCCATTGCCATTGCTAACATCTTTTACCTCCCTTCTTCCGGTTAATTGACAAATCCATCTTCCTGCTTCTTTTTTGCATCATATTGCTTCTTGCTTTAATATCTCACTCTGAGTTTACCACAGGATAAAGTTGAAACAGTTTAGCCTGGCATTCGAGATTGTTAGTGTGACACAATCTACGAAGCTGGTCAGCAGCACCCCCTTCCCCCTGCTTCCTTAAACATAACTAGCTTACTTCTGCTAGCTTTTTTTTTTAATTTTTCATTCATATAACAGCTCAATGGAATGTTCTTCGATGCAGAACTTCAGGAACATAATCTACTTCCGTCCTTTGGCTCTGCCATTCCTTAAGGGCTTCTTTATTGCCAGAAGGGTGAAATGGGAGTGGAAAAAGAATATTGCTTAACCTCCTGGGCTCTGTAATAGCACACATTACCTAAACTTACTATCCATTGATGCGAACTCACCGCACGGGCCACCTGGTTGGGAAATGCCCTTGGGTGAGTTTGCTTCCCACCAACAACTCTGGTGAATTGTTAGCCATTTCTGCCATCACCCACCAATGAGACTTTAGACCCTTCTGTAATGGTAACTATAAATCGGTTTTTTTTGTTGTTTTTTTTTTAATAAAATACTGTACTCTCTGAAATGAGACTAAGTGTCAGTGGCTGAGAGATTCCAGACAGAGTCGAGAGGTTATCCTGGAGGTTATTCTTATGCATTAAGTAGATATCACCTTGTTGTTCAAGATGTCGTGGAGAGGCTGGAGGGAACTGCCTGAAAATGTAGAGCTGTGTTCCAGTAGCCATGTTTCTTGATGATGATTGAACAATGATATAGCTTTCACAATGTGACTCTGAATGTGAAAACCTTGTGTCTGATGCTCCTTTTATCTACCATATCAACAGACGAGTAGAACATATGGAATAAAAATAAATAATAGGGGGAACAAATGTTAAAATAAATTTAGTTTGAAATGCTAGGGGTAAATGAAAGCGAGAGGTAAGGGGTATGGTATGTATAACTTTTTTTTCTCTATTATCGTTTTATTTCTTTTTTTGTGTCTTTTTATTTCTTTTTCTAAATCGATGCAAATGTTCTAAGAAATGATGAATATGCAACTATGTGACGATATTAAGAATTACTGATTATATATGTAGAATGGAATGATATCTTATTGTTTTGTTTGTTGTTAATTTTTTTTTAATCAATAAAAAAAAAAATACTGTACTCTCAGAAGTACCTAACCTGGCACTTGCATGGTTTTATTAAATATTTCATTGTAGTAGTGATAGAAGAAAAGGATTAATTGGAGTTAGTTAGTGGTTAAAAATTTGGGGTTTGACATCAGGAACACCTAATTTGAATCCTGCTTCCAAAAATATTAGCTGGATGCCTTAAGCAAGTTACCCTATGCTCATCAAATGAGGACAATAATAGTATCTATCTTATAAGGCTCTTGTGAAGATTAAATGAAATAAGGTACAGTGCCTGGCATGTAGTAAACCCTCAATAAAAGGTGGTTATTATTTATATTAAGCACATCAAGTGTTTAAACACTTGATTTTAAATAAATTTCATTTAGTGCCTGTTATACAGGTGAATTAGAAATAGCCGCAGGCAGCCTATAATAGGCTAGGGTTCAGGAGCCCTGCGTCAGTCCAGAACTTATTAACTAGTATGTGACTTGGGCAAGTCATACAGCTTTTGGGATTTTGATTTTGTCATCCTTCCATTTCTACCTGTCATGTGTTGTGAATTGTGATTAAATGGTTATGCACATATATGTGGTATTATGATTTGTTGAACTATCAAGGAGATATCACTTTGTAAAACTAAAATTATCCAGGCATTTTTACCATTGTTTAATACTGATATCGTTAGGTATTAAATTGAAACATATTGCAAGCCCAGGCAACCTTCTCTCCTACCTCTATTAGAATACATATTGAGAAAAATATGGAATCTGAATTGAAAATATTTTTCAGAGTAAGGTTTTATTTGTCTTGTAGGCATTTTGTTCCCAACATCACCTTTGGTCACCCTGTGGTAGAAAGCCTTCGAAAGCAGCTAGGCCAGGACCCTTTCTTTGGTAAGTTGGTGTTCTGCCAGTTGAAATTGGATGTTCCCCCCAAGTAAAAGAAAAGTGAATGGTTGATTTCTTAACTTTTAATGTAACTTCCAGGCTTCATTGGCCTACTTACTGCTTAACAAGCCAAGCAGTCTCTCTCCTCCCTCAGGCCTTTGCCGTTGATAATCTCTTTGCTCTTCACTTGTTGTCTCTGACCATTTGTCATTTCTTCAGAGAAGCCTTTCTAAACACCTTATCCTGAATTAACTCTTACCTGGGTTATTATATCACCTTGTAGATCTTAGAATTGCCTTCAGTTGGAAGTTATTTTTATCAGACTAGCTTCATGAAGGCGTGGATTTAATCCACCTTGTTTACTGTGGTTTTCCTAGAGCTAAACATAGGCACATGGTTGGGGCTCTATAATTGTTTAAGTAAATTTATGAACCAAATTTATAAATTGATTTATCATCTAAAAGCAATTTTATTTTCATTCAGGTGAGGTTTAGAGCTTTCTGTATATGGAGCCTACATTTATTCCAATCCCTTGTCATGGGATAACATGAATTAGAAGGGTTGAATTTACAGAATGAGCTATTGTGGAAACATGGCATAAGAGGTTCCAATAATCAGTCCCCCCTCCAAAACAACTATTGAAGTGGCAAGAATTATCTGCATCAACTACTTTTGAAACTCTGGAGTCTGGGAGAACTCTATCCAGGAAGGAGTGGAAGGCAGAGGGTGATAAATTGCCATAATGACCAGTGAGTTTCACCTTCCTTGCAATGGCTTCCATCCCCTAGTCTTCTGAACTCTGAAGACAAGTCCTCTTATCCCACATCTTTACCTTTGACCAGCTACATCAGATAGCTGGGGGCCCTGCTTTGAAGGCAGTGAGCTATGTATAAAGAATCCCAATAAGATTAAGTGCTTTATATCTGGCAACATTTTCTTTCAAAATGAACTAGAGATTAAGACATGCCTAAATAAGTAAAAGCTGAGGGATGCTAAAGGAAGTTTTTCAGACTGAAAGGAAAGAATATTAGATGGTGGATCAAAGCAGCATTAAAAAATAAAGACCATATGGGTAATTATAAATGCCAGTACAATTATATTGTATTGTTCTGTAACTCCACTTCTTCATAACGTGCAAATGCATAAAAAGTACGATAAATAGTTTTAGGCATACAGTGTACAAGGATATAATTTGTAACAAGTAGAAAAAAGTGGGGGACAGGAATATAGAAACAGTGTATTCAAATATTATTGAAAATAAGTCATTATCAAATCAAATATGCTTGTCATTGATTTAGGATGTTAAATTTTAACCCCATGGTAATCACAAAGAAGATACATAAAAATAATTCAAAAGAAAGAGAGTAGTCTCAAAACGGTATAGTATGAAAAGCCAAAAAATATATGGAAATAGGCATCAGTGGAAGAATTAAGGATCATAAAAGATATAAGACTTATAAACACAAAACAACAAATTGGCAGAGGTAATTCCTGCATTATCAGTAGTTACTTTAAATGTAAATGAATTTTTATGCCAGAGATCTGGGTTTGATTCCTGGAGGCTGCCCATGCCAAAAAAAGGTAAATGAATTAAACTCCCCCAGTTAATAAAAGTCAATAAATGAAATACAGTACATGAATAGATTAAAGGGGAAAAAAAACCACAGCACATTATCATCTCAATTGATGCAGAAAAGATGGTTGACAAATCCAGCACATTTTTGTGATAAGAGACTTAGAAAACTAGGAATAGAAGGAAGCTTCCTTAAGGTGACTAATGGTATTTGGTTTTGCTGAAGCTTCCAAAATGCAATATACCAGAAATGTATTGGCTTTTACAACGGAGATTTGTCACTTACAATTTACAATTCTTAGGCTGTGAAAATGTACCAATTAAGCCATCCACAGGATGATGCCTGGACTCTGAAGATAGGCTGCTGGCATCGGGGACATTTTGTTTAAGGGGAAGGCACATGGCTAGCATCTGCTGGTCCTTTGCTCCCAGGTGGTTCCTTTCTTAGCTGCTCTGGGGCTTTACTCTTTGATCTTTTATGGGTGCTTCTCTCTGAGCATTCTGGGCTTTTTCTGTGTCCTTTAACCTCTTGTAAAGGATTCTGGTAAAAAGAAAAAAAAGGATTTAGACTCACCTTGAGCAGTGTGGGTCACATCTTAATTGAAATTAACCAAAAGGTCCCACCCATAATAGGTCTGCACCCACAGTAATGGATTAATAGAACATGGCCCTTTCTGGGGGTACTAACAGCTTCCAAACTATCACAACGGGGATATTTGAAAACCCCACAACTAACGAATTCAATGGTGAGAGACTGAAAGCTTTCCCTCTAAGATCAGGAACAAGACAAGAATCGCCCACTGTCATCACTCTTAAAAAACGTATTGAAAGTTCTAGCCAATTAGGAAAGATAAATAAAAGGCATCCAAATTGAAAAGGAAGAAGTAAAACTTTCTCTATTTGCAGATCACATGATCCTGTATACAGAAAATCCTGAAAAATCCACTATTAAGAAGCTGGAGCTATTAAATGTACTCAGCAAAATGGCAGGGTACAAGATCAACAGGCAAGAATCAGTAGTTTTTCTGTGCTAGTACTGAATAGTCAGAAGAAGAAATCAGAATGTTTCTTCTCAATAGCATCTAAAAGAATCAAATTTTTAGCAATAAATCTAACCAAATATGTAAAGGAATTTCACCCAGAAAGCTGTCTTTGCTAAAATAAGTAAAAAAGTCCTCAATAAATGGGAAAACATTACATGTTCTTGGATTAGAAAACTAAATATTATTTAGATGTCAGTTCTACCCAGAGTGATTTGTAGACTCCATGCAATCCCAATGAAAATTCCAAGAGCCTTCCTTGTGGAAGTGGAAAGCTGATCATCGAATTTATATGGAAAGCTAAGGGGCCCCAAATAACCAAAGCAACCTTGAAAAAGAAGAATGAAGTTGGATGAATCACACTTCCTGATCGTAAAACATAATGCCAGACTAATCAAAACAGCATAGTAGTGGGATTGAGGTAATTCAGAATACAGTGGTAAGGAAGACACTGTGTATTAGAACTCCACCTATTCTTTGAGACAAAAGGAAGAAAGGTTTGTTTTGTCTAGTACCTAAATTTTCTGTAGCACATAATCTAACTCAACCTGTCCAGATAGGTCATTTGAACATTCTAAACACAGGGAGCCCAGAATAAGAATGAGAGCCTTTCATCCTCTATAGTATAATGTAATACCTTGATATATGCTAGAGTATATTAAGCAGATAATCAAAAAGTATTGGCCAAGTTCATTGAGGAATGGGGGAAAAATATGGAACTTCACCAGGGAAGCCCCAGGTACTGTATCAAACATTAGGGACACCCAAACCAATAAGCCAAGCCCTTGATCTTGAGTCTTGCTCTTGTGAAGCTGATGTATATAGCAGAGAAGTTTAGTCTAACTGAGTATGCCTTAAAGTTAGTTCCAGGGGACCTCTTTTGTTCCTCAGATTCTCTCTTAGCCCAACTCTGCAAATGAAACCATTCCCCTACCCTCTATGTGGGACATGACATCCAGAGTGAAAGTCTACCTGGCAGTGTGGGAGATGACTCCCAGAGATGAGCTTGGCCCTGGTAACCATGGGATCAGCAATGCCATCCTGACCATAAAGGGGAAAAAGACATGTAACAAATAAGGTATCGTTCAAATAGACTACTCTGAAGATCACTCTTAATACAACTTCACTCAGACATTATTACCTGTCATAGCTTTCCAAACCCTAACCAAAAGCATTCCTGCCAATCCTAAAGAATACCTAGGGCATTATATAAGATTCTGTAAAGGTTCCATGCACTAGGATAGCTTTCCAGAAACCTACAACCTCCAGATGAATCTCTGGGCCAGATAAGTCCTGAAATGCAGATGTACTCCCCAGAAAATCAACTAGTTCCATCCCCCTACCCAATATTATAGACAGTCCCTTCCAATATGAAAAAGTAGAATGGCCATAGCCCAAATACCCCTGAAGAGTGGAAGAAAGATCAAAGGTGATGGTAAAGTTATGCAGAGAGGGTCAGGTTTAACAAATGAGTATGAGTGCTGTATCATCATATTGATATTTTAGTCTTCATTATCTTAGAGCAGCCAGAAGTAAAAACCTAAAATTGTGGGCTTATAATGCATACCAAACATTGAAATCTGTTCTACAACTAATTGTTGCAATGTACTTTGAAACTTACTGCTTTTTTGTGTATATGTTGTTTTTCACAAAAAAGTAAAAGAAAAGGGAGTATAACAGAAGATAGGATTTCACAAATGAGTATGACTGCTAAATCTTAATGATGTTTCGTTTGGTCTCCAGTGTCTAGAAGAAAGAACAAAAAGCTTTGGAATGAACCTATATTGAACTTTAAAATCTGTTGCATAACTACTTGTTAAAATGTACTTGGAAATTTACTGCTTTTTTTGTATATATGTTGTATTTCACAATTTAAAAAAAAGTTAAAAAAGGAAAAAATTCAGCATGGTACTGGCACAAGGACATACATACAGAATGATGGAATAGAATTAAAGCATTTGTAAAATAAACCCTCACAATTACAGTAAACTGATTTTTTTAAAAGAGAAGTTATAGGCTTACAGAAAAGTCATACATAAAATATGTAAATGGGGAATCCCCAAATACTAACCTCTTAACACATCATGTTAGTGTGGCACATTTACAATTCATGAAAGAACATTTTAAAAATTGTACTATTAAGTATAGTTCATTGCTTACAATAGGGCTCACTGTGTTGTACAGTCCTGTGTTACTAGAATTTTTGTTCTAGCACCATTTATAGAACCTAAAATTTCCCTTTTTAACCACATTCAAATATAAAATTCAGTGCTGTTTATTACTTTCACATTGTTGTCCTACCATCACCATCCATTGCTGAAATTTTACCAGTAAGCCAAATGGAAATCCTGTACAATTTAAGCATAAACTCCCCATTCCCTAACCCCAGCCCAGCCCCTGGTAACTTGCATTCTAGATTCTTATTCTGTGAGTTTGCCTATTATAATTATTTCCTATCAGTGGGGTTATAAATGGGTCTCCTTTTGTATCTGACTTATTTCACTCAACATGATGTCTTCAAGATTCATGGTGTTTTGCATGTATAAGAACTTCATTTCAGTTTAAGCCTGAATAATATACTTCATTGTTATGCATATACCAGGTTTTGTTCATTCATCAGTTAACACTTTCCATATCCACTTGGATTGCTTCCATCTTTTGGCAGTTGTAAATAGTGTTGCTGCAAACATTGATGTGTTGGTTTGAGACTTATGTACCCCAGAAAAGCCATGCTCTTTTAATCAGTCTTGTGGGTGCATTTTTTGTGGGTAGGATCTTTTGATTTGTTTGCATGGAGATGTGACCCCTGTATGGGATTTTTTAAAAATGTTTTTTTATTGTAAAATATAACACATACAAAACAAAGAAAAAAAAAGCAATAATTTTCAAATCACACCTCTACAAGTAGTTATAGGTTTCAGAGTTTTTGTTATGAGTTACCATTCCACTATCTCAGATTTTTCCTTCTAGCTGCTCCAAAACACTGGAGGCTAGAAGGAATATTCATATAGTGATTCAGCAGTCAAATTTGTTTGTCAAATCCTGTTTTCTCTGTTATACCTCCTTCTCTGATCCCTCTCCCAATCTATAGGGATCTTTAGGCAATACCCATTCTGACTTTTTCATATTGAGGAGGGGTGTCAACACTAAAGGATAGAAGGATGTAATCAATTGATAATCTTGGAGAGGCTCGTCCCTCTGGGTTTCAAGATTTATCTGACCTAGGAACCGTCTGGAAATTACAGGTTCAAGGAAAGCAAACTTATTGCTTAAAACCTTCATAGAGTCTCAGTTTGAGCCCTATGTTTTTTGTTCTTCAATTTGAAAACAGTCGATTTATTAATTGATCAGATTACAAAAATAATCATAGTAGACACCTTAGTTCATCGTAATAAGCCTATTGCCAGCATCTCCCCCTTCTACAAAATGGGTGATCTTTATCTCTATTCTACCTCTGGGAGAAGATAATTTTAAAGGGCCACAGAAAGTTGTTTGCTTCTTTGAAGTATTTCCCAGCAGTATAGATCTCATGAGTCAGGTCTTCCATGCAGCTGATGCCATATTTAGCAAGAGATGGGGCAGTCAAAGAGCTATCTCCCAAGGCAGTCTGCTTCTTACTGATTTTGCTGTAACCACCCTTATAGAGCAGTTCATTCACTGACTGAATTGGATAGTCCAGTGCAATCCATGGTTCCACAGTTCTTAGCATGCTAATTGAGGCCTTGTTGAGTTTAACAAAGGTGCCATTAAAGGTTTTGTCCTAGGTGTTCTTAAGAGTCAACAGTAATGGTATTGATTGGGATTTAGCAAACCAATGCAAGCAGCACTATCTGAAGCTTGCGTAAGAGTAACTTCCAGAATAATCTCTTGACTATTTGATGTCTTGGCCACATATGCCCTATTTTATTACGTTTTTCCCCCTTTTGGTCTAGAAGGTGGTAGTGAGCCCATAGTGCCAGGGTCAAGCTCATCCCTGGGAGTCATACCCTATGTTGTCAGGGAGATTTTTAGCCCAAATGTCATGCAGTGGGATCTTTTGATTAGATTATTTCCATGAAAACATGACCATGCCCATTCACAGTGGGTCTCAGTTTACTGTAATCCTCTGGAAACAGAAACTGAAAGCAACAGTACCTGGAAACAGAGCACCAGGAGATGCCAGCCATGTGCCTTCCCAGCTGATAGAATCCCTAGTCTTGACTGGCCTTTCTTGAGTGAAGGTACCCTCTTTTTTTTTGTTTTTTTTTTTTATTGTGTAGCTTATATACAAAGCAAAGAAATAAAGCAATAGTTTTCAAAGCACTCTTCAACAGGTGGTTATAAGACAAATCCCAGAGTTTGTCATGGGCTACCATATATCCTCATATTTTTCCTTCTAGCTGCTCGGTACCCTCTTGTTGATGCCTTAATTTGGACATTTTACGGCTTTAGAACGTAAACTCATACTTAATAAATCTCCTTTGTAAGAGTCAGTCCATTTCTGGTACATTGCATTCTGGCAGCATTAGCAACCTAAAGCAATCGATGCACAGATGTTCACATCCCTGCTTTCAGTTCTTTTTATGTATCTACTAGTGGGATTACTGGATCATACGGTAATTCTATATTTAGGTTTCCAAGGAACTGCCAAACTGTCTTTCACAGTGTCTGTACCATTTTACATTCCCAGAAGCAGTGAATGAGTTCTTTTTTTTTCCCTGCATCCTCTCCAAAACTTGTAGTTTTCTGCCTTTTTTGTTTGTTTGTTTGGTTTTTCAACTAGTAGCTATTATAGTTGGTGTGAAGTGGAATCTTATTGTGGTTAGGATTTGCATTTTCCTGATGGCTGGTAATGTTGAGCATCTTTCCATTTGTTTTTTTTGCCCATTTGTAAATCTTCTTTGGAGAAATGTCAGTTCAAGTCTGTTGCCATTTTTTAAGTGGAGTGTTTTTCTTAAGCTATAGAATTTATATATTTTGTATATGAAACCCTATTGAAAATATTTTTCCATTGAGTCAGTTGTCTTGTTACATTTTGGCCTTTGCACAGATTTTTAATTTTCCTAAGTTCCCTTTTATCAGTTTTTTGTTGTTGTTGCTTGTGCCTTGGGTGTAAAGTCTAAGAAACCATTGCCTAGCACAAGATCCTGAAGATGCTTCCCTATGTTTTATTCTAGTTTTATAGTTCTAGTTCTTATATTTAGGTCTTTCATCCTTTTTGAATTAATTTGCTGTGAGAAAGGGATCCCCCTTCATTCTTTTGCACGTGGATATCCAGTTCTTCCAGCACAATCTGTTTAAGGAACTATTCTTTCCCAACTGAATGGATTTAGCAGCCTTGTCAAATATCGGTTGACCATAGATGTAAGGGTCTATTTCTGAACTTTCAATTGGATTTCATTGGTCTGTGAATTTATCTTTCTACTAGTACCATGCTGTTTTGACCACTGTACTTTTGTAATAAGTTTTAAAGTCAGAAATTGTGAGTCCTTCAACTTCATTCTTCATTTTCAAGTTGGTTTTGGCTATTTGGGGTTCTTTAACCCAAATAAATTTGATGACTGGCTTTTCCTTTTCTACAAAATAGGTTGTTGGGGCAGTGCAATGGTGGGTCAGTGGCAGAATTCTCAATCTGCTATGCTGGAGACCCAGTTTGAATTTCCAGTGCCTGCCCATGCAAAAAAAAATAAATATATGTTGTTGGACTTTTTTTATTATTGCTGAGATATATTCACGTAATGCAGTCCCAAAAGTGTGCAATCATTGGTTCACAGCATCATTGCATTGTTGTACATTTATTACCACAATCACTTGAATTGCTCTTGTATCCACCACTTTGCTAAATTCGTTTATTTGCTTGAGCAGGGGCATTCTTGTCTTGTTCCTGCTTTTAGAGGGAAAGCTTTAGTCCTTCACCATTGAGTATGTTTGTTGTTGGTTTTTATGAATACCGTTTGTCATGTTGAGGAAGTTTCCTATTTTTCTAAGGGTTTTCATCAAGAAAGGATGTTGGATTTTTAACAGATTCTTTTTTTGCATTGGTTTTGATAATCATAACCTTTTTTATCTTTTTTATTAATATATATTACATTAATTTATTTTCTTATGATGAACCACCTTTGCATACCTGGGTTAAACCCATTAAAAGAGTTGTAAAACTCTTTTAATGTGCTGTTAGATTCAATTTGCTAGTATTTTGTTGAGGATTTTTACATCTATATTCATAAGAAAACTTGGTCATTAATTTCCTTTCCATGTAGTATCTTTATCTGGCTTTGGTATTAGGGGAGTGTTCATTTCTTAGAATCAGTTGTGTAGTGGTCTCTTCAATTTTTTTTGAGTGTTTGAGCAGCATTATTATTAATTCTTCTTGGAATGCTTTGTAGAATTCTCCTTTGAAATCACCTGGTTCTGGGCTTTTCTTTATTGGGAGACTTTTGATGACTGATTTAATCTCATTACTTGTGATTGGTCTTTTGAGATCTCGCATTTCTTCTAGATTCAGCATAGGTTTTTTAGGAATTTGTCCATTCCTTCTAAGTTGGCTAATTTGTTGGCACACAGTTGTTTGTAGAATCTTCTTATGATCCTTTTTATTTCTGTGGGGTCAGTTGTAATGTCCCACCTCTCATTTGTGGTTTATTTATTTGTGTCTTCTCTCTTTTTTCTTTGTCAGTGTAACAGTTTGTTGATTTCTTTTGATCTTCTCAGTGAACCAACTTTTGTTTTTTTTTAGTCTTCTCTATAATTTTTTTATCATCAGTTTTATTTCTGCTCTTATCTTTGTTATTTCTCCTGTTTGCTTTGGGATTAGTTTGCTGTTCTTTTTCTGGTTCCTCCATGTGTGCAGTTAGATCTTTGATTTTGTCTTTTCATTTTTAATGTAGGTGTTTAGGGCTCTAAAGTTCTCTCTAAGCACTGCCTTCACTGCATCCTATAAGTTTTGATATATTGTGTCCTCGTTTTCATTCGTCTGAAGATATTCACTCATTTTTCTTGTAATTTCTTCTTCAACTCCTTGATTGTTTAAGAGAATGTTAGTTAACTCCCACATATTTGTAGATTTTGCAATTTTCTGCCTGCTGTTGATTTCTAGTTTCATTCCACTGTGGTCAGAGAAGATGCTTTGCATAATTTCAGTGGTTTTAAATTTGATACTTTTTTTGTGACCCAACATGTGGTCTGACCTGGAAAAGAGCCATATACTCTTGAGAAGACCGTATATCCTGCTGTTTTTGTGGTACAATGTTATGTCTGTGTCTGTTAAGTCTAGTTCATTTATCATATTATTCTAGTTCTCTGTTTCCTTGTTTATCTACTATCTAGATGTTTTAATTGTTGATGAGAGTGGTGTATTTGGCCAAGTAAATTTTGGCATGAGTGTCAAGTCCACTCAGTGGAGAAACAATATTCTCTTCAACAAATGGTGCTGTGAAAACTGGATGTTCACATAGAAAGAATGTTATGGAACTCCTACCTCACACCATATACATAAACCAACTCAACATGGATCCTTTATCTAAATATATAAGAATCATAATTATATATCTCCTAGAAGAAATCTTAGGAAACCATCTTCAGGGTCTTGTATTATGCAATGGTTTTTGAGTCTGTACACCCAAAACACAAGCAACAAAAGAAAAAAAAAAGGAGTTCTCATCAAAATTAAGTCTCTTGTGTATCAGTGGACTCTATCATTGTTTTAGTTTGCCAAGTTGCTCAAAGCAGATACCATGAAATGTGTTGGCTTTAACAATGGGAATTTATTAGTGTACAAGCTTACAGTTTTGAGGCTGAGAAAAATGTCCATATCAAGGCATCATCAAGATGATGCTTGCTGGTCTCTCTTTGTTTCATTTCTTTCACCTTCTTGCTTCTTTGTTTTTTCTGCTCTCTCTCTACCTGCACCCCCATCCTATTTATAAAAGGCTCTAGTAAGAGAATTAAGACCCCCTCCCAATTTATGTGGGTCACACCTTGACTGAAGTAGCTCATCAAAAGCTCCTGCTTAGTGGGTCCACGTACACAGAAATGGATTAACTTTAAGGATGTGTTTTTATGGAGTACATACAGTTTCAGACCACCACACTTGAAAGTAAAAAGACATCCCATTCAATGAAAGAAAATGTTTTTAAACCACATATCCAATAAGGTTTAATACCCAGAATATATAAACAAATCCTACAACTCACCAGTGAAAAGAGAAAACTCATTTTAAAAAATGGACAAAAGACTTAAATGGACTTTCTCCAAAGAAAATACATAGACAGCCGAAAAACACATGAAAAGATGTTCCGCATAACTACCTATTAGGTGTATGCAAATCAAAACCACAATGAGATGCCATTTCATACCAACTAGAATGGCTACTGTTAAAATAAAAATTACAAGAAAAAGCTGCAAGTGTTGGAGAGGAAAAATAGGAAAATTCATTCATTGCTGGTGGGAATGTAAAATGGTGCAACCATTGTTGAAGGTTGAAAGTATAGAATTACCATAGGACCTGGAAATGCCAGTATGGGGTTTCTACCCCAAAGATTTGAAACAGGCACTCAAACATACATTTGTACACCAGCTTCAAAGACCTGATATTGAATGAAATAAGCCAGATAATAAAAGACAAATATCGTATGACCTAGCTGATACAAAAATAATTAGAATAAGCAAATTCATAGAGTCAGAATCTAGAATGTAGGTTGCCAGAAGGCAGGGTAAATATAAAGAATAAGATGTTAGTGCCTAAATTGAACAGAGTTTCTTCTTGGGTTAATTTTAAAGTTTGGGTAGATGATGGTGATAGTAGTATAACATTGATAATGTAATTAGTAACACTGAATTATGTATTTGAATGTTGATAAAAGGGGAATATTTAGGTTGTATAAGTGTTGCTAGAATAAATTAAAAACAACAACAACTGATAGAATGTGTCCTGGTTTGAATCTGTTATGTACCTCAGAAAAGCCTATGTTCCTTTAATTCATGTCTGCACAGTAAGTACAGACTTATTTTAGGTAGGATCTTTTGATTAGAGTTTTTCCGTGGAGATGTGACCATTAAAGGAGGGCCTTAATTCACTTGCTGGGGTACATTTTTGAGAGGATAAAAGATAGAAATACCAGGAGAAAAACTAAGAGAGAGACACCCCAGAGATGCGAAGAAAGGATTCAGAGAACCTAAGAGATGAATTCCAGAGAAAATCCTTCGGAGGAGAGAGAGCCGGTGAAACCAACCCAAGAGAGAAGGGCCAGCATGTATTGACACGTACCTTCCCATGTGGCAAAGAAATCCCAGATGCCAGTGGCCTTTCCGACGAGAAGGTATCTTCCTCTTGATGCCCTAATTTGGACATTTTCATGGCTTTAGAATTGTAAATTTGTAAAATTTGTAAATTTGTAAAATTTACAGTAGAAAATTAAAAAAAAAATTTAATTGAAAAAGCCAACCAATGGTATATTGCATTCCAGCAGCTTTAGCAGACCAAAACAGGACTTGATAAACCAGTGAAGCCTGTTGATGGACTGTAGTAAATCATACAATTATAAAAATGTTCTTTCATGAATTAGAACAAATGTACCACACTAATGCAAGGTGTTAATTATAGGGTGTTATATGGGACCTCAGTATTTTACATATTTTACGTATGATTTTTCTGTGAGCTTACATCTTCTCTAAAAAGAAAAAGAAAAAAATCCCACACTGACCTGTAAAGTTAATTCACATGGAACATAGATTCAGTCCATGTGGCAATGGGTGGTTGTTGCTGAAACTTAGTAATGCCTTGCTTGCCAAATCTCTTATTCAAAAGAAATTTGAAAGTTTTTCTGAATGTATATTTTTATATAACTCTTGGAATTGTGTAATAATTAGGGTTTATTTTTTGTATCGGCATATTGGGATCAACTTCGTGAAGGACTCTAACTGCACTCGTCAATGTGGTAGCCATTGGTGATATGTCATTATTTAAATTAAAAATGAAGTTTCTCAATCACATTAACCACATTTCAGGTTCTCAAAAGTTGTGTTGTATCCTTCTGCTTTGAGTGCACCAAAGAAAATGTATGTTATCACCTCATTTATATGGAATGAGGGGACAATGTTCCACCAAAATAAACTTTCCAAATGATGATATATAATCCTCTGATTATCTAAACTTTTATTTTAAACTGCAATGTGGAAAATTCATTTTCCTGTATAAATTGCTTTTTAATCAGCATATACCTGATGCCATGACTCTGAGAATTAATGTTATTCTTAAAAATAGCAGAGGTGCATGAACTTACAGCATTGTTTGTCCCCACTATACAGTCATACAGAGTCCTCGTTTCTGGCTTTCTTCTTTCAAAAAAATTTTTTAAAATTATTTTTCCTTTTCACTCCCTTTTGTTTATGTTCCTTGTGTCACTTTTCAGTACCATGTTTCCTAGCAGTGCCTCTCCTCTTACTAAACTTAGTGTCAACCCCATGCATTCTCAGCATTTTCTTCCTGTTTTTCTTTTGTTGTTTGTTGATAAAACTTGCTCCTTAATCTTTTTAGATTTGTGTCTAAAGTGAAGATGAAATTACTCCATGTGCTTTAATGTTTGGGTTTTGTGACCTCTGTTTCCTATTTTAAAAAGCACCTTTTCTTTGCTTAACTTTTATTAGATCTTTCTTGTTGGGTTATTGATATATGAATATATTTTAGAAACTAGATTACACATTGTATATATAACTGCTAAAGTTTATAACCATTTAATCTAAGTATAAATAATAATCTGGGATGTATGATAATCTAAAATAATCTAAGATATGAAATGATAAAGAAAAGTCTGTTTTTGCTGTTCCCTCAGTGGTCCTCAAGTATGGTCTGAAGAACCTTTCAGGTGTCCATGGGGTTAAAGCTGTTGTTATAATACTGAGATATTATCTGCCATTATTTGTACTGATGTTGTGAAAGCAATGGAGGGTAAATATGCTGGTGCCTTAGCCCAAATCTAGGCAGTGGGTGCTGTGCGAGTTATCATTATACTCTTCACTGCCATGCATGTGCAGTAAGTATCCTTGATGAAGCAGTACAATCTGTTAATTTTATTAAAATTAAACCCTATACATGTGTCTTTTTAAGAATAATATGACTATTATTCTGTGTGACAAAGTGGAAAGTACATATAAGGCACTTCTGCATCCTGGAGTATGAAGATTTTCTCAAGGAAAATCATTTGAATTGTGAACTGAACTAGCTGCTCTGTCTGTGGAACACCATTTTTACTTGAAAGAGGACCTAACACAGAAACTATGGTGTTATTTGGACCTGAGTATTTTACTGGCATTAAAAAAAAAAAAAAAGTCAACTAAGCCTGTCACTTTCAGGAAAATAATCTGTAACTTTTTGTTGCCACTGATAAGATTAGAGTTTACAAGTAAAAATTAGAATTTTAGTCTAGCTCTATACTCTCTTTTCCTGATATTTTTCAAAATCTTATCACATTTATGGTTTTAGTGGAGTCTGGAACACTAGAAATTTTTTTCTTTAATACATCTTGGCTTTTTCAGAAATGCACTTCCTCTAGCAAAACAAAAATCTTTCCACAAAACAAAAAACTCTCCCACCATCTACCTAGCACAGGAGTGTTTGCTCTTTCCTCACGTCTTCACAATTATTTCTTGGTTTAGCCTCTTTTAAACTGTTCTCTCCTTCATGGAAAGCTATTATATTTTAAGTCAAGATCTTTAAGGTTACACCCATGTTCCTCTTGTTTTCTGAGTCAAGCTTTAGAATTAGAGTGAATTATCAGACTACTTCTAATGAACATGTCTAGAACTGAGCCCCTTATCTTTCCCCTAGACCTACTCCTCTTCCTGTAGTCTTCTCCCTCTAAATTAAGGGCCACTCTGTTCTTCCAGTTACTCAGGCTTCAAGCCAAAATCTTTGGCATTGTCCCGTCTCCTTCTCTCATCCTTTACATCTAATCCATCAGCATCTGTTGTTGGCTTTACCTTCAGAACATATCCAGAATCCCACCACTTCTCACCATCTTTTGTTGCTTTCATTATTTCTCATCTGCTTTCTTTGTAACTGGTCTCCCTGCTTTCCCACTTGTCCCCTTCAGACTTCTCTCGGCACAGCAGCCAGAGTGCTTGTTGAAGTTGATCTTGTCACTTCACTCAAAATCCTGCAGTTTTTCCCATTTCATTTGGAATAAACCCTGATGGCCTGCAGGGCTCTGTCCTGTCTGGTTAACCTGTACCACTCTGACCTCATGTATTCCACCCATTGCTCCGCCTTTCTCCGCCCCACTGGCCTTAATCAACTTCTGACCTCATATGGTCGTTGCTTTATCATTTGGCTCCCCAAACGAGAATGTAATCTCCATGACAGCAGAGATTTTTATCTGTTTTTTGCTCTGTCCCTGGAGCCTAGAAAAATTACTGGTGCTTAGTAAGCACTGAATAAATATTGGTTGTAAGATTAAATAGAACCTTTGAAATAGTCTAATTTAACTTTCTTTTATAAATGAGGAAACAAGTCTGCACAGGTAATATGACTTAAGTTTTTTAGAGTGACAGTTTCTAGACTTGGAACTGGGTTCCTGATTTCTAGCCATTATTTTTCATGTACAGCACTATGCTTTTTGTGGAAAATATTTTTTGTAAATAAGTTTAAACCAAGACCTCGTTTTCTAAATAAAGGAAGGCTATTGAAATTTAGCTATTCAAATAACAATTATGATGATGCCATAAGAGATTTCTGAAGTAAAAAAAGTACAGGCTGGCTTTAATAATATGAGCCAGGTATTTTAATTTCAGTAATATTTAAGAGACGCATCTTTACTTTCTAGACATGCACATGATGGTGTCCAGGCCGGAACAGTGGGTAAAGCCAATGGCTGTAGCGGGAGCCAACCAATATACCTTTCATCTCGAGGCTACTGAGAACCCAGGGGCTTTGATTAAAGACATTCGGGAGAATGGGATGAAGGTAAGAAGTCATGATACCATTCATGCTTAGAGTTTGGAAGTTTGGTAGATGACAGGAAATTGTAGGTGGAGAAGACTGACTTAAGCAGCTGTGAAGCCAGAGTTTAAATATAAGTTGTCTGTTGGATACGATTTACTTATTTCATGAATGTTTTCTAACAGTTACTGTCTTTTGGAAACCTTTAGATTTGATAGCCTTGTTGGCTTTTTTAAACTAAGGTTAGAGTATGAAGAAGTTTTGTGTTTTTTTTTAATGTATTCCTTAAGAATGGAATATTTCTACCTGGGTCTGATATCTGATATTGCTGTAACATGTGGAGATAATTGTTCATATGATTTAGCAAATTTGTCTCTGTTATAGGTTGGCCTGGCCATCAAACCAGGAACAACAGTTGAGTATTTGGCACCATGGGCTAATCAAATAGATATGGCCTTGGTTATGACAGTGGAACCTGGGTTTGGAGGGCAGAAATTTATGGAAGATATGATGCCAAAGGTAAAAGAAGTATTTGATTCTGGGAGAGGCTTTTATTCAACATGTTTATTCAGTGGGCATGTATTGAACCACTTGTATATTTAGAAGTGGTCCTGTTCTGAAAGTGGGGAGTTGGGGATGTTTGCCGATAATTGCAACAAGGGATGACAAATGCTGTAATAGATTTAGGTTTTGGAAATCAGAAAAGATATTTCATCTTTATCTTGAAATTTTCTATCAAGACCATTATTTCTGTAATCTTTAGCTCTCTTAGAAGTTTTCATGAATATTGAGGCATTTGTCTTTGTCTTATTTCTATAAGTTATATTCTCTGTAAAGTCGTAACAAATTGAATGCCATTTGTCAGAATAAAGATTGTTTTTATAAAACTTTATCTCAGTACATTAAAAAAGCATGTTTTCCCCGATAATATTTTCTGATACAGTGTATAGTTACTGCATGAGACATTTGGCTAATATTAACTATTTGATTTTTTATTTGTTTTTTTCCCCCACATAATCACTTTGGAAGTCACTTACTTCTTCATGTATGCTTAGGTTCACTGGTTGAGGACCCAGTTCCCATCCTTGGACATAGAGGTTGATGGTGGAGTAGGTCCTGACACTGTCCATAAATGTGCAGAGGTGAGACTGCTCCTCATCTGTGACCTAGACCAGCTGCCTGTCAAACACGGTGTCCAGGACACTGGCCCAGGAGATTTCCCCTGCATTTCCTTAATGGCCTTTCTTTCTTGGAAAAGTTTTTTTTCAAATGTGGAACTAGAAAACTAAAGAACAATAGTGAATATTCTAAAATATTCTTAAAATAGTAAGACCAAGTTATCTTAGTAGTGCTGAAGAAACATTTTAAAAAATTTGTTGAATGCCAGCTCTTTGGAATTCATTAAATAGTTTCAGGACAGGGCCTTGGAGTAACAAGTTTTTCCCAAAATAGGGAAAGACGAGATATTTTCTTATCAAGGGAAAAGAATGGGAATAATTGACCTAGTTATTATGTTATTTTGTAGAATTTAGGTGTATTCCTTTCTTGTCCCTGACTAGAACTTACTAGAATCATTTCTGAGAAAAATCTAGGCCTGATCCCGACTCTTTGTCCTCCCTGTTTGTAGAGGTGGAATGAGCTTTTCTTCAGGTAGCTGACCAGCTTAGTTAGGCTCCTGCGCTTCATAAGAGAATGCTAGTCCTTCCAGTAGCACTGCCGGTGATTTAAGCTCACATCGCCTATTTTCCTTCAGCAACATGATTTATCTGCCTTTTCAGGTTCTTGTATAAGTGCTATATTTTTCTCCTTAATACTTAGCAAAACCTTGGCTGTGAAAAATATTTATGGAAGAAGAGCTAATCAAATGATCAGTGAGCATGTATGCTTTTAACTCCTTCTAGAATTGTTTACTGAACTGTTTCACCAGTATGCTATTTCTGCCTGAATTTAGGAACATATGAAATCCCTATAAAATTATAATTTTAAAATGATAAAATTATCAATGTGTAATTACAGAATTATAAAGTTAATATGTGAGTCCTATAAAATCATTTCTGTAATTTCTATGAGGAATGTTAGTGTACTTTGACATGCATCTGATAAATTTTCGTCAGTGTCCATGCTTCTCTTTGTTCCCATAATCCTTTTTCTTTTGCCCGTGAATCATGTAACAGTTGGCTCTCTCCTTAGTCAAATGTAGGAAGCACAGATCTGAATTTGGCATATCTTGGCTGCTTTTTCTCTTTGATTTGTTTCCACATTTAAAACGTATCTTGAAATCTTTATTAAGCCATCTCAAAACCATTTTGCAATGTCCTGAACCATAAATGTTTCCATTCTTTGTGGCATCAAAATGAGAAATTATTTAAATTTAATGTCATAGTTTATGGGTAGTTTCACATTTTATCAAAAATTGGCCTTTCAGACTACCTGCAAGTTCATAAACGTAATTCAAAGATTGATAGTTTTTTTTAGTAGCTGAGGAGGTATTGATATATATTGGAAAGACCTTAAAAAATTGAGGGTTAAAGGTTTTTAAACCTTGTTAGCTAAATATTAGCACAGATGCAGTGTAGCTCATTTAGTCTTGATTATCATAAAGGCCGGTGATTTCTTAGATGCATTTAAAAATAATTCCATAGCCTCATTTGCTGAGCATTTCAGCTTCTTTATTTATTGAACTAAATTATATAAATATTCTTTTCATCTCAAAGTGATTTTTGTATAGTTCAAATTCTGACTGCCAGGTACAAGGTTAAAAAATTAGTCCAAGAATTTTGTCTTAGGCTTTTCTGCATCTTCTTTGAAGCATAACCTGAGTGTTTACTTCTTTCAGGCAGGAGCTAACATGATTGTGTCTGGCAGTGCCATTATGAGGAGTGAAGACCCCAGATCTGTGATCAACCTGTTGAGAAATGTTTGCTCAGAAGCTGCTCAGAAACGTTCTCTTGATCGATGAAACCTCAAAGAGCCCAGTGTTTCTGCTCATGAAATCTTTTCCTGGAAAACAAGAAGGTTGTCTTCCAAATCATATTGCAATTGAAGATGTGCTGCTTTGCTGCTTTTCTGAGCAATTATTCATTCCACTGACTAAAATTCGTTATTCAGAATGTTCTAGGAGGGTAGAAATTGGTGTGTATAACTACACTTCTAGTGAAGGAATTTAAAGATTAGTTTGGTAATACTGTTTTTATTGGGAGGCTTGATTTTTATAAAAAGTGAAAGTATGGCTGTATTACTAATGTTTTAAACAAAAATGTGTCTTATGCCTAAGGGAGGCATGTTAGCTACTTAAAGATTTTTCTGCATTTCTCAAAGAATTTTGTTATTGCTCAGCCATTTTCCAGAAGCAAAGGAACCCTTTGTTTTTGCTGTTTCATATCATTTGTGATTTGTGTTTATGCTTAATAATAAGACTAGAATGGAACTTATGAAAAATCTAAGCATGGCTCTAGCTGAGGTGGGATACAATATTCTTATGTCTAAAATATCTGTTTTTCACTTTTCCCCTTATACTTGATGCATTCAGGACAATTAAAAGTATGAAGTCCAGGGGTTTTCAGGTGGTCTGTGGTCTGTTTTAAAATTTAAGCAGATTTTATTAGGGTTTTTCTCTCTGGGTGCTGAAAGGGCTGGCTATAATGCAGTGATTTTTTTCCCCCTTTCTTAATCCCATATCCCACTCTTTTTTTGTGTGTGGGCACCAGGAATCGAACCTGAGTCTCTGGCATGGCAGGCAAGAATTCTGCCTGCTGAGCCACTGTGGCCTGACTCCCATATCCCACTCTTAAGGACATTAGATAGTTCTATTGTGTTAGCTCTGAGTAGAAAGGAAAAGGAAAGCCTCTATTTGGAAGTAATATAGAGTTGACTCCTGACTCTACCTACCCCTTTCCAGGTGTTTGACCTTAGCAGCTCAGCTATTCTCTTTGAAAGATTATGATTACTTGTGAAATGGAAATTTTTGCACAGTTGTGTTGTGGAGTACAAGATAACAATTTATATGTAAAATCTTCCAGTAAAATTCCTAGAACTTAGATAAAGCTATCATTTTATTAATTTATGTGTTATAGGTTATAAGTATGTTGATATAATTTCATTAACTCTACAAATCACTCCTAAGAGTGGTAGAACAGGTATCCCCCCCCCCCCCCTTAAAAAATGAAGAAATAGGCTGGTACCCCGTAGGGCATAGGATTTCTGGTATGTACTGTTTTAACAAATGGAACTATGGAGCAGTGGTTTAGGAAAAGGAAGCTGCTTTTACTTAACATTGTCTTATTTCTGGTTTGTCTTTACCTTGTGCCAGAATCAGATAACTACCTTGTGGCAGAATCAGATTAACTGAGGCTATTCCAGAACTATAAATCTTGGCCCCAAGGATATATTTTATTACTCCAAGAAAGACCTTGTGGGTTGAGATGTCAGAGTGCAGGGCTAACCTGTAAGTGAAAAGTTTTCTAATTGTGCCCCAAATTATTATACTTAGCAAATAATGTATTAGTCATTTGCAGTATAATGAATATAGCAAGAAACAATGGGGCCAGTGTTACTAAACTTCAGGTTACTATGAATTTTGAGAAACAAAATATGAAAAAGAAGAATGTTAACATTTAACCATAGAACAGAGCTAGCTTTTGTTTTTATCTAACATTGCAAAGTAAAGTTTTGCTTCTTATTTTTATTTTGGCTTAAGTAAGGGTTGTACCATATATAAATAGTGTTTTAATTCAATCAGATGACACAGGGCATATAGAAATAACTTTAATTAAAAAACTTACACAGAAGATTATAATATGTGACATGACAGAAAGATTTGAATTAATTGCTTGGACAACATGGGTTTGTCCAGTTTTTCTTTTTCTTTAAAAATAAATATACAGTGAAACTATAAGCAGAACTTAGTATTAAAATTTGAAATTTCTTCCCTTTGAAGGGAGTATAATATTCAATCCTTAACAAAAACTTAGTGTCAAATCCCACAGACTAGGCCAGCTGGCCAAGATTGTCAGTTACATGTATACTACAACTTGAATAACCTTTTTTATAGGAAAAAAGTGATTCTTATAAAATTGTCAACTTCCACATAGAAAAAATCGTATAGCTTCAAAAGGGATTTTCTGTAATATACACTCAAGTATCCAATATTGAAGCATTATTTGAAAGTTTTTAAATCTCTGGGATGCAAGACAGAATAGATGTGTATTTGACTAGAGTAATATGGCAAGGAATGATCAAATTAGTTTGAAATGTAACAGTGTTTTTAATTTTATACTAATAAGATTTTCCTGTCCATTTCAGTTGGTCTTTTCTCATCATGAGATACATCAAAGTTCTTAGAGCACAGTGAGAACTAAAATAAAGTTGGCAAACTCAGTTTGCATTTTCAAAGATGTGATAGTTTTAAAATGCATCAGTGTTTAACTCTACTTTGCTTGTCTTATACTGTTGAGAACAGAAAATAGCCTTTGCTTAGTCCAGCAGAAATCAGCGATTTCAAATCAGTGAGTATTGTGTTAACTGGTATAGGACTCCTACTTTAAGCTAAACATGTTTAAAAAAAAAAATTGCTTCTCCATAGTTGATATTTTTAGCTGTCTGTTTTCAGTGGAAACCTATGGTTCTTTATATATACTTGGCTTGTATTTCATGGGATAGTTCATATATGCATTTTCAGGTGGAGTAACTGCCAGTATTTTTTTGCTTTTTTGAAAACTACATGTGTGTATGCTATTCTATATTTACATATATATGTATATTTTAATATATCTGAGGCTATTTTAATTGTATTTATAGAAAAAAGGATAGCTGTCATTTGATCCACAGAGGTGTGTGTGTGTATGTGTGTAATTTTAAAAAAATTATTTACTCAGTAATATGATTAGACATCAAATTACATCAGTTAATTTCTTGGTGCTACAGATTTGTAATGATAAACATAAATGACTAGCACTTGTCTTTAGGTGAAAAGTTAATACTCCTGTGGTTTAAATAGAAGAAAAAAAAGGATGTATCTTGCCTGTTTCATAAACAGCATAAAGATTAATACCTGCAGTACATGCTCTTACTCTGAAATTGTGGCCTGGGGCAGGGGTGAGAACATTGCAAACAAGACTTTTTTTTTTTTTTTTTAACTCCTGTTTCTCCTTTAGGTACATAGTTTTCTTAACCAACCTGTCTTCCTGTCACCTATCGTTTTTAACATTTGTAAGTCCTAGATCAAAGGTTTTGTAATCTTCCATTCCGTCTGCTGACTGCGTTTTTGAATGGTGGCCATTCTCTGGTGCACTGGTACAGAAAACTTTGCTATGGAAAGCTGTGTTTGACCTTTCTCTCTGACCATTTTTTTCATCTTGGCATAATAAGCCTGCTGTGTCTTCATCCTTCAGTGGAAAAACCCGTTGCTCCCACCACAAACACTGAAAGGGAAAATATTTTCAGTTAAGTTTCATCTAATTTGTTTTGTTTTAAAGTCATTAAGTAATCTGTAAATGTCAAGTTTTTTAATAACTATTTTCTGTTCTTTTTGTACATAAATGCACAAATTTTCATTTGGACCTAGATACCTGACAATGCAAAGTGGAATGTACTAAGAATTGTTTAGTGAACTTTAGGATTTTTTTTTTTTTAACTTGGGACCTCTGCTGAGAAAATGAGACACTGCCATATGGCGCTCATCTTTATTTTCAGCCTAGAAGTCTTTGGAAGGGACTTTTGGAAAAGACTTCTACAAAACTTAAAAATGTTTTTTAAGTTTGATCTACTTCAGTAACTTGATTCTTACGTCATCATTATTGTTACGTTTTCCCTCCCCTAAGCTTTCTGCAACTTACCTACCAATTTCTATAGTCTCTACTTCTCCATTCTATACATGGTTCTTTTTCAATGCCTACTTTTATATCAGTGTTAGAAAATACTCCCCTTGAAGTAAGGCCTGATCTATAAGGAGACAAGTAAAAATCTTATATAAGTGGAGAAAGAGAAGTAGGAACTTAACATTTACTGTATACCAAGCGAATTCCATTAACCAAATTTGTTTTGTAGTCATACTTTCATAGAACACCCTCCCCTGTGATAAGTTACAAACAAGAGATTTAAAAGTTTGTAATTAATGGTGGACCCAGAATGCTAGAATACACATCATGATTCTTAACTAAGCTTTATATACTGGATTGTCTTTTACTGAGTTTGTTACGTAATGATGAATCCTTAATTTGAAATAAGTAGTTTCCATTAACAAGTAAAATTAAAAAGTTCAAAGGTAATTTAAAAAATTATCTACTCATGTATTGTACACCTACCTGAGTTTCTTGACTTCCATTTAATGACGGGGAGCCATGTGCACAGAGATTATGACTCTCTGAGGGAAGCTCGGGAGGACTTGGAGCAGCATAGTGCTGACCACTACCAAAGTCATTCAGATCGTCTTTCAAAAGCAAGTCTTGTCCTTCAACATTTTTACTATATGCTCTAACAAGAAAATTAAGAAAATATATAATTGTTAATTCTTGAGGTACTAACATTTTATGAACAACTCAAGGTGTCAAGAAATCAATTTGGTAGGTTTGTTTTTGTCTTTTTTCTTTTCTTTTCTTTTTGGTTAGCTTTTGCTTTTGTTTTTAGGAAGACAAAAAAGACCCTTGCAGTGTTCCTGAATTCCATGATTATTGTAATGCCAGCTAAGAAGGGCTCAATTCACATTTTCCTCTGTACCTCTGGAGAGTTATATATCTGGAATGTGGAGAAAGATGAGAATTGAATCTTGCATTTGATAACTTGGAACAAGAGATCTACAGCAAATCTGGACATTTTGAGTTCTAAGCAGAGAAATGCCACTTATCTAAAGTGACTACCAGACTCAACTTGATATTGCTGATGAGATATACCTGTGTTAAAAGTAATCAAACATAAATATAAAATAACATCCTCCATCTTTTTCAAAATTGTTCCAGGGAGTCTCTCAGATGTAAAATTATTATGTGTTTAGGCTATATTCTTCCGTTCTCAAAGTCTGTTTGTGTTCCTCAGAGGATTTGCTTTTTAGATTGGGCAGATTTCCTGAGAATATGTTTAAGAAAATGTATTTTTGAAGTAGTTCTGAAAAACACATTACCAGATTTTAATCCCCAGGAATGGGTTTGCTAACATTGAGATGTTACACTGAAATGACTATTTTTTTCTAGAGAGAATTTCCACTGTATTTATTCATTTAAATCTATTCCTGAGGCGAACAATGAGCCTGAGAAAGAATGGAGTAAAGTACAGAACTTTTCATGTCAGCATTATATAATTAGCCCCAGTATATTTTGAATATAAGTTTGAGTATATGAAGTGTTTCACCCTAGTGAATAAGGAAACTGATTTATATCATATTTGCTTCCACTGATTTATATCATATTTGCTTCCTTTTTAGTACTCTCCCTCAGAATTCATGCAGAATATTTCTTCATTCTGCATAGATTTCATAGTTGGGATTTTAAATTTATTACACCTGCCTGCTGTTCCTTCTATGCCACTTGCTTTGTTCCCACAGTGACCACCTGGTTTGTTCTCTTTCTTCATATTTTTTGTGTCTTAAGGAGAAGACTTCATCAGAAAGATCTTCTATCTGGAATTAGAAATAAAATTGCCTGTTTTTATCAAACATTTTGAAATAAGAGAACATGTTTCAAGTGGGTCTTCATCAAAGACAATATTAGGAAGATAATTCTTAAATGTAACCTAAACCAAGAGAATGATAATTATGAGAAAAGCTTAATATTCCCAAGAAAGGGAGTTAGAACTTGTAAAAAAATTTTACTCTTCGGTCATTTTTTGAAGACTTATATCTAGATTACAAATGGGTTCACAGTGTTTTCCACTTGCCACAGTTTATATAAAATAACCTTTTTCTTAGACATTCTTAAATCTTAACTTTATTCATTTAACAGTTTTTAATTGCCCATTATGAACCACATACTGTTCTACAAACATTAATATCAAAGAAAAATAATGATTGTTTGAAATAAATCAGAATTAATTTATTGAATGACTTATCTGGAGTTTTAAGCTGGATAACTGCTTTGATAGTGGAATTTAAAATTTGGCTTTCCTGGGAATGGTCATTCTGAAGAATGAGTTGAGGATATTAAAAGATAAAGTTTGATACTGAAAAACAAGACTATTTATTCTTTATAAAAGATTGTTACTTGACAGAAGCAGAGTGTCTTCTAGACTGCTTCTAAAGCCTGTCACTTTGGAATTAGTTTGGTTATAAAGTATTTTCCCCTTTTAATTGTTCTTGTCCTAATATAAGTTTTACCCAAACAGGTCTACAATATCTTACCTGTAATTCCCAAATCTAAAAATCTGAAAAAATGTTTTTCATAATTGATGACATAGCCTGACTTGAAATAACATGAGAGTATTTTTAGTCTTTATCCCATTTACTGGCTATTTAACTACACAAACGTTAATGTTTGATTATGAGAACTCTCCTAGACTTCCTACAGCTAATAGATAACATATGTAACATGTTACTCAAGTCTAAAAACTTACAGATTCAAAAATATTCTGGAGAGATCTCCAGAGAAGATGGCGGCTTAGTAAGGCGCGCAGGTCTTAGTTCCTCCTCCAGAACAACTACTAAAGAACTAGAAACAGTACAGAACAGCTCCCAGAGCCACGACAGAGACCAGACACACAGCGTACCCCATTCTGGAACGGCTGGACCGGCTAAGAGACTCCGCTGCGGTGAGGTCCCCGAGAGGCGCGCACTTCCCTGGGCCGCGGCGCTGGTGGCCGGAGCCCCTCCCTTCCTCCTTCCTGGGTCGGCTGGGAGCTTTGGATCAGCGGTTCCCCAAGCCGCGGCGGCCGGCGCCCCTCCCCCAGGCACGGCTTCCCGGGCCAGCTGGGAGCCTCGGATCGGCAGTTCCCCAAGCCGCGGTGGCCAGCGACCGGAGCCCCTTCCACACATGCGGCTTCCCGGGCTGGCTGGGAGCTTTGGATCCGCGGTTCTCCAAGGCTGGCGACCCTCCCCCACAGGCAACTTCCCGAAGGGAAAGGAAAGAGTCTCCAACAGTAGTAGAGACTGAGTCCAACCTAACACCAATAGTGGCATTAATGAACAACTTCTGACTACTAAAAATAGGCCCTCAGCTCAGGCAAAACTGATCAAGGCGGAAGTCACCGATTGGGCTAACTGAAAAAGAGGAAAGGGGGCAAAACAGAGCCTTCTGCGGCTGTTACTATGGAGGCTTCGTTGTCTTGGGGCTCAGCGCTGGGATTACACAGGTTGCAACTGCCCCGAACGCAGAAACAGGCTGCTTTCAGGGCTCTCTACCACCTGAACCTTCCCCACGGGAGGGGTGAAACGCAACTCAGGTGGAATCCCTTTCTCAAGGAATTCAGATCCCAGGACTTCATAATTTGAAGCCATTAAAACCAACCTACAACCTTTCCTCTGTCTCCACCACACACCCAGCAGCGAGAGTCTTCCAAAGTTAAAGGAGCCACAACATCTTTTGCTGATGGGACCCGCAGACAGACAAGCACCACATACTGGGCAGGATAAGAAAAACAGAGCCCAGAGACTTCACAGGAAAATCTTTCAACCTGCTGGGTCCCACACTCAGGGAAATCTGATTAAATGCCCAGACGCCAGCAGAAAATAACAAGTCACACCAGGAAAACTGAAGATATGGCCCAGTCAAAGGAACAAACCAATAGCTCAAATGAGATACAGGAGCTGAAACAGCTAATTCAGAATATATGAACAGAAATGGAAAACCTCTTCAAAAACCAAATCAGTAAATTGAGAGAGGACATGAAGAAGGCCCATTGGGATCAACAAAAAGAAGAAATGGAAAGTCTGAAAAAACAAATCACAGAACTTATGGGATTGAAAGACACAGTAGAAGAGATGAAAAAAACAATGGAAACCTACAATGGTAGACTTAAAGAGACAGAGGATAGAATTAGTGAACTGGAGGATGGAACATCTAAAATCCAAAAAGAAACAGAAACTATAGGGAAAAGAATGGAAAACTTTGAGCAGGGGCTCAGGGAACTGAATGATAATATGAAGCGCACAAATATACGTGTTGTGGGTGTCCCAAAAGGAGAAGAGAAGGGAAAAGGAGGAGAAAAACTAATGGAAGAAATTATCACTGACAATTTCCCAACTCTTATGAAAGACCTAAAATTACAGATCCAAGAAGTGCAGCGCACCCCAAAGAGAATAGACCCAAATAGGCATTCTCCAAGACACTTACTAGTTAGAATGTCAGAGGTCAAAGAGAAAGAGAGGATCTTGAAAGCAGCAAGAGAAAAACAATCCATCACATACAAGGGAAACCCAATAAGACTATGTGTAGATTTCTCAGCAGAAACCATGGAAGCTAGAAGACCGTGGGATGATATATTTAAATTACTAAAAGAGAAAAACTGCCAACCAAGACTTCTTTATCCAGCAAAATTGTCCTTCAAAAATGAGGGAGAAATTAAAACATTTATAAACAAAAAGTCACTGAGAGAATTTGTGACCAAGAGACCAGCTCTGCAAGAAATACTAAAGGGAGCACTAGAGACTGATACGAAAAGACAGAAGAGAGAGGTGTGGAGAAGAGTGTAGAAAGAAGGAAAATCAGATATGATATATATAATACAAAAGGCAAAATGGTAGAGGAAAGTATTACCCAAACAGTAATAACAGTAAATGTTAATGAACTGAATTCCCCAATCAAAAGACATAGACTGGCAGAATGGATTAAAAAACAGGATCCTTCTATATGCTGTCTACAGGATACACATCTTAGACCCAAAGATAAACATAGGTTGAAAGTGAAAGGTTGGGAAAAGATATTTCATGCAAATAACAACCAGAAAAGAGCAGGAGTACCTATACTAATATCCAACAAATTAGACTTCAAATGTAAGTTGAAAGAGACAAAGAAGGATACTATCTACTAATAAAAGGAACAATTAAACAAGAAGACATAACAATCATAAATATTTATGCACCGAATCAGAATGCCCCAAAATACGTGAGGAATACACTGCAATCACTGAAAAGGGAAATAGACACATCTACCATAATAGTTGGAGGCTTCAATTCCCCACTCTCATCAATGGACAGAACATCTAGACAGAGGATCAATAAAGAAACAGCATTTGAATATTATAATAAATGAGCTAGACTTAACATTTATAGGACATTACACCCCATAACAGCAGGATACACCTTTTTCTCAAGTGCTCATGGATCATTCTCAAAGATAGACCATATGCTGGGTCACAAAGCAAGTCTCAACAAATTTAAAAAGATTGAAATCATACACTACACTTTCTCGGATCATAAAGGAATGAAGTTGGAAATCAATAATAGGCAGAGTGCCAGAAAATTCACAAATACGTGGAGGCTCAACAACACACTCTTAAACAACCAGTGGGTCAAGGAAGAAATTACAAGAGAAATTAGTAAATATCTCGAGGCAAATGAAAATGAGAACACAACATATTGAACAACCAACTTTGACTCAAGAAGAAATAGATGACCTCAACAAACCAATCACAAGTAAAGAAATTGAATCAGTCATTCAAAAGCTTCCCAAAAAGAAAAGTCCAGGACCAGACGGCTTCACATGTGAATTCTACCAAACATTCCAGAAAGAATTAGTACCAACTCTGCTCAAACGCTTCAAAAAAATCGAAGTGGAGGGAAAGCTACCTAATTCATTCTATGAAGCCAACATCACCCTCCTACCAAAACCAGGCAAAGATATTACAAAAATATTCTGGCTCTAAGATTCTGAATATGGCATTGTAGTATGTCTGAATAGTAAAACAGTCTCCTCATGTAGAGATATATCAGAGTACTGAGGATAAATGTGGATATTCACATAAATTCAGTATTTCCAAAACTCACATAAACAAATTTTTATAAATGATGATGGTTTATATTTATATTCCCCTTTAGTTCCTTGAATATCCAAGTAAGCAGGTTCATAATATATGGTATTCAATTATCCATTAATTGAATGGCAGCTTACCTCTTCTCCACCTAAATTATGTTCATCCAGAGGCTGAAGAACAACCATCCTCCAGCTGTTGAAAATACAAACCAGTTTCAAATAGCTTTTATTTGTCTAAATTTAGTAATTTTATCCTCTAAGCACAGCTAAACACAATAGAGTTTTTTTCCTTGAGACTCCTATACTTCAAATGGTCTTTTTAAAAATATATTTTTTAAGCTTTTTATTATTTATTTTCTAACTTATAGGAAAGTTGCAAAAACAATACATAGACCTCCATTATACCCCCTAAAAACAAATATTTTAGTGTAGAAGGATAAAGAGAAGATGAGGCTTTATTTTTGGCCCCTTCAGTCTCTTCTGCGGAGTTGCATTTTTAATTTTCCTAATGGTACATTGATTTTGAATTAAGTCAGTGGTTTAGTATGCTAGTAATCTGCTTTAGCCAAAAAACAAAACAAAAAACCCTGATTTACAGCATCTGCCAGCTTCCTTGAGGTAATGCCTCTTAATGGTTTTACGACTGGCTCAGAGAATTTCTTTGTATTTAACAACTGGGTCTGCCATAAGCCAGCTCCAGCATATGCCTGCAACTTGAAAAATATTTGTTGCTTTAGAACATCATAACCAAAAATGTTATTTTTAAGTAAGATAAATCAGATTCTCTGTAGGAGTTCTTATTATACCTTACAATTATCATAATCCTCATAAAGTAATTATGAGGTGTAATAATTGAAATTAGGTAGAAAAGAGATGGGTGGTGGTTACTGCAGAGTCTCCCAGGTCAGTTCTCTTTACAACCTTTCAACTTCTGGGTGCCAGATTCAAATTCTTAAGAAACTGCTTTCCTCATTGCTATAAAATTTCACTACACCAATAGTATGAAATAGATCTGTGTATGGCATTCAAAAACCTTAATTATCTGGTTCTAACTTTTTTTTCTAGCTTTACCTCCTTTTATCACCCTATACAAAAACGTCATTCTCTGCCTAAGCCTTGTGTAGTGAGTTGTTTTGATACCTCTGTTGTGGTTTTCTCCTTATGTGAAGACCCTTTTCTACCTTCCCGAGGGCCCTCCTCCATGGATGTCTTCTCAGATCTTCCCGTTCTGGTTCTTACTGATCTCCTTTGAACACATCTATTTCTTTCTTTCTTTTTTTTTTTTTTTTGCATGAGCAGGCACTGGGAATTGAACCTGTGTCTTCAGCCTGGCAGGTGAGAACTCTACCTGCTGAGCCATCATGGCCAGCCCAGAACACATCTTTTTAATGTGTTGATTGCAGACTTGGCAAAAAATAAAAAATAAAAATCTTGTTTTTGTTATTAAAGGCGTTACTCTCTTACAACTACCCATGCAGAGTCCATGCAAAGTAGTTCTTTTATCTTTGAATTATTTTTGAAAGCTTGTACAAACCTCCATCTTTCAGGGCTTGGATTGTTTGTTACAGTAGTCATATATGTACACACACACACACATCTATAAAGTATTTAAATAAATATATATACATCTAAAGTACCTCTTAGTGTATATACATAACATCACCTAAATATCATTGGATGAAGTGACTCCAAGACCAAGAATGCTAAAGTAAATAATTCGAGAAATTTCCAATTCTTAATAAGAACTGAAAAGTTTACTGGGGTTCCATATGGCACTGTTTCTTCAGTTCATACTGAAGATCTAATGTAAAGGTGTCTTTTACCAGTTGTCCTCCATGGTTATACAAGTGCAAAAGGAAGTGCAGCACACTTTCTGCATTTACCTTTATGTTAAAATTCTAACTTCATTCTCAGATGCTCAGTTTACCAAAGCAAAAGAAGAAGGAAAAATCATGTAAGTATACATACCTTGGAGTAAGTATTTCCTTATATTGGAGTTTCTCCAACTTAGCTGGAGCCACTAATGACATGGGAATCACTATATTATCTATGTCATAAGAGCTCTCACTTCTCAACCTCCGTCTTGCAGTATTCTGCAAAACAGGATTACAGTAGTTTTACAGCAGTATCTTTAGTTATCTTTGATGATACACTCCTTTCATGATAAATACAAAATATGACTGTGCATCAGTTACACATTTTTTAAAAATCTAGCTTTAAAATGCTAAGGAAGGCAAGAAGGCATATCCATCTTCAGTAAACCTCAATAATCTCTTGATATACAATATATATAAACTTATTTAAGACCATCAAACTCCTTCAAATGTAAAACTTTTACCAAAAAAGGTTAACATAAAGTATTCTAAGTGTCAATAAAACAGTAATTTTATAAACTTTATTAGGAAAGAATATGAAATATTTTTGGTGAGCCATTTACTATTTTCATTTGTGTGTCTTGGTCCTTGAGCTGAATTTACACTGTCCTTTTTTTTTTTAATCTCCCACTTTTCTACTTCTCTACTTCCCTGGCCACTTAACAAAAAACAGTAAGAACAAGACAAGGGCTGAACTGTTATTAGCAAGACCATTTAGATTCATGCTAGAGAAAAAACTTAAAAGTTTTAACACACATATTATATATATATGTATGTATAATTAACCAACTTAATTACTTCCAAATAGGATAGTTTTAAATATACTAATGTGTGCTAGTACATGAGGGCTGTCATAGATTAGCTGGATTGGCAAAATGGTCTATGATACAAATTTTTTAAAGCTTGTTTTAGAAGGTTTGTTATGCAATTTTACAAACTTAACATACAAAAATAACCTACTTGTGATGATGAATTCTGCGTTCTTGATATAGCACTGACATTAGTAGCGGCAGTAAAATTGCTATGGGATCCTGATTCAATGCGTTGAAAAGCAAATTCTTCAGATCTGTTTCTTTCTCCTGCAATGGAAAGAACCATTGAGAATGTCACACATTCAAAGTGGCTGTTAGGTCTTATCTATTAGAATTATTTTCTTAATCTAGATGACAAGTGATTTCCTATTGCTTGTGATTTTTTTAAATGTCTCAGAAAATAAAAACATTAAAGAAACAAAAAAACCTTACACGTTCCCACCATAATTATTTCCATTTTCTGGGATCTTGCTAGTCCTTATCCAATACATCTCATATATTTTTAATTTCATCCCCTCCTTCAACTCTTTGTTCTTATTTTCTATAACTCCTATTAATCAGAGACTGGTTCTTCAGGACTGACCCTCTTAATTTTTTCACCTATTCTCATTGTTTTCAAATCTTTTTCCAGGAGATTTCCTTGACTTTATCTTCTGACCATGCTATTTGTGTGTGTGTGTGTTTGTGTGTTTTACTCCTATTATAGAGTACTAAGTTTCAAAAGTTCTTTTGCCATAGTGATTTTTTTTTTTTTAAATAATATCCTGTTCTTGTGTCATGGGTGAAATTTTCTTTTCTTTGAGGAAATGAAATAAGTTTACTTCTACTCTTGGGATTTTCTCTTTCCTCCAAATTCCTTTTTTTATTTCATGTTTTGCTTCTTTGTGAGTATATATTTGTTCACTTTCTTACTGCCCTTTATTTTTAGTATGCATCTTAAAAAAAGGATATTTTTCTATATAATATAAATAGCATTACTATTTTTTTTAGTAATACCTAGTACCGAGTCCATATTCAAATTTCTCCAGTTGTTAAAAATGTCCTTTATAACTAATTTGTTCAAATAAGGATTCACACACTGAAACTGCTTATTGTCTCCAAGTACTGATAACCTAGAATATCACATTCTTCATGACACTGACCTGTTAAAAGACTGGATCAGATGTTCTGTGCTTTTGAAATTTTCTAGTTATTTCTCTATAGTATATCATTTTACTTCTTCCTCTATCCCTGTTTATCCATCAAACTGGAAGTTACATCTAAAGTTAATTCAAGTAAAACATTTCCCATCTTGGGTCATTTATATTTCATAATATAAACTATTAGGAGACACAAGTTTTCCTGTGCTTTGGCCTTGAGTATATGTAAGTTCCTCAAAAGCATGGTGAACCCTCATTTGCCTATTCTTCAAGAGTGAAGCAATAAAAAGTATAATGATAGCTCTGCACATGGTAGGAGTTTGTTAATTTTGTGCCACACTGTAGGTGACCAGGTAATGATTACGAGATAGTGGCATGATGGGATTTCCAGAAAGAGTACAGGTTAATAAATCTATCACGTGTAACGAGTCTAGATATAATTAGTTTTTAATATATCCTTGGATATGCTATTGCATTACATCTGGAGGATACCTGAGGAATGTATATAATATTAAATCCACTGCAACAGTGAATGAGAACTGAAAGGTTATATAATTTGCTATTCAGTATATACCCTGCCAGGGTTCTTTTTTATATGGCAACTACCTCGTCCCAAATCCCCACAAGAAGCCCACTTTGTATTACTAGGAGAGGCCTAGTTTCCGAAGATACTTCAATTAGTAATCTTGGAATTATAAGTTTATAAGCTTCTAAGGGGGCTTGAATTAGGCAACTGAGTTACCTCAGTTGAATTTGGTTCAATTTCAAAAACTCAAGTTGGTACACTTGAGTAATCTGCAGTGTACCAACACCTCCAGAATAGTTAATAGAACTAGTAATAAATTTCTGTAAGACAACATTTTATTGACCTAATGAGGGCAAAACACAGTATCTGAGCCTGAGTCCTGTCCAAAGAGACCAGCTGGCATAAGATAACTCTAGTCAGGGAACATAGGAAGGAAATACTTAATTGTCATAAAGTGGACAGATACGATACCCAATCCACAAATACTTCTAAGTTGATTACATGATATACTGTTTAATATTCATAGAATTATGCATGTTTTGTGTAACTAGTGACTCTTCTGAATGATAAACTCTTTAAGGCAAGGTTCTTTGTAGACTTAAGAGTTTTTAGATTTTCAATTTTTCACACTAGTGGTTTTAATGTACCTATTGCTGTTTCACTCAAATGTCTTTTCTTTCTTCCTTGTAGCAGTTGTGCAGGAGATTCTGACCTTATTTGAGGTTTACATGTAGGTGAATATCCATTTCTCCATTGATTCAGAGAAGTACTACAAACTGAAATGGAAAGAAAGAAAATGTGAAGTTATAGCTCTCTTACAAACATAGATAATGAAAACGTTAATCTCTTTTACTTACTATATTGAAATACCAGTTCAAAATTACATATAATGAAATAAATATTATATACCGGATGGAAAATTCTTTAAGAATGCAGAATGGAGTTCCTGTATTTTCTCTGTTATTTGAAGGAGACATATAAAAGTGATCTATTTGAAAAGTCTTCCAAATTTCAAAATTTTGTGGAGAATTAGGATTGGTTCAGATTTGTAAATCTTGGCTAAACATAATCCTTAAATTAGTTCCTGTTTATCCTTGAATCTGGACAAAGTCAAATTCTGCAGGGTCACAATAGACTGGGACTCCTCGAGAGTGGATTATATCTATCTCTGATGGTGCCTAGCACCATCCTTCCACTTTTTAAAAGAATAACTTTAACGTAACTTTAAGTCACTTAACATCCCTGTGCCTCAGTTGCCTCATTTGTAAAACAGGGATAATAGCAGCTATTTTAGGGTTATGAAGATGAAATGAGTTAATTCACATGAATGTCCTTAGAAGGATGTGTGACATGAGTTCAATAAATGTTAGTTGTGTCATTATCATTACTTTCTATTTGGACCCTATATGTATTTCCAACTAGATTAATAACCAAATTGACTTCTTTTTTTGAAGGCATGGAGACATGGAAAGTAATGAAAAAATAAATGCATAGACTGAAGTGCCAACCTCTTCCCCACATGAAATAAACATAAAAAGCATGGCCTACCAACAGACCAGGACTCTGGTCTCAAGATGTCAAAGCACCTAAAGATGATAGACAAATGTTTTTACATACATACATGCACAGATGTGCACCTATATATCCACAATTGCAAGCATAAAAAGGAATTTGTTAGTATAGTATAATTTGTGAGGAATCTTTGATAGACTAAAGCTAAATGGATTTGAAGAGGAAATGAAGCAGAAGTACATGGGAAAATACTGTCACAAAATATGGCAATACAAAAGATGCTCTAGACCTGTAAGAGATGGAAACTTGGGAGCAGTACAATTATTTTCAGAAACTGATATGATACAGTTATCTGTTTCAAAAGATTTAAAAATCTGAGGATTTAGGGCAGAGGAATGAATGGGTTGGTGGGAGAGGACATTGCTCAAGAGTTTCCCTTTGAAACATGTCTGTGTATCCCCAACTCACTCAGAAAATAGTATAGAATGCAAATCTCTATACTTCCCATCAAGAGAGACCCATAAACAGCAGTGGTAGAACAGTCTTAACAGGGACTCTGAGCTTTAATCCAATCTAAAAATTTGGGGAATATCAATTCAAAACTTTTTTTAAAAAGGTACAAACAACTAATGAACAACTCAAGATAATAGAGAAGAATTGGACAAAAGATAAAGAAATAGAAGACTTTGGTACTACTATAAGCCAACTAGACTTAACAACACTCCCCTCAACAATAGCTGAATACATAGTCTTCTCAAGTGTTAATGGAACGTTATCCAGGAAGGACCATATGTCAGGCCAAGGAAGTCTAATAAATGTTAGAAGACGGAAATCATACAAAGTATCTTCTTTGACCACAATGGAATGAAATTAGAAGTCGAAAGAAAATGGAAAATTCACTAATATGTAGACATAAAAAACACAGCCAACAGGTCAAAGGAGAAATCACAAGTGAAATGAAAATGAAAAAACAACTACCAAAACTTAACAGATGAAGTGACGGTGGTACTAAAACAGAAAAAGAAAAGTCTCAATAATTTAACCTTCTACCTTGATGAACTATGAAAAAAACAAAAAGCAAACCCAAAACAAGCAGAAGGAAAGAAACACAAGTTTAAAGTGGAGAATCGATGAAACCAAAAGTAGGTTCTTTGAATAGATCAACAAAATAAACAATTTTAGAAATAGGCTGACCAAGAAGAGAAAACTCAAATTACTAAAATCAGGAAAAAATGGGGACATTACACGAAATAAAAAGGATTATAAGAGAATACTATGAACAATTGTATGCCAAGAGAGAATCTAGATGAAATGGACAAATTCCTAGAAATAGTCTGTGAAAACTGACTCAAGACGAAAGAAATCCTTCATAGACTTAAGAAGGATATTGAATCAGTAATCCAAAGAATTTCAAAAAAAGTCCAGGACCAGAAGGCTTCACTGGGGAATTCTATCAACTTTTAAAAAAACAATATCAGTTCTTCCAGACTGCCAAAAAAATAGAGGGGGAGTCAGTATTTCCTAACTCATTTTTAAAGGCCCATCTTACCAGACTGTCTACAGACCACAATGAATATACATGCAAAAATCCACAAAATGCTAGGAAATTAAATCCTACAGCATATTAAATGGGTTATACACCACGACTAAGTAATTCTAATCCTAAATACATATCTAAAAGAATAGAAAACAGGTTTTCAAACAAAAATTCATAAACAAATGTTCATAGCAGCATTTTTCACAGTAGCCAAAAGTACAACCAATACAAATGTCTACCTTATGAGTGGATAAACTATAGAATATTCATAAATGGAAACAGAATACTGATAACAACATGAACCTTGAAACACGTGATGTGAAAGCCAGATATAAGAAGCAAAATAATTGTATGATTTCATTTATATGAAATGTAAAGAATAGGCAAATTCATAGGTAAACTAGTAATTGCTAGGAACTCGGAAGAGGCAAGAGGAACTGACTGCTTAATGGGAATGGCGCTTCTTTTAGGGGTAATGAAATCAGTCTGTTGGAATTAGGTAGTGATGGTGGCTAGAAGTCAATGAATTATAAAAGTTAAAATTGTGACTTTTATGTGAATTTTGCCTCAGAAAAATAGTGGAACATTAATAGACTACAAATAGGTCTTTAGAATAACCTTTTGCCAACAAATAGGCAAAAAAGATCCATTAGAGAGATCTCAGAAGTGGAAAATAAAACTGTAGAAATTTAAAAACCAAATCATCAATAATTGGGCTGAAGAACAGAATGGATACAACTGAAAATCAAAATTAGTGAACTGAAAGAGAATAACAACATAAAGGAATAAGGACAACTTAAATGGGGTAAGAAAAGGAGAGAGCTGAAAGGATGAAGAGGAGGCAATACCTGACAACCAAGAATTTTTCCAGAGTCAATTATATTAATCCAAAGATTCTGAAGAATTTCAACAAAGCAAGTGAAAAAAAATCAACCATGTAACACATCAAACATAAAGATATCCTAAAAGATACCAGAGAAGGGATAGTAAAATTACTGCAAAGGAATGAGAATCAGATTGAAACTTCTCTTCAGCAAAACTAGATGCAAGAAAACAAAAGAAGCAGTTACTAAAGAGCTGAGGAAAAGTGGAATAGGCAGAAGGTTGGAGATGGTCTCCAAGGTTTCCTACCACTTGAAAAGATCAACAGAAATGAAGTTAAATAGAAAACAAAATAAGATGGCAGGAATAAATCTAAACTCATTCTAAAATGTATACCTGCCTGCCATTTGTAGATATTAAAAACGTTGGTGCCCCTAGTTTTAATGAAAACTTTTTGCTGGAGGATTAAACAAATCTCAGACAACTGAATCCTTGGTTGTCTTCTAAAACCACACCAAAGTTGTGAAGAAAATTTAATCTTGACAAAAGGTGATGTTTTTCGTCATATTTTATTCAAGATTTTCTTCACATCATTTTCCCTCTTTGGTCTCATAAGGTTGTAATGGAATTTTTTAAACAGTGGGAATTCACAATCTCAGCTTTAACTCCACACATTCCCTTTATCTATTCTATTGACTAAAAACCCTCCAAGCCTTATAACTTGCTCTCCCAAACCCTCTCCTAGATTCCATCCTAAAACACTATACCTTGACTCAGAATCTCCCATATTTCCTGTCTTCCCTTCCTTTCCTTTCATGTATTCATTCAATAACTATTTATGTGAAACCACTTACTTGCTAGGCACTTGTATTGGATGCTGGGGATACAGTGGTGAGCAAAAACAGACATAGCCCCTGCCCTTTATGTAGTGTGCAGGCACTGATCAATCTCAAAAAATGTAAGTAAAATGCAATTGTAGCATGTGATAAGAGGAGAGAAGTACAAGATGTTAGTGAAGGTATATGATAGAAAGATCTGACCTAGGAGAGCACTAAGAAACACTTTCCCATATGAAGTGATGGATTTGAAAAATGAACAGAAATAGTTGGTGGAATAGGGAAAAGTATTCCAGGAAGAGAACAGCAATTACAAACAATCAGGGCCATTGGGAACAGGACAAATTTGACTGCCAGCCATATAGTGGGGAGGGAGGGAGTATGGTGAAGAGCCTTGAAGCAAACAGGAGCCACTCTATGTAATATAGGGCGTTAGGTGTCTGGTTTCAGTTAATTTTCCCTCTATCAAGTGTTTTAGAGGGATAGGGAATGGGAGTCCATTGTGACAAAAGTAGATTTGTACTTTGAAAAGACTTATCTGGCTACAGTGTTTGCCAGGGAAGTTGATTAGGAGGTGATTTATGTAGTTTGCATAGAAGGTCATTAGGTTTTATGTAAACCCAAAATTTCTCTAATAATTTTTTTTTAAAGAGGTCATTAGGTTGGATTGTGAAACTGGTAGAAATGAAGCCAGAAGGAGCAAATTTGAGAGATGTATGATCACATTGACAACTTGGCAATGGTTTAGATGTGATTGTGAATGAAGAAGACACTTTTTCATTTATTTCCTCTTGAAAAAAAATTTTTAGCATAATTTCAGACTTAAAGAAAACTTGTAATAATAAAAATTCCCATATACCCCTTTACTCACATTCCCCAGATGTTAACATTTTATTGTTTTTACTTCATCTCTTCCTTTCTCAATTCAAATGACACTGAATTGTTAGCCTGATGCCCCTTAATGCCTAAATATTTTAGTGTATTTCTCAAAAACAAATTCTCTTATACAGCCACAAAATTAACAAAATCAAGAAAGTGATAGTATTAGCTAGTTTATAGCTCTTATTCATATTTCACCAATTATCTCTATAATGTTCTTTATAGAAAATTCCAAGTCACTGCATTCAGTTGTCATGTCTCTTTAAAATCTCTGTATCTGAAACAGTTCCATGGTCTTTCCTTGCCTTTTCATTACCTCGACTATTTTTCATTACCTCAACTATTTTGATGAGTACAGGCCTCTTAAATTGGCTTGTCTGGTGTTTTTTCATGATGAGGCTCATCAATTATTCATTCTTCAACCCATTGCACTTGGGCTTTTCCCTTTGTCTTTGTTGCCTAAAGACAAGGCCATTATGATTGCCAAATCTAATGGATGGCTCAGGATAAATCCAAACTCTTTGGTGTGGAACACAGGTCTGCCCACTTCATAGTCTACTACTTAGCCTCATGCAATTTACCTTCCAAGAAAACTAAATTGTTTGTATATCCTTGGACATATCACAATGTTTCCTTGAACATACCCATACCACAATGTTCCATGCCTCCATCCAAAGCAGGTGTTTGCTTTATCATTTAAAATCTTTTTACTCAAAATGGGCCCACAATATTCTACAAGTAGTTCATCTGCAAAATCTGAGAGACTGATTTGGAACTCTCGCTCTTCTCTGTAAATCCCAGTTAAGTGAATCTACACAATGGCATCACTGTTCTTCTGGAGTTTTTTTCGTTGCCCTTTCCCCTTTACTCTTAACCTTCTCTTCTGCCTTCCCCTAAGTACTCCCACTTCTTTTTTATAGGATATTTTTATTATACATCTGTGCCCACTGCACTATATGATTTTGTGCATCTGCTTTCCCCAATACAGTATAATTGAGTTCTTTTAATTCGCCTTCAATTCCTCAACACTTATTTTGTCTACCTGGCCTACAGTAAGTGTTCCATAAATGCTGAACTCTAGTTTTACCTAATTCTCTAAGAAATCAGTAACAATAAAAGAAAAATTAATGACCAGCTATTTAACCAAACAGATACTTATACAGAATAAACCTAATAAATGCTTAATTATTTGAGGTGGGAGTAGGAGGGAATGAGAGATTGGGTTACGAAAGGAGAAATAAGTAGATATTTCATTGATTTGCTTAATAGTACTGCTATATTCAACTCAAATGCATTCCATTCCTATCTTTCAATTTCTTATTACTAACATGTTACTACACTGTTGATACATTAATTGTGCCTAATCCATTTATACTGCCTTGATGTTTTAAGTCCAATAAACAGTACAGCTACATTAGAAGAAAAATAATCATCTAATTCACCAGTCTAATAAGAAATAATTTTTTTTCATATTACCTTTCAGTCATATATATATGTATATTTCATAATGCATACATGTATAATACACTTCAAATATGAAACAATTCATGATTTCATTTAGAATGAATGTATGACTATAGTTTCTTTTTATGTCATAAATCACTCTTCATTGTTTTTTTTCCAAATAGTTGCCTAATATTGCTCTTATAATCATCTTCATGCATTCATTTCTTTCTTTTTTTATAAGTTTAGTCTCTGGATAAATTCCAAGAGTATAATAACACCATAAAAAAGTACCTGAACATAACATATACTTGCCTATATTTTTTCAGTTCTTTTGTCTTTAAACATAGACAACTGATCCTTTATCCTTGGTGTTGTTTTTTTATTTTTATTTTTAACTTTTTACTTTGGAAAAATTTCAAACCAATATAAAAGGAAAATAGAATAACAAAAGTCCACGTGCATATCATTCAACATCAACAGCATTGAACTCATGACAAATCTTCTTTCATTTTTCTCCTCATCAACTCTTTTTTATTGGAGAATTTTAAAGCACATCCTGGACATATTTTTTTATCTACACATATGTCGGCCTGAGTATCTAAAATTCTCAAACAAATACCTATGTGTGTATCTGTTTACTTAACCACAATGCATTACTATATCTAAAAAATTAATAATTCTTTAATATATTGCAGCATGTTCAAATTTCTGTCTCAAATATGTATATGTATATGCGCAAAGCTGGTTTGTTTAAATCAAGATCCCAACAAAGTCCACACATTATATTTGGTAGGTATAAGAATAATCATTTTCAATCACAAGTAAAGAGATTCAATCAGGCATCAAAAATTTTCCTTCAAAGAAAAGCCCAGGGCCTGATGGCTTCACAGGGAATTTTATCAAACATTCCAAAAGAACTAATGCTAATCCTGCTCAAACTTTTCCAAAAAATTGAGGAAAAAGAAACACTACCTAACTCATTTTATGAATCTAATATCATTTTAATACCAAAACCGAGTAAAGATGCTATAAGAAAGGAAAACTACAGGCCAGTCTCCCTAATGAACACAGATACAAAAATTCTCAACAAAATACTAGCAATTCAAATCCAGCAACACGTTAAAACAATTATACATCACGACCATTGGGATGTATACCAGGAATGCAAGGATGGTTCACAAAAAAATCAATTGATGTAAAATAGCACATTAAAAAATTGAAAGGGAAAAATCACATGATCATCTCAATTGATGCTGAAAAAGCATTTGACAAAATTCAACATCCTTCTGTGATAAAAACACTTCAAAAGATAGGAGGAATCAAAGTTAACTTCCTCAATATGATAAAGGGCATATATGAAAAACCTATAGCCAGCATTCTACTCAGTGGAGAGAGACTGAAAGCTTTTCCCCTAAGATCAGGAATAAGACAAGGATGCCCTCTGTCGCCATAATATTCAATATTGTACTAGAAATTCTAGCTACAGCAATCAGGCAGGACAAAGAAATAAAAGGCAACCAAATGGAAAGGAAGAAGTAAAACTTTCATTATTTGCAGATGACATGATACTATACTTGGAAAATCCTGAAAAATCTACAACAAAGTTATATGAGCCAATAAATTCAGAAGGGGGTGCGGTATAAAATTAATGTGCAAAAATCAGTAACATTTCTGGGCTAGTATCCAGAATTTATAAAGAGATTGTTCATCTCAACAACAAAAAGACAGCCAACCCAATTACAAAATGGGAAAAAGACTTGAACAGACACCTCTCAGAAGAGGAAATACGGATGGCCAAGAGGCACATGAAGAGATGCTCAATGTCCCTGGCCATTAGAGAAATGCAAATCAAAACCACAATGAGATATCATCTCACACCCACCAGAATGGCCATTATCAACAAAACAGAAAATGACAAGTGCTGGAGAGGATGTGGAGAAAGAGGCACACTTATCCACTGTTGGTGGGAATGTCAAAGGGTGCAACCACTGTGGAAGGCAGTTTGGCGGTTCCTCAAAAAGCTGAATATAGAATTGCCATACGACCCACCAATACCATTGCTAGGTATCTACTCAAAGGACTTAAGGGCAAAGACACAAACGGACATTTGCACACCAATGTTTATAGCAGCATTATTTACAATTGCAAAGAGATGGAAACAGCCAAAATCTCCATCAACAGAAGAGTGGCTAAACAAACTGTGGTATATACATACGATGGAATATTACGCAGCTTTAAGACAAGATAAACTTATGAACCATGTAATAACATGGATGGACCTAGAGAATATTATGCTGAGTGAATCCAGCCAAAAACTAAAGGACAAATACTGTATGGTCCCACTGATGTGAACGGACATTCGAGAATAAACTTGAAATATGTCATTGGTAACAGAGTTCAGCAGGAGTTAGAAACAGAGTAAGACAATGGGTAATTGAAGCTGAAGGGATACAGACTGTGCAACAGGACTAGATACAAAAACTCAAAAATGGACAGCACAATAATACCTAATTGTAAAGTAATCATGTTAAAACACTGAATGAAGCTGCATCTGAGCTATAGGTTTTTGTTTTGTTTTGTTTTGATTTTACTATTATTACTTTTATTTTTTTCTCTATATTAACATTCTATATCTTTTTCGGTTATGTTGCTAGTTCTTCTAAACCAATGCAAATGTACTAAGAAATGATGATCATGCATCTATGTGATGATGTTAAGAATTAATGATTGCATATGTAGAATGGTATGATCTCTAAATGTTGGGTTAATTTCTTTTTTTCCGTTAATTAAAAAAAAAAAAAAAAAAGAGAAGGGATAATTGGAGCTGAAGGGATACAGACTGTACAACGGGACTGGATATAAAAACTCAGAAATGGACAGCACAATACTACCCAATTGTAATGCAATTATGTTAAAACACTGAATGAAGCTGCATGTGAGGTATAGGTTTTTTGTTTTTGTTTTTTTTCTTTCTATTATTGTTTTAATTCTTATTCTGTTGTCTTTTTATTTCTTTTTCTAAATCGATGCAAATGTACTAAGAAATGATGAATATGCAACTATGTGATGTTATTAAGAATTACTGATTGTACATGTAGATTGGAATGATTTCTAATTGTTTTGTTAATTCTTTTTTTAATTAATAAAAAAAAGAAAAAAAAAATCAGTAACATTTCTATACACAAGCAATGACCTTACTGAGGAATCAGTTAAGGAAAAAATTCCATTCAAAACAGCAACTAAAAGAATCAAGTACTTAGGGTGGTACGAAAATGGCTCAGTGGCAGAATTCTCAACTGCCATGCCAGAGACCCAGGTTTGATTCCCATTGCCCATGCAAAAAAAAAAGTATTTAGGAATGAATTTAACTAGGGATGTAAAGTACTTGTATATACAAACTATGTAACATTGCTAAAATAAATCAAAGATCTAAATAGGTAGAAAGACATTCTTGCTCATAAATGGGAAGATTAAATATAGTTAAGATGTCAATTCTGTCCAAACTGATCTACAGATTCAACACAGTACCAATCAAAATTCCAACAATCTGCTGTAAAGACTTGGAAGTTACCAAATTCATCTGGAAGGGAAAGAGACCCCAAATAGGTAAAAGCATCCTAAAAAATAAGAACAAAGTGGGAAGATTAACACTTCCTGACCACAATGGCCAAAACAGCATGGTACTGGCACAAAGATAGAAGTACTGACCAATGGAATCGAATCGAGAGTGCAGGAATAGACTACCAAATCTGTGTTTCAGTGATTTTTGACAAGGCCCCCAAATCCACTGATCTGGAACAAAACAGTTTTTTTCAATAAATGTGCAAGGGAAAACTGGATATCAATAGCCAAAAGAATGAAACCCTATACAAAACTTAACTCAAAGTGGATTAAACACCTAAATATAACAGCTAGCACCATAAAGCTTCTAGAAGAAAATGTAGGGAAACATATTCAAGACCTAATAACAGGAGGTAGCTTCCTAAACTTTGCACCCAAAGCACAAGCAACAAAAGAAAAAGTAGATAAATGCGAGTTCCTCAAAATAAAGTGCTTCTACAACTCAAAAGATGCCAAAATGATGAAGAGGCAGCCAACTCAATGGGACAAAATATTTGGAAATCACATATTGGATAAAGGTTTGATATCTTGTATACACAAAGAAATCATACAGCTCAACAACAAAAGAACAAACAATCCAATTATAAAATGGGCTAGAGATATGAATAGGCAATTTTCTGAAGAGCAAATACAGATGGTTCAAAAACACATGAAGAGATGTTCATTTTCATTACCTATAAGGGAAATGCAGATCAAGACTACAATGAGATACCTATATATGTACACCTATAAGAATGGCTGCTATTAAACAAACAGAAAACTTCAAATGTTAGAGAAAGTGTGGAGAAATTGGGACACTTATGAACTGCTGGTGGGAATGTATAACTGCGAGCCACTATGGAAGACGGTTTAGCAGTTCCTTAGGAAACTAAATATCAAGTTACCCTATAACCCAGCAATAGCACTACTTGGTATATACCCAGAAGAGCTGAAAGCAGTAACACAAACAGACATTTGCACACTGATGTTCACAGCAGCATTATTTATAATCACCAAAAGATGGAAACAAGCCAAATGCCCATCAACAGACAAGTGGATTAACAAAATGTGGTATATACATACAATGGCATATTATGCAGGAGTAAGACGAAATGATGGCCTGAAGCACAGGACAGGATGGATGAGCCTTGAAGACATAATGCTGAGTGAAATAAGGCAAACACAAAAGGATATATACTATATGACTCCACTTTATGACCATGGTAAAGGTAAAATCAGAGACTTATAACACAGAATATAGGAACTTAGAGATACATAGACTCTAGAGACGGGTGAACAGTTAGCTAATGAGGTTGAACTCAAATATAAGGGAATAGATAGAAGTGAAGATAGTTTTCTAGTGGGTCTATAAGTAATATTACCATATTGAAGGTAAACAAGATTGAAAAGGGTTGTGCAGACCTATGTGTCCCACTGAATAATACTAGAAATATAAATAAGTTCTTGCAAGAACTACTTCAAAGGTAGGATTCGTGTACAAAGAGTGTTTAAGTCCAGGGTACAGGGGAAAACTGCTATTGCATGCTATGAGCTATGTTTAACAGGAAAATATCAGCAATACCACAGCAACAGCAAGGGTAAATAATGGGGGGGAGGCACAAGTATTAGGGGAAGATTTAGATTCCTATTTGGTGAGGGTGTGTTTATTGGTTATCTTTCTCTTGGAAACAATCAAATTATCTAAAATTGAGAGTGTTCATGAACTGTGGACTATGGGCATTATGCATGTTGCCTAATGAATAATGCAGGTGTCTGAAGGATGCCCTGACTGAGAAGTAGAGTGGAGAACAATGGTAGTATACATATGATCAAATATTGTGCTGCTACAAAAAGGAATAAAGTCATGAGGCATGCAATGATGTGAATGAACCTATGGGACATTTGGTGAGGCAAAATAAGCCAGAAACAAAGGAACAATTACTGTATGGTAGCCTTTAGAAAATGCTTATAAGAAATCAGGAGCCTAGATTGTAAGCTTTTATAGTAGACACATTTAGTCCTGAGTGGTAATTATTATTTCTGGATTTTGAGAGGCTATTTTATATATTTATAACGTGGTATTTCAGATAAGAACAAAGATAATCAGGTCAGGATTAAGGTAATCCAGGGCACAAGGTAAGGGAAACATTGTCTATGTTTTAGAACCACACATACTCTTTGAACCAAAGGAAGAAAGTTTTATTTGGTCTGGAACTAAAATTTTCTGTAGCGCATAATTTAACTTAACCTATCTATATAGTTCATTTGAACAACTGAAAACAGGGAGCTCAGAATAAGAAAGAGTCCTTTAATCCTGTGTAGATTAATGTAATGCCTGGATACATCCTAGAGAATATTAAGCAGATAATCAAAAAGTACTGGCAAAGTCCCTGGAGGGATGGGAGAAAGACTATGGAATTATTAAACCTTACCATCAGGGAATCCCCTGATACTGTGTCAAACTTCAGGGACACCCAGATCAATAGACTGTGTCCTCGATCCTTCAGTTTACTCCTGTGAAACTTATGTAGGTAGCAGAGAAGCTTAGACAACTATAGATGTGCCTAAGAGTTACTTCTGGAGGACCTCTTTTGTTGCTCAGATGTGGACTTTCTGTCTAAGCCCAACTCTGCAAGTGAAATCATTGCCCTCTCTACTATGTGGGACATGACATCCAGGGGTGAGAGTCTCCATGACAACATGGGAGATGACTCCCAGGGATGAATTTGGTCCTGACACTATGGGATCAACAATTCCATCCTGACCAAAAGGGGGTAAAGAAGTGTAACTAATAACGTATCAGTTTGCCTCCTGTCATAACCTGCCAAATCCTAACTAGGACCATTCCAACCAATCCTAAAGAACACCTAGGGCAATATATAAGATTCCACATTTTAGGGCACGGAACCCACTAGAATAACTTTCCTGAAACCTACAACCTCCAGATGGGTCCTTGGACCAGAAAAAAGGACCCAGATAAGTCCTGAAACCTAGAGGGTCCAGACTCTTCAGAACATCAGATAGTTCCATCTCCCTACCCCATATTAGTGACAGACCCTTCTAATGTGAAAAAGTTAGAATGGCCATAACCCAAACACCCTTAAAGAGAGGGATGGAAAGATCAAAGGTGATGGTGGAGCTATACAGAGAAGATACGATTTAGCAAATGAATATGAATGCTGAATCATTAAATTGATATCTCTTTTAGCCTCCAGTATCTTAGAGCAGCTAGAAGTAAAAACCTAAAATTGTGGAATTGTAACCCATGTCAAATGTGCTTTGAAATTTATTGCTTTTTTTGTATATACATTATTTTTCACAAAAAAAGAAGTCGACTGTGATGATAAAAAATATTTAAGTGTTCTAGCCTCCTATACTCTAGAGCAGCTAGAAGGAAAAATACAGTAGCCCATAACAAACCCTGGGATATGTCCTTTAACTACCTGTTTAAGAGTGCTTTGAAAACTATTGCTTTTTTATTTCTTTGCTTTGTATATTTGTTACACTATACAATAAAAGTTAAAATATATATATATAATAACAAAGTCCCTTGAAGAATGGGAGAAAAAATTTGGAACTATTAAACTTTACCATCAGGGGATCTCCTGATATTGTGTCAAACATTAGGGACACCGAAATCAATAGGACAAGCCCTTGATCTTAAGACTTACTCTTGTGAAGCTTATGTAGGTAGTAGAGAAGCTTAGCCTACCTACAGGTATGCCAAGGAGTTACTTCTGGAGGACCTCTTTTGTTGCTCAAATGTGGATTCACTCTCTCTAAGCCCAACTCTATAAATGAAATCAATGTCCTCTACCCTACATGGGGCTGACATCCAGGGGTAAAAGTCTCCCTTGCAGTGTGGGAGATGACTCCCAGGGATGAGTCAAGTCGTTACAGGACAGATCCAAGAGTTTGTCATGGACTACTATACGATCCTCTCTTATTCTTCCTTCTGGTTGCTCCAGAAAATAGGAGTCTAGAGGGCTTAAATATTTTTTATAATCACAATACTTTTTCTCCTTACTTTTTTGTGAACAATAGCATATATATATATAAGCTATAAATTTCAAAGCATAGCACCACAATTAATTGCAGAACATATTTCAGAGTTTGACATGGGTTACAATTCCACAATTTTAGGTTTTTACTTCTAGCTGCTCTAAAATACTGGAGACTAAAAGAGGTATCAATTTAATGATTCAGCATTCACATTCATTTGTTAAATCCTCTCTCCTGTGTGTAACTCCACCATCACCTTTGATCTTTCCATACCTCTCTTTAGGAGTGTTTGGGCTATGGCAATTCTACATTTTTGATATTGGAAGGGTCTGCCACTAATATGAGGTAGGGAGATGAAACTATCTGATGTTCTGGAGAGGCTAGGCTAGGTTTCAAGAATTATCTGGACCAGGGGCCCATCTGGAGGTTGTAGATTTCTGGAAAGTTACTCTAGTGCATGGAACCTTTGTGGAATCTTAAATATTGCCCTAGGTGTGTTTTAGGACTGGTTGGAATGGTCCTACTTGGGGGTTGGCAGGTAGCAATGTCTAACTGAAGCTTGTGTAAGAGCAACCCCCAAGTTGCCTCTCGACTCTATTTGAACTCTCTCTGCCACTGATAACTTTATTAATTATACTTCCTTTCCCCCTTTTGGTCAGTATGGAATTGTTGATCCCATGGTGCCAGGTCTGGATTAATCCCTGGGAGTCATCTCCCATGTTGCAGGGAGACTTTCACCTCTGGATGTCTTGTCCCATGTAGGGGGGGGAGGGCAATGATTTCACTTGCAGAGTTGGGCTTAGACAGACTGAGGCCACATTTGAGCAACAAAAGAGGTCCTCCAGAAGTAACTCTTAAGCACGCCTACAGGTAGTCTAAGCTTCTCCACTACCTTCATAAGCTTCACAAGAGTAAGTCTCCTGACTGAGGGCATGGCCTATTGATTTGGGTGTCCCTAAAGTTTGACACAGTATCAGTGGATTCCCTGATGGTAAGGTTTAATAGTTCCACAGTCTTTCTCCCCTCCCTCAGGGAACTTTGCCAATACTTTTTGATTATCTGCTTAATATACTCTAGGATGTATCCAGGCATTACCATATTCTATACAGGATTAAAGGACCTCTTTCTTATTCTGGGCTCTCTGTGTTTCAGTTGTTTAAATGAGCGACACAGATAGGTTGAATTAGATTATGCACTACAGAAAATTTCAGTTCCAGATCAAATAAACTTTTCTTCCATTAGTCTCAAAGAGCATGTGTGGTTCTAAAATACAGACACTGTCTTCTTTACCCCTATGTCTGAATTACTTTAACCCTAACCTGTTCAGCTTCATTCTTATCTCTAAATATCAGGTTAAACATATAAAACAACCACTCAAAATCCAGAAATAACAATCACCACTCCAGACAGAATGTGTCTGGTCTAAAAGCTTACAATCTAGGCCCGTTTCCTCAAAAGCATTTTCTAAAGGTGACCACACCATTGCTCTTTTTTTGTCTCACTAAATGTCCCACATGTTCATTCACATTGCTGCATGTCTTACGACTTTGTTCCTTTTTGTAGTATACACTATCGTTCATCAATCTACTTCATCAGTGCATCCTTCAACCACCTGCATTCATTGGGCATGATGTAAAAGGCCCAAAGTCCACAGTCCATCAAAACTTTCAATTTTAGATAATTTCATTGTTCCCAAGATAAAGAAAAGTATTGGCTATTCTTTAACATTCTTTCTTAGATAAACTTCAGAATACTTTTGTTCTAAAAGAAGAAAACCTGAATAATTCTGACTAGAATCACATTATGTTTATAAATTAACTTGGAGAAAACTGACATCTTAAGTTAAAATACTGTCTTCTGACTTAAGTATGGGGTGTTTGTCTTCATATAGGCAGATCTTTTATATTCCTCAATAAACTTGAAGTTTTCTTCATGTATGTCATGGTTAAATTCAATCCTAGGTATTTTATATTTTCATTGTCATTGTGTCTAGGAAAATTTATTCCTTTATATATTCTGACTGAGTATTGCTGGTATCTATATAAGCTAATGATTTGGATAAATTTATTCTGAAATCTGGTACTTTTCAGAACCCCAGTTCTAAAAGGCATTCACTTTACTTGAGATTTTGAGGTAGATGAGTTCATCTGGAAATAATCTACCTTAGTTTGTCCGACATTTTTTTGATGCTGAGAAGATATTCGCTTTACAAATAGTCAAAATGTGTAGATTTTTTTCTTTCTTCTGATTGCTTCCAAGCATAGACGATGTCCCAACCCCATTCAGAGCACTCATAAACATTTCATTTCAATTTCTTTAAGTTTTATCTTCTAATTTTAATGTTTTATTTAAAATTCTTGGATCCAACTAGTATTTATACTGATACATGACATGAAATGAGTGTAAACAAGCTTTCCCCCAAAAGACTAATGGTTCTGTTTCTGTTGATTTAAACCCTTCCTTTATCATATAATAAAGTATAATCTATGTAGTCTGCTCAATGGATCTATTTTCCTAAATGTAAGCAAAACAGAATCTAGGCTATTATAGATATTTGCACATTACCATATAAGGCAGGCTCAATTCTCTCAGTACATTTGTTGGCAATTCTTTTTATATTTTCCTCTGCTTATTCCAAACAGTCTTTAGATTTATTTTAAGTTAAACAGCAAGTGTTTAGAACTTAAATTATCTTTCATTAAACATATAAACTAACAGAATTGATGTCCTTATAAATATTACTCTTACCATCCAAGACTGCTATTTTTCAATGTTTATTTAAATTTTATTTTATATTAATAATCTTTTATAATTTTCATTCAATAGCTCTTCTATTTTTCTTGTGGAGATTACTCCTGGGTATTTTCTACTTGTATGGGTACTTTATGGAAAGTAAATATTAAAAATTAAGGATTTTACTTAATTCCTTTGTTAAATTTTATTTCCTTAGAAAGCAAGTAACAAGTGTGAAAGATGTGAAAATGTATATAAAGTGCAAGATTTGTAAATGTGACATACCAGGTGATGGAGATATGATACATTCTCCTACAAATTTGTTTTCAGTAAGATCTCCTTTTATTTCAGTCTTTTTTAACAGTGTTTCAAAGTGAAAATGAAGAGGCACGTCTGGAAAGATAAAGTAAAAAAAAATAGTATTTTTGGTGACCACCATTCATTACAGACTGTAATATTAGGATAGCTTCCATTCTAATAAACAGTACCTAATGAGCTAAAGTTTGAAAAGTCACAATCATTAGAAAAAGCAAAATACTCTTCCAAGGGTGCTAGTAGTAGTATTTGGGGACTTTTTGATTATATGTACACAAAAAAGAAACTAATAAAAAACTAACAGATGAACTTCATATCCTTGCTAAAACAGAACATAAGATGAACAGTATTTATCAATATTAGTAAATAATACTTACATATTAATGGAAACAAACGTACCAAAGATGTCCCTAGTAAAACAATATAGCCAAACCTGGTCTACCCCCACAACCCTTGCATTTGAAATGATGTTATTTGGAGGGAAATACTATAATACAAAATGTAACCTTTCATGAAAACATCAAGTTTCACTTCCCCTTAGATTACTAGCATTATAAATAAAAAATGAATTCACTTTTACGAAGACAAAACTATTGACAAACTAGCTGATCTTCCCTTTAGAGAGAGACATTCAATTTATCAGGTTTATATTTTATGATCTCACAACCATACGGGAACTAAACAAGTCAATAGATGTGCTTCACATTTATTTATTGAAGGCTGTTTTTTCTTCCATCAAGAAAGCAAAAACAAAATCTTAAAATTTGAATTTATTAATAGAAACACCTAAACTTTTCCCTGAGAAAAACAAAGAAATATTTTAGAAATCAGTTGATGTATTGAAAATTTTGCTGTTGAAAGTAGGTATTTATTTTGAAGAAAACTAGTAATAGACAAATAATCAGGATACATCCAGGAAGGTTCTGGATTTTTAGAAAAAGAGAAGATGTATATCTCCCTCAAATGATGTATTTTAATAGCAGGTCATTACTTAAGTATGGAAAAATACGCAATGAAAATGGGTTAATGAGTGTCATCATAGTTTGTTCCAAGGTACAGATATGGAATGGATTTCAATCCTAACACCATAATATGATCATATGAAAATTATATTATAAAATGAAAATTAGGATGTAAATTAAATATTCCTCTTTAAAATGCTGCTTAAATGTTTCAGGATTCTGGTATTTTCTAATTACTTAAACATAAGATAGTTAATCCAAAGAAGTATTATTGACTCTTATAACAAGAATATCACCTACTCTACCACAGCTCTTTGTGAGTCATGGGAAAACTTGACACAACTAGGGAAGGTCCTTGTTCTACTCACATACCTTCCTTAATACCACACTGTGACTTATGTACTTCAATCAGAATATTTTATAACACTTTATTGCACTTAGTTTATATTTCAGTTGTCTTAAACAAGAATGCAAATACCTTGATGTCTTTATCTGTATTTATATTCCTAGCACCTAATATTTATATATTTGATCTATATAGGTATGGAAGTTTTTTAGAAATACATGCAAATAAGAATGGATAACTCTAACTAATAGGTAAGGAAGTTAACCTTATTATTTAGAGGAGAGATAGGGGGCTTAGGATGAAAGCTAAGCTCTCCAAGTTATATTGTCAGAGAAATAAATATACTAATAAGGAAACAGAAAGGAAGTAAAGAGTAAATGGTTAAGTATGTAGCTCTAGAGACTGGCTACCTCAATCCAAATCCTGACTCCACCATTTATTGGCTGTGTAGTCTAGTATAAGTTACTTAACATCTCCAAGCTTCCATTTTTTCCTATGTACAATAAAGATGACAATAGTATTTATCTTGCGGGGTTGTTGCAAGAATTAAACAAAATAATATAATGTCCTTAGCCCATACCAAGTGTTAGCTGTGTTTTTATTGTTAGAGATTATTATTTTTTCTTCCCCAAAGATAGAATTAAATAGTTTCTTCCAGGAACTTAGTTCATGGTATGATGTAGCTAAGAAGGCACTTTAATACTGGTAAAAATTAAGATTCAGGGCATGGGGATAGGTATGAAAAATACCTATACTGACCCTTTACAAAGAGGGTCAGTCCCTTGATTTGGAGAACTTAAATGTTGTTTAGAATCACATGCTGAATAGGAAACAAAAGCCCATTTGGGATCATCTCAGGTTCTGAGATGGCCAGTATGAGAGGTGTTTCCTTCCATAAATATTTGCATTCCATTCTAAACAAGACTGGAAAAGTTCCAACAGAAACCAAGTACTGAAAACGTAAAGTCATGTTAGAGGGTATAAGGACGTATATACCTGATGTACTCAACTGTAGATAACAGATAGTCTGAGGTTCAAGAGATGAGTACCTAAAGATGGACAATTTTCTTCTCAGAGAAATTTGATGCAGATGATAAATAGAGGAATATTACAGGATAGGGGAAAACAATGTTATAAGACAACATTTGTAAAAAGAACACTGATTTACTATTACTGAGAAATATTTCAATAGCATAGCATGTTTACTAAAAATGGCTAAAGAATTAATCATAAGGAGATGAAAAGCTAATTATTTACCCAACATATATTAAATTGTTTTCCAGAGAATAAAAGAATCAGTATGGATAGGCAGAGCATTAACTCAGCACGTGACTGGGTTAATTCCTCTGTAAGAAATATTTGTTTCTAATATCCAGTGACAAAATAATTGAGAGAATATAGTAGAGACAATTAAAGGATTGGATTTCAATGCACAAAATATTCAGTTATTGAGAAATTTTATAGTAGGGAGGCTTACCTGATGGCAATGAGAGAACAGAATGAAAAGAGGAATCCAACTCTGATACATGTTCTCTTAATATCTGAGACTTTGGGTTGCGTTCACAGCTACTCCAAGTTGACTGTAGGCAAGGCATATGTGTAGTATTTAAAAATGCTTCATTTGAAGGTAAAGTCTGCAAGGAAGTAAAAGAATTTTAAAACTTCATTTTTGCTTGAAACTGATTTAGAGAGAATATAAGTGTTAAACTACAATATGGGAATGACACCAGAAGTAAGTCCTGGCTTAATAAGTCCACTTTGGATGGAGACCTTCAAAATGACCTAGAATAACAGAGAAAAGCTATTGAAGAATGAGACATGAATCTCTGAGTGGGTTTTTGACTAACGCTTTTCGAATTTTGCAAAGTAAAGAGCAATGTCTATGAAAATGGGTCTTTCTCATATCTTATCACATCACAGAAGAAAGATGAGTTGAAGAAACTTTGGGTCAAAAGAAAATAGTTACACACTAGCAAGAACTATATGTGATGGTAAACAGGCACTATGTAAAAATTAAGAGTTGTGGCCACTCTTTTCCATCTCACAACTTGTTTCAACTAATGAATGAAACTGGAATCTGCCTTAAATTTGAATATCCAGCAATATCTACACTGGAATGACAGTGAAATACTATGAGTATCTTACACATATACATATATTAAGTAAAATTTAGTTAAAAATAAGGGAAAACATAAATAGATAAGAAATACACAATATTTTAAATAACTTGGAGTTTCTTAAGATAAAGCTATGATTTGAAACCAGGAATCTCAAGGAAATCATGTTACTAAAGCAAAAATATTATATTTCTATGTAAAAATATACATGTTATTCTAATTAAATGATAGAATTTTAAACTATTTTTCTGGTTATAAACTTGGTCTACAATCGATGAAAAAAATCTATAAAATACAGAAAATGTTTTTAGAAATTAAAATAGTTCACTTGTATTCCTTCTCTCATTCTTTCCTCTACTTCCTACTGTAATATTGGGGCTGACTGGTTTTTTATGTAACTCATCTTTAAAATGCCTATAACAACTTGGGTCCTTAAATGTTATTTTCAGCATTTTTATTTTATGAACTTCTATTAAACTTATCAACTTTCTTGAGTTTGAGTTTTCAGGCTAACTTTTGCAATTTGTTCAATTATGTATTCCTAGGACCCATCACAGTCCCTGACATATAACCAAAACTTAAATGTTGACCAACTGAGTTTTATCTTCTCTTGGTTTATTTTTTAAAAATCATTTGAAATGAAACTTCAAAAGTATGCATACCTCAGACTATTTCTCCCTTTGGGAAAAAAAGAAATAGTTTCTGTTTATATATGCTAAAATTTACCAAATATCATTTTCCCTTAAGTTCCACTGGCCAGGACTTAGGTCCCATAGCCATACCTAGGGTTCACCAGAAAAGATAAACTAAATGCAGAATAGGCAGTAATGGAAGAACTGGGAGACAAAATATATGCTAAAATTTACCAAGTATCATTTTCCCTTATGTTCCACTGGCCAGGAATTAGGTCCCATAGCCATACCCAGTGTTCACTACAAAAGATTAACTAAATATACAATAGGCAGTAATGGAAGAATTGGGAGACGAAAGGTTAAGATTACAAAAAACAAAGGAAAATGGCAGAAGAAAGTCCTGCATCATCAATATGGACATTAGATGTAAAAGGGTTAAATCTTAGTCAAAGGCAGATTGGCAGAATGGGTAAAAATGCATGACCCAACTATATGCTGTTTACAACAGATTCACCTTAAATTCCAAGACACAAATACAATGAAAGTGAAAGAATGGAAAAAATATACCATGCAAACAGTAACCAAAAGAGAACTGTGGTAGCCATTAACGTGAGCTAACATAGTCTTTAACTCAAAAAACTGTTATGAGGGACAAAGAAGGTCATTATATACTGATAAAGGGGTCAACTGAATAAGAAGACATAATAATTATAAAGATATCTGCACCTAATGGCAGAGTGCCAACATACATGAAACAAATATTGACAAACTTGAAGAGAGAAATAGAAGATTCTATATGTATAGTAGGAGACTCAATACATCATATACACAAACGGATAGAACATCTAGACAAAAGATCAATAAGGAAACACATGCCTTGAACAAGACTATAAATCAATTGACCTAACAGACATATACAGTGTACTTGATGCAAAAGCAACAGAATATACATTCTTCTCTAGTGCACATGGGTAAACCATATGCTAGGCCACTAAACCTCAATAAACTCAGAAATACTGAAATCATACACTGAATTTCTCTAACTACAAAGGAACAAAGCCAAAAATCAATAAGCAAAACTGGAATGTTGACAAATATTTGAAAATTAAACAATGCACTCTTAACCAACCTATGGGTCAAAGAAAAAATCACAAGGAGATAATCAGGAAATATCTTGTGGTGAATGAATACAGAACACAACATACTACAACTTATGGGTTGAAGCAAAGGCAGTGCTGAGAGGGAAATTTGCAGCTCTAAGTGCTTATATTAAAAAGATAAGAGTCCTAACCTCACAACTGGACAGTCTAGAAAAAGAGTAAATTAAACCTAAACCAAGCAGAGGAAAGGAAATAACAGAGTAGAGATGAATGAAATAAAGGGTTAAAAGATAACAGAGTAGAGATAAATGAAATAGAGGATGAAAAATACAATGGAGAGAAACAACAAAAGCAAACTTTGGCTCTTTGACAAAGAAAAAAGAGGACTCAACTAAAATCAGAAATGAAAGGGGACATTACTACAGATCGCACAGAAATAAAAATTATTTTAACAAGATACTATGCACAACTGTATGATAATGAGTTCAACTAGATGAAATGGATAAACTCCTAGAAACACAAACACTACCTATATTCACTCAAGAAAAAATAGATCTCAGCAGATCAATAACCAATAAAGAAACTGAATTAGTAATCAAATTTTTGCACAAAGAAAAGCCCAGGACCAGACTGGATTCACAGTTGAATTTTACAAAACAGTCCAAGAAGAACTGAAACCAAGACTGCTCAAATTCTTCAAAAAACAAAACAAAACCCTAAAGGGAACATTTCTCAACTCGTTCTATAAGGCCAATATCACCCTCACAGCAAAACCAGAAAAAGATGCCACTAAAGAAGAAATTACAAACCAATATGCCTTATGAATAAAAATGCAAAAAAATCCTCATCAAAACTCTAGCACACTGGCTGGGCAGTGCAACAGTGGCTCAGTGGCAGAATTCTCACCTGCCATGCCAGAGACCTGGGTTTGATTCCTGGAGACAAAACAAAACAAAACAAAAAACTCACAAACTGAATCCAAGAGCATATTAAAAGAATAATACATCATAATCAAGTGGGATTCATCTTAGTATGCAAGGATGGTTTAACATAAGAAACAAGGGAGAGAAGAAAACTTCCTCAATATAATAAGCAGCCCATAGGAAAAACCCACAGCTAATATCACACTCAATGGTGAAAAACCAAAAACTTTCTCTTTAAGGTCAAGAACAAGAAAAGGATGACCACTGTCAAAACTATTATTCAACACTGTACTGGAAGTTCCAGCCAGGGTAATTAGGCAAGAAAGGAAATAAATGGCATCCAAATTGGAAAGGAAAAATAAAACTTTCTCGATTTGCAGACGATATACAGAAAGTCCTATAAAATCCTGACAAAGCTAGTAGAGTCAGCAAAGTGGAAGAATACAAGTTCAACACCAAAAATCAGTAGGGTTTCTATACACTAGTAACAAACACCTGAAGAGAAAACCAAGAAAAAAAATTCTATTTACAATAACAACTAAAAGTGTCAAGTATTTAGAAATAATTTAACAAAGGATGTAAAGGACTTGTATATGGAATACTACAAAAGTGCTAAAAGAAATAAAAAATAACAAATAAAACGAAGGACATTCCATGTTCATGGACTGGAAGACTAAATATTGTTAAAATGTCAATTTTACCCAAAGTGATTTACAGATTAAATGCAAACCCAATCAAAATTTTAAGTATAGAATTACCAATGACCCAGAAATTCCACTTCTAGGATAATAACCTAAAGAATTGAAAGCAGGAACATGAACAGATATTTGCACAGTAATGTTCATAGTGGCCTTATTTACAGCTTTATATGATGTAGAAAATAGGAAAAACTGAATATCAGTTTTCTAAGCTTCTAACTTAAGAAGCTACTAAAAGAAAGGCAAATTAAACCCAAAGTAAGTAGCATTTACTTAAGATACCACCACACACTCAGTAGCATGGCTAAAATTGAAGGGACTGATAATATCCTATGAATGACAGCAAGGATACAGAGCAACTGGAACTCTCATAAATTGATGGTAGCAATCTCATTATGATGGTGGTCCACATAAAAAGCTGCACAAGAAGATTTATTAGAACATTTAATCCATAATAGCCAAAAACTAGAAACAACCCAAATGTCCAAGAGCAGGAGAATGGACACTTTCATACATTGCTGATGGGAGTGTAAACAGATACAACTCCATATGGAGAGCAAGATGGTCACAAAAAAATATATTTATAAATGTACATACCCTTTATCTCAGCGACTGAACTTCTGAGAAACTTTTTAATAGACATGTTCACAAACACATTAAGTGACATATGACACAAGATAAATCATTTCACCTTTGCTTGTAAAAGAAAAAACTATAAATTATCCAAACATTCATCAAGAGGAGGCTGGTTAAATATCTTAGAGTATATTTATATATTGAAATAATGTAATAAAGAATGTGGAAGTTAATTATGGTTTATTAGGATTATTTCCTACTCTGGGGCCGTGATATATTCTATATTATCTTCTAAAATGCCTTTTAGTTTTTCCTTTCATACTTAATTCTGTCATCTACCTCTGAATGACTATTCTATATAGTAAAGGGATGGAGATCCTGTATGTTTTCCCCATATGAATAACCAATTGTCCCAGAACCACTGACTTAAAAGATCATCCTTTCTTAATTGCTCTCCAATACCACCTGTCATAAATTAAGTATTCATATATATTGAGCCTGTTTCTGAGCTCTTCGTACTGTTTATTTGTCTACCTCTGCACCCCTGCTATCAATACAACATGGCCTTAATTCCTATAGCATTAAAATAATATTTGGTACCTAGTAGAACAAGTTGTCCCACTGTGTGAGAGTGTCTTACTTTTGAATCTTTGCATTACTATATACGTTTTAAGTTAATTTGTCAGGTTACAAAGCAAACAAGTAAAAAGAACAGGAACAAAACACACAGAAATACATACAAAGAAGTGACCTTTTGAGATTTCAGTAGGAATTGTATTAAAGCTCTGAGTAAATCTGGAAAGAATTGACTTATAGGTAATATTGTAGTCTTTCTACCTATTGGTATATCTCACCATTTATTTAGGTTTTTTCTTTAGTATCTCTCAGTCAAGTTTTTAAAATTTCCCTGTAATAGATTTATACATCTTCTAATTGATATAATACAAAGTACATGATAATGTTTGGTTCTATTGTAAATGGCACCTTTTAAAAATTATTTTTTAAATATAATTAATTTTGTAAATTGACTATGAATTTAAAAAATTCATCCTTTTCTTCTTTTGAATTTTTTTACAAAACCAGTGTACAAATGACTGATTCTTCCAGTCTAAATGTTACATTTTTATTGTTTGCCACACTGTGCTGTTGATCCTTGCAGTAAAAGGTAGAATATAAGTGGTGATAGTAAACATCCAGGTCTCATTCCAATATCAAAGAAAAGCATTCAGTATTCACTACCATTGTGATGTTTGATATACTTTTGTAAATAACTCCTTCTTATCAAAATATTAAAGATATTTTCTATTTCAGAGGTTTTATCACAAAGAGATAAGTAATTTTATCAAATGTTGGTATCTGTACTACTCCGATGATCAAAAGAATTATTTTATCTAAATGGCAAGTTAATTTATTTTCTAATGTTAAAACAACTATGCATTCCTGGTATGAAGCCAACCAAGCATGTCAACTTCTTATTCTTTTTACATATTGCTAGATTTTGTTGTTGGTATTTTGTTTAGAATTTCAGTGTTTCTCTAATAAGGGAGATCAGTCTAAAATTTTCCTTTTAAATCCATCCTTGTGGGCCACGGTGGCTCAGCAGACAGGTTCTTGCCTGCCATGCTAGAGACCCGGGTTCGCTTCCCTGTGCCTGCCCATGCTAAAAAACAAACAAACCATCCTTGTTATGTGATTATATACAAAGTATGCTAACCTCAATTTCTTTTCTTTGACCTTGGGTAAAGTTAGCATTATTTCATTCTTGATCATGCAGAAGAATTTGATTGTGACATCACCTGGATCTCAAGTTTTCATGTGGGAAAGTTTTTTTTTTTTTTATTGACAGAAAAAAAAAAAGAAATTAACACAACATTTAGAAATCATACCATTCTACATATGCACTCAGTAATTCTTAACATCATCACAGATGCATGATCATCGTTTCTTAGTACATTTGCATCGGTTTAGAGGAACTAGCAACACAACAGAAAAAGATATAAAATGTTAATATAGAGAAAAGAAATAAAAGTAATAATAATAGTAAAAAAACAACAACAACAAAAAAAAACCCTATAGCTCAGATGCAGCTTTATTCAGTGTTTTAACATGATTACTTTACAATTAGGTATTATTGTGCTGTCCATTTTTGAGTTTTTGTTTCTAGTCCTGTTGCACAGTGTGTATCCCTTCAGCTTCAATTACCCATTATCTTACCCTGTTTCTAACTCCTGCTGGACTCTGTTACCAATGACATATTTCAAGTTTATTCTCGAAAGTCCATTCACATCAGTGGGACCATACAGTATTTGTCCTTTAGTTTTTGGCTGGACTCACTCAGCATAATATTCTCTAGGTCCATCCATATTATTACATACTTCATAAGTTTATCTTGTCTTAAAGCTGCATAATATTCCATCGTATGTATATACCACAGTTTGTTTAGCCATTCTTCTGTTGATGGACATTTTGGCTGTTTCCATCTCTTTGCAATTGTAAATAACGCTGCTATAAACATTGGTGTGCAAATGCCCGTTTGTGTCTTTGCCCTTAAGTCCTTTGAGTAGATACCTAACAATGGTATTGCTGGGTCGTATGGCAATTCTATATTCAGCTTTTTGAGGAACCGCCAAACTGCCTTCCACATGGTTGCACCATTTGACATTCCCACCAACACTGGATAAGTGTGCCTCTTTCTCCGCATCCTCTCCAGCACTGGTCATTTTCTGTTTTGTTGATAATGGCCATTCTGGTGGGTGTGAGATGATATCTCATTGTGGTTTTGATTTGCATTTCTCTAATGGCCAGGGACATTGAGCATCTCTTCATGTGCCTCTTGGCCATCCGTATTTCCTCTTCTGGTAGGTGTCCGTTCAAGTCTTTTTCCCATTTTGTAATTGGGTTGGCTGTCGTTTTGTTGTTGAGTTGAACAATCTCTTTATAAATTCTGGATACTAGACCTTTATCTGATATGTCATTTCCAAATATTATCTCCCATTGCGTAGGCTGTCTTTCTACTTTCTTGATGAAGTTCTTTGATGCACAAAAGTGTTTAATTTTGAGGAGTTCCCATTTATTTATTTCTTTCTTCAGTGCTCTTGCTTTAGGTTTAAGGTCCATAAAACCGCCTCCAGTTGTAAGATTCATAAGATATCTCCCTACATTTTCCTCTAACTGTTTTATGGTCTTAGACCTAATGTTTAGATCTTTGATCCATTTTGAGTTAACTTTTATATAAGGTGTGAGATACAGGTCTTCTTTCATTCTTTTACATATGGATAACCCGTTCTCTAGGCACCAATTATTGAATAGACTGTTCTGTCCCAGGTGAGTTGGCTTGACTGCCTTATCAAAGGTCAAATGTCCATAGATGAGAGGGTCTATATCTGAGCACTCTATTCGATTCCATTGGTCGATATATCTATCTTTATGCCAATACCATGCTGTTTTGACCACTGTGGCTTCATAATATGCCTTAAAGTCCGGCATCGCGAGACCTCCAGCTTCGTTTTTTTTCCTCAAGATGTTTTTAGCAATTCAGGGCACCCTGCCCTTCCAGATAAATTTGCTTATTGGTTTTTCTAATTCTGAAAAATAAGTTGTTGGGATTTTGATTGGTATTGCATTGAATCTGTAAATCAATTTAGGCAGGATTGACATCTTAACTATATTTAGTCTTCCAATCCATGAACATGGTATGCTCTTCCATCTATTTAGGTCTTCTGTGATTTCTTTTAGCAGTTTTTTGTAGTTTTCTTTATATAGGTTTTTTGTCTCTTTGGTTAAATTTATTCCTAAGTATTTTATTCTTTTAGTTGCAATTGTAAATGGAATTGATTTCTTGATTTCCCCCTCAGATTGTTCATTACTAGTATATAGAAAAGCTACAGATTTTTGAATGTTGATCTTGTAGCCTGCTACTTTGCTGTACTCATTTATTAGCTCTAGTAATTTTGTTGTGGATTTTTCTGGGTTTTCTACGTATAGTATCATATCGTCTGCAAACAGTGATAGTTTTACTTCTTCCTTTCCAATTTTGATGCCTTGTATTTCTTTTTCTTGTCTAATTGCTCTGGCTAGAACCTCCAACACAATGTTGAATAATAGTGGTGATAGTGGACATCCTTGTCTTGCTCCTGATCTTAGGGGGAAAGTTTTCAATTTTTCCCCATTGAGGATGATATTAGCTGTGGGTTTTTCATATATTCCCTCTATCATTTTAAGGAAGTTCCCTTGTATTCCTATCTTTTGAAGTGTTTTCAACAGGAAAGGATGTTGAATCTTGTCGAATGCCTTCTCTGCATCAATTGAGATGATCATGTGATTTTTCTGCTTTGATTTGTTGATGTGGTGTATTACATTAATTGATTTTCTTATGTTGAACCATCCTTGCATAGCTGGGATGAATCCTACTTGGTCATGATGTATAATTCTTTTAATGTGTTGTTGGATACGATTTGCTAGAATTTTATTGAGGATTTTTGCATCTATATTCATTAGAGAGATTGGTCTGTAGTTTTCTTTTTTTGTAATATCTTTGCCTGGTTTTGGTATGAGGGTGATGTTGGCGTCATAGAATGAATTAGGTAGTTTTCCCTCCACTTCGATTATTTTGAAGAGTTTGAGGAGAGTTGGTACTAATTCTTTCTGGAATTTTTGATAGAATTCACATGTGAAGCCGTCTGTTCCTGGACTTTTCTTTTTAGGGAGCTTTTGAATGACTAATTCAATCTCTTTATTTGTGATTGGTTTGTTGAGGTCATCTATTTCTTCTTGAGTCAAAGTTGGTTGTTCATGTCTTTCCAGGAACCCGTCCATTTCATCTAAATTGTTGTATTTATTAGCGTAAAGCTGTTCATAGTATCCTGTTATTACCTCCTTTATTTCCGTGAGGTCAGTAGTTATGTCTCCTCTTCCATTTCTGATCTTATTTATTTGCATCCTCTCTCTTCTTCTTTTTGTCAATCTTGCTAAGGGCCCATCAATCTTATTGATTTTCTCATAGAACCAACTTCTGGTCTTATTGATTTTCTCTATTGTTTTCAATTTCATTTATTTCTGCTCTAATCTTTGTTATTTCTTTCCTTTTGCTTGCTTTGGGATCAGTTTGCTGATCTTTCTCCAGTTCTTCCAAGTGGACAGTTAATTCCTGCATTTTTGCCTTTTCTTCTTTTCTGATAAAGGCATTTAGGGCAATAAATTTCCCTCTTAGCACTGCCTTTGCTGCGTCCCATAAGTTTTGATATGTTGTGTTTTCATTTTCATTCGCCTCTAGGTATTTACTAATTTCTCTTGCAATTTCTTCTTTGACCCACTCGTTGTTTAAGAGTGTGTTGTTGAGCCTCCATGTATTTGTGAATTTTCTGGCACTCCGCCTATTATTGATTTCCAACTTCATTCCTTTATGATCCGAGAAAGTGTTGTGTATGATTTCAATATTTTTAAATTTGTTAAGACTTACTTTGTGACCCAGCATATGGTCTATCTTTGAGAATGATCCATGAGCACTTGAAAAAAAGGTGTATCCTGCTGTTGTAGGATGTAATGTCCTATAAATATCTGTTAAATCTAGCTCATTTATAGTAATATTCAGATTCTCTATTTCTTTATTGATCCTCTGTCTAGATGTTCTGTCCATTGATGAGAGTGGGGAATTGAAGTCTCCAACTATTATGGTATTTGTGTCTATTTCCCTTTTCAGTGTTTGCAGTGTATTACTCACGTATTTTGGGGCATTCTGGTTCGGTGCGTAAATATTTATGATTGTTATGTCTTCTTGTTTAACTGTTCCTTTTATTAGTATATAGTGTCCTTCTTTGTCTCTCTTAACTGTTTTACATTTGAAGTCTAACTTGTTGGATATTAGTATAGCCACTCCTGCTCTTTTCTGGTTGTTATTTGTATGAAATATCTTTTCCCAACCTTTCACTTTCAACCCGTGTTTATCTTTGGGTATAAGATGTGTTTCCTGTAGACAGCATATAGAAGGATCCTGTTTTTTAATCCATTCTGCCAGTCTATGTCTTTTGATTGGGGAATTCAGTCCGTTAACATTTAGAGTTATTACTGTTTGGATAATATTTTCCTCTACCATTTTGCCTTTTGTATTATATATATCATATCTGACTTTCCTTCTTTCTACACTCTTCTCCATGCCTCTCTCTTCTGTCTTTTTGTATCTGACTCTAGTGCTCCCTTTAGTATTTCTTGCAGAGCTGGTCTCTTGGTCACAAATTCTCTCAGTGACTTTTTGTCTGAGAATGTTTTAATTTCTCCCTTATTTTTGAAGGACAATTTTGCTGGATATAGGAGTCTTGGTTGGCAGTTTTTCTGTTTTAGTAACTTAAATATATCATCCCACTGTCTTCTAGCTTCCATGGTTTCTGCTGAGAAATCTACACATAGTCCTATTGGGTTTCCCTTGTATGTGATGAATTGCTTCTCTCAAGCTGCTTTCAAGATCCTCTCTTTCTCTTTGACCTCTGACATTCTAACTAGTAAGTATGTTGGGGAACGCCTATTTGGGTCTATTCTCTTTGGGGTGCGCTGCACTTCTTGGATCTGTAATTTTAGGTCTTTCATAAGAGTTGGGAAATTTTCAGTGATAATTTCTTCCATTAGTTTTTCTTCTCCTTTTCCCTTCTCTTCTCCTTTTGGGACACCCACAACACGTATATTTGTGCGGTTCACATTGTCCTTGAGTTCCCTGATACCCTGTTCAAATTTTTCCATTCTTTTCTGGATAGTTTCTGTTTCTTTTTGGAATTCAGATGTTCCATCCTCCAAATCACTAATTCTATCTTCTGTCTCTTTAAATCTATCATTGTAGGTATCCATTGTTTTTTCCATCTTTTCTACTTTATCCTTCACTTCCATAAGCTCTGTGATTTGTTTTTTCAGTTTTTCTATTTCTTCTTTTTGATCAGCCCATGTCTTCCTCATGTCCTCCCTCAATTTATCGATTTCGTTTTTGAAGAGGTTTTCCATTTCTGTTCGTATATTCAGCATTAGTTGTTTCAGCTCCTGTATCTCATTTGAACTATTGGTTTGTTCCTTTGACTGGGCCATATTTTCAATTTTCTGAGCGTGATCCGTTATCTTCTGCTGGCGTCTGGGCATTTAGTCAGATTTCCCTGGCTGCTGGACCCCACAGGTTGAAAGATTTTTCTGTGAAATCTCTGGGTTCTGTTTTTCTTATCCTGCCCAGTAGGTGGCGCTCGTGGCACACGTTTGTCTACGGGTTCCACCAGTGAAAGTTGCTGTGGGTCCTTTAACTTTGGAAAACTCTCGCCGTAGGGGAGGTTCGGCAGCCGAAGCGTCTTGGAAGAGTGCCAGCCGGCCTGGGGGTCCGAACGCGGGGAGGGTCGCCGGCCGCCGCAGCACGGGAGAGCGCCCGACCGAATTTCCTAGTCGGCCCGAGACGCCAAGCGTGGCGGGAGGGCACCAGCTGTCGCAGCCCGGGAGAGTGCAGTGTTCCCAGCCAGACCGGGGAGTCACGTGTTTGGAAGGGACCCCCCGGTCACTGTTCTCCGCAGTCTGGGGATTTCCGACCCAACTCTCTCAGTTGGTCCAGGGGGCCTCGCATGGTGGGGGCGCCAGCCGCCGCGGCCCACGGGGACCGCCTGCCCAATTTTGCCAGCTGGCCTGGGAAGGAGGAAGGGAGGGACTCCGGTTGCTTGCCGTCCCGCCCGGGAAAGCCCGCGCCCCTCGGCGATCTCACCGGAGCTGGTTCTCCCAGACAGTCAGCCGTTCCAGGATGGGGTACGCCGTCCTTTTGATCTCCGTCGTGGCTCCGGGAGCTGCTCTGTATTGTCTCCACTCCCCCAGTAGCTGTTCTGGAGGAGGAAAGTTGAGGGTGGGAAGGCTGTCAAGACCGGTGGCGGAGGAGCCGGTGAAGGCGGAAGAGGGCACGATGGTGGTTGGAGAGCCGCCGGAGCAGGAGGGGGAAGAGTGGAGAGGAGGGCGGGCGGGCTGGCTGCTGCGGGGCGTTGGCGCCACGCGCCAGGCCGGCGGACAAAGAGGGGAGAGGAGGGCGGGCGGGCTGGCTGCTGCGGGGCGTGGGCGCCGCACGCCGGGCCGGCGGACAAAGAAGGGAGAGGAGGGCGGGCGGGCTGGCTTCTGCGGGGCGTGGGCGCTGCGCGCCGGGCTGGCGGACAAAGAGCGTGGGAAAGTTTTAAATTATGGATTCAATTTATTTAACAGCTATGCAACTATACAGGTTTTCTATTTCTTTTTTATCTAGCTCTAGTACGTTATATATATATACGTTGCAGATGTTTCCTATTTTACATAATTTTTCAAATTTATGGTTGTAAAGCTGCCCTTCCCCTCCCCCTCCATGGTCGTTTATGGGAAGACTGGATTTTTAGCCACATAAATTGTTATGTGAGTAAAATATTTTTAAGGAGAACGGGGAGAATTGACATTGTACAGGCAGTGAGTTCTGAGATATATACAAAACCCAGCTAAGAACCATACTGACTAGACAATAAAGCTGGAAATGACCAGCTCTAAGGTCTGTAAGCAATAGCATGCCTACAATTAGGAGGGCACAGTAACACAAGTTAAAATCTTACCTTAAAATAGTAGACTATATTAAAAGATCTGTATGTCTTTTTCTTCTGTAGAAGAAAAAATTCCATTGTTAAAAGTCAAAAGTCCAATTCACTTGATTACTGAAACTCTAGATGTTATTACTAGATAAAGTATTATTTTCTTTGTAGCTACTCAATTATGGTCATGAGAACGAAAACGTATCTTTAATTTTAAAGAAGTGTGCAAGAGGAATAATTATATTCACACTGTCTTCTACCAATCAATTGCAGTGGACAAGAGAAATGGAGAATACTTGCCATTCTTTCCTTAGTGACTTGAAAGAATTAACACACCACATAAATGTTAATGGGTCATAAAGAGAAAACAATTTAGGATCACACACATGATTTTCAGCTTATTAGTGTTTTAAAAAATAGATATAAAATATTTCAACCATCTAATAGAATTTACAGACTTTGTGAATTAGATGACATTAAGTTGAGAGCTAGATTTGGCTCACGTTCTATTACTTCATAATCTGTAGTAAAAGTTACTATTAGGACTTGATTTAGTATTTTAAGATCTGTTCTCAAAAATACCATAATTTACTGTGCCTTTTCTCCCTTTTCCTTACTTTCTCTTTGAAAATTTTTCTTTAACCATATAAATCAGTTAAGAATACTAGTCATTGATTCTTTGATTTTTTGGGGGGAGGGGGGATGCTTTGAACATCTGTCCTTTTCATTCCACTACTATCACTCCAACACTTTATAACCTCACACTGTAGTTGTACTAGCTTTCTAACTGATTTCTGTATCTCCAGTCTTCCCCCCACAGTAAATTTTCCTGTTCAAAGATATCGAATTAATCTTTAAAAATGATACTTTGATCATTTCATTCCAACACTCCAAAACCATCACTGACTTCCCAATGCTGTAGTATTCAATGTATCATTACCATCATTATTGTCCACATTTGATGAGGGTTACATGCCAGGTGCTGGACTAAAACCTTCCAAATGTTATCTCGTAAAATATTAACAGAACTCTATAAGGTGGTCGTATTTTTATGGATGAGGAAAACAAGAATGTGATTGTTCTTCAATCCTGCACACTATTAAGTAGAACATGGATTTCAACCCAGGCAGCATGTCTTCCAGAACCCATGAATGAAATCACAAAAATGTGCTGTCCTCCCACAGGAAATAACTTTTAGACTCTTTAGAACTGGATGCCTTCCAGACATTTCTAATTACAGAAAGCATATTTTCTTATAGAAATGTTATGCATGCTATAAATTTATCTGTCCAATTCAACACATAAAAATCCCTGGAGTACAGAATTGTTGCAATGAGGAGAGGAAATCCTCAACCAAAATACCCCCCACTGTCTAGAGCAGATGATCCAATAGAGAGAGCTGAAGGAGATGTGGCATGGAAGAGGAAGGATTGGCTTTCCAGTAGTCTAAGAACATGTCCACTCTCCTAAGTCACCTACTATTTCTCATTTAATCAACTGTGGAGTTAACCCATTTTCTATTTCAGTGTCATTATCTGGTACTTCAATTCAGATTTTTCTTTTCTTTGTTTTCAATGCATAAGAGAATATTATCTGGGTCTGCCAAAATTTATCTCTTATGTTGCAATTTAATTTGTTCATGTCTGTGCCTTCTTTCTCCAACACAAATTTAAATTTCAGTAGGACAATGTCTTTATTTTTCAACATTCTTAAATTATTTACTCACAAAAGTAGCCTTTATGCACATAAGCAAAGGTTATAAACCTAATCATTTCACATCTTAAAAAGGAAATGAAAATCTTGAAATAGAATTTTAAAATATTCCTTAATCCATACAACTAGATTAATTTATTAAACCACCCAACATTATGATTTGATAAATCTATGAAATAAAAATGATGATGAAATTGACTATGGAATATTAAGAAAATCTATTTTTGCAAATTTGCCAAGGAAGATAACAGAGAGATCACAGATGAACAGAGTTTAAAACAGGAATATCTCTGTCTTATTTCACAGAGTATGTTAGTCAGGGGGTTCTCTAGAGAAAAAGAACCAACAGGAGAGATCTGTAAATATGAGATTTATAAAGGTGCCTCATGCAACTGTGGGAATGGAAGAGTCCAAAATCTGTAGGGCACTCTGTGAAGCTGACGGCTTAGATGAAGGGTCTGTATGAAATCCACAGGAGAGGCTCGCTGGCTGAAGAAGCAGCAAAAGAGTCTCTCTTCTTCCTTAAAAGCCTTCAACCAATTGGATTATCTCATTGTGGGAGGCATGCCTTAGTTGATCACAGATGTAATCAGTCACAGATGCAATCAACTGACTGATGATTTAATACACCAGCCTTCCGGTTTATCGACGAGTCACAAAATATCATTGCAACAATGGTCAGGCCAATGCTTCCCTAGACCAGAGAACTGGGCATAATCACTTGGCCAAGTTGACACCAGAACTTAACCATCACACGGGGTTATAATATTTATTCTTATTTTTAAATTTTACTTCAATTTGTAAATATGTTAGGTATATTACAGCTATTCTCATTAGTATATATAAAATGGCTCATGGACTACATGCCAAAATTTATGAACAATGAAAAAATTCTCCTACTCAAAGCAGTTTTCCAACCAGCATGCTATAGTACTACTATCACTATTTTATATTTAATACACTACTTCTAAAGGAAAAGCATCTCAAAATGCAAATAGCATTCTTCACACTGATAGTATTACTAGTAAATAGTTCTCCTATAAACACAGGTTTATTAAATTTGCATAAAAATAAGACAAGGAAAAGAAAAACCTAAGCTGGTGAAACTTGAGGAATACCGTGGGTAACAAGATGCTTACAAACAAACATATTAGATACCAGAGTTGGGTGCACCATGAGGGAAGAGGAGTGAAAAAAGACAAGAGAGGATCCTACAAATAAAGTTTTTTTTATTTAAAAATTGTGCCAAATTCATGTCCTGATATTGATATGATATGATTCATAATTTGTGCTTAGGGGCTGCAAGTATTAATAGGAAAGAAGTAATTACCACTACTACCCTTTTCCAAAAATGGAGGAAGGCAGTTGGGAATATGATCAAATAAAAACTTAGGGCACACACACAAAAAAACTTAGGGCATTTTCCACCTCCTATCCCTACTCTAACCAAACCATCTCTAGTTTTACCCATTTCATATAACTTCTAATCTAAAAACTGAATAAAATAATTTGGATTATTCTTTCTCAAATACTTGTATTTATTAAAGAAAATCATACAACAAAATAAAACCACCACTTTAAACTTAAAACAGAATTACTGCTCTTATTAACATCCTACAAAAACTATTTTTATGCACAACCACCCACAACCTGTTTCTATACAAAACTCCAACCTAGGATGCCAGAAGACTCTCTCCTGTTCCAGTGAGATAGAGGACTCCCCCTGCCAGGAGTTAGGGTGGCTGCTGTCACCTAAGGCTGAGATGCCAACATTGTAAGGGCCTAAGACTGCATGGTGAGTATAAAGAAGGGGTTGAGGAAGCATATTATGATTGGGTAAACATTTTTTCTTTAATCCTCAACTGCAGATGAAATGTTACTTTAAAGAATGCCACTGGCCACATATATATTTGAAAATTAAACTACAGTATTATTCTGGAGAACATTTCATATCTTATATATGACTACCAAAGCATCTTCCTGAATCTAAGGATACATCTATATTTTAGGTAGATTGAGCAACTTTATGAAACATGAAAGGCGTGTAGGCTTAGATAGCAAACGATGTGATTCAGCTAGAAGAATAAGAGAGCCAAAAAAAAAAAATTAAATAGCCTTAGAAACCACATGGAGTTTTAATAATTGCTGATATGGGATGACATCTGATAGCAAGAAACATTCTGAAACAATTCAGAAAAGATTCAAAGTGAGATGCTTTACTCAAGCTCACAAAAGAAACAGTGTTAAGATTCGGCATTAACACTTAAGAAAAATCAACCAAACTCCTATTTATATTTCTTCAAATAGTGCAAAATACGTGCATCTTTTCATCCTACTTTGTCTTGAGTTTCCCCATTTAAAATAGGGTATCAGTAATAAGTGAGAAATATATGTAAAGCATTGAGAAGTTAAAACAATATCTATAAAAAAACAAAAATAAAAACAAAAAAATACCTATCAATGTGATAACTGCTTAATTAGCTATTATTTTTGCCATTCTAACTAGAGATTACTATCATAAATCAAAAGAGCAAAATAAAAATGATACTAATTTTTTATTAATCATGCCTACCAAAGGGATCACAACATCTGCAGATAACAATTGTTTCTTCTATTCTAATCCCTATACTTCCTATTCCTTTTGTTTTATTACTCTAACAGAGTAGTCAGTTTAACAGTTGCCTGCACAAACATGGAGGATAGAAAAGGTACATATTGAATTCACAGATAAGGCTAAAGAGGTCTCCAGGCAGCATGCTGAAAATGCCAACTGGTTTCATTTAATTGCTTGTAATAAAGTATGGCTGGGGTAGGATGAGCTTTAGAAAGTTAAGTTCAGTTTTCAAGAAGAACTTAAGAGGATACAAAGCCAAGACTTGCTGGGTACAAAAAATGAAACTTTCTCATTTCCAGCCACTCCAGGCAGCAAAATGTTCTCACAGGAAAAAAAGTGGCCACAGCACAAAGATCAAATCCACAGAACTGCCAGTAAAACTGTGGCCTCAGTGTCAAGATTTCAAGGGTATGACTGGAATACCCTTCCTTACGACCACAGAAATATACTTAAAAATGTATATTTGAGATTTCTTTTCAGGAATTGATTCATGCAATTGTGGGGGCTGACAAGTCTGAAATATGAAGGACAAACCAGCACATCAGACACTCAGACAGGAGTTAATGTTGCAGTTTTGAATATAAAATCCATAGGGCAGGCTGGCAAAGTGCAATCTCCACAGGGATTTCACGCTGCAGCCTTGAAGCAGAATTTCCACTCCAGGAAACCTCAATTTTTGCCCTTAAGGCCTTCAATTAGTTGGATGAGGCCCAGCTGTATTATCAAGGATAAACTACTTTATTTACAGCCAACTGATTATAGATGTTAATCATTCCTACAAAACACCTGCACAGCAACACCTAGACTACCGTTTGATTAAATAACTGGGTACTATAGCCTAGCCAAGCTGACATATAAGACAAACCATCACAGATGGGAAAATACTGGACATGCTTATCTTGTTCCCAACTCAACAGAAAGCATTAAGTATTTCACTTTTAAGTGTGATGTTAAGCTACAGGAGTTTTGTACATACACTTTAAATAATTATCAAAGTTGTCTTCTATTCCTTTTTTAATAAGAGATTTTTAAGTCAAGAATGCTATGTTGAATTTTATAAAATCTTTTTCCTTCATTTATTGAAATGATCATGTGGTTTTCCGCATTAAATCTGTTACTGCAATGAGCTACAGTGATTGACTTTCAAAAGTTAAACAAACAGACTTCTCCCAGAGAATTATGAACTATGCTTTCTATATATTGCTGGATTCTATTTACTAATATTTCATTTAGGGTCTTCGCCTTTAAGTTCATGTACTTTTGCTACTTCTTGAACAATACCAGAAGCCTGAGCCAGTTTAATTCCCATTACTACTCTCAACTTTGTGTTACTGTTATCATATTTATTCTTCTATATATGTTACAATCTCATAATATATTATCAAGGTTATTTTAAACCATCAATACTTTCATAATTTCCAACACATTTACCCTTGAAACTGTTTATTCATTCCTTCTTGTATCTCCATGCTTCCACCTGGGATCACTTCATTTAGTACAAATACTTTAATTTAGTATTTAACTGTCAGAATGTTGAGGAAAAATTTTCTCAGCTTGTGTTTCTCTGAAAATTTTCATTATTTCACCAACATTTCTGAATGAGTATTGAATACTAGTTTGTCAGGGTTTTTTTTTCCTTTAATAACATTCAGTCTTATAAAGATGTTAAGTCATTGTGTTCTTATGTCCATATTCCCTTTTGAAGTCAGCCATTGGTCTTTTTGTTGCTCCTTTAAAGTAATCTATTTTTCCTCCAGTTGCTTTTTTGTTTATAAAGCAGTTTTATTGAAATATATTCACATACCAAACAATCCATACATAATATACAATCAATGGCTTTTAGAGTTGTGCATTCATCACCACAATCAATTTAAAACATTTTTTAATTTCTTGAAAAAGAAAAGCCCCATACACCTTTGTAGTTACCTCTCAATTCCTTTAAACTTCAAATTAGTCCTACATAACAGCTAATTTAATACTATAGAGATAGTATAGATTTATTTATATTTACATTTTATACAATGGAATCATACCATATGTAGTATTTTGGGTCCAGTTGTTTCACTTAGCATAAATGTGTTTTTTTAATTATTTTTTTTACTTAGATAAGTTGTAGGTTTACATACAAGACATGTAAAAAATGTTTCCATATGCCCCCCTATTGTTGACACTGCATTGATGTGGTCCCTTTGTTACAACTGGTGAAAGAACATTAAAATATTACTGTTCACTACTATCCACAGTTTGCATTAAGGGTATTTTTTTTTACCATATACAACCCCCCCTATTATTTATGCCTCGTAATAATGACCTACAGTTTGTTATATTTCATGAAAGAACACTCCTATATTTGTACAATTAACTACCATCATTGTCCACAAGAGTTCACTGTGTTATACAATCCCACATTTTAACCTCTAACTTTCCTTCTAGTAACACGCCCAACCTAAAATTCCCTCACTCAGTCACATTTACAAACATAATTCAACGCTGTTAATTACACTCACAAAAAGGTGCTACCATCAACACTAACCATTTCCATATATTTACAATAAATCTAAATAAAAATTCTGCACAAATTAAGCATCAGCATCTCCATTCCCTACCTCCATTCAATTCCTTGGTAACCTATGTTCTAGGTTCTAACTCTATGAGTCTGCTTATTACAATTAGTTCATTGGTGAGATCATACAATATTTGTCCTTTTGCGTCTGCCTTATTTGTCAACCTAATGCCTTCAAAATTTACCTATCTTCTCATATGTGGCAGGGCTTCATTTCTTCTTACAACTAAATAGCATTTCATCAATATGTATATACCACATTTTGTTTATTCCTTTATCAACTGATGAATATTTGGGTTGCTTCCACAAAGATACCTTCTGCCGGTCTTGGGGAAGAGGGCTACCATATCTCTCACTGTCTATAGCAGCTAATCAAGGATTGGACCCAAGGCAACTCACATCCAGAGTAGGTGCTGGCAGCCATCATGCAGCGAGTAACTCACAGTTGTTTACTGTGGTTTCTTAGCTTCTTCATCCTGCTCTTCCCTGTATACTATACAGTGCTCCCTGGCCTCGGGAGCTCTGGAACAGTTAATTCAGACAGCTTCTGCCTATTCACTAGCTGTTTTTGGAGGAGAGTCCTGGAGCTTCCTACTCTACCATCTTCCCTGGAAGTTCCTCTGGTTGTTTTTAAGAATTGATGTTTTTCTTTGGTTTCACCAGTTTGACTATGATGTACCAAGGTGTGGTTTTCTATGTATTTATTTTTCTTGGAGTTTGCTGAAGTGCTTGAACCTCAAAGTTGTGGCTTTAAATGAGACATTTCTAAGTTCTACTCTCTCTTTTGGGGACTTCCAATTATATACATTAGCCTGTTGACCATCTCCTATGTATGGTTCTGTTATTTTCATTCTTTTTATTCTATGTATTTCAGTTTGGATATTTTCTATTGACATGACTTTTAATTCACTAATCCTGTACTAAACTGTGTCCAGTGTTCAGTTAAATTATCTAATGAGCTTTCTATTTCAAATATAATCTTTTTCAGGTCTAAAGTATCCATTTGAATTTTTTCATGGATTCCAATTCTCTGCTGACAATCTCCATTTTCCATCCATTTTGTGTATCTTTCCCTATATTTTATATTTATAATATCAATGGCCATGTCTGCTAACTCTACCTGGATTAAAAGCAGGTCTGGGGCGGGTCACTGTGGGTCAGCAGGTAAGAATGCTTGCCTGCCATGCCCGAGGACCCAGGTTCGATTCCCGGCACCTGCCTATGTAATTAAAAAAAAAAAAGCAGGTCTGATTTTTTTTCTCTTGATTATAAGTCATTTTTTTATCCCTCTTTGCAGGTCTTATAATTTTATATTGTGTGCCCAAAACTATGTTATATTGGAGATAAATGACATTGCTATCTTCTCCTGAAGGTCAATCTTCCCTGTTAATTCTGTCAGGAATTCAGCTGGGTTTAGTCTGGAGGACAGTTTTACCTAGATTCAGTCTACCTGTGTTTTCAAAATATCGTAAGGACAAAACTTGTTGTGTTTGCATACATGAGATTGGGAGAAATTTCACTCTGCCATTCCAGCTCAGCTCAATCATAGACCATAGGGGGAAAAGTACATTAAACTTTCATAAGTGCATTAACTGTGAAAAACTACAATGGTTTTTCTTTCACCTAGAAAAGTCTGCCTAGGTGATGCCACAGTCTCATCCTATGCCCAGATACGGTAAATAGCCTCAGGGAAGAAAATGACAAATGGCATATATACGGATTAATAACTAGCATATTTGTTACTGCTTTCAATTCACTGCATTTGTCCTTTGTTCATTATTCCTTCTCTTTTCCTGCCTTCTCTAGTTTTAATTTTATATATTTTATTTAATTCCATTTCATCTCCTCTTTTAGAAATATCACACTTCTTTTCAAACAAATTTTAGTTTTTGTGCTAGAGTTTACAATGTGCATTTTAACTAAATCCCACATGCAAATAATATACCACTTCATATGTCATACAGGTAATTTATTCCTCCCCTGATCCCTTATGATTGCTATCATTTGTTTCATTTATCCTTATGCCATAATAACTCACTATATTGGTACTATTAAGTTTTCTTTTATACCAATTAAGAATAAAAATTAAAGATTTTATTTTACCTTTCTGTATTTCTTTCCAAATCCTTTTCCATTCTTTATGTCAAGTTTTTGACCCATATCATTTTCCTTTTGTCTAAAGAAAATCTTTTAACATGTTCTTAAAGGTGAGGTTTGCTGGGTATGATTTCCCTCAGTTTTTATTTGTCTGAGAAAGTCTATTTCTCCTTCACTTTTGAAGAACGATTTCATTGGACATAGAACTTCTTTTTTTTTTTTTTTAAGGGCAGGCACCAGGAACTGAATCCAGGTCTCCGGCATGGCAGGTAAGAACTCTGCCAGTGAACCACCATAGTCCGCCCTGGACATAGAATTTTAAGTTTATGGATTTGTTTTCAAGGGCTACTACAACAAATAACCATATTTGGTTGTTTGGTTGCTTAAAATAACAGAAATATATAAACATATTTTCTCATAGTTCTTGAAGCCAAAATCTGAAATCAAGGTGTCAGCTGGACCACCCTCCATTTGTAGGCTCAAGGGGAGAAAACTTCATGCTTCTTTCAGCTTCTGGTAGTTCCTGACATTCCTTGGTTTGTGGCAACATAACTCTATTCTCTGCTTCCATCTTTCACATGGCCTTCTCCATATCTCAAATTTCCTTCTCATTTCTCTTATGAAGACAACAGTCATTGAATTTAGGGCCTACCCTAAATCCAAAATGATCTCAGCTCAAGACCCTTAACTTAATTATACTTGCAAAGACCCTATTCCCATATGAGGTTACATTCACAGGTACTGGGTATTAGGATTTGGATATATCTTTGGGGGAACACAGTTCAACTCACTAAAGGTTTTTCTCCCCTAGCATTTTAAATACCTCAGTCAACTCTCTTCTTGCTTCCCTAGTTTCTTATGAAAAGTCAGCTACAATTCTTATCCTTGTTTCACTATAGTTAAGATGTTTCTTCCCCCTCTGGCTCCTTTCAAGATTTTCTCTTATTTGGTTTTCTGCAGTTTGAACATACTATATCTAGGCATAGATATTTTAGTATTTATCCTGCTGGGTGTTCTCTGAAATTCCTAGATGTACGATTTAGTTATCTGTCATTAATTTTGGAAAATTCTCCCCCATTATTACTTCAACTATTTCTTCTGCTCAGTTCATTCTTTCTTTTTCTGGTATTCCAGTTACACATCTATAACACCTTCTGAAATTGTCCCCAAGTTTTTGGATATTCTCTTCTGCTTTTTTTTTTTTCATTCTTTTTTCCATTTGCATCAGTTTGTGAAGTCTCTACTGACCTATCTTTATGCTTGCTGATTCCTTTATCAGCCATGTCCACTCTACTGATGAACCCATCAAAAGCCTTTTTCATTTGAGTTTTTTATTTCTAGCATTCACTTTAGATTCTTAAGAGTTTCCTTCTCTTTCTCTCTGCTTACATTATCCATTTGTTCATACATGTTGTCTATACTTTCTAAAACAGTTAACCATAACTATTTTAAATTCCCTATCTGATAAACCCAGTATCTTTGTCATATTTGAGTCTGGTTCTGTTGGTTGCTTTATCTCTTTGGACTGTTTTTCCTACCATGCTTTATAATTCTTTGTTGACAGCCAGATACGAGTACCAGGTTAATGGGATCTGAGATAAATAGGCCTTAGTGTAAGGTGTTATGGTAGATATTGGGCTATGTTTTAACGTTTTTTGTAGCTGTGGTTGCCAGAGGCTTCAAATTCTTCTAGCATCCTCATCCTTGTTTTTATCTCCCCTGTTGATTTCTGGCTTTCCTAAGTCCTCTTCCTCAGAGTCTGAACCTTGAAGCTCTTTCAACTGTAACCTACTGTTATTGAACTAGAGTCATGGTGATAAAGGGGTGGGGATGAAGCATTCCATAATCTTATGACTAAATCTGTCTTGTAATGGGTCTTTGCCCTGGGCTTCTCAAGTGACTTTTTCAAGTGTTTTCTTAACTTCTTCCTGGCCCCCTTAAGTGAGACAGGAAGGCTAAAGAGGGCTGGAATGGGAGAAATGCCCTTCCCCAGGTGGGATGAGGCTCTGGTAAAGTCTTTTACCCTGCTGAGCAGGCCTTTGTTATGGAGATGGATCTAGGAACATTTCACAATGGCTACTCTTCCTCTCCTAAACTAGCATCACTAAGGATCTCTCTTGTTTATTCACTGTGAGAACCTATGGAATTCCTGGAGGTAACCCCCGACAAGAAAACAGTCTTTAACAGTCTTCAAGATTGTTTTCCCCAGAAGTTTCTCACTCTCAAGCTAGTCCTTATCAGCCTCCAACAACTCATCAAAATGACCATTTAATTTGAAAATTCAACACTGACCCAATATATTTATCTAATCTATCAATTTTGCAAATTGTCTCAATAATTCCCGCCACCCCCAAAGAATTCTGACCTGGATCATGTTTTCATTTTATTACACATTTTTATTTACCTGCCCCTTCAAAATGGGATAGATCCTCAGTCTTCCTTGGCTTTCATTACACTGATACTTTTTAAAAATACAAGCCAATTTTTTTTTTTTTTTGTCACGGGCAGGCTCCAGGAATCAAACCCGGATCTCCAGCAGCAGGCGAGAACTCTGCCACTGAGCCACCACTGCCCACCCTGTTTTGATTTTTAAATAGCACATTTCTCATTTTGGCTTTGCCTGATGTTTCCTCATGATTAAATTCAGATGATGCATCCCTGACTGGAATACTATTGAAGTGATATTGTATTCTTTTCAAAGAAGACATTAATTTTGATCCCTCAGGCAAAGTTTTGCCTAGTAATCCACTGTATAGTTATTATTTTCCCCAAACAACCACTAAGCAATCCAGGGGGAGACACTTTAGGACTATGCAAATACCCTGTTCTTCATCAAAATCCTTTATTTAGCATCCATTGAAGAATTTTGCCCAGTTTTTAATATGATGACTGCAAAATGATTCTCTAACTAAACCACTCACTCCACATTTGTTAATAAGCATCCTACTATACTGAAAATCCTCTCTCCCCCTCTCTATCTCTCTATTAGCAGTATGGGCTCACTGATTCCTATTTTTCCAATAGTTGAGAATTCCATTAATGTCCTTAATTATTATGATGACCAGAAGTTCCAGATTTGGCCAGAAGAAACCTCTTCAAGCTAGCTATTGTGTTCTTTTGACATGCTCCAGCCCCCATCTCTTTTTTCAGCACTTCTCTGCTTTCCATACATTAAAATGTCCCAGGCTCATCTTATACCTTTCCTAGATGAACAGCCATTTCTCAAAAGATCTCTAGTATAAGTAGGGAACGGTAAATTTGTGAGTCTCGACTTGTGTAGTCAGTCCAGTTTGGTAGTCATTATCCATGTTGCTATCAAAACTAATATTAACAAAAATAAAATAAATTAAAAATTCAGTTCCTCAGCACTAGCCACATTTCACATGCTCAACAGCTACACGTGTTTACACACGTAGTGGCTACCATCATGAACAGCACAGATATAGAATATTTTCATCTTCACAAAAAGTTCTACTGGGTATCACTGTATTAGATACTTTCACTAGACAGCTAGGAAACACACACACACATTTCCATAAAATCATGAGCTCCCACTCTCCATTGCCTTTCATATATCTTTCTATATTCTACAACATTAGGTCTTTTACACATCAAATAATTATTTACTGAGCACATACTATTGGATACATAGTGTTCAAGGCCCTGGAGATTCAGAAATATACAGTTCCTATTTGCTAAAAAATCACAATTTAATGAGAAGAGAGAAAAATAAATGTATTATTATTATTGAGTATGGAATCATAAATTCCAACATACTGCGGTTAACACAATGGACTGTAACAATATACATCCCACACTGGGGATATCAAAGAAAGTGTTCCTGAGAGAAATGACATTTAAATTAAGTTTAGAAAGGTAATAGCTATCTCTGGCAATATGGGTGATAAGTTATAGAGAGGTGGATATTCTCAAGCATTTAAAAAAATCTGTTATAATTATTCACTTAAAAATCTTTCTCTCTCTACCCTATTCTCTTTCTGTATCTCCTCTTGTGATATATTTCTTAACATATCTAGCCAAGAGAAATCCCCTCTCTCAACCCCCAAATATACTGTCTTTATAGATTTCAGGCACACAAGAGATTTTATTTTTTATTGTTATCAATGTAATGGGTAGGAACACAGGCATTGATATCAGATTTACTGCTTACTTGTTGTGTGACCTTGGACTAGTTACTTACTCTACCTAAGCCTCAATTTCTGCATCAGAAGATGGGATTAATAATACCTGGTAGTTGTATGTTGGAGAAATAAATAAAATAATGCACTGAAAATGTTCAGCATAGTGACTGGAAAATGGTAAATTATAATGACAACTGCTATTCATTGATAATTAACTAATAAACAATAAGTTTATTTGTCTGCTAGTAATAAAATTATAATTTGTTTCTTTTTTATTTGCTTAAAGTTTTAAAATTGCTCACACCTTTCCAAGCCAATCTTTACATTATCAAGGTATGTATTATATTTTAGTCATATCTAGCAAACACCCAAATTATTCAAGCAGAGTTCTTCTAGTTACAATATTATGGCATAGTAATCTGTAAAATCATTTAAAAGATAATTCTATTTATGACTGTGAAATCACAAAATCCACTTTTCAAAAAAGTTTATCTATCGCTTGTAGTAACTTGAAATAAAAATCTTATTTTCACATTAGGATTTATGACATGTTAAAAATGTTTAAATTCTAAAGTAATACTAAATTTTTAAAATTCTAAACTAATACTTAATTTTTTAAAGTATGTTTTCAAGTTGTAGGATCATACTAATAATATCTGAACTACTAAATGGTAAAAATCAATCTACTAATAAAAACTAAGTTGTCAGAATTCACATTCCTATTTATAACTGGAATCTAATAAAACAAAACTTAAAAAATGGTTCCTAAAGAAGCAGAGCATTTGACCTTCACAACAATATATTTAAAACAGATAATGTATTAATAATCCAAAACAATTAATGTTAAATAACAACATCAAGATTTTTTCCCTAGATACTATTGTTAAGAAATATCAAAGAAAAAAAAAAAGCACGTCATACAACAGATAATTTGCCCTTCATCCAATCTTGTTTAGATATAAATTGAAAGCATACAGCCAAATTTTGTTTACAAACGAAAAATGTATTTTTCAAAAATAATGCTTTTAATGAAGTACATTTTATTTCCATGCAATATAAGCATGGACATCTAAAATTGTATTGTTTTATGTTTTAAAAGAAGGAAAAGGAGTGCTCATCAGTATTAACAAATACTAAACCTAAAAAGATGAGCATTATTTGTCCATAATCTATGTAGGTTTTCTTTACTGGAACAATATGCATTAAAACAAACATCCCATAGTTTTGTGTTTTCCTATTTCCTTACCAGTAAATTTTTAAAGTCACTTTGAGATCTTCAAATAAATTTAAGCAAAACAGTAGATTAAATAAATGGGGATGCAATAAATTTCAGAGTATAATGCTATCTTGAAAAGTTATTAAATCTGCTTCTGTACTGTCAAAACCTATTATATCATGTATAAACTACATATTTAAGCTTCCTAGATTTAATTATTCTAAATAATTGTGTACAAGACTCATCCTCTCACATGTGAAATATAAACATACTGATGGTAAAATCTTTGTTCACATTTTACTAAAGGCAACCTTACCTGCTGAGTCCAATAAAAAGTAGGGCTCAATCTGTAGAGTTTTCGTTTGTGGAAACTCTGAAGTGGCCTGGTTCGGGCTGCTGTACTCATGATAGCCAAGGATGGAGATTTCAATCTTGTCCTGTCTTTTCTCCTTTTCTTACTGTGTTTCTGGTTAAATAACCAGCTACTGGAGGAAGAGAGCTCATCTAAATTCTCTGAAGCACTGAAATGCCGTGAAATAAGTGGGGGGAATAAAACAAAACAAACAAACAAGAGACAAAGAAAACTAAATGTAAATTACCTTGGTCTATTACGACAGAATAATATTAATTTTAGCCAATTTTGTGGTGAAAATTGGTGAAAGAATAAACATTAATGAGGAATTACATACCCAAGTGGTGAAACTAATTTCTACTATTTTCTCCTACAAACAAATATTATCTACCTAGGCTACAAAATGGCAGATAAATTCACTTGTGCAATGTTAGAGAACATGTAAATCAATTATAAATTCATTTATGTTTATATAAAATTATCTTTGCATATAGGTAAATGGACATAGGATTATAAATTTATAAAAGGATTAAAATCTCATTGCATCATGAGTTGCTCTTAAATAAGCATTACATACCATCTGCATGAAATGTGTAACAGCTGACGAAATAGAAGTTATGCAACTATAAAATAATGATATGGATCACACAAGCCAAACATGAAAATAAATAAAGTTTTATAATTATACTTCAAAATAATTTTTAAACATTGTATTTAAATATTTTTAAATACAATGAAAATTAGGAGGAAGTTTATCCTTATTGACAAATAAGTTAACTTCATTTATACCAGTATAATACAGATAAAATAGTTAAACTTTTCCAGTACTACAATATACTACTTTCAACCTTATTTATATAGTCAAGTTCTAATCAGTATTCTAACATGAACAAGTGACTCTATTATATGTGATACTGCCAATCGGCATATAAACTCTAAATATTCTATTCGGTTCAAACAGAATACGTATTTAATGGTAAGCATAGTATATGGTTTTTCTATAGCAGTATTAACAGGTTTTAATTAAATTTATGATTGCTATAAAATATTCTATTAATTTTGGATAAAGCAAATAATTCAAGAATGTTTTACATAATAATAAGAAACCAGAAATAAGGATTAAATCTGAAATATGGTAACCAACAAAATTTTGAAAAATACTCAATTATGAGTATTTGCCTAGCCCAGTACAAGGAAAGAGCTGATGACAACTCTTTCACTTTTTTTAAAATAATAACTTTAATTTCCAGAGAGCTTTAGTCAAGAAGTCTCTAAGTCCTAGTAAATAAAATATTCTAAAGATCTTCTATTAAGTAGCTGGCTGAGAAATCTTTAGGATATAATGCCATTTTCAAATTAACAGGTCTAATCTCACATCCTACTGTTACCTTCTGTGACAGTAATATGCATAATGTGCCCTGCCTATGAAAAAAATTTAAGTGTATCCATGTGAAATAAGAGTCTAACCTTGAGAAACTAGTCATGGATCTACACTGTCAATTCAAGGATAAACAGAAGGCAGAGATGATAAAGTCAGTATCAAGTTAGCTACTCTGCAGGCCAGGTGGCTGTTATACAAGTGAGTCAAGGTCAGGAAGAAATCAGGTTTCAGTAGATACCTGGTATCAGAGATGATTAAGTCAGAAGAGCTACGAACCAGGAAGGCAGAGGTAGACCCAGCATAAAGAAGTTTCTGGTTCAGCAAGTCAGAAACACCTTTAGGCAAAAGTTTACACTGGTTCCTTAAAAGAGACTTTGCTCTGATACCACTCTAGTTGTTTAAGAGCCCTTAGTTCCTACCTATCCCCCAGGAGGTCTATACGGAAAGAAGGTGAGCCATCACTTCCTTTTTGAATGAAAAGACACAATTTATGAACTAGAGAGAGGCTGATAAGGTTGATTTAAAGATAAATGGAAAGTTTGTCATTTGTATCACTAAATGTTTTGTATATTTTCCAGGTTTCTAAGGGGGTTGGCATATTATTTTAGGAAAAAAGTTAAGCTTTATTCTTTTTCTTTAAGTATGTTCCTACCCGTAGGCACTTCATCCTCGGATGACTTCTATGTAACACTAACACTTTCTAACCAAGAGATTCTTGCAAAAAATCATCAAAATTTAGGCTTCTCAGATAAGTGGGGGAATTGATTGAAATTGAAAGATGTCTCCTTTTACAACTTTTCAATGTGCAAAACTGCATCATTCATAGCTAGGTTTACTTAGTACAGTACATAAACTACTTTACTAGACAATCAATGCATGTGGTTGTAAATGGCCATTGTAAACTACTAATTTATTAGTAATGAATTCATTCATTTATTTACAGTCATTTTTTTTACATGGGCAGGCACTGGGAATTGAACCCGGGTCCTCTGGCATGGCAGGCAAGTGTTCTTGCCTGCTGAGCCACCGCGGCCTGCCCTATTTACAGTTTTTTAACTACTCACGCTAAGGAGAGTGGGTTAATCAATGAATCGTGTTGAACAACTGAACAGAGAAAAATTTGAGTAAGACAATACAACCCTGGTCACTGACTCTGTAACCTAAGGTTTTTTCCTCAGTAGGTCGGTGATAATAAAATATCCAGGTAATTAACTAAAACAGAAATTTGAGACAAAGATCTCATGGATAAATCAATATGACACCATTATCACATGACATTCTTATTTTTAAAAATCATAATAATAGGAGAAGGAAGAGAAGGCCCAAGAAAGAAACGGTCTTTCAATAAGTGATGAGACTGAAAAGTACTCCCATTTAGCTTTAGTTATACTTAGGAAACCTGCCAAACCTGAGGTTGCAAATGGCAATTGTCACGTATTGTCAAATTATAATTAACAAAAACAATTACCTATAATTATCATTAGACTTTCAAAATAGCAAGTTTATAAGTGGGATACTACCAGGTGAGGCAGTAAATTACCTTTTTTTATATTTCTAGCAGGAAACATAAAAAACAATTTAAAATCTCCCAAAGAATAGACAAGATCCTTTATATTATAGGCATCTAGTCTAAATTTGGCTTGAAAAAAAATTAAATAATTGAGGGGGAGGAGGAGATTGAAAAGTGATTTTTTAGCTTACCTCTTTCTGCACTTCTACTGCCATCTCCCTAATCCTAGCTATTCTGGACAAAGAGTACTCTAACAGTTATAACTGGTCTCCCTTCATGCCTTTCCCCCCTCTACTTCCTTTTATACCAGTCTTTTGGAAACACAAATCTGATCATGTTGGACTCTTTTTGCCCTACCATAAAACTGCTTAAAATCTTTCAAAGGCTTCCCATAGCTTTTGAGAAAAAAGACAAAAGGCCTTAAAAAGGCCCTGCGCTTAGTCTCTGCATAGCTCTCTGGCCTTATCTTGTATCATATTCTCCCCTACCTCGTTCTCTGTGCTCTAGCCACACTTGTCTTCTTTCATTGCAAATAACTCCCACTCCCTACCTTTAAAGGCCTACACATATTATCTCCACTTCCTGGGATCTTCTCATATCCTCCTTCACCTATATAATTTCCATTCCTCATTCATCTCTCAGTTCAAAAGTCAGAGCCTCTTAAATGTTTGGAAATAAACAGAGGTGACGGTAGCACATTATTGGGAGAATAATTAACAGTGCTGATGGTGTGAGAATACAGTGGAAAGTGGAAGTTTTGTCATGTATGTCACCAGAAGGCAAGTTGGAGGTTAAAACATGTGTAACAAAGTGAATCTGACAGTGGACAAGGTATGATTAACTGTACAAATATAAAGAAGTTCTTTCATGAACTAGAATAAAGGGACGACACTTGTTATTACAAGGAGCTAATAATAGAGGGGTAATGTGAAAAAATGTACCTATTGCAAAGTATGGACTACAGTTAATAGTAATATTTTAATACTCTTTCATCAACAGTAAAAAATATATTACATCAATCCTATAGGTCAATAATAAGTTGAGGGGGGCAGGTAAGGATATGGGAAGATTTGGGTTTTCTTTTTTCTTTTTATTTCTTTTCTGGAGTAATAAAAATGTTCTAAAATTGATCATGGGGTTGTATGCACAACTGTGTGATGATACTGTGAGCCATTGATTGTATACTTCTGATGGTTTGTGTGGTGTGTGAACATATCTCAATAAAACTGGATTAAAAAAAAAAAAAAGTCAGTTCCTCTGGAGAGCTCCTACATAGTCTCCTTCCAAAGACTAGGTAACCCCCCGCATAAGCTCCCATAGAGCAGCTTACCCTTCCTTCACTGTATTTCTCTTAGAGATTATTTTACATTTGCATGATTATTTGGTTAATGTCTTTCTCCATTTCTAAACTCTAAGTACTACAGAGACTGTGTCTATTTTGTTTACTCTGTATCAGAAGCTCCTGATATTGTGCTTGGCATATAACAGATGATTAATACATATTTACCGAATGAATGGAGAAATATACACATATACGTTTTCACTTCTATCATTCCAGCTCAGTGTTTAATATTGTACATGTATAATACATATTAAGCCTAAATAATTAGTTTGGGGAATTCATTGGTGAATGAGTAAATGTTGAACTTTTAAGCTTAAACGCCAAAAAGAATTACAGGAGGCTACAAAGGGAACATTTAGAAAAACAGATACAGATTTGCAATGCCTTGAGTCCCATTCTAAATCTCTGACTCTCTAATTTATAAAATTTAGTCTTTGATAATAAGATGGGATGACCTATCACTTGATTCCAAGTTTATAATAGTAACAAGCACATGAGGTCTATAAGATGCTTTGATTTATAAAAGAGCAAGACAAGAGACTCAAGTCTAAGAAATTTCTTATAATCCTTAAAAAGTGCAAAAAAAGAGCATTATCTAAGAAAATAATCAGAAAGTTTGAGTTCACATTTTATTAACACTATTTAATGAATTTCTGAAATCATGGATTTTCTCCATTACAATCCTAGAAATCTTAGCAGTAAAGATATTTATGGATGACAAGAAAAAGCATTCAATTTGCTTTTAGAGAACACAACTAGAAAACTTTAAGCAATTTTTTTAAACAATTATCTTTATGTTCTGATTATTACAGAAACCAAAGGTCCAGAAGTATGAGTTAATGAAATTTTTTACCTGACATCTTATTATAAATCACTACCAAGATCAATGTTCTGTAAATATTACATACTTACATCATAATTGATGACTAAAACAATATAAGGATAAAGGATTATGGTATATATATATATATATATATATTAGCTAAATTCTTGGTGTCACCTTGGTGGTGATGGTGGAAGGGAGGAAGAATCATTTGATTTCAATATATTTTGTTTATAAACCCAATGAAAGGTAGTTTAAAATTTTTCATGGTAAATTATTCACATATTTAATTGCCTTTTGCTTGAGACCAATTGTGACCATCTAATGTTCCACTCAAATACTTGTTAATAAATAAGAAACTTTTGAGCCTCGTTATAAATTTAGGATGCTAGAATTATAAAAGTATTAAAAAAAGCTTCATGAAGTTACTTTTATCTGTTTAACAGTGTAAAAGACAATCCATCAAAATGTTTTTTCCTAGTATTTTTATACCCCTCTAAATCACACTCTCTATATAAGTATGTATTCACTAACTTAAAACTTGCCAAGTTTTTTGGAAAACATAAATACAGGTTGTTGCATTTATGCATACTGTTTCTCATGATGGCTAAACTTTTTTTTAAATTAAAAAAAAAAAAGAAACTGTTTTAGATGAGCATGCTATGAAATTCATTGGATTACATCTGTCTACTAGGCAGGTTTGCTTCATTCACGAAGATAAATTCCAACAGAAGAAAGCTCAGCAAGATGGGAAAAAAACAAATGAGAAGGATAAGACAGGACATTAAGTAGGCAATTTGCAGTTTTCTTAATTTGAATGACTTGGCAAAAACAAAACAAAACAAAAAACTATTATTGAGATAGAGTTACATATTCTATTCTCCTTGCTTACCCATAATGCAGATAAACCATAAGGATGCATTTCCAGTTACAAACACTATAACACAGCGGATGACTGCTTTGGAAAACACTGCTACTTAACAATGTGGTAAATATGCTCTTGGAATTTTGGAATCTTAAAATGCATAATCCACACTCAGGGTTCACCCTCACTCAAAGAAATCAAGATGATCCATATCCACGATATCCTTAAAAAACATGAATTACTCAGGGTAAGAAGGTCATAATAGAAAGCTACATTTGTGTACAAAGACCACGACCAACCGAAGAGGTAGGTTATACGGACAGAGAGGGTCAGTACATGGCACAATGAATAAAGCTCAGCCTTTTTCTCTTCAAACTGCCCATGATGGCAATTAAAATACATTATCTAATCAAGGAAATTAAGCTCAAGCAATAGCATAACTAAGTATTCAACATAGGTGTTTTCAACACTTCCTGCTACGTTAATGCTATTCTCATAGTAAGCACATATAAGGAAAAGTAGAAATCAGCACTGGAGAAGACAATTAAAATGTGCATTCATACTAGAGGAACTATGATAGCCCCCCAGTTTCTCATACACACACATACACAAAACCCACACTCAGAAACATACACTCCAAAGAATCCTGACTTGCCTGATTTTAATCCCTATTTCAGATCTTTCCTTGAAGTTGGATTTTTAAAGCATAAAAGCAAAGAGCATAGGAAGCCAATATGATGGCCATGTTTTTCTGCCTGAGAATTAAGACACAAGGTTTATTAAACATTTCTATATGAACTATAGTTTGGGAAATATAGTTCAGATTTTAAAATATAGTCTCTAAACTATTTCTTTGACATAGGAAACAGCTTGAAGGAGCTTTCTCTGGAAATTACCATTTTTCAATTGAAAGAAAATCTGGAAATATAAAACATTAAAAGAAAAAAACTAAAATACTTTTCACAATCCCATCATATCTAAACACAATTATAATTGCATTAAAATTTTGATTTATATCCATCTTTTTTCTATGAAATTATATTACAAATTGATTTTGGCATACAGATTTTCCACTTAACATTCCACAAAAGCATGTCCCCATATGATTATATATTTTCTTACCCACAATTTTTAATAGTTATATCATATTTCATACAGTAGTTGTACCACAATCATTGAAAATCCCCCTATAGCATTATGTTTTAGACTTACGTTACTAGATTTAAAAGGGGGAAAAGAAGCTTCTTGCAAAATAAAATAATTCTTAGGTATTACTTTAAAAACATGGCAGGGGAAGTTTTATTTCCCTGTTGACCTTGTACATCTAAATAATATGATTATTAATGTCATTCAGGGAAATTCAGAATTATGTTGATAACTTTGGGCTGGGATATGCTACCAACAAACAATTTTTTTCTCATAGTTGAGAAGTGATGACTGAATATGTTATGAGTTGAAAAAATTAGATCTGATCAGTTTGCCAGTTTATCTGAAACTTTCCAATTATGATACCCAATTTGAATGACTAGCTGTATTTCATGCAAGATAATTACCAGTACTGGAAATAAATAGTATAGCAATGACTCAGAATTTAATTTCGTATCATATTCTAGGATCCATTAAAGCAAAAAGAAACAATAATAACAACAAAAATCTAGGTATTTTTCCAAACAGAAATTCACTTTCTCAGAGACATTACTTCCTGGGGTAATCAAGAAGCCATTTATAAGTTTTTAACTTCATTTTAGAGTATGAGATTTAAAAACCAATAACTATCTCCATGATAATAAAATATAATGCTTCATTTGTTTGAAGCCTTTATGTTCCCAGTTAGTCAGTTCCTGGTGACTCATCTTAGGCCCTACTGCCAAGATAAATAATGTTAAAAGCAACTCTGAAACTTTTCTGAAGGATACCACCTAATTAATAAGTGATAGAGGGTAGGAATTAATGAATAACAAGTGCACAAACATGTTGCCCTGGAAAGCAACAACTGGGTGAATTTACTTTAAAGACATTTTAAGAACAAATCATTTAGGACACTATAAAAGTGAACTTAAGTACTTTAAAAAAATTTATATCAAACAATAAGTTCTATATTTTTCCATTAAAATTAATAAGAATCAATTGCCAAACTATAAAGAATTAAAATTCTTAATTTCTTACAATCTAATTATATACAAAAATTATTATATAATGTGACAAAAGGCTAGAATAAGTAAGCTTTATTAGAAGAATTGTAACAGTTCACTTACAAGGTTACTTATCTGGCAACCTCAATTATACAAAATACTGCTGAAATCACAAAAGGAAGAAAAAAGACCTTTTAAACAATCAAAACAGGTCTCAGTAAGTCCATGCATGAAAGCTCACTCCTATTACTCATAAAAGAGGCCTTGTCTCTTACTCTAGAAAGTCTCTTGTTATAGTATGAATAGTTCTACCACCTTGGTTATTTGATTTTCTAGCACAGACTCAAATTAGATGAAGCAAAGCACAACTGCAGGAGGCATCCATGACAGTAAGAGATTATCAGGAAATATACATGATAGCAACTAGAATAATTATCTAACTATGGGGGAGAGAAAAAGTATAAAGTATTTTTTCTTATGGAATGTGGATTACCTGCAAGAAAGTGTGAACAGATTTCATCCATCCAACAAATATTCATGATTATGATGTGACTTTCACTAATTTAGGTTCTAGGAAAATAGCAATTAATAAATAGACAAGAAATTCCTGCTCTCAGGCGGTTTACATTCTAGTCCAGGAAGACAGATAATAAAGTAAAGTAATTTCATATTTGCTATCTCATTTGATCCTCACAAAAGCTCTATGAGGTCTGACTCTTCTCATCGAAGTAATTTAGTGATTTAGAGAGTTGCCTAAGATGACAATGATACCAAACTGTGGTGCTGAGACTAAACTCCAATCTGATTCCAAAGTGATATTCTTAACAATGGAAGTTTTCTTCAGAGCACTTGATCAGGGTTTAAAATTAGACATTTATTGTTGTGATTATTTAGTTATCTATTTTTCCCAACTAGATTCTCTGTACCAGAAGACAGTTTTTGTTTAACATATTCCAGGTACCCAGACCAGTGACTGGCACAACTGAAGGCATCCAGTAAGTTCCAGCTGATTATTAAGAGAATTCGTTTAGAGATATACTGTCATTAATTTTGATAGCCCCTGAGGATGCAGTCATGGTGATTAGCCTGCATTATCAAAGAAAAATTGAATTAAGTTCAGTATTATTTAAGAAAGATAATGTGTAATTAAATTATACTTAAAGAATTCTTCCCAAAATGTTTTATCTGAAAAAATTTTGGCACTTAAGTGATATTGTCATTCCTCTTACTGTCTTGGGCACCTCTTTCTGTAATAATTTCTAGGGTATGCTTTAAAGTTACTAAGACATGTTAAGTAAAGTAATTGTTCACTATTCCCTAATTTTCACTTAAACTAACATAAAATTATTATATACAATGCATAGTATGAAAATGACCTTGCAAAAAAGGATACATACTTTACGCTATAACCTTAACATTTTATTTTTCACATTAATATTAATAAATTCCATAAATTTTTTTTGTTCATGTCAAAAATATAAAATTCCTCAAAGCAAACATTTCATAATCAAAGAATATTAGTACTAGAAAAGACTTTAGAAAGTATCGTGTCCCTTTAAATTTAAGATAAGCAAGTGAGATATAAAGAAATCAACTGACTTGCCCAAGGTCATAAAATGTCTAACATACCTGTAGAACAAAAAGAATACAGAAAACTTGTATTCTCTCAGAACCACAAATTAACCAAAAGCTGATAAATTATAAAAACACTTTAATTAAGAATAAACAAAATTAAAACCCTTTTTGGGAGAAGGTATGAGAAGAGAGATTCAATGTTTCAAGATGGTCTTTTAAGAAGGAATATTTTGTATAATATGAAAATAAAGCTCAACAGTATGTTTACCTTGAATTTTCAAGTGCCTTATTTAATTATAGGGTCCAATACAAACTAGATGAATCAAAAGCAGTATAGCATCTGTATATTTTTCCAGAAGATAATGGAAATACACATGCTGCTTCAGTGACTCCAAGTACCTATCTGACGAATGTCTTGAGTAGTAGCTGGCCCATTAGGGGGTCAGTAAGAGCATGTACAATGAGATACCTATTATGCCGTCAAACCTTTATATTAACTTGGGTCCCTTGGAAGCACTTTTTTAAAGAGTAAGAATAATTCTAGATCAATGTTTAGTCTACTGTGTGAGATATGAAAGAAATAACAAACTATCTAAAAATGTTAATATACATGAGGTTCTTACATAAAAATATCAAGGGCTACAATCATTATAGTTTTTCCTTATAAGCCAAGTAGTATCATAAATTTACATATACCATTTCATTTACTTAGCCTCACAAACTATATACTGTCTCCCAGTATGAGGTGTACTTCCTGCAAGACATGTACATTTGAATTCTTGGTCAATGATCTGTTGAGTGGCATACTCAACGTTTTAACAGATTCTTTAAGATGATATGGAGCATGGTTGCAGAAGTTGGGTTAGAGTGGAGAATGCATGATTGTCAAATATAAGTTAAGAACTTATAAATTTATTGAAACAGAGAGAATATAAATATTTAGGTACCATAATGATTATTAAGAATATTTAAGGCAAATATATGTCCATTTAGCATAGTAAATTACCAAATTTTCTGTTTCTTTTTAATATACCTTTTGCCTAGATTTACAATCATTGTGCAACTTCCCATTATTGTACTGCTAGTAATACGTCTGGCATTTATGTTAATTTATAATTTCAGCTGATTAAGTACCTCAAAATTCACAATTAAATATAAGAATACTTCTCAGTTCATAGGGACAGCACAATTAAAAATACAGTATAGGGCGGGCCGCGGTGGCTCAGCGGGCAAGAGTGCTTGCCTGCTATGCCGGAGGACCCCGGTTCGATTCCCGGCCCCAGCCCATGTAAAAAACAAACAAACAAACAAAATATAATAAAACAAGAAAATGTTTAAAGATGTTTCCCTTTCTTCCTCCCTTCCTTCCTTCCATCCTTCCTTCCTTCTCTCTGTCTTTCCTTCCCTTCCTCCCTTTCTCTTTAAAAAAAAAAAAAAAAAAAAAAAAAAAATACAGTATAGATATGATCTTTGCCCTCCACTCTGTTCAGCCCCAGGGCATCTCTCCCCATGGGTCCCTAATGGTAAGGTGTTTTTACTTCTGATTTAACCTTTCCATGAGCCTAGTCCCTGGAGAGGGGTGAAACTAACTATGAGGAGGATTTCATTTTATCTTCCTACCATGATCAAGGCCCTGTGCTTTGATTTCTCTTCCTCTCATCCCACAAACTATTAAAAGTGCAGCTTGATTTTCCCAGATTTGGTGTTGATACTTCTTTTTCCCTCCTTCATACGAAGCTTGATATTTCTTTCTCTATCCTTCCTACAAAGCTATCAGAACCTCAACTTAATTTTGTCTAATTTCTGCCTCAGACAAAAACAGATTCCTGTGTTGGCTTACCTTTCTGGATTCTTGCTTTCTCTTGGCTTTTCGATGGACAACATTATTAACAATATTCACTAATTTCTCATTTTCAAAATAATATTATTTTTCAACTGATGAATTATCTTATCTTTACATTTATTAAATACATAAAATATTAATAGCATTGTTATGCACATTATCTGAAAGTGCCTTGTGGTTAAGTGTCAACTTTGAATACAATTAGACTAAGCCCCTACCCTTGAAAACCTTGGAATCCAAAAGATGTTTTCTTCACATAAAACTTTGTGAGGGAAAAAAAAACAATATTTAAAAATAAGAGATAGAAGAAATAAAACCAGGCCTCACTTGGCATTTTACTCTCAGGGCCAAAAGGCTAATAAATAGTAGATAAATTCCATGTTGCTTCAAAACAGACATAATTACATCAAAATGTAATTTCACATAAAAATACAAATTTTTTTCTGCAATTTTCAAAATTTATGGTAAAATTTTCAAGCATGCATAATGTAAAATCATCTGTTAAATTTAGAGAATTTCACTCTAATGCATTTTTTATCTTATAAACAAATAGAATATTTTAAAATTCAAAATTCTGAATTAGTTTTATAAACATAAGGAAGAGAAAAGAAGTAACCATTCAAACTGGTACCAAGACAAATGTGTGATGACCAATTTCATTCAACCAGGCCCTCAACACCCCTGGACACTGCCTAATCTGTCAATGTCTATTGCAAACTTTCAACCAACTCCTGAGGCTCCCTTTCCCACTCCTAGTTTGGCTATAGTCACTTTATAAAAAACTGCATCTGTATCCACATTAACCTCTTTAATTACAGTCTCAAAGAACACATGTATTTCTCTTACATTTAAGGTCCTGCACAACTTTGTTTGGAGGAATTTTCTACATTTTTCTACCTCTAGTTCCTTCCTTTCAATATATGAAATTGCTTAAATTTCTTCTATCTTAAAAACAAAAATGGCTTCTTTAAGCTCACACCTTCATTTTATTACAGCCTTTATAATCAATGCCTTGAAAGTATAATCATGACTGTCTTCTACTTCATCTCCAATTCCTTTATTATATACACACTCCTGATTCTCTCTCCACCATGCCACCAAACTGCTCTTGCTAAAGTCTCAACTCCTAACTAAGAAACCAACAGGTACTTTTCAGTAGTTCTCTGGAGCATCTGATACAATGGACTACATTCTCCTCAAAATTTTCTACTTTTTTATTTGCAAAGGTCCACTGGGGGACTGGGGAGAAAAGAGGAAATAGTCCACTTCCCTATTTGGAGAATTTCTCATATTCTTGCAAGCAGTGGGGACAACTGAATCAACAGGCTGAGTGCTTGATCTTGAGGTTTGCTCCTATGAAACTTATTTCTGCAAAGGATAGACTAAGCCTACTTAAAGTTATGCTTAAGGGTCACCCCCAGAGAACCTCTTTTGTTGCTCAGATGTGCCTTTCTATAAGCCAACTCAGCAGGTGAACTCACTACCCTTCCCCTCATTGCGTGGGACATGAGATTTACATCCCAAGGTGGGTAAAGCTCCCTGGCAATGTGGCGCAGAACTCCTGGAATGAGCTAGGATCCAGCATCATGGGATTGAGAAAGACTTCTTGACCAAAAAGGGGAAGAGAGAAATGAGATAAAATAAAGTTTCAGTGGCTGAGAGGTTTCAGAGTTGAGAGGTTACTCTGGAGGTTATTCTTATGCATTATATAGATATCCCTTTTTAGTTTATGGTGTATTGTGGCTGGAGGCAAGTACCTGAAACTGTTGAGCTATGTTTCAGTAGCCTTGATTCTTGAAGAAGACTGTATAAGGATATAACTTTTACAATGTGACTATGATCGTGAAAATCATGTGTCTGATGCTCCTTTTATTCTGTATATGGACAGATGAGTAAAAAATATAGATAAAAAATAAATAAAACAGTAAAATAAGTTGGGTAGATTGAAATACTAGTGGTCAGTGAGAGGGAAGGGTAAAGGGCATGAGATGGTCAGTTTTTTCTTTTTATTTCTTTTTCAGGAGTGATGCAAATATTCTAAAAAATGATCATGGTGATAAATACATAACTATGTGATGATACCATAAGCCACTGATTGCACACCATGTACAAACCATATACATGCAAAGATGGGTCAGTAAAAATATTTTAAAAAAATTTTTCTACTTTTGATTCAGTGAAATTACTCTCTCACCTGCACTATGTTGCAGTTTATAAATAAATTTATAGATTATAGTATATCTGGTAACACACAAATTTTTTAATGTTATTAAAATTAAAGATAAATTATAAGATTTAAACAAAAACTCTAATTTCCTAAATGTGTTCACCTTTTCTTTGATGAAAAGTAGCTGAATCACATCATTAGAATTATCAAAAAAAAAGTAAATATAGTCTGTCCTTCAAGGGAAATATAATAGTTTGACAATAAATGAGAAAATATACGCTTCTTGAAAGAAATCCATGTTATATATAGGAAGTATTTTGAAAATGTATACATTGTTCCCAAAAATAATGTCACTAATTTTAAAAGTTATATATCAGTACACTTCAAAAACTTAGAGAACAAAATTTTTATCTGCTTTTAAATCTCTCAAACAATGTTCACAGATTTAGAACCTATTTGTTACAAATTTTAAAAAACAAACTTTCCAAATAGTTCATAGGAATAACTGATTGACAGTAGGTAAGATGGCAATAAATAGTTGATTTCAACAAACACCAGTAAACTATTAGTAGATGGGAATGAAAAAATATGATTTAGTAAGCACAGCCAATGATACATTTTTTTTGTTTGGATCTATGATTTTTATTAATTCTCTTTCTCAATGATGACAATTATTAAAACCATGTATTCAAACAACTGTATGTGTTTCCATATTTTTAATAGTTATATGTTATGCCAACTAGATAGCAAATTCTTTAAAAATGGAGACTTGCTTTCTTCATCTTTGTATCCTTAGGACTTTGAATATATGGCAGGCAGCAAATAATCACGCGAATCAAGTGCTCTGTGTATTATATGCACATTTAAGTTTATGTGTAATAATGTTTGGTTAAGCAAACAAAATATTATCTAAAATGGATTTAGTCCCAATGCTCATACAAGTAAATTGATGGTATTTTGTGGCTCAACTTTGATTTACCTCCATTTTGACTTTCCAAATTGAGGACATAGTCTCATTAATGATGGTATCATAGTTGTCCTGTACCACATGTAAGAATCTTTACTTTCAAAATGAATCATCAGTGACTCAAGGGATATATACATAGTCAACAAAAAATAAAGCAAAAATAACAGAAGAACTATTCCCATAATAGAACAGAGAATAAATGACACAGTAAAAATAAAACTGCAAAAGTATTAAAAATTAGACTTTCAGTATAACCAAGAAGAAATAAAAACCAAATAACAGCATTTTTATATCAAGACTTAGTTTATAGCCACCAATTTCATTAAGAATATGGTAACTACTTACATAACGTTACTATAGTATAAATTTTCCTTTTATGCTATATTAAAAAGTGTTTAGTAGTAATTTACATAATTACAACATAACTATTTTCCAATGTCAAACTACACTTAGTTCTCTACTATAATTAAAGTGAAGAAGTCCACATTACAATTTCATTTGAAGAAAATTAGATGATGTACACAAAAAATGATATTCTACTGGAATGTCTTCAAAACTGCATATTTAAAAGGAAAAGTAAAAAGTAAACAAAATAAAATTGAACAAATTCTGTTCCCCAAAATGATTAGGATTCATAGTGTGTGTGCATGTGTGTGTGTGTGTGTATACACACACACACACATTTCTTTTTGCTGAGGGAACGTATATAAATAGCTAATGATTGTAGGAATTATTAATTACATCCAGAAAAAAATTATCTTATGAAAGCTATGATTACAAAATGATTGAGTCAAACCTAAAGCTGACTTTCTGGGTGATACCTAACAATCTTCGATGTCCAAATTATATGTAGGGTATATCTATCACAAAATGCATTGCAAGGGCATCATGGAGATTAAGAACACAAAAGGTACAAAATGAAAGGTAGAATAAATAAGGAAGTACTTCTGTAGCAAATGTATCATTGCCTTTCTTCAGTAGAAACACAAACCTTTCTGGAAAGTCTCTCACCATCCCCCAGGCTCAGGTTTATTTTTCCCTTAATCATAAATTTGATGTAATCTAACACGGCATCCATGGCCTACTGATTGTATTCTAACAGTCTTTCAGAGGGAAGAAGAAAGTAACTAGAATATTTAAAACACCAAAACAAAATCAAAATAAAATAAAATAAGCAAAGCCAAGTTTAGAAGCAAAACTTTCCCACTGGTACCTACCTCTTGGAAATGCCATTAGCCAGACATCTATGACCACAGGATTTTGAGGAGAGAGGTGATGAAGTTGGGGACAAGTTGAGAGGGGCAATCAAACTGTTAATTATCTCAGTCAATTGTGCACTCTGCAAGAAAACAGTAACCGTTTTACAGTTGCTAAGCATGAATATGAAATGTCAGACCTATATTGCTTATTAAGTGCTTAACTTCACTTGAAACAAATAAATATTTATATATTAGTAAATATTTTCATTAGTAAATATTAGTAAATATTTTCAAAGAATTTTCATCACTATGGATTTTTCTACTTAAGTAAATCTATGTTTTTAAATAGTTAACATCTTTTTTTTATTCATATGTTACAGTTCCTTTCTCTACCCATCCTATCCTCCAAAAAACTTGAAACTCAGCTAATATAATTTACATAATATCTGTTTGAGGTAACCAAATTGATAATAACAAAATAACAGCTATAACGTATTAAGTGCCTACGCTCTGTGCCAGGTATAATAGTCACTAAATATTTGTTACTGCTAATACTCAAACTAACCTGCTAAGTAGATAGTATCAAAGTTACTGATTTACTTATTAATACCACTAACATGAGGAAATTGACACAAAGAAAGATTAAGGAGCTTGATCAAGGGTATAAAGGTAGTTAAGAAATGGAGCTAGGACTCAAGTTCAGGCCTGCATCCACTGTCACAGTATTTAAAATTCTTACTAATTCACAAAATAAAATAAATAAATAAAAAACAAAACAAAAATAAATTAAACCAAAACAAAATTTTTCCTAATTCAAAAGTAGCAGTTTTTTTTTAGGTACCAAAGATTTTCACTGACCCTTAGTCCAAACTTAAATATGTATGATAAACATTAAATTATTTTCAAAACAATCATCAACAATTATAATAAACAAAGGCCACATAAATAGAACTAGTACATTCTACAAAAGAATGAGAACTATTTTCATTATATTTGTAATCCATGTTTACTCTAGAAAAATGGGAAAATGTGGAGAAGTTTTAAAAAAAGAAAAAAAAAACATCACCCATAATCACATTTCACAGAGAAAACCAATACTAATATCTTGATATATATAGCCATTCATCCACACTAAGTTATCTGAATACATGCGAGCATGGGGGCATGTACAAAACATGTACACACATACACACACAAATTAATTCATGCCAAACCAATGTTCTAAAACCTGCTATTCTCAGTTAATATAGTCTACTTTAAAAAAATACAGACTAACCTCATCATTTTCTTTTACTGCAAGATTATTCTACTATAAAATGTAGGATATATTTTAAAATTCCTGTGAAATTATTAATTTGTATGGAAATAGTAACTTGCTATTGAAATAATAAAATCTAAAGAATATAATAGAAATAAGCTTAATATCAAGACATCTTCAAAAAGACCCTGAAAAGTTTTCAGAATTTCTTTTCTTGGAAGATAAAATACACCTAATGACTTCATTTAAAAAATCATTACCCAGATTTTAATTTTTTAGATTAAAGTTCATTTTCAAAATCATCAGTACAAATAGATTCTTTAGCCCGTTGAGCAAGTATTCATCAGTTAAGTCACGCATTAAATTTACTCAGTATCTCATATATTCCAGGCTGACACACTGAAACACTCCTCTCACTGTTCTACCTCCAAAACTATCTAAAATCTTCTAAGCCACTGAAGGCCACTGGTTAGGTATGTGCGAATAATTAGCCCAGAAAGAAGGCATGATATCCCTAGATTTACTCTACCAATCAACCCCTCTGGCACAGTATCATCTCATATACCTAAATTCATATTTTGGATAAGAAATTCACAGTAAAAAAGAGCATAAGAATAAAAATTAAGAGCTGTATAATTTGAACTCTGAAAACAAAAATAATCAACTTTAAAAGTCAAACCACTTAATAGTTATTCATATCAAGGTTTCTAATGCAAAAACACTGCTGGTAAAATTCATTAAAAAATTAAAAATTAAAAAATCACCTAAAGTACAAAATTTAAGTCACCTTTCATTTATGAACGAATTATCTAAACACAAACATACATTTGTACTATGAATAAATAAATAATATTAAAAAGGACCTTCCAACCCTAATTAAATGAACTATTATCCTGTGGTTATTTGCCAATACTTTACATATTATATTTAAATAATCTTAATTATATTAATATTATCAGAGACAATGATATTCCACATATTTTCATTTTATTTAATGTTAAATAGCCAACTTTAATAACCATATTACACAAATAATGATATTTATTTAAAAGTTTTATAAGATCAAGGCATTTCATACCCACTTGACCCTGGCTCTTATTTCACTTTACCTGTTTTTCTATGTTTCGAAGAAGTAGTGTAGGGCTGCTTGGTGACATTTCAAAATCTTGATCTGGCAAAGAATCTTGACTCTCGTGGGGGAGCTGAAGATTCTCTGTAGTGTTTAACAAAGCTGCTTGGTTTGGAAATTGTATTTGTTCCTTCAAAATATCTTTTGGAAGTTGACATTCTTCTAAGATTACTATCCCCTGGATAAAAAGCAATTAAAAGAGTTGAAATGAAGGAAAATTGATTGGTAAATCACATGTAATATTACAATGCACTTGAAACCATTCTTCTTCTTATCCCTAGGAAATCAGAAAACATACATTTGAAAATACAGTTTAACTCTGGCAAGAATTGGCTGATTTATAAAATAAGTGCAGCTAAAGTAAGATATATGAGATACATGAGCTTGTAAAATGTCTAATTTATAAACATGCAGTTACTTTTCCTCTTGATTTTGTCTATTAGTATCAAAAGCATGACATATTAAAGTTAGAACCTTATTATACTCAGAACATGGACATTTCAGACTAAAATTCAAACATTTTCTAATATAATTTTCTGATATTTTGCTCACTAGCTTATAGTTCATTTCCATTTGAGTGTACTTACAAACATCCAAACAACAATCTAACTCGATACTAACTCTCTTCAGAGCATCCTAAAGAGCCCTGTTCCTATTGCTGCTAGTCAGCAACCATAGGCTAGACTGCACCATAGTGAAAAGTACTCTTCAGGCCAAAGTTCTGGCTACTTACAGGGTACCTATGTTATTATTAAGGATAGAGGTTCTCAACTTAATGAAGTATGTTCTCAGATGTAAATAAGTAACTAGGGAAATGAATAGGAATCTGCTTGCCCCCCACGCTCCACTGGCCCTAGTCACACATGCACATACTTATTCCTTAGATTTCTCCCAGATTCCGTAGCTTCCTCATTTCAACTCTCTCTTAGGCTCTTAGAGCCACAGAGAAAGGAAAGAAAGGGGGAAAAAGGAGTGTACTGTAGAGACATGATCTTAATGATTCATATTAAGATATAATATGAAACATAAAACTTCTTCCCTTCACACTCCTTCTACCAATCCCTCTCCCTTCCAAGAATTATATATATAAATATATATGCAAAATGCTAATAAGCTCCTATAGGATAAATGGAAACATATTAATGTGACTAAAATATATTCTTTCAATGAAAATTAGACAAAACATTAATGTAAATGTACAGGATTTGAAGAATGGAATAGATTTAGTAACTGCTAATAGTCCACCCTGCATCATGTATAAGTTCTCTTTATAGGGAGGAAAATTACTTATAGATTAAAATGTGGTATATGTGAGTAGTTTTACCTTACAATATATAGTTGAGAGAACAGAAAATTGTAGAATGGACATGCTCAGGTATGGTATAAAACATACATATTACCATTTTATAACAATATATTACTATTGATACTAGATAAAAGGAGTAAATGCATTATTTTTTATCTACCCTTAGAACAGTGCTAGTATGCTAACTTTTACAAAGAGTAGGTGATCCAATTGTTCATAGCATTTCAACAGCTATTTTCCTGGAATGCACAATATATTCAAAATGAGTTATTGTTTTGTTTGGTAATTTAAAAATTAAATTAGACATGAGCGGTACAGAAACATCAATCTCAAAAGCTTTTTAAAGTATCTAAAATGTCCACAAAAATTTCTACAGGTTTTTCACTCATAATAGGTTTTCATTAGTAACAGCATGCAAAAGAAATACAAGTTTTCACCATATCAATTTAATTATAATTCCCTTTGGTTTGATTTCAGCTTTCACTATGGGCCAGTCTATTGTGATTAGTCTGAGTTCATACCCCTAGTTTCAATACTGTTTTTGTGAAAAAATCTATTCTGAGTTCCAAAATTCCAATACTCAAACGTTTAGAATACTACCTTTTTGCAATTGGGGGTCTGTTCTACTTAGGGTGTCTGTTCTACTTAGTTCAATGAAGAATGGCATTTTAAAAATCCAACCAGAGAGACACTCATAGTCAACTTCATAATCTTCCTCCCTCACCTAAATGGTTACAATGCATAAAATGCTCACAGTATGAGAAGAGTGTCCCATGATGATATGCCATAGACAATAACAGAGAAGAAAGGGAAGAAGTTAAATTATTTGGGGACACTGCCGAGAGTTAATTTTTCTTCATAACACTCAGTAATAGTCTAATGATAGATAAAATAAGGAAGAAAAAAAATATTGACAAATTAAAAAAAAATGAATTATGATAACTGAGAAAAGTGAAAATTGGCATAAAATGAAAGCAAATTAATGAACCAGAGAAGACAACTGTTCTTGAGAACAACACTAAAAAGAGTTTTTCCCCTTGTTTGGTAATTTAAACAAGTGTCTGCATAGAGGACATTGCGCAAAAACACTAACAATTGTTCAACATCATCTTTATTACTTACATAAAGTCACTGTTAGTCAGATGCTCTCTAGAGAAACAGAACCAACAGGAAACATCTATATATATGAGATTTATAAAGGTGTCTCACACAACTGTGGAAATGGAAAGTCCAAAATCTGTAGAGCAGGCTATGAAGATGGCAGCTCCGATGAAGGGTCTGGATGCACTCCACAGGAGAGGCTCACTGGCTGAAGGAGCAGTATAACAGTCTTCGTCCTTAAACGCCTTCAACTGATTATTATTATCTCATTATGGGAGACACAGCTTAGTTGACTGAAGATGTAATCAGCTACAGATGCAATCAACTGACTGATGATTTAATACACCAGCCTTCTAGTTAATCAACCCGCCAAGATACATCCTTGCAGCAACAGTCGGGCCAGTGCTTGCCTGACCAGACAACTGGTCCTCATCACTTGGCCAATGACACCAGAACCTAACCATCAGAGTCACCAAAGCTAATTCACTGTAAGCAAGAAATTAAATACACATTTTAAAGCATGCAAAATGTGTCATTTAAAACATGGACAATTCCATTAGAGGATAACAGAAGAAATCTAAAAGAGAATATTTAATATAAAACAATCAGTCTCTTTCCCAAGAAACACTTTAATTTTTTTTCTGAGTAAGTTGTTTTAATGGAAAGCTGAAGCAGGGAAGAGAAGAAATATGGGAAGTTGTGCTGAAAGCTGTTCTAAGAACAAGGAAGGGATACTGCTAATAATGGATTTCTTCATCTCTCTGAAAATTTAAGGAAAATCTAGACGGCCTGGAATATAGTAAAGGGGTAAACAGCAACTTAAGACCTAAAACATGTAGATTTACTGTGTGTTTCCTGGAGTGAAGCACAAACTAGCACTTTAATAGGATATTTATAAAAGAGGATCTCCCAAACTATTTCCCTCCCCTCTCTTTTAACTGAGAAGGAAAGTTTTGTTTCCCCTTTCAAGATACATTTAACAGAAAGTTCTGTCTCACTTAAGATAGCATTACTCCACCCTTCTTACTTATTTTTCTTACTTTAGCTTGAAAACCTCTAAGAGCATAAAAGCACTGTTTCTCTGTTCTGTGTAATAATAGTTCAACTAAACTGCACCTAAATTAACTTAAAATTAAGAACTCACAAAATTTTGCTATTTTCTAACTGTATAATGAAAGGACTGTTTGCTTAGTTTTTAAAATAAGAAAGAACATTAAAAAGAACTTTAAAAAAACTTAAGTTCCCCAACATTAATAATTTTAAAGTTTACAAGGTTTTTTTCTGTTTAATATAGATCCCATAATATTTTATAAGCATTCAAGCTGCAAACAATCACACAAGAGAACATCCATGATGGTGAAAAATCTGTATTAGACACTAAGCTTTTACTTAGTCTGCTTAATCCAAGCTCTTACTCCAGCTTTAAGATTGCAGGCGCAGGGAGGCAGCCTAAACTCCTTTTTACAGATCAGAAAAGGCAAACGCACAGAGGTTGAATATCATATGCAAGACTAAGAGCTAATCACAGGCAAAGTAGAGTTTAAAATGTAAATTTCCTGAGTAGGAATCCATCTTTGTCTATCACTAACTATTCACCAATTTTCAGGACCTCTTTCCAGTCAGATCTAAAGATCATCTAAATTCATGAAGGAATTAATGGCTCAGTTTTTGAAATAGATATCTGAATATGGTTAAAAGGGGAAATGTTAGATTGTATATTTGATAACAGAATGAAAATTCTAAAAAAAAATCCACTTAACTACACTATATAAAGAGTGAATCCTAAGTTAAAACATACACTTTAGCTAATAGTACAATTATTAAATTGTGCTATCAATTGTAACAAAATGTTTTGCACCAATGCAAAGTGCTAGTGTTGGGGTCAGATATGTATTGTATGTATGATTATTCTGTAAATCCACAGCTTCTATAATAAGGAAAGAAAATCTTAATGATTTACATTCTGATATTCCAAACACACTGATATATTTGAATAAACATCACCAAATATTAGTAATATAAATTCTCTCTATTCAATATTTGGACTGTTAGAAAGTCAATACAGAAAAGTCATTAAAAGCATAGCTCTAAACTCAGGTTTTAATTTGAATCCTTGCTTTACTACATACCGACAGTTCAGTATTGGCAAGTTACTTAATCCCTTTGAGCCTTGGTTTCCCCATCTAATATGAGCAATAACACTATCTATTTCAAAGGACCATTGCATGGAACAAATGAAAAAATGTATGTAAAACAATTAGCAAATGTTTACTATTATCCTATGTGAATTAGCAGAAGAAACAAGCAAAAATAAGATTTTTCAAACATCATTAAAAACTATTTTCTGATTTATCAAGATTTTAAAAAATAATAGAGTATAATAAATTATCCCAAAATAAATAGATAAATAAAAGAGCTTAAATTAAAAAACAACAATTAAACAGATTAAGTCCTAGGGATACAAGGAGAAACCACCAAAATAAGAACACAATCTGGAAAAGATATATTGTTTTCTGATAGCTTAACTGCCTGGCATTTTCCATAAAATAAACATAATATTACTTTTAAGGGAACAAAGCACAAGATACATACCTAGCCTGAATCAATAAAATAAAAAAAAAATTTTTTTAAAGTAAGGCCATGTAAATTATTACTAAGTAGTTTAGATTTCATTTCTTAAAATATTTTCTTTCAATAGATGTTATATAATCATATGACTGAAGTTTTAAATAAGTTTAAACAATAAGCATATAGAACTGCTTAAAATGCACAGAACACTGAAATACCTTTTTCAAGTGAGTCAGAGTGCCGAGATTTAAATATAAAACTGGTAACTCAGAACCTACTTTCTTGGAAATCTCCAAATTGTTTTATACTTGAATCATTCTTAGAACTCTATTTGCTATAAAAATGTTTGCATATTATATCCTTTAAAGAAAATGATCAAGTAGAAATTATATGGTGGTAGTGAAAAGAACAGGAAATGGCTACAACTGATATGCCATCTGAATACACAGTTTGAATGAAAAATTTAACAATAGTAATTTAACATGAAACTTCAATCAGGAAACTATTCTTGAACACAGTTTCTTCAAATCTAACAGAACCCAGAAGTATAAGGCTTTATCTGTCTATCCTTTCATCTACCTCTCTACCGACACTACCACCATATTATATGGCATTAAATAATATGCCCACTTCTTAGTTTTCTTTCTAGTCCCCTCAACAACTTATGCATCCTGCTCATTTGAATATTAAACTACTTATCATTCCGGAAATAGATCATGTTGTTTCACGCCTTCAATACTTTAAGGAATGCTGTTCTCCAGTTCCATGGGTTCACCAAGCAAACTATAAATTTGTCCTCCAAAATCAATCTGAGGCAACAATGTTTCCTCTGATTGCTTAATTCTAAAATAAGAGTTACTTATTCTCTCCTCTATGGTACTTTTAAATCTTATTAAAAACATGTACTGCAGCTCATATTACATTATATTGCAATTACCTATTTATGTGTTCTATCTCCCTTATGAAAATAAAAACCCATAATGGAATAGAAATATTCATCTTTGTAGCTGTGAAGACCCTAGATGAGGTTGGGCTAACCACATGGTTCAAGGACTCTAATCCCTTCCTTATCTTTCTCTCTTCAGACCAGTCACCATCAACTTTATATATATTTATAATACTAGATTATTACTACTGTGTCCACAATATGATCATGTAGAATACAGTTTCCCACAAAAAAGCTACCAAGAGTTATTTTACAATATTTAGATTAAATGGAACTTGCCTGAATTGAATGAGAACTATTTATGTTATTATTTCTAAGGGGAAAAGAAAACAGCCTATATTTTGGGGAAAACAATGCATTTGTAAGCTATGGAATTCCCATATTAAAATTTTCCTGGTTGGAATTAAAATGGCATTTATTTGTATAATTACTCACTTAATTTTTACCCCTATCAGATTGTAAGCCCTGAAAATGTCAGAAATCTGTAAGGTTTTGTTCACCACTATATACCTAAGTACACAGTAGCCATGTAATAAGTATGTATGAAAGAAAGGAAGGCAAGGAGTGAGGGAAAGAAGAAAGGAGGGAGGGAGAAAATAAGAAAGAAAGGAGACAGGATTTCCTACAATATAGCAATATGGTTTTAAATGTCATTTCTACTGAAATAACTCCAACTCTGTAACTTCATATAAATCTACCTTCTTTAATATTTTGTATTTTCACCTCTCTCAGGACCTCTTAATATCGATGTCCCATAGAACTTGAAAAACAACATGTCAGAAAGTAAGCTCATTTTCACCAACTTTCCTATAAAATAAGCACTATTCTCCCTTCCTGGAAATAGCAGGTCAATAACTAAGAGAGGAGAATGGTAAAAGTCAGAATCACATGAGGAGCAATTGAGAACTTTAACACCCCACCAAGATTTTCCTATGCCTTTGCGTGTGGGAGAGGGAAGGAGAAAGAAGTTTCATAGTAACTGTCCCAAGTGTGATTTGAAAAAGCATCTCAAGTAGTATTCTCTTGTTTCTAAAAAAACAAAAAACCATACCTCCTAAGAAATCGTTAGGCTCAAACCATAAGGTTGTCTTTGAGAATATGTAGCTTTTTGTCTCTATGCTTATGCTCAATCTCTCTTAATTCTCAATGACATATAGGCATATTTACTTGATATTTATCTCCAGAGTCACCTTTGTAAGTGACTCTCTCATCACCCTTATTAAATACCAGAACTGCTGGAAAAATTTCTCATCTGCCATGTGTTTAGATAACATGATAGCTATTTTTAAAAAAGCAAAAAAGTTTTCCCTTAAATGCAACATAGCCCCAGAGATGTTCTCTAAATAATATCTGATTAACAATTTAGTATTCAACCAGGCATTCAAGAATCATCTCAGAATGAAACCTTACCTTTAGCAGAAATCCCATCACATTATATCCATACTTTCCTTATTGTATTTATTATCTCCCTTACATTATACATATACATGAATTTATATATACACAAGCACATGCACACAAACGTGCATGCATGTATATTACAGAAGGTAAGCTCTACAAATTATTCATTTTTATATTTATGACTTTCTGTAAGTTACTTTCTCTTTGACTCCAATGTACTGATCTGTAAGATAGGTGCAATACCTACCTTAAGTCTGTTGTGAGTTTTCAATGAAATGATAAATATAAATTGCTTAAAAGAGTGCCTCATGCATTTTAAGCAATATTATTATTCTCTACAGTTGTATGTCATCATCATGTGCAATATGAGGATCTAGTACAATGATGAATGTAAAGTATATCTGATGAATGGATAGATCAATAAAAAGAAAACAGAGAAAAAGAGAAAGTATCCAAACCCTGTTGCCAACAATCACACTTAGTCTCAACTTTTCACATTTCTAACAGCACCACAATAAATCTTGGGCTTTTCCCTTCTGAGTCTGTTAGTTACTTCAATTTCCTATTAGGAATCACAAAAATAAAATATTTGGAAAAAAAAAAGAAAGCCAAAAAAATGTCCAAATTTGATGAAAACTATAAACCCACAGACCTGAGAAACTCAAAGAATAGCAAACAGAATAAACACAATGAAGGGTATTCCAAAGCACATCATCATCAAGTTGCTGATAAACAGTAATAAAGGAAAATATTAAAAGCAGAGAAATGCCTACAGCATGAATATTCCTGCTTTATATAGTACAGTTCAGCAGCACTTAAAATCTCCTGATCATATCAAAGGGAAGCAGGCTTATAAAGAACAAAAAGAGAGTGTCTTGACTGCTACAAGCATTTTAAATAATCCAATAGTGAAAGCATGATATGAACTTTTTGTTAAGGGTGAGAATCCATTAGAAATTCAGGATCATTCTCAAGATCAGCAAATAGAAGGAGATGAGGAAGAAGGTGAAAAGATTGATGAACCTATTGAAGAAGAGGAAGAAGAAGAGGAGGAAGGAGTAGAGGGAGGGAGGGAAATAGAAGAAGCGGGAGAAGTTGGAGGAATAGAGGGAGTTGGGGTAAAAGGGATTGAAGAGGGAGTAGGAGAAGTAAAGAGAGTTGGGGAAGTAGAGGGAATAGGGGGAGTTGGAGGAATGGGGGAAGTAGAGGTGGTGGAGGGAAAACAAAGTAAGAGCCTGGCCATTTCCCTATTGACCAGTCTGAAGAAAATTAAATGTATGATATTACATTTAAAAAGAACTTTAAATTTCTATAATAACATGGAAAAGGGTAAGGATTTTTATTAGCTTAAAATATGAGCATTAACACCCATGTTGCATGCATTTTAAGCACTAAAATTTGTTTAATATAATTTCTAAATGTTTGCAATTTGTTTAATAAAATGAAGGTAAGACTATTTAGTTTTAAGTTTTATAGCTACCAAACTTAGATCTGATAAATTGTATAATTTTTAAGCTTAATTTTTATTACTTCATTGGTGTTAAGAATAACAGATGTGTATTGTTACTATATCTATTCTAATCATTTAAAATTAAATGCTATTTTGGGGAGTAAATATTTTAAGTGTGCATTTATTTTTTGAATACTTACCCTAGAAGAAAGAAATCAGGCAAGTATTTTGTGCTTTGAGTGTGTATTTTTTTACTGCATTGGACACTTAATAGTAATTTGTGTTGATATGCTTGAAGGCTTTTTGTGACCACACTTCCCTTTGTAACAATAAAATGTTTTTTACAAAAAGAAAAAAAAAAGCAGAGAAAATTTCTAATAGACGTTGATATATTTATATGTACTTACATAATATTTTTCTGTGCTTTTTAATTATGTAAGTACATAAAATATACCAACGTCTATTAGAAACTATGCAAAACAGAAGAAAATGAAAAGACACCTGGAAAAACAAACTTCTTAACATAATATTATATGCTTAGTGAAATTATCTTTAAAATATGAACTATTGGGTGGTGTGATAGTGGCTCAGTGGCAGAATTCTCGCCTGTCTTGCCAGCGACCCAGGTTTGATTTCTGGGGTGTGCTCATGCAAAAATAAAAAAAAAGAAGTATTAAAAAAAAGACACTTTCAGACAACAAAAGCTGAGATAATTTGTTATCCTCAAACTAATACTACAGGAAATTTAAAAAACAATAATAATTTTATCACACCAAAGGATACATAACAGTGAAAAACTAAATACTTTCCTCCTAAGATTGGGAGTGAGGAAAGGATATTTGTATTCATTTCTATTCTTCCGTTGAACTTAAGCTCCTAGGCTGGTAATAATGAAAGAAAAAGAAATGAAATGTTTACGGATAAATTAAAGCTATCTTTATTCACAGATGATACAATCACGAGTGGAGAAAACTCTAAGGACCTATTCAAAATAAGATACTAGAACAAATAAATGAGTTTACAAAAATCACAGGATACATGGTCAATATAAAGAAATCAACTGTATTTGTATAGTCTAGTAATGAATAATAGGAAAGAAAAATTAAATCCCATTAATAACAACATCCAAAAATATAAAACGTAGGGAAAAATTAAACAAAATACATGCAAGACCTACACACTGAAGTCTATCAAGAAATGGTATTGGAACATTTGGTACCCATTTGGAAAATAAATCAGAAGCTCATCCACTAGAATGAACTTTTGATCCCTACTTCACAACATACACACAAATTAATTCAAAACAGATCATGGACTTTATAAGAAAAAGACAAAACTATAAAACTTCAAGAAAAGCACAAAAATAAAATAAAATATAAATAAATTGGATTTCATCAAAATTAAAGAAACTGTGCTCTTCAAAAGAAAAGGTTAAGGAAATGAAAAGGTAATCCAAAGGCTGAAAGAAAATATTACCACAATATATATGTCTGACAAATTACTTATATACGGAATGTATAAGAACACATATAACTCAATAATATGGAGACAACCTAACTAAAAAGGGGGCAAAAGATTTTAACAGACATTTCATAAAAGAAGATACATGAATGGCAATAAGATAATTAGGAGATTCTCACACACCATCACTAATCATCAGGGAAATGTACCCATTAAAACCATTATGAAATGAGAGCTCAACAAGATAGTGAAGTGAGATGTGTCCAGGGTTCAAAAGACCCCAACAGAAGTTATAAATAAGAAGCAAAAACTCCAGAACTATCTTTCTCAGAGCTCCATAAAATAATAAAGGTTACAGTAATTGGATGAGCACCAAATCAAGTAAATACAGCTTTTTAAAAAGTAGGAAAACCTTGAGGTATCTTTGCTAGTCCTTCCTCCACTTCACCCTGGCTTGGTGAGGAGACAGCCGCAGGAAGCCAGTCAGTACAGACCCTGATCATGTTGAGGAGGTAGCAGAGTAACCTCTTACATACATACTAGAGTGAATGTATATCTGTTCCAACTTATCTGGTGGAAACTCAAAGACAAACTGAGAACATTTAGCACTGGCTCACTATACCAGAACTCACCCTGCACATAGATGTAACTCACAGGAAACTAAAGCACTTAAAAAAAAAACAATTGCAGTTGCTTAAGTCAAAGAAGTACAGGCTATAAGGCATACAATATAGCACCCAAGCCAAGGAGGAAAAGCTGTTCCTAAGAGAAAAGAGACATTCCAACCCATGTACACAGGGATATTTCTAAGGCCACAAAAGCATGTAAAAGGCCGGGGAGGATCCTACTCTTTTGCCTTGGGTTGTTCTTTAGACTCCTTGTTAGACTGGTTAACCTCTGGAAAAAAGAACTCACACAGGCCAAACAGCAAACACTGGGAGAAGTATTTTTTTTCTCTTTCTTTCTCAATCTCTCGCTAACTCTCTGTTAGCTCTAGCATTCAAGGCAACCTCAGTCACAGTAGCTGAAAACAAACAGCAAGAATGGACACCTCAGTGACTAAATTCCAGTGACAAAATATGAAAATACCTAATGTGCAACAAAAGATTACAGGGCATGCAAAGAAACAGGAAATGATAGCCAATACAAAAGAACAAGGTAAAAGCATTAGAAACCATCAATGAAGAAGTCCAGATTTTGGACATACCAGATAAAGACATTTTTTAAATGCTCAAAAAAACTAATGGAAAACAGGGACAAAGAACTAAAAGAAATCAAGAAAATGATAGATGAACAAAAAAAGAATTTCAATAAAGGGACAGAAATCATAAAAGGAACCAAACAGAAATACTGGAGCTGAAAATCATAAAAACAAATTAAAAATTTCCTAGAAGGGTTCAACAGCAAATTGGAACTGGTAGAAGAAATAATCAGTGATGGTGAGGATAAGACATTTGAAATTATTTAACCTGAGGAGCAGAAAGAATGAAGAAAGGTAAATAGAGACTAAGAGGCCTGTGAAACACCATCAAGCATACCATAACATACAATAAGAGATTCCTTTAAGGAGAAGAAAGAAAGGGGAAGAAAGAATAGGCAAAGAAATCATGGTTAAAAATTTCCAAATGTTAATGAAAAACATGAATATAAATATCCAGGATGTGCAATGAATTATAAAGATAAACTGAAAGAAAACCATTCTCAAACACATGTTTGTGAAACTGTCAGATGTCAAAGAAAAAGAGAATCCTGAAAGCAACAGGAGAGAAGCAATGAGTAGTCTAAAAGGGAGCCTCAGTAAGTTGAAATGCTGATTTCCGATAAAAAATCATGGAGATAAGAATACAGTGGGACAACATATTTAAAATGTGAAAGATAAATACACCAATCAAAATTTCTGTATGTGGCAAAACTGTCTTTCAAAAATGGGGGTGTGATTATGACATTCCCAGTTAAACAAAACCTGAGGGAGGTCTTCACCATTAGACTAGCCCTATGAAAAATGCTAAAGGGAATTCTGCAGGTTGAAAGTTAACTGAAGAGCTGTATTTGCAGTGCAGGCCAGAAAACCGCAACACTTTGGGGACCACTGGAGAACCTCTTGGTGTCCTTCTCAATCCCCTCCCCAGGGAACTTTAGAACCAGACTGTGCCCCCTTCATGGGTCCCTGGCCTTGTTTTGTCTGGGAAAGACTGACTTGGAAAGTCCTCTCCATTGTGCCTCCTCCCAGAATTTACCCTCTAAGCATAAGAAGCTTGAGTCAACAAAATGAGTATAAAAAACTACAGAGGCAAAAAGTATAAAACAAAAGCCTGTCAGCTTCAAACCCCTGGAAAAGGAGGTTATCTTCTAGGGCACAGAGCAGACAACAAAACTCCTGTAAACTCCAAAACAAATAACAAGCAAAAGCCCAGGACAAGACAGGCCCAGAAAGACAGGGATAACCCTGCATTCAGCATTCACCTTGCACCAATCTTCCTGGTAGAAGGGCTGACATGCAAGAAAATCTGTCTTAACACCAGCTAGCTAAAAAATCAAGAAACAGACATTTCAGTGGTTCAAAGCAGCATGAAGAAACAAAGACTAGCAGTAAAGGTAGTAACTATTTGGGTAATTATAAATGCCAGTATTATTGCAGTGTATTGTTTAGTATGTTACTCCACTTCTTACTTCCTACAGGTGTGAAAATAAAAAGGCATAAAAAGTCATTATAAATCTATTTGGGGGGATATACAATGTACAAAGATATAAAGGGTAATAAGTACGTAAAATGGTGAGGGGACAGAGACTTAAGAAAAGTGTCTAAGCATGCTACTGAAATTACGTTGGTATAACCAAAGATGACCACTACCTATTTAGAATGTTAAATTTTTATTGTCATGTTAACCACAAAGAAAACAGATGGGAAATGTGTCGATAGAAATAATAAGGTGCTCAATGTGGCACAACATAAAAAATCAAATAAATACAAAAGAAGGCAATAATGGAACTGAAGGAAAAAAGTCCTAAGATGTACAAAGATTAAATAACAAAATAGTAAAAGAAAGAAAGTCCTGTATAATCAGTACTGACTTTACATGTAAATGGATTAAATTTCCAGTCAAAAGGCAGAGATTAGCAGAATGGATTAAAAAACCATATAGACCCAACTCTATGCTGTCTGCAAAAGAATCACATTAAATACAAAGATACAAGTAGGTTGAGGGTGAAAACCTATCATGCAAGTAGTAATCAAAAGATAGTTGGGGTGGTTATATTAATATTGGATAAAATAGACTTTAAGTCAAAAATAGGAGGAAAAAATGGTCATATACTGAGCAAGGGAACAATTCAACAGGAAGATGTAACAATTATAAATACATACGCACCTAACAGCAGAGCCCCAAAATACATGAAGCAAATATTGACGGATTTAATAATAGGAGACTTCAATACACCACTTTCAATAATGGATAGAACATCTAGTCAGAAGATCAATAAGGTAGTATAAGACTCAAATGATACTCAAAACCAAGTAGATATAACAGGCATATATAGAATACTTCACCTAACAAAAATGTGTTCTTCTCAAGCGCACATGGATCATTCAGCAGGATAGAACATGTTAAGTTTCAAAACAAGTCTCAATAAACTAAAAAATATTGAAATCATACATTGTATATTATCCAACCACAACAGAATGAAGCTAGAAATCATTAACAGAGAAATGGAAAATCTTAAGTGTGTTGAAATAAAACATACTCTTAAACTACTAATGGGTTAAAGAGGAGATCAGAAGCAAAATTAGGAACTATCTTGAGGTGAATGAAAATGAAAATACAACATACCAAAACTTATACGCTGAGAGGGAAATTTAGAGCTCTAAATACTTCCAAAACCAGAAGAACTAGAAAATGAAGAACAAACTAAACCCAAAGCAAGCAGAAGGAAGGGAATAACAAAGATTAAAGTGGAGATAAATGAAATAGAAAAAAAAGTATCAACAAAACCAAAAGTTGGTTCTTTGAAAAGATCAGCAAACTTGACCAAGCCTTTAGTTAGATTGACAAGGAAAAAGAGAAAGAGGATAAAATAACAAAAATCAGAAAGGAAAAGGGTAATACACAAGTCTCACTGAAATAAAAAGGACTGTAAGAGGATACCATAAACAACTGTATGTCACTTTAGATGAAATGGACAAATCTTAGTAACACGCAACCTACATTGACTCTAGAAGAAACAGTATCTCAACAAACCAATAACTAGTTATATTAGTTTGTTAAAGCTTCCTGACTTCAATATACCAAAAATGAAACAGTTTTTAAAAGAGGAATTTACTAAGTTACAAATTACAGTTCTAAGCCTTAAAAATGTCCAAACTAAGGCATCCAGGGACAGGTACCTTGACTTAAGAAAGGCCGATGGATCCAGAGCACCTCTGCCAGCTGGAAAGGCACATGGCTAGCATCTGCTGGGGTCTTTGACTTCTGATTTTGACTTCTGGTTTCAAACAGCTTCCCCTGGGGTGTTGTCTTTCTGTGCCTCCAACATCTGGGTCTCCTGTGCATCTGCTCTCTCTGTTGATATTCCAAGCATCTAAACTTCCGCCAAAATGTTTCCCCTTTTAAAAGATGCCAACAAACTAATCAAGACCAACCTTGAATGGGCAGAGTCACATTTCCATGGGAGTAATCTAATCAAAAGTGTAGACCAATCTCCATGGAAACAATCCAATCAAAGTTTTCCACCCTAAACAATAGGTCTGGCCCCACAAGATTGGATCAGGATTAACACATGGCTTTTCTGGGAGTACACAATAGTTTCAAACTGGTACACTAGTAAAGAGATTGAATCAGTAATCAAAACCTTCCCAAAAGAAACACCCAGGAACAAATGGCTTCAGGGGGATTTCTACCAAACATTCCAAGAAGACTTAACTCCAATTCTGCTCAAATTCTTCCAGAAAACTGAAGAGGAGGGAACACTCCCTGACTCATTTCACAAGGTCACCCTCACATTTATACCAAAGCCAGATAAATAGGCCACAAAAAAAGACAACCACAGACCAAAATCTCTTATAAATATAGATGCAAAAATCCTCAACAAAATATCAGCGAACTGAATCCAACAACATATTAAAAAAAATTATACACCATGATCAAGTAGGATCTATCCCTGGTACACAAGGTTGGTTCAACATAAGAAAATCAATTAATGTAATGTGCCATATTAACAGAATTAAGGGGAAAAAACCACACACAATCATCTGAGGGCTTTCTCTCTAAGATCAGGAACAAGACTATCACCATTGTTATTCAACACTGTACTGAAAATTCTGGCCAGAGCAATTAGGCAAGAATAAGGAATAAAAGGCATCCAGGTTGGAAAGGAACTAGCAAAACTTTCCCTATTTGCAAATGATATGATCCTATGTACAGAAAACCCTGAAAAATCTACAACAAAGCTACAGAGCTACTAAATGAATTCAGCAAAGTGGCAGGATGCAAGATCAACAAACCCAAATCAGTAGTGTTTCTATACACAAGTAATGAACAATGAAAAGAAGAAATCAAGAAAAAAATTCCATTCACAATAGCAACTAAAATAATCATATATCTAGGAATAAATCTAACCAAGACCATAAACAACTTGTGTACAGAAACTACAAGATATTGCTAAAAAAAAAATCAAAGAAAAATAAATGAGAGAGCATACCATGTTAAGGGATTGGAAAGCTAAATATTGTTAAGATTCAATACTACTCTAAGCAATTTATAGATTCAATACAATCACAGTTAAACTTCCAACAACCTTCTTTGCAGAAATGGAAAGGCCAATCATCAAATTTATAACGAAGGGTAAGAGGCCCAAATAACTAAAGCCATCTTGAAAAGGAAGAACAAAGTTGAAAGACTCACACTTCCTGATCTTAAAACTTACTGCATATCCATAGAAATCAAAACAGCATGATACTGGCCCAAGGAGGACATACAGACCAATGGAATCAACTTGAGAGCTCAAAAATCAATTCTCACATTTACGGCCAACTGATATTTGACAGAATGACCACTCAATTGAGAAAGAAGAGTCTCTTCAGAAACTAATGCTGAGAAAACTTGATCTTCATTTGCAAAAAAAATAGGAGTATCTCACACCATATTTAAAAACCAACTCAAAATGGATTAAAGACCTAAATATAAGAGCTAGAACTATCAAACTCCTAGAAGAAAATGTGGGGAAATATCTTTAGGACCTTGTGTTAAACAATGGTTTCTTAGACTTTACACTCAAAGCATAAGCAATAAAAAAAAAAAAAAATAGATATGTGAGAACATGTGAAAACTTAAAACTTCTGTGCCTCAAAGGATTTAATCATAAAAGTAAAAAATGACAACCTACACAATGGGAGAAAATATTTGGAAACCTCACATCCAATAAGCATTTAATATCCAGAAGATATAAAGAAATCCTTCAATTTAACAACAAAAACACAAACAACCAATTTAAAACTGGGCAAAAAATATGACTAGACATCTCTTCCAAAGAAGATACATAAATGGCCATAAAGTACACAAAAAATGCTCAACACCATTAACCATCAGGGAAATGCAAATCAAAACCACAATGAGTTATCATTTCACATGCATGTGAAATGGCTACTATTAAAAAAAAGAAAATAACAAATGTTGGAGAGGATGCCAAGTATCCCAATGAACAGGAGTACTCATTCACTGCTGGTGACAATATAAAAAGGCATAGTCGCTATGGAAAACAGTTTGAAAGTTCCTCAGAAAGCTACGTATAGAACTAACATACTACCCAGAAATCCCATTACTAGGTATATACCCACAAGAATGGAAAGAAAGGAATTGAACAAATATTTGCACACTGATGTTCATAGCAGTATTATTCACAATTGCCAAAAAGTAGAAGCACCCCAAGTGTACATCAACTGGTGAATGGATAAATAAAATTTGGTGTATATACAGATAGATAGATAGATAATATAATATTATTTGGCCATAAAAAGTAATGAAGTACTGATACACACAAAACATGAACTTTGAAGACATCATATCAAGTGTAGTAAGACAAATAAAAGTACAAATATTGTATGATTTCACTGATTTGAAACAATTAGAAATACAAAGTGATGGAGTCAGAATCTAGAATATAGGTTACCAAGGGATGGAGTAGTGATAGGAATGGGAAGTTAAGTCATTAAAATGTATAGGTTTCCTATTTGGAATGATAAAAAATTTTAGGCAACAGATAATGGTAATGGTAGGACAACATTATGAGTGCAGTTAACAGTAATGAAATATATATCTGAATGTGACTAAAAGGGGAAATGTTACATTATATATATACATATTAACAGAATAAAAATTTTTTAAAAATCCATGGACTTACCTACACTACAGAAATAGGGAGCCCTAAGTTAAACCATGGACTTCAATTAATAGTACAATTATAAAAATGTGCTATCATCATTGTAACAAATGTTCCATACCACTGTAATGTGTTGGTGGGGTGGTATATGGGAATCCTGCATTTTACAGGATTTTATGCAGGATTTCCCTATAGACCTACAACTTCACTAGGTCTATTAAAAAAAACCCACAATGTGATACCTCACACCCACTAGAATTGCTATTATTAAAAAAAATAAGAAAAATAAGTTCCGATGGGGATGTAGAGAAATAGGAACATTTGTAGATTGCTGGTAGGAATATAAAATCCTGCAGACCCTGTGGAAAACCATTTGATGGTTCCTCAAAAAGTTAAACACAGTATTACCATATGACTTGGAAATTCCCCTCCTAGGTTATACACAAAGGAATGGAAAAAAATACTTGTACACTTGTACACCAGTGTTCAGAGCAACATTTTTCAGAATAGCATTTTTCATCAACAGATGAAGAGATAAACTGTGGTATATATACAATAAAATATTTTTCATTCATGAAAAGATGAAAAGGAATGAAGCTCTGACACATGCAACAACATTGATGAACCATGAAGACATGATATTAGTGAAATAAGCCAGATACAAAAGGGCATATATTGTATGATTCTGCTTATTTGAAATAGCTGGAATGTGTAAATAAATTCAAAGAGAGAAAACAGAGTAGAGGTTACCAGAAGTGGAGGGGAAAAGGAATAGGGATTTAAAGCATAAAAGGTGCAGGTTTTCAGTAATAGCAGTGATGGTAGCACAAGATCAAGAATGTAATTAATTCCACTGACTTGTATGTGAAAATTGTTAAAATGGGAAATTTTATGTTATATATGTTACCACAATAAATATTAAAAAGCAACACAAAAAACCCACAGAAGTATACAACACAAACAGTGAACCATGAGGGTAATGCATGGACTTTAGTTGATAATAGAATTCTAATAATATTGATTCATCCATTGTAACAAATGTGTCATACTAATGCAAAATGTTAAAAACGGCAACAACTGTATTAGGGGAGTTTTGGGGAACTCTGTACTCGCTGCGTAATTTTTCTGCAAACCTACAACTGTTCTCAAAAAAATAAAGTATGTTTAAAAAAAGCATAAGGTAGCACAGGGGTAGCTCAGAGGTAGAATTCTCACCTGTCAGGCCGGAGACACAGGTTCGATTTTCAGAGCGTGCACAAGCCAAAAACAAAAAAACAGAAAACAAAAAATTAAAAACCTTTTTTAGGTGGTTGCAACGGTGACTCAGTGGCAGAATTCTCATCTGCCATGCCGGAGACCCAGTTTCAATTCCCAGAGCCTAACCATGAAAAAAATAAAAAGAAAGAAAGAAAAAAGAGAAAAAAGTAAAATAGTTGCAGGATTTCTGTTTGGGATGATGGGAAAACTTTGGTAATGAGCAATGTGATGGTAATACAATACTAAATGTGATTAATCCCATTTTATGTTTGGGAGTGATTGAGAAGGGATATTTTAGGTTACATATCTTACCAGAGTTAACGAGAAAAAGAAACTAAAGAGACAGTGACAATTAATTGAAATAAATGATCTTAGACTGGATCTAATAATTGAGGAGAAAGTGCCCCAAAAAACCATTATCGAGACAAATGAAAACTGGGATATAAAGGGCATGCCTTATAAAAGTGTTAAATTTCCTGAACTTGATAACTCTATTTAATGCTGATACCTAAGTGAATTTCCCTATCCTCACAAAATATACATGAAGTACTAACTGTTGGAAGAGAGAAGAGGGAACAGTGAAAAGGGAAGAGGGAAGAGGGAAGAGGGAGAGGGAGAAGAAAAAGCAGAAGCAGAAGAAGAGAGACAGAGAGAGACAAGGAAGACAGAAAGGAAGAGAGGTGAGGAAGGAAGGAAGGAAGGAAGGAAGGAAGGGATGGAGGGAGGGATGAGGGAGGGGATGGGAGGGGGGATGGAAGGAGAGAGAAGAGGGGGAGATCAAATGTAGCAAAATTAAAACATTGGTAAATCTGGTTATCTGGGTAGGGAGTATATTGGAATTCTCTATATTGTTTTTGTATTATCTTTGCAAATTTCCTGTAAGTTTGAAATTATTATATTATAAATGTTACAAAAAATTATGGTATGGCTCCACACATCTATAAGAATGACAAAAATTTAAAACAATGATATTATTAAGAGTTTGCAAGGATTTGTCAGAACTAGAATCCTCACAACCTGTTGGCAGGTGTGTAAAATGATACAATCACTAAAATAAACAGCAAGGTAGTTTCTTAAAAATTCAAATATTACAATAATATCCAGCAATTCCACTTAAGAAATCTATACAACAATAATAAAAATATATGTCTACACAAAAGCTTATAAAAAATATTCATAGCACTCTTATTCATAATAATTCAAAACTGGAAACAACCCAAATTAATTAATTAATTCAGAGCAACAAAAAAAGAATGAAATGTTGATAAACGCAAAAACAAGAATGAATCTCAAAAAAAAATTGATGCTGCATGCAAGGAATGGAGTATATACTATAAGAGTCCCTTCATATCAAACTGTAGAAAAAACAAATATAATTTATGCTGACAGAAAGTAGATCAGTGATTATCTGCAGACTGGATGGTGGGGAGAGGGGATATGAGGATATTTGATACCCTTAACTGTAGATAAAATTACATGAATGTATATATTTGTCAAAAATAATCAAATTTTACATTTAAAATGGATGCATTTGACTTTTAAAATCCCCCAGTCCAAACAGCTAGAAATGCTGTACATAACATAAGAATAAATAACAACAAATTACTTTAAATTATAAAGGAAGAAAGAAAAATGTCTACAGGTCTAAAAAATGACAAAACAAAACACCAGAACAATGAGGATATTAGCTAACACTAAAGCTTGGGATTTAAAACTCATACAGGGAAACAAGACAAAGTTTTAGCCCTGAATAAAGATGTGGTGTAAATCAGTGAAAAAAGCCACACCACAAGGCAATAAGGGAAAATTAAAAAGGTACTCACTCTATCTTTGTGTGATGTCTGGATGAAAATGAGTCTATGTTAAGAGCATAAGCCACAGGTTCTTACTGTGATGAGTTTTGAAAGTTGAATGCCCAAAAATAGGTCCTTGGATGGAGATACCTTAGGGTGTCTGGCCTAAACTAAGGCAAAATGATCTGGAAAGCTACAGCCTCAAGTCAGGTCCCATGGAATTCCCCGAAAAGGACATGACTCTTTTCTTGTTGTTGTTTGTTCGTTTTTATTTTGTATTTTTATTAATAAAACCAATCAGCATACAATATGAACATTCTTTTTTTATCACATAGTTGTATAGTCATCATAATGATCATTTCTTAGAACATTTGCATCAATTCAGAAAAAGAAATGAAAAGAAATTTAAAAAATTCATAAATACCATACCCCATACTCCTCCCATTCGTTGATCACTAGCACTTCAATCTACTAAATTTATTTTAACATTTGTTCCCCCATTATTTATTTATTTTTTAATCCATATGTTTTACTCATCTGTCCATAAGGTAGACAAAAGTATCAGACACAAGGTTTTCACAATCACACAGTCACATTGTGAAAGCTATATCATTATACAATCATCTTTAAGACACATGGCTACTGGAACACAACTCTACATTTTCAGGCAGTTCCCTCCAGCCTCTCTGTTACACCGTAACTAAAAAGGTGATATCTATTTAATGCATAAGAATAAACTCCACTCAGTTTGGAATCTTTCAGCCATTGACACTTTATTTTGACTCATTTCTCTCTTCCCCCTTTTGGTCAGGAAGGTTTTCTCAACTCCTTGGTGCTGAGTCCCAGCTCATTCTAGGATTTCTGTCCCATGTTGCCAGGAAGGTTCACACCCCTGGGAGTCATGTCCCACGTAGAAAGGGGGAGGGCCGTGAGTTTGCTTGTTGTGTTGGCTGAGAGAGAGAGGCCACATCTGAGCAACATAAGAGGTTCTCTTGGAGGTGACAGTTAGACCTAATTTTAAGTAGACTTAGCCTATCCTTTGTGGGGTTAAGTTCATTACGAACAAATCCCAAGATTGGGGGCTCAGCCTATCGCTTTTGTTATTCCCACTGCTTGTGAGAACATCAAGAATTCTCCACTTGGGAAAGTTGAATTTTCCCTCTTTCTCACCATTCCCCCAAGGGGACTTTGCAAATACTTTTTTTATTCACTAAAGAACATGTCTCTTAAAGTTAAGTTCACAATACAATATAAACATGAGGAAACAATTCACATGTGTAAGAGCCAGAAGTCACAACAAAGAAAAGGATTAGTATTCAAATAATCTCAGATAATAGAACAACAATGTGAACGAAAAAAGAATCATAAACCTAAAAAGAAAAAAAAAAATTAAAAAACTCTCCAAACAGACTTACTAAAAATGAAAAATACTGTCAATAAATGTAAAATGTAATATGTAGGTTAAGAGATAAGACTGAGAAAGTCTTTGAGCAGTGAAGGACCAGACAGAATTAATGAACTGGAAGATGACCTGAGGAAATCATCAAACATGAGAGCACAAAGAGTTTGATCACTATTAAGAGACATGGAAATAGAATGAGAATGCCAAAGGAAGATCTTAATATGCTTCCAGTAGGAGAAGAAAAAAAATGAAAAGAGGAAAATATATTCAAAAAGATAACTAAGAACTTTCTAGAAGTTCCCTTTCCTAATTTTTGCTCCCTTAAGAGTGCTTTCTGTCTGTTCTCTACGGCTCCTCAATCTGCCTCTGAAAGTTTTCCCTTTTCTACACCCTCACTGTCAATATCAACTCATAATCATGCCTTCTTCTGGGACTGTAAAGATCTCAGGCTACTTCTCATAGAAAGTTGTTTTAAGTCCTGAATAATAAAAGGTTCTTTTCAGACCAGTCTCATGTTTTTTGGGCACTGCAACTCACCGAGAAATTCTGAAGACTTCCTATATATCTGATTTCAGGCAGCTCTGTAGGGCAACAATCACACCCATAGTTCTACAGTACACATTCTCAAAGGATCTTTTTTTTTTCAGCCTATTATCAACCTACTTACTCCACCCTTTCCTTCTTCCTCTTTCTCTGCTGTTCTATTTGCTAGCTACCAGAATGCAACACACCAGAGATGGATTGGCTTTCAATTAAAGGGGGTTTATTTAGTTTACATATAGTTCTTCAGAGGAAAGGCATCTAACTTTCAACTGAGGTTCCTTCTTACGTGGGAAGGCACAGGGTGATCTCTGCTGGCCTTCTGTCCAGGCCTCTGGGTTCCAATAACTTTCCCTGAGGTGATTCCTTTCTGCATCTCCAAAGGCCTGGGCTGAATTGAAAGTGCTGAGATGAGGTATGCTTGGGCTGTGCTACGCTGAGCTCTCTCATTTAAGCATCCAGCCAATTAAACCAAACATCATTCATTGCAGCAGGCACACCTCCTAGCCGACTGCAGATATAATCAGCAACAGATGAGCTGCACATACCATTGGCTCATGTCCACAGCAACAGAACTAGGCACCTTCACCTGGCCAAGTTGACACCTGAACCTAACTACCACACTCTGCTTAACTGGGACTAAGTAAAACCGTTGGGATTTGATGGAAAATCTACACTCTTAAGTCTGAACTTTGCCAGGAGAATTTTATCCAGCTCACTGGTTTTACTGGGCATCATACCTTTAGTGTGATATTTACTCTGAGTCATACTGGTCCTTCATTGCTCAACGGCTTTCTCAGTCTTATCTCTTACAATATGGAGTCTAAAAGCAGGAATTTTCCCAACTTTGCAAGGCCCTGAATTTCTAGAATCATTCTATTCCCTTTCATATCCACTTTCAGGTAGATTTGAAAAATAACTAATTAGAAATATTATGAAAAGTTTGAAGACAAAGTAAAAGCTGATATATAGGATAACAGACAGAACATGGGTGAAGATAGAATTAGTGAATTAAAAGAAAATCACTCTAGTATAGAGAGACAGAGATAAAACATGAAAGAGCAGTTAAAGGAAATGAAAAATTTATTTGAGCTTCTCAATCTATTGGAAATTTTTTAAAGCAAGAGGGAGAGAACAGGAATGAAATGGCACAGTACCAAAATCTGAATTTATAGCAGAGAAATTTCTATACTTGAACAAAATTGTAAGACTAGATTAAAAATGCATTCTGAAAATATAAAAATATATGTCCACTCAAAGACATATATGTGAATGAACAGAACAGCATTATTCCTAATAGCCAAAAATAGAAATAACCTAAATTTCCATCAACTGGTGAACAAATAAACAAATCATAGTATATCAAATAATTGAACACTACTCAAAAATAAGAATAAAGATAAACCTTAAAAGCAGTACATTAAGAAAAAGAATATAAGATATTACTTTCTTTATGATATAAGAGATTACTTTCTTTATGATTCAATTTATTCAAAATTCTAGAAGAGATAAAACTGCAGGGATAGCAGATCAGGAGTTGCAAGGAGCAAAGGTGCCTGGAAAGGAGACTAACTACAAAGTGGCAGGAATGAACTTTTTGAAAGTGATGGAAACGTTCTATATGGTGACTACGGTAGTTATAGTTACTAACTGTATATATTTGTCAAAATTCACTGAACTGTTCAGTTAAAAAGAGTATAGTCTTTTTTTAAATTAACAAATAGGATAAAGAAAGATAAAAACATAATTAGATGACAACTGTTAGTAAAAATGCAGAACATCAAATAACCTAAGATACCATTTAAGAGGGTAAAATAAAGATATTTTGAGACTTAGAAAGACAAAGCAATCTAAATGTCCTCAGAACATCATAAATAACTTAAGAATAATCTTCAGCAAGTAGTGATATACCTGCAAACTCTTTCCCAGTGTCTAATCTCTTCTTCTTCCACCCTACCATAGTTTTAGTTAGGCAAACAACTTCCTAGAAAAAGACTATATTATCCAGCCAACCCTCCTATAAATTTAGTTGTAGCCATATGGCTAAATATGGACCAATGAAACGTGATTCATAGTACAACTTCCAAGTCATCTCCAACTTAAAGGCAAACTGTTCTGTGCTTCTGCTTCCTTCTTCCCAAGGGCTGTAATGCAGAGATGACCCTGCTCAACAGGGCAGTCAGGGAACATACCCTAGAGGAGAGCAGAACAGCAAGATGGAAGGAATACAAGTGCTTGAATGACTATGTAGAACCAAGCTACCCAACCCACTTGTATCTGTCCCCTCATTTCTGAAGTATTATGTGTTATCTTTTTAAAGCCTCTATATTATCTATATAATAATATTATTTGTTATAAAAACAGTTTAACCTGTAAGGTAACTTTATAGGTTGAACACATAAAGGAATAGTATGCATACTTATTAATGAAATTGGTTAGCAGCTGTAATTAATTAGTGGCTGTAAAAAAAAAGTAAGTAAAGTAGAATAGATATATTCATTGAGTAGTAAATAATTTTGAGATCTATGTTGCAGGTAGCAAAAAAAAAAAGTTATGACCACCTATAGTCATTGTTATAACAATTTGTAGTTAAGTAAAAATTAAAAATTAAAAATTTAAAGAGAAATATATTTCCTACATTAATAATGTAATAATGTATTTTTTACTTAAAGATCAGGAATATAATGTACACCTTCCAAACGGGTTATAGGGAGAAATAAAAGAATGAAGTAAATTACCAATCCAAAAAGAGAGGTAAAAAACAAGAAACAAGCAAAAAGAGATGAGAAATAAAAGCAAATATCAAAAAAAAAAAACAACTAAGCAGAGTGGATTTTTCAAAATCTAGCCAAATGTAGCTTATAAGAGAAACACCTAAAATAAAACCCAGCAGAGAGAAATGAAAAATAAAAGGACAACCAAAAAATGGTAACGTGTCAAATACTAACCAGTAGAGAAAGTTATTTTAGGTATAGCAACATCCTACAAAATATAACTTAAAAGGAAAATGTTTAATAGGGACAAAGAGGGTACTACATAATAATAAAAGAAATAATTTCACCAAGAAAATACAACAATCATACATTTGTACCTACCAAGAAGGATTACTTCAAAATGTAAAAAGCAAAATTAAAGAACTGTAAGGAAAACTTAAAAATCAAAAATGATGGGGGGAAATTTAACAAAACTAGAAATCAGGTCAAGATGTGTAAAGAAACTGTAAATATATACAACAAAAAGCAAAATTAATCTAAATATATAGAAAGAGCTATGTAATAAACAAATGAAAGAACATGGATTCTTTTTTTCTTCTATTACACAATGAGCATTTGCAAAAGTAACTCATGAAGAATGAAATCCAGTCAGGCCAATCTGTTCATATACTACAATGCACTTAAATAATAAATTACAATAAAATAAGTACTACAAATCTGCAAATATTGAGATGTACAATAACCATTGGGTTAAAAAAGCTAATCACATTGGATATTTAGAACTAAATGACAATGAAAGAATTAAATATGTGGTATGTACTCAAAATGGTAAATGAATATGAACTGAAAATAAGCATTGTTAGGTCAAGTCAAGATGCTAAAACACAAGAACAATAATACAGTAAACCTAATGAAAACAAAACAAAAAACGAGATTGAAAATAAATAAGGGAAGATCAACAAAATCCAAAACTTATTCTTTTACAAATTCTGAAAACTTTTAAAAATAATACAGGAAGACTTTTCTATTATAGAGCAAAACCTATAAAGCTGCACAATTAGGATATAGTAAGTTCACTAATAGACATACATTTATGGAAACAGTACGTGACAAAAGTACTATTACAAGTCAGGAATGAGCTTCCATAAATTTTTTAAAGTTGCTAGGCTGACTGTCAGCATAGAAATGAGGAAAGTCACTACCTCACAGCAAACACAAAAATAAATATCAGGGGAGGATTTCTTAAACAAGATACAGAAAGGTACAACACATAAAGGAAAATATTAATTCATAAAATTAGATAGTAATTACAATCTCTGCTCAACAAATGGTTCACTTAACAAAATGAAAAGCTAGTTTGAGAGGGAAAAAAAAGTCGTTTAAGGGAAAAAAAAAAAAAAGAAAAGATAAGCTACAACACGAGAAAAGATTCGGGTAATATTTACAAATGACCAGGAATAGAATTCAAATTTAAAACAAATTCCTGCACACAAGCATTCACACACACACACAACAACAACCCAATAAAGTGAATGAAAGATAAAAAAAAAAAGTTTATTCTTAGACACACAAAAAATTTATTGGTTAATAACATTGAGACCCGATTTCACTATATTTAGGAACAAGTACATTAAAACTATTGCTTCTTAGAGTGGGATAGAAAGATCAGAGGTGATGGTGGAGTTATACAAAGAAGATAGGGTTTAACAAACAAATATGATTGCTGAATCACTAAATTAATATTTCTTTTGGTCTCCGGTGTCTTGGAGCAGCTGGAAGTAAAGGCCTAGAGCTGTGGAAGAGTGGCCCATGCCAAACTCTGAGGTCTGTTCTACAACTAATTGTTGTGCTGTGCTTTGAAATTTGTCGTTTTTTTGTATATGTGTTATTTTTCACAAAAAGGAAAAAAATGGGTCAATTGTGAATATGCATAATACTTCAACTGTCCAAATAATGCTGTATTACTCTAAAAAACCAACTCAAACCAGTAAAAATTTAACATTTGATAAAGTGGGGGAAGGGTACACAGGTGTACAACTTTTAATATGTTTGTAATATTTCTTAATGCAAAATAAAGAAACTAAAAATCCTAGGGAGATCCCAAAAAGATACACTAAGAATTTCTAACATGTGTTATAATAAACCCCAACAAATTTTTAAAATGCAAATCATTTCTATTAACTAGAACCCAATCAAGGAGTTCTGAATTGCTCAAAATGCACGACAGGATGATCGTGGTTAAAACAAAGGCACTGTAAAAGAAAGCTTCAACACATAGCAATTAATACATCAGAAATCTTAACATAAGCTAGCTACATTTTTATAAAGCTTTCTAAGAATTATTTTGCCTGGAAAATGAGGAGAAATTAAAACAGTAATAACTTTTTAAAAAATTAGGAAAACAGACGATACCTTGGAGGCACGTATTTGCCTGTGTACATCCGTTAGTTGTTGGATTTTGTATTCTAGTTCTGAAATCTGGGCTTGAAGCCAAGTCCATCGGCTGCCAACTCTTGCTCTGTCTACAAGCCACTTCCACTCAGTACTACAGTTACTGTAAACAAAACAAATACTGTTAGCCAAAGCACAAAGGTAATCAGGTTTTCATAGAGACGGCTTTAATATCTTCCTTGATTCCTGTCATACAATCCCAACTCCCTTTACAAAACATTTAATTACGTTAGGGAAGAATGGCACATCACCTTATCACACAGAAAGATTTAATTTCTTTACTTCCCACCCTACAAACACCCGTTTTTATGTATCAGTAGTAGAATAATACCCTTTTGCCACTTAATACCTTTTAACGCTGAAGGACTAAAATGAGGGTGGGCCACCAAAAGAAAGGAAACAGGAATGACAATACTAACACTATGTTAAAGACTGTAACATGAGGCTTATATAGCTAAGTAGATGCCAAGCTCTGGGCAGGTCATTTGAACTGTGCTAGATTGAAATTAATGCAAAAAACTGCAGTATATTCCATTTTACTATAAGTAATGTTCACTTGCAAAAACAGCCATTATTATTAGCTAATTAAATACTTAAAATCAAAACAAATGTAAAGAAATTGTCAAAAATTATTTTTAAAAATGAATGCTCTGCTGCATTTCAAATAAGCCTATCAAATATAGAAGTCTCAAAATGGTTATTAAGATAAACACCTTGTTAGAAACCTGATTCCCAGGAGCCACAGCCAAGAGATAACAAAGAACTTACATAAAGCATTTCTTTCATGTGCATTTGAGAATAAGGGTGAACCCCTGCCCTTCCTAGCTCTTGTATTATCTTGGCAATAGCACTGCTCTAATCCATAGTTCATGAAATTACAAGTAAGTAACTTTATGAAAACATTTCAACCACTCCAAACAGAACAAAATGGGACTATGGGTGATTTGTGTGTTATGTATGTGTTTGGGATAATTAATAATCTATGTTTATGTCTGTGTTTGGGAGATACATATTGCCAAGTAAGGAGTAACATAACAGAAATTGAAGATATAACAGTAGGGGAATAACTGTGTAATGGCAAAACATAAGAACCTTATTAAAAAAAAACTTTGTCTAACAAATATATTTAACATAATGGAATGCCTATCATAAACTGCAGTCAGAGAAAACATTTATTTTATGAGATCATTTGTTGTCAGATAAACAAAACACAGTAATTATAAACTTACTATATGGAATTTATTTATTACAACAGGATTTTACATTGTGTCAATGCTCCCAAAAGACTATTTTGTTAAAAGATTCTAATAGCATACAATATGATTGAGACTTCATATAATTAGGATTTCTCTCCATATTACTTATTCAGATTCTAGTCATTATTGTGATTTTGTGAATCTGAAACCTTTAAATCCTATTTCCATAACTATGGACAAAACGAAAGAAAAAGCCTATTCAAAATACACTATTCACAGTCAGTATTTAATATCACAAAATGCCAATTATTAGATTAGAGAGGAAAGCAAGGGTCACATTTTCTGATACCTTATACAGGTGAGGGTAAAGTTTTTAGAATTATTCCAAGTGGAAGATATTGGCAAAGAAGTAACAAAATTTTTTCCAATCACTCTGGCTACTAGGTAGTGAAAATATCATAGTGGGACATGAGAAGAACTAAAAAAAACAAATTAGAATGCAACTATAATAATCTAAGTGTGGTATAAAGATAATTTTGATTTCCAAATATTTCCTGTACTGCTCTACATTTCTCAGTACTCTTTGCTGAGAGCGATATCAGATTAAATTTAATTAAGCTCAATAATGGTGGAGATTTGCGATGCATGAAATGAATTTTTTGTAAAGGATACTTCATTCTATATTTTATTAGGAGTGAGTGAATAAAATCTATTCGCTCTTCTTAAAATTGATAAACAGGCTTTCCCACCCAAAATATATGTTTGCTTGAAAACATTTTTTTCTAAAAAATAATTAAGATATTGAACATGTTACAAATAAGCATATGGCTATCTCGCTCAAAGGAGATTAACACCTGTTAACACCCAAAGTCAAAGCAGGTTTTAGGTAAACAACTTACATAACCAATGATGTAATTGCTTATTTAACTTAGAGTAACAATCAGAACATAGCTGATGCAACACTGAACCAGTAAAAATGAAAAGAAATCCAGAGCATCCAGACTCCTCCTCAATTAGCATATAGGCCTGGCCTGCCAAACCACAAAGAAAACTGACTCCCTTCAACTCTCTGAAGTGCACTGATCAGATAACAGACCATCACACGCTGAGCATTAGGTGCCTATGACCTCAAGGGAAGATCAGGTCAGAGACATCTGTGAGTGGAGACCACTAGAAGCATTGAGCAGGAATGAGCAGCAGCCTGGGCAGTGAAAGAGACCAGCCCATTCCCCAAAGGAAGGAAACATATGCCTTCCATCTCCATCCCCAATTGTTTGCTTGAAGTTACCATTTAACTTACTGAAGGAAATAAATACAAGTTGTTTAGGTGGTTTTGAGTACAATTTCTCTTGGTATTAACTACTTGCTGACATCATGAAACTAGGTCCTTGCTTTGACCTTGAAATGTAGTTCCTCAGAATAAAATAGATCTACATTACATCCTCAGGTACCAAGACCTGAAAAGTGACTTGCCTAAATTATTTTTTTCTTAAACACAACGATTTTAATTCATTAATAAAATGAATCAAGTATGATAGCAAAGAAAAAGATATTAAATTAAGCCAAAATGTTCCAGTGGTGTTTGCTTACTAGGGAGATTTCATCCCTCCCTGGAATTTGGTTCCTTTGGACAGGTGGTCAGCTTTTTCTGTAAAGATGGGTTGTAAATATTTTAGGTTTTGTAGGCCACAGGGTATATACGACTATTCAACTCTGTATGAAAGTAGCTAGAGATGATGTATAAACAAACGGGCAGCTGTGCTCCAATAAACTTTATTTACAAAAAAAAAGAGACTGTAGGCCAGATTTAGTCCATGGGCTGTAGTTTTCCAATCTCTGATGTTTATCTTTTTTTTTTTTTTAATGCTTCCCACTTTCTTTCACAAAGCATCAGTTTAAATCCTTTGCCCATATTCAATTGGGTTATCTTTTCATAATTGATACAAGTCCTGTGTCAGACTATATGCATTTGAAATAATTTGTCCCTGTTTGTAGCTTACACTGTTATTTTTCTAACGCTGTCTTTTGGACAGTAAATGACACTAATTTTGATGAAGTCTAATTTATCAAATATTCCTTTGAGATTAGTACTTTTTATATCCTAAGTAAACTTTGCCTAACACAGTCAACATTTTTTCATGTTCCTTCAAGAAGTTTTAGAGTTTTCATTTTATATTTAAGTTTTAGAGTTTTCATTTTATATTTAGATCTATGCACCAACTCAAGTTAATTTTTGTGTATTTTGTGAGGTAAGGATCTAGACTCATTTTTTTCTATAAAATATCCAGTTGTTAGAGCACTAACTGTTAAAAAGATTCTATTATCCTTTAATAGACAGAGCTTCCTTTAATTGCTAAAGACTATCTTTGACTAGATAAAAGACAACCTATAATACTGTATTATATATATATATATATACACACACACACACACATATACATTTACACATACATACATACATATATATATATATATCTTAGGTACCTTAGGTCTACACCACACCACACTATTACTATTACTATTACTGTAGCTTTAGGGTAATTCTTAAAATTAAATAGTATAATTCCTCCAAACTGGCTCTTTTTCAACATCATTATGACTATTCTAAATTTGAAAATCCACTTGTCAACCTCTACCTAAAAATAAAAACAAAAACCGCTCATATTTTGATCTTGAGATTGTACTGAATCTTTACATGCACTGTTGCAGCTGACAGCTTCCAATCCATGCTTACAATATATTTCTCCATGTATTTATGTATTGTTCACTTCTCTCAGCTACGTTTTGAGTATGTTTACAAATGCATCTCTATGTATCTAATGTTTATAAATGCATTAATTGTTTGGATGTGACTATATAAAAATACAGTTGATTTCATATGCTATTATCAGCTAAATTCACTTACTAGTTTTGGTAACCTGCTTTGTAGAGTCCTTGGAATTTTCTGTTTATATGATCATGTCAACTGTAAATAAAGTCAATTTTATTTCTTTTTTTTTAATCTAGATGTGTTTCATTGTTTTTTTTACCTTATTGCACTGGCTTAGAATTCCAGAATAATATCGATTATAAGTCATACGAGTGCATATCCTTGTCAATATCCTCACCTTGGAGAGAAAGCATTCACTTTTTCAACATTAAATATGATGTTAGCAACAGATTTTTTGTGAATGTCCTTTATCAGACTGAAAAAGTTCCCTTCTATTTCTAGTTTGCTGTCAGTTTTATCATGAATGGGTTTAAATTTTGCCAAATACTTGCACTGTATCAATGGAAATTATTACATACTATTTCTCCTTTATTATTTGATTTTTGAACATTAAATCAATCTTGCTTCCTGGTATAAAGCCCTTTGATCATGATTTATTATCTTTTTTTTATATTTTGCTCTATTCTATTTGCCAATATTTTACTAAGGATTTTTGCATACATTTTTGAGGGAGCTATTAGTCTACAGCTTTCTTGTAATGTTTGGTTTTGAGATAAAAAATGAGTTGGGAAATATTCTCTCCTCTATTTTTTTATTTTATTATTTTTTAATTAATAAAACCAAGCTACATACAACATAAACATTCTTAATGTATGAACATTCCATACTTTGTGTGCAATCAGTGGCCCCCAATATCATCACATATTTGTATATTCACCACTATGATCATTTCTCAGAACATTTACATCACTCCAGAAAAAGAAATAAAAACTCATGAATACCTTACCCCTTACCCCTCCCTCTCATTGAACACTAGTATTTCCCTCTACCCAATTTATTTTAACATCTGTTCCCCCTATTATTTATTTATATTTAATCCATATTTTTTTACTCATTTGTCCATACTATAGATAAAAGGAACATCAGAACAATGTTTTCACACTCACAGTCACTTTGTGAAAGCTATATTATGCAATCATCTCAAGAAACATGGCCATTGGAACACAGCTCTGCAGTTTTAGACACTTCCCTCTAGCCTCCCTAATACACCTTAAACTAAAAAGGGATTATCTATATAATGAGTAAGAATAACCTTCAGGAGAACCTCTTGACTCTATTTGAAATCTCTTAGCCACTGACAATTTGCCTCATTCTCGCTTTCCCCTTTCAGTCAAGGTTTTCTCAATCCCTAGATGCTGAGTCCCCATTCATTCTAGGATTTCTATCACACGTTGCCAGGGAGAGTTATACCCCTGGGAGTCATGGCCCACGTAGAGAGGGGGAGGACAGTGAGCTTGCTTGCCGTGATGGCTGACAGGCTACATTTGAGCAACAAAAGAGGTTCTCTGGTGGTGACTCTTAGGCCTAATTTTAAGTAGGCTTAGTCTATCATATGAACAAACCCCAAGACTGAGGGCTCAGTCTATTGATTTTATTGTCCTCACTGCTTGGGAGAATATCAGGCCTTCTCCAAATGGGGAAGTTGAATTTTCACTCTTTCTCACCATTTCCTCAAGGGAACTTTGCAAATACTTTTATAATATCTGTTCAAATCACTCTGGGATTTATCAGGGCATCACTCTGGACGAACCTACAAAATCTCATGCCCTACCCAAGTTTCCATGTACTTACGGTGTTCAGCTTTATTAGGAGATTCACTAGTCAAACTATAAATTTTGTACCAAATAAGCATTTTTTTCTTTAGTCTCACACATAAGTCAAAGTTTTAAAATATGAATTACCATTTATTTTCAACACCCTGCAATATTGACATTCCTTCGTTCTTCCTCATGCAAAAACATTTTTTAATTCGTACATTTAGTCACTATCATTGTACACTCTAGGCATTACTACACTATACCATCTCAGTCTTTATCGTCTATCTTTCCTTCTGATTTCATTTGTGCCCCCAGCCCTCCTCCCCCTCTCACTCTCATATTCAACTTCATTCAGTGTATTTACATTATTGTATTTCAGTTAGGTAGTATTGTGCTATCCAGTTCTGAATGTTTAGTCAGTTCTGTCGCACAATCTGTGTCCCTTCAGCTCCAACTACTCTATATACACCCTATTTCTATCACCTGTTGGTCTCTGTCCTTAACTGAAATTCTCCAAGTTGAATCATTCATTAATGTTAGTTCATATCAGTGAGACCATACAGTATTTGTCCTTTTGTTTCTGGCTAATCTCACTCAGCATAATGTCCTCAAGGTCGATCCATGTTGTTACATACTTCATAACTTTATTTTATATTACACCTGCATAATATTCCATTGTATGTATATACCACAGCTTGTTTAGCCACTCTTCTGTTGATGCACATTTGGGCTGTTTCCATCTCTTGGCAATTGTACATAATGCTGCTATAAACATCAGTGTGCAAATGTCCATTTGTGTCCTTGCCTTCATGTCCTCTGAGTAGATACCTAGCTATATAGGAAACTGCCTGCTATTATAAGATTTATAAGATATTTCCCTACCTTTTCTTGTAAGAGTTTTATGGTCTTAGATCTAATGCTTAGGTCTTTGATCCATTTTGAGTTAATTTTTGTATAGGGTGTGAGATATGGATCCTCTTTCATTCTTCTGCATGTGGATATCCAATTCTCTAGGCACCATTTATTGAAAAGACTTGTATCCCAGGTGAGTTGGCTTGACTGCCTTATCAAAAATCAATTGTGCATAGATGAGAGGGTCTATATCTGAACAATCTATTCGATTCCATTGGTCAGTATATCTATTTTTATGCCAGTACCATGTTGTTTTAACCACTGAAGCTTCATAATATGCCTTAAACTCACGTACTGTGGGACCCCTGACTTCATTTTCCTTTCTCAGGATATTTTTAGCTATTCGGGGCACTCTGCCCTTCCAGATAAATTCGGTTATTGGATTTTCTGTTTCTGAAAAGTAAGTTTTTGGGATTTTATAATATATATAAAATATTTAAGTCAATTTTGGTAGAATTGACATCTTAGCTATATTTAGTCTTCCAATTCATGAACACAGTATGCCCTTCTGTTTATTTAGTTCTTCTGTGATTTCTTTTAGCAATTTCTTGTAGTTTTCTTTGTATAGGTCTTTTGTATCCTTAGTTAAATTTATTCCTAAATATTTTATTCTTTTGGTTGCAATTATAAATGGAATTTTTTTCTTGATTCCCTCCACCTCAGATTGTTCATTACTAGTGTACAGAAACACTACAGATTTTTGAGTGTTGCTCTTTTAACCTACCACTTTGCTGTACTCATTTATTAGCTTGAGCAGTTTTACTGTGGATTTCCCAGGGTTTTTCAACATATAGTATCATATCATCTGCACACAGTGCGAGTTTTACTTATTCCTTTCCAATTTTCATGCCTTGTATTTCTTTTTCTTGTCTAACTGCTCTGGCTAGAACTTCCAACACAATGTTGAATAACAATGGTGATAGTGGACATCCTTGTCTTGTTCCTGATCTTAGGGGGAAAGTTTTCAGTTTTTCCCCAATGAGGATGATGTTAGCTGTGGGTTTTTCATATATTACCTTTATCATGTTGAGGAAGTTCCCTTCTATCCCTATCCTTTGAAGTGTTTTCAACAAGAAAGGATGCTGAATTTTGTCAAATGCCTTTTCTGCTTCAATCAAGATGATCATGTGGTTTTTCTGCTTTGATTTGTTGACATTAATTAATTTTCTTATGTTGAACCATCCTTGCATACCTGGGAAGAAGCCTACTTGGTCATGGTGTATAATTCCTTTAATGTGCTGCTGGATTCGATTTGCAAGAATTTTGTTGTGTATTTTTGCATCTATATTAATTGGAGAGATTGGTCTGCAATTTTCTTTTCTTGCAGTGTCATTGTCTGGCTTTGGTATGAGGGTGATGTTGGCTTCATAGAATGAGTTAGGTAAGCTTCCCTCCTCTTCAACTTTTTTGAAGAGTTTGAGCAGGATTCGTACTAATTCTTTCTTGAATGTTTGGTAGAATTCACATGTGAAGCTACCTGGTCCTGCACTTTTCTTTTTTGGGAGCTTCTTAATGACTAATTCAATTTCTTTACTTGTGATTGGTTTGTTGAGGTCGTCTATTTCTTGAGTCAATGCTGATTGTTCATGCCTTTTAGGAAGTTGTCCATTTCATCTACACTGTCTAGCTTATTAGTATAGAGTTGTTCATAGTATCCTCTCATTACCTCCTTTATTTCTGTAGTTATGTCTCCTCTTCTATTTCTGATTTTATTTATTTGCATCCTCTCTTTTCTTCTTTTTGTCAACCTCGCTAAGGATCCATCTATCTTACTGATTTTCTCATAGAACCAACTTCTGGTTTTGTTGATTTTCACAACTGTTTTCATGTTCTCAATTTCATTTATTTCTGCACTAATCTTCATTATTTCTTTCCTTTTCCTTGCTTTGGGGTTAATTAGCTGTTCTTTCTCTAGATTTTCTCATAGAACCAACTTCTGGTTTTGCTGATTTTCACAACTGTTTTCATGTTCTCAATTTCATTTATTTCTGTGCTAATCTTCATTATTTCTTTCCTTTTCCTTGCTTTGGGGTTAGTTAACTGTTCTTTCTCTAGTTCTTCCAAGTGAACAGTTAATTTCTCAATTTTTGCTCTTTCTTCCTTTTTGATGTAGGTATTTAAGGCATGTGCTGGTTTGAAAGGATGTATGTACCCTAGAAAAGCCATGTTTTAATCAAAATCCCATTTCATAAAGGTAGAATAATCCCTATTCAATACTGTATGTTTGAAACTGTAATCAGATCATCTCCCTGGAGATGTGATTTAATCAAGAGCGGTTGTTAAGCTGGATTAGGTAGAGGCATGTCCCCCATTTGGTGGGGTTTGATTAGTTTCTGAAGTCCCACAAAAGAGGAAACCTGTTGGACAATGAAGGAGATTCAGAGAGCACAGAGAATGCTGCAGCACCATGAAGCAGAGAGTCCATAAACCAGTGACCTTTGGAGATGAAGAAGGAAAATGCCTCCCAGGGAGCTTCATGAAACTGGAAGCCAGGAGAGAAAGCTAGCAGATGATGCCAGGTTCGCCATGTGCTCTTCTACCTGAGAGCGAAGCCCTGATTGTTTGCCATGCGCCTTCTCACATGAGAGAGAAACCCTGAACTTCATCGGCCTTCCTGAACCAAGGTATCTTTCCCTGTATGCCTTTGATTGGACATTTCTATAGACTTGCTTAATTGGGACGTTTTCTCAGCCTTAGAACTGTAGACTAGCAACTTATTAAATTCCCCTTTTAAAAGCCATTCCGTTTCTGGTATATTGCATTTCGGCAACTAGCAAACTAGAACAAGGCAATACAATTCCCTCTTAGCACTGACTTTGCTGCATCCCATAAATTTTGATATGTTGTGTTTTCATTTTCATTTGCCTCAAGATATTTACTGATTTCTCTTGCAACTTCTTCTTTGACCCACTGGTTGTTTAAGAATGTGTTACTGAGCCTCCATATACTTGCGAATTTCCTGGCCCTCTGCCTATTATTGATTTCCAACTTCATTCCTTTATGACCTGAGGAAATGTTTTGTATTATTTCAATCTTTTAAATTTATTGAGACTTGCTTAGTAACCCAACATATGGTCTATTCTTGAGAAAGATTCATGAGCACTTGACAAAAAAGGAATATCCTGCTGTTGTGGGGTTTAATGTTCTATAAATGTCTGTTAAGTCTATTCATTTATTGCATTATTCAAATTCTGTTTCTTTATTGATCCTTTGTCTAGATGTTCTGTCCATTGATGAGAGTGGGGAATTGAAGTCTCCAATTATTATAGTAGATGTATCTATTTCTCTTTTCAGTGTTTTCTTCATGTATTTGGGAGCCCTCTGGTTTGGGGCATAAATATTTATGATTGTTATGTCTTCTTGTTGAATTGTTCCATTTATTAACGCATAGTGTCCTTCTTTATCTCTTTTAATTGTTTTACATTTGAAGTCTAATCTGTCGGATATTAGTATGGCTACTCCTGCTCTTTTCTGATTGTTGTTTGCATGAAATATCATGTCCCAACCTTTCATTTTCAACATTTTTATCCTTGGGTCTAAAATGTGTCTCCTGTAGACAGCATATAGATGGGTCCTGTTTTTTAATCCATTCTGCCAGTCTATGTCTTTTGATTGGGGAGTTTAATCCATTAACATTTGGTGTTATTATTGTAAGGGCAGTACTTTCTTCTCCCATTTTTCCTTTTGGATTTTAAATGTCATATCTAATTTTTCTTTTTACCTTTACTCTATACTCTTCTCCACACTTCTCTCTCTTGTCTTTTCCTATCTGTTTCTAGTGCTCCCTTTAATATTTCTAAAGGTCTCTTGGTCACAAGTCCCCTCAGTGATTTTTTGTCTGAAAATGTTTTAATTTCCCCCTCATTTTTGAAGGACAATTTTGCTGGATATAGAATTCTTGGTTGGCAGTTTTCCTCTTTTAAAATCTTAAATATATCATCTCACTGTCTTCTCACCTCCATGGTTTCTGCTGAGAAATCTACACATAGTCTTATTGGGCTTCCCTTGTATGTGATGGATTATGTTTCTCTTGTTGCTTTCAAAGTTCTCTCTTTCTCTTTGACATCTGACATTCTGATTAGTAAGTGTCTTGGAGTACATCTATTTGGATCTATTCTGTTTGGGGTACACTGTACTTGTTGGATCTGTAATTTTAAGTCTTTCATAAGAGTTGTACATTTTCAGTGATAATTTCTTCCATTAGTTTTTTTCCTCCTGTTCCTTCTCTTCTTCTTCTGGGACACTGACAACATGTATACTTGTGCACTTCATGTTGTCATTCATTCCCTGGGTCCCTGCTCATATTTTTCCATTCTTTTCCTTATATTTTCTTTTGCTTGTCAGATTTCAGATGTCCATCTTCCAGTTCACTAATCCTATCTTCTGCCTCTTGAAATTTAACACTGTGGGTTTCCATTGTTTTTTCATCTCTTCTACTGTGCCTTTCATTCCCATAAATTCTGTGATTTGTTTTTTCAGACTTTCAATTTCTTCTTTTTATTCATTCCTTACCATCTTTATATCCTCTCTCAATTCATGGATTTGATTTTTGATGAGATTTTCCATGTTTGTTCAAACATTCTGAATTAATTGTTTCAAATTCTGTATCTCATTAGAATTGTTGGCTTGTTCCTTTGACTGGGCCATATCTTTGATTCTCCTAGTATGGTTCATTATTTTTTGCTGGCGTCTAGGCATTTAATTTCCTTAATTAATTTATTCTAGAGATTGTTTTCACTTTTTTTACCTTGGATTTTCTTGCTGGATGACTCTATTGTCTACCTGTTCTTTGACATTCAGTTCAGCTTATTCTAGACCTCAAGCTTAGGTTTTAACAGATCAAAAATTCTCAGTTCTTATTTTCTTGTTTCTTGCCCTGACTGTATAGTGCCTTTTTCCCCCTTAGAAGGGTCTATTTAGGTTTAATAACCCCAGTCAGATTTTCCCAGTCTAAGCTGGCCTCCTCCCAGGAGGAAAGACTCACCTGCATCAGTTTTTCCTGAGGATGAGACCCAGGAGGTTGAAAGACTTTCGGGATTCCACCCGAGCTGAGCCCAACCCCTCTCCTGGGGAAGGTACAGCCTCCAGACAAGCTTAATTCTGCCCTTTCTGGGGCAGTTGGAGCCTGAGAAGCCTTGCAATTGTATGTAAAGAGCAGTCAAGCCATAGAAACACAGCCATAAGAAAGAAAAGAAAAGAAAAATCCTTTTCCGAGCAGGACCCCTATTTCTCGGATTTGCCAGTCAAGAGCTTATTGGTACGTTGCTCTGTGTATCTTCTAGTCCTATGTGCCCCCTCATTTCCTTCAGGGCCCAGACCCTTTCAAGTATTTTGTGCTGTCTAAGCCAAAAAGAAACCGCTTTTTGTTTATTTCATTTTGTTTTCCCTTTTCCATCAACCCTGCCCCTTCTGCCTGGGGCATAAACAAGCAACCTCTGCTTTTACTCCTGGTTCCGTTGAGGTGGGGCCTATTTTTAGCAGTCAGAATTTGTTAATTAATTCCAGAAATTGGAGCTTGGTGGAGTTTAGCCCCTTGCTGTTAGTAAAGCCTCTTTCTTTTACCCTCTGGGAAACAGCTTGTGGGGGAAGAGCACCAGCCACTGCAGCTTGGGGCACTCACAGTTCTGGGTGGCATCACAGCTGGTCCAGCTTGTTCATACTGGTGTACTCTATGTGTCTAGTCACTGATGCAGCCCCAGAAGTTGTTCTGTACTGTTCCTGGCTATTTACTAGCTGCTCTGGAGGATGAACTAAAATCCCACACCTCACTAAGCCACCATCTTGGCTCTCCCACAATTATAAACTCTTCTCTCCTCTATTTTTTGTAAAGGAGTTTGTATAGAATTGGAATGATTTATTCCTTACATTTTAATAAAGTTAATCATTGAAATCATCTGGATTTGGAGTTTATGTGGGAAAGTTTTTAATTATTAACTCAATTTCTCCAATGATATAAAGTTTTTCAGGTTTTTTATTCCTTCTTGTATCAGTTTTGGTAATTTATGTCTTTCAAGCAATTTGTCCATGCCATCTGAGTTGGGCTTATTTTCATGAAGTTGTTTATAATATTTCCTGATTATTCTATTAATGTCTATAACATCTATATTGATGCACCTAGTTCTTTCTTGATATTGGTAATGCTTTTCCTGACCAATCTAAATAGAAGCTTATCAACTTAATTAATCTTTTAAAAGAACCAGCTTTTTGGCTTTACTAACTCTATTTTGTTTTCTATTTTGTTGATTTCCACTTTATTTTATCCTCCTACTTGCTTTGACTTTGCTCATTTTTCTAGCTTAAGTAGGAGACATAGATAATACACTTCTTTCTTCTTTTTTAGTAAAAACATTTATAGCAATAAATTTCTACAAATCACTTCTTCAACTTCATCCCATAAATTTTAATGTTTTCTTTTCATTATTATTTAACTCAAAACATTTTATAATTTCAGTTGCAAATTAAATCATGTACCCCACAAAAGACATATTCAAGTCTTAATCCATGTTTTGCGGGTGTGAAACCATTGGTAAAAATAGTATTGGTACCAATAGTCTCTGCCTTCCAAATTTATCATCTCTGTCACTTCTGGATCTGTTTCTATCTATTGATCAACTTTTCTCATGGTTATGGGTCACATTTCCCTACTTTTCACAAGTCTAGTGGTAGTCACAGACACTATGAACATTACATAATTGAATACATTTGTGGTCTTCCTTTTTATTAAGGAAATTATAATTTTTTATTAAAAAAATTTTTTTTTTATTATATAATTTTTTTATATAATTTTTTATTAAATTTTTTATTATGTAACTTAGTGAACCACTTCATCTTTTCAACTTGCTTTTAAACTTTGTTAGGGCAGCTGTTAAGAGTAGTCATTATGCTACTGTTAATTAACCCTACTCCCAAAAGTTGAACCTGGAGAAAGTGGAATCTGGAGTCTCTAGTGAACGCTCCAGGTGTTAAGTTCTCTCTACTCACTTAGAGCTCAAACATCTCTCAACTTCTAGGAATTGTTCATGTTACAGTTTCCTAACAGTTCTATGCCTGCCCTTATAGAGCTTTACCTGTGCAGATATAGTTTAATATTCAACAAAAGATTCAAGAGGACCACATAAAGATTCCTAAAGCTCTTTCTATGCATAGATCCCTTTTCTTCAGTATTCTGCATCACTAAATCTAACTATCTCAGTCTCCCCAGTACTAATTTTTGTCTCAACCAAGCAAGACCACTGTGCTGTGCTTGGCTTCCATCTTTCTGCACCACAAAACAGAAAGTGTCTCCAGACAGAACACCAAGGCAAACCAATGGGTTTACCTCATTTGCCTCCCCTTTCTCAGGAATCACTGAATTTCTTCCCAGTGCTAATGTTTGTTGCTTGTCCCAAATTAGTAACTGTTTCATATATTTTGTACAGTTTTCTAGTTATTTCTGGAGAGAAAGTGTTGTATTAGTAACTCCATCATGGTTGGAATCACAAAACTTTTACATCTAAGTGCAACTGTGTATGATCTATCTCTCTGCCTATCTGTATCTCTATAAACATGTTTATGAATATGTACAAAGGTTTCTTTTGTTTCCAACGTGTCTTACACAGAATTTCATTGCTTTTTACTGAGAAACTACAGTTGCATTTTGGACCAGAATCTTTAAAATCCTAAAAGTACTTCCTAAGTTCCTAGTCCTGGTGTCTCTGAACTACCTCATGGAAACAGAGCAAGTAAGCCATCCTAGATCATCATGAGAAAAAACAGTTAAACCATATTTGAGCAATGTAGTTTTAAGTCTCTTCCTTATAAGAACTTAGCATTTATGCTAAATGTTACAGAAATTATTACCACAAATGGGGTGGGCCATAAGAGAAACCCCAAAACTTAGCAGTAGGGCAGAAGGAATGGTATTAACTTGGCAGTAGGACAGAAGATAGGAAAGAAATTTTATAGGCTGGCTATTCTTGCTATGCTGTGACAAAATAGGAACATTTAAAAAGGACACCATATGCCTACCAAACCTCTCACCCTAGCAGCAACAGTTAGAAAATATTATAATGTTGTAATGTATTAGTTATTCCTTACTTCTTTAAGCCTACGATTATAAGAAGTAAATGAATTTAGGCAAGAATTAGTCTGTTTACAAGCAGAAAATTAAGGGAATATAGCTCTTCTGTGAAAGGCTGTCTGTGCCTCTGGGCCACATTCAAAATTAATGCATAGTCCAATAATAAAGACCTTTGATTATGATATTTTCACAGAGAACTTACTGGAGGCAAACAGAATGGAAGTCACATTTTTGAGGGAACCCTATTAGCAAAATAAAAAAACAAAAAAAAAAAAAACAAAGCACTGCAAGCCTAAAATACTCTATCCTAACATATTCTTATCCTGCACCACCAGAAAGCAGAATAAGTATACTGTGCAGCTTCCAATAAGGATATACTCTCCATTACCCACTGTATTAGTTTGCTAATGCTGCCAGAAAGCAATGTACCAGAAATGGAATAGCTTTTAAAAAGGGAATTTAATAAGTTACAGGTTTACAGTTCTAATGCCATAAATATGTCCTAACTAGGGCACCCAGAGAAAGATACCTTGGCTCAAGGAGGGATGATCTGGGAAGGCATGTAGCTAGCATCTGCTAGTCCTTGTTCCCAGTTTCAAGCTTCTGATATTCCAGTATAAAACTCTGGATTTCATCTCTTAGCTTAGCATCTGCCAGGGCTAGAGATTTCTTCTCTTTAGGTTCTGACTATTTCTGTGAGTCCTTGCTTAGTATCCGGGCTGTTTCTGTCTCAATCTCCAAACATCTACATCAGCTTTGCTGTTTCTCCAAAATATTTCCTCTTTTAAAGGACTCCAGTAAACTAATTAAGACCCATCCTGAATGGGTGGAGTCACATTTCCATCCAATCAAAAGGTCACAACCACAATTGAGCATGTCACATCTCTGTGAAGATAATCTATCCAAAAGCTTCTGCCCTACAACATTGAATCAGGATTAAAACATGGCTTTTCCAGAGTACATAAGATTCAAGCCAGCACAACCACTTCAGATATAGAGACAAAGAATAATGGACAAGAAATAATTCCCAAAAAAGCAAAAATAGGCATTCTGGAGGACAAGGGGACAAGGAAGCTTCTATCAGAAAGCAGAATCTGGATACTACCAAGCACCTTACTCCATTGCCAGAGCAAAAGGTCTAATTAATTATTAATTATTATGTCTAATTAATTATAAGGACCAGAAACTACCATGGAACTGTAACTTTGCTTGAAGAAGTTATATGTTTTACATACAAGAAGGGAATACAAGAATATTTGGGTGGCCAAAGAGGCAAATTGAGCAGACTGCTTATTGTCCTCCAACATCCATTCTCCTCTCCTTTTTGATAATAGAATACTTTGAATTTTAGCTAAGCACATGGAAGCTCAGCTAGAGATTACATTCCTCAGGCTTCATTACAGTTAGGTGCGGCTAAGTGACTAAGTCCTTGACAATAAGATGTGAGCCAAAATGATGTGCGTGGCTTCTGGGTTTTGCCATTAAAAATGATTGGGTGTGGCAATCAGATGAAGTGCTGGTGAACCAGCTTCAATAATGCCGTAACATTAGCAGCCTCGGGGTAGCAAAGCAACAGGTCCCAGCACAGCCCTGTGAAACACACCTAATTCTTAACTGTTCAGTGACAGAAAGATAAATCCTATATACTTATTTTGAGGTCTCTGTTATAACTGCTTATTATATATCTTAACTAATATATCTGTAAAAAAATATGTACACCATAAAAGAGTAGGTCAGACTAACAAATTCTCACTTAAAATATCCACTATCTTTAAGATTAAATGTCAATGACACACCACATTTATAACATGAATCTTCTATCATCTAGTTGTCCCCTAACTAAAATATACTAAACAAAAAACAGTTATAAACTCTAAGAAATATCGTTATGGAAGATAAACAAGATTAAGGGGTAGGATTTAAGGATGTCCAAAGACAGTACGAGAGTGGAACTTAAAAAGGGTTCCCAAAAAGAGTAAAAATGAAAGAAGCAAATGCAGTCATGATATATTCCATACAATTCTGCCTAGAGTTCTAGCAGAACCTAGTATGTCAACTGCCAAAACTGAAATTATCAGCATTAGTTTAAAAGAATTCAAACATTTGTTGGCCAATTTAGACTTGCTGTCTTCCCATCCATCCTTTTGTTTCCTTCTTAAAGAAAGGGAGAAGAAAAAAAAAAAGGAGAATGAAGGGGTTGGGGAATAACTGCATATTCCAACAATACCACCCCTTTTCTCTCGTATAGAAAGGATTCTAAAAGCTAACGGTCTGTTAAATAGTCTCAGACTGTGTTTTATAAATCCTGGTATAACATCAAACACTGAAAACTAGGGGTGCATATATATGAAACACATTATTTATTTAACTAACTAAAACATATTTTGCTAAAAGAACAGTCACCTCAGCTGTTCAACAAGAAATGTGTGTGTGTATACTGGTGTGTGACAGAGAGACAGAGAGAGAGAAATCTGTTCAGGAAGCCAGGCTACCTTAGTGTTTGCAAGCTGTATACTGCGCAAGGGCTCAGATGAAGAGGCAAGCCAGGCTAAAATCCACTTGGATTCACACTCCAAAGACTGCAATTACAATTCTAAATCTTCTCAGAGGAAAGAGCACCTTTTTCTAGTGCACACAAAAGGGCTAGTGATGGCCTTGCCACACACCATGATGGGCACTGGGGAGAAATGCAATAAAAATTATTAAGTCTGCCCTTTTTACTTGAAAAGGTGACTATCACTAAGCCAGAACTAGGTACAGGCATTATTGCTGTAACATTATATATTCAATCCTGAATAGTCTCATGTTCTGCAAAATAAAAATACCCAGACTAATAGGAAAAATAGAATTGGTGCCACACCACTCAAACTTATGAAACTTAATTGGAGCCCTAACAAAAATAAAATAATCTTACAAAATTAAAAATATCATCTGGAGATAGCCTTCATCGATCAATATTTTTTTTAAAACAGAATAATGTCTTCACAGCTTCTTTAACTGAACTTGAACTTCTGCAACTATTTCAACCCAGTGGAATGTAGAACAATTCTTGAAGCCAATAAACCAGCAATGTGCAGTATAGGAGGGTACTTCAGAATTTTCAGTACTTTTCTTAAGATCTTCATATATTGCTAAGGTTTTCTTTTTAGTTGAGAAAAAGTTTGCCCTAATCACTTCAACATTAAGATGTTTTGAGTGTTTTGGAAAAATTCAAACCAAATTTGGCAATATACTGACATCATTCCCCTATATGTTAAACGTATAAATTAATTCACATTTTTAAAAATGTTGAAATTGAACCACATACATTTTTTAAAAATAACTAAGCATTAAATGATGAATAGTTTTAACAACCTTAAAGATAATGCAATACAATATATTACTTAAACTGGCCCTGATATTTATATGTACAGATTTGAACTATTTATTTCCTCAATGCTAAGATGCCATCAATTTTCAGTTATACCATCACATTTAATTATAGCACTTTCTGGAATGGGAAAATACTATCACATTAGTTATACACACCTAATGTAAGATACCTCTCATTTTTAGAAATATTAAAGTATGACAAAAATAAGCATCTTGAAATCAAAGAGCATGCAGCATTGAAATTACCTACAAATATTCATGAATTGTGCTGTCACGTCAAAGAAAACAAGGGAGATGATTTCCCCCAAGGAAATAATATTACTAATTGGATAACTCTTCCAAAATGGCTTTATTATTCCACTTCCCACATAGGACAACCATTTTGTTTCTTCTAAAAAGGTAGTTTACATTAAAATTGCAAGTATGTAGGATATTTAAGTTATACACAATATACAGAAATCTCAGGGGTAATTAGCTATGTCATAATAACCTGACAGGCTTTCTAAATAATACAGTCTAAAGAAATGAGTTTCTCCACCTTTCCCCATCCTGTGCGAATTACAGCCATCAAAACAACTATTTAACTCGATCATCTACAGCAGTGTTGGAATGGAGAAGAATGGATTGTGATTTAAAGAAATTCAAATATATACAAGGAATGTGATGCTTTTTTCATGAAAAACTTCAACTTTATACTATCTTAATTACCTTTGCCAGTTTAAAAGAAAACAAACATTTTTTTTCAGCTTTCTTTCAAGCGACTTGGATGTTGACAGCCTCTCACTCTTAAGTTAACTCTTTGCCTATAGGTATAATAGGCATAGCTGAATTTGAAATTGGAAGATCCAGGCTAAGATCCCAGCTCTGCTATTCACTGACCTGATAACACTGAGTAAATCCAATAAATAAATCATCGTTTAAGACCACAGCAAAACTTAAAAATTACTTCTTAAAAAATAATTAGCTTATTTTAATTGCAGTATTATTTTCTTTAAAGATGTCCAGATGGCACAAAGTATAACATTCCATTATCATTTTGTTAATTGTAATCCACCTCACAATTACACTTTTGAATTCTGACTTTCTTTACTTTCCTTTTCCTGCCACAAAAAGGATTTCACTCAAGTATCATTACAATTTCTCTAGGACTGTGTTTTACCCAACTTTTTTGTTTTCCTTACAAGTAAAATAAAACAAACGAAAAAGTCAAACCTCTCCCATCTATTTCAGAAATGTGGAGAATAAAAAGAGGGTGCATTTTAAAAATTGCAAAAACAACTTGTAAACTCAGATTTTGCAAGTATAAAAGTATTGATGTTTGCAATTTGTTAAAGAAATATTATGAATCTCCTTATCCTTTGACTCTAGAGTGCATATTCCTATTGAGGCAAATCCTCAAAGGGAAAAACTAGACCTTTGTTTTTAGTTTACATGTTTACATGGCTTTTTGCTTCTTTTCCTTTCCATTGGGAAGGCAAGAAGAAAAACATGCACATTCACTTCTGTGGTTTTACAAGAAACGACCTGGGTGTTTTCAGTATTTTGATTCAGAAAGATTCATTCATTCATTAACCAACCATCAATAATTCTCCCTTCTTCCTTGGTGAATATTTAATTCTTTTGAAAAGAGTTTCCTTATGAAGACCTTATTTACACACCTTAGGTATTTTCACTTATAAAAACTCAAAAGAAAATTTTAATATATGGAGCCTGGTTTGGGGAAATAATGGGTATTTCACCCCCAAATTAGAGACAGTTGTGTGAGTTAGAAGAAAATAGCAGGTTTCCTGGAACAAAGAATCATGTTTCTTCCCTTTGTACAGTCTTGGAGGATCAGAACATGCCTGTGTCAAAATGTTAAGCAGAAGAAAATAACTGACCATTATTCCTCAGGAGAAAAGAAAAGAAATCCTAGAATCCTAAGTCATCACCACCAGATAGATAATAGTGAACATCACTATAGCAGACTCTATCAGTATCCCACCTGTCTTCTCACACTTACCAGCTCAGTGTATGGAGGCCTATCTTCCAATTGCTAACTCCTGCATTTCTTTGATGAAGGGCTTTGATTTGTTGCTGGAGCCGACTTTGCCACCCAAGTGGCAGATTAGAAATGCAACAGAAGCAACATTGCCTAGAGCAGTCTTCAACTAATAACTGAAGGTAGTTGGTGTATAAATAACCGAGGTCTCTCACCTCTCGAATGGGTTAATTCTGAGGCATATTTTTACACTGATTTCCTAAATTTCCCAAAGAGGATTAAGCGACAGTCATTCAAAATAATAAACAGATTGATAAAGAATCCTTTGTTGGCTGCCTTATCAGTGTCTTATTATGTACAGGCACTTTATATTTAACCTGTCATTTAATAATCTCCTGAACTCTTCAAGGTAGATCAAAGAAAAGGACCCTAATTCAGAATAGTTGAAGGTAAATTTGCTCAAGGTCATGAAACTTTTAAGTGGTATGCTAGGATTGCAACACAAGTATGTTCAGAACCTGGGCTACCTCAATGAAGGACTAGAACACTGGAGGAAAAGAATTCCTTCATATTACAGTATAAAAACTATATTTCATACACACAAAACCAAAATCCTTCTATTATCCTTTTCAAATGAATCAACTTTTTTTTTTTTTACTTCTAATGCACACTAGCTCACATTTAAAAGTTGTGTATCAGTAATGTCATTTTGAATTGATCTACTGCCTATAATTCTACATGGGGGGGCAGAAGAAAGAATGGAAAATCAAATATACATTTAAAATAACAATGGTATGGTAATAGATATGTGAGGAATTAATAGTTTCCCAATACAAATATATTTCTTCACACTAAATTTCCAGATCAAAGTTGAGATATTTGCTTTTCCTAACAGGGCTATAAACACAAAAATATATAGAAAACTGAAGGCAATTAATACAAATATAAACTAAGATTTTTAAAGATAAATATTGCTCGAGTTTGCTAGCTGCCAGGATGCAATATATCAGAAATGGAACAGCTTTTAGAAAGGGGAATTTAAAAAGTTGCAAGTTTACAGTTCTAAGGCCATGAAAATGTGCTAATTAAAGAAAGTCTATAAAAATATCCAAATGAAGACTCCAACAAGAGGTTACCTTCATTCAAAAAAGGCTAATGAAGTTCAGGGTTTCTCTCTCAACTGGAAGGGCACATGGCGAACATGGCAACATCTGCTAGCTTTCTCTCCAGGTTTCTTATTTCATGAAGCTCAGCTGGGGATGTTTTCATTCTTCATCTCCAAAGGTCTCCATCTGCGTGGGCTTTGGTAGTTCTCATGGTTAGCTTGTCGTTCTCTCGAGACTCTCTCCAAAATGGTTCCTCTTTTAAAGGATTCCAGTAAACTAATCAAGACCCACCTGGAATGGGTAGAGTCACATCTCCCTACAATCAAAAGTTAATACCTACAAATGGGTGCATCACATCTCTGCAGATAATCTAATCAAGCCACTAACCTATAAACCACAGTGCTGAATAAGGATCCAAAGCTGCCTCTGTGAGTTTGAATTAGCATTAGGGTGTGGTTTTCTGGGGTACGTAAATCCTTTCAAACCGGCGCAAATATAAAACATAGTACTCATCTTTTTTAGAATTGCAAATACTAAATCTTAGTATTTACTTTTAAATGTTCACGTTATTAGCATAATTCATTCATTCATTTACTGAAAAACCATTCATGCAGGTTCTAAGATACATCTTGTGGACCATTCAGTCCTAGAGACAAAGGTGGGAGGAGAAAAAACATCAAGATAAGACAGAGCAACTACAGAATGGAAGAAGATAAAAAGATAAAGAAATTTCATGGATTATTAAATTCAAATCTTATATTTTCACAATTACATGTACAAATATACAAATATTCATTCATTCAACAAAGATTTACCAAACAATCACTAAATAGAAGACAATACAAGGCATGAATAGCCATTGTTTATTTAGTACCCATCCTAAAATTGTTTAAAATCAAGTTATAGTTACCTTTAGCATTTGCCCGTAAGTAGCGAAATCTTCATATAGAGATAATGAAAATTTCATTGTTGTACTCACTTAAAATTTAAGATAGTTTCCCCAAATTAATCTTTTTACCTGTTATTTCATGTTTAAGATATTCACCTACATTTGAAAATTGAGTTTCAAAAAAATGCACAAAAGAAATAACAAAAAGTTGAAAGAAAATAAATTTATAAGGATATTTTTCAATTAAAAATGAATTTAACAACTTGAAATAGAATAGATTATCATTTAAATAAACAAGAAGCATTTTTATACTCACATCAGAAGATACAAATAATTAAAGTTATGTTATTTGTTCTCCAAAATCAATCAACATCAAAACTAACACAATGTTGAGGAACAATCTTTTCCACATGAAGTCTATTGTCATTAGTGAAAATATCCCAAAGAAAATTTAATAGCCAATGTCTGGGGAGACATTCTGTGGTAGTTTGGAGTTGTTATGTACCCCAGAAAATGCATGTTTTTTTAACCCATCCCTGTGGGGGCAGACTTATCGTGGGTCTTTTGATTAGGTTGTTTCAGTTGAGACGTGACCCAGTCCATTTAAGGTGGGTCTTAATCCTTTACTGCAGTCCTTTATAACAATACAAGACAGAAAAGCCAAGAGAGGTTAGAGAGTGAGAGTATCTCCAGAGAAGCAAGCAAGGACCCACAGAAACTGAAACAGCCAGAACTTGAAGGCAACGAAACTTGGAAGAGAAGGATCAACAGATGCCAGCCATGTGTCTTCCCATGTGAAGAGGAAATCTGGATGCCATTGACCTTTCTTCAGAGAAGGTATCATATTTTGATGCCTTAATTGGGTCATTTTCATGGCCTTAGAAATTAGTAAATTCATAAATTTCCGCTGAAAAAGCCAACCCATTTCTAGTGTATTGCACTCCAGCAGCTTTAGCGAACCAAAACACTTATATAATCAAGAAATGTTCAATATATTTTCACATACAAAAAAAAACTAAACAATTATTAAATGAATCAGTAATTAAAGAATATATTCTATAAAGAATATAGAGTATTATATAAATTCAGTACTATAGATTTATAGAGATCAGATAAATCTGACTATTGAACAAAGATGTTATTTAAGCTCTAGAAATATAAATAAGCCTTAATAACCAAAGGCATACTATTAAAAGTTTATTAATGCAAGAGACTAGAGGTATATGTAAAGAATTGATATTAAACTTCTTAGATTCATTATTTTTAAAAAAATGTATATCTAGAGTCCCTGAAGCCCCTCAGACTGACTTGGAGGGGGAGGGGAGGGAGATAGAATGAAAAACAAAATCTACAAATCTGAACCAAGGCTACTTTATTTCCATCTTTATCAATAATCACTGGCAGAATTAACTTAAGAAAAGTAATGAGATGTATATGTTCGATGCTTTGTACAAAAAAGATTCTAATCAATAGTTTGAACTCCCCCATTGTGTATGTTTCATACAAATGTCTGAAATTAGTGTTCTCTCATAAAACTCAAGAAGTAAATGCAAATCTTTAGACAAAGTATTTTGACTAATCAATAAGTATATGCTTGATAAACAGGGGGTAAAAAAAGTTTAAAACATGGTTTCTACCTTTAAGATACTGACATTAGAGTTGGGTTACTAAGACTGATAGACCATATAGGTCAAAATGTGATACAATGATAAATTATTTGGCTTACTAAGTGTTATAAGAAATTAATGAAAGAGAACACCAATGAAGGTCAAAATAGTATGAGAAGATACGATTTTCTTATTTCTATTTCTAGCTTAAAGGAGACAAACATGTCCATTAGCTTTTCTCAACAAACAAAAACAATAAATATTAATTAATTAAATTTACCTACTAAACTTTATTAAACTGACTTATTTCAAAAGCATAAATACAAAAATTGATAAACTTTTGGACTGCTTTCAGAACAAAATGTTTAATAGTCCTTATGGACAGAAGCATCAATAATATAATATTAAGGAAATAGCATGATATAACGGAGAGATCATGGTTTTAGAATTACATACATATGTAAATACATATGAGCAAGAACCTGGACTCCACCCCCTCTTTAACTTTCTGACCACAGGCAAGTAAGTTAGTTAATCATGCTGAGTCTGTTTTCTCTTAGGTGAAATAAGGATAATAAAAACTACTTCTCAGGAATGTTGACAAGATTAAATCCGGTATCAAATGTAAAGTAACTAGATCAATGTCAGCCAGAAAAATAATCTGTGTTCAATAACTATTAGCTTACACATTCAAACAAATTTTAATTAGTGATATCAGAACACCAAAGGACTGGAAAGCTCTCTTTGCTTTACATTATTTTTCATTAACAAAAAATTAAGATACTGATCTATTTGTTAGTAAAAAGTAATGTGTTCAGCTTCTAATTCTATAAGAATTCTTATCTTTGAGAATTTTATTTAAAAATGGATTTTCTCTAAAATGCCACATATCCACACAGAATTTTCCAACAATTTGGGGACATTTACTGATTCCCTGAATGCCTGATTAAGCATTATGTTCTATCTAGCTGTTTAAATTAAAATCAAAATTAAAGAAAGTTAGAAATTTAGTTCCTCAGGTGTACTAACCACATTTCAAGTGCTCTAAAGGCACATGAGGCTAGTTCCTATTGAATATCATAGTTATAGAACATTTCTATCACCTCAGACATTTGTAATGGAAAGCACTCTCCTGGAGTGTTAACATGGTATGATAACTATTAAATGATTAAAACTATTTCCTCTGTTAAAATAACTAACTACCTTCTTTTCAAGTAAATCCCCAAGAGGGCAGAGGCTGTGAATATTTTACCCAAATGTAATCTCTAGCGTCTAGCACATAATTAAGTATTCCATAGGTATCTGATGTCTGACATTATAGTCTTGTTTGAGTTATATTAATATCCTCAAGTCAATGGGGGCTCCATAGGTAGACTTTAAATTTTCTGAGTTTTAGCTAATCATATTCACTAAATTACTTCAGAAAAGATTTAGGTCTTGGCGGGCCGCGGTGGCTCAGCGGGCAAGAGTGCTTGCCTGCCATGCCGGAGGACCCCGGTTCGATTCCCGGCCCCAGCCCATGTAAAAAACAAACAAACAAACAAAATATAATAAAACAAGAAAATGTTTAAAGATGTTTCCCTTTCTTTCTCCCTTCCTTCCTTCCATCCTTCCTTCCTTCTCTCTGTCTTTCCTTCCCTTCCTCCCTCTCTCTTTAAAAAAAAAAAAAAAAAAAGATTTAGGTCTTATTCATAGCCAATTCCATCCAAGAATAGGAAAATATGTCTCCTTACTTTGTTACTTCTGTATGAGTTCTTTCTGAAGTATGTAAGCAACTTATTTGTAAATAGCAAGTATGAACTCACACACAATAGTTTAACAGATAAAATGTTTTAAATATTCACTGAAGTTTTATTTAAAAATTATGGCATTCTCCTATATTCCGGAGCAGCTAAAAGAAAAAATATGAGAGGATCATACAGTAGCCCATGATAATCTCTGGGATCTATTCTGTAACCACTTTTTAAAGAGTGCTTTGAAAACTATTGCTTTTCTATTTCTTTGCTTTGTATATATGTTATACATACAACAAAAAAAGTTAAAAAAAAATTATGCCATTAAGATTTTAGAAAATCTTTCCCTTTTAACACATATTGAAACCAAGAAAAAATTGCTGCTACATGAAAGAACAGTAAAAGGCCTAATAATAATTTTGCACTTACACTGCCTCATTTTTTCTAATCGTATATTCATCGTGATCATCGTCAGAGCTGCTATCAGTTGCATCAGAATCCAGACCTTCTTCAACATGAGACAACAACCCTGTAGCAGATAGCGCAAATCTTTGGATTTCTGCAGTAGTACACTGTGCAAAACCATTTTTTGTATCACACCACAGTTTATTCTCTGCAGTCAATATACTGACTTCTGGCTTAATTTCAGTGCATTTTAATAAACTGTTATCCAAAATTGTAGTAGGTTCATGAAAGAGCTTCATTTTAGGAAATTGATGCTTCACAGAAAATTTCATTTGCTGACCATAGTGCTTAACGACATGCTTTGCCAGGAGCATCTGTAAATGTTTCTGAGTTCTTCTAGCCTGGCTGAGTAAAATTTTCTGTTTGCTTACACAATGAAGTAAACGAGCACTCACTTCTTCCTCTTTTTCAGCAGCTGAGGAGGAGCTGATAAGCACACTTGAGTGGTCAGGCCCAATTTTCTTTTGCGCACAGTGCAATAAACCCTTTTTAATCTCACCATCAGTTTCTTTTTCCAAAAGTGCATTCTTTTGGTACCATTTACAGTTTTGCAGTTGTACTTTATCTACATTACTATCTTTGGTTATATTTGAATCCAAAACATTTTGTACATCTGTCATGTGCTGGCTTATGGTATCTGATAAAGTTTCCTTTTTCATGAGCTCTTCAGAATGAGAATGATAGATTTTATTGAGCTGAATGTTGCTGCCATTACACAGTATGTTTTTCAGCTTACTGCAGTTGGGTTCCCCTAATTTCTTTTGTTTATAATTCTCATTGTACTTATTTAAAGTAGAATTAGAATTCATTAAAAGAACTGTCTGATAATGATTTGAAGACTGAGGGGAGCCAAAATGCTTTAAATTCACAAAATTTGTACTAAGTGTAGGCTCAGGAGTTGGAAATCCCAGCATCTGAGAAAAAGTGTCTCCCTTTAGCTTTTCATCTACAGTTCTTGGACTTTCCATGTGGAGCATCTTGTCAGACTCCATGGCACTTGGCAAAGATGAAAAGTGGATACCCTTTGCTGCTGCCTCCCTCAGAGCTGGGGTCATGGCGATTCCTGCAGATAATTACTGGAAACCTAAAATAATGTAAAAATAAATGATCAAATAACTAGCAAAAAATGTTGTTTATACTTTTTCCAAGGCCAACATACTTGATGTTTCTGATAAACATGAATGAAGCCAAATCTCTCTTTTATCTCTTCATTTTAACATTATCTCTGCTCTTTCCTGGCATTCAACAAGGATGAAACTATTCTTCCCTCTGACTGTGGGCTTAACACCTAAAACTCCAAGTTAAGCTGCACACTACCTAGCACAAAAAACATCCGACAAATATCTGTGGAAGTAATTATATCTCAGGATTCCTTTTAATGCCAATGTATAGTGAGAGTCAAAAGAAAAAGATTTCCAACCTGGAATATGGAAATCTTAAAAACTGACTCAATCCCACAATTTATTCTGAAATTAAGAACTTCTAATCCTCATAAAATACGAAAAAATGCTCTAAACCTCTATTTCTGAATTCAACCCTCAAAAACTGAAAATTATAAAACTAAAATATGCTAAATAATCTCTTTGTTGGAAGGCCTACATGAACTAAACTACAAACAAAATAAATTTTGCAGCTGTTAAAAATAAGTGAAAGTGAAAACTGAGCTATCTGCATTCTGCTTACATTTTCCCTAATAATTTGCAATATGTTTTTTCTCTTTTGAATAGTCATCAGTTATCTTTATGGATGTTACTATTGTCTTAAAAATAGTGGAAAATGTGCTAGATGGCCACTAAAGATTAATTCCACACAAATTTGAGAATGTTGTCATTTAAATGATCATCATTCATCATGCATGTTTAAACAAAAATCATGGAAAAGCATAATTACAGAGTAATAGATGCATTTATAGACTCTTCTTCAAAGTGAAAAAATATAAAACCATAAGTTCTGCATCACAGAAAAAGTTAATCCAATACCATCAAAAAGTATGAGGCTTGGATAGTTAATGAAAAAATTTATGTCATTAACAATTTTAAGTCTAGGAAGACCCTAACACTCTGAATTATTCCATGACTTATGTTTGAACACACAAGACAGGTAAGACAGTCACTTAAATAGCCATATTCCAATATCATACATCCCCAGGTGCTACTGGCTGTAATGGTAGTGCTTTCATTCCTACTTAAAAGCATAAAACCAAAGGCTGTTCTTTTGTAAATACTACCGAGACTACCAAGGATGAAGAAAAGGCAAGAACATTTCTGTATAGTAAAAAACAAAAACAAACAAACAAAAAAACACCATAAATAGGGTTAAAAGCAACTGATAAACATTTCTGGTAGACCAAGATAGTAGCATAAGATGCTTCGGAATTCAGTCCCACCACAAAATGTTTGAACAACTTGCAAAAACTGGCAAAGTCATTATCCTCATAGATCCCCCCAAAAGGTAGAAGGTTCAGTAACAAGGTGAGTGCCATATTAAATGGAGCTTAAAAATGATAGGAGTTCTTCATGGCACCTTGGTGACTGTCCCATAATCCCTCCCTTGTATGTTGTGAAACTAACCTGTACTCTCATTCTGGGTCTCTAGCCTTATTCTGTAGGAATAGGAGTAGCTCCTGTGAGCATACTGGAGTACAATTCCCTGGTAACCTATCAGTTGGCAGCCTGAAGGACAAAACCAAGAGATTTCTTTCTGGCTCATCATCACAGAACTTGCCCTGCAGGCAGAAACAGTATGCAGTTTACTAAAGCAATGTAAGAAATAATCAAATCAAAGAGGCACAGGACAAAGGATTACCAGTATCAAGACATACAATACAGCACCCAGGAGGGGAAGTAGGAGAGGCATTCTAATCCCTACAAATGGGGTATTCCTCAGATCATGAGCAAATGCCTAGACAGGATGCATGCTCAGAAAAAACAGAGATGCATGCTTTCACCTCAGGATAATGTTCCTGGAAGGAAGGCTAAACACTGAAGGACAGCACCAGCCAACACAAAGTCAATTTTCAAAGACTGTGAAGACTATTTCTTGCATTGAATTGTTTTTGTTAGCTTTTGGCCCTCAAGAAAATCTCTGTCATATCACTACCTGGATGCAAACTTAGTGAAGAGGCAGCTTAGTGAGTGAATTAGAGTTAAATATTAAAATGCACTGTGTGCAGCAAAAGACTGCAAGACAGGGTGGTGCAAGAATAGCTCAGTGGTCGAGCTCTCACCTGCCATGCCAGAGACCCAGGTTCAATTCCCGAAGCCTGCACATGCCAAAAGAAAAAAATTTTCTTTCTTCGATAGAAAGTAAATTAATTAAATAAAACAAAAGAGAAAGACAACAACAACAACAAAAAAGACTGCAAGACAAACAAAGAAAAGGCAAACAATGACCCAACCAAAGGAACAAGATAAAATTCAGAAACCATCAACAAAGAACACCAGACTTTGGACATATCAGATGTAGATTAAAACAAAATTACTTATAATATGCTCAAGGACAAAAAACGAAAACACAGAGTAAGAACTAAAGGATATCAGAAAAATGATGAGTGACCAATATGAAAATATCAATGATGACATAAAAATTTTTAAATGGAACCCAACTGACATACTAGAGTTAAGGATCATAATAACTAAAATAAAAAATTCTTCAGTGTTTAAACAGTGGATTGGAGCTGACAGAAGAAAGAATCAGTGACCTCAAAGACAATATAAATGAAATTATTCAGGATGAGGAACAGAAAGAAAAATAAATGAAGAAAAGTGAACAGAGCCTAAGAGAGCTATGAGATATCATCAAGTGTACCAATATACACATCATGGGTGTTCCAGAAGGAGAAGGGAGGGAGGGGTATAAAAAATACCCCCCCCAAAAAGGCAGAAAATTTCCCAAATTTAATGAAAGGCATGAATACATACATTCAAGAAGCCCAACAAACAGCAAACAGGATAAATTCAAAGAGAACCATACTGACATATGTTGTAGTCAAGATATCAAATGCCAAGAACAAAGAGAGAATTCTGAAAGCTGCAAGAGAAGAGCAATGTGTCATGTGCAAGGAAGCCCCAAAAAGATTGTGCTGATTTCTCCATGAAGCCATGGAGACAGGAAGGGAGTAGGACGAAATAGTTAAAATACTGAAGAAAAACAAGTATCAACTAGGAATTTTATATTTGGGAAGACTTTCAAAAATGAGTGAGAGTGAGATTTAGACCTTCCCAGAAAAACAAAAGTTGAGAATGTTGCCCTACAAGTGATGCTAAATGGAGTTCTTGAGATGTAAAGGAGACAGTAGATCGAAATGGCATAAAGAAATAAAAATCTCGTGTAAAGGTAACCGTCTAGATCATTATCAATCCCAGTATTTTACTGTAGTGTATTTTTGGTATGTAACTTCACTTTTTAAATTCTTACAGGCTCTACAATGCAAATGCATAAAGAGCACTGATAAATTTATGGCCTCATATACACAATGAAAATATATATAATTTGAACTAAAGTACTACAAAAAAAGCAAAAGGATGGAGGGACATAATATGGTTTGTGTATACCACTGAAATTAAGGTGTTACAAACCAAGTATGATTGTTATATATTTATTTTATTAAATTTATTATTAAATTTAAGCACCATGGTAGCCACAAAGAGCATATATGAACTACATACACAGAAGGAAATGAGAAGGGTCTCAAATGTTTCACTACCAAAAAATCAAACAAATCCAAAAGTAGGCTTTAGCAGAAGAACTGAAGGGAAAAAGGCATAAAATTTACAAAGACCAAGTAGCAAAGTGGAAGAGGAAAGTCCTGCATTATCAGTAGTTACTTAAATCATAAATGGATTAAACTCCCTGGTCAAAGGGCAGAGGTTGGTAGAATGGATAACAAAGCATGGCCTAACTTTATGCTTTTTACAAGAGACTCACCTTAAATTCAAAGACATAAGTTGAAAGTGAAAGGATAGAAAAAAATATTCTAGGAAAACTGTAACCAAAAGGGATAAGGGATAGCTCTACTAATATCAATTAAAACAAAATTTAAATAAAAAACTGCTTTAAGAACACAGGGGTAAGGAAGACAATGTCTATATTTTAGAACTACACATACTCTTTGAGACCAACCAAAGAAAGTTTATTTTGATCTGGAACTGAAATTTTCTGTACTGCATAATCTAATACAACAAATCTGTATAGCTCATTTGAACAAATGAAACACAGGAAGTAGAGAATAAGAAAGAGGTCCTTTAATACTGTATAGGTTATTGTAATGCCTGGACACATTCTAGGGTATATTAAGCAGATAATCAAAAAGTATTTGCAAAGTCCCCTGAGGGAAGAGAGAAAAAAAAATGAAACTATTAAATCTTACCATCAGGAATCCCAATACTGTGTCAAACTTTAGGGTCACCCAAATCAATAGGCCATGCCCTCGATCAGGAGGCTTACTCCTGTGAAGCTTATGTAGGTAGCACAGAAGCTTAGACTACCTCTAGGCATGCCTAAGAGTTACTTCTGGATGACTTCTGTTGTTGCTCAGATGTGGCCTCAGTCTCTCTAAGCCCAACTCTACAAGGGAAATCATTGCCCTTCCCTCTACGTGGGACATGACACCCAGGGGTGAACGTCTCCCTGGTGATACGGGAGATGACTCTCAGGGATGAGTTTGGCCCTGGCACCATGGGATCAACAATTCCATCCTGATTAAAAGGGGGGAAAGAAGTATAGTTTAATAAAGTATCAGTGGCAGAAAGAGTTCAAATAGAGTCGAGAGGCTATTCTGGAGGTTGCTCTTACGTAAGCTTCAGGTAGACCCTGCTACCTATCATAACCTGTCAGCCCCCAAACAGGACCATTCCAGCCAATCTTAAAGAACACCTAGGGCAATATGTAAGATTCCACAACGGTTCCATGCACTAGTGTAACTTTCCAGAAACCTACAACCACCAGATGGGTCCCTGGCCCAGATAAGTCCTGAAATCTAGCCCAGCCTCTCCAGAACATCAGATAGTTCCATCTCCTTACCCCGTATTAGTGGCAGACCCTTTCAATATCAAAAATTTAGAATTGCCATAGCCCAAACACCCCTAAAGAGAGGGATGGAAAGATCAAAGGATTATTGTAGAGTTATACAGAGAAGATAGGATTTAAGAAATGAATATGAATGCTGAATCATTAAATTGATATCAATTTTAGTCTCCAGTGTTTTAAAGCAGCTAGAAGTAAACACCTAAAATTGTGAAATTGTAACCCATGCTAAAGTCTGAAATATGTTCTGGCAACTAATTGTGGTGCTGTGCTTTGAAATTTATAGGTTTTTTATATGTATGTTATTGTTCACAAAAAAAAGAAGGAAAAAAAGTTGATTGTGATGATAAAAAAATATTTAAACCCTCTAGCCTCCTATATTCTGGAGCAGCTAGAAGGAAAAATATGAGAGGGTCATATGGTAGCCCATGACAAACTCTGAAATTTGTCCTGTAACCACTTGTTGAAGAATGCTTTGAAAACTATTGCTCTTTTATTTCTTTGCTTTGCATATATGATAGACTATATAATAAAAAAAAAGTTTAAAACTGCTTTAAGGAAAAAACAAGGACACTCTATACTAATATAAGGTTTAATACAAGAAGAATATATAACAATTGTAAATACAATATCCACCTAAATGTACAGCCCCAAAATATATGAAGCAAATATTGACAGATTTGAAGGAAGAAATAGTTGCACATTAATAGTAGGAGACTTCAATATACCACTTTCAACGATGGACAGAACATTTAGAAGATGAACAAGAAAACAGAATGCTTAAACGATAATACAAACCCATTAGACCTAACACATATATATAGATCACCTCAACCAAGAGCTGCAGAATACACATTTATTTCTAGTGCACACGGGTCATTCTCCAGGACAGACCACATATTAGGTCACAAAATGTCTCAATTTTGTGAAATACAACGTATCTTCTGTGACCACAATGAAAGCAAGAAATCAATAATAGAGAAAGAATTGGAAAATTTTACAATACATGGAAATTAATTAAACAAAGCATTATTTAAGAATGGGTCACTTATTTAAGAATGGGACACTGGGTCACTGAAAAAATCACAGGGAAAATTAGGAAATATAGTGAATGAAAACAAAATACAACAAAACATATGGCATACAACCAAGGCAATACTAAGAGAGAAATGCATAGTTCTAAGTGCTTACAATAAGAAAGTAGAAAAATTTCAGAGAAGTAACCTCTAAACTGAAGGAATTAGAAAAAGAGCATACAAAACCCTAGTGAGAAGAAAGGAAATGAAAATGTTTAGAGCAGAGTCAGACAAGAGAAAAAAATTTTAAATAGGGAGAATCAATGAAATCAAAAGATAGTTATTTGAGAAAAAAAAAGATAGTTATTTGAGAAGTTCAATAAAAATGACAAACCTATAGAGGGATTCACATGCAAAAAACAAAAAAAAACCCAGAGAGGATGTAAATAACTAAAATAAAAAAATTAAAGGATAGACATTACTACTGACTCCACAAAAATAAAAAGGATTATAAACTGTTCATATTATCATGAACAATTATATGCTAAAAAATTAAATAATCTAGATAAAAAGAACAAATTCCTAGAAAAACCCAAATTACCTAAAATTACCCAAGAAGAAATAGAAAATTTCAACAGACCAGTAACAAGAAAAGAGACTGAATTAGTATTCAAAAATCTTCCAACAAAAAAAAAGTGTGGGACCAGATGTCTTCACAGCTGAATTTTACCAAATGTTCAAAGAAGAATTAACAACAATCCTGCTAAAATTACTCCAAAAACTGAAAGGCTCCCAAGATTTGTAATTGAAGAGGAAGGAATACTTACTAACTCATTCTATGATTTTATTTAATGAGAAATGAAAATTAAAATATATCTCAGTAATACAGATGTAAAAATCCTCAACAAAATATTAACAAACACATCCAACAGCACATTAAAAGGATTATGCTCATAATCAACTGGGATTTATCCCAGGAAAGCAAGGGCAGCTCAACATAAGAAAATTAATGTAATTTGCCACATTAATAGAATGAAGGGGAAAAACTATATAATCATCTCAACTGATGCAGAAAAAGCATTTGACAAAATCTAAAAACTTTCTTGACAAAAACACTAAGAAAACTGGGAATAGAAAGAAACATGATAGAGGGTGGTTTAGTGTCCTTGCCTGCTCAAGCAAATATCATGCGCTAGTTTGACTTAAACAATGGGAATTTAATAGCTCACAGTTTTGAGGCTAAGAAAAAATCCAAATCAATGCATCATCAAAGCAATGTTTTTTTTCCCCAAAAACTGGCATTCTGGGGCTGGCTGACAGTGATCCTTGTCCTTGGCTTGTGTCACATGGCAATTGCACATAGTGAACTCTCCTATCTCTTCTGGGTTCCTTTGAATTTCAGCTTCTTGCATACTGTGGCTTTGTTTCTGTGTCTGTTTCATTCTGCTTATAATAGGATTAAGACTCACCCTGGGCCACATTTTAACTGAAGTAACCATAACAAAAGTTCTTACTTACAATGGGTTCACACCCATAGGAATGAATTAAATTTAAGAACATGTTTTTCGGGGGAACAGTCAGCTCCAAACCACCATAAAGCGCATATATGAAAAATCCTCAGCTAATATACTCAATGGTGAACGACTAAAAACTTCCCCCTAACATCAATAACAAGGGAAGGACACCCACTGTCAAATCTGTTATTCAACATTGCACTGGAGGTTCCAGTTAGAGGAATTAAGGAAGAAACAGAAATAAAAGACACCATATTTGGAAAGGAAGAGATAGAAGTTTCCCTATGCAGAGATGACATAATTCTACATACAGGAAATACTGTAAGGCCCACAACAAAGCTACTAGATCTAAAAAACAATTCAGCAAAGTGTCAGTGTACAAGATCAACACTCAAAAATCAGTAGTTTTCCATATACTAGTTTCCATATACTAGTAATGAATAATATGAAGAGGAAATCAAGAAAAAAAATTCCATTTACAATAGCAACTAAAAAGATTCAAATATCTAGGAATACATTTAACTAAAAATGTAAAGGATTTATATACATAGAAAACTACAAAACTTTGCCAGAAGAAATCAAAGACCTAAATATACTGAAGTGCATTCCCTGTAGTGGACTAGAAGACTAAGTATTGTTAAATGTTAATCCTACCCAAAAAGATTTACAGATTCAATGTACTCACAAACAAAATTCCTAGAGCCTTCTTTGCAGAAATGGAAAAGGTAATTATGAAGTTCACATGGAAGGGTAAGGAACCTCAAATTGCCAAAGCCGTCTTGAAAAAGAAGAAAGTTTAAGGACTCAGACTTGTGAATTTTAAAACTTATTACAAAGCTTCAGTAATCAGGACAACATGGTATTCAGATGGAGGTGGCTGAAAGACACACTGACTGAGTAGCAGACTGGAGAGCAATGGTGTATACATGTAACTGAACATAGCGCTGCTACAAAAAGTAATGAAGTTGTGAGGCATACAATGATGTGAATGAACATGTGGAACATTTGGTGAGGCAAAATAAGCCAGAACAAAAGAGCAAGCATTGTAGGATCTCATTTAGAAAATACTTATAAGAAAACTGGGGCCTAGACTGTAAGCTCTTAGAGCAGTCACGTTTAGTCTGGAGTGGTAAATTCTATTTATGGATTTTGAAGGGCTGTTTTATATATGTATAACCTGGTATTTAGAGATAAGAATGAAGCCAATCAGGTTGGGATTGAGGTAATTCAGAACACAGGGGTAAGGAAGACATTGTCTATATTTTAAGCCTCACTTACTCTTTGAGATTAATGGAAGAAAGGTTTATTTTGTCAGGTACCTAAATTTTCTGTAGCACATAATCTAATTCAACCTCTCTGGATAGATCATTTCAATAATCCAAACACAGGGAGCTCAGAATAAGAATAAGAGCCTTTAATCTGCATAGCTTAATGTAATACCTAGATACATCCCGGAGTATAGTAAGCAGATAATCAAAATGCATTGGCAAAGTCTTTTGAGGAATGGCAGAAACAATATGGAACTATTAAACTTTACCAGTGGAGAAAACCAGATACTGTATCAAACATTAGGGACATCAAAATCAATAGGCCAAGGCCTTGATCTTGAGGCTTGCTTTTGTGAATCTTATAGCGGAGAAGCTTAGACTACCTATAGGTATGCCTAAGAATCACCTCCAGAGCACCTCTTCTGTTGCTCAGATGTGTTCTCTCTCTCTCTCTCTCTCTAGCTCGCTCGCTCTCTCGCTCTCTCTCTTTCTCTCTCTTTCTCTCTCTCCCTCTCTCTCTTTCTCCCCCCCCCCCCCCACCAGCTCGCTTGCTCTCTCTCTCTGCCCAAATCTGCAAGTGAAACCATTGTCCTTCCCTCTACATGGGACATGACATCCAGGGATTAAAGTCTCCCTTGAGGTATGGGAGATGACTCCCAGGGATGAGTCTGGCTCTGACACTGTGGATACAAGGGTATCCTGACAAAATGGGGAGGAAGAAGTGTAAAAAATAAGGTATCAGTGGCTGAGAGAGTTCAAATAGAGTTGAAAGGCTTAAAAAAGCTTCAGTTAGCCATTGCTACTACTATAACTTGCCAAACCCCAACCAAAACCATTTCTGCCAATCCTAAAGAATACCTAGAGATTCTATAAAGGTTCCATGCACTAGGGTAACTTTCCAGAAACTTACAACATGCAGATGGGTCCCTGGACCAGATAAATCCTGAAATGGAGAGGTGCCAGCCTTTCCAGAACATCAACTAGTTCCATCCCCCTATCCCATATTATCAACAGGCCCTCTCAACATGGAAAAGTTATAATGGCCATAGCCCAAATATCCCTAAAAAGTGAAAGAAAGATCAAAGGTGATGGTGAAGTTATACAGAAAAAGTCAGGTTAAACAAATGAGTATGAGTGCTGTATCAGTATATTAATATTTCTTTTAGTCTCCAGTACCTTAGAGTACCTATGATTGTGGAACTGTAACCCATACCAAACTTTGAAATCTGCTCTACAATGAATTGTTGCAATGTACTTTGAAATTTATTGTTTTTCTTGTATATATGTTATTTTTCACAAAAAAGAAAAAAAAAGAAGAGTATAATAGAGAAGATATGATTTAACAAATGAATATGACTGCTGAATCAATATATTGATATTTGTTTAGGTCTCCAATATCTTGGAGCAACAAGAATAAAAAATGAGAAATCATGGAACTGTAGCTCATATCAAACTTTAAAATCTGTTGTATAATTACTTGTTAAAATATATTTGGAAATTTATTGCTTTTTTGTATAAATGTTATTTTTCACACACACACACAAAATCTAAACAAAACAGTGTGGCACAGGCACAAGGACAGACATATGGACCAATGAATTTAACTGAGATTTAAGAAATAAGCCTTACATCTATGACTAATTGATTTTTTTAAGTCCACTCAATGGGGAAAAAACAGTCTCTTCAACAAACGGTGCTGGGAAAACTGAAAACCCATATGCAAAAGAATGAAGATAGAGCTCTACTTCACACCATATACAAAAAGTTAACTCAAACTGAATCAAACACCTAAATATCAGAACTAAACTATAAAACTACTAAAAAATAAAAAAATTAGGGGAGTATCTTCAGGACCTTGTATTAGACAATGATTTCTTACAATTTACACCAAAAAATGAGTGAAAGAAAAAAAATAGACAAATGGCAATTTTATCAAAATTAAAAACTTTTGTACACCAAACGGCTTTATCAAGAAAGTAAACAATAACCCACAGAATGGGAATAAATATTTGGAAACCATATGTGCTGGTTTGAAAGGATGTATGTCCCCTAGAAAAGCCATGTTTTAATCTAAATCCTATTTCATAAAGGCAGAATAATCCCTATTCAATACTGCATGTTTGAAACTGTAATCAGATCATCTCCCTGAAAATGTGATTTAATCAAGAGTGTTGTTAAACTGGATTAGTTTAACATGTCTTCACCCATTTGGGTGGGTCTTGACAAGTTTCTGGAGTCCTATAAAAGAGGAAACATTTTGGAGAATAAGAGATTCAAAGAAAGCAAAGCAGAACAACATAGCCACGAGAAGGAGAGTCCACCAGCCAGTGACCTTTGGAGATGAAGGAAAATGCTCCTAGAGAGCTTCATGAAACAAGAAGCCAGGAGAAGAAGCTAGCAGATGATGCCATGTTTGCCATGTGCTGTTCCAGATGAGAAGAACGCTGGCCGTGTTCACCATGTGCCCTTCCAGATAAGAGAGAAACTCTGACTGTGTTTGCCATGTGCCCTTTCACTTGAGAAAGAAACTGTGAACTTCATCAGCCTTCTTGAACCAAGGTATCTTTTCCTGGATGTCTTTGATTAGACATTTCTATAGACTTGTTTTAACTGGAACATTTTCTCAGCCTTAGAACTGTAAACTGGCAACTTATTAAATTCCGCTTTGTAAAGGCCATTCTGTTTCTGGTGTATTGCATTCCAGCAGCTAGCAAACTAGAACACCATATATCTGATAAGGGTTTAATATTCAGAAAATAAAAAGAACTTACTAACAAAAATACAAATAACTCCCCCCCCAAAATGGGCAAAACACTAGAACTGACATTTTTGCAAAGAAGATAAACAAATGACCAATAATCACTAGAAAAGATGTTCAGTCTCATTAGCTATTAAGGAAACAGAAATCAAAACCACAATGAGATACCATCTCTCACAGCCACTAAAATGGGTAGTATGGGGGGAAAAAACGGAAAAATAAACATTGTTGTGGATGTTCAAAAATAGGAACGCTCATACACTGCTGAGAGGAATGAAAATTCTGCAGCTGCTGAGGAAAATAGTTTGGCTGTTCCTGAAAACAGTGGCTATTCCTCAAAAGGTAAAGCATAGAATTCCATGTGACCTGGAAATCCCATTTCTAGGTATATACCCAAAAGAACTGAAAGCAGGGACTTAAACAGATATTTGCACACCCATGTTTATGCAGCATACTCACAAGTGCCAAAAGATGGAAACAAACCAAACGTCCATCAACAGATGAATGTAAAACAAATGTGGTATTTCATATATGTACTGGAATATTATTTGGCTGTAAAAAGGGATGAAATTCTGACGTGTGTGATAACATGGATTAACTATGAAGACAGTATATTGAGTGAAATAAGCCAGATACAAAAGAAGAAAACTTATATGATTTCACTTATTTGAAATAATTAGAATATGCAAATTAATAAAGTCAGAAAATAGAAAAACTCATTATCAGGGGTTGGGGGTAGGAAATGGGGAGTTAAAACTTAACTGGTACAGAATTTCTTTTGGAGTAATGGGGAAATTTTGGTAATACATGGGGTGATGGTGGTACATCAATATATTTAATATTTATATTTAAATATAATTAAAATCACTGACATATATTAACAGTGGATAAAAAAATGAAAATATAGGTTGTATATATGTTACCAGAATAAAAAGTTTTAAAATCCATGGAACTGTGCAACACAAAGAGCAAACCCCAATGTAAACGATGGGCTATAGTTAATAGAGTTAACAGTATAATCACAATAATTTTATTTCATCAATTACAATAAAGTAACCACAGTAAGGCAAAATGTCAAGAACAGGGAAACTTGTGCATGATGGAGGTACTATACTAGAACTCTACTTCCTGCATTATTTAACTGTAAACCATAACCTGATCTAAAAAATTTCTTTTTCATTTAAAAATATATTGTAATTACTCCCAGGTAAAGATGGCGGCTTAACAAAGTGCGTGTTTTAGTTCGTCCTCCAGAACAACTACTAAATAAACAGAAACAGTACAGAACAGTTCCTGTGGCCACATCAGTGACCAGACACACAGCGTACCCCAGTCTGGACCAGCTGGACCAGCTGCAAGCACCCCCCAGAACTGTGAGTTCCCAAAGTGGTGGCGGCCAGCGCCCCTCCCCCACAGGCCGCTTCCCAGAGGGGAAAGGAAAGGACTTTACCAGCAGCAGGGACTGGGCACAATCAAACGCCAACTGTGGAACTAATTAACAAATTCTGACTACTAAAAATAGGCCCCCAGCTTAGATGAACCTGATCAGAGCGGAGGTTGCTCATTTTTGCCCCGGCGCCAAGGGGGCAGGACTGACAGAAAAAGGGGGGGGGAAAAAGAAGGAAACAGAGGTTTCTGTGGCTGTGTATCTACAAAGGCTTGACTGCCTCTGGATACAGCGGCAGGACTTTTCAGGCTGCAACTGCCCCAGGCATAGGCAGAAGTGAGCTCTTTTGGGGGCTTATCTGGAGCTTGTGCCTTCCCCAGGGGAGGGGTGAAGCCCCACCCAGGTGGAATCCCTCCATGAAGGAATTCAGACACCAGGGCTCAGTAGTTTGAAGCCATTAAAACCAGCCTACAACCTCTCCTCTGTCTCCACCATGCCCCCAGCAGGGAGAGTCTGCCAAAGTTAAAGGTACTGCATCATCTTATGCTGGTGGGACCTGCAGTCAGACAAGCGCCACATATTGGGCAGGATAAGAAAAACAGAGTCCAGAGACTTCACAGGAAAGTCTTTCAACCTGCTGGGTCTCACCCTCAGGGAAAACCAACGTAGGTGACTCTTTCCTCCTAATGGGAGGACAGTTTGGTCTGGGAAAATCTGGCTGGGGTCTATAATATCTAAGTAGACCCTCCTAAGTGTGTGAGGGGGAAGGCACCACACAAGCAGGGCAAGAAACAAGAAAACAAGAACTGAAAAATTCTCCTCTGTTAAACAAAACTTAAGCTAAAGGTCCAGAAAAAGCTGAACTAAATGTCAAAGAACAGATAGACAACAAATTCATCCAGCAAGAAAACCCTAGATAAAATGAGTGAAAGCAATCTCCAGAATAAACTAATTAAGGTAATTAAATGCCTAGATGCCAGCAAAAAATAACAAATCACACTAGGAAAATGGAAGATATGGCCCAGTCAAAGGAACAAACCAACAATTCAAAAGACATACAGGAGCTGAAACGATTAATTCAGAATGTACGAACAGACATGGAAAACCTCATCAAAAACCAAATCAATGAATTGAGGGAGGAGATAAAGAAGGCAAGGAAAGAACAAAAAGAAGAAACTGAAAGTCTGTAAAAACAAATCACAGAACTTATGGGAATGAAAGACACAGTAGAAGAGATGAAATAAAACAATGGAAACCTACAATGGTAGATTTTGAGAGACAGAACATAGGATTTCTAAACTGGAGGACGGAACATCTGAAATCCAACAAGAAACAGAAACTATTGGAAAAATATGAGCAGGGGACTTCCTGGAAGATGGCGGCTTAGTAAGACGCGCGGATCTTAGTTTCTTCTCCAGGACAGCTACTAGGGGAGTAGAAACGATACAGAAAGCGCCCAAAGCCACAACAGAGATAAAAAAGACAGCGTACCCCATCCTGGAACAGCTGGCTGGCTGAGAGAAGCAGCTCGGGTGAGATCGCCGAGGCGCGCGGGCTTCACCAGGCGTGGCGGCAAGCGGCCGGAGTTATTCCCTTCCCCCTTCCCGGGCCGGCTTGGAGAATTGGAGAGGTGGTCCCCTGAAACCAAGGCGGGTGGCGCCCACACCACACGCGCCCCCCCAGACCAACTGAGAGAATTGGATCGGAAACCCCCAGGCCGTGGAGAACGGTGACGGGTGGGGGAGGCCCCTTCCAAACCCGTGACTCCCGGGGAACGTGCACTCTCTCGGGCGGGCCGCTGCCGCTGGCGCCCTCCCGCCACGCTTGTCGCCCAGGGCCGACTAGGAAATTCGGACGGGCTCTTTCCTGGGCTGCGGCGACCAGCAACCCTCCCTGCGTTCGGACCCCGGGCCGGCTCAAGCCGCTTCGGCTAGCGAATCCCCCGGACGGCGAGAGTTTTCCAAAGTTTAAGGTCCCACAGCACCTTTTACTGGTGGGACCCGCAGACAAACGTCTGCCACGAGCGCCACCTACTGGGCAGGATAAGAAAAACAGAACCCAGAGATCTCACAGGAAAATCTTCCAAACTTTTGCATCCAATACCCAGGGAAATCTGTCTAAATGCGCAGACGCCAACAGAAGATAACGGATCACGCTCAAATAATTGAAAATATGGCCCAGTCAAAGGAACAAACCAATAGTTCAAATGAGATACAGGAGCTGAGACAACTAATGCTAAATATACGAACAGAAATGGAAAACCTCTTCAAAAACGAAATCAATAAATTGAGGGAGGACATGAAGAAGACATGGGCTGAACATAAAGAAGAAATAGAAAAACTGAAAAAACAAATCGCAGAACTTATGGAAGTGAAGGACAAAGTAGAAAAGATAGAAAAAACAATGGATACCTACAATGATAGATTCAAAGAGACAGAAGATAGAATTAGTGATTTGGAGGATGGAACATCTGAATTCCAAAAACAAACAGAAACTATCAGGAAAAGAATGGAAAAATTTGAACAGGGTATCAGGGAACTCAAGGACAATATGAACCGCACAAATATACGTGTTGTGGGTGTCCCAGAAGGAGAAGAGAAGGGAAAAGGAGGAGAAAAACTAATGGAAGAAATCTTCACTGAAAATTTCCCAACTCTTATGAAAGACCTAAAATTACAGATCCAAGAAGTGCAGCGTACCCCAAAGAGATTAGACCCAAATAGGCGTTCTCCAAGACACTTACTAGTTAGAATGTCAGAGGTCAAAGAGAAAGAGAGGATCTTGAAAGCAGCAAGAGAAAAACAATCCATCACATACAAGGGAAACCCAATAAGACTATGTGTAGATTTCTCAGCAGAAACCATGGAGGCTAGAAGACAGTGTGATGATATATTTAAATTACTAAAAGAGAAAAACTGCCAACCAAGACTCCTATATCCAGCAAAATTGTCCTTCAAAAATGAGGGAGAAATTAAAACATTCTCAGACAAAAAGTCACTGAGAGAATTTGTGACCAAGAGACCAGCTCTGCAAGAAATACTAAAGGGAGCACTAGAGTCAGAACCAAAAAGACAGAAGAGAGAGGTATGGAGAAGAGTGTAGAAAGAAGGAAAGTCAGATATGATATATATATAATACAAAAGGCAAAATGGCAGAGGAAAATATTATCCAAACAGTAATAACACTAAATGTTAATGGACTGAATTCCCCAATCAAAAGACATACATTGGCAGAATGGATTAAAAAACAGGATCCTTCTATATGCTGTCTACAGGAAACACATCTTAGACCCAAAGATAAACATAGGTTGAAAGTGAAAGGTTGGGAAAAGATATTTCATGCAAATAACAACCAGAAAATAGCAGGAGTGGTTATACTAATATCCAACAAGTTAGACTTCAAATGTAAAACAGATAAAAGAGACAAAGAAGGACACTATATACTAATAAAAGGAACAATTAAACAAGAAGACATAACAATCATAAATATTTATGCACCGAACCAGAATGCCCCAAAATACGTGAGGAATACACTGCAAACACTGAAAAGGGAAATAGATACAAATACCATAATAGTTGGAGACTTCAATTCCCCACTCTCATCAATGGACAGAACATCTAGACAGAGGATCAATAAAGAAATAGAGAATCTGAATATTACTATAAAGGAGCTAGACTTAACAGACATTTATAGGACATTACATCCCACAACAGCAGGATACACCTTTTTCTCAAGTGCTCATGGATCATTCTCAAAGATAGACCATATGCTGGGTCACAAAGCAAGTCTTAACAAATTTAAAAAGATTGAAATCATACACAACCACTTTCTCGGATCATAAAGGAATGAAGTTGGAAATCAATAATAGGCGGAATGCCAGAAAATTCACAAATACCTGGAGGCTCAACAACACACTCTTAAACAACGAGGGGGTCAAAGAAGAAATTGCAAGAGAAATTAGTAAATACCTCGAGGCAAATGAAAATGAAAACACAACATATCAAAACTTATGGGACGCAGCAAAGGCAGTGCTAAGAGGGAAATTTATTGCCCTAAATGCCTATATCAGAAAAGAAGAAAAGGCAAAAATGCAGGAATTAACTGTTCAATTGGAAGAACTGGAGAAAGAACAGCAAACTAATCCCAAAGCAAGCAAAAGGAAAGAAATAACAAAGATCAGAGTAGAAATAAATGAAATTGAAAATATGAAAACAGTAGAGAAAATCAATAAGACCAGAAGTTGGTTCTATGAGAACATCAATAAGATTGATGGGCCCCTATCAAGATTGACAAAAAGAAGAAGAGAGAGGATGCAAATAAATAAGATCAGAAATGGAAGAGGAGACATAACTACTGACCTCACAGAAATAAAGGAGGTAATAACAGGATACTATGAACAATTTTACGCTAATAAATACAACAATTTAGATGAAATGGACGGGTTCCTGGAAAGACATGAACAACCAACTTTGACTCAAGAAGACATAGATGACCTCAACAAACCAATCACAAGTAAAGAAATTGAATTAGTCATTCAAAAGCTTCCTAAAAAGAAAAGTCCAGGACCAGATGGCTTCACATGTGAATTCTACCAAATGTTCCAGAAAGAATTAGTACCAATTCTCCTCAAACTCTTCAAAAAAATCGAAGTGGAGGGAAAACTGCCTAATTCATTCTATGAAGCCAACATCACCCTCATACCAAAACCAGGCAAAGATATTACAAAAAAAGAAAACTACAGACCAATCTCTCTAATGAATACAGATGCAAAAATCCTCAATAAAATTCTAGCAAATCGTATCCAACAACACATTAAAAGAATTATACATCATGACCAAGTAGGATTCAGCCCAGGTATGCAAGGATGGTTCAACATAAGAAAATCAATTAATGTAATACACCATATCAACAAATCAAAGGAGAAAAATCACATGATCATCTCAATTGATGCAGAGAAGGCATTCGACAAGATTCAACATCCTTTCCTGTTGAAAACACTTCAAAAGATAGGAATACAAGGGAACTTCCTTAAAATGATAGAGGGAATATATGAAAAACCCACAGCTAATATCATCCTCAATGGGGAAAAATTGAAAACTTTCCCCCTAAGATCAGGAACAAGACAAGGATGTCTACTATCACCACTATTATTCAACATCGTGTTGGAGGTTCTAGCCAGAGCAATTAGACAAGAAAAAGAAATACAAGGCATCAAAATTGGAAAGGAAGAAGTAAAACTATCACTGTTTGCAGACGATATGATACTATACGTCGAAAACCCGGAAAAATCCACAACAAAACTACTAGAGCTAATAAATGAGTACAGCAAAGTAGCAGGTTACAAGAACAACATTCAAAAATCTGTAGCATTTCTATACACTAGTAATGAACAAGCTGAGGGGGAAATCAAGAAACGAATCCCATTTACAATTGCAACTAAAAGAATAAAATACCTAGGAATAAATTTAACTAAAGAGACAAAAAAACCTATATAAAGAAAACTACAAAAAACTGCTAAAAGAAATCACAGAAGACCTAAATAGATGGAAGGGCATACCGTGTTCATGGATTGGAAGACTAAATATAGTTAAGATGTCAATCCTACCTAAATTGATTTACAGATTCAATGCAATACCAATCAAAATCCCAACAACTTATTTTTCAGAAATAGAAAAACCAATAAGCAAATTTATCTGGAAGGGCAGGGTGCCCCGAATTGCTAAAAGCATCTTGAGGAAAAAAAACGAAGCTGGAGGTCTCGCGCTGCCTGACTTTAAGGCATATTATGAAGCCACAGTGGTCAAAACAGCATGGTATTGGCATAAAGATAGATATATCGACCAATGGAATCGAATAGAGTGCTCAGATATAGACCCTCTCATCTATGGACATTTGATCTTTGATAAGGCAGTCAAGCCAACTCACCTGGGACAGAGCAGTCTCTTCAATAAATGGTGCCTAGAGAACTGGATATCCATATGCAAAAGAATGAAAGAAGACCCATCTCTCACACCCTATACAAAAGTTAACTCAAAATGGATCAAAGATCTAAACATTAGGTCTAAGACCATAAAACAGTTAGAGGAAAATGTTGGGAGACATCTTATGGATCTTACAACTGGAGGCGGTTTTATGGACCTTAAACCTAAAGCAAGAGCACTGAAGAAGGAAATAAATAAATGGGAACTCCTCAAAATTAAACACTTTTGTGCATCAAAGAACTTCATCAAGAAAGTAGAAAGACAGCCTTCACAATGGGAGACAATATTTGGAAATGATATATCAGATAAAGGTCTAGTATCCAGAATTTATAAAGAGATTGTTCATCTCAACAACAAAAAGACAGCCAACCCAATTACAAAATGGGAAAAAGACTTGAACAGACACCTCTCAGAAGAGGAAATACGGATGGCCAAGAGGCACATGAAGAGATGCTCAATGTCCCTGGCCATTAGAGAAATGCAAATCAAAACCACAATGAGATATCATCTCACACCCACCAGAATGGCCATTATCAACAAAACAGAAAATGACAAGTGCTGGAGAGGATGCGGAGAAAGAGGCACACTTATCCACTGCTGGTGGGAATGTCAAATGGTGCAACCACTGTGGAAGGCAGTTTGGCGGTTCCTCAAAAAGCTGAATATAGAATTGCCATACGACCCAGCAATACCATTGCTGGGTATCTACTCAAAGGACTTAAGGGCAAAGACACAAACGGACATTTGCACACCAATGTTTATAGCAGCGTTATTTACAATTGCAAAGAGATGGAAACAGCCAAAGTCTCCATCAACAGAAGAGTGGCTAAACAAACTGTGGTATATACATACGATGGAATACTATGCAGCTTTAAGACAGGATAAACTTATGAAGCATGTATTAACATGGATGGACCTAGAGAACATTATGCTGAGTGAGTTTAGCCAAAAACTAAAGGACAAATACTGTATGGTCCCACTGATGTGAACAGACATTCGAGAATAAATTTGGAATATGTCCTTGATAACAGAGTCCAGCAGGAGGTAGAAACAGGGTAAGATAATGGCCAATTGGAGTTGAAGGGATACAGACGGTGTAACAGGACTAGATACAAAAACTCAAAAATGGACAGCACAATAATACCTAATTGTAAAGTAATCATGTTAAAACACTGAATGAAGCTGCATCTGAGCTATAGCTTTTTGTTTTGTTTTGTTTTGTTTTGTTTTGATTTTACTATTATTACTTTTATTTTTTTTCTCTATATTAACATTCTATATCTTTTTCGGTTATGTTGCTAGTTCTTCTGAACCAATGCATATGTACTAAGAAATGATGATCATGCATCTATGTGATGATGTTAAGAATTAATGATTGCATATGTAGAACGGTATGCTCTCTAAATGTTGGGTTAATTTCTTTTTTCCGTTAATTAAAAAAAAAAAAAAAAGAGAAGGGATAATTGGAGCTGAAGGGATACAGACTGTACAACGGGACTGGATATAAAAACTCAGAAATGGACAGCACAATACTACCCAATTGTAATGCAATTATGTTAAAACACTGAATGAAGCTGCATGTGAGGTATAGGTTTTTTGTTTTTGGTTTTTTTTTTTTTTTCTTTCTATTATTGTTTTAATTCTTATTCTGTTGTCTTTTTATTTCTTTTTCTAAATCGATGCAAATGTACTAAGAAATGATGAATATGCAACTATGTGATGTTATTAAGAATTACTGATTGTACATGTAGATTGGAATGATTTCTAATTGTTTTGTTAACTCTTTTTTTAATTAATAAAAAAAAAAATATGAGCAGGGACTCAGGGAATTGAAAGACAATATGAAGCGCACGAATATACGTGTTGTGGGTGTCCCAGAAGGAGAAGAGAAGGGAAAAGGAGGAGAAAACCTAATGGAGGAAATTATCACTAAAAATTTCCCAACTCTTATGAAAGACTTAAAATTAAAGATCCAAGAAGTGCAGCATACCCCAAAGAGAATAGATCCAAATAGACATACTCCAAGACATTTAATAATCAGAATGTCAGAGCTCAAAGAGAAAGAGAGGATCTTGAAAGCAGCAAGAGAAAAGCAATCCATCACATACAAGGAAAGCCCAATAAGACTATGCACAGATCTCTCAGCAGAAACCATGGAGGCAAGAAGACAGTGGGATAATATATTTAAATTATTAAAAGAGAAAACCTGCCAACCAAGAATTCTATATCCAGCAAAATTGTCCTTCAAAAATGAGGGAGAAATTAAAACATTTTCAGACAAAAAATCACTGAGAGGATTTGTGACCAAGAGACCAGCTCTGCAAGAAATACTAAAGGGAACACTAGAGACAGATATGAAGACAGAAGAGAGAGGTGTGGTGAAGAATGTAGAAAGGAAGACTATGAGTAAAGGTAAAAAGAAGGAAAATTAGATATGACATATAAAATCCAGAAGGCAAAATAATAGAAGAAAGTACTACCCATGCAGTAATAACACTGAATGTTAATGGATTAAACTCTGCAATCAAAAGACATAGTCTGGCAGAATGGATTAAAAAACAGGACCCATCTATATGCTGTCTCTACTCAAAGGACACAAGGCCAAGGACACAAATGGACATTTACACACCAATGTTTATAGCAGCATTATTAACAATTACCAAGAGATGGAAACAGCCAAAATGTCCATCAACAGACAGTTGACTAAACAAACTGTGACATTTACATAAGATGGAATATTATGCAGCTGTAAGACAGAATAAAGTTATGAAATATGTAACAACATGAATGGACCTTAAGAACATTATGCTGAGTGTGATTAGCCAGAAACAAAAGGGCAAATACTGTACGGTCTCACTGATATGAACTGACATTAGTGAATAAACTTGGAATATTTCCTTGGTAACAGAGACCATCAGGAGATAGAAATAGGGTAAGATATTGGGTAATTGGAGCTGAAGGGATACAGATTGTGCAACAGGAGTGAATATAAAAACTCAGAAATGGACAGCACAATACTACCTAACTGTAATACAATTATGTTAAAACACTGAATGAAACTGCATATGAGAATGATAGAGGGAGGAGGGCTGGGGCATAAATGAAATCACAAAGGTAGACGATAAAGATTTAGATGGTGTAATCTAGGAATGCCTAGAGTGTATAATGATAGTGACTAAATGTACAAATTTAAAAATGTTTTTGCATGAGGAAGAACAAAAGAATGTCATTACTGCAGTGTGCTGAAAATAGATGGTAATTAATATTTTAAAATTTCAACTAATGTGTGAGACTAAAGCAAAAAATGTTTATTTGGTACAAATCTATACTTTGACTACTGCATCTCCTAATATAACTTATGTAGATAGTTGATTGAACACCTTAAGTACATGGAACATTGTATAGGACATGAGATTTTGTTGGTTTGTCCAGGTGATGCCCTGATGAATCCCAGAGCGATTTGTTCAGTGAGTGGGAAAGTATTTGCAAAGTCCCCTTCGGGGAATGGTGAGAACGGGGGAAAACTCAACTTCCCCAAGTTGAATTCTTGATATTCTCACAAGCAGTGTGGACAACCAAAGCTATAGGCTGAGCTCCCAGTCTTGGGGTTTGTTCATATGAAACTTAACCCCACAAGGGATAGGTCAAGCCTACTTAAAATTAAGCCTAAGAGTCACCCCCAAGAGAACCTCTTTTGTTGCTCAGATGTGGTCTCTCTCTCCAGCCAATACAGCAAGCAGACTCACCACCCTCCCCCTGTCTACATGGGACATGACTACCAGGGGTGTGGATCTTCCTGGCAACGTGGGACAGAAATCCCAGAATGAGCTGAGATTCAGCATCAAGGGATTGAGAAAAACTCTAGAATGAGCTGAGAACCAGCATCAAGGGATTGAGAAAACCTTCTCGACCAAAAGGGGGAAGAGTGAAATGAGACAAAGGGTCAATGGCTGAGAGATTCCAAACAGAGTCGAGAGGTTATCCTGGAGGTTATTCTTATGCATCAAGTAGGTATCATCTTGTTATTCAAGATTTAATGGAGAGGCTGGAAGGAACTGCCTGAAAATGTAGAGCTGTGTTCCAGTAGCCATGTTTCTTGAGGATGGCTGAATAATGATATAGCTTTCACAATGTGACTCTGTGATTGTGAAAACCTTGTGTCTGTTGCTCCATTTATCTACCTTATCAACAGATGAGTAGAACATATGGAATAAAAATTAAATAATAGGGGGAACAAATGTTAAAATAGATTAGCTTGAAATGCTAGTGATCAATGAGAGGGATCAGTAAGGGGTATGGCATGTAAAAATTTTTTTTTCTTCTGTTTGTTATATTTTTCTGTTGTCTTTTTATTTCTTTTTCTGAATTGATGCTAATGTTCTGGGAAATGATCATGATGATGAATATGCAACTATGTGATGATATTGTGAATTGCTGAGTGTATGTGTTGGGAATGTTTGTGTTTTTTGTAATTTTTTTAATTAATAAAAAATTAAGAAAAAAAATATTGTAATTAGATGCCAGTAATAGTTGCACAACTCTGTATGTATATTAAAAGCCTCTGAACTGTAAATTTTAATTGAGTGGACTGTATAGTTTGTGAATTATATCTCAATAAAGCTATTATAACAAAAAAAGCAAACCTCAGACTAGCAGAAGATATTTACAACATATATAACAGACAAAAGCTTAATATCCAGAATATAAAAAGAACTCTGACAAATGAGCAAAGGATATAGTCAGACACTTCACAGACGATGAAATTCAGTGGTTATGAAATGTGCTCAATTCTACTAACAATGAGGGAATTGTAGATCAATGTAACAAAAGATCAGTTTTCCAAAATTCACAAAAATGTTTTAAGTCTGAAACTAAGATTTCTCATATAGACTGGGACTATAAATTGTTCAGTTATTTATAATGCTGAAAATGTGTTCATCAAAGGTAGACAAGAGAGCAGTATTTGTAAAATCAAAACTTTTTTTGAAACAACCTAGACATTAGACATCCAGATTTGTATTACACAATATCATATCGAAAAGTAATGAACTAAATTGATCCAAGGAAATTTTCTATAAATAAAATGAGAAATGACCCTAAATAAAATTTTTAAAAAATAATGAACTAAATCTATATGTATCAAAATAGACAGATCTCAAAAACAATGTTGAAATAAAAATTGTTATACATTGCATGCATGTGCATACATATATACACCACAGTGCTATATGAATAAAATACAAACAAAATCATAACTACCATATATATGTGTGTGTATGCATATGCAAGCAAAAGTTTGGCAGAATAAAAAATGGACTACAAAAATACCCACCAAATTTGTAACAGACATCGCATCAGTTAAATTCCATGAAATGGAATTAGGAATGGTAGATTAAGAGGACTTGGGCTTTATTTACAAAGTTTATTACTTGGTGGAAAAGGCAGTACAAAAATTTTTAAATATTCATACTTTTTAATTCTGAGTGATAAAATATAGATGTTGGCTTTTATGGAGTGCATGACTGTGTCTGTGTGTGTATACTTTACTGCATAAAGTCTCAAAATGTAAACATATTTGCATAATCCTCCCAAACTCTGTATGTCTCAAAATTTACACACTTCTTTATAATGTCTCAAAAATAAGCAATAAATCCTATATATAATAAATTCCCACTTACACTAAATTCCCAAAACAGGAAAACAAAAAATAACCAGATTTATTTTTACTTTTTACATTCTATTTTGATGAGAAATAAAAAATAATCCTAAAACAAGCTAACATTTGGAAATTTTTTTCAAGTCAAATCGTTTGATCAACTCAATGATCCATATCTTATCAATAAACATCTATAAGAGGACTTTGGTACCACATTCATTTCTCAGGGAAACTGTTTTAACCACAGTCCTTGTTGATGGCATAGTCATAATCAAAAGATCCAGTACTTTTTCTCCCCACCCCCTCTTCCTCTCAAAAATTTGAACAGGGTGCTATGGATATAATCAAAGTGGCTAGCAACAGGGACAGAAGGTAAAATATCATGAGGTACGTGAATTCATTTGGGGCCATGGATAAACTGAATAAAAGATACGGGGAAACCAAAAATATAAGGTAGAGGAAAGATACACAGATTAGCAATTAAGAAATACAGCTGGTAACAAAAAGAGAAGGGGAAAGGAATGTAGAGATTGAGAGTGGAAGGTACATTTATGGATAGAGAACTAGAATAAAACACAATATAAAAACTATTTCTGCTGAAATTTATGGGACCCTAAATATCCCACCTCCTATTCTCCTGTTATTCATGCCTTTGTATAATAATCTTCTCTTCTTGAGGATAGACTGGATTTGGTGACTCACTTTTTTTTTTTTTAACTTTTTTATTGTATAGTTCAACATATACACAAAACAAAGAAATAAAAAAAGCAATAGTTTTCAAAGCACCCTTCAACAAGTGGTTACAGGACAGATCCCTGAGTTTGTCACGGCCTACCATACAATCCTTTCATATTTTCCCTTCTAGCTGCTCCACAACATAGGAAGCTAGAGGGCTTAAGTATTTTTTTTACCATAATAATCGACCTTTTTCCTTCTTTTTTTGTGAACAATAACATACATGCAAAAAGCTATAAATTTCAAAGCACAGCACCACAATTAGTTGTAGAACATATTTCAGACTTTGGCATGGGTTACAATTTCACAATTTTAGGTTTTTACTTCTAGCTGCTCTAAAATACTGGAGACGAAGAGATATCAATTTAATGATTCAGCATTCATATTCATTTCTTAAATCCTATCTTCTCTGTATAACTCCACCATCACCTTTAATCTTTCTATCTCTCTCTTTAGGGGTGTTTGGGCTATGGCAATTCCAAATTTTTCATACTGAAAGGGTTTGTCACTAATATGGGGTAGAGAGATGGAACTACCTGATGTTCTGGGGAGGCTACGCTAGGTTTCAGGACTTATCTGGACCAGGGACCCATCTGGAGGTGGAAGGTTTCTGGAAAATTACTCTAATGCATGGAACCCTTGTGGAATCTTACACATTACCCTAGGTGTTCTTTAGGATTGGCTGGAATGGTCCTGTTTGGGGGTTGGCAGGTTATGATAGGTAGCCAAGGGGTGGCTCACTTTTATCAAAGAGAATGCAGCAGAAATGATGAGATATTACTTATGCAATTAGGTTACAAAAAGAACACAGCTTTCATCTTCTCACCCTCTCTCAAGCTCTTGTTCAAGGAAGCTAGTTGTCATTTTGCAAGGTAGAGAGTCCCACATGGCAAAGAACTAAGATATTTGGCCAACAGAGAGCAAAGACCTGAGACTGCCAACAGTCACGTGAGTGCTCAGTAAATATTTGGTGAGTGAATGAGTAGCTGCCATTACATTTTGGATAAAATCCAAAGTCATCTTTACCATGACCGACAAAGCTCTACATTACAAGTCTCTGGCTAACTTGCCTTCCATAACCCTATAACCCTTTGTGGCTGACTCCACTCAAGAAATATTGGCTTCCATGCTATTCTTGAAACACACCAATTAATGGACTTTGTGCTTGCTCTTCTCTCAGCCTGGAACAGTTTCTCACAGATAACAAGACTGACTCCCTCACTTCATTCATGCTTTTACTGTATGGTCACCTCATCATAGAGTCCTTCCCTGATCAACATATTCAAAATGTCATCCCCTCACTTCATGACTCTCCATTCCCTTATAGTGCTTTATTGTTCTTCATAGGAATAATCACCACCTAACATTACATTTTATTCTAGGGAGGAGGAATAATAAGGGTGGGAACACTATTTTGTTAAATGTTCTAATCCCCAGCACTCAGTGTAATGCCTGGCACACAGTACTTATCATGTATTTACGGAGTGAATTAATAAACAAACTGGTGGGTCATGATTTTTGAAGGTGTTCCCAGATTTAGATAGCTATTAGTAATAACAACATCTGTTTCAACTACTATTTTTAAAATAAATGCTACAAATCTAACAATATATAAAAAGAGGGCGGGCCGCGGTGGCTCAGCGGGCAAGGTGCTTGCCTGCCATGCCGGAGGACCTCGGTTCGATTCCCGGCCCCAGCCCATGTGAAAAACAAACAAACAAACAAAATACAATAAAACAAGAAAATGTTTAAAGATGTTTCCCTTTCTTCCTCCCTTCCTTCCTTCCATCCTTCCTTCCTTCGCTCTGTCTTTCCTTCCCTTCCTCCCTCTCTCTTTAAAAAAAAAAAAAAAAAAAAAAAAAAAAAAAAAAAGAATAATATATCACAACCAAGTATGGTTTATACTAGGAATGCAAGGTTATTTCAACATTAACAAATCAATCAATGGTATTCACCATTTCAAAAAGACTAAAGAAGAAAAATTCTATGTTCACTTCCATAGATGCAGAAAAAAGTATTCAATAAAATTCATTATCCACTCATGGATATTGAGGTTTTTTTTTTTAATTTAGGCAAATGAGGAAGAAAAAGGAAATTACTTGATAAAGAATATCTACCCCCCCCAAAAAAAAACCTACAGCTTACATGATAATTAATGGTGAAAACTAAATTCTTTACCAAAAGATTAGGGAAGAGGCAAGGTGTCTTTTCTCAAATCCTACTTAATGTTCTACTGGAGGTCCTAAGGAGTGTAATAGGAAAAAAGAAAAGAAATAAAAAGACATACAGATTGGATACTAAGAAATAAAACTGCCTTTATTCAGATGACATGATTTTCTGCATAGAAAATCCCAAGGAATCTACCAAAAAAAGCTTCTAGAACGAATAAATGAGTTTAGTAAAGTAGCAGTACACAAGGGCAACATACAAAAATAAACGTGTATAAAAATTTTAAATAGAAATTTAAAAAGCAGTATTAATTCCAACAGCTCCAAATATATGAAATATATCCAACAAAATATGTGCAAGATCTATATGCTGAATGCTATGAAACACCAAAGACAGAAAACTAGGAAAAGATACACTGTATTAATGAATTATATTATTCAGTACTGTTAAATACCAATTGTCTTCTGATATATATATTCAGTATAATCCCTGTGAAAATCCAGGCAGGATTTTTTGCTGATTTCAACAAGCTGATTTAAAAATGTATATGGAAAAATCAAAGGAACCAGAATAGCCAAAACAATTAGTGAAAAATCAGAATAAAGGATTCACACTTTCTATAATCTTATAAAAGTCAAAACAGTGTGGAGATGGCAAAAGGATAGACACAAAAATCAATGCAAGGGGAAAAGGAGCTCAGAAATAGATGCACAGGCATAGGTCAATTGATTTTTGACAGATGCAAAGGCAATTCAATGTGGAAAGGATAGTTTTTTAAACAAATAATTCTGAAACACATGCAAAAAATGGAACCTTAACCCATACCTTATATCTTATATAAAATTTAACTCAGAATAGATCATAGAGCTAAATTTAAAATCTAAAACTATAAAACTTCTAGGCATAAGAGAAAATCTTCGTGATACCGGGTTTAGCAAAGATTTCTTAGATATGACAGCAAAACACTACCCACACACACACAAAAGAAAAAATCAAAGAATTATAGTCCTCAAGATTAACATAACTGCTGAATAAAACAAATTAAAAAAGAAATATTTAAAACAGAACAGTTTGGGAGCTTCTGTATGCAAATATGCAGAAGGTACACATTCAGGAGTTAACGAAAATCAGATGTGCTTGCTCCTGAATATCAGAGTTGACCACTCAGGTTAACTTTGCAAAACGGTTTAATCATTATCCAGTTTTAAATGGTATTTATACTTAATCATACATTATTTAATTTATACACATAATGGGTAACTGGTTAAAGGCAGAATGCATAAGGAACACAGACATTAGAAAAATTAAATAATGAATAATTCTACAAATTCACCTCAAGATAATCTCCATCAGTTCCATAAGGAGCATCCCATATGATGATAATTCTTTTATAGCACTCCAAGGTGTCTCCAGCATATTATAGTCAATTTAAAAAGCAAAACAGCAAGAATATCTAACAATGATAGCCATCCAGTTTTCATTTGGGGCAAAAAGACTATCCATATCGTTTTATTTATAAGAAATACTTGTGCTGAAATTTTATTTCAACTTCTAAAATCAAAACAAAACAAGAATTCACAAATTATGGAAACAACCCAGTTGACTTTTTTAAAGGAGAAAATGAAAAGTGGCCAACATAAAGTCATAAAAGTAGTTTTGCCTATTTTTGGTTAGAAGCTAGATTTTCATCTCCCTTTAATATATATTGAATAAATATATTCAATTCTAAAGCCATCATTCAGCTATTCACTTAATATATATTTAGTGAACAACAGGCAAAAGATGTATGAAAAATAACAGGGAACATAACAAATAGGATTTCTACTCTCAAGGAGCTTCTATTGTATCAAATGGTAGTTTACAGAATAAATTAAAAAGAAAATAGCAAGTAAGTAAATTTCCAGAAGTGTTTTTATGAAAATAGTGTAGAATGATAGAGCATGACTAGGAGATAATTTAGATGTGTAGGTGAGAGAAGGGCCTCTCTGTCGGTGATATTTGCTCTGACACCTGAAATGACAATAACAAACTAACCCAAAATTTGAATAATGAGACTTCCAAGAAACAAAAAAAAAACTAAAAGAGGAATAAATTTAGTGAGTTTATGGAACAAAACTGGCAAATATGTCTAGAGATTAATGAGCCAGAGAGAGTGTGATAGGAAATAAAATCAGAGGTAGATAGAGGCCAAACCATGGACATTTTATATGTCATAGGAAAGTCACTGAAGAGATTTAGGTGTAAGAGAAATATAATTTGATTCACATTTTTTGTTTTTAAAAAAACCACTCTAGCTGTTCTGTAGAGAAAAAATTTGTAATTGAGCAAGCATAGAAGCAGGAACAGATTAGAAAGATACTGAAGTAATCTAAATGAGAGATGGCAGCAATGGCGTGAAGTAGTGGGGCAGTTGCAGAAGTGAAGAAAAATGAATGAATTTAGGTCATTTCTCAAGGTACAGTTGATGAAACATTTAATGGTCAAGATTTTGTAGGGCTTGAGAGAAAGAAGTCAAGAAGACTCAGATTTTTGGCTTAAACAACTCGGCGGTCAATGGGGCTATTTTCTGAAATAGGGCAGACTTGGAGATACAGAAGGTTGAAGAAAAATTAAAAGTTCTCATTGAGATATGTTAAGTTTAAAGTAGTCATCTAGGTATAAGTCATATAAACAAGTCTAGTGCTCAAATGACAGAGCATGGTTAGAGAGAGATTTTGGGGAGTCTACTAGCATATATATAGTATTTAAAGCCAAAGGCCTAAATGAGCTTATCTAGGGAGACGGTATAGGCAAAGAAGAGAAAGGAGCCCAGGTCCAAGGTCCAGGTCCAAGTACTGGGGCTCATTCACATTTGGTTGAGCAAAGGAGGACGTGTTAACAAAAGAAAAGCCTGAGAAGGAGACAGAAAAGAGTAAGTCAGTAAGGTGAAAGGAAACCCAAGAGTGGAATCAAGATACCAAATTGTTTAAAAGTGCATAAAGAAGACATGATCAACTCTGTCGAATATTAGAGAGGCCAAGTAGAGGATTAAACAACTAATCAATGATGTTACTTTTTAAAGAAATGTGCCGAAAAGTTTTGCTTTTTCTTAATTAAAAAGTATATATCACTGGATAAATTAAGCATTCTATTAAAATGAAATTATATACAATAATTAATAGCATACTTACAACTGACATGCTGATTAATTTTTTTAATAAAAATCACTTCTTTATCATATATATTTACTATTAGAATGAAAGCAGAATTTGTATGTTTATATTTACTGCCATATGCTTAGTGCCTAGAACAGTGTTCGGCATGCAGCAGGCCCTTAAATAAATATTTATTTAATAAATATCACAAAATAATTTTAAAGTTTGAAGGAGTGAGGTTCGTAAGATATTTTACTGAAAGGGGTCTTAAGACAAAAACAGTAAGGAAATGTTAGTATAGAACAGCACTGTCCACTAGAAATATGATGTGAGCCACATATGTAATTTTAAACATGCTAATATTCACATTTTTAAAAGTAAAAAGAAACAAGTGAAATTAATTTTAATAACATTTTCATATAACCCAGTATACACAAAATATTATTTCAACATATAATTAATATTAAAACATTAAGATAGTTTACTTTCTTTTTTTGTATGTATTTTGTGTACCAAGTTTTCTAAATCCAGGAAGTATTTTTTATTTGGACTAGCCACATTTCAAATGCTCAACAGTCATATGTGGTTAGTGATGAGTGTTCTAGATAGTACAGGAATATAACTATATTAAGATAAAGTATATGGCTTCCCTGAGAAACCAGGAACCAACCATTAATTATTATATCAGTCCCCAAATTTCTTGGCCAAACATATCATTTAATATTTTTAAGCAGCTATCATATTCTAGCCTACACAGAAAGCACATGGAGCTTTTGAAGAGCCTCTGAAGAAGTATCTTGATTGTCTTATGAATAATAAATTTCTAATTATTCCGGTGACTGATAAACATACTTGTGAGAAAAAAAAATTCTTCCCATCCTCCCTAAAATCTAACAAATTTCTTTCTAGCTGCCAAAATACTGTATTACTCCAGACACTACCATTATCTTTCACTGTTTCTAATACACTTTAGAGATTCTAAGACAAAATAGGTCCCTTCCCTAAAGAGTTTAGTCTAAATTATATGACCTCAAAGAACTTGGCAGGAGGAAAACTGAGAAAACTAAACTCCTTTTGGCCATACCATACAGAAACTAAAATACCAAGCTAATAGGATTTACAAAGCACAGCTACATGTTAACAAACCACATCAATCCTCTTTCAAAGGAAGCATCTAGATGGATCATCTTGCTTATCTAGCAAGAGGCAACAGTTCTAGATAATCCAAAAACCTATTCTACTTCTTGAGAAAGAATTCCACTTTTATGGAGTTTTCAACTTACATTCCAGTTTAACTTAGCATATCTGCAGCCCAGAAGTTTTATGGTCACCAAAAAAAATCAAAACAGTTTGCTGTAAAACTGTAACAGATAATCCGCTAAGTAAATAACCCTTCAGCCAACAATCCAGATCTCAATATATATCCACTTTTCTTAGAAATTTCATAAAAACCAACAGAGAAGGACAAGCCAAAATTCATGACTTTTTATAATATACATTTAAAATTACAAAAAATAAAACCTTTTTTCTCTTCATTACATTAAATTTCAAAGAATAAAACTTTTTTCTTTTTCATTATATTAAATTTCATAATAAAATCAAATTAACTCATTAAAAGAAGGAATTTTAAAGTTAAGTCTATCACCACAAATTTTAATTTTTGATTCACAATTTAATCCTAGGAAAATTGTTTTTGAATTAAGTAAGGCATTAGTTGTTCTGAAATCACATTAATACCAAAAAAAAAAAAAGGCCTTTGCCCTCTTGTCTCCAGAATGTTTCCATTAGTGGCTCAATTTGTATTTTTAAATAGATTCATTAATCATACATATTTATGGTCTAGCATTAACTAAATGCAATCTGATCCTGTGAAGAACATGAGATATTTGGTAAAAGCTGCGTGTTAAATAGCAAATGATTACTGAGTTGGTCCTGACTCATTAACCAAATCTTTCTAAATTAATATATATAGGTTACATATACCAAATTAACATTAGCATGCTTTCTAAATCTAGCATTTCTAACTTTAGAGTTGAAATTGATAGTCTAAATAATCTAGAACAGAAGAACTAGCTTTCCTCTTGAGAATGAGCTTTAAAGACTAAAGACCAAATCTGATTTGCCATGCTCTAAAATGTTGCTCCATATTCTCATTCTCATTTGTATTCTAGCATGTATATGTATATTCCAAATAGTCCATGGAAATACTCTATCCAAATCTATCCTTGAACATTAAATTTATTTCTTTCAACTGCAATCTGGATAATCCCAATTCCCATACATGCACAGCAGAAACACAAACTAGGAATAAAAGTATCATAAAGAAGGTAGATTAACCCTTAAACTAAAAGTGAAAAGACTACCAACAGCATTTTGAAAGAGGAGACCCCTGAAGTAGGATCAAATTTTAAATTATTTCCACATTTATGGCTTAAATGTGTTTCATATAGCTGATCCATGCTAATAAGAGTTGGAATAAAAAAAAAGACAAATACTTTTAGCAAAACTGAGAGGCGCTTTTAAACATTACTAAAATACAAGGAGGCCAAAACTTCTAATTTGTAACTCATAAAGAACAATCCATTTAAAACAGCAGAAGTATTGAGAATGAGTTCACATAGGTACAATTCTATTCCTCAAATACATAAGAATTAATGGAAGGTAAGAATACAAAATACAATGTTATGTCTTCAAGACTTATGTCACATTACGGGGATTCTCAATTCACAACAGGAAACATTGCAGCAAATGGTATGACCTGGGTACCGGTAGCTCAGTACTTTGCATTCAATAATGTTTGAAAAGTATGCCTAAAAAGGAATCCTCTTTTTTTTTTTCTAGTAACCATATTTAAAAAAAGTAAAACAATAATAATAATAATAATAATAAGGCATTCTCTTTGAAGACTAAACAAATTTATTAGAGATAAAGCTACTTGGATGGCCACTTAACACATCAAACAGATCATAATTTAGATAGAATTATTACTACTCAGTAATAACTGCATGACTCATAGGACTATAAATGAAGGGTAATTTTTTTCTATGTAAATCTATTTGGATCTAAAAGTTTACACTTAGACATGTACACTTTTGGCTTCAATTTAACTTCACATGGTTAAACATTGATTAACAATCTACTAATGAAAACTTTTTTTAATTATTAAAAGCAATATGCCTGAGAATTCAGGTATATTGTGCTGGAAATAAAGCCTCAATACTACAAATGAATAAGTAAAGAATTCATAAAAGTATTACAAAGCCTCAGTACAAAAAAAATGCATTTTATCCTAATTTAGCAATACTCAGAGAACTTTCACATTCATATAGAAATAAAGTTTTTAAAAGAAATTTTAAAAAATCGAAGATTAAAAACATCCATTATGAATTGTCTTCAGGCTTTCATTATGGACTCTCTAATGGAAGGTATAATACTTCCATTTTTATTAATGTTTGCTGGGTATTTATCTCATGTGGTCAAGGAATAAAGAAAACAGTTCAATGAAATAGTCCTTCAGAACAATACTTTTAAAAAAAACAGAAATATTTTGGAAATGGTATACCTTTGCCTTTCTAAATCATACTGAAAATAATTTAAAATTGTCTTGATGACACAAGTTAATCATTATATACAGTATTCCATTATAGTACTGTAATGCAGTACGACTTTAAGGATGGCAGTGTAAGAGATCATAAAATTTAAAGGCAGTAAATTAGTCATTGCCTATTACTTATCACTTCTGCTGCTAACAGCCTCATTCCTTGCTGCTTGTAATTTGATGAAACTAATAAATAAACAATCCTAAAATGAAAGAAGCAAGTTTCTGCCTGCTCCAACTACTATCTAATTCTGTATAGATAAATGTAAAAGCGCATGACTAGATATAAGGGAATGAACACATGAAAATAAGAATTACATATTACATATAATAAGGTTTATAGAGTAGGAGCGTAGGTAAAAGGCAGCAGATAATGCTACAAGCAATAAGAGGTGGGCTATCAAGAGAAATCTGAATAATGAAACAAAGGAACTTGAGCACATTAAGCAGCTTGCTTTTTTTCAAACACAGAAAAGGCTACAGGTGAAACTAGAAAGATCAGAGTAAAATCTGTAAATGAATTCCATACAAGACAGATAAACAAATAAAAGAACTGAGGTAGTCTAAGTCATCATGATCAATGGCATCAAAAGTGTTTGAAACTCTTGGATAATGCAGCAGTCAGATAATGGGAAGAGACTGGAAGTTTTAGTAGATACCACTGAGAAGAGCAATGAGGCCCCACCTGAATGGAAAAGTACTCAAGGTAATAAATCAAAGAATAATAGTATATTGCCAATAATCTACTCCTATATTGAGTAAGGCAAAAAGCAGAAGACAAGATTTCCTAACCTTCCAGAGGTCAAAAGGTAAAAACATCACAGCCAATCAGCAAACATTTACTGAGCACTCACTATGTAATTAATAGTACGTCCAACATAAATATACCTTTCCCTCAAACAGCTTACAATATGTTAAAAAGATAAATACACAGAAGACAAAAAGTGCAAAAAGAAAGAAATGCAAATTAAAACAACATTTTTCCCTCATTGCAAATACCCATGCTAAAGATGTAAGGGGGGAGGGTGATTTACACTAGATGAAATAAGTCTGTACAGCATTCTGGAAAGTAATAAAGTGACATGTTATGAGCCTTTAAAAAATATATTCTTTGACCCAGTAATGTCTCTTCTATTGATCTCTAACAAAAAATTTTTCAATAATTTGTGTATAAGGCTATTTTCTGCAGTTAAATTAATATGGCAAAGTAGTAGAAACATACCAAACATCTGATAACAGGAAAAAAATATTATGTGATAGTTGCATGATTAAATGTTAAGCAGCTATTAAAAATGTTTTCAAAACATATTTAATGACATTGGCCTGTGGTTCTGAGGTAAAGTTAAGTGAAAATACCATATGATCCCAGTTTGAAGAAAAATACACATGTATGCATAGATATGTATTTGGTAAGAAATACAAATTATTTTTCTTTTGCTTGCTTGTGCTTATCTACATTTTCCAAATATTCCATAATAAAAATTAACAAAATAAACAATTTGTTCCCTGACAAGACACACATGAAGATATGAAATTAAAATGTAAATTAAGAATCAATGTGATAGAATTGACCTGGATTACGTTTCATGTAAAAAAAATTACTCCAGAAGGATCAAGGAAAGATTATCTATCTAGAATCAAATTATGATTACAAGGAGGAAATGCCACCAGGCTTTGACACTGACCTGAGAAAGTAGGTGGAAGCTGAGGAAGAATCAAAGATAATAGCAAAGATTTTGAAGATATTCAAATGAATCCTATTTCATGATTCATACTTTATTTTCACAATACCCGGGATTTAAAAAAACTGACTTTTGTTATAAAACCGTATTACTTGGCAATTTCTACATCCACAGTATTTGTAATGATTACAAATCACTTTTACTAACCACAAGGCATTTGATTCTCTTAATCTCATAAGATAAAGACAATATTTTGAAACTATTTACAAAAGGAAAAAAGACTGAGATCAGAAAGTCTATGACCTGCCCAAGGAAACAGGGCAGGATCAAGAAAGGGCAAAGACCGCTCACTGCTAACCTACTTTCTTAAGCAATCTGCGTTCCAAAACACTAGGTCTTTTTCTCAATACAGAATCATTTTTAGAGTCACTTTTTCACAGCCATAAACACCGCCAGTGTTGTGTACTATATCTGTAAATATTTCACTCTAAGTCTTCTCGCTAACAAAACCGCCCCATCGAGTCAGTAGTTTAAAAACATTTCTACCGACCCAAAGACAGCACAGAGTTAAGCCAGCTGGTTGAAGAAAGACTAAGGAAGCATTCCCCTTAACTCTCGCCAGCACATGACTGTTCTTAAGTTTGGGGAATCAGACACGGAATGTGCTGCCCGAAGTAAAATATCCCCTACACTGGGGATCTGAAATGGAGGAGTGGATTTGCCAAGGGCGGAGCGGGCAGGGAATCAACCAAATACTAATTCTCCTGGAGAAAGAAAACATTACAAAAATGTCCACCGTCTTCTCCCTTGGTTGTGCAGCCAGCCTCTTCCTTTCCTGTGGCTTCTAAAATGACCAGAACATAACCTTGTATTTCTTCCTACCCCAGCACAACACATCCTCCTCAATTTTTCTGGCACGGCGAGAAGTGACACAAAGTTAAAAGCACCACCCTTCAGTAATCCTCTAGATCCCCCTTCGTCTCATTTAATTATAAAGATCAAAGTTTGCCTGAAATAAATAATAAAATAAGAGTAACTTTTAAAACCAGGGGCTCCGCCCTGGAGCTCCCCAAAAACAACCAATACCACTTCCAAACCGGGTGAGGCGCAGCCGCCGAAGCCAGGGGCGGGCCCAGAAGACCACGTGTTCTGCCTTCTGCGCACGCGCCAGGCAAACAAAAGGGAGGTCGGCCAAGCCCCTCCCCCCACGTGACCCAAGTCTAGGTCCGTCTCCGCCCCTCCCTCCACCCCGTCCCTGCCCTCCCCTCAGTTTCTGCCAAGGCTGTTAGGTTTAGCCGTTTAAATTTGGCTGCAGTCCGACCCCTGCCCTGGAGCGCGATCCTGTGCCGGGACGCAAGGTCCAACAGCCTAGAGGATTCGAGGGACGAGAGAGCTGCCGGTCGATAGCCTGGCCAGCAAATCCGCACGGCTGTCTCCTCCGCTCTCCCCTTCCCGCCCGCGCTGCCGCCGTCCCAGGCAAAGGAGACCCACCCCCCTCAGCCCGCCGCTGAGTCTCCGGCCACTCGCCTGCTGGGGCGCCCTGGCTCCCCTCCGCCGCCGCACCGTTGGTCCGGCCGTGGTGGGGGCTGCTGAGGTGATCTCTAGCTGCCCGCCCGCCTCCCCCCACCTGGGGCGCCGCTGACTCGTCTCCAGAGCGCGCCCCGTTCCCGCCCCAGCCGCCGCCGCGGTTTAACAGTCCGCCCGCTGTCCGCAGCTACGGACGGCTCGGGGGACGGAACCCTGCCTCGGTGGGGGGGGGGGTGCGGTGGGCGGGGCGTGGAGCAGGCCAATGGCAGAGGGGGAGGGGACAGCGCCATGCAAATGAGACCGGGTGGCGGGGAAATCCCGGCAGGGGGCGGGGCCTACAGAAGCGCCTCCGAGCGTTCTGGAAGTGGCCGGAGCGCGATGCCCGAACCCTACGGTGGAGGCGTGGCGGCTCCTTTGGGGCGCGCTCAAAGCCACTCTAGCTTCCTCCTTCCCTTCCACCGTGACACCCGGAAAACAACAACAACAAAAACACGGCCAGGAGATTTCCCGCCCGAGCTTTATTTCTGTACCGTCGTGACTGGAAAAACAAAGCACTGGGAGAGTCGAGCGGCTTCACGCCCGGCGACCCGCTCCTGGACCGACGGCCCTTGGCGTTGGGGCTATCCCGCCCAGCCTTGTGAGGGGCAAGTTTAACAAAGCTTTGTCACAGTTATCAAGCATGTATGTTTCCGTGCAGTTGCATTGATTCGGGCCATGTGCTCAAATTAAAATCATAATTCTGCAGGACCCCCTAGGGAACCCAGTAATAGAATGACAAATCTGCTTTGGACTCGGCTTGGTCGTTTCATGCTAAAAAATCAACAGCCGCCAACTCGAGAATTTTTAAATCTGTACAAAGCTGGTTTAAATGACATTGGAGTTAACTTTGCTGTAGCAGTAACACAGTCAAGTAAATATGCAGAGATTGTTGGCCAGGAATACATAAAAAACATCTTTGAGTCTTGCACCTAGCTCTGCACTCCACTCACCACCACTTAACTACTCCCATCTAGGCACTCCACTTTTCTAAAACTAAACTCTAAATATAACTCCTTAATTAGTAGATTACAGGCTTTCTTAAGCACCTAATTTACACTTGTAATGATTGAGAGGATGAATCTAAAATTTTAGATCCAGAATGACAACTGCTATTTCAACCTTCTTAGCTGATAGTAGGGGAGCAAAAAAAACAGCAAAAAAGAATCGGAACTACAACAAGGCATAATACATGACACAAATTACAGGAATTGGGAAATGAACTACATGTTCCAGGTCTTCCTAGTAGATTGCGACATTACTGCAATAAATTTTCTGACAAGCTTTATTTATTGGAAAGAATACTTTTTAAATGAAGTTATTCAAACAATAATTATACATTAATATAGGAAATCAATTTATCTTTATTGGAATAAAAATTGTAAATTAATGGTGCATTGTGAAAATAAGTCAACAGATATGTGTCAGATATTTACCATATTCAAAGGGTTGTCCTATTCCCTGGTGAGGGGCAGTGGCAGAAAAAAGGCATGAAAAAAGTAAAAAAAATAATAAATTAAAAATTAGCTGTCCAAGGAATCAAGGAAGCATATATTAAGGTAGTTCAAAAGAAGATTTTGGATTTCAGCTAGGCATTAAGAGTTTTGGCAGAGAAATGAGGAAGGCATCAATAGTTCAGGAGATAGAATCCTTGAGTGGCTTGAGTGGAATATAAATACTATTGGAGTAAAAAAAATATGTTGTTACTTAGATGAGTATATCTTGAATGATAAGAACTCATTTTAACCTAAGGGAATTGTGGAACCATCAAATCACTTGAAGGTACAGTTAACCTCCTTTGAAGTAATTATCAATTATCAAAACAAAATATTAAAACTGTCTTAGTGGGGGACTTCCAGGGAAGATGGCAGAATAGGTGGCTCCAGGACTCAGTCTTTTCCACCAAAATAGCTGTTGGACAGGAAGGAAGTGTGTGAGACAACTGTTCAGGGGTTCCAGAGGCCTTCTTCTGCCATAGAAGAACACTATGGCATCCAAGAGGAACAGAAGGAAGAGGTTGATAAACTACAATGGAGAACAGTGAGTTTGTCACTCCAAATGACAGATGCTGGTGCCCACGCCCCCCCCCCCCCCCCCACTATCATAGCAGGCTGCTTTGGGGTCCAGTGTCTGGCTACGTTGCTGGAGACAGAAAGGGATATAAAAACCTTTTCCCCAAGAACAGGAGTGGGCACAGCTAATCAATGATCATGGCTTTTGACTAGAGACATTGGATTGCTGGTCCCGGTTCTGAGCTACCATGTCAACCAGCCATGGACAAAGGCACCAACAGCCATGGGCCTGAGGCAGTGGAGATTTAAAAATGCAATGCTTCCCTCAGGGATGTGGGGAGCAGTTAGCTGAAAGTTTGCATTTGCTGGGCAGGCCAAGAAAAATTTGGAAACCATCAAAGAGGCTTTTTGTATCCTTCCAGATCTCCTCCCCAGGGCACTTTGGAGCCAGACTGTGCCCCCTTTCTGGGTCCCTGGAATTGTAATGGCTGATAAACATTGACATCTGAAAGTCCTCTCCCAAGGTGATCCTCATCTCTGAATTTGCCCTCTAGGAAAAAGTAGCTATAAAGAAACAAAAGGGCTGTGAAAAGCTACAGAAGCAGTCAGGCCATGATGACTGAGCAGGCAGAGTTCTTGCCTGCCATGCCAGAGACCCGGGTTTGATTCCAGGTGCCTGCCATGTGAAAAAAAAAAGGGGGGGGGGGGTAGAAAAAACTAGAGGAGCAAAATGAAAATAAACAGAACAGATCAAGATTCCTGGAAGGGAAGCATTCTCCTGAAGGTGAAACTATTGCACAAAAAGTACAGACTTAAAAATTTTTATCACATACCCAGGGCAAGAAGCATGTGAAGAAGAGTTGAAAAATATGATTAGCTAACATGGGCTATTCTAAAGATCTAGAATAAGTTGAACCAAGCATCAAAGAAGAGTCTTTACACAAAACCAGTCAACAATAAAACCCTAGGCAAGAGAAATAAACTGACCTTCAGAATAAACTCATCAAGATAATCAGATGCCTAAACATCAGCAAAACATAACAAGACATACTAAGAAATAGGAGGCTATATAATAGTCAAGGAAACAAATAAAACTTCATAGGAGATGCAGAATTTGGAACAACTAATCAAAGATGTTCACACAAATCTTCTTTAAATCAAGGTGATGAAAGAAAATGTGGCTAAAGAGGTAAAGGATATTAAGAAGACAATCTTTGAACATAAAGAAGAATTTGAAAGTATAAAAAACAACAGAGAGAACAACTACTAAATAACCAGAAACAGTACAGAACAGCTCCTGGAGCCACGTCAGTGACCAGACACACAGCGTACCCCACTCTGGACCAGCTGTACTGGCTGCAAGCCTCCCCAAATTCGTGAGTACCCCAAGCCGTGGCAGCTGGCGGCCGGCGCCCCTCCCCCACAGGCAGCTTGCCAGAGGGAAAGGAAAGAACCTGGTCAAGGCAGAGTTTGCTCATTGGGCTCACAGAAAAAGAGGAAAAGGGGAGGAAACGGAGGTTTTAGGGGCTGTGTTTCTACGGAGACTTGGCAGCGTCTGGATTCAGCGGCGGGGCTTCTCAAGCTCCAACTGCCCCAGGCATAGGCAGAAACGGGCTGCTTTCAGGGCTGTTTCCCACCTGTGCCTTCCCCAGGGGAGGGGTGAAGCCCAATTCAGGTGGAATCCATCTCTCAAAGAATTCAGACCCCAGGGCTTGGCAATTTGAAGTCATTAAAACCAGCCTACAACCTCTCCTCCATCTCCACCACACCCCCAGCAGGGAGAGTCTTCTAAAGTTAAAAGTGCTGCAACATCTTTTGCTGATGCGACTTGCAGGCAGATGTGCCACATAGTAGGCAGGATAAGAAACACAGAACCTAGAGACTTCACAGGAAAGTCTTTTAACCTGCTGGCTCTCACCCTCAGGGAAAACTGACACAGGTGACTCCTTCCTCCTGATAGGAGGCCAGTTTAGTCCAGGAAAACCTGGCTCGAGTCTATTATACCTACGTAGACCCTTCTAAGGGTGGGGAGGGAAGAGGCACCATACAGGCAGGGCAAGAAACAAGAACTGAAAAAATTATCCTCTGTTAAACAAAACTTAAGCTAGAGGTCCAGAAAAAGCTGAACTGAGGGTCAAAGAACAGATAGACAACAAACTCATCTAGCAAGAAAATCCAAGGTAAGAGAAGTGAAAGCAATCTCCAGAATAAACTAATTAAGGTAATTAAATGTCTAGATGCCAGCAAAAAATAACAAATCACACTAGGAAAATTGAAGAAATGGCCCAGTCAAAGGAACAAACCGATACTTCAAATGAGATACAAGAGCTGAAACAACTAATTCAGAATATATGAACAGACATGGAAAACCTCATCAAAAACCAAATCAATGAATTGAGGGAGGACATGAAGAAGGCAAGGAATGAACAAAAAGAAGAAATGGAAAGTCTGTAAAAACAAATCACGGAACTTATGGGGATGAAAGTCACAGTGGAAGAGATGAAAAAACAATGGAAACCTACAATGGTAGATTTCAAGAGACAGAGGTTAGGATTAGTGAACTGGAGGATGGAACATCTGAAATCCGTCAAGATACAGAAACTATAGGGAAAAAATGGAAAAATATGAGCAGGGACTCAGGGAATTGAATGATAATATGAAGCGCACAAATATATGTGTTGCGGGTGTCCCAGAAGGAGAAGAGAAGGGAAAAGGAGGAGAAAAACTAATGGAAGAAATTATCACTGAAAATTTCCCAACTCTTATGAAAGACCTAAAATTACAGATCCAAGAAGTGCAATGCACCCCAAAGAGAATAGATCCAAATAGATGTTCTCCAAGACGCCTACTGGTCAGAATGTCAGAGGTCAAAGAGAAAGGGAGGATCTTGAAAGCAGCAAGAGAAAAACAATCCATCACATACAAGGGAAGCCCAATAAGACTATGTCTAGATTTCTCGGCAGAAACCACGGAGGCGAGAAGACAGTGGGATGGTATATTTAAATTACTAAAAGGGAAAAACTGCCAACCAAGAATTCTAAACCCAGCAAAATTGTCCTTCTAAAATGAGGGAGAAATTAAAACATTTTCAGACAAAAAAATCACTGAGAGAATTTGTGACCAAGAGACCAGCTCTGCAAGAAATACTAAAGGGAGAACTAGAGACAGATATGAAAAGACAGAAGAGAGAGGTGTAGAGAAGAGTGTAGAAAGAAGGAAAATTAGATATAACATATAAAATACAAAAGGCAAAATGGTAGAGGAAAGTACTACCCAAATAGTAATAACACTAAATGTTAATGGATTGAACTCCCTAATCAAAAGACATAGACTGGCAGAATGGATTAAAAAACAGGATCCTTCTATATGCTGTCTACAGGAGACACATCTGAGACCCAAAGATAAACATAGGTTGAAAGTAAAAGGTTTGGAAAAGATATTCATGCAAATAACAACCAGAAAAGAGCAGGAGTAGCTATACTAAGATCCAACAAATTAGACCTCAAATGTAAAACAGTTAAAAGAGACAAAGAAGGATACCATCTACTAATAAAAGGAACAATTCAACATGAAGACATAACAATCATAAATATTTATGCATTGAACCAGAATGCCCTGAAATACATGAGGCAAACACTGCAAACACTGAAAAGAGAAATAGACACATCTACCATAATAGTTGGAGACTTCAATTCCCCACTCTCATCAATGGACAGAACATCTAGACAGAGGATCAATAAAGAAACAGAGAATTTGAATATCACAATAAATGAGCTAGACTTAAAAGACATTTATAGGACATTACACCCCATAACAACAGGATACACATTTTTCTCAAGTGCTCATGGATCATTCTCAAAGATAGACCATATGCTGGGTCACAAAGCAAGTCTCAACAAATTTAAAAAGATTGAAATCATATAAAACACTTTCTCAGATCATAAGGGAATGAAGTTGGAAATCAATAATAGGCAAAGCGCCAGAAAATTCACAAATATGTGGGGGCTCAACAACACACTCTTAAACAACCAGTGGGTCAAGGAAGAAATTACAAGAGAAATCAGTAAATATCTCAAGGCAAATGAAAATGAAAACACAACATATCAAAACTGATGGGATGCAGCAAAGGCAGTGCTAAGAGGGAAATTTATTGCCCTAAACGCCTATATCAAAAAAGAAGAAAAGGCAAAAATAAAGGAATTAACTGTGCACTTGGAAGAACTGGAGAAAGAAGAGCAAACTAACCCCAAAGCAAGCAAAAGGAAAGAAATAACAAAGATTAGAGCAGAAATAAATGAAATTGAGAACATAAAAACAATTGAGAAAATCAATAAAACCAGAAGTTGGTTCTATGAGAAAATCAATAAGATTGATGGGCCCTTAGCAAGACTGACAAAAAAAAGAAGAGAGAGGATGCAAATAAATAAGATCAGAAATGGAAGAGGAGACATAACCACTGACCCCACAGAAATAAAGGAGGTAATAACAGGATACTATGAACAACTTTATGCCAATAAATATAACAATGTAGATGAAATGGACATCTTCCTAGAAAGGCATGAACAACCAACTTTGACTCAAGAAAAAATAGATGACCTCAATAAACCAATCACAAGTAAAGAAATTGAAACAGTCATTCAAAAGCTTCCCAAAAAGAAAAGTCCAGGACCAGACAGCTTCACCTGTGAATTCTACCAAACATTCCAGAAAGAATTAGTACCAATCCTGCTCAAACTCTTCAAAAAAATTGAGGTGGAGGGAAAGCTACCTAATTCATTCAATGAAGTTAACATCAACCTCATACCAAAACCAGGCAAAGATATTACAAAAAAGAAAACTACAGGCCAATCTCTCAAATGAATATAGATGCAAAAATCCTCAACAAAATTCTAACAAATCAAATCCAGCAACACATTAAAAGAATTATACATCATGACCAAGTAGGATTCATCCCAGGTATGCAAGCATGGTTCAACATAAGAAAATCAATTAATGTAATACACAATATCAACAAATCAAAGCAGAAAAATCACATGATCATCTCAATTGATGCAGAGAAGGCATTTGACAAGATTCAACATCCTTTCCTGTTGAAAACACTTCAAAGGATAGGAATACAAGGGAATTTCCTTAAAATGATAAAGGGAATATATAAAAAACCCACAGCTAATATCGTCCTCAATGGGGAAAAACTGAAAACTTTCCCCCTAAGATCAGGAACAAGACAAGGATGTCCACTATCACCACTGTTATTCAACATTGTGTTGGCAGTTCTAGCCAGAGCAATTAGACAAGAAAAAGAAATACAAGGCATCAAAATTGGAAAGGAAGAAGTAAAACTATCACTGTTTGCAGACGATATGATACTATATGTCGAAAACCTGGAAAAATCCACAACAAAACTACTAGAGCTAATAAATGAGTACAGCAAAGTAGCAGGTTACAAGATCAACATTCAAAAATCTGTAGTGTTTCTATACACTAGAAATGAACAATCTGAGGGGGAAATCAAGAAATCAATTCCATTTACAATTGCAACTAAAAGAATAAAATACTTAGGAATAAATTTAACTAAAGAGACAAAAGACCTGTACAAAGAAAACTACAAGAAACTGTTAAAAGAAATCACAGGAGACCTAAATAGATGGAAGGGCATACCGTGTTCATGGATTGGAAGACTAAATATAGTTAAGATGTCAATTCTACCTAAATTGATCTACAGATTCAACGCAATACCAATCAAAATCCCAACATCTTACTTTTCAGAAATAGAAAAACCAATAAGCAAATTTATCTGGAAGGGCAGGATGCCCCGAATTGCTAAAAGTATCTTGAGGTAAAAAAACGAAGCTGGAGGTCTCATGCTGCCTAACTTTAAGGCATATTATGAAGCCACAGTGGTCAAAACAGCATGGTACTGGCATAAAGATAGATATATCGACCAATGGAATCGAATAGAGTGTTCAGATATAGACCCTCTCATCTATGGACATTTGATCTTTGATAAGGCAGTCAAGCCAACTCACCTGGGACAGAACAGTCTCTTCAATAAATGGTGCCTAGAGAACTGGATATCCATATGCAAAAGAATGAAAGAGGACCCGTATCTCACACCCTATATAAAAGTTAACCCAAAATGGATCAAAGATCTAAACATCAGGTCTAAGACCATAAAACAGTTAAAGGAAAATGTAGGGAAATATCTTATAACTCTTATAATTGGAGGCAGTTTTATAGACCTTATACCTAAAGCAAGAGCACTGAAGAAAGAAATAAATAAATGGGAGCTCCTCAAAATTAAACACTTTTGTGCATCAAAGAACTTCATCAAGAAAGTAAAAAGACAACCTACACAATGGGAGACAATATTTGGAAATGACATATCAGATAAAGGTCTAGTATCCAGAATTTATACAGAGATTATTCAACTCAACAACAAAAAGACAGCCAATCCAATTACAAAATGGGAAAAAGACTTGAACAGACACTTCTCAGAAGAGGAAATACAATGGCCAAAAGGCACATGAAGAGATGTTCAACGTCCCTGGCCATTAGAGAAATGCAAATCAAAACCACAATGAGATATCATCTCACACCCACCAGAATGGCCATTATCAACAAAACAGAAAATGACAAGTGCTGGACAGGATGTGGAGAAAGAGGCACACTTATTTACTGTTGGTGGGAATGTCAAATGTTGCAACCACTGTGGAAGGCAGTTTGGCAGTTCCTCAAAAAGCTGAATATAGAATTGCCATATGACCCAGCAATACCATTGCTAGGTATCTACTCAGAGGACATAAGGGCAAAAACACAAACGGACATTTGCACAAAATGTTTATAGCAGCATTATTTACAATTGCAAGGAGATGGAAACAGCCAAAATGTCCATCAACAGACGAGTGGCTAAACAAACTGTGGTATATACATATGATGGAATATTATGCAGCTTTAAGACAGAATAAACTTATGAAGTATGTAATAATATGGATGGACCTTGAGAACATTATGCTGAGTGAGACTAGCCAAAGACTAAAGGACAAATACTGTATGGTCTCATTGATATGAACTGACATTAGTGAATAAATTTGGAATATTTTGTTCGTAACAGAGACCATCAGGAAATAGAAATAGGGTAAGATATTGGGTAATTGGAGCTGAAGGGATACAGACTGCGCCACAGGACTGGATACAAAAACTCAGAAATGGACAGCACAATACTCCCTAACTGTGATATAATTATATTAAAACACTGATTGAAGCTGCATGTGAGAATGATAGAGGGAGGAGGGCTGGGGACATAAATGAAATCAGAAAGAAAGATAGATGTTAAAGATTGAGATGGTATAATCTAGGAATGCCTAGAGTGTATAATAATAGTGAAATGTACAAGGTACAATTTTTAAATTGTTTTTGCATGAGGAAGAACAAAGGAATGTCATTATTGCAGTGTACTGAAAATAGATGGTAATTAATATTTTTAAATGTCACCTTCTGTGTGAAACTAAAGCAAAAAAATGTTTATTTGGTACAAAATTTATATTTTGACTAGTGCATTTCCTAATATAACTTATGTAGACAGTTTGATTGAACACCATAAGTACTTGGAATCTCAGGTAGGACATGAGATTTTGCTGGTTTGTCCAGAGTGATGCCCTGATGAATCCCAGAGTGATTCAATCAGTGAGTGGAAAAGTATCTGCAAAGCCCCCTTCGGGGAGTGGTGAGAATGGGGAGAAATTCAACTTCCCCAAGTTGAATTCTTGATATTCTCACAAGCAGTGTGGGCAACCAAAGCTATAGGCTGAGCTCCCAGTCTTGGGGTTTGTTCATATGAAACTTAACCCTGCAAAGGATAGGTCAAGTCTACTTAAAATTTAGGCCTAAGGGTCACCCCCAAGAGAGCCTCTTTTATTGCCCAGATGTGGCCCCTCTGTCCAACCAACACAACAAGCAGTCTCACCACCCTACCCCTCTCTACATGGGACATGACTCCCAGGGGTGTGGACCTTCCTGGCAACGTGGGACAGAGATCTTGGAATGAACGGAGACTCAGCATCAAGGGATTGAGAAAAACCCTAGAATGAGCTGAGACTTAGCATCAAGGGATTGAGAAAACCTTCTCAACCAAAAGGGGGAAGACTGGAATGAGACAAAGTGTCAATGGCTGAGAGATTCTAAACACAGTCGAGAGGTTATCCTGGAGGTTATTCTTATGCATCAAGTAGGTATCATCTTGTTATTCAAGATTTAATGGAGAGGCTGGAGGGAACTGCCTGAAAATGTAGAGCTGTGTTCCAGTAGCCATGTTTCTTGAGGATGATTGAATAATGATACAGCTATCACAATGTGACTGTGTGATTGTGAAAACCTTGTGTCTGATGCTCCTTTTATCTGCCTTGTCAACAAAGGAGTAGAACATATGAAATAAAAATAAATAATAGGGGGAACAAATGCTAAAATCAATTTAGTTTAAATGCTAGTGATCAATGAAAGCAAGGGGTAAGGGGTATGGTAGGTATAATCTTTTTTTTTTTCTTTCCTGTGTTCATTTTTTCTTTTTCTATTGTCTTTTTATTTCTTTTTCTGAATTAATGCAAATGTTCTAGAAATGATGAATATGCAACTAAGTGATGATATTGTGAATTACTGATTAGGTATGTTGTTTTATTTTGTTTCTTTATTTTTAAATTAATAAATAGATTAAAAAAAAAACAACAGAAACCATGGGGATGAAAAGCATAATAGAAGAGATTAAAATACTCTAGAGGTACAATAGTAGATTTGAACAGGCGGAAGAAAGAATCAGTGAACCGGAAGACAGGACATGTAAAATCTTATGGACAGAAGAACATAGAAAAGAATGGAGAATAAATTTGAGCAAGATCTCTGGAATTTGAATGACAGCATGAAACAAAAACTATGCATCATGGGTGTCCCATAAAGAGAAAGGGGCAGAAAGTATGTTTGAAATATATGCAAAAAGATTTCCCAACTGTTATGAAAGACATAAATATACATGTCCAAGAAGTGCAACCTACTTCAGAAAGGATAAATCCTAATAGACCATTCAAAGACACATACTAGTCAGAATGTCAAATGCCAAAAATAGAGAATTCTGAAAGCAACAAGAGAAAAGTGTTTCATCACATAGAAGGGCTCCACAATAAGATTAAGTTCCAATTTCTCATCAGAAACCATGGAGGCAAGAAGGCAGTGGTATGATATATTTAAGATAATGAACGTGAAAAACTGCCAACCAAGAATTTTTTTATCTGACAAAACAGCCCTTCAAAAGTGAGGGGAAATTTAAAACATTCACAGATCAACAAAAACTTGAAAATTTGTCAATAAGAGACCTTCCCTGCAGGAAATGCTAAAGGGAGTTCTTCAGGCTGAAAGGTTAAGACAGGAGGGAGGGGACTTGGATAGTGTGAAGAAATGAAGATTATCAGTAAGAGTAACTAAAAGGGTAAAAATAGACCAAAAAAAAAAAAAAAGACATGACATATAGAAACCAAAGGATAAAAAGGCTGAAGTAAGTACTTCCTTTACAGTAAGTATCCATTATATTAATGTATGAAAATCTGCAAAAGACACAGAATGGATAAAAATGCAGGATCCAACTATATGCTGTTGAGAAGAGACCCACCTGAGACACAAAGAGACAAATAGGTTGAAGAAGATATTCCATGCAAACAGAAATCAAAAAAGAGTGGGCAAAATAGACTTTAAATGCAAAAGTGTTATAAGAAACAAAGAAGGACACTATATGTTAATAAAAGGGGAAATCCACCAAAAAGAATTCATCATAAATATTTATGCATCTAACCATGGTGCCCCAAAATACATGAGGCAAACACTGACAAATTTGAAGGGAGAAACAAACATTGCTACAATAATAGCTGGAGACTTCAATACACCACTCTCTTCAATAGATAGAACATCTAGACAGAGAATCAATAAAGATACAGATAACATGAATAATATGATAAATGAACCAATCCTAATAGACACAGACAGAACATCCAGGTTAGACCACATGTTGAGTCATGAAACAAGTATCAATAAGTTTTAAAAATTGAATTTATACTAAGCACTTTCTCTGACCATAATGGAACAAAACTGAAAATCAATAACAGGTGGAGGAAGAGACCTGGAAAATTCACAAATATATGAAAAGTTAAACAGTGCACTCTTAAACAATCAGTGGACATGGAAAAAATTTTAAGGGAAATCAGTAATATCTGGAGACAAAGGAAAAGAAGGACACAATGTATCAAAATTTATGGGATGCAGCAAAGGCAGTCTGAGAGGGAAATTTATTGCCAAAAATACCTGCACTAAAAAGAAGAAAGAGCCAAAATAAAAAACCTAATGGCACACCTGGAAACTCTAGAAAATGAACAGCAAACTGATCCCAAAGCAAGCAGAAGAAAAGAAATAACAAAGATTAAAGCTGAAATAAACAAAATAAAACAAATAGAATTAACACAACCAAAAGGTGGTTCTTTGAGAAGATCAATAAAATCAACAAAGCTTTAGCTAGACCAACAAAGGAAAAAAAGAGAGAAAATGTAAATAAATAAAATCAGAAATGAGAGGAGACACATTACTACTGACTCCACAGAAATAAAACGATCATAAGAAGATACTATGAACAACTGTATGCTAAAAAATTAGCCAATCTTGATGAAATGAGTAAATTCCTAGAAAAACATTGTGCTGGTTTGAAAGGAAGTATGCCCCCTAAGAAAAGCCTTGTTTTAATATAAATCCCATTTCATAAAGGTAGAATAATCCCTATTCAATACTGTATGTTTGAAACTATAATGAGATCATCTCCCTGGATGATGTGATTTAGTCAGGAGTGGTTGTTAAACTGGATTAGGGGATGACATGTCTCCACCCATTTGAGTGGGTCTTGATTAGTTTCTGAAGTCCTATAGAAGAGGAAGCATTCTGGAGAATAAAAGATTCAGAGAGAGCAGAGAATGCTGCAGCACCACGAAGCAGAGAGTCCACGAGCCAGCGACCTTTGGAGATGAAGAAGGAAAACGCCTCCCGGGGACATTCATGAAACTGGAAGCCAGGAGAGAAAGCTAGCGGATGACGCCATATTCACCACGTGCCCTTCCAACCCTGAACTTCATCAGCCTTCTTGAACCAAGGTATCTTTCCCTGGATGCCTTTGATTGGACATTTCTATAGACTTGTTTTAATTGGGACATTTTCTCAGCCTTAGAACTGTAAACTAACAACTCATTAAATTCCCCTTGTTAAAAGCCATTCCGTTTCTGGTATATTGCATTCCGACAGCTAGCAAACTAGAACACACATAAACAGCCTACACAACTGTAGAAGAAATAGAAGACCTCAACAGTCCAATTACAGGCAAAGAGAATCACTCATCAAAAAGCTGCCAACAGAGAAAAGCCCAGAACCAGATGGCTTCACAGGTGAATTCCTGAATGGAATTCAAGTATTTCAAGAAGAATTAATACCAATCCTGCTCAAAAAAAATGAAGAAGAAGGAACAATACCTAACTCATTCTATGAAGTCACTAATACCAAAGCCAGGTAAAGGTACCATAAGAAAAGAAAATTACAACTGAATTCTCTTATGAATTAGATGAAAAATCCTCAAGACACTACTTGCAAATCAAATCCAATGTACACCACAATCAAGTGGGTTTTCTCTGAGGTACGCAATGGTTGTTCAATACAAGAAAATCAATTAATGTAATAGACCACATTAACAAAACAAGGTGGGAAAACATATGCTTTTCTTGGTTGATGAAGGAAAGGCATTTTGACAATATTCAGCATTTTTTCTTGATGAAAACACTTCAAAAGGTAGAAATAGAAGGAAACTTCCTCAACATGATAAAGTTGAAAATCCCACAGCTAACACTGTACTCAATGGTGAAAGACTGAAAACTTTCACCCTAACATCTGGAACCATAAAAGTATGCCCACTGTGATCTCTGTTACTCAACATTGTGCTAGAACTTCTAGCCACAGCAATTAGGCAAGAGAAAGAAATAAAAGGCATCTTCAGAAAAAGAAATAAAAGGCATCATCGGAAAGGAAGAAGTAAAACTTTCACCATTTGCAGATGACATCAAGATATCATATAGATAAAATATCTTTTTCATTTTCAAAGAAAAATATCTTTTTCTTATTTCTTGTATTTTCAGTTTATGATACTTAAAACCACAAAGAGGGAATCTAAAATCATTGATAAGGCCCACTATATTTTATATGTATGAAATGGCATTGCGCATTCTGTTTTTATTCCCATTTTTATTCCTTGACACTGAATAATATTCTATAGCCTAATTTTAATATTTGTAGCATATATGTGCCAATTTCCAGACACTGCACATCAAAGCTTATTATGTAAAAATTGACATAAGGAACCATTTACCAAATTGTTTTTTGCATTATTCATGCAGCAAAAGCCTGACAAATGCTTGTAGTTAATTTTTTTAAATCAAGACTTTATTATCATTTTTAAGTTCAAGGTAGACTTAAAGCAATTTTGATTTCCAAGCAAAAATTTAACAGTGACTAGAAAAGAGCCTTAAAGATCCAGTGGGAACAAGGAGAATAGAAGGGCACCATTCTTGCTGACATAATTATTACCTGTCTGGAAGCACATGAAAATGTCAAGGTAAGCAGTATTACAATGATTTCATCATATAAACTTCTCTCCTCCACTCCACTTTTATTTAGTCATTCCTTTCATTCAGAAAACATTTGTGCAGCACTTAATAAACAGCTGACACTGTGATAAAGGCTAGAGATAGAGGAGAAGGATCAACCCTTCTCTCAAGCAATTCACAGGTGTCACAAGCACAATAAATAGACAATGACAGTACAACTTGCAAAGCTACACTAGAGGAACACATGGGGTGATATGTGAGCACAGAGCTGGGACCCCAAACCTGTCTAGGGACAATTAAAAGACTTCCAGGGTGGTGAAGCTATGGCTGTGTTGATTATACTGGGAGCCAATGATTTTTTTTTACTTAGGTTGGATTGTATGATGTGTGAATAAAACTATTGAAAAACAAACAGAGATAAAAAGTGCTGGAGAAAATGTGGAGAGAGAGATGTACCTATTCACTGTTGGTAGGGAAGGAGAGTGGTGCAGCTTCTCCAGAGGGCAGTGTGGTGGTTCTACAGGAGGCTGGGGGTGGGGATGCCGTATGATCCTGCAACCCCATAGTTAAGTTGTATTCTTGGAGGGCCTGAGAGTGAACACATGAATGAACATGTGCACAACAATGTTTATGGCAGCAGTGATCACAATTTACAATGCATGAAGGTGGCCCAAGGGTTCATCCACTGAGGAATGGAAGAGGGAACAGAGGTATATACATACATTGGACTATTGAGCAGCGGCAAGAAGGAATGAAATTGTGAGGCATGCAAGTAGATGAATGAATCTTGAGGACTGTATACTGAATGAAATAAGCCAGAAAGGAAAAGACAAATATCATTATGTCTCACTAATACAGACTAACTGTAATGTGCCAACTCTGAGAATTGAATTCAAGAATGCAAGTTATCAGGGGAAGGCCCATTGTAAAGGTTCCTAAATTGTAAGCTCTTACCGCAGTCACGTCTATTCCAGAGTTGTAACTGTTATTTCTAAGTCTCAGATGCTGAGCTCTTTGTGTATAACCTGGTCGTTCCCTGGAATTTTGAGTATTCGTGTGACACCTGAGACTCAGAGCTCGAGTTCTGTAGCTGTGAAAGTCACCATTACTCCATACAGCAACTGTTAAAAACACTGAAAACATGATCAGACTTCAAGTAGAGATATGAATGAAGCTGATCTGAGTAGCACTAAGATAAATCAGACTAAAGGGTAAAAGATGATATTGACTGTATTTTAAAACTTCAATTTCTGTGTGAGACCAAAGGAAGAGATGTTTATTTGGCGCAAAATTTATATTTTCTGTAGTACACTATCTAATCTAACATGTATGATAAGCTAATTTGAACACCATAATTACATGGAACCTTTAATAGGGAGTGAGATATGTTGGTATGATGGTTGCTGTGATGCCCTGATACATCCCAGCGTAAACTGGGCAGAAGATTAAAGAGTATTTGCAAAACACCCTTGAGGGACTGGAGAAAAAGGTGGAAATATTAAATTTCCCCACCTGGGGAAGGTCCAATATTCTCACAATCATTTGGGACTGCCAATTTGATGGATCACACCTTGATCTTGGGGCTTGCCCTTATGAAACTTTTTCCTGCAAAGGAGAAGCCAAGCCTACTTATGATTATGCCTAAGAGTCACCTCCAGAATACCTCTTTTTGTTGCTCAGATGTGGCCTCTCTCTCTAAGTCAACTCTACAAGTGGGTTCACTGATTTCCCCACTTTGTGGGACATGACTCTCAGGGGTATAAATCTCCCTGAGATGTGCGATATGACTCCAGGGGTGAGCCTGGCCCTGGCATTATGGGATTGAGAAGGACATCTTGGCCAAAAGGGGGAAGATAAATGAAACAAAGTAAAGTTTCAGTGTCTAAGAGATTTCAAATAGAGCTGAGTGGTCATTCTGGGAGTTATTCTTATGCATTTTATACATACATCCTTTTTTAGGTTGTGGTGTATTGGAGTAACTAGAGGGAAATACCTGCAACTGTTGAACTGTAATCCAATAGCCTTGATTAAGATGATTGAATAACTACAGAACTTTTAAGGTGTGACCCTGTGATTGTGAAAACCTTGTGACTGATACTCCCTTTATCCAGTGTTTGGAAAGATGAGTGTGCCAGTTTGAAAGGATTTATGTACCCTAGAAAAGCCATGTTTTAATCCTAATCAATCTTGTGGGAGCAACGGTTTCTTCTAATCCCTGCTAATTACTATAGATTGGAAACTTGATTAGGTTTTCTTCATGGAGATGTGACTCTATCAATTGTGAGTATTAAACTTCATTAAATGGAGACTTGTCTCCACCCATTCTAAGTGGGTCTTGATTAGTTTACTGGACTCCTATAAAAGAAGAAGTATTTTGGAAAGAGCTTCAGAACACTGCAGAACCACGAAGCAGAGAGTCCACCAGCCAGTGACTTTTGGAGAAGAAATGCTGAATGTAATCAGCCTTCTTGAACCAAGGTATCTTTCCTGGTGCCTTAGATTGGACATTTCTATAGACTTGCTTTAATTTGGACAATTTCACATAGCCTTAGAACTGTAAACTTGTAACATTAAATTCCTCTTTTTGAAAGCCATTCTGTTTCTGATATATTGCATTCCAGTAGCTAGCAAACTAGAATAATGAGTAAGAAAGAAAAAATAGACAAAAACAAATAAATAATAGGGGGTGGGGAGAGGGTATGGGATGTTTTGGGTGTTCTTTTTTATTTTTATTTTCATTTTTTTTTGAGTAATGAAAATGTTCAAAAATCTATTGCGATGACGAATGCACAGTTATATGATGATCTTGTGAACTGACTGCAAAATCTATATGGCTGTATGGTATATGAATAAATTTTTTTTAAGTTTAAGAAAAAAACAAAGGGACATTTAAAGATGACTAAAAAAATGCAATCAAGCAAACAGCAAACAAAAATCCAGGTGTTAAACTATTATTACAAGATAAAATAAAATCTCAAAGCCAAGTACATTAAATAACATTCAATAAGGTAGAGGGTGATTCTAGTGAATAAAGATTCAGTCCATGAAGATAAGTCATAAACCTTTATGCACTAAGCAACATGGCAAATACTCAAGGCAAAACTTCATAGAGAAGGAAAGCTGGAGGTTAAAACATGGGAATATATAACAGTGAATCTTTGTATAGTTGTCCTTTGTATAGGACAGTCTGTAATTAACTATACAAATATTTAAAAGTTCTTTCATGAATTAGAGCAGATGTATGACACTATTCCAAGGAGTTAATAATAGAGAAGTATATGGGGAAAATGTACCTATTGCAAACTATGGACTATAGTTAGCAGTAATATGTTAATGCTCTTTCATCAGCAGTAACAAATGTACCACACCATTGCTAAAGGTCAATAATGGGGGGGGGGGGGAGGAGTATGGGATTATTTCAGATCTTCTTTTTAATTTTTATTTCTTTTCTGGAGTAATGAAAATGTTCTAAATTAGATCATGGGGATATATGCACAACTATGTGATGATACTAGGAACCAGCGATTATAAATTTTGGATGGTTTGTATGTTATGTGACTATATCTAAATAAAATTGCATTAAAAATATAAAAACATGAGGATGTCTTGGCTAAAGCATAGTCATTGTGAAAGATTTTAGTATGCTATGTTTAGAATCTGACTGATTAAGTGAACCAAAACCAAACTCTTTTCCCCAGGGATATTTTGCAATGTTTTGAGACTTTTTTTTATTGTTATGACTAGAGCAGTGCTCTTGGCCTATAATGGGTAGAGGCCAGGGATGCTGCTAAACATCTTACAATGCACAGGACAGCCTCCACAACAAATACATTATCTGATTCCAAATGTCCATAATAGAGAAGTTGAGAAACCCTGCTATAGGGGATTTACAGAACTTAATTGAAAAGCATGTTTTTATCTCATATATAAAACTTCACTATAAATATACAATATATTGTTCTCTCTTTAAAAAGAGAGTGAGGGACTTCCTGGAAAAGGTGAGCCTTCAATTCAGTTTTTAAGAATGGGTCACAGTTGACTAGGCTGGAATGTAGAGTACAAACAAGAACATGGTGAAAGCTGGGGCTAAAGAGGAAAGCAAGGGTTTATATTCCTTACTAAGGGGTTGTATCCATTAGAAATGTGGAGCCTGTGAAGGATGTAAAGTAAAGGAGTGACATAAAAGGAGTGGGTAGGAGAGACTGAATGGCAAATCTAGAGGCAAAGAAACAAGTAGGAAGGTTGTTCTGGTAATTTAGACAAGAAGCACTAAGATTAAGGCAATGGTACAGAAGATCCAAAGGAGTAGACAGTTTGAAGAGATATAGTTTGGAAACCTTCCCTGTTTATTCCTATATCTGTGTGCAGGGAAATTGTCCCTTACTGTGTATTCCAATATATTTAACTCTTCATTTTTATGATCAGGTTTAGATGTGGAATAGGAGAAACAGCAGGCCTAAAGCTGAGAAGTCAGACTCGTGCTAGTTTTAGCTTTAATCAGCCAAATCTATAGACAAGCAGCAAAGGGAAGGGGTAGGTAGGAGTCAGTCTCAGAGCCAGAGTAAGATAGAAGTGGAAACAACTGGCCCATGGTTGTAGAAGAATAAAAAATAACCCTGTGTGTGTGTTGGGGTGGGGGTGGAGGTATGGTCGGGGGTGGGAGTGGGGAGATGTAAGGATAGTTCAGTGGTAGGAGGTCTCACTGCCATGCAGGAGACCCAGGTTCAATTCCTGGTCTATACATTCTCAAAAAATAAACAAACAAAAAAAAAACAAAGAAAAATTCAACAAATGGTATTGCAATAACGGGATACTCACATGGAAAAATAATGAAATGTGACTCCGCCATACAGCATACAATAAATAAATAAATAACTCTCTGTGTATGTAAATATCCATAGCATCTGATTCATAATAGCCCCAAACTGGAAACAAGCCTAAGATCCATCAACTGGTGAAGGAATAAACAAATTGTGATACTTTCATACAATGAAATACTACTCAGCAATAAAAAGAAACAAATTAGTGATACGTGCAACACAACACAGATAAGTCTCAAACATCATGCTGAGCAAAAGAAGCCAGACATAAAGGAGTAAATATTGTATGATCTGATTTACATAAAGCTCTAGAAAAGACAAATTTAACTTACAATGACAGAAAACAGATCAGTGGTTGCCTAGGACCGGGGTAGGGGGGATTGACTGGGCTTAAGGGGCGAATTTACCTTCCACTATATCTTGATAATGGTGGAAAGTAAAGGGTACAGGCATTTGTCAAAACTCATCAAAATGTATACTTAAAACAGATACAAGGGCACACACATGGTTCAGTGGTAGAACGCTTGCCTGCCATGCAGGAGACTTGGGTTTGATTCCCAGCCCATGCACCACACACCCCAAAAAAACAAACACATTTATTATATGTGAATTATATTTTAATAAAGTTGATTGTAAAAACAATGACCCCTGATAAAGATGTACACATGAACCTTAAGGCATTTTAAGTCTAAAAATGTAGTCAGGCAGATAAGTAATATAATGCAACAGAACAAAATAAGGATGGCTTAAACACAAGTTCATTTTCTTATAACATATTTCATTGATTCTAAGCCATGATTTTTTTTTTTTTTTTTTTGGTCTGGAATTGAACCCAGGTCTCCAGCATGGCAAGCGAGAACTCTGCCTGCTGAGCCACTGTGGCCCTCTAAGACACGTTTTTTCCCCAATTTAATACCTCTGAAGTTTAAATGATCTCAACAATTGTTGTAATAAGAAAGAATTGTGTCACTCTGATTGGCAGTGTTTTTTCTTTCTTAATCATTGCTGGGAAAGTCAAGGCCGTGCTCAGTGACCATCTCCCAGCTCTCACCTATCCCCCACCTTTTCCCCTCTTGCTTGTGTATAGGTTATTTGGTACATTCCACTCTTATTTGGTTGCATGCAGATGTTTGGTATGTTTCTATTTAGCGAGAGACCTGTAGGGAGCTGGGGGAGACATTAATTTTAACCAGTCCCAGCTGTTGGCCTGGGCACAAAGGTTGCTCACTGGTAGCGCCCCACTCCCTCCCCTGGAGTGCATAACAGCTCACTGCTCAGACAGTGCAGGTGTCCCTCATTTCTGATGTGAAAGAGGCTTGTGGAGCTGCCAAACAGTTGGTGTCCTTAAGGGACCAGTCACAATTGGTTCCTTATCTCTGACAAAGAGAAGTGTGTGGAGCTGCCATCTACCAATCTTCACCTGAGTGGTTGGCCTTTCCACGGGACAAGCCAATGTGGGATCTTTTCCTCTACTCTTGTGGACGTTTCATGCTGGGTAAGTAATAAAGTGGTCACTTGCTGGAAGCCTCTGTTGTGCCTGAGCTTGTGTTTGTTCCCGTGATGCAAGTACAGCAACTTGCACCACAATGGTACATAAATAATGGTAAATCTTACGACTCAATGACATACAGTAAAAGAAATCTGTCTTTTACTTTCTGGAATCGGTAAGTTCAGAGTTGATAAAGCCAAGTTACAAAGTCACTGGTGACCCAGGTTCTTTCCTATTTTCCTTTCTGCCATTCTCAGCCCTGACTTCCATTTTCAAAGTCACTTTATGGTCACATATGGATACTGGAACTACAGCCATCCTATTTATTTCCAAAGCAGCAGGCAGGAAGAAGGGCAGAAAGCAAACATGCCCTTTAAGGTACCTCACCTAAAGTCTTTCATAACAATATCTACAACTTAATCATGTGGATATGTCTCATTGCAAGAAAGGCTAGGAAATAGAGCCAAAGTTGACACACTCCAACTTCCAATAATACAGGGATTCTGTTATATTTGAAGGGAGAATAGATGTTAGATAATGGCTTCCACCAATTTCCAAAGCAAAATATCTAAATCAGAGATAGCTAGATGTAGCAAGCTGATTTGAGAAGTCAAAAAGAAAAAAAAAAAAAAAAAAAAAGACAGCTAAAAGATTTTTGGAACTACAATTCTTTTTTCAGGCTCTGGCTGCATCCATGGATGGAAAAAGAGTGCTGACCATATTGATGCAATTTAAAACAATAGTGATATGTAAGTCTACAAAATAAGTTAGGACCAAAATATGGAAACCTTTGATGCAAGGTTAAGTTAGGAATCTAAACTTTATTCTTTAGGTAATAATGGAATCATTGAAGAATTTTGCATAAGGAAGTGAAGTGTTGAAAGTGCTTTCAGAATACTAACCCTATAGATCTTTAACTTAACATGCATATCCTGAAATACTGGTCAGAAATCACTACAACTGAAAAAGTATTCCATTATTTTTATTCATGTTCTATGAAATATGGACATCATGACAGTTTCCTGGTGTGCTATTTAAAACTGTCACATACCCCAGAAAAGCCATGTTCTTTAATCCTCGTTCAGTTTTGCATTCCAGCAGCTTTAGCAAACTTAAAGACCTGAGGTTAATGACACATGCACTCTGACAATCTTAAGGCACCGATCCCAGTGACCTGAGTATACGGTGTAGTTGTTATAAGTATTTGCTAGTTGTCTGTTTGGCTTTTATTCTGCAGTTTTCCTTTAATATTTTCTTGATTTTCACGCTGGTATCTGGCCATACATTCAACTCATATGTTTGGGTGAATATGCTCCTATAGTAGGCCCTAACTCGCTTAAGTAAATTAACACATTTCACTTCCCTGGACACAGCTTTTGGTTCAGAGGGTAGGCAAGAGACCAAAACTCTCCCTATTAGAGACCCAAAATGCTGAGCAGAAATGCATTCTCTCATCCTAGATATGAACCAGAAAGCCCATCCCATAATCATTACAGAAGCCAGTTTTAGAATTAGGCCTACGCTATCAAAGACTGAACAGTAAGATGGAAAAAACTGTTAAAGTGGGTCCTTAACAAAGCTGTGTGGCTCAATCAACCAGTTTTGAGCCTACCCTGTCTCTGAGCTTACCTGTCTCTCCAGCTCCAGGTCAGGGATTGTACATATTAGGTATGGGAAATTTTGTTGTGCCAGAAAGCAAGAAGCTATCAAAATAATGGATCATGTCAAAATGACTCAAGAAGAAATTATATCTGGTATTTATTTCCAAATAATCATAAGGGATGTCCATAGGGGTATGATCACTAAAGATTGGCCATGATTTGATAACTATAGAAGCTGGGTGAGGCATATGAGGTGGTTCATTATACTATTCTCCGTACTTCAGAATATGTTTGCAAAATGATAAAGCAACCAACTTGCAAAGGCTCTTACAGGCTTTAAATGAAACAACTTGAGCACCAAAAAGAATAATGACTGCAATTAATTGAAAAATCAATTCCCAAACTCAAGAATACTTACTAAGACTATTACCTTCGGAGGCTGATAAGGCACCCATTCATTATTCCCAAAACTGATAAAGTAATCAAGAATTTATTCTGCCTTTCGTTTATAATTTGCATTTCAGGATGTAGCAGCCATGGAAGTGCAATTCCCAGATCTCTCTTCAAACAAGAATATGCCATTTTGTTGTGAGTTCAGTTAATTAACAGCTTCCAGCTGTGAGCACCTTTAAGACCAGCCTGAGTTTTGAGGTTGGCCCACCATCCTCCCAAGCAGTCCCTGTTCAAAGAGTGAGTAGAGCAAAAGAACATAAGGCTGGCCATTTTTGTAGGATTCCTTTAATAAGCAGTCTTTAAGTTACAGCTCCCCATTGGATTGGACAAGACTTTGTCATATCCGCATCACAACATGAGGCTCTATTCTCCCTACCCAATATGGCTTCCTTCTCTTTTCATCTTTCACAGATATTACCTCTCAACAAGCCTCTTGCACTGCTAATACTGTCTCAGCTTCTGACTCCTAAAGGAGCCACCGGACCTACCAGCTAATGAAAAAGTTGATGAAACTTCTTTTGGGGGGTTAATAATGCAAAAGGACTGGAAAAACTTAAATCATCTTTGCATCCTAATAAAATAGATCTTGTCAATAACTATCAATAGATGTTAAAACCATTAGGTGGAAAGTTGGTGGGGAATTTTGAAGTATCAGACCTATATTATCTGGACCCACTGACAAATCTTAGCATCACTAAAAGTGAGACAACTAGACATTGTCTCATCATGAGATGCAATAGAAAAAAAATCATAGCATAACTTAAATTTTTGAAGCAAAAATATTAAACTTGAATCGAATCAAGCCTCTAGATCTATCTACCAGTTTACAAAATTAGAAACCACCATGAAGGGTCAATCAAGCAAATTAACAATGGTGGACATTCTATAAACTAAATGGCCAGGATTCTGCAACAAATCAGTGACATGAAGGGAAAAGGTAGAAATAATCCCCAATTCATTTTATGAGGTCAGCATTACCCTGATAACAGAACTAAATAAGAAACTGCAAGAAAATAAAATTACAGATCAATATCCCTTGTGAACATAGATGCTGAAATACCCAAGAAAATATTTGTAGGTTGAATCCAGCAATATGTAAAAACAGTAATATACCACAACCAAGTTAGGTTTATCCCAGGAATACAGGGCTGGTTTAAAACTCAAAAACCAATCAGTGTAATCCACGATGTTAGTAGTTCAAAGAAGAAAAGAAAACCCAAATGATCATATAAATTGAGGTTAGGAAAAGCAATGGAAAGAATTCAATGTCCATTAATGAAAACATTATTTGCAAATTAGGATTATAAGGAAATTCCTCCATTTAATAAAGAGTATCTATAAAAACCTATAGCTTGTGAATTAGGTTGAAAGTGGTTGTTCTTTAGAGTCAAGTATGTCATCGATTAACACTACAAATTTAAATAAGTTCTTGTATGAACTAGTACAACTGTATATAACACCGGTACAAAGAGTTAATAATACAGTGGTATGTGGGGGAAAATACCTGTTGCAAGCCACAGACTACAGTTAACAGTAATACCTTAAAATTCTTTCATCAACAATAACTGGTGTGCCACCACAATACTAGGGGTCAATAAAAGGGAGATAAGGGATTTGGGGGTGTTTGGGGTTTTCTTTTTTGGGTGTCTATCTGATAATTTTCTTTTTTGGAGCAATGAAAATGGCCTAAAATTGAGAGTGATGGTGATTGTACAACTGATGATACGATGAGATACTGATTGTACACTTTGGATGGAATATATTAGTGAATATATCTCAATAAAATCTGAAAAAAAAAAACCCTACAGCCAACATTATACATTATGTGAAAGCCTGAATGTTTTGCCTTAAGATTGGGAACAAATGAGGATGTCCATTCTTACAGTTCCTGTTTAACATCACACTAGAAGTCCTATTCAGTGCAATAAGGGGGGAAAAAGGCATATTAGAAAATAAATAAAACTCCCCCTCTTCATAGCTGACATAATCGACTATGTAAAAAATTCCAAGGAATCTACAAAGCACACCTAAAATTAATAAACAAGTTTAACAAGATCATAGGATACAAGGTCAACAAACCACAATCACTCATATTGGCAATAAACAATTGGAAACCAGAATTAAATAATATAATTTATAGTAGCTCCAAAAAAAGTCAAACACTTTACTATTAATGTAACAAAATGTGCAGGAGACAGAAGACATAATTTAGACACATTTTTTTTTGCACGGTTTAGAAGCCTCACCACAGTAAAGATGGCAATTCTCTTAAAACTGATCTACAGATTTGATACAATTCCAATCAATACCCTAGCAGGATTTTTTTGAAGATATGGACAAGATAATTAAAAAATTTAAATGGCTAAGCAAAGGAACTAGAATAATCAAAACAAGTTTGAAAAAGAAGAATAAAGTTGGAGGAATCCTACTACCTATAGGTGATTTTAAAATTACCTATGAAGTTACAGTAATCAAGACAGTATTAGTATTGGCAAAGGTGTAGATACACAGAACAATGAAATGGAAAAGCGAGTCCCCTTTAAAAAGCCTCACGGATATGGTCAAATGATTGTTGACAAAGGTGCAAGTCAATTTCATGGGAAAAAATAGTTATTTCGACAAATGGTGTTACAAGAATCATATATCTATGTACAAAAATCTTATATCTTATAAAATACTACTACATGGATCATAGATCTAAAGGCACAATGTAAAACTGTACAATTCTTAGAAGAAAACATAGGAGAAAAACTTTATGCCTTAGGTTTGGGCAAAGAGTTCTTAGATATGATACCAAATTCATGAACCATAAAAGGAAAAATATGATAAACTGGAATTCATCGAAAGTAAAACCTTTTGTTCTGTGAAGCCCACTGTTAAAGAGTATGAAAGGACTAGCCACAGACAGGGAGAAAATATTTACAAAGCACATATCTGACAAAGGACTCGTTTCTCTAAGGGAATAATACCTCTGTGCTGGTACCTGATGACCTTGCATGTTTCCACATAAACCACATAGGCAAGACTTGAACTGTAGCTGAATCTTGGCAGAATGCCTTGTTAATCCTTCCACAAAATGAGATCATGGAAGGCTTATGAGGAGCTTCTACAAAGCCATTTCTCACTTGCTTTCCTATATAACAAGGAGGCTGTCATGAGACGGTTTCTCATTGTCTGATGAGGTATGAGGCTTTCTGACACACTCTCCTTAAGGGACATCTGCAGGCTATAAAACTGCTTCTGCAGCATGGAATGGGCTCTTAGAGCAGCAGGGTGTCCTATCAATCTTATTGTAGTTCTCTGGCCCCTTTTATTTTGGTGCCAGCCCGTGCAGGAGCCACAGAGAGCTGGCACCTTAGTCTACTCTTCTTATCACTATCTACATATGTAATAAACTGTTTGAGTCTAGAAGGGCTTATTATTTCCTTACTGACCAAATCTGTCCACGTGACCATGCCTTGTGCTTGACAGGATCCAGAATATGTAAAGAACTCACAAAGTCAGCATTAAGAAAACAAGCAACACAACTGAAAAAATAGGTGAAAGATCTCAACAGACAATTGAACAAAGAAAATATATAGAAGGCGAATAAGCACATGAAAAGATGTTCAATACCATTAGATATTAGGGAAATTCAAATTAAAACCACAATGAGATACCACTACATACCTATTCGAATGACTAAAATAAAAAAATACAAGTGGTAGAGAGCATGCAGAGTAACTGGAACTCTTAAATCGCTGGAAGGAAGGCAAAACTGGTACAGGCACTGTGGAAAAACAGTTTGGCAATTTTTTATAAAGTTAACTATACACTTACCACGTGACTCAACAATCCCTCTCCTGAGTACTTACCCTTAGCAAATAAGATATCTTTAAGAGGTGCTAAATGGAATACTGTTTTGTGCTAAAAAGGAACAAGCTATTGATGAGTCTTAAATGTCATGGATGACTCTTAAATGCATTTTGCTAAGAGAAGGAAGCCAGTTTCTGTATGGATTCCATTTTATGACAGTCTCAAAACACAAAAACCATAATGACAGAGAGCAGACTGGTGCCTGCCAGGTATAAGAAGTGTAAGGAGTGTGTGACTATAAAGGGATGGCATGAAGGAGTTTTGTGGGGTTGAGGAACAATTTCTGATTGGGGTGGTAGTTGCATGAATCTATAAAAATGTTAAAATCCACAGAACTAAATAGGCAATTTTACTGCATATTAATTTAAAATTTAAAAAAGAGAGGAAGGAGGATGACTATAAAATATGAGACTTAGGAGACAATACAACCAAATGCAATCTGTGGACCTTGTTTGGATCCTGATTGAACAAACCAACCACAAAAGGCACACTTGATACAATGATGGAAAATTTAATGTCAACTGGGAAATATATTAAAATTAAGGTTTTAAAGTACAATACAGTTTTGTAGTTGTGTAAAATATTTTTTATCAGTTGCACATATATGCTGAAATATATTTGTGTGTGACATAGCATGATGGCTGGAATCTGTTTTCAAATGCTTCAGGAAAAAAAGGAGGGGGAGACAGATTTGCCAAATATTGATAAATACTGAAGGGGGAGGTTCATTATTTATTACACTCTCTACTTTTGAATATGTTTGAAGTTGTTTATAATATTTTCTTTAAAATGAACAATGGGACTTTCAAATATAAAGTGGAATTTTTCAATATTTATTGTAAAGCTGTAGACATGATAAGTTTACAGTTGGTTTCAATCTCAATGTCAAATCTTTCTAATGACTCCAAATAAAAAATGCTGTGTGTGCCAAAAATAATACTGACATATGAAAAAAGCAATCTCCTAGAAATCTTATACTCTGACCACAAACTACTAAAATTACTAGATTTAGTAAAGATTTCCAGAGTAAGATTTTAAAATAGCAAATAAAGTTTCTTTTGCATATTGCCATTTTCAATGGCACTGTCAAAAAATAAGGGCACAATTAATTTTAAAGCAATAATTATCAGCCTTAAAATCTCACTCAAAAACCAAAATTACTCAGGCTTTTAAATTCTCATTAATTATTTACACAGTGTTGCTGTTTTGCTGTGCTGGTCCACTCTGTTATTTTGAGCATTATTATTATTTATCATTTCTTGAGCACTCAGCTCTGCAGGAGATACAGATGATAAGTTGCCTCCCTAAGGGCCAACAATCAAAGCCACACAAGCAAAACACAAAGATTAGCTGTTAAAGAAATAAAAAAACAGCTGAAAATTTAATAAGCACACACTAAATTCCCTTATTGCTTTCAGCTTTAAGCCCAAGATAGAACAAATGCTTCTTTGGGAGATGTAAAACAAGCCTGAAGTTGGTTAAAATAAAGAACGGGCTTAGAAGAGAAAGTAAACATCCCAAAGATTATTCCCAGAAAATAATCTATTTTAGATATCCTTTCACTGTCTGATGTATAAAAATTACTAGAACCTATCTCTAGCTGTAGCAGACTGATAATTTTGTATGTGTGTGTGTGGTTGAATATGACTCAGAAATGTCCAGCAGGTTTTTCTGTTCCTTTTCTTTTGATACCACCCTCTGCTTCAGGAAATGCTTCCCCAGATCCAAGTGTTCCTGATGAGTCTGTTAATTTCATCAGTGCGCCTCTCCGTGAAACTGTGTGTCTCTCCCTGACACTGTGCTGAAGCATGGAAGCATGGAGTGTCCAAGGTAATTTTTACAGGCCTCATAATGAAGTTGTTTTACAGTGTCCATGAGGGCAAGGTACAAAGAAAAATACAAATAGAGGGATGTAGCACATGTGCTGGTATCTCTGAGCCCCCAGAATCAGGCGCTTAACACCTTAGTTCCTACAGTTCTTTAGGTTCTATGAGCTACTCCAAAGTTCTTTTTTAAGTTAGTACACTCAAGTTTGTTGCTTAGATTGATATGAATTGGGTTTCTTTTGTCATTTGCACCTGAAAGAATCCTGAGAAGTTAAATATCTTGCCCAAGGTACAATGGCTCCTAAATGGTAAAGCCATCATTCAAACTCAAGTCAGTTTACCTCTACATAGGCTTTTTCCTGCTGTGCTAATTTCCTTTTTCTCTTATGGAAGATTTTTCATAAAATATAGTTTCCTTTAAAATAGGAAATGGAAGGGAAAGGGGCTGTAAGATGTTACATCTATCTAATCCTCTGCCATTACTTAAAATTAGAGGAGGGTGAGAGCTATAAAAACAATAATATCTATTAATCCTTGATTGCATCACATTTTGCATGGTGTTTAATGCATACTGAGCAAGAACTTAAGCTGGCAATCATATAAACTTCGGATCAAGAGCAAATCAAAGGTGTAGAATTCTAGGGAAAAAATGGTATCAAAATATTTTCTCTCTCTTCTCTGCTCTATCCAGTTGAATGGTGGTATTAAAATACAATGTTTGACACAACAATAGCAAATAAAACGTTTAGGTTTTGGGAGTTACACAAGAATTCATCCAACTATATCCATTTAAAAGTTGCTTTATTCACTGTCTCATCAGTGTGTGCCAAGAAAGACCAGTACTGAAAGGAGACTAGCTATTTATAAATTGAAATAATGGTTTATTTCTCAATAATAATTATCCCTTAAATCTCAAATGTCATTTCCTCATTTTCTTATTTTTATTTATTTATTGAACTTATCATGATTTGAAATAACCTTATTACCACTACTAAACTTATTTACTTAATTTTTATTAACAAGGATCTTCCAGTTTTGTTTACATTGTACTTTTTTTTTTCTATGATTTTTTTTTTTTTTTTTTTAACATGGGCAGGCACCGGGAACTGAACCTGGGTCCTTGGGCATGGCAGGCAAGCACTCTTACCTGCTGAGCCACCGTGGCCTGCCCTACATTGTACTTTTAATCTCCTCCTCGCTTACAGAAGACACAAAACATTTGTTAAAATAATTAAATAAAGTATGTGGTTCCAAAATAAAAGCCATTGCTTGATGTATACCAATACTTGAGATTGCAGCATTATATTCTGTGTTCTCCTATAATTTAAACTAAAATGGAAATCTGTTGAAAGCCCAGGTGTCAGAAGTTGAGAAAACCAAGGGCATGCTCTGGTGGACGTGAGGCAAATGCTCAGCCAAGTTCTTGGGGTTCGAAGACACTAAGATAGGAAGCCTTCTGGCTTCAACCAGAGCAGCTTTGCATTCCTCAGTGTTAATAAGGACTTTCTGCATAAGCTCCTGTTTGAAGAAAGGGTTCCAGGGCTTAAAATCAGGGAGGGGGGTGTTGGTAGATCCACTGTTCGGTGGATTTTGGAGCAAAAACCTAATATAACTGAACATTCTAAATTATATTTATATTTCCCTATAAAAGTTAATGTACTATATTATCAATGTTTTTATAGTGTTACAACACAAAGTTATTCTACCTCAATATTAAAGCATCAAGCAATATTTTTTTTTAAAGAATTTTAGGGATGCATTCAGTACATGCATTCTAGTATGCTTCTAGTAGCAGAAAACCTTTGACTTTCAGCTATATAAAAAATTAAAAGTTAAACTTCATATTGAAGAATTTTAGAATCTTTGGATTCAAAAAATCTCTTTCCACTATGTTAACTATTACATTTACACTGATTTCTTTCTCTATAGAGAGATCATATAAAAATATAGTTAGTATATTACCCCATTCTAGGTTGCATTTTTTCTACAGTAGACTTAAAACCAGATTAGCAGTAATTGGATTCCAGGATGTGGGCAGATGTCTATTTGTCACGGACAATGTCTCTTGCAATCAGCTCCTTCATTATTTCATTGGTACCACCATAGATTGGCTGAACTCGGGCATCCACATAAGCTCTGGATAAATCAGAAGGTGATTTAGTGAATAAATAAAAGAATATTAGAAATTATTAATTTTGTCTCACCAAGGAATTATTAATTACTACACATTTATCAAAACCCAAACAATAAAAGTTATATCACAATTTGTTTCCAGTGTGGCATTAATCCCAAATTGGTATAACTGTAAAAATAACTACTAAAATTTTGATAATCATACTGTATAGCTTTGTTTTACTTTGTTTAAGGATAATATAAATTCAAAAAAATATTTAAAAGTAGTTGTTTCATCTGATTTTCAACTTTTTTTTTGGCATTGGCAGGCCCTGGGAATCAAACCCAGGTCTCTGATATGGCAGGCACAAATTCTAACACTGAGCCACCACTGCAGCACCCTTATCTGATTTTATTTTGTAAAATTCAGCAATTTAATAGCATTCTAAAAAGTCTGTTGTAGAACTTTTTGAGAAACTCAGAAATTGAAAAATACATGGAATGCCTACATTTTTTGTATCTTTAATGCTTCTTAAAAAAAGTTGAAATCCATTGGTTTCATAGGAAAACAAAAAAAAGAAATTATGTTTTCTAGCTTCCAGCACCTCTTTAGATTCCACAACCAAGGGTATAAACTGATATTTTAGAAAATATTACTTCCCATAAAGTTAACAAGTAACTTATTATTATTATTTTGAAATGGTTAATAGTTTCTCCAGTGATGTTAGGGAGTTAAAATTCCAAGTGGCTGAGTCCGTTGCCAGACCAACACACAAAAATGCAACCAGGAGTTCATTTCTGGTAGCAATGATAATAACTATGTCACTGTAGAGTTGTTTTTACTTTTTTCTCACCTTATTTCATCCTAATCTTCGCTCTGGGATCAGGAAGGATAAATGTTATCATTTTTCAGGTAAAGTAACTGAGGTGCAGAGAAGTTAATATATTTACTAAATTTATGATTGCTCTTTGATGGTCTCATAACAGATAACTGACAGACTGGAACAGGAATGTAGGTGTTCTGCCTCTTTGGCAAGTATTTTTTTTTTTTTTTTATTATATTACAATACTTTCAATGGCCCAGACATTCGGACTAGTTATTTAGCTTTGAGTTTTCCTGGTAGAAGAATTCAAAGGCATTTCTTCCCCAAGCATAAAATGTTTGTTTTTTAATTTAATTTTTAGAGTTATGCCAGATCTTTAGGAACATGATCAAGTTTGGACTTTTTCTTTTCCATATTTCTCAGGGTAACTGCAAAGAGCTGACTCTCAGTAAATATTTACTGATTTGACTTACCGAATTACAAAGGAATTTTACAGTCTCAGTACCTAGTTTCTGATGAAACTTTAATATCTAGAGACATTTGTGTTTTTAAACATTTTTTGAACAAGATTACATTGTTCCTCACAAAAACCAGCTCTTGTATTTTGAGGACCTGCCTGGCATTTTGGCTTACTTCATTCAGCAATGCCAATGCATTTATACATTTTTGGACTGGGTTGGGCTTTTTTTTTTTTTTTCACATTAGAAGTTTCAACTGAATATGTAACAGCAGAGATCAGTAGACATTTCATAGGTTACTAATTAAATTCAGTCAGTCATCGACTAAAATTAACAGAGAAAGGCAGCTGCGAATGTTCAACCATGCACAGCAATAATGCTCTCGATCCTGGGATGCTCTTCCTAGCATGACAGAGAAGCGCTGAAATGGCAAAGCTTCAGCCTCACTTCTCATAGGTCCCAAGCCTAATGATTCGAATGAAATAAACCGGCATGTTTAAGCCAGGGGAACAGTTTAAAAAACATAGAAAACAAAATAAAACACAATTTAAAAAGCACTTCTTTCTCTCTTTTTTATTTTATATATATATATATATATATATATATATATATATATGTACATATAAACAAATAATACAGCTTCATCTGGGGAATAAAAGAAACACAAAAACTTTTCTATCAAACTGAAGTCTGTGCAATGCATCCAAATATTGCCTACATGTCTAATTAGCTTCGTGATATTAGGTACTACTCCCTTTTCATCTTTAAAAAATTACCTTACTTATGTATTTGGGGAAGAAATAACAGTCCTGTTCAAAAGTTTAATCAATCTTTGAACTAACAAGCTGACCAAGAAGGGTAATTATTATTCCTTAGGGATTTCAAAGAAAACCACCAAACTTCTTTTATTTTTTGCATTCAACTGACTTGAGGGAATCACACTTCTGGGAAAACAGAGACTTAGAATTATGCCACACTCTAATCTTGGACCACTGAGATGGTTGACTCCTCTCCATCAGTATAGTTAAGTAGAAAAATAAAAGCATGCATTATTTTCTTCTCTTACCCCTGTGAATATCATGAATAAGAAGGCTGAATATTGTGAATAAAGCATAAAAATGAACAGAAAAATTTCAAGTGATGATTTAATTTGTGCTAGTGAAACACAATGTTTACTTCTGATTTCACTATTATAAAAGTTTTTTTTTTAATCTGCTTTTTATTAAGGCCCTTTGAAGTAGTTTTGAAAAGACATGCCAAAATCCAAGTCCAAGGATTGATAAAAAATGAAATGATTTAGCTACATTCCCAAGGCTGGGAAAATCCCTAGTTATTAAAGAGATTTTTTTAAAAAAAGCTTATAAATCATATATCTCCTATACTTTAAGCTCTCTAAACTTCCCAATGGATAGAAAACATTAGAAAATCAGTAGATTACATCTATGCTGGAGCTTTTGTTCTTAACTCAATGTAACCTAATAAAATGTTTATTTTCATATTAAGGGCTGTAGGCACATCAAAAATTTTCAATTATACCTGCCAAAATGAGAAGCCTTGAGCTGCCAATCTGAATATTAGATTGATAATTTTTTTCCCTGTAGATGCTCTATGATTTAGGTAAAATTAGAAGAAGTTTTTAGAAGCCATAGCATTCTCATTCTCAGATTTAAAACTGAATTGGGCTTTTCTACATATTGCAAAAATTTCCTTGGGAAATTTTATAAACTGAAAATATTGCTAAATCAGAGGAAAAATATGTTTTCTAGGGTGATGATGAGAAATGCCATGAGGAGATCAGTAAGGCAAAAAGACTATGGACATAAGGAAAGAGAAAATTTTGGAAATGGAGGGAGAAATACAGGAGAGGACAGTGCCTCTTTTTACAGGCCGGTACCGCATTGAGCTGATAAAAATACAATAATGAAAGAAGGCACATATTTAATTTATTTTTATCTGAAGGAAATAAAATTCTGTTTTTAAAAAATACATACTTTTAAATTGTCTTTGCAGGGAAAAATAAATATCTAAGAGATGACAATTTAGATCTGTTTCACATCAAGTTAATTCTTTTAAGAATTATTTTTTTTAGTTCAAACATCGTGATATTTATCCTATTATATTATGACTCAACTAAGTCCAAGCATCAAGATTTAGTATTTTGGTCTCTTTACTTGAAATAAAAAAATCCTAATGGTAAACCAATGGAAATAAAACTGCTTCTATTTGCTTGAACACACTCTCTAGTGAGATGACAAATGCAAACATTTCTCACCTCTTATCCCTCTGTACTCTATTAACAAAATACAGTAAAGAGATTTACTTTCTTTTCCCACCATGAAGAAAAGTATATGAGAACAGTGATACTCACTTTGCAATTGGGTATTCCCACATGTATCCCCAACCTCCATGGAGTTGAACACAGTCATAAGCTACGCTGTTTTGTAACTCAGATGCCCTGCGTGACCAAAATAAAAGGCAGAAAAGGGACATTTGAAGTGGATTTTCATAAGGTACATTACAGTCAGGAAACAAATTTATCATTATTAAAATGTACACATTAATCAAGCAGTTAAAATGGCATTATTAGTCAACCAGAGAAGATTATATAAATTATCTATGAAACTTCAGGAGAATTTTCACATAAAGAATGCCTTCTTCATAAATTATAGCTCTAGCTATGTTTTGTTAAGGCTATAAACAAAACGTGGAAAGCTTACACTACTACGTTTTCAGTGACTCTAGGCCTGAAAAGGATACAGTAAAGACTTACACATGGTCTATATGATCCGAATTAAGTGTATAATTATACTCAGGCTTTCATTTCCTTTGCCTTTGTATTATATCTTTTTTCTCTAGAGATGTCACTTCCTATCCCAAAATCACAATTCTGAATTTCAATAACTGTGCAAAAAAAAAGGTTTTTAGGCTTCTGATTTCTCAGAAATTAAACTGAGGGTAAAAGTGAAAATCTAAGGAAACAGACTATTAATGTGTAAGCCATAAGATAGAAAAATATATTCAAAATAATTTATTTAATGATTATTCCTTAAGTATATTTATATTAATATAAAATGCTTGAGAAAAATTCTTTTCTGATCTGATCATACCAGTTTTAACTGTAATTAAAATCCATAAGATAATTGGTAGGGATTTTACTTACATTAACATGAAAATATAAATTAATTCAAAATTATTTTCTATTTTGCAATAATAGGAAACAAAAGCATAGATGCAATTTAGTATTTAAAATCATTTTTAACTCAAGTCATAGGACAGGTGAGAATGTTCTTTAAAATACAGTGACAATCTAATAATTAGCAGACAAAGCTCTGGGGGGGCAATAATATTCAGAATTCTATAAACTTTTGTATTTAGCAAGTATTTTGTAAAATATTTACTGAGATAAAATCCTACTTGTTTCCTCTGCTTCCATGTAAAATGCCAATATGTATAGAAACCTGGAGTTTCCAAAGAAAAACGAAGTTGCTAACTATCCAAATATTTTTTCCAAATGTACTTAAAAACTTTTTACACTTTTTCCTACTAGCCAAAGTCTTGCTGTAAATATTACTATAAAATATCACCCCAGAAAGTGCAAGTTCTGAGGATTGCCATATTACTTTTCAATCTGGCAATTTTGGTATTTTTTAATCATTACATAAAGCACTGTTATGCATATTTTCCCTGTTCAACTTCTGACTGAACTGAATGCAAGTTAATGAATAACGGCAGGAATTTTTTTTAGATTATTTTTGAGCTAATGTTTTGGAAAAAAGAGGAAAGCAAACCTCTTTCAGAATCTGATTTAAATTGTAAGTTCTTGCATCTTAAAATATACAAAAGCCTTGGTCTTTTATTAATGGACTTATCATTAGCACCATTGTCAATCACTCTTAATTCAATTGAAAGTCTTTCTAAATGTAATAGGTTTTTTTTCCTTTCATTTAATAGAGCATGTGCAACTTTGGTAATGACAAATTCTTCATGGGATTTTTCTTAGATATGGAAAATACCTTAAATAGAAAAATCCTGTCCAACCCATTCATTTCACAGACAGCAAAAAGTTGGGCCAAAAAATTCTTAATTAAATTAACTGCTCCAGATCATAGTTATTTATTGAAAGAATTAGGACTATAAGTCCTACCGTTTTCTTTTATCCACCCTCTACTGCCACTTTTTATCAGATAATTTGACAATAAACTATTCCTTGAATGAATCAGTCATCCTACTTCAGTCACTTAATAATCTATTTTCAATAACAAGTAAAGATTTAAGTATCAACCTGATTAATTTTTAGCACATTATAAATAGACTTTATGGGACTTCTCAGCCTTTTTTTTTTAGAAGTCCATTCCTACCGCCATTTTTCAGTTAAACAACCTTCTTCCTTTAATATCCAAGGCTGAGTTAAAAAGTTGGCAGAATACCATTAACAGTCTGAGCAAACACCACATTTTAATTATTGTAGCATGCATACCAATATTTTGCCATGGAAGCAGTGGCAGAGTCCAGACGTTTCATTTCATGCAGCTGGAGACAGCTGTCCACAAAAGCTCTGGTTACACAAATGTGTGTTTTTAATTCTGCTAGCTTATGCTGCACTGTCTTGAGTTTAAAGACAAAGAAAGAAAAAAGATGAGCATGGTAGAAGTAAATATTTTGTCACCTGGCATATCAAATATTATATAATAAAAGAGCTTTAGAGCAAAACAAAAGTGGAGCTGCTGGGTTTCCCCTCCAAAAAAGCATATGAGAACTAATCAGCGTAAAATTAAAACCTTTTATGTTTCAGTGCTAAGGAAACTTGTATAAAAAGAAAAGATACAAAAAACAAATAAATAACATCACATATTTTGGATTCTAAAATTTAAAACATTAAGGGAAACTCCTTGCACAACAGCATGACTTTAATGCATGAGCTCCATCTTGTGGTTTAGTTCTTCAGGTACAACTACTGATAAAACCTATTTTTTTCCAGAGACTACAAATCCTTGAGGAATTTTTCTCTATTGAAGAACTTAAGTATACACGTTTTCCTGCTGGGGTCCTTTGTCTTGGGGTAAAGTAATAAAGAAGAAACAAGGTGGAGGGTGGGGTAATGTGGTGAGGGCAACGACAAAGGGTTCTATATCTTCCTAATCACAACTTCAAAAACATTTATTAGACATTATTATTGTATATTCCAAAGTACTTAATACAGATTTATAAAATGCATTAGAAAAATAACAGAATCAGAGCACTGAAGAGATCAAATTCCAGAATCTCTCAAGATCTTCCACTTCTCCCTAGCCCTCTACTCTCATCCACCTCTCCAAATAGCTTATCTAGCACAGTCCATAACTTGAACTGAATGGCCTTCAATTGCCACATTAACATACCTATGTACTTCCTCTTGCTGGCCTGGAAAACCCATGGCAGTCTTGGAAATCATTCTACCAAATGTCCCACTTCCATCCCACACATCCAAATTCATTCATAAAAAATGCTAAGGCTCTAACAAGAAATGAAAAAAAAGCAGGGGAAATACTCTTCCATATCATGAAAACAGATTATATATATTCCATGAAAACCCTGAAATTGATTCTAAGCCTAATTCCTGGCTTCATTAAACAACATTACCTATGATACTTCATTTAGAAAATGAGGGGAAATCTGACATGTCTGAAGATACCTTTGCCCTTATATGATGCCGTATTTAAGAATTTAGGTACTATTTACAATGAGAGAATCAAGAGCTCTAGGTCTGATTCTCCCATATGAGAGTTGTTCCTTTGTGAATGCTGGGAGCATTTAAAAACCGATATTAAATTTCAGACCAGGATGTCATCCTTTATAATTCTTATTTCAGTGCACTTAGTGAAGTTCAGAGGTCTGAAGGAACTAATACCTCTAAGAGTACAAAATGTATTATCATTGGATGAAGAGATTAGGTAATTTCATATTCTTGGTATTGAGTTTGGTGTTACCAAACAGATTTAATCTTTGCTCTTCACTGCAGGTACTGCATCATACTTTCTGAAATCAATCTCTAATAATTATTCCAAACGTTACTAGCACAGTGTTTTTGTGACTGGTAAAGCAGCTCATAGCAGTATTTTTAACACACACTAATATTCTCTAATACATAATACTGCAGCTAGCATTAAAAAAAAACCCTTCTGAAGTTACTAAGTGGACTGGATAGATTCTCTTTCATCTTTCTAAATGATAAAATTCTTTGAATCAAAGAATTATGGAATTGGAAGGCATGCTGGGGAGATTACCTAGCCTGGAATTCCATTTAAACACTACCATTAGTTGTATTCTAATTTATGTTATGATTCAAATATGAAATAAATTAGGTTTGGTACCTAATTATATAGCTATCCCCACTGCTCAAAGTCTTATTTTAAGAACTGGAAAATGCCTATTTGGGATAATTAGAACCATACTCAGCTCTAGAATAAGAGATATAGGTATGTACCGGTCATTCTTCTATGAAAACATTCCAAGTTTGAACTATGAAAATGTTATTCAAAGATAATTTATTAGATGAGACAAAAAGATTAGAAGAAATAGCTCAGCAATCTTAAAATACATACACTTAGTTGGAAAATATACCTGTGGAAACAGAATGCTACTGCCACCTAGTGGATATTTTAGTAAACTACTCAGGACAAAAGGCAATGATAAAATCGATAGGATTAACACCGTTCTGTATTCTTTTGCTCTCAGAATATAATCAACAGACAAATGAAACACTTGCCTCCATGGAAAAACAGTAGATCAATTTTCTATTTCCTTCATGGTTAAACCTAAATCGCATGCTTTCTGAGCCATACAAGCATTCCGGGGAATATTATAATCATCTTTGTTATAATCTAACATTGAGTTCATAAACACAGGAAATGTAGATTTCCAGGGGATTACAAAATATGTCTATTGGACTCGCTTTTTTATAATAGTCAGAATAGGGTTAAAGGCATCAGTGCTTGAATAATCTTTTTAATGTGAAACAGGTGGTGGCTGGATTTCAGAAGCAAATATTGATTCCCCTTTTAGGCACAGTTGAGAAAGTCGCAGAGTGATACCAAGAGCTTCTTTCATATTCCCAAGGAACCGTTAGCGTGCAATTCCTGGCTCATTCCTTTCAAATTATATTTGCACATACTACCCTTAGAAGGCACTCAATCAATATCTGCTTACTGAAACAAAAAGAAATGAATCATGTCAGCATTTCTCAATGGGAATTCTGAGTGTGACAATTAGTTGTCATACAAAGCTATCTCTGAAAATCACAATATAGGCCCTTAGGATTTTGGAGTAAGGCCTTGAGATCCTCTGCAGATAACTACTTTCCTTTTGAGAAACAGCTTCTGGCCTGCTACTGGGCCTTAGTGAAGACTGAACACTTAGCCATGAGCCACCAAGTTGCCATGAAACCTGAATTGCCTATCATGAGCTGGGTGTTGTCTAACCCACCAAGCCATAAAGTTGGGCATGCACAGCAGCATTCCCTCATAGGATGGAAATGGTATATACAAGACAAGGTCCAAGCAAGTCCAGAAAGCACAAATTACATGAGGAAATAGCCCAAATGGCCACGGCCCCCATTCCTGCCACATTACCTTCTCTTTCCCAGCCTAGAGCTATGGCCTCTTGGCGAGTTCCTTACAGTCAGTTGACTGAGGAAGAGAAAACTCAGGCCTGGTTTACAGGTGGTTCTGCACTATATGCAGGTACTGCTTAAAAGTGAAGAGTAGCACTGCAGCCCTTTTGTGAGATGTCCCTGAAGGACAGTGGTGAAGGAAAATCCTCCCAGTGGGTAGAACTTCAAGCAGGACACCTGGCAGTTCATTTTTCTTGGAAAGAGAACTATCAGGAGGTGCATTTGTATACTGACTTATGGGCATTGCTAATGATTTGGCTGGATGGTCAGGGACTTGGAAGGAGCATGATAGGAAGATTGATAACAAAGAGGTCTGGGGAAGAGGTATGCTGATAGACCTTTCTGAGTGGGCAAAAAAATGAAGATATTTGTGCTCATGTGAATGCTCACCAGAGGGTGACTTCAGCAGAAAAAGTTTTAATAATTAAGTGGATATGATGACCCATTTTGTGGATACCAGTCAGTTTCTTTCCCCAGCCACTTCTGTCATTGCCCAATGGGCTTGTGAGCAAAGTGGTCATGGTGGTAGGGATGGAGGTTATGCATGAGCTCAGCAACACGGACTTCCACTCACTAAGGCCAACCTGGCTACAGCTTCTGCTGAGTGCCCAATCTGCCAGCAGCAGAGAACCCACACTCAGCCTCCAAAACGGCACCATTCCCCGAGGTGATAAGCCTGCTATGTGGTGGTAGGTTGATTACACTGGACCACTTCCATCATGGAAGAGAGAGCAATTTGTTCTAATTGGAATAGACACATACTCTGGATACAGGTTTGCCTTTCCTGCATGCAAAGCTTCTGTCAAAACTACCATCTGTGGATTTACAGAATGCCTTATCCACCATCATGGTATTCCACACAGCATTGCTTTTGATCTCACAGCAAATGAAATGCTGGAATGGGGACATGCTCTTGGAATTCTCTGCTCTTACCATGTTCCCTAACTTCCTGAAGCAGCTAGATTGATAGAATGATTGAATAGCCTTTAGAAGACTCATTTACACCACCAACTAGGCAGCAATATGTTGCAAGGATGGGGCAAAGTTCTCTGGTAGGCTGTGTATCTCTGAATCGGCTTCTGCTCTACGGTGCTGTTTCTCCCATTATGGGTCCAGGAAACAAGGGATGGAAATGGGAGTGGCACCACTCACTATTTCCTGAGCAATCCACTAACAAAATTTTTGCTTCCTGTCCCTGCATCCTTGAGCTCTGCTGTCTACAGGTCTTAGCTCCAGAAAAAGGAGCGCTTCTACCTGGAGACACAACAATGATTCCTTTGAACTGGAAGCGTAGACTGCCACCTGGCTACTTTGGGTTTCTCATACCCTTGAATCAACAGGCAAAGAAGGGGATTATTTTATTGGCTGGGGTGAATGATCCTGACTATCAAGGGGAAATAGAACTACAACTACACAATGGAGATAAAGAAGAGTTTTCCTGTAGTACAGGGCATCTTCTAGTACTACTATGCCCTGTGATTAAAGTCAATGGAAAACTGTAACAACCCAATCCAGGAAGGACTACCAATGGCTGAGAAACTTCAGGAATGAAGGTTTGGGTCACCCTACCTGACAAAGAACCAAGGCCAGCTAAGATGCTTGCTGAGGGTAAGGGAACGTGGAATGGGTTGTGGAAGGAGGTAGTAATAGATATGAACTACAGCTACATGACCAGTTATAGGAATGAGGACTTTAATGCTATTTATTTTTCTTCCTTGCTGTATAATGAGTCTGCCAGTTTTAAACTGTTGTGTATCTCAAAATAGCCATGTTCTCTAATCCTCATTCAGTAATGCTGGGTGGGATCTTTTGATTACGTTGTTTCCATGAGGATGTGACCCACACAATTGTGGTTGGGACCTTTTGATTAGGTGGGTTCCACGGAGATGTGTCTCCACCCATTAAAGGAGGGCTGCTTATTGGAACCTTTTAAGAAGGAACCGTTTTAGAAAAAACTTCAGAGCCCACACAGCCAGAGGGCTGCAGAAAGAAAATGCCCCCAGGGAAGTCATTTGAGGAAGCCTGGAGAGAAACCTAGCAGAATGGCCATGTGACTTCCCAGCTGACAGAGAAACACTGAACATTATCTGCTTTTTCTTGAGTAAAGGAATCCTTACCTGGATGCCTTAGTTTGGACATTTTATATCCTTATAACTGTAAACTTGCAATTTAATTTTCTTTTAAAGCCATTCCATTTCTGATATATTGCATTCCAGCAGATTTAACAAACTAAAACAATGAGTATGCCTATATTTGTACATAGAGCAAATGTCTTTGTTTTCCTCTCTGTCTTAACTGCTTTATGATATGATATAAGTTGTATTGTTGATATTATAATATTTAAGTTATAGTATATCAAGTTTAAGAGTAAATATTACCCAAAGGTTTGCACCCTATTCTGGAGAGAGAGAGAGTACATTTCTGGTTTTATGCAGGACAGCTGAGTATTATTAAATGAAAAAGAAATGTGTTTCAGTATTGTTTTCTATTTAGAGATTAAATATGGTTTAAGGTGATGTCTGTAGTTGCCAAGTTGACAAGGGGTGGACTGTGATGCTTAAGTTCATATGTCAACTTGGTCAGGTGATGGTGCCTGGTTGCCTGGTCAAGCAAGCACTAGCCTATCTGTTGCTATGAGGACAATTTGTTGACTTAAATCACGAGCACATTGGTTGCATCCAGGCTGATTATATCTGTACTTGGCTAAGGAGAATGTGTTCTGCAATGAGTAAAGCTTAATCTAATCATCTGAAGGCTTTTAAGGAGAATTCAGAAGAGAGAATCTCTCTGCTTCAGCCAGCCAGCCTCTCCTGGGAGTTCCTGGAGGACCTTCATTGAAGTTTCCAGCTTTGGCCTGCCTTACAGATTTTGGACTCTTCCATCTCCACGGGTGCATGAGACACTTTAAATAAACCTCATATCTACAGATATCTCCAGCTGGTTCTGTTTCCCTGAGAATCCTAACTAATACAGAACCCTTGCAATTTTCGACCACCAAAGCTTCATAGCTCCTTACATCCATTCTTGCCTCTTTTGTTACAGTTACAGTGAAAGAAGTACCTCTTTCATACAGATGGAAAGGCCTATCTTTCATGTGCTCCATACTAATACAATATCACTTCCTCAAAGATTATATGCAGTTAATTATCCCCTCTATACCTATAACCTTTCCCTCTTTACTAAATTCTTTTTCTGGGTATCAAAATATGTTCCACTACTTGTATTCCTAAGAGAAACAACAACAAAATTAATAACCCCCAAATATCGACCTTGACCCACAAATGCATCCCTCCCCAGCCAGTTACCATCATTTCCATCAACAACCCTTCTTAGCCAAACTTAGGGAAGAGCTACCAGCCATAGTATCTTTATTTTCTCATTTCCATTTACTCCTTCACCATCTCTGATCTGTTACCTTCCAACACAAGTTCAATAAATGGTTTTTATGAAACTCACCAATAACCTCTGTATCATTATAACCAAAGGACACTCTTTGCCTCTACTTTATTTTCTCCCTAAGCAGCATTTGGAACCATTTGTTCTTTATAGAAATATTCTCTCTTCTTGGCTTTTGTGACAACACTCGCTTGATTTGCTTTCTCCTTTCTACCTGTTAATTCTCACTCACTCTTTTTTTTATCATGGGCAGGCACCAGGAATCGAACTCAGGTCTCTGGCATGGTAGGCGAGAATTCTGCCTGCTGAGCCACCATTGCACCGCCCTCTCACTCTCTTTTCGTGCCTCTTCTTTCCCTATTCCATCTTTAAATCTTACAGTGTTTCTCAAGACTTTGTCTCAGAATCTCTCATTTTAGTCTCTATTCTCAGTGATTTTATTCACTTCCATGGCTTCCAATCCCACCTAAATGAAAATTATCCCAACTTTGTGTTTAGTCTGGAAACATTTCAGATGAGTAAATCTAACACCAAACCATGATGACAAGCTTACCTGTAATTGTGCAATTGTTTTCCCAAAAGCTTTTCTTTGTTTAACATAGCTCCTGGTTTCCTCAAACATGAATTCACTGGCTGAAACTGCCAATTCAGCAATCAATAGCCTTTCCTTTAATGAGAAAATTAAGTTTTGCATGTTATTGTAATTATTGATTCCCATATGATTTCCATTATAATAAATCAGGCAAATAATCTTTATAAGACTTATAAAGTTTATTTCTTAGCTCTTATAAGAAAATTCTTTCATAGACATTAATATTATTTGACAGATCTATAAGAATAACTCTCTAAAACAAATCCCTTTATGTTATGAATGACTGTGTTTATTATATTCATAGATATATGATATGTAATTTATTTAATATCCCCATCTGTCCCTCGTTTATGGATGTGTAAAGCAATTCCAAATTCGTTGATTTTTATTTACTGACCTTTGTGCAACACATACCCTAATATCTGCATGGAAATCAACATCTTAAAGTATATTAAAGTAAGTTAAATTCTGCCTATTATACATACATATCCACAGTCAGTTTAATCTCATCTTGCTGGTGAATTTTGTATTTTATTTCCATGCCAGTGTTTTTGCCCTTGTCCCCAATTTGTCCATGCTGCAGCAGTCACCCTCCTTAACCTGGTCTGAAATCCAAAAAGGCAGATGTGAGAACTCACCCTATATGGCCAAAACTTTTCAGTCTGAATACCCTTTTGCCCTTTGACTTACATTATTGTAAAAATGTACCAAATGTTTCAGTTGATATGACCTCACCAAGAGCTAAAAACTTTTGACTTATAGGTAAGAAGCTAAAAGAGCTCCAAGAAGGAATCACAGAATTGAAACACTTACTTTTCCTTCTCATTTTATAAGCTTTGACTGGATGTCCATAAGTTCAGTTATTTATTCTTCTAGTCTACCAAACTCATATTTTTAAAAAAAATTTTGTTATGCTCAAATAAATGGCTGTATCACAAGTTTTTCATGCACAGATTTATACAGTTCTATATTAGTATATTCCAGTCCATTATCAAATAAAAAAGACAGAATTTTTAAATATTTCTGACCTGTGGAAGCTCCTTCATGAGGTAAGAGAAGCCTTTATTCACTTCTCCAAGTAGGGCACTAGCTGGCAACCGTACATCTTCAAAGAATAGTTCTGCAGTATCCTAAGAGACCATAGAATGAAATAGAGAATGTTCTCACATACATCTTCCAATAATCCGAGGAAGTGAAGGTTACCATTTAACAATAATTGAAAACAGACAAACAAAGCCAAATTAAAGTAATTAATTAACATAACTAGTGAGTATGAAATAACGACTCAAACCCAGGTCTGTCAGTTTCCAAAACTTGCACCTTTCCCATTGCAATACACTGTATTTACAGGCCTAATGCCATCAAGTTCTTTAGGTACTGAGAACTACGGATTTCTAATTCATACTAAGTAAAATATGTTTTTCTTTCTAGTAACAGTAAAATGTATGGGAGAAAACATTTCTCTTTTTACTTCATAATTTTCTTCAATTTCATAAATAAAGGGAAAACTACCATGCAGTGGATTTTGCCATTTCTAACAGCAAATATTTAAAATACCAGAATTAACCTCCATTACTAATGCCATGTATATTTTCTGTATAAGGCATCTATCAGATTTATAGTAAACTCAATTGTTACCGCAATATATTTTATATTAAGACTTACCTGGGCTTTTAATCCCATTTTATGTAGCTTTTGTCCCTTAACAAATCCTTTCATTCCATTTTCCACCAGGAAAAGACTAATGCCATGGGCAATGGAGGAAGCGTCACGATTTGTAATTGCCACCACGATCACAACATCACTCAACCACCCATTAGTGATGAACATCTGCAAAACCCCAAACATACTATCATACTCCACAACAACTCAGGTCTGGATGCAAATTATAATTGAAAGAAAGAAAATTCAATAAAATGAAAATGAGCAAGACATGTTTTATACCCCTCTCCATCCCTTAGCCAAATATCTGCCGTGTTGATTATTCATACATGAGGCTATTAAAGAACAAGGGAAAATAGCCCAATGCTTCAAAGACTAAAGCCTACATAATTTATTTTCATTATTAAGTTTGTAAATATATGTTCTTTTCAATATAAAGCCAAATTGCCTATTAAAATGATAAATTGTATGACAGACCAGCACAACAGATGAGAAAAGGGAATCTGCTCTAAATGGCACTATACTACTAAAGTATTTGTATTCTTGAAATCAGTTTTTGAAAAGGCAGTTTTGATTTTTATAACTGATGGCCTATTATTTTCAAAATGGCCTAATAAGGAAGAGATGATTATTAAGGAGGGCTTAAATAAATCAAATGAAAGATATTAGCTTATCAAATGATATTGTATCAGAAAACAAAAGTAGACCCCTAGCAAATATTAATAATAATCTTCTCAATTTCTTGGGCCATCTCAATCACTTCCATGGCTTTAGCTGTCATATATGTTCTGATGACTTCAAAATCTTTATCTAGATCAAATTTCATGCTGAGCTCCAGACTTGAATACCTACCTGCTTATAGATAATTTCACTGGATGACTCATAGGCAGAGCATATTCCTGCCCCTTCTGGCTCCCATCCAATCCTGAATTTCAACCTATTTTCCCCATTTCAATGAATGGTGTCAATAAACCAGCTATCATCCTATTTCATATCCATTTAGGCATGTAGTTCCCTCTAACCATTTTAATACTTTTAAAATCTATTCATTTCCCTTCACCTGTACTGCCATTAACTCAGTTTGGGCTTCCATTATTTGCCAAAATTTTTGCAGATTATCTCCCCACAGCTCCATAATCCATCCTGATGTCAGAGTGAATTTTCTAAAAACAACCCAATTACTTCACTCTCATACTTTGAATAGCTCCTAATATGCTTTAGGATAAATTCTAAACCCTTAGCAAGGTATATAAAATATATCACCTCTTGGCACCTGCATGTCCCCCCCCCCCCCCATCTTATCTCTGTCCCACTTTCCTCCATTTGTTATTGTCAAATCAGGCCTACTGAACTATTTGTTGTCCCCACATTGCAGGGTTTCCTTACATACAGATTTTTGAAAATCTTATTTCCTCTATTCGGGAGGCCGTTTCTCAACTCTGATAGGATGAATGCAACTCATCCAGAATAAATTAAAATACCATATCTTCCAAAAAGTCTTCCCAAATTCCCCAGACTGGGTTAAATATTCCCAGAGCATCCTGAATTTACCACCATCTTGGCATTTATCAAACTATAGTAGAAGGATGCTTTTGTCTCTCTTCCTTTGAGATGGTGGTAATATAAAATGGTATTGTTTTTCCTCATCACCCAACATATCAGATTTATGCTCTAAAATCCACAGCACTGACCATTCAAATATTGTGAAATGGGCAAACAATGTTAGTATTATCTACATGGCAGGTAGTGGTGGTGGTGTGATTATAGTGACAATATAAGACCCTCAACAGCCCTCCCTACTGGGGGCTCCTTGAGGGCTGGGGTCAACTATTCAAGTATCTATCCTCAATGCTTAGAATGGTATTTGGCATATAGGAGGCCCTCAAAAATGTTTCTGGAATAAATTGAAAAAATTCACCAAAATTTTAAGCATCATGGTAAAAATATTATTTTAAAAGCATTGCTCTATCATACCACTCCTTTGTTCAAAAAATCTTCTAGGCATTTGGACTGGTATGAAATTATGTACCCCAAGAAAGCCATGTTTTAATCCTGATTCAATCTTGTGGAAGCAACTGTTTCTTTTAATCCTGATTCAATACTGCTAGTTGGAAACTTTTGAATAGATTATCTCCATGGAGATGTGCCATGCCCAGTTGTGGATGGGATCTTTTGATTAGATGGAGATGTCACTTCATCCATTCCAGGTAGGTCTTGATTAGTTTACTGGAATCCTTTAAAAGGAAACATTTTGGAGAAAATAAAAAATGACAGAAGCCTCAGAGCTGAGAAAGCAGATGTAGATGCTTGGAGAATTGTTGCTTCAGAGATCAGAGACACAGATTTCTGCAGATGCTTGGAGCCCAGCAGGTATCCCGATGAGATGTTAAGTAAGCCAGAAACGAGAGAGAGCCAAGGGAACCTAAGAAATGAAAACCAGCTCCAGAGAAGCAAAGGGAGGGATCCCCACTGAAACAGAGGCTGAAAGCAATAGCGCCCAGGAGCAAAGGACCAGCAGATGCCAGCCAGGTGACTTCCCAGCCGACAGAGTTGTTTCTGGCCTATTGACCTTTCTTGAGTGAAGGTAACCTCTTGTTGGTGCTGTAATTTGGACACTTTCACTTCCTTAGAACTTTAAACTTACTATATTTCCTTTTAAAAACCCATTTTCATTTCTGGTATATCACATTCCGGCAGCTTGCAGACTAGCACAGCATTCCAGTTTCCTACCTTTCTAAGATGACAATGACCACTATATAGTTTTAACAGTTGAACTGCTGAGATATTGCTCTGTTTGTTTGTCTTAAGTCACACAGCATCAAGATCCCTAAATGAGCACTTGTAAGCTCTGAAATCCATGGTCTGAGACCTATATTAACTATAGATAATAGACAAACAATGGAATGGAAAGGAAGGGGAGGAACAGTTCATAAAGCAAAAATTGCTCACTTTAACTCTCTAATCCTAATTTAGTAAAAATTAAGTGGACTTCTCCACTTGGAAGTAATTACCAAAGAGAGTAGTAGATTCTGAACCATTTTTACAACAGTCTACACTAACAAGAGTATTTCCAAATGATTGGGGCCTTTTCTAATAAAGTTGAGAGAGAACTCTGTAAGAGGCCTTTCTTGGCTTCTTTCCCAATTATGAGGGTCAAAAATTTGGTGAGGACTGGGATTATCCCTAATGGAAACCATCATTTTTTTTTTGGATACTGAATCCTTATAAAATAATGTTTGTTGTAGATGTTGTATGGCAAGTATGTAAGGTTATGAATAAAATGGGAAAAATCATCTTCTGTGGGTCCATTAACAATGGATATTTAATTTGAATTTTAAAATGGGTATTTTAGTATGACTAAAAATTAAATGTATATTTAACTTATAAAATCTCTTTGGGAATTTCTTTTCTTGTTTCGTTCTTTTGGTAAAGTTGAAATTAGTCCACATTAGCATTTTATATAGCAACTTTAACCTAATGTTAATATAATTATTTTCCTATATTATTAAAAACTTTGTGTAGATATTTTAATGGCTGCATCTTAGTTCACTGAAGTGATGTGCTTCATCTACTTCCCCATTCCTTTGCTTTTGCCTGCTGTTGAGAATTAAATCATGTCCCCTACAAAAGACATGTTCTGGTCTCAACCTCTGGTACTGTGGTTACGAACCCACTTGTAAATAGGACATCTGAAGATGTTATTAGGTAAGGTGTGCCTAAACTGAATGATGATGGACTTTAATCCGATATGGCTGATATCCTTATAAGCAAAGGAAATTGGGCACAGTAGGAGAAACCAGAGGTAGCAGCCAGAAACTGGAAGCCTACAGGATGCAGAAGAGAAAGAAGATGCTGCCATGTGCCACGTGGGACCAAGGGTTGCCAGCAGCCAGCCCCGGAAAACCATAGTCTTCTAGGAAAAAGTACTGCCTTGCTGATACTTTGATTTTGGACTTCTAGCCACAAAACTGTGAGCCAACATATTCCTGGCATTGAAGTCAACTCATCGTGTAGGATTTGTTTTAGTAGCTAGGAAAATAAAACACTTGCTTTCATAGTTTTGCTATCCCCAAGAGAGTTCTGAAACAGAATAACTGGTACCTTTCCTGGGTGGTTCCCATAGAGCACTGTAAATGAGCAGATTGGGCCTGCTTAGAAAACCACAGTCATAGGAGAATGTGGTTTCCCATTTCACTTTTGACCAAATACACCACCCTCTTGTCAAAGCAAGTCCTCTATTACAGTGAGTTAACTGTATATTAGAGTTAACATGTTTATTATAATCCTTAGGATGAAAAATTTAGACAAATATTTTTTAAGTCATTCAAGAGAGTCTGTAAAATGAGAATTTCCTAGGGCATAAAACATACTATAGCCTACTTTTTGGGATTTAAAATACATTATCAGCATATCAAAGATTGAGAAGTTGCACATAGTTTACAAATTTATTTGACAACAGATATTATTTGTATAATAATTATGAAACTAGATTATGGAATATTATTTAGGATCAAGCTGGTCAAAATGTGGTCTGCAACGATGCCATTCTACAAACTGCTACCAGCCCCTGACAACATAAGGAAACTTAGTGTCTAGAAAAATTTTATAGCAATGGGACTGTCATGGTCAGCTTCATGTGTCAACTTGGCCAAGTGGTGGTACCTGTTTGTCTGGTTGGGCAAGTGCTGGCCTGTCTGCTGCAATGAGGATATTTCATAGAATTAGATCACGAGCATGTCAGCTGCATCCACAGCTGATTCCATTTGTAATCAGCCAAGGGGAGCGTCTTCTGCAATGAGTGATGCTCAGTCTAATCACTGGAAGCCTTTTAAGGAGGATTCCGAAGAGACAGGCTCCCTTTCTGCTTCCGCAAGCAAGCCTCTCCTGTGGAGTTTGTCCAGAGCCCCCCATCCGAATCATTGGCTTCACAGCCTGCCCTTTGGATTTTGGACTCTGTGTTCCTGCAGTCATGTGAGACACTTTTATAAATTTTATATTTGCAAGCGTTCCCTGTTGATTCTGTTTCTCTAGAGAACCCTAATACAGTGACACTACCACAAAATTCAATCTTGTGATTTTGTAAATACAAAGGTATTAGTCAATGACTCATCAGACATCAAAAATTTTAAAATAAAGGAAACAGCAAACAAAAAAACTAGTCCTTCACCAAGTCTCAGATCATATTTTGGGAAAGACTTCCTTAGTGTAGAAAAATATTCTCTTTCCTTCACTTAACACTCAGTCAACAATAAATGTTTACTGCATATATATATATACAGTCACAATTTTCATCTAAGGATTTAAAAGCTTACATTCTAAGGGATATATTTACTACTGAGCCTGTTCATAACCTTAATTGGCAGGGTCCTCTAATTCTACTATGGATCGATAAGATTCTGAAAAGGACTAAAGGACCCTTATATTCTATTAGTGATATCTCTCTCCTAGGATCTTTTGAAACTCTTTTTGATATTTCTGAGAAAGCCATTTCCCCAATCTGTCATCATTAGTTTACTGACTATTGTCTGTCCTATATTTGGGCATTGTGAATCTTACCTTCCTTTTTGCTAAATGCAATGTGGAAGAAGCTCCCACAGATCTCATATAATATAAATGTTGCAATTTTCTTACTCTCTCCAAACAACTCAAGTGAACTCAATTCCTGTGCATCTGGGATCTCACAGAATCAATGATGATTAGTCTTTGACACATTGTCTCTCATGGCATGACTCTGGAGAAAAAGGTTATGGAAGCTTCTCTTTACACACCTTGCTTCCATTGAGAATCCAATCACTTCCATCCTTTTTAGCATATGTTCTTATTCCTTGCAAATCACTGTAATAGAGAAGGTAAAAAAATTCAACAATTGGCAAAAATTGGATTATGCAAATGTGTTCATGTAAGTGTGTGATAGTTTGGAGGTTGTAGGTACCCGGAAAAGGTCATGATCTTTTAATCCATTCCTGTGGGTGTAAACCTTTCATGGGTCGGAACTTTTGATTAGGTTATTTAAATTGAGAGGTGGCCCACTCATTCAAGGTGGGTCTTAATTCTTTTACTGGTGTCCTTTATAAGAGGGTAAAATACATGCAGAAACAGAGATGAAATTAAGAGAAGCTTTAAAAAAGGTCCCAGAAAAGTTTAGAGAAAAAACCTACAAATGGAGAATCCAGAAGCTAAAACAATAAAATCCAGAAGAGAAGGACCAGCAGACGTCACCATTTACTTTGCTATCTGACAGAGGAGCCCAAATTCACTGGGCTCTCAGAAAAGGTACCATACTGTTGATGCTTTATACTGGACATTTTAACAGCCTTAGAATTGTGAACCTGTAAGCTAATAAATCCCCATTGTTGTATACTACATTTCAGCAGCTTAGCAAAACAAAACAGTGAGTGTATAATGTGACAATTAGTACAGGTCCACTGAAAAATCATGTTGCTATATTATAATTTAAAGCACTATATATGTGGATATATGATTAAGATTATATAAACTAACCAGAGTTTTTTTTTTTTTTTGTATGCTATATGGTGGGGTCACATTTCATTATTTTTCCATGTGAGTATCCTGTTAGTGCAACACCATTTGATGAATTTTTGTTTGTTTTTGCTTGTTTGTTTTTTGGGCAGTACACGGACCAGGAATCAAAACCAGGTCTCCTGCATAAGCAGACGAGAATTCTACCACTGAACTACCCTTGCACCCCTAACCAGATTTTATAAAGCATGACAAGGCCCAACTAGCATCAAAGACCCTCAGATGGGACTCAGAGAATATTTCAAGGGTCACTATTTCCCTGAGATTATATGCCACCATGTACTTTCCTTCCTTTATCCACTTTGGTTCTGTCTCTTATTTCTACTCAAAAAAGTTTAACTGTTTAAAAGGGAATGTCTCAAACACCATGTCCTCTAATAAGTCTTCTCTGTAATTAGAACAGGTTGTTGATTTTCTAAATATAAATTAAATATTCATTATTAAAATATGAAAAATACAATGACAAAGTAGAAAATTTTTAAATAATTTACCTTCTAGACTGAACATTTTAAAATATACCCCTCCAGCATTATTTATGGCTATAGATACACACATATAAGTATTTTCATAAACTAGGAATCATATACATATGATTTTGACCTATTAACAACATTTAATGTTTTTCTATATGATCATTTTTATTAGTTGCATACTATTTTGTCATATGGGCTTGTCAAGATTTTTTAAAGCAAGATCCTATGTTGAACATTTAGGTAGCTTCCAGTTTTCTTAAATATCCTATAATGGATAGCATCATGTATAAATAGCCCACATCACTTACTGTTGTGAAGTTTAGCTCTCTCTAGTGGACTGAATAATGATTCCCAAAGATATCAGTTTCTCATCCCAAGAACCTGCAAATAATACTTTATATGGAAAAAGGGACTTTGCAGATATGATTAAGAATCCTAACATGGGGTATATGGTGAATTGAATTGTGTACCCTAGTTTGAACATATTCTTAGTCTTGGTCCACATTTTGAGGGGTGTGGACCCATTATAAATAAGATCTTTTCAAGATGTTGCTTCAGATAAGGTGTTTAAACCCACTAAGTCAGGTTGGGTTTTTTTTTTTTTTAATTTTTTTTTATTAATCAAAAAAAAAAGAAAAGAAATTAACACAACATTTAGAAATCATTCCATTCTACACATGCACTCAGTAATTCTTAGTATCATCACATAGATGTATGATCATCATTTCTTAGTACATTTGCATTGATTTAGGAAAAGAACTAGCAAAACAACAGAAAAAGATATAGAATGTTAATATAGAGAAGAGAATTAAAATAATAATACTAATAAAAATATATATATATAAAAAGGAAAAAGAAAAAAACAAAAACAAAAGATACAAACAAACAAACAAACAAACAAAAAACTATATTTCAGGTGCAGCTTCATTCAGTGTTCCAACATAGTTACATTACACTTAGGTATTATTGTGCTGTCCATTTTTGAGTTTTTGTATCTAGACCTGTTGCACAGTCTGTATCCCTTCAGCTCCAATTACCCATTATCTTACCCTGTTTCTAACTCCTGCTGGTCTCTGTTACCAATGATATATTCCAAGCTGATTCTCGAATGTCGGTTCACATCAGTGGGACCATACAGTATTTGTCCTTTAGTTTTTGGCTAGACTCACTCAGCATAATGTTCTCTAGGTCCATCCATGTTATTACATGCTTCATAAGTTTAGTCTGTCTTAAAGTTGCATAATATTCCATCGTAGGTATACGCCACAGTTTGTTTAGCCACTCATCTGTTGATGGACATTTTGGCTGTTTCCATCTCTTTGCAATTGTAGATAATGCTGCTATAAACACTGGTGTGCAAATGTCCGTCTGTGTCTTTGCCTTTAAGTCCTTTGAGTAGATACCTAGCAGTGGTATTGCTGGGTCGTAATCCATTCTGCCAGTCTATGTCTTTTAATTGGGAAATTCAGTCCATTACCTTTTAGTGTTATTACTGTTTGGATAATATTTTCCTCTACCATTTTGGCTTTTGTATTATATATATCATATCTGATTTTCCTTCTTTCTACACTTTACTCCATACCTCTCTCTTCTGTCTTTTCGTATCTGACTCTAGTACTCCCTTTAGTATTTCTTGCAGAGTTGGTCTCTTGGTCACAAATTCTCTCAGTGACTTTTTGTCTATAAATGTTTTAATTTCTCCTTCATTTTTGAAGGACAATTTTGCTGGATATAGAAGTCTTGGTTGGCAGTTTTTCTCTTTTAGTAATTTAAATATATCATCCCACTGTCTTCTAGCTTCCATGGTTTCTGCTGAGAAATCTACACATAGTCTTATTGGGTTTCCCTTGTATGTGACAGATTGTTTTTCTCTTGCTGCTTTCAAGATCCTCTCTTTCTCTTTGACCTCTGACATTCTAACTAGTAAGTGTCTTGGAGAACGCCTATTTGGGTCTATTCTCTTTGGGGTGCGCTGCACTTCTTGGATCTGTAAATTTAGGTCTTTCATAAGAGTTGGGAAATTTTCAGTGATAATTTCTTCCATTAGTTTTTCTCCTCCTTTTCCCTTCTCTTCTCCTTCTGGGACACCCACAACACGTATATTTGTGCGCTTCATATTGTCATTCAGTTCCCTGATCCCCTGCTCAAGTTTTTCCATTCTTTTCCCTATAGTTTCTGTTTCTTTTTGGAATTCAGATGTTCCATCCTCCAGTTTACTAATTGTAGCTTCTGTCTCTTTAGATCTACCGTTGTAGGTATCCATTGTTTTTTCCATTTTTTCTTCTTTGTCCTTCACTCCCATAAGTTCTGTGATTTGTTTTTTCAGATTTTCTATTTCTTCTTTTTGTTCAGCCCATGTCTTCTTCATGTCCTCCCTCAATTTATTGATTTGGTTTTTGAAGAGTTTTTCCATTTCTGTTTGTATATTCAGCATTAGTTGTCTCAGCTCCTGTATCTCATTTGAACTATTGGTTTGTTCCTTTGACTGGGCCATATCTTCAATTTTCCGAGCATCATCCATTATTTTCTGCTGGTGTCTGGGCATTTGATCAGATTTCCCTGGGTGTGGGACCCGGCTGGTTGAAAGGTTTTTCTGTGAAATCTCTGGGCTCTGTTTTTCTTTTCCTGCCCAGTAGGTGGCGCTCGTGGCGCTCGTCTGTCTGCGGGTCCCACCAGTAAAAGATGCTGTGGCTCCTTTAACTTGCCAATCCGAATCTCGCAGTCGGCCCGGGAAACCGCGTGCGTGAAGGGGGGGTCGCTGGCCGCCGCGGCTTGGGGAAGTGCCGGTCCAAATTGCCCAGCTGGCCCAAGACACCAAGCGTGGCGGGAGGGCCCCGCTATCCAACATTCCCAGTCGGACCGGGAAGCCACGTGTGTGGAAGGGACCCCGGTCGCCAGCTGCCCCGGCTGGGAAAACGCGTGCCCCTCAGGTATCTCACCGCAGCGGATTCTCCCTGCCCGTTCAGCTGTTCCAGAATGGGGTATGCTGTCTTTTTGGTCTCTGTCGTGGCTCCGGGAGCTGTTTCGTATTGTTTCTGTTTCTTTAGTTGCTTTTCTGGAGGAGGAACTAAGACCCGCGCGTCTTACTAAGCCGCCATCTTCTCCGGAAGTCTCAGGTTGGGTTTTAATCTGGAAAACTAAAGTCCTTTGTAGACTGAGTCAAAGTCAAACAGACTCAGTTACAGAAAAGCTAAGGACCAAGGATCACTGGCAGCCAACCCTAGAATGCCACAATGTTCAAGAAGAATTGCCTTGCTGATGACTCAGTTTTGGACTTCTCTACCTTGAAAGTTTCCTTTATTTAGCAAGAAACTAAATAAGGAGCTTGTGCTGGTCTGAAAGAATGTATGGACCCTAGAAAAGCCACGTTTTACTCAAAAAATCCCATTTCATAAAGATAGAATAATCCCTGTTCAATACTATATGTTTGAAACTGTAATCAGATCATCTCCCTGGATGATGTGATTTAGTCAAGAGTGGTTGTTAAACTGGATTAGGTGACAATATGTCTCCACCCATTTGGGTGGGTCTTGATCAGTTTCTGAAGTCCTATAAAAGAGGAAACATTTTGGAGGAGGAGATTCAGAGAGAGCAGAGAATGCCGCAGCACCACGAAGCAGAGAGTCCATGAGCCAGCAACCTTTGGAGATGAAGAAGGAAAGTGTCTCCCAGGGAGCTTCATGAAACTGGAAGCCAGGAGAAGAAACTAGCAGATGATGCTGTGTCTGCCCTGTGCCCTTCCAGATGAGAGAGGAACCCTGACCGTGTTCACCATGTGCCTTTCCAGATGAGGGAGAAACCATGACAGTGTTCACCATCTGCCTTCTCACTTAAGAGGGAAACACTGGACTTCATTGGCCTTCTTGAACCAAGGTATCTTTCCCTGGATGGATGCCTTCGGTTGGACATTTCTATAGACTTGTTTTAATTGGTACATTTTCTTGACCTTAGCACTGTAAACTAGCAACTTATTTAAATTAAATTTAAAAGCCATTCCATTTCTGGTATATTGCATTCTGGCAACTAACAAACTAGAACATAGATTATCCTAGTGTTTTAGTCCTTTAGGCTGCTTAAGGTAAATGCCATGAAATCAGTTGGGCTTAAACAATGGGACTTTATTCAGAGCTTTGAGGCCAGGAACATGTCCAAATCAAGACATCGTCAAGGTGATGCTTTCTTCCCAAAGACCAGCTGTCAGCAATCCTTGGTTTCTCTGCCACTTAGCAAGGCACATAGTGGTTTCTGCTAGTCTCTTCCTTCTCTTCCAGGTTTCGTTTCTCTCAACTTCTTGTTTCCATGGCTTTCTTTCTCCCTCCATAATTCACTTGTTCATAAAGGACTCCAGTCATAGGATTAAGACCCATACTAAATTAGGTGGGTCATACCTTAACTAAAATAGCCCATCAAAAGGTCCTACTTATAATGGGTTTGCACCCACAGGAAAGGATTAGATTAAAAAATATGTTTTTTAATACAGCTTTAAACCACCACACCTAGATCACCTGGGTGGGCCTCAAGTATAATCCCAGATGTCCTTAGAAGAGATAGAGAGAGGGAAACTTCCCAGACAGAAAAGCAGGAGGCAATGTGACCACAGAAGCAGACAGCAGAGTGATACAGCCACCTAGGGCCACACGCCAAGAAATGCCTGAAGCCACCAGAAGCTGAAAGAGGTAAGGAATGGATTCTTGCTTAGATACTTGAGGGACTGCAGCCCTGTCTTTACTTTGATTTTAGCCCAATGATACAGTTTGGACTATTGGTTTTGAGAACAGCAAGAGAATAGAATAAATTTCCATTGTGTAAAGCTACTAAATTTGTGGTAATTTGTTACAGAAGTCACAGGAAACTTAAACACTTTCTTAGAGCATGAACCTCGAATTTCACTTATTAATGAAAAGATCTCATCCTTCCCAATCACTCATCAGATTCAATCTTCTTTTTTATTACACAAGTTGTAGATTTACAGAAAAATTATGCACAAAATACACAGTTCCCATATATTACCTCATTATTAATTGTATTAGTGTGGTACATTTGTTACAATTCATGAAAAAAGAACATTTTTATAACTGTATGATTGACTACAGTCCAACAATTGGGTACACTATTTCTTTTGTACAGTCCTATGCATTTTTGTAAAAGTTTTTATTCCAGTAACAAATATACAACCTGAAAATTTCCCCTTTTAACCACATTCAAATATATAATTTGTTATTAATTATTTTCAAAATGCTGTGCTACTGTTGTCACCATCCATGGCCAAAACATTACTGTCAACCCAAAGAGAAACAGTACAATTTGAGCATTAACTCCTTATTTCCTATCTCCACCTCATCCCTTGTTATGTTCTAGACTCTGACTCTAGGAGTTCACTTATTCCAATTATTTCATGTCAGTGAGGCCATACAGTATTTATCCTTTTGTGCCTGTCCTATTTCACATAACATGTTGTCTTCAAGGTTCATCCATGTTGTGTTGTTGCATATATCAGAACTTCATTACTTTTCACAGCTGAAGGATATTCATTTGTGTCTATATACCACATATAATTTATCCACTCAGTGGCTGATGGACACTTTGGTTGCTTCCATCTTTTGGCAACTGGGAATAATGATGCTATGAATATTGGTGTGCAAATTATGTTTGAATCCCTACTTTCAAATATTTGGGGTATATATCTAGAAGTGGGACTTCAGTTCATATGGCAATTCTATAGTTAACTTTCAGAGAAACCACCAAACTGTTTTGCATGACGGTTGCACCATTTTACATTACCACCAACAATTAATGTGTTCCTATTTCTCAAATCCTCTCCAACACGTGTAATTTTGTTTTCATTTGCATTTATTTTAAACTGAATTTATTCCCGAGCCATAAGTTTTTGTTTCTTCAGTTTCTTCTGGGATATTTTTTTCTTCTGTGCAACCTCCTCTTCTGGTTTAGGAACAATCTCTTCTTTTTCAGTAAGGATCATCTCAATGTGGCAAGGGGAGCTCATGTATGGGTTAATCCGACCATGAGCTCTGTAAGTCCTGCGGCGCATCTTAGGGGCTTTGTTCACCTGGATGTGCTCAATGACCAGAGAATCGACATCTAAACCCTTAAGTTCAGCATTACTCTCTGCATTTTTAAGCATGTGCAACAAAAATTCAGCACTCTTTTTGGGCCACCGACCCTGCGTCCAGCCCCACTGTTTGGCCTGGGCACACCTACCAACACCACCATTATAACGATGGAATGGAACACACTGCTTCTGTAAAGTGACATCTTTTAGATACTTGGTGGCTTTTCGAATATGCATACCCTTGATGGCCTGAGCAGTTTCTTGGGTGTTCTTAAAGTGAACACGAAGATTTGAACCTCTTGATTTGCATGACTTTGTAGAGTTTTCTGGGTCAAGTGAATAGCGAACCATTTTTAGTGATCACCTAGGGCCACTTAGGCGAAGAGAAAGAGGGGTGGCTGCCGGGAGAATCATGGGAACTCGACTTCTCCTGTTTTGTTTTTAATATAGCTATTCTGTTTAGTGTGAACGGTATCTCATTTTGACTTTGATCTGCATTTTCCTAATAGCTAATGATGTTGAGCATCTTTTCATGTACTTTCTGGCAATCTGTATATCTTTGGAGAGATGTCTATTCAAGTCTTTTGTCCATTTTTTAAATGAGTTGTCTTTGTATTAAGTTATAGGATTTCTTTGTATTTTCTGGATATTAAACACTTATTGGATATATGGTTTCTAAGCATTACTACCATTGAGTAGGTTGTCATTTTATTTTCATGATAAGGTCCTTGGATGCACAAAAGTTTTTAATTTTGATGAGGTCCTAGTTATCTATTTTTTCATTTGTTGCTCCTTCTTTGGGTGTAAAATCTAAGAAACCAGTGCCTAGCACCAGGTCCTGAAGATACTTCCCTACATTTTCCTCTAGGAGTTTTATAGTTCTGGTTCTTATATTAAGGCCTGTGATCTACTTTGAGTTGATTTGTATATATGGTGTGAGGTAGGGGCCAACCTTCATTCTTATGCACATAGACATGCATTTGTTGAAAACTTGAGTGCATTTGCCCTCTTATAAAAAAATCAGCCATAAGCATGAGGGTTGATTTCTGAATTCTCAATGCAATTCTATTGATCTATATGTTTGTCCTTATGCCAGTACCATGCTGTTTTGATTACTATGGCTATGAAATAAATTAAAGATCAGGAAGAGTGAGTGCTCTAACTTTGTTCTTCTTTTTTTAAGATGGCTTTGGTTATTCAGGGCCCCTTACCCTTACAAATAAATTTGATGATTGGCTTTTTCATTTGTACAAAGAAGGCTGATGGAATTTTTATTAGGGCTGTACTGAATCTGTAAATCACTTTGAATAGAAATGACATCTTAATGATATTTAGTCTTCCAATTGAACATGGAATGTCTTTCCACTTCTTTAGGTCTTTTAAAATTTATTTTAGCAATATTTTATACTTTCTGGGCACAAATCCTTTCTATCCTTTGTTGGAGTTATTCCTAGGTATTTCATTCTTTTAACTGCTGTTGTAAAATTGTTTTTTTTTTTTTTTTTTTGCTTTCTTCTTCAGATTGTTCATTACTAGAATATAGGAATCCTACTGATGTTTGCATGTTTGTCTTGTACCCTACCACTTTTCTGAATTCATTTATTAGTTCTAGTAGCTTTGCTGTGAATTTTTCAGGGTTTTCTGCATATAGGATCATGTCATCTATAAATAGGGAAAGTTACACCTCCTCTTTTCTGATGAAGATGCCTTTTATTTCTTTCTCTTGCCTAATTGTCTAGCTAGAATTTCCAGTACAATGTTAAATGGAAGTGGTGACAGTGGGCATCATTCTTCTTAATCTTAGAGAAAAAACTTTCAGTAATTCACCATTGAGTATGATGTTAGCTGTGTGGTTTTTTTTTTTTAATATATGCCCTTAATTATACTGAGGAGGTTTTCATCTATTCCTAGTTTTCTAAGCATTTATTTTTTATCAAGAAAGGGTACTGGATTTCGCAAATGCCTTTTCTGCATCAATTAAGTGGCCATGTGTTTTTTCCTTTGTTTTGTTCATGTGGTGTATTAAATTTATTGATCTTATGTTCAACCACCCTTGCGTTCCTGGGATGAATCCCAATTGATCATGATGTATTCTTCTGATGTGCTATTGGATTCAGTTAACTAGGATATTGCTGAGGATTTCTGCATCTATATTCATAAGAGATATAATGGTCAATAGATCCACTGTCTAGTGTCCTTACCTTCCAGTCTGAAGAACCAACTTTAGCATTGCTTAGAGGACAAGTCTAGTGATGACACATTCCCTAGGCTATTGTTTACCTGGGAATGTCTTCCTCTCTCACTCATTTTTGAAAGAAAGTCTTGCTGAATATAAAATTCTTGATTGACAATTGTTTTCTTTCAGCACTTTAAATATTTCATACCACTGCCTTCTTGCCTCCATGGTTTCTGATGAAATATTGGTACTTACTAATATTGGCATTCTCTTGTACATAATTTGTTGTTTTTCTCTTGCAGCTTTCAGAGGTCTATGTCCTTGGCATTGGACCATTTGATTACAATACGTCTGGGCTCTCTTTGAGTCTATCCTGTTCCCTGGGCTTTTTGAATGTTCATATTCATATCATGTCGCTTGCTACATTTGGGAAATTTTCTGCCATTATTTCTTTGAATATTCCTTCTGCCTCTTTCTCTTTTGCGTCTTCTGGGGCTCCCATAATGCATGTATTGGTATGCTTGATGGTGTCCCACAGGTCTCTTAGACTCTGTTCATTTTTTTTTAATATTTTATTGACACACACATACGGTCCATACATGTGTAGAATTAATAACTTACAATATCATTAATATAATTGTTTATTCATCACCATGATCATTTTTAGAACATTTGCATTACTCCAGAAAAAGAAATAAAAAGAAAAAACTTACACATCCCATACTCCTTACCCCTCCCTCCCATTGACCACTAGTATTTCCATCTACCCAATTTATTTTACCCCTTTTCCCCCCCTATTATCTATTTATTTTTTATCCATATTTTTTACTCATCTGTCCATACCCCTGGATAAAGTGAGCATCAGACATATGGTTTTCACACTCACACAGTCACATTACAAAAGCTGTATTGTTATATGATCATCTTCAAGAATCAAGGCTACTGGAACACAGCCCAACAGTTTCAGGTACTTCCCTCCAGTCACTCCAATACACCATAAACTAAAAAGTTATATCTATATAACGCATAAGAATAATCTCCAGGATAACCTCCTGACTCTGTTTGAAATCTCTCAGCCATTGAAACTTTATCTTGTCTCATTTCTCTCTTCCCCGTTTTGGTCAAGAAGGCTTTTTCAATCCCAGGATGCTGGTTCTTGGCTCATCCCAGGATTTCTGTCCCATGTTGCCAAGGAGATTTACACACTTGGGAGTCATGTCTCATATAGGGGGGAGGGCAGCAAGCTCACTTGCCAGGTGGCTTAGAGAGAGAAGCCACATATGAGTACAAAAGAGGTTCTCTGAGGATGATTCTTGGTCATAATTATAAGTAGGCTTAGCCTATCCTTTGCAGGAATAAGTTTCATAGGGGCAAACCCCAAGACTGAAAGCTCAGCCTATTGATTTGGTTGTCCCCACTGCTTGTGAGAATATCAGTAATTTTTCAAATGGGGAAGCTGAATATTTCCTCCTTCCTTCCCAGTCCCCCAAGGAGGCTTTGCAAATATTTCTTTAGTCACTGCCTGTGCTGGTTTGAAAGGAAGTATGCCCCCTAGAAAAGCCATGTTTTAATCAAAATATCACTTCATAAAGGTAGAATAATCTCTATTCAATACTGTATGTTTGAAACTGTAATCAGATCATCTCCCTGGTTGATGTGATTTAGTTAAGAATGGTTGTTAAACTGGATTAGGGGATGACATGTCTCCACCCATTTGAGTGGGTCTTGATTGGTTTACTGGAGTCCTATAAAAGAGGAAATATTTTGAAGAAAGAGATTCAGAGAGAGCAGAGAATGCTGCAGCACTACGAAGCACAGTCCACAAGCCACCAACCTTTTGGAGATGAAGGAAAATGCCTCCCAGGGAGCTTCATGAAACAGGAAGCCAGGAGAGAAAGTAGCAGATGATGCCTTGCTTGCCATGGGCTCTTCCAGCTGAGAGAGAAACCCTGACCTGTTCGCCATGTGCCTTTCCAGATGAGAGAGAAACCCTGAACTTCATCGGCCTTCTTGAACCAAGGTATCTTTCCCTAGATGTCTTAGATTGGACATTTCTATAGACTAGCTTTAATTGGGACATTTTCTCGGCCTTAGAAGTGTAAACCAGCAACTCATTAAATTTCCCCTTTTAAAAGCCATTCCGTTTCTGGTATATTGCATTCTGGCAGCTAGCAAACTAGAACACTGCCCAAATTACTCTGGGATATATCAGGTTGCTGTCTTTAAGATTCCTAGCCTGGACAAGCCAACAAGATCTCACACTCTACTTTAGATTCCATTTAACTATGGTGTTCAATTAAACTGACCGTACAAATAAAATTAGGTAATACACTACTCAAAATGCAAATTTTGCACCAAATACACATCTCTCCCTTTGGTCTCATACAGAAGTTGAAGTTTTAAAATGTGGACAATATCACCCTTTACCCTGAATTCTGATCTACCTTAGTCCTATCCAGACAGCTTCATTCATATCTCTAGTCAAAGTCTGATCTCTTTTTCAACTTTTTAAACAGTTCCTTTAGAGTGTTCCTTCTTTTTTTGCTCCTTGGATTGGATCATGTCAATTGTCTTGTCTTCTAGTTCCCTGATTATTTCTTCTACTACTTCCAATTTGCTGTTGAAACTGCCTAAGGAATATTTCATATCAGTTATTGTTCTTCAACTCCAGTATTTCTCTGGAGAGACTGCCATATTGCTCATTCATTGTTTTCCTCATATCCTTTAGTTCTTTCTTATTTTCCTTTATCTCCTTGAGCATACTGAGGATCATTAAAGTATCTGTCCAGTAAAAATAAGACCGGTCCTCTTCACTTATGGCTTCTGGATTTTTATCTTGTTTCTTTATATGAATCATCATTTCCTGTTTGTCTTATAATCTTTTGTTGCACAGTGTACATTTTAACATTTAGAAGTTTAACTCTAGGATTTAGTCCCTGAGTTGTCCCTTAAGTTTATATTCAGCTAGTGATGTGACATAGATTTTCCTTGAATACTAGAAGCTAATCAAAAGGAACAAACTAAGGCAAAAAGCACCTTTCACTCTCTTTGCAAGTTGATTATGGTTTGGCTGATGCTCTCCTGTAGTGCTTAGCCTTCCTATCAAGATCAGCCTGATACAAATGGGAAATACAGGCACTTACCATCTGAGCCTGGATGGAGCTAATACCAAGGTGTCTGCTCCTTCTCCTGGATTTGAGAAAGTTAGAGGCCTTAGGAATTCCTCATTTACAGTTTACAGGTGTTTTGTGTGAATGTTCCCACTATTCCCTTTGAAATAGTCCTCCTCCTCCTCCTTGGTGTTCTTTTGAGTGACTTAATTGAGATAGTCTTTTACCCTAGGCTGTTTCAAGGAAAAGTGTTTCTCACACTGTCCTAGCTGCCTGCAAGGGGCTTCCCTGCTCTCAGGATAAACTCTGGGAGAGTGAGCCTGAGACATGTTCCCAGCTCAGTTTCTCAGACTTCCACTGACAAGACTGGTACTGACAAGACAGGTACTGACACACACACACCCCAGGGCTACTCTGCTCCCTTTGAAACCAGGCCAGGGACCCACAATGGAAGTGCAAGCTGGTCCTACCCTGGGTTGTGAAGGAGGTGGGGGCGGGATCAGCAAGGGATCCAGGAGGTTCTTCTACAGTTACAGAAGTTATGTTTTCTTAATCCACCACTTGCCCTGTTAATGCAGCCTTTTAACTGTTTTCCCTAGTTTTGAGGAAGGTTGCTGTCTTTAAGATTCCACTGCTGCCTTTGCCCCAGAGGCTTGGGACAGTGGCCACCCTCAGAGCAGGGCCCCCAGCTATACGAAGTAGCTGGTCAAAGGCAAAGATTTGGAATCACAGCAGTCATCTCCAGAGAAGACTAGTTCATTATGTCCCACCCTGATATCAGCAAACTGAGCCAGGAATTCAGGCTTCAGTCCCCACTGCTCCCTGCCATGAGACAGGGGTAAAGGGGGATGGTAGCCACTGCAAGAAGCGTAAAATTCACCAGACGTTATCACAATTTACCATCCCCTTCCTCCTGTTCCTCCCTGGATGTTACACAGTGTTCCCCTGTATTTAGAAGTTTCAAAATAGTAGATTCAGACAGTTCCTGCTAGTTCAATAGCTGTTTCGGTGGAGAGACTGCTTTTCTGGAGCTTCTTACTCTGCCACCTTCCCACAGTCCTCAGACTCAATCTTCTTAAAGACATTGCATACCATGAAGGTTATGTTTATATACCCCCTGCCTAGCATGTTGTTTCACACACAATAGACACTAATAAACATTTGTAGAATTACATTATTCAAAATGCCAAGTGTGCAGAGAAGAGTTAACATAGCAGGTGTGAGGCTGCTGTCCTTAGAAAGACCTATTTACAAGGTTGGCCCTTGTCTGGCATCTGAGAATTTCTATTTGGAAAAGGTTCCCACCTTTCCTATGACTGATAAAAGCACTTGCTGCTTTTCTTCTGGGTGTATACTACAATATGTTCTTGTGAATCGATCTGTAGCATGTTTTTCACCAAAAGAGTAGATACTGTTCTTGTAGTCTAATATCATTGTCATCATCAGTATGAAGTATTGATTCTAAATCTGTACACAGTTTATTAAAATGATTCTGTATATAGACATATAAAATGTAATAAATCTAAAGACACTAACTGTTCTAGTTTGCTAGCTGCCGGAATGCAACACACCAGAGACGGACTGGCTTTTAATAAAAGGGGATTTATTTTGTTGGTTCTTCAGAGGAAAGGCAGCTAACTTTCCACTGAGGTTCTTTTTACATGGAAGGCACAGGATGGTCTCTGCTGGTCTTCTCTCCAGGCCCCTGGGTTCCAACAACTTTCCCCGGGGTGACTTCTTTCTGTATCTCCAAGGGCCTGGGCTGAGCTGCTAGTGCTGAGATGAGGAATGCTGAGCTGCTTGGCTGTGCTACGTTGCGATCTCCCATTTAAGCACCAGCCAATTAAGTCAAACATCACTCATTGCAGCAGACACGCCTCCTAGCTGACTGCAGATGTAATTGGCAACAGATGAGGTTCACGTACCGTTGGCTTATGTCTGCAGCAACAAGACTAGGTATGCTCACCTGGCCAAGTTGACAACTGAATCTAACTAACACACTAACTCAGTTTGTAGATTTTTTAAACTTTTGAATGGGAAATACTAAATGTTACAAATGATTTTATAATATACCATATCTTATTGCAAAGAATAAGTAAGTTTCATCATCTCAATTTCCTGATACAGATGTTAAGATTCAGATATATCAACCTAGACACATATTGGTGTTAAAACACCCCAGCCCCGATGTAATCATCAATTTGCTCTATAAACTTGGTTAAAATACTTCATTTCTCATTTTCCATTTTTTCCCTTCCATGAAAATTTTAACATATCTATATTCCACATGGAATTTTTTGACCAAACAAGAAAATCAACATGAAAGGATTTATAAAATGTCAAGGCATCAAACAAATAAACATATTTCCACATAATGTAATCTCCTATGTATGGGGAAGGGGAAATGACTAGTGACACTCTTGATCAATTTCAACCTTTTTCTGTGGAGGGCCGATCTAAGCAAGAATACACAGAGTAGCCAACCCATCTGTGAAGGCAGACAAATAGAGCCATGTCCTGGGTGGGCCATGGTGGCTCAGCAGGCAGAGCTCTCACCTGCCACACTGGAGACCTGGGTTCGATTCCCGGTGCCTGCCCGTGCAAAAAAAAAAAAAAAAGAACTGTGTCCTATCTTCTCATCGTAAGTCTTCAACACACTAATAATCTTCATCTGCTGCTACTTTTCTCCATTCTTATATCCTCTTACCCACATGGCCCCTTTGCTTATCTCTTTAAAATAATCGGACTGATTTGCTACCCTTCCATTACTCTCATTAACCTTCAAGAAATCTGTGTCGTATTTCCATTCTTTTTTTCAATTTTCTTCTTACTTACATACAACTAACTACAAACGAGGGCAGAGAACTTAATAAACCAAAATCAAGTGAGGCTGTGTTCGTATATATATATTGGGAATAAATCAAGATCTCTTCTGTACTTTGTTGCCTCCATGTGAGAGTTAAAATGTAATAGATTGGACTTGGAATATTAGGGTCAGAGCCAATATGACTCAATCAGAATTTGGCCAGTTAGCTAGTTAATTATCTTAGAGAATTAACTGAAAAGCAAAGGAAGAAGATTAAATTTGTACTTGTTTTCAATCATGTTTTTAGGAACCAGAAGTGAACAAAAAATGATCTTTACAAAAATTAAACATCTGTATTGGCCTTGAGTATAGATTTTTATATTTGGGAAAAATAAATACAATTTAAGCATCCTGTCAAGGCACTATGGAATATTAAGAAATTAAAAAAAAAAGCCAGCTTTGTCAAAAAAAAGAGCATTTAAAATAGTAGGGCCTGACCTTCTGCAGAAATGAAAAAAGGCTCCTGGATTTTCCATTACTGGTTCAGCAGCATCTTTAAGTTTTTCCCTTGCACTAACTGCATCCCATTGGCATATAAGTCACTGCTTTCTTTAATATAAATCATTTTCATTTTCAAGCCAGTAAACTACTGCCCTCTTCTTCAACTTCCTTTCACCATTAAACTCGGAAAAATATTTGTCTGTACTCGGTGTCTTTCAATAGCAACTCACTCCCTTCCAAAGTGACTTCTGTCCCTCCACTTTACTGAATTCGCAATGAGAAGATTATCAGTGGTCTGCTGATCTCAACATTTTCATAGCCTTTACATTACTAACCTCTCACTCCTATGCCATTGCCTTTTCAAACTCACTTTCCCTTGTGCTCATGACAAAGCACTTCTCTGGATTTCTTTCAGCCTCTGTCCTTCTGACCCAGTTGCTTTCGCACAGTCCCAAATGAAATGTTTGGATTCCCCATGGTCCATGTCTTACCCTTTCACTTTTCCTCTTGATGATCAGTTTCCATTATGAGGAAGTTCTTTGCCTCATTCTTGCATAACTGGCTCCTTCTCATTCATCAGATCTTATTTAAATGTAGCCATTTCTTAAGGCCTTCCCTAGCACCCACATCTAAATTTGTTTTCTACTATGCCAACAAACACACACATACCATTAATCTCTAACATAACATAACTATTTCCTTCAACTACTTATCATAATTTATAATTATAAATATATTTGTTTAATTGTTCTTGTCATTCTCCTCAAAAGGCCAGAGATAATATCTGTTTCTTCAACACCATACACCTGACATATGGAAGACACTTGTTAAATAATAGTCAAATGACTGAATAAATGATCTTATTCAATCCCACTGCTTCAACTCTTGCCTATATATATGAGTAACTTTTAAAATCTATTGCCCCCTCAGCCTGTCTCCAGAGTTCTAGATCCATATTTTTAATAGCCTGCTGGACATTTCCATGTAAATTCATCCCACATCTAAAATTAATCATGCCTAAAATTAAACACCATTTAATTTTGTTTAATGTCCTACCATTTTGTTTGTATGATACTATTTAACACTTAAAACATAGCATTTATTACAATCTGCCTTTTTGTTACTTGTGTATGAAAATGCCTTATTTTCTTAAGAGAGTTTTAAGTTGAGGTCACAAATTAGGCTGTAATCATCTTTATATTCCTCTCAGCATACTGTTCAGACTACCGTCAAACCAGTGCTCTCTACACTTTCTTTCAAGTACTGAGAAAATGTGTGCTTATCGGGCTCTGTTTCCAAGAATGTCAAAAACAAATGCTGACTCACCTTCCAGCCCCAGGCTCTGTCATTGCTATGGCACCAATACATTTGCCTGCAGTCATCTGAGGGATGAAGTGCTTAATCTGCTCTTCTGAGCCATACTTTACAATATAGGGCATAACAACATCTGAATGAAGAGTAAAACCTGGGCCAGAACAGTTTGAATATGCTCTTAAAAGAGAAAAAAAAGAAAATCTTACATATGAAATAGTTAATTTGTTCAGTTTTTAGTTTCTTCGATTTTTAATTAAAAACATCAACAAATATTAAACGACTTATCGAATTATATGGTAATAGGCTGTCCCCCCACCCCCACACGTACACACAAATGTAATGAGAAATCAGGATTTAAGGGATGATTTTGATTACTGAATCATTCTACAGATATTTCTTTTTGCTTTCTGGTATACTGGAGTAGACAGAGGGAAATACCTGAAATCTCTAAATTGTAAACCAGCTGTCTTGATCTCTGATATTGATTGTATAGCCTTTATCTTCAGCCCCTGTGATTGTAAAAACCTGTGACTAACCTTCATTTGTACCCGGTTATCCAGTCTCACAACTTTAGTGTCTCGTAATCACTAAAGACAGCCCCTAATGTTTATGAATGAAGGGTCCTGGGGTCAGCCCAGAACAAATCCACCCAAGTCCAAATTTATCAAGTCTAAAGTTATCTTGATAACCGAGACTGGATCTAACCAAAATTAGCTAGCCTGACATGCTTAGTACTGCAGACTTTACTCTACAAGTCACCTATAAATCATTTCCCCATTTTCTTACATATGTTCTGTAACTAAGCATGTAATCAATCTGTGTGTGCATAATCATTATCACCTCTAATTATATCACTTGATACCACTGTGCTCATTATCCTAAACCTGCCCATCTTTTTCTCTAATAAAACTATCAGAATTACCGTAGTTCAGAGAGACAGATTTTTGGGTCAAAAGGCCATCTGCTCTCCTACTACGCACCTAGTAATAAAGTCTTTCTCTCTTTGAAACCTTAGTGTCTCAGGAATTGGTTATTGAGTACATCAAGCAAAAGAATCCCCTGCCTTTGGCCGCTAACACAAACCTATGAAATTCCTAACTATTGTCTCTGTCTGCCTGTCTTTCTCTCTCTCAAAACTAGTCTTTTGATTTGGGGCTGTAATATGACAACAGTGCTCTAACATTTATTTAATAAATTAAGAGATACAATTTTTAAAGTAATTACCTACTATTGTACTACCCTAAAACAACAATTTTCATTTTGGCAAATTAACTTTGCCATAAGCATAGAGTCTAATGTAACAGCAGTCAGGGAACACATTTTGTTGTTTTCTTTTTTAATTTACATAATACCCCCCAAATTTTTTTTACATAATTTTCATAACTGCAATCTTGAGTAGCTGCAAAATATTCCAAATAGTTGGAATTCTAATTTATTCATTTTCCTACTGCTAAATAGCTGCATTGCTCCCAAATTTGAAGGATTATGATCTAACATGAAATCTTGATTAGTTCTCTTATAAAATAACTTCTATCATATATGAGGGGAATATTTTCTCACTCTGCTGTTCTCGTTTAATTATCTTTTTAAAAGGGAAAAAAACATTTCAATCAGAAGTAAAGCTCTCCCTTTAATTACCAACAGCACCTATTAATAACTAAAAAAGGGATTTTCTTATCTTCCTACCTTTAAAAAATGGATAAGAGTACAAGAATGATAATCATCTTTCATAATTTACACTGAATTCTCAATCTTCTAAGAAGAATAAAAAAATGTTTTTTTACTAGCACTCAGAAAGGTAGGAAATGTGTTTATAAAAGACACGTCTACAGACTTACTGTTCCTCCAAGACGATGGCTGCTGAATAGAAGTCCCCGCCTACACCACCGTGACGTTCTGCAATGTGGACACCCAGCAGTCCTTGTTTCCCAGCTTTTTCCCAAAGCTCCCTACTCACTTCTCCAGCTTTCTCCCATCTGCAAATAAAACACATCTAAGTATAAGAGAAACTTTGTTCATATTATTTAAATGACTGCAACTTTGAATTTAGAAGTGATTTTGTGCAGGAATGCTGTCTGAATTCAAAGCAGCAATTGTTGACATAGGTCCAATCATCCTACCTGCATCTGACTTATCCTTTCTTCTCTTTCTCTTCCCTACTTTCTCATATATGCCCCTTTCCTCCCCCCTCCCTTGATTATTTATTGGACCTGCAAATTATGCCCTTTGATACTCGTGGGTGTAGTTTCCCTCAGCTGGTGTTTTTAAGTACTAGGTTAGTCATGCAATAAATACATTCATGGGAATTTCTGCCCACCCTGGCTTGCAAAGGTAATCCCACTCTATATTTCCTTTAAAGTGCTAAACTTTTGGGACATGCTTATAAGTCAGCAAGAGCAGACAAACTTATTAGGGTTAATTAGCATCAACAGAAGAGCAAAAAGCATCTTATAGTGTAACTTCTGTCAAATGAACTTCTAAAAAGATTAGGTATTTGGGTAAGGTCATGCAGGCTCAACTTTTCTACTTTAAAAATGAGGATGCCATGATGAGGAAACAGAAGACTAGATGGAGAGAGTGAAAAATCTGATAATTTTTGTTTTTGTTTTATGTTTCCTTTTTAAGTTAGATATAGTTAGGAAGATAAGAGACTGAAGATACAGATTGAAGGTAAAAACAGATTCCACAAGGAATTTTAAATAAAGAGTTATCAAATGTGTTTGACTTGATAAAATTATTGCCTAGCTTTGGAAACACTGTCCTCAAATGCATCAACTACTATTGTTTTCACTTCTAGGTTTCACTAACAATTTTTCTAGGACTAAGTTTAAAAGCAATGAAGAATAAAGATTTTCCTAGAGTGGAAGTATTGCATTTTCTTTTGTTCTTAAGAAGCAAGTTATTTTCATGAAAAATTAGACACAGCTTCAGAGTTAAGCTAATTTTAGTCATTATAACCAAGAGAGTATTCATAAAAACCTAAATGCAAGCTGTTTTAAAATAATTTAGAAGTACTATTTTAATTGTAGTAAAGTATTGGCATTGAGTAAATTTTAGAAACATCATGAAATCTTATTTTAATAGAAATGATAGTATTTTTGTCAATAAAGGTGATCAGTAATTAATTAATCAACATTTCACCAGTAGTAAATATAGTTTGAGGTAGCCCATTTCCTACTAAGATTTGAATTATGCTGGCCTTTTGAACATTTGTGTGTTTTAATTCATTCATGACTAATAGTAATACTTTGTTGTCATTTTACCATAGTTTTCAAAAATACTAATCATTAATTAAGCTGCAAATTTCTGATTTCTTTCTATAAGCTGCAAATTTCCAATTTTTTTTCTCTTTTGAACTGTACATTTTGGAAACCATTAAAAGAACTCTGACATAATTTAAGAGCTCTTGGATTTTACCGTATATGATGAAGAACAGTAAAAATGTTACTAAAGCATTGAGCACAATTTTTTCTGGACAACTACATAAAACATTTGAGGAAATGATCTTTATTATACTCCCAGTGTACATTACAATGAAGGAAAATGTGCACTTACTCTGCGTGATAAGGAACCACTTCTTCTTGAAAAAATTTCCTTACACTTTCCCGGAACATATCATGATGTGGAGAAAAGATTCGTCTAATGCCTATATCTGTTAATTTTTCAGCAGAAGGAGTTTCTAGGCGTTCTTCCCCTCCAGAATGAGAACATCTTAAAAAACAAATACATTAAGAAAATTCTTAAGTGAATTGTTACTTTTCATATCCAAATTAATGCTACTGAACAATATAGAAGATTAATTATATTGCGCAACATGGAAAAATTCTGATTTTTTTTCCCCAAGAGACACTTGAGAGGCAGGCAGAAAGAGTGCTGAGACTACAAAACTGGTGCTCTGAGATACTGAGTCACTAATCAATATAATTAGTAAAATAATGGTGCTGGAATTTACATCCAAGTGTGCCTAGATCTTAAAATTTTATATCCCATATTGTGTTTAGGAAACCTTTAGAATATTTCTGGTTACAATACACCAAGACACAGGAAAGCAAAAGAAGCACCAGACAGAATAAGGACTTTCAGGTCAGTCAAAGATGATTGCTTCAGTTTTCTCATTCCTAAAGCAAATACCATACAATGTTGGCTTTGACAATAGGAATTTATTGCCTCGCGGTTTTGAGGCTAGGGGAAGTGCCAAATCAAGGCATCACATCAGCAAGGCGATTTTTCCTCCGGGAAGAATGTGGTGTCCTGGGGCTGGCTGCTTTTTTGACACAGGACAAGGCACAGGGCCCCTCTTCTCTCGGGTTGCTCCCCGAGGCTCTTTTCCCTCTCTGCAACCTTCCCTATAAGGCCTTCGGTAATAAGATTAAATAAAACCCATCCTGAGTGAGTTGGGCCATATCCTGGCTTTCGAAGTCAGTTCATCGAAAGGTCCCATTTACAATGGGTTCACACCCACAGGAATGGATGAAGTTTAAGAACATGTTTCTCTGGGATACATTGCTTCAAACCACTACAGTGGTTTTCTCAAGAGAGAAAATGCTGAGGGAAGAGAACCTAGAACACTTGGCAATAAGTTTGTTGGAACACCTATATCTCGGTGAAGAGACCAAGAAATCTGTACTGAATAAATAAATGGTCCACTTTTTCCCTAAGGCAATAAACTGCTACTAATTTAACAGGCTAAACCTTGGTTGGTTGGTTGGTTGGTTTTTTAAGCCTCATTTACATCATAAAATGGGAGGCAGTCTCCATCTGCAACACCTGGGAACTAGCTATGGCTAAAGCATCTCAGGCCTCACTGCAGACCTACTGAATCATAAACTGTATTTTACCAAGATCCCCAAGTGATTCACAGGCACAATAAAAGTTGAGGAACCTGTTATAATAAAAATATAGCCCCTGACACCTTCAGGGGGTCGCTCAGGTCCTCCCATTTCCAATATTCTCTATATAAGGATAGATTTTCTTCTTATTTGTCAACCAAAATAACTTACGGCAATAGACTGAATGCAGAAGCAGCGAAGAGAATCCAATTGTCTTTTATTAAACCAGCACTGAGATTTGCAAAAGTATAAAACAGTGACATTCCACTCACATTTTTTGGTAAAAGTTATTAACAAAAAATGTTATTTATATTAACATGTAATGGGTTTGTTATTGTTACTTTCAAAAGAATGAAGTATTTTTAGAACTCTTAGTTTTGTAGATTCCTATTGATATTGATATCAATATATATAGCCCACATAAATGAAAGTTCTTTGAAGTCCTCTAAGTTTACAATGTAAAGGGGTCCTGATTGTCAAAAAGCTTGAGAATCACTGTCTAATGAAGTTCTAGGAAGAGCTAAGAAAAGTTATGCGTAACCTTAAGGTAAGGTCACCTCCTTGGTGAAGCCTTCCCAAACCCCCCAGGAAGAGGAAGCATCGTCTCTGCAGGCTTCTCCTGCTCTCATAGTATCTTAGAATATTTTACCACATGTTGTAGCTAATTTACATATCTTGTCACCTTCATTAAACACCGACACGTTGGTGTTTCCAGGTTGTTTACCCAACCAATAGATTTTGTGTCTGGTGGCATCTGAAGCTTCGGATCTTAAAACATCACTTTGATAGTCACTGAGCCACTTCAAAGCCCTCTCCATGAACTTCTCCGCATTTAATTAATTAAAAGTTTGTTAACAAATTTCAAGTTAACCCCTTTGTCAGATGAGGTCATCACCAGATCATTCCTGACTTCGGATTATCTGTCTTGGACAGCTCACGGGGTCTACACTCCACAGGTGGCGGAGTTATCTCCCCATCTGCGAAGGGGAAAACGCAGGCCTCCTAGGTTCATTATCCCGCGGCAAGTCACATCCGTAGCAGCCGAGGCCCTCAGCGCAAGTTCTGCAGCGCTCAAGAAACTGGGCCAAAGGCCGCTGTCTGAACTCTAGCAGCCGTGTTCAAGTGGTAACCGCCGACTCCTGCCCCAGAGAACTCTTCAAAAGGCGGGTGCCGGGGCCCCTCCACGGGGCGCAGAACCAGCGCGCCTGGAGCCCGGGACTGAGCATGAGGTGGAGCGCCCGCCCTGGACGGCTTTTCCCTCGGTAGGAGAGGCGGAATGTTCTGCTGGCTGCCCGACCCGGGTTCAGAGAGCAGAGGAACAAAGTCCAGCCTCACTACCCCCGCCCTCCCCAGGCCCCCCCCCCCCCCCCCCCCCCCCAGTTCAAGCCCCGCGCCTGGGGTGCACTTGCCGGTTCCAAACCCCCGGGAGGGCTGAGCGTCGCCGCCCGGGCCCTGCCGCCTTAACGCATCCGGGACGCGGGGGCCGCGTTCCGCACTCACCTCGTGGCTAGCGGCCAGCGTGGTGCCCATCGGCCGCCCCAGAAGCTAAGGGACCTGCGAAGGAGGCCAGCGGCCATGGCCGGTCGGTGAAGGGCTGCAGCGCGTTCCAGCTGTTCCTCTGAGACTTCGGGAGCGCCGTGGGGCGGCGCGAGAGCGGGCGGGGCGAGCGGAGAGCGGCGAGTCGGAGGGAGAGTCCCACTGGGCAGTTCCGCGGGTTAAACATTTCGCAGCCGGCTGGTAATTGGCGCTCAGCGCTCGTTCCCGAGCTTTTGGAGCCCGGCGGCCGTGCAGGCCCTGTTGCTTTTGCCTGCAGCTGTCTTCTGTGTTTATCTAATTTGTGGTTCTTTATATATCTTTATAGTGTCTTAAACCTCTGAGAAAACCAGTGAAAAGCGTAGAGCTGCCAAATGCACTCATACACATTTCCACAAAATTTTGCCTACCGTTTATGTTGTAACACTGGAAATTGATTTCCTTCACATAGACAACTATGTAAACACTGTTTAGAAAGAACTATGCTGTCAGGAAGTGGCCACTTCCTGAAAAAAATTAGAACGTATTTCAGTATGCAAATAGAAAACAACTTTAATTCATTTCTCCGATACTATTTGACTTGAATTTAATTCCTACCATTTCCTTTGTTCTCAAGTCATCATTAGTGTTTAGGACTCTACTTCGCAATTCATTTACGTCTGAGTTATTGAGATTTCTGGATGTGCGTTATTTTTGTGATTGGAAATCTCTGAAGATTTTTGAATTCGTGTTTATAGAGTGGATTTCTAAGGAGGTAACCAAGTCTTTAAGGCTATTCTGTTTGTCCCAACTGGATTAACAAGTATCTGAAATAGTGGAAGTAAAAGGAAATATTTTGTGTTAAAAGTCGAGAACTATGACAGAATAGGGAACGTAAGCAAGAAAAGGCTGAAAAAAGAAACAATTATAAGACTGTGACTATCATTTCCTGACAAGAGAGAACAAGGCTCCATCCTGGTTTGCCAGAATTCTAAACTTACTGGCCTGCTGCCTTAATTACCTGTACAGTTCGAAATCTGTGCCTCTAGTATACATACCTCTTTATTTGCTAGGATATTTATTAGCTTCATGGAACCAAACTCTTAAACTTTCAGAGTGATGATTGCCTGATTATTTAACCTGGTCTTCATGGTAAGATTTCTCCACAGATCTGTGTCCTCTTCCACAGAGACAGGAGACAGTCTCTAACAAACTTTTTAACTTTATCAGAGTAGATAAGTTTGGCCAGCATAATTCTGATAAAAGCCTGAATGCCAGAACTGAGAATATATCTGCTACAGCCACCATCCTTTACTGGGAGAATTTCTTCTGTAGGGTAAACTTCTTTGGTGATATGCTTGTATAAAGGAAAAATAGTCAATTGAGTTTATAATTGCACATAATTTTGTTTAATGTCAGTTTATAGATTGAAACTATGTGAGAAGATTGCCCAACCTTTACCTAGAAATCTAAGCCCAGGCCTTTCGGGGCCCCAGAGACTTTAGGCTTCTTAGAGCTAAAGAAAGAAGGAAAGAAATTGCAGGGGGATTTGGTGGCAGGCACTGGCATGGAGAGAGAAGGGTAAATAAAGCACATCTCTTAAGGCTGTGATGTTAAGTACGCACATCTCCAGGGCAAACTTCATTTACGAGGAATTGCCTCAAAACTTACAAAAATCATAAGCATCGTGTCCTTGCCAGCTGTGCAAAGTAGCTAGCTTTCTGGATCTTGGCTGGTTGCCTTAGGTATGAATGGAAGTGTTGTATTCAGTCACAGACTAGAGGGAATCTATGGATTGGGAATGAATTTTGCCTCTCCATCAGGAGGCCTAGTTGAAAGGGAGAAAATAGCAAGATTTTAAGGCTCTATTGAATCTGTAGAAGAGATGAAAGAATATCTGTGATGCACGAAACTACTCACAGTTGTAGCTGTGGAATGCAGAAAGCCATCTAAAATCGAAGGCATCTATTTTTTTCTAGAAAAGTATCAGATACCATTTGATAGTCAAGGGGTTGGAATGTTCTGGTTATTCAAATACACTGTTTAATAGAGACTCACAACAGTATCTACCCTCTGTTTCACATTTAAAAGGAATCAAACTCTAAAAAAATGCTCTAAACCCTGCATTTAATTTAATTTAATATTTTCTAATAGATATCCCGAGGACATTGCATGGTATTGAGCACTTTAAGAAAGTTATGGTATTTGTGGCATATAATTAGGAAAACTAAAATTTTAATGATTTTTCTAGAAACTATCTGTTCTAGTTTGCTAGCTGCCTGAATGCAATATGCTAGAAACAGAATGGCTTTTAAAAAGGGTAATTTAATAAGTTGCTAGTTTACAGTTCTAAGGCTGAGAAAATGTCCCAAGTCTATAGAAATGTACAACCTAAGGCATCCAGGGAAAGATACCTTGGTTCAAGAAGGCCGATGAAGTTCAGGGTTTTTCTCTCAAGTGGAAAGGCACATGGCGAACACAGTCAGGGTTCCTCTCTCATCTGAAAGGGCACGTGGCAAGCATGGTGTCATCTGCTAGCTTCTTCTCCTGGCTTCCTGTTTCATGAAGCTCCCCTGGGAGGCATTTTCCTTCTTCATTTTCAAAGGTTGCTGGCTGGTGGACTCTGATTCTCGTGGCTATGTCATTCTGCTCTGCTCTCTCAAAATCTTCCATTTTCAAAATGTTTCCTCTTTTATAGAACTCCAGTAAACCAATCAAGACCCACACAAATGGGTGGAGATACATCTCTCCAATCCAGTTTAACAACCACTCTTGATGAGGTTACATCTCCAGGGAGATGATCTAATTACATACAGTATTGAATAGGGATTATTCTGCCTTTACGAAATGGGATTTTGATTAAAACATGGCTTTTCTAGGGTACATACATCATTTCAAACCAGCACGCTATCCTTCAAGAACCATTTCTCTGGAATAAAAGGGATGTATAGATGAAGAATTGGCTGTTCAGATTCAAGATGAAATAGCCCCCAATCTTTACCCCTCCCAGTATCCATACCCTTTGTGACTTTGGAGTTTCTCCCATAACATTGGAGTGTATTTCCTTACCCCATGTGATTTCCTTTGGTTAAAAGAATTAGGTGAAAGTCAATTTAGGCCTTAAGAAGCTTTGCATTTTTCTGATTGCTCTTTTGTGCTTCTACTATGCCATGAGAAGGCAGTGTGCCGGATCTGAGCCTTCCCAGCCAACCCCCAGCAGAGCGCAGATTTATGAACAATAAATGCTTGTCATAGTAAACTCTTGAAGTTCTGGGGTTGTTTGTTACATAGTAGCACTGCTGTAACAGATACCGATACAACGGGATTGCTCTGCTCTTACAACTGTGAGCGTATGACCTAAACATGAGCAGAGTGATTGTTTCAGAATTGACATAGTAATCATGTCTTCTGAAAATAACATCAGTTCTGAATTGGGAAAGATGATTTCTTTCTGCTGGACTTGTTGCTAGTAGAAAGCAAGATTGAATTTACTGGGAAATATCACTTCCTGAGAGTAAAACCATCATGGGAGAAAGCTGAGTAATAAAGAGAGAGAGACTGAGCCCTGGTGACATTTCTTTTTACTCCTAGATCCAGCTTGAGTTGGGATTTTGTTATTTGTCTTCAAAAGAACTTAAATTTTCACACTGCAGCCAAAATATACTTGAAAAAATAGTACTTCTATGGTGTCACCTTCAGAAAATTCTTGCTCTGCATTTTCTTTCAGATTAGTCCAGCAATTAAGGCCTTTCTGGCATCTGGCCGCCAATATTTCTTTAATGCCTGTTTCTCCCTCTTACCTTCCCTGTGCTTTTCCAACCATTCTATGTTGTTGAGGAAGAGGAAAGCAGAGTGAACAGAAGATCTATAGGGAACTCTAGGGAACCGGAGCTGGAAGTGGCCTACATTTTTGTCTCCCATTTTCTATGGACCATAACTAGTTACATGACCCCACATGACTTCTTCAAGATGCCTACAGACTAGAAAATCTTGTTTTTATTTTGTAGTCATGAGAAAAGATATGGTTGGTGAACATATTGCTTTGGCTCTGCTGTATCTTCCCATCTCCACCTGATAAAATCTGCTTAAATAGAAAGATTTCTCCACATGCTCATATTAAAATTTTTTTTTAATTTATTTATTTTTTTTATTAATTAAAAAAAGAATTAACAAAGCAATTAGAAATCATTCCAATCTACATGTATAATCAGTAATTCTTAATAACATCACATAGTTGCATATTCATCATTTCTTAGTACATTTGCATCGATTTAGAAAAAGAAATAAAAAGACAACAGAATAAGAATTAAAACAATAATAGAAAGAAAAAAAAAAAAAGAAAAAGAAAAACAAAAAACCTATACCTCACATGCAGCTTCATTCAGTGTTTTAACATAATTGCATTACAATTGGGTAGTATTGTGCTGTCCATTTCTGAGTTTTTATATCCAGTCCCGTTGTACAGTCTGTATCCCTTCAGCTCCAATTATCCCTTCTCTTTTTTTTTTTTTTTTAATTAACGGAAAAAAGAAATTAACCCAACATTTAGAGAGCATACCATTCTACATATGCAATCATTAATTCTTAACATCATCACATAGATGCATGATCATCATTTCTTAGTACATATGCATTGGTTTAGAAGAACTAGCAACATAACCGAAAAAGATATAGAATGTTAATATAGAGAAAAAAAATAAAAGTAATAATAGTAAAATCAAAACAAAACAAAACAAAACAAAACAAAAACCTATAGCTCAGATGCAGCTTCATTCAGTGTTTTAACATGATTACTTTACAATTAGGTATTATTGTGCTGTCCATTTTTGAGTTTTTGTATCTAGTCCTGTTACACCGTCTGTATCCCTTCAACTCCAATTGGCCATTATCTTACCCTGTTTCTACCTCCTGCTGGACTCTGTTATCAAGGACATATTCCAAATTTATTCTCGAATGTCTGTTCACATCAGTGGGGCCATACAGTATTTGTCCTTTAGTTTTTGGCTAGACTCACTCAGCATAATGTTCTCTAGGTCCATCCATGTTATTACATGCTTCATAAGTTTATCCTGTCTTAAAGCTGCATAGTATTCCATCGTATGTATATACCACAGTTTGTTTAGCCACTCTTCTGTTGATGGAGATTTCGGCTGTTTCCATCTCTTTGCAATTGTAAATAACGCTGCTATAAACATTGGTGTGCAAATGTCCGTTTGTGTCTTTGCCCTTAAGTCCTTTGAGTATATTCCCAGCAATGGTATTGCTGGGTCGTATGGCAATTCTATATTCAGCTTTTTGAGGAACCGCCAAACTGCCTTCCACAGTGGTTGCACCATTTGACATTCCCACCAACAGTGGATAAGTGTGCCTCTTTCTCCGCATCCTCTCCAGCACTTGTCATTTTCTGTTTTGTTGATAATGGCCATTCTGGTGGGTGTGAGATGATATCTCATTGTGGTTTTGATTTGCATTTCTCTAATGGCCAGGGACATTGAGCATCTCTTCATGTGCCTTTTGGCCATTTGTATTTCCTCTTCTGATAGGTGTCTGTTCAAGTCTTTTTCCCATTTTGTAATTGGGTTGGCTGTCTTTTTGTTGTTGAGATGAACAATCTCTTTATAAATTCTGGATACTAGACCTTTATCTGATATATCATTTCCAAATATTGTCTCCCATTGTGAAGGCTGTCTTTCTACTTTCTTGATGAAGTTCTTTGATGCACAAAAGTGTTTAATTTTGAGGAGTTCCCATTTATTTATTTCCTTCTTCAGTGCTCTTGCTTTAGGTTTAAGGTCCATAAAACCGCCTCCCATTGTAAGATCCATAAGATATCTCCCAACATTTTCCTCTGTTTTATGGTCTTAGACCTAATGTTTAGATCTTTGATCCATTTTGAGTTAACTTTTGTATAGGGTGTGAGAGATGGGTCTTCTTTCATTCTTTTGCATATGGATATCCAGTTCTCTAGGCACCATTTATTGAAGAGACTGCTCTGTCCCAGGTGAGTTGGCTTGACTGCCTTATCAAAGATCAAATGTCCATAGATGAGAGGGTCTATATCTGAGCACTCTATTCGATTCCATTGGTCGATATATCTATCTTTATGCCAATACCATGCTGTTTTGACCACTGTGGCTTCATAATATGCCCTAAAGTCAGGCAGCGTGAGACCTCCAGCTTCGTTTTTTTTCCTCAAGATGCTTTTAGCAATTCGGGGCACCCTGCCCTTCCAGATAAATTTGCTTATTGGTTTTTCTAATTCTGAAAAATAAGTTGTTGGAATTTTGATTGGTATTGCATTGAATCTGTAAATCAATTTAGGTAGGATTGACATCTTAACTATATTTAGTCTTCCAATCCATGAACACGGTATGCCCTTCCATCTATTTAGGTCTTCTGTGATTTCTTTTAGCAGTGTTTTGTAGTTTTCTTTATATAGGTTTTTTGTCTCTTTAGTTAAATTTATTCCTAGGTATTTTATTCTTTTAGTTGCAATTGTAAATGGGATTCGTTTCTTGATTTCCCCCTCAGCTTGTTCATTACTAGTGTATAGAAATGCTACAGATTTTTGAATGTTGATCTTGTAACCTGCTACTTTGCTGTACTCATTTATTAGCTCTAGTAGTTTTGTTGTGGATTTTTCCGGGTTTTCGACGTGTAGTATCATATCATCTGCAAACAGTGATAGTTTTACTTCTTCCTTTCCAATTTTGATGCCTTGTATTTCTTTTTCTTGTCTAATTGCTCTGGCTAGAACCTCCAACACAATGTTGAATAATAGTGGTGATAGTGGACATCCTTGTCTTGTTCCTGATCTTAGGGGGAAAGTTTTCAATTTTTCCCCATTGAGGATGATATTAGCTGTGGGTTTTTCATATATTCCCTCTATCATTTTAAGGAAGTTCCCTTGTATTCCTATCTTTTGAAGTGTTTTCAGCAGGAAAGGATGTTGAATCTTGTCGAATGCCTTCTCTGCATCAATTGAGATGATCATGTGATTTTTCTGCTTTGATTTGTTGATATGGTGTATTACATTAATTGATTTTCTTATGTTGAACCATCCTTGCATACCTGGGATGAATCCTACTTGGTCATGATGTATAATTCTTTTAATGTGTTGTTGGATACGATTTGCTAGAATTTTATTGAGGATTTTTGCATCTGTATTCATTAGAGAGATTGGTCTGTAGTTTTCTTTTTTTGTAATATCTTTGCCTGGTTTTGGTATGAGGGTGATGTTGGCTTCATAGAATGAATTAGGCAGTTTTCCCTCCACTTCGATTTTTTTGAAGAGTTTGAGGAGAATTGGTACTAATTCTTTCTGGAACGTTTGGTAGAATTCACATGTGAAGCCATCTGTTCCTGGACTTTTCTTTTTAGGAAGCTTTTGAATGACTAATTCAATTTCTTTACTTGTGATTGGTTTGTTGAGGTCATCTATGTCTTCTTGAGTCAAAGTTGGTTGTTCATGTCTTTCCAGGAACCCGTCTATTTCATCTAAATTGTTGTATTTATTAGCGTAAAGTTGTTCATAGTATCCTGTTATTACCTCCTTTATTTCTGTGAGGTCAGTAGTTATGTCTCCTCTTCCATTTCTGATCTTATTTATTTGCATGCTCTCTCTTCTTCTTTTTGTCAATCTTGATAGGGGCCCATCGATCTTATTGATTTTCTCATAGAACCAACTTCTGGTCTTATTGATTTTCTCTACTGTTTTCATATTTTCAATTTCATTTATTTCTGCTCTGATCTTTGTTATTTCTTTCCTTTTGCTTGCTTTGGGATTAGTTTGCTGTTCTTTCTCCAGTTCTTCCAATTGAACAGTTAATTCCTGCATTTTTGCCTTTTCTTCTTTTCTGATATAGGCATTTAGGGCAATAAATTTCCCTCTTAGCACTGCCTTTGCTGCATCCCATAAGTTTTGATATGTTGTGTTTTCATTTTCATTTGCCTCGAGGTATTTACTAATTTCTCTTGCAATTTCTTCTTTGACCCACTCGTTGTTTAAGAGTGTGTTGTTGAGCCTCCAGGTATTTGTGAATTTTCTGGCATTCCGCCTATTATTGATTTCCAACTTCATTCCTTTATGATCCGAGAAAGTCTTGTGTATGATTTCAATCTTTTTAAATTTGTTAAGACTTGCTTTGTGACCCAGCATATGGTCTATCTTTGAGAATGATCCATGAGCACTTGAGAAAAAGGTGTATCCTGCTGTTGTGGGATGTAATGTCCTATAAATGTCTGTTAAGTCTAGCTCCTTTATAGTAATATTCAGATTCTCTATTTCTTTATTGATCCTCTGTCTAGATGTTCTGTCCATTGATGAGAGTGGGGAATTGAAGTCTCCAACTATTATGGTATTTGTGTCTATTTCCCTTTTCAGTGTTTGCAGTGTATTCCTCACGTATTTTGGGGCATTCTGGTTCGGTGCATAAATATTTATGATTGTTATGTCTTCTTGTTTAATTGTTCCTTTTATTGGTATATAGTGTCCTTCTTTATCTCTTTTAACTGTTTTACATTTGAAGTCTAACTTGTTGGATATTAGTATAGCCACTCCTGCTATTTTCTGGTTGTTATTTGCATGAAATATCTTTTCCCAACCTTTCACTTTCAACCTATGTTTATCTTTGGGTCTAAGATGTGTTTCCTGTAGACAGCATATAGAAGAATCCTGTTTTTTAATCCATTCTGCCAATCTATGTCTTTTGATTGGGGAATTCAGTCCATTAACATTTAGAGTTATTACTGTTTGGATAATATTTTCCTCTGCCATTTTGGCTTTTGTATTATATATATCATCTGATTTTCCTTCTTTCTACACTCTTCTCCATACCCCTCTCTTCTGTCGTCTCGGTTCTGACTCTAGTGCTCCCTTTAGTATTTCTTGCAGAGCTGGTCTCTTGGTCACAAATTCTCTCAGTGACTTTTTGTCTGAGAATGTTTTAATTTCTCCCTCATTTTTGAAGGACAATTTTGCTGGATATAGGAGTCTTGGTTGGCAGTTTTTCTCTTTTAGTAATTTAAATATATCATCCCACTGTCTTCTAGCCTCCATGGTTTCTGCTGAGAAATCTACACATAGTCTTATTGGGTTTCCCTTGTATGTGATGGATTGTTTTTCTCTTGCTGCTTTCAAGATCCTCTCTTTCTCTTTGACCTCTGACATTCTAACTAGTAAGTGTCTTGGAGAACGCCTATTTGGGTCTAATCTCTTTGGGGTGCGCTGCACTTCTTGGATCTGTAATTTTAGGTCTTTCATAAGAGTTGGGAAATTTTCAGTGAAAATTTCTTCCATTAGTTTTTCTCCTCCTTTTCCCTTCTCTTCTCCTTCTGGGACCCCCACAACACGTATATTTGTGCGGTTCATATTGTCCTTGAGTTCCCTGATACCCTGTTCAAATTTTTTCATTCTTTTCCCGATAGTTTCTGTTTGTTTTTGGAATTCAGATGTTCCATCCTCCAAATCACTAATTCTATCTTCTGTCTCTTTGAATCTATCATTGTAGGTATCCATTGTTTTTTCTATCTTTTCTACTTTGTCCTTCACTTCCATAAGTTCTGTGATTTGTTTTTTCAGTTTTTCTATTTCTTCTTTATGTTCAGCCCATGTCTTCTTCATGTCCTCCCTCAATTTATCGATTTCGTTTTTGAAGAGGTTTTCCATTTCTGTTCGTATATTTAGCATTAGTTGTCTCAGCTCCTGTATCTCATTTGAACTATTGGTTTGTTCCTTTGACTGGGCCATATTTTTAATTATTTGAGTGTGATCCGTTATCTTCTGTTGGCGTCTGCGCATTTAGACAGATTTCCCTGGGTATTGGATCCAAAAGTTTGGAAGATTTTCCTGTGAGATCTCTGGGTTCTGTTTTTCTTATCCTGCCCAGTAGGTGGCGCTCGTGGCACACGTTTGTCTGCGGGTCCCACCAGTAAAAGGTGCTGTGGGACCTTAAACTTTGGAAAACTCTCGCCATCCGGGGGGTTCGCTAGCCGAAGCGGCTTGAGCCGGCCCGGGGTCCGAACGCAGGGAGGGTTGCTGGTCGCCGCAGCCCAGGAAAGAGCCCATCCGAATTTCCTAGTCGGCCCTGGGCGACAAGCGTGGCGGGAGGGCGCCAGCGGCAGCGGCCCGCCCGAGAGAGTGCACGTTCCCCGGGAGTCACGGGTTTGGAAGGGGCCTCCCCCCCCCCATCACCGTTCTCCGCGGCCTGGGGGTTTCCGATCCAATTCTCTCAGTTGGTCCGGGGGGCCGCGCGTGGTGTGGGCGCCAGCCGCCTTGGTTTCAGGGGACCACCTCTCCAATTCTCCCAGCCGGCCCGGGAAGGGGGAAGGGAGTAACTCCGGCTGCTTGCCGCCCCGCCTGGTGAAGCCCGCGCGCCTCGGCGATCTCACCCAAGCTGCTTCTCTCAGCCAGCCAGCCGTTCCAGGATGGGGTACGCTGTCTTTTTTATCTCTGTTGTGGCTTTGGGCGCTTTCTGTATCGTTTCTACTCCCCTAGTAGCTGTCCTGGAGAAGAAACTAAGATCTGCGCGTCTTACTAAGCCGCCATCTTCCAGGAAGTCCCATATTAAAATTTTGATTTGTAGACTAATTTTCTGTGTGATTCTTATTCCTCTTCTAGATTATTCAGTCAACCAAACATATGTGTAAACATGCATGTATTGAATTCCACAGATACAAAGATGAGTATAATCTGGTTCCTGTCCCCAAAGAGCTCATGTTGCCAACCATTCTGTGTGTTTTCCCGACTCTGCTTTGTTTATCGGCTCCCTTTGCCTGGAAAGTTATTACAGTCTGTATCAGTCAGGGAATACCTACTGTAACAAACACCCCAACAGAGACACAAACCTAAACCTAAACAAGTATAAGCTGAATTAAAAGGCAAGACATAACAAGGTTGAGTGGACATAAGCTCACCAAATCATAAAGCTAAATAGCACAGCATCTACCTCACAGGGATGTCGTGAAGGCCATGTAAAATGCATTAATCCATATGAACAAGTATACACTGAAGTAAAAGGCATAGTTATAGAGGTATTTACAAATTGCTGATAAACATAGAGGAAATAGTTTCTTGCTGATGGGATGATGTCTTATTTGTCTGTGCATCCCCAAGTATAAAGGATGCGTGTGGGAGTCTCGCACATGCTAAATACTCAATTTTATTTGATGAGTGAATTAGTACAAGATAGTAAGCAAGCTATGAAAGAAAGGATGAATGGATTTATAAGGACTTTGAGATATGCAAAGGTATACAGATGGGGGTTTATATTGAACACAGTTTTATTTAGGTTTTTGTTTCATAATGAAATATTATGTGATTTACTAATGTTAATAAAATAGCATTAAAAAGATGAAATGACAGTTTCTGGCATATGCAGGAGGAAAAATGCTGAAAAGTCTCAAATAACATTGGCAAAGCGCTTCCATTTCTAATCAATATGAAATGAAAAAATTCAGTATATGTATCATGGGTTACATAAACATACTTTCCTTTTGATCTATACATGTTTCTAGGTTCATTCTCTTTGAGTAATTAATGAGGTATCAGAGACCAGGCTGTGCTTCACAGATAGATTCTTTGAAGTAGCCCTTGCTCAGCCACAATTCATCAGATAATTGCCATTCTTTTTGCTCAATCTGAAGTGATATAGAAGTGAGTTTGCAAACTCTAATCCAAGTTCCTGGTAATTACTATCACCCAACTCCCTAATATTTTTTGAAAAAAATTTCTAGTCTCTCCTGCCAATCTCTACATTTGCATCTTTTCTCTGTTTACATAATTGAATTGTGGTTCAATCAAGTTTTATTGGAAATGATTTTCTATGTGTTTTAGTTTCCTATGCTGCTTAAAGAAGATTCCACGAAATGGGTTGGCTTAAACAATGAGAATTTATTAGCTTACAGTTTTGAGGATGAGAAAATGCCCAAATCAAAGCATCATCAAAGTGATGCTTTCTTCCCAGGGCCAGCTGCTGGCAAGCTTTGGCTCCTCTGTCACATGGCAATACAAAATGCTGATATTTGCTGGTCTCACCCTTCTCTTCTGGGGTTTGTTACTTTCAACTTTTAACTTCTGTGGCTTTCTCTCTCTCTCTATTTATTCCATTTGTAAAAGACTCCAGTAATAGGATTAAGTCCCATCCTGAATGAAGCGGGTCATGCTTTAACTGAAGTAGTCACATCAAAAGACCCTATTTATGATGGGCTTACACTCACAGGAATGTATTAGATTTAAGAACATGTGTTTCTGGAGTACATACAGCTTCAAACCACCCAGCTTTTAACCCTATTTTCAGCCTTTTTTGACACTTCAGGTTTATTGTGGGAAAAGGGATCCTATAGAACACTTTCCAGGTCAGTTCAATTGTTGGGGCCCAGGTCAGGTCTTTCATGAGGCAGGTCTCTGACTGCTGGCAAAGCCATGTCAGAATAACCTTGGAGGCAAAGGCCCCTTGATCCTGCCTGGGCTGCGCCTTATCTAAGCTAGGCTTTCTGTGGGAAAGTTCTGCCTCTGCAGTTTCAAACACGCTAATTAATGTTCACTCTTTTCTCAAGAAAGTTCTGTATCCCTATTCATTATGTCAAGCGCATTCTCATGTATTGTACTGCCTTATCTGATATTCTGTTGTTAAGCAGTATAAAATAAACTTGCGTTGGCTTCTCGTGGTCATTGTGTTCAGTCAGGCAATGAATCACCTAGCCCCCACTTTCTCTTAACTTGGTGTTGTGTTTTTTCTCAACCTCCCACTGCCCCTTCTGACCCTGTTTGGACAGTTACTTGAGCTGGACTCGGCATACAATCAGCCATACAATTTTCCATCCAGGACAGTGTATCTGAGATTCCAACCAACAAGTGTAAAAAGTTGATATAGATCAGGTAACCCTGGGTCATATGCAAACAAAAGAATTCTAAACTCTTCCAAGAATATTTGCTGGTCTTGTTTGGGTTTAGGAAATTCAGGTCCAAGGTTTAAATTTACAATGTATACCTGATTCATGGGAGGGATGGAGCTCTACAGGCTTTGGGTTTTAGGAGAATTGTTGGGGGAAACGAAGGGGATATAGATTAAAGACAGAGGAGGGAGAAGTGAATGGATTTGCTGAAGGAGAGAGAGATCAGATGGATAAAGGGGAAGAGAAAGAGCTGGTTATAAGGAGCTGTACTCAGAAGAACTGGAAGATGAGGAAGAGAAGGATTTACTAGGGAAACGAGTCTAGTTTGTTGTTTAGTTTGTCAAATTGCTCATTAGCTTTGGTCAAAGAATCTTTTAGTGATGCAACTTTTGACACAGAACTTCATTTGGTGGTCTCTGCATACCTATAAGAATCACTGCCCATTGGGTCTAAGACATTTTATTCTGTTCATTTTTCTAGGGTGCCTATCAAATGAACACTTTTGTTCAAATCAAATATCACCCAGAGTGAAATTATCATTGATGAAATTATGCCATTTAGGAAGAAAGGTGTAAGAAGTAGTATTGTAATGAAACTACATAGAAAAAGCAGGATTTTTTTCCTTGAAGCAGAGAGGATTTAGATTTAGACAATCCTATGAGAGCTGACGAAGGTTGGTAGAAATGTAATCCTCATGCACCTTGCATCTTGACCTCCTAACCTGAAAGTTGTCTCCCTCTGACCACACACGTGACTACCTGGGCTGCCCAACAATGGAAAACTACAGAGACTATTTCGGATCAAAACCCCCCAAATTTTTTAATAAAGAAGTTGTACATTTCAGAAAAATTGTGCAGAAAATATGGAGTTCCCGTATACCTCCTGCACTCCCCAGTTTTCCGTATTATTAACATTTGGTATTAGTGTGGTATCTTTGTTACAATTGATGAAACAATATTATTATACTTATCCTATTAATTATAGTGCATAGTTTACATTAGGATTCACTATTAGGGTTGTACAGTTCCATGGTTTTTTGAAAATTTTTGTTCTAGTCACATATGTACAACTCAAATTTTCCCTTTTAACCACATTCAAATATATAATTTGATGATGTTGATTATTTCACAATGTTGTGCCACTATCACTACTATCTATTACCGAAACTTTCCCATCACCCCAAAAAGAAACTCTGAACCAATTAAGCATTTATTCTTATTCCTTACCCCTACCCACCCACTGGTAACCTGTATTTTAGTTTCTGACTTAATGAATTTGCATATTCTCGTTCTTTCATATCAGAGGCTACACAATATTTGTCCTATTGTGTGTGGATTATTTCATTCAACATGATGTCTTCAACTTTCATTCATGTTGTTGAATGTATTAGGACTTCAGTCATTTCTGTAGCTGAATAATATTCCACTGTATCTCTATAACACATTTGTTAAACTATTCATCTGTTGATGGACACTTAGGTTGCTTTCATCTATCGACAATTGTGCCAGTAGATGTAATGCCCCTATGAACAGAGTGCAAACATCTGTTCAAGTCCCTGCTTTCAGTTCTTTTGGGTAAATACTTAGAAGTGGGATTTCCAGGTCACGTGGTAATTCTGTGCTTACCTTTCTGAGGAACCACCAAACTACTTTCCACAGCCACTGTAACATTTTACATTCCTACCAACAATAAACAAGAGTTCCTATTTCTCCATATCCTCTTGAACACTTGTCATTTTCTGTTTGCTTGTTTTTTTTAATTTTCTGTTTGCTTGTTTTTTTTAATACAAGCATACCTCAGAGATCTTGTGGGTGTGACGCCAGAGCACCAAACTTAAGTGAATATCAGAATAAAGTGAGTCACATGAATTTTTTGGTTTCCTAGTATATATAAGAGTTATGTTTACATTGTACTGTAGTCTATTAAATGTGCAATAACATTATGTGTAAAAAACCAAAGTACATGCCTTAATTAAAAAGCACTTCAGTGGTTCAGTGGTTGAATGCTCACTTCCCATGTGGAAGACCCAGGTTTGATTCTCAGACCATACATCCCCCCAAAAATAAAAAAAATAAAAATTTAATGTTAAAAAGTGTTAACCATTATCTGGGCCTTCAGCGAGTCAGTCTTTTTGCTGGTTGAGAATCTTGCCTAAATGTTGCTGGCTGCTGGCTGATCATGATGCTGATTGCTGAAGATTGGGTGGCTTTTTCTTAAATTCTTAAAATAGGATAACAATAAAGTTAGCCACAACAAATGACTCTTCCTTTCATGAAAGATTTCTCTGTTGCATATGATGCTGTGTGATAGCATTTTATCCCAGAACTTCTTCCAAAATTGGAATTGATCCTCACAAACCCTACCGCTGCTTTATTTTATTTACTCATTTAAAAATATTTTTCTTGTAAACAACAAACATTCTTGACATACAAACATTCTTGACATGGTTACAATCAATGGCTCATAATATAACCACATAGTTGTATATTCATCACATTTTTTTTGAACATTTGCATCTTGCCAGCAAAAGATATAAAAAAGAAAAAACTCATACATGCCATACTCCTTATTCCCCACCTCACTGACCACTAATATTTCGATCTACTTAATTTATTTTAACCTTTGTTTCCCCATTATTTGTTTATTTCTTATCCATGTTTTTTACTCATCTGTCCATACCATAGATACAAGGAGCATCAGACACAAGGTTTTCACAATCACAGTCACTGCAAAAGCCTATATCATTATACAGTCATCTTCAAGAAACATGACTACTGGAACACAGTTCTACAGTTTCAGGTACTTCCCTCTAGCCACTCTAATATACCATAAACTAAAAAGGGGATAACAATAGTATGCTTAAGAATAACCTCCAGGATAACCTCTTGACTCTGAAATCTCTCAGTCACTGACATTTTATTTTGTCTCATTTCTCTCTTCCCCCTTTTGGTCAAAAAGCTGTTCTCAATTCCTTGATGCTGAGTCCCAGCTCATCCTAGGATTTCTGTCCCACATTGCCAGGGAGGTTTACACACCTGGGAATCATGTCTTATGGAGGGAGGGGGAGGGCAGTGAGTTCCTTAGGGTGGGGTAAGAGAGAGGCCGCATCTGAACAAAAAAAGAGGTTGCCTGGGGGTGATGCTTAGCCCTAATTTTTTTTTTGATCATTTATTGCCTTATTTTGTCTCTACTAAGGACATCAGTCATTCATCATTTAAATATCTGACTTCATTAGAAACCATCTGAATATTTTTCTCCCTCCCACCATAAAAATACAGTAAGTAATTTGCTTAAAAAAATCAACTATAAATAAACATTCTGGTTTCCTCTCATTCATCTAATACATATCTCAGTGTCAATTGAGTAAGACAGTAGGTTGATGATTGAGTTTTCAAATGATTCTCCACATAAAAGCACTGAGCTATGGAACCTGCTCTCTGCACATCTTAACATATGTATATACATTGAAGTTTTCTTGCTGGTTTAAAAATCATTAAATAGTGTTGAATTCTGTCTATTCTATTTAAATGAGTGCAACTTACCTTTAGCATTAGAATCAGAAAAATACTTAAGCCTCAAGGTCCCCAATAATTGGCCTACTGAATTAGATAACCACCCTAAAGACACTTCTGATGGAAGTAATGCATTACTTAAAGAGAGGTTTCCAAAACCTGCACTTAAAACCTAAGTATACATAGAGAACACTGATTATTTGTCATTGTTCACACAGTTTTACTCTTCAGGCAGTCCTTTGCCATTGGTCAGCTTTAATTAGGTCAGAGTCCCCGGGAAAGTGCATGGTGTACCAGATTCACCATCTCTTAAGTTGCTACTGTTTTCTCTTCTTTACTGAAAGGTTGTACTGAGCCAGGCTTTGCCCATGACAGGCCAGCGACATGAACACTTGTATTGTGCTGTTCTTCATGCTTTTTCTGAATCAACATCATCTCTCCTGCTTTGTCATGTACAGAAAGATTCCACGGAGAAAAACTAATTGCATAGGGGACCTCTATTTTAGGTTGGTCAACAAACGAGCAGTGCTCATCTTAACACTCTTAACCACTTTACTTTTAAAGAGTTGAGCATCTTTTTCATACAGTACTGTAGCCTCTGGGTTTAGGGGGTTTGCTGTATCAATCTCGTAGAAAACTCTCCTTGCATACATTAAGATTTGTTAAATATGATTATGGTTCTGCCTCCATTTTGCAAATGCTCTCTTCACATCCAGTTCACCTGAGGTGGGATCAACTAATGGGGGAAAGACGGGAATATTAAACACAAATTCTGCAAGAAAATAATATTCTAATTCTGTAAGAAGAACGTGTGTCATTTGTTGACTGTGCGGCTGGGGCAGGAGATGTAGGCTTAGTTGCGGGCAAAGCATTTTGGGGAATAGAAAGCAGCTGTTTCTTTGGAGCAGTGTGTGAAGAACTGGTTTTTCACTTCCCCTGTTAAAGACTTCTCTTCACCATCAGCTCATTTGCGTATAGAACTTGTAGACATGCTCCAAAAAGAGTTCATTACGTGTACTCCAAACAAATAAATATGACAGTCTATGTCATTAAATTCTTCCGTCCTCAGCATTCACTTAACCTTCTCCAGTTCATGTGTTGTCTTCTGCCTTGGAAGTTCTCTTCACCTTGTTCACTGGATAAACTGGCAGAGCAGAAGGGACAGAGAGGGCTGGCCACTAACCAGCTCTCCCAGCCTGGATTTCCTCACCTGCAACCAGGGGCCAATCGTGCTGACCTGGAAAGACTGATGAGAGGAGGAAGTGGGATGTTCTTAGGGCTAATTTTAAGTGGGCTTAACCTATCCTTTGCAGGAACAAGTTTCATAGGGGCAAACGCCAAGATCGAGCGCTTGGCCTATTGGCTTGGTTGTCCCCACTGCTTGTGAGAATATCAGGAGTTCTCTAAATGTGTTAGTTGAGTTTTTCCCGCTTTCTCTCCATTCCCCCAAGGGGACTTAACAAATACTTCTTTTTTCACTATTTAAATGTCTTCAAATCATTCTGGGATTTATTGGGGCATCACACTAACCTGGACAAACCAACTAAATCTCAGGCCCTATTCAAGGTTCCATGTACTTAAGGAGTTCAATTAAACTGTCCATATAATTTAAATTAGGAAATATACTAATCAAAATATAAATTTTGCCCCAAATAAACATTTCTTGTTTTAGTCTCATGCATAGAATTTAAGAGAATTAAGGCCTTGCTCTGAATTAGGCTTTAGCTTAATGTTGTGGCTGGTTTGATCTTCTATCGAGACCACTAAGACTTTCTCCATATAAGCAATAAGGCTGTTTAACTTTCTTATAATTCATGTCTTCACTAGAGTAGCACTTTTAATTTCCTCCAAGAACTTTTCCTGTGCACTCAGAATTTGGCTAACTGTTAGATGCAAAAGGCCTAGCATTCAGCCTAACTTGGGTTTCAACTTGCTTTCCTCACTAAGCATAATCATTTATATCTTTTGATATAAAGTGACAGACATGAGGACTCTTCATTGGAACATATAGAGGCCATTGTACAGTTGCTAATTGGCATAATTTCAATACTGATGTGTCTCAGACAACAGAGAGGCCTGAAGAGAGGGAGAGAGATGAGGCAACGGCCAGTCAGTGACACAGTCAGAACACATAGAACATTTATCCATTCAGTTTGCATAATAGGAGTGCAGTTCATGGTGCTCCAAAATAATTACAATAGTAATATCAAAGATTAAAGATCACAAATCACCATAATGAAAAAGCTTGAAATGTTGTAAGAATTATCAAAACATCAAACAGAGACATGACATGAGCACATGCATTGGGAAAATGGCCCCAGCAGACTTGCTCAATGGAGGGTTGCCACAAATTTTCAGTTTATAAAAAATGTATTCTTTGTGAGGTGCAATAAAGTGAAACACAATAAAATGAGGTATGCCTGTAGTAGGCATTCTGATGAGTATGAAATGCTATTTCATTCTGGGTTTGATTTGCATTTCCCTAATGGCTAATGATGCTATGCTGGTTTGAAATTGTTAAGTACCCCAGAAAAGCCATGTTTTCTTTCCTAATCCAATCTTCTGGGGGCAGACATATTGTTTAGGGTGGAAGCTTTTATTGGATTAAGTATTAGTTAGGGTTCTCTAGAGAAACAGAATCAATAGGAAATATTTGTAAATATAAAACTTATAGAAGTGTCTCATGTAACCATGAGAACGTAGAGTCCAAAATCCATAGGGCATGCTGTGAAGCTGACAATTCTGATGGAGGTTCTGGATGAACTCCACAGGAGTGACTCACCAGCCAAAGCAGGAAGAAGAGCCTGTCTCTTCTGAATCCTCCATAAAAGGCTTCCAGTGATTAGATTAAGCATCACACAATGCAGAAGACACTCCCCTTGGCTGATTACAAATGAAATCAGCTGTGGATGCAGCCAACATGATCATGATTTAATTCCATGAATTGTTCTCATAGCAACAGACAGGCCAGCACTTACTCAAACAGACAGTTATCACCACCTGGCCAAGTTGACATATGAACCTGATCATGAAAGATTGTTTCCGTGGAGATGTGACACAGCCAACTGTGGGTGTGGCCTTTTGATAAGATGGAAATATGACTGCCCATTCAAGGGGAACCTTGATTAGTTTACTGGAGTCCTTTAAAAGGGGAATCATTTTGGAGAAAGCCGACTGAGTCAACAGGAGACATGGAGTTTGGAGATTCAGAAAGAAAATACCCCTAGGGAAGCTGTTTGAAACCAGAAGCCAAAGGACCAGCAGATGCCAAGCACATGTTCCCCAGCTGACAGAGGTATCCTGGACACTTTGGCCTTTCTTGAGTCAAAGTATTTTTCCCTGGATGCCTTAATTTGGACATTTTTATGGACCCAGAACTGTAAAATTGCAACTTAATAAATTCTCTTTGTAAAAGCCAACCCATTACTGGTATATTGTATTCCAGCAGCTTTAACAAACCAAAACAGATGCCCAGAATCTTTTCATGTGCTTATTGGCCATTTGTATATCTTTTTTTGAGAAATGTCTACTTGAGTCTTCTGTACACTTTTTAAAACTTTTTAAATTTTTTTTATTGTGAAAAATAACATATATACAAAAAGCAATACATTTCAAAGCACATCATAACCATTAGTTATAGAACAGATTTCAGAGTTTGGTATGAGTTGCAGTTTCAAAATCTTAGGTTTTTCCTTCTAGCTGCTCTAAGATACTGGAAACTAAAAGAAATAACAATAAAATGAATCAGCAGTCATACTCATTTGTTAAATCCTATCTTCTTTGTTATAACTCTACATTCTCCTTTGATCATTCTTCCAATCTTTAGAGGTATTTGGACTATGCTCATTCTAACTTTTTCATGTTGGAAAGGGCTGTCAGTAATATGGGATAGGGGGACGGAACTGGTTGATGTTCTGGAGAGGCTGGCTCCTCTGGAATTCAATACTTATCTGGCCTAGGAACCCATCCAGAGGTTGTAGTTTTCTGGAAAGTAGTCATAGTGCGTGGAACCTTTGTAGACTCTCAGATAGAGCCCTAGGTGTTCTTTAGGGTTGGCAAACCATGGTAAGTGGCAACATCTAACTGAAGCTTGTGTAAGAGTAGCTTCCAGAATAGCTGCTCAATTCTATTTGAACTCTTTCAGCCACTGATACCTTATTTTGTAACAATTCTACCCACCAACCTTTTGGTCAGGAAGGCAGTGTTGATCCCAAGGTGCCAGGGCCAGGATCATCCCTGGGAGTTATATTCTGTGTTTCCAGGGAGACTTTCACCACTGGATATCATGTTCCACATAGGGGGTGGGTAATGATATTACTTGCAGAATTGGGTTTAGAGAGTAAGAGTAGCTTCCAGAATAGCCACTCTATTTGAACTCTTTTAATCACTGATACCTTATTTTGTTACAACTCTTCCCTCCAACCTTTCAGTCAGGAAGGCAGTTTCAATCCCAAGGTGCCAGGGCCAGGATCATCCCTGCAAGCATATCCCATGTCGCCAGGGAGACTTTCACCCTGGATGTCATGTTCCACATAGGGGGTGGGAAATGATATTACTTGCAGAATTGGGCTTAGAGAGAGAAAGAGGCCATATCTGAGCAACAAAAGAGGTTCTCTGGAGTTCTAACTCCTAGGCATAACTATAGGTAGGCTTAGCTTCTCTGCTACATACATAAGCTTCACAGAGCAAGCCTCAAGATCAAGGACTTGGCCTATCGACTTGGGAGTCCCTACTGTTTGAGACATATCAGGGGTTTCCCCAGTGGTAAAGTTTAATAGTTTCATATTTTTTTCTCCCATCCTTCAAGGGACTTTGCCAATACTTTCTTATCATCTGCTCAACATACTCTGGGATGTATTCAGGCACAACATTAAGCTATACAGAATTACAAATCCTCATTTCCATTTTGAGCTCCATGAGTTTGGGAAGTTTAAATGATCTATCCAGACATTTTGACCATTTAAAAAATTTTGTTGTTGTTGTTGTTAAGTGGTAGGATTTCTTTATATATTCTAAATATTAAACTTTTATTAAATATGTGGTTTCCAAATATTTTCTACTATTAGTTAGGTTGTCTTTATACTTTCATGATGAAGTCTCTTTAATGCACAAAAGTTTTTAATTTCGAGGAAGTCCTAGTTATATATTTTTAGTTTTTTGCTTGTGCTTTGGGTATAAAGTTAAAGAAACCATGGTTGAATGCCAGGTCCTGAAGATGCTTCTCTATGTTTTCTCCTACAAGTTTTATAGTTCTGGTTCGTATATTTAGATCTATGATCTGTTTTGAGTTTTTTTTTTATATGGTGTGAGGTAAGGGTCTACCTTCATTCTTTTGCACATGAACATCCAGTTTTCCCAGCATGCTTTGTTGAAGAGACTGTTTTTCCCCATCGAGTGGCTTTGGCACCCTTGTAAAAAAATAAATTGGCCACAGATGTAAGAGTATATTTCTGAATTCTCAATTAAATTCCACTGGTCTAAATGTCCATTCTTGTGCTAGTTCCACTTCACACTGTTTTGATTACTTATAGCTCACTCATAAGTTTTAAGATTGGGAAGTGTGAGTCTTCTAACTTAGTTATTTTTCAAGATAGTTTTGGTTATTTCCACATAAAGAAGGTTGTTGGAATTTTGATTAGGATTGTGCTGCGTCTGTAAATTGCTTGGGTAGAATTGACATCTTAGTGATATTTAGCCTTCCAATCCATGAACATGGAATGTCCTGCCATATATTTAGATCTTTGATTTCTTTTAGCAATGTTTTGTAGTTTTCCATGTACAAGTCCTTTACATCCTTGGTTAAATTTATTTCTAGATATTGGTTCTTTCAGTTTCTATTGTAAATGGATTTTTTTTTAATTTCCTCTTCAGATACTCATTACCAATGTTTAGAAAAATTACAGCTTTTTGCATGTTGCTCAAGTACCCTGTCACTTTGCTGAATTAGTTTATCAGCTCTAGTAGCTTTTTGCCGATTTTTCAGTATGTTTTATATATTGGATCAAGTCATCTGCAAATAGGTAGCATTTTACATCACTTTTCCAGTTGGGATATCTTTTATTTCTTTCTCTAGCCTGATTACTCTGACTAGAGCTTCCAGTACAATACTGATTAAACTGATGACAGTAGGCATCCTGGTCTTATTTCTGATCTTAGAATGAAAGCTTTCAGTCTTTTACCATTAAGATGTTAGCTCTTGGTTTTCCATATATGTGCTTAATCATGTTGAGTAAGTTTCTTTCTATTCCTCATTTTCCAAGTGTTTTCATCCCAAGAAGTGGTGGTGGATTTTGCCAACTGTTTTCTCTTCAGCAATTGAAAAGATAATGTGTGTTTTTCCTTCATTCTATTAATATGGTGTATTACAGTAATTGATTTTCTTATATTGAATTACCCTTGCATACCTGGGATACAACCTATTTGATCATGGTATACAATTATCTTAATGTGCTGGTGGATTTGGCTTGATATTATCTTGTTGAGAATTTTTGCATTGATATTCAGAAGGAATATTGGTCTGTAATTTTCTTTACTTGTGGTACTTTAGCTTTGGCATTAGGGTGATATTGGCCTCAAAGAATGAATTAGAAAGTATTCTTTCCTCAGTTTTTTGACAGGGTTTGAACAGGATTGTTGTTTATTCTTTTTGGGGTATTTGGTAAAATTCACCAGTGAAGACCTCTACTCCTGGGTGTTCTTTGTATAGAAGTTTTTGATTACTGGTTGTGTTAGTCAGGATTCTCTAGAGAAACAGAACCAACAGGTGAGATCTGCAAATATGAGATTTATAAAGGTGTCTTATGCAACCATGGGAATGGAAAAGTCCAAATCTGTACTGCAAGCTGTGAAGCTGGTGGCTCTGCAAAGGGTCTGGACAAGCTCCACAGGGGAGGCTGAAGAAGCAGCAGAAGAGTCTTCTCCCTCAAAACTCTTCAGCTGATAGGATTATTTCATTGTGGGAGACACACCTTAGTTGATCAAAGATGTAATCAGCTACAGATGCAATCAACTGATTGATGATTTAATACCCCAGCCTTCTGATTTATCAACAAGCCTCACAGCAACAAATATCCTCACAGCAATGGTCAGGCCAGTTCTTGCCTGACTAGACAACTGGGCATAACTATTTGGCCCAGCTGACACCAGAACCTAACCATCACAACGATTCAATATCTTTACTTATTATTGGTCTGTTGAGATCTTGTATTTATTCTTGGATCAGTATAGTTAGTTTATGTGCTTCTAAGATTTTGTCCATCTCATCTAAGTTATCTAATTTGTTGCCATATACTTGTTCATAGTATCCTCTTTGTTTTAGTTTCTTGGCTGCTAAAGCAAATACCATGCAAAGGGTTGGCTTAAACAGTGAGAATTTATTGGTTTGTGGTTTTGATGCTAGGAGAAGTCCAAAATAAAGTTGTCATCAAGGAGACACTTTCTCCCAGAAGACTGGTATTTTAGGGCTAACTGCTGGCAGTCCTTGGTCCTTGGCTTTTCTGTCACATGCAGTGCTCATGGCAGCATCTTCTGGTTTCTCCTTTCTCTTCCAGATTCTGATGACTTTCAGCTTCTGGCTGCTCTCCTGTGACTTTCTGTCTCCCTGTGACCTTCCCTATAAGGACTTCACTAATGGGATTAAATACCTTCCTTACTGGGCCATACATAACTGAAGTAACCTCTTCAAAAAGTCCTATATACATGGGTTCACACCTACAGAATGGATTAATTTTAAGAATATGTTTTTCTGGGGTATATAACCTCACCCTTATAATCCTTTTTATTTCTGTGGGGTTGGTAGTAATGCCTCCCCTTTCATTTCTGGTTGTAGTAATTTGCTTCATTCCTTTTTTCCTTTGTCTGTCTAACTAAATGTTAGAACCAAATTTTTAATCCATTGAGTCTCTCCATTGCTTTTTATTCTGTTTCATTTATTTCCACTCTAATATTCATGATTTCCTTTATTTTATTCACTTTGGGTTTAGTTTGGTCTTTTTTTCTAGATCTCCTAATTATGAGGTCTCTAACTTGAGATCTTTATTGTTCTTAATAAGCATCTAGAGTTATACATCTCCCTCTCATCACTGCCTTTACTGCATCCCATAAATTTTGATAAGTTATGTTTATGTTTTCCTCCATCTCAAGACAGTTTCCTAATTTTCCTTGTGCTTTTGTCTTTGATCCTTTGGTTATTAAGATTATGTTGGTTAATTTACACGTATTTGTGTATTTTTCACTTCTCCTTCTGTTACTGATTTCTAGCTTCATTCCATTGTAGTCAATGAAGAGACATCATATAATTTCAATAATTTTTCTTTACTCAGACTAGTTTTGTGACCTAATATATGGCCTGTTCTAGTTTGCTAGCTGCCAGAATGCAACACACCAGAGATGGATTGGCTTTTAATAAAAGGGGATTTATTTTGTTAGTTCTTTAGAGGAAAGGCAGCTAAGTTTCCACTGAGGTTCTTTCTTATGTGGGAAGGCACAGGAATCTGCTGTGCCTACTCTTCAGGCCTCTGGAGTCCAACAACTTTCCCCGGGGCAATTTCTTTCTGCACCTCCAAAGGCCTGGGCTGAGCTGTTAGTGCTGAGATGAGGTATCTGCTGGCCTTCTCTCCAGGCCTCTGGGGTCCAACAACTTTGCCTGGGGCGATTTCTTTCTGCACCTCCAAAGGCCTGGGCTGAGCTGTTAGTGCTGAGATGAGGTATGCTGAGCTGCTTGGGCTGTGCTACATTGACCTCTCTCATTTAAGCACCAGCCAATTAACTCAAACGTCATTCATTGCAGCAGGCACGCCTCCTAGCCGAATGCAGATGTAATCAGCAACAGATGAGGTTCACATACCATTGGCTCATGTCTACAGCAATAGAACTAGGCACATTTACATGGCCAAGTTGACAACTGAATCTAACTACCACATGGTCTATTCTGGAAAATGACCTATGTGCACTTGAGAGGAATGATACTATTGGTTGAAACAGTCTACATATGTCCATTAGGTCTAGTTGCTTTATAGTACATTCATGTTTTCTATTTTTGTATTGATCTTCTATCTAGATGTTCTACCCATTATTGCATATGGTGTATAGAAGTCTTCTATTATTAATGTAGAACTATTTTTCCATTTAAACCTATCAATATTTGCTTTCTATATTTTAGGTGCATATATATTTATAAATGTTATGTCTTCTTATTGAATTGACCCCTTTATCAGTACATAGTGATCTTCTTTGCCCCTCATAACAATTTTTTACTTAAAGTCTATTTTAACTGATATTAGTACTGCTATTCCAGTTCTCTCTTGTTTACTATTTTCATGGTATATATTTTTTCATCCTCTTTCTTTCATATTACTTGTGTCTCTGAACTTAAGGTGAGTCTTTTGTAATCAGCATATATTTGGGTCATGCTTTTTTAAAAAATTCATTCTGCCAATTTCTGCCCTTAGGCTGGAGAGTTTAATCCACTGATACTTCAACTCAACTACTTATAATTCAGGACTTTCTTCTGCCATTTTGCCATTTAGTCTTTGTAAATCTTATACTTTTTTTGTACCTCAATTCTTTCCTTACTACCTACTTTCATATTTATTTGTATTTTGTAGTGAACCATTTTGAGTCCCTTCTCATTTTTTTCTGTGTACATATTTCATATAATTTCTTTGTGGTTACCATCACGCTTAAATTTAACATCCTAAATCTATACTAATCATAATTGATTTATTTGATACCAATTTAACTTCAATAGCAAACATGAGCACTGTTTCTATCATTTTCTATCCTCCTACGTTTTTATAGTACTTGTTACAAATTATACATTCATACATTGTATTCCAAAATTATAGATTTATATTTAATCTTTATGTATTTGCACTTTAGAATCTGTAAGAAGTAAAAAGTGGAGTATCATGCCAAAAAGTATAATACAATAGAACTGACATTTATGATTACTCATATGGTTATTTTTACCAGAGTTCTTTATTTCTTTTTGCCACCTTCATCTTTTGACTAGTGTCATTTTCTTTCAGTCTGGAGAACTCCCTGTAGCATTGCTTATAGAGAATTTGTCATAGTGATATCCTCCCTAAGCTTTTATTTATCTGGGATTGTCTTACTCTTTCCATCATTTTTGGAAGATAGCCTTAGTGGATATAAAATTCTTGGCTGGCAGGTGTTTTCCTTTAGTACTTTAAATATTTCTTCCCACTGCCTGTTTCCCTCCATGGTTTCTGATAAGAAGTCAGCATTTAATCTTATTGGGGCTCACTTATCCTTAACATGTTGCTTTTCTCTTATAACTTTCAGAATTCTCTCCTTTTCCTCGGCATTTGACATTTTGACTGCTATGTGTTTGGACATTATTCTCTTTAAATTTATCCTGTTTTGGGCCTCTAGAATATGTATATTCATATCTTCCATTAAACTTGATAATTTTTCTGCCATTGTTTCTTTAAATATTCCTTCTGCCTCTTTATATCTTTCTTATCTTTTTTGAACTCCCTTACCATATGGTATACTTGATAGTGTTTCACAGTTCTCTTAGACTCTTGGGGGGTTTACTTTTTGGGGGGTGGGTGGGGTTGGATTGCATGGGCTGGGAATCAAATCCATGTCTCTTGCATGGTAGGCAAGAATTCTACCACTGAACTACACTTGCAGTCCCTCTGTTTATCTGTTTACTTTTTTTTTTTTTTTTTGCATGGGCAGGCACCAGGAATCTCTGTTTACTTTTTCAAATTCTTTTTTCTTCTGCTCTTCAACCTGAATCATTTCAATTATCTTTTCTTCCAATTCAGTGATTCTTTCTTCTGCCAGCTCCAATCTGCTGGTGAATCACTGTAGGGAATTTTTCATTTCAGTTATTGTGGTCTTCAAGTCCAGCATTCTATTTGACTCCTTTAAAAAATTTCTATTTCTTCATTGAATTCTAGGTGTTAACAAAAACAAATAAACCATTGCATAAAACATCCTTCACAGTCTCTATAAAGTGGCTCTGTGCTGGCTGGTGCTCTCCTTCAGAGTTTAGCCCTTCCATAGGAAGATCAGGTGAAAGTGAAATGCAGGATCCTCTCTGTGTTTTCTGAGCCTAAGTTTGTCCTGGTCTTGTCCTTGCTTGTGGCTAGGAATTCCCCCATTTAGAGGAATCTGAAAGTTCCTTCCACTGCCTATGAAATAAAATCCCTTCCTCCCATGGTCTATTGTATGACTTAAAACAATGGGGATTTATTCACTTACAAGTTTGCAATTCCAAGTCTATGAAAATGCCAGAATCAAGGCAAGTTCTAGAGGGCAAGCCAAAGAAGAATTTCATTATGCAATTTTTCAAGTGGCCATCTGGTAGGTTTGCACCAATATACAAGCTCCTTAGAATGCACAAAGGGTTATTCTGCTTGCCCTGGAACAGGATCAGGAAAATACAAGGGTAATGGTGATCCACATTGTATCAGGAGGGGTTGGCAAAGGCTCCTAAGATATCAGGAACTTCTCCTACTGTTTTTAAACTGCATCTTCATGATTTGGCACTTGCCCCATTACTGCAACTCTTTAATTGGTGTTTGGAGTTTTGAAAAGGATGGTTGTGGTGATTTGTAGCTATATATACCCCAGAAAAATGTGTTCTCAAACTTAATCCATTTCTGTGAGAGTGAAGCCATTAGAAGCAGGATTTTTTGATGAGGCTACTTCTGCTAAGGTGGGGTCCACCTCAATCAGGATGAGCTTACTTCTATTACTGGAGTCTTTTATAAGCAGAAAGAAATTTAGACAGATAAGAGAGAAAGTCACAGGAAGCAGCTAGAAGCTGGAATTCAATGGGACCCAGAAGAAAACGGAGAGCCAAGAGAGGCTGCTATGTTATTGCCATGTACAAAGGTGCCAAGGATAAAGGACTGCCAGCAGCAAGTGCCAGAATACCAGTCTTCAGGAAGAAAGCAGCACCTTGATGATACCTTGATTTGGGCTTTTTTTTTTAACCTCAAAACCATGAGTAAATAAATTCTCATTGTTTAAGTCACTGCATTGTATTTGCTTAAGCACCCGGGAAAACAAACACAGATTTTGGTATCAGAAGGGTGGGATGCTGTTAATGTAAATACCAAAAAAAAAAAAAAAATGTGTAAACATTTTTGGAATTTGGGTAAATGCATAAAGGCTGGAAGAATTTTGAGATGCTCATAGAAAAAGCCTAGATTGCTTTGAAGAGACTGTTGGTAGAAACATGGATGCTAGAGGTATTTCTGATAAGGCCTTAGAAGATAATGAAGAACATGTTATTGGAAACTGGACGAAAGGCAACCCCTATTTTTAAATGGCAGAGAACTTGGAAAAATTGACTTCTGATGTCAGATGGAAGGCAGAACTTGAAAGTGATGAATGTAATATTTAGCTGAGGAGATATCTAAGATAAGTGTGGAACATGCAGCCTGTTTTCTCCTTGAAGCTTATGGAGAAATGCTAGAGGAAAGGGATAAGCTAAGAACTGAACTCCTGAGCATAAAGAATCCAGAAATTGATGTTTTTGGAAAATCCTGAGCTTCTAGAAAGTTATTCCCCAAAAAATAGTGCTCCATGTGAGGTTTTAGCTGAACATGGAACCAACCAGCTATTTCAGAAGAAGTCAAATTGGAAATGCAGTTATGCAGGAAAAACGTGGAAATTTTTTTGTCTGATGGTTTGGAACTCTGTGAGCTACATGCAAAGCTCACATGTATTTTGTGAAATCTGTAGGGGCAGCATGATTGTTTGATGCTGTATGTACCCCGGAAAAGATCATATTCAAAAAACATCAACTAACTTATTCCTATGGGTGTAGACCTATTGCAGGTAGGACCTTTGAATTAGGTTATTTCAGTTGAAGCTTGCCCCAGGGTCAGTCTTAATCCTCTTACTGGAGTCCTTTATAAGAGGATAAAATACAGAGAGAAGCTCACAGAAAAATTCCCCAGAGAAGTTTAGCAAGAAAACCAAGAGAAGTTCAGAGAAGCCACTGAAGCCAGAAGATGGAAGTAACGAAATACAGGAGAGAAGGGAAAGACCAGCAGATGTGGTCGTATGCCTGGCCATTTGACAGAGAAGTTGTGGATCACTGATAACCAGTCTTTGGGGAGAAGGTATCATCCTATTAATGCCTTGATTCAGACAATTTCATGGCCTTGGAATTGTAAACTTGTAAGTGAATAAATTCCCATTGTTAAAAGCCTGTTCATTTCTGTTATGTTGTATTTTGTCAGCATTAGCAAACTAAAACAAGTGGTGTTACTGCCAGCCTGGACTGAAAGGGACAGAGAAGGGACAAATTCAAGGAAGAATGACTTTAAGGGCAGCACCATGGAAACCAAGGTCTGGACAAAGAGATCTCCTCAGCCCAAGAGAGTGGACCCCACCTATGTATATGGAAAAGGCAGGTCTGTCCTGATGCTTGGAGTGGGTGGGCTTTGTGCCCTGTTGTTCAAGGAGAGTACTGCTACCCCAATGCTTGGAGATGGTGGGACCTGTGTCCCAGAATTATTGAAAAGCCTGACTGCCATGCCAATGTTCAGAGGTGGGGCCTATAGCTTTGGGCTTGTAGAAAGTCTGGCTACCACCCTAGTACTTGGAGAGGGTGTGACTTTCACCCCAGTGTTCAGGGAGAACAGAGCCACTGCACAAGCACTTGGAAGGGTGGGGCTGTCACCCGGAGGACAAAAAGTGTAACCATAAATAACTCTCAGACCCTGAAATCTAATGGAGTTCTCCATACTGGGTTTGGGGATTGTTTGGGACCTGTGATCCCTGTTTTCTTTCCAATGTCTACCTACTGGAATGGGAATGTCTGTCCTATGCCTGTCCCTCCATTATAGTTTTGGAAGCAGATAACTTGTTCTCTAGGTTTCACAGGTACACAGATGGACCGAAATTATGCCCCAGGACATACCCACACTCATTTTTTTTTTTTTTTAACAAACAAACAAAAAACTATATTTCAGGTGCAGCTTCATTCAGTGTTCCAACCTAGTTACATTACATTTAGGTATTATTGTGCTGTCCATTTTTGAGTTTTTGTATCTAGTCCTGTTGCACAGTCTGTATCCCTTCAGCTCCAATTACCCATTATCTTACCCTGTTTCTAACTCCTGCTGGTCTCTGTTACCAATGATATATTCCAAGCTGATTCTCGAATGTCGGTTCACATCAGTGGGACCATACAGTATTTGTCCTTTAGGTTTTGGCTAGACTCACTCAGCATAATGTTCTCTAGGTCCATCCATGTTATTACATGCTTCATAAGTTTAGTCTGTCTTAAAGCTGCATAATATTCCATCGTAGGTATATGCCACAGTTTGTTTAGCCACTCGTCTGTTGATGGACATTTTGGCTGTTTCCATCTCTTTGCAATTGTAGATAATGCTGCTATAAACACTGGTGTGCAAATGTCCGTCTGTGTCTTTGCCCTTAAGTCCTTTGAGTAGATACCTAGCAGTGGTATTGCTGGGTCGTAATCCATTCTGCCATTCTATGTCTTTTGATTGGGAAATTCAGTCCATTAACTTTTAGTGTTATTACTGTTTGGATAATATTTTCCTCTACCATTTTGGCTTTTGTATTATATATATCATAACTGATTTTCCTTCTTTCTACACTTTACTCCATACCTCTCTCTTCTGACTTTTCATATCTGACTCTAGTGCTCCCTTTAGTATTTCTTGCAGAGCTGGTCTCTTGGTCACAAATTCTCTCAGTGACTTTTTGTCTATAAATGTTTTAATTTCTCCTTCATTTTTGAAGGACAATTTTGCTGGATATAGAAGTCTTGGTTGGCAGTTTTTCTCTTTTAGCAATTTAAATATATCATCCCACTGTCTTCTAGCTTCCATGGTTTCTGCTGAGAAATCTACACATAGTCTTATTGGGTTTCCCTTGTATGTGACAGATTGTTTTTCTCTTGCTGCTTTCAAGATCCTCTCTTTCTCTTTGACCTCTGACATTCTAACTAGTAAGTGTCTTGGAGAATGCCTATTTGGGTCTATTCTCTTTGGGGTGCGCTGCACTTCTTGGATCTGCAAATTTAGGTCTTTCATAAGAGTTGGGAAATTTTCAGTGATAGTTTCTTCCATTAGTTTTTCTCCTCCTTTTCCCTTCTCTTCTCCTTCTGGGACACCCACAACATGTATATTTGTGCGCTTCATATTGTCATTCAGTTCCCTGATCCCCTGCTCAAGTTTTTCCATTCTTTTCCCTATAGATTCTGTTTCTTTTTGGAATTCAGATGTTCCATCCTCCAGTTCACTAATTGTAGCTTCTGTCTCTTTAAGTCTACCATTGTAGGTATCCATTGTTTTTTCCATTTTTTCTTCTTTGTCCTTCACTCCCATAAGTTCTGTGATTTGTTTTTTCAGTTTTTCTATTTCTTCTTTTTGTTCAGCCCATGTCTTCTTCATGTCCTCCCTCAATTTATTGATTTGGTTTTTGAAGAGTTTTTCCATTTCTGTTCGTATATTCAGCATTAGTTGTCTCAGCTCCTGTATCTCATTTGAACTATTGGTTTGTTCCTTTGACTGGGCCATATCTTCAATTTTCCGAGCGTCATCCATTATTTTCTGCTGGTGTCTGGGCATTTGATCAGATTTCCCTGGGTGTGGGACCCGGCTGGTTGAAAGGTTTTTCTGTGAAATCTCTGGGCTCTGTTTTTCTTTTCCTGCCCAGTAGGTGGCGCTCATCTGTCTGCAGGGCCCACCAGTAAAAGATGCTGTGGCTCCTTTAACTTGCCAATCCGAATCTCGCAGTCGGCCCGGGAAACCGCGCGTGGAGGTGGGGGGGTCGCCGGCCGCCGCGGCTTGGGGGAGTGCCGGTCCAAATTGCCCAGCTGGCCCGAAATGCCAAGCATGGCGGGAGGGCCCCGCTATCCAACGTTCCCAGTCAGACCGGGGAGCCACGTGCGTGGAGGGGACCCCAGTCGCCAGCCGCCCCGGCCGGGAAAACGCGCGCCCCTCGGGTATCTCACCGCAGCGGATTCTCCCTGCCCGTTCAGCCGTTCCAGAATGGGGTACACTGTCTTTTTGGTCTCTGTCGTGGCTCCGGGAGCTGTTTCATATTGTTTCTGTTTCTTTAGTTGCTTTTCTGGAGGAGGAACTAAGACCCGTGCGTCTTACTAAGCCGCCATCTTCTCCGGAAGTCCCACACTCATTTTAATGAGGCTTTGTACTTATCATTGTTACTGAAATGACATAGGCTTTTTGGGATATTGTGATGGAATGAATATATTTTGCTGGTAGAAAGAACATGTGTATTTGGGGTCTGTAAGGTGGAGTGTGGTGGGTCAGAGCTGTATATACTCCCAGAAAACCATATTCTTAAATCTAATCCACTCCTGTGGGTGTGATCCCATTGGAAGTAAGACTTTTTTATTTTGTATTCTTCTATTTGTTGGAAGTAGGCTTTATTTATGAGGCTACTTTTTGTTAAGGTGAGTCCACTTTAATCAGGATGGGTCTTAATCCTATTATTGAAGTCCTTTATAAGCAGAAAGAAATTCAGACAATAGGAAAGAAAGTCACAGGGAACAGCCAGAAGCTGAAATTCAGTGGAACCCAGAAGAGAATGAACAGGCCAGCAGAGGCTATCATGTGCATTGTCATGTGACAGAGGACCCAAGGACCAAGGATCACTGGCAGTCAGTCTCAGAATGCCAGTCTTCAGGAAGAAAGCATCTTCTTGATGACACTTTGGTTTGGACTTTCTTTTAGCCTCAAAACCATGTGCTTATAAATTCTCATTGTTTAAGCTGACCCATTGCATGGTATTTCCTTGAGCAGCTAAAGAAACTAAAATGAGAGCCCTACCAGTTTTTGCTAGTTGTTCAAAGATTCTGTGGGGGAATGACACCCTGGAGCATCTTACATTGCCACTGTGTTAATCATAACTGGATCCTTTTGAGATGCCAGGTCATAGTGAAACATAGCACAGTATCCTCTGACCCCACATTAATACAATGGTTTTTGGAAGTAGACATCAAATAAATATTAAGCCTGGATAAAAAAAAGCATCCTCTTTTGCCAATCTAAGCTTGGAAAGCAGCTCTGATATGCCCCTGAGCTCAAATGTAAAGCTAGAATTCCTATAGCAAAGCATTTCCCACGTGGCCCAACTTGAAATAGGGTTTGAAATGCAGAAGACCAGCATTAGAAGACCAGTCATGACAGATGATACGATCCAGCACTTGAGGTTAATAGAACCATTGCCATGTTTGAGAGCTCAACAGCCTCAAATCTGTATTGCTCTTTGCTTTTGTAATAGTAGACTTCGACACAGATGACCACATCAACAGGATTGCCTATGAATTTGTCTTCAAGTTGGGACATGTGGAGCTCATCTGGTAGTTTCTTCTAACACAAAGATGTCAGGGTCATTGGCAACTGTTAAACTATTTTGTCCATTCAAACTGTCTCCATAGCAATGGCAATTACTTGTTCTGTGCAATGTCAACTGAAGGCCATTTTTTAAAGGAAGACATCAGTAATCTTATTGTCCTTGTACAAATAATATATGTATGAGTCCCAGCTCAAGGTCACTAATAGTTCTTCTGGGTTGCCTGGAGAGGATGTGATTTACATAGAATGCAGTGGAATTTTGCAAAGTGAGCTGAGTTGGGAAAGTCTGGCAAGTGTATCTTATTGCTATGCTTACAAATTTATAAATTATATCAAGCCTAACCACTTCCTGTTGAGAATGAGTGAGATAATAAAATGGAAATAGGCTCCTAAGGAAAAAAGTCATATCCTTATCTTAATGAATGTCTGTATCTAAGAATTCTTTAAAATTGAACCTATGTGAAGAAAATCCATGTGATTATGAATCCTTTCCAACGTATACAAAAAAGTGCTTTCTGTCTGCTTTGCACTGACTATCCCTGTCATTCAGTTGGAACTCAAATAATTAACTGGACAGAATATATGTATTGTCTATGGGGGTTCTCTCTTATTTCACTCTCCCTGCTTACCTAGCCTTCCTTTTGATTTCAATCATGAGTCAAACAGCAATTAGAGTCTTAGAAAGTAAAAAACAGATTTTGCTTCTGGAAACAAACCAGATAATCCTTGTTTTGAAAACAGTCAGACTTATAAAAATTCAATAATTAGGGCCAAGTAGTTTAATTCCCTAAAACACATTTCTCTGGAGTATGGATCCTTGTAAAGAAATCCATTCATGCTTGATTCACTTTTTCTGCTCCATCTACAATCATTGCAAATTATACCAATAGTCTAATTCTTGATATCATTCTTGAAGCAGAAAAGTAACATCAAATATAACAGCTCTACAACGTCTTAATTTGTAAATGAGGCAGCAGAGTCATGTACTAGCCAGTAGTTTCTCTTTAGTCCAAAGAGAAACTCTTTGCTGTACATGGTTCTCAGGTCTCTCACAAGTGAGGAAAACAGGGGCAGGAGCATAAGGGCTTATTCATTTCTTCCTCATCTCATTCAACCAAAACTAAATACATGCCCCTTAGAAGTCTGTGACAAGTTCTGCCTCCATCATTTTCCCCTATTTTCTTTTTTTTTTCTATTCCATTGGTCTTGAGGAGTAAGTTCTTGATATGGAGTAGCAGGCAACTTTTCTTTTTTGTATCATTTCTACCTTTCAAGCAGAGAAACTAGCAGTTGCAGAGACTGGAGGGAAAGAATTGGAGAACAACTGAAAATTTGGTCTATTTGAAATATGTAGGGAGTAAGTGAGAGAATATAGTGTGGGGAGGGAGGGGGTGACAGCCAGGGGCTAGTTAGGTCATGCAGAGTATTGTAGTCCAAGATCTGGGGTTTTATTTGAGCAGCCAGCAGAAGCCCTAGAGAGGTTTGAAGCAGGGAAGTAGAATGATTGCTTACATTTTAAAGATGATCACTGGATGTGTGTGGAGAAAGGCTTGGAGAGTGATTTATGGAGCCTAGTTAGGAGGTTAGTGTGCTCTTCTAGATAACAGATGATGGGTCGTGTGGAAATGGATGGGGTGTAGAGATGAAAGGAAGTGAATAAATTCTCAATATATACTTTTTAGAGATACAATCAACAGACCTTGCTACCAGATTGGATGAGGTGGCAGGAATGAGGGAAAGGAAAGAATCAAAACTGAGCTCTAAGTTTCTGGGGCTTAGGGATGGCTCCTTAAGGAGTGGTAATATTTCACCTGAATATCGATAGATGATATGAATTATTAGTTGGTTGGAATATGATCACTTTATAGTCATGAAATAGTTTATGGAAAAATCTGTCATTTCTTGCCACTTCTACTCAATAAAAAAAAATTCAAGTTTTTCTCTAATGTTGAGTTACACACCCATGAGACTGGTTCAATGAATCATTCTGCTCTTTTAAGCAACATGAGATGGTATTCAAACAAATATGGTTACTGGAAGTAGCTTTTCTTCACACAGGAAGGGTATTATTCTCCTGTACTATAAACTCCTCAGTCACTTAATGCAGAGGTGTAAAATATGAAATGGTAAAGAGGGAAAGGTGGTGGAGAGGGCTTATGTGTGCTGGAGGCCAGTGAGTCAGGCCCATAGAAGTCCTGATTTTTCATTGCCATACAGCCATTTTAGGATTGTAATGTGATTGCTGACCTTTTTTTGGGGGGGGGGGGTGCGTGGTCCGGGGATTAAACCTGGGTCTCCCACATGAAAGGCGGGCATTCTAACCACTAAACTACCCGTGCACCCCAATTGCTGACTTTTAAGATAGGGCTGACAGATGGGTTGATGGTCTTATTCTAGTAAAGCATATATTCTTCCAAAATATTTTCTAAGTATAAGAAATTTAAGGAATATTTTTACATAGATTTCTAGAACTTTGAGGATTAGATTATCTGAAGACCCTTGTGTTATAGTGCAGACTTTGAGACAGTAATATGTATGAAGGTTTGTGGGAGGATTGTTCTTGGGATAACATTGTGGGGAAGTGAAAGAAATAGGATTGAGCAGAGGGAAAAGTTGAACTGCAGTATAATTGCAGGCCATCCCACTGGGAGTCGTGAAGACAGCTTGACTTAGCAAAGTTGTCCCAAATTGAGGCAAGAGGACTGGACTTTGTACCACTGCACTGAATAGTCAACACATATGGGCTGGCTTTGGGGAGGATCCCTGACCTTGGACAAGGTGGCTTTCCTCAACTGAGAGCAAGTTTGGAGAGCAACTCAGTCGTGAGTTATCAGTTGCCACCACCCACAGCAACTGCGGGATTAAGTGCTTGAGCCTTGAAATAGAATTGATGACACATCATAACATCTGCTATAGCATACCCATTGTGCCACTTGGATCTCCTTTCTTTACAGAATAATTTTTGGGAACAGCCTTTCAGGATTTTGGATAGTTTCTTAGCTTTGGAAAACTTACAAGAGGAAGATGAGTGGGATTAACTAAAACTCTGCCACTGCATGTGATCACAAGAATGCATTGTCTCCTGCTTTGAATACCCATTCTAGATTCCCCTCAAACCTGGTTAGCACCTCTGCTGGTCAAGGTGGCTTACCTGGTGGGATGACACATATCCTTTTCCTTGAAGGGGCTGAGTCCCTGGTTATCATATACTTCTCAGGCCATGACTACTGCATTTGTCCAACTACTGTAAAAATGGGGTAAGAGCATTAAGAGATATCCAACGGGATCATGGAATGCCAAATAAAATTTTCCCTGCTTCCATTATCTAATAGTTACTCTACCTCCTCCTGATGATCAGGGTCAATTATCCCTTGCTTCTTGTTTTTTTTTTAGCAGTAAGAGTCAGATGGCAGCTGAACATTAAAAGAAACTCTTGCTGTGTCCCCTGTTGGAAGTATTCTCTTTCTGAAAACCAGGGTCTCTAAACCCACCAAATGTAGAGTTGCAAGGATAGGAAGCACAATTTCCCTAATCTGACCATTTGGAGTGATGATAAGTGGGATATTCCTTTTTCATCCCTTGTGGGATACAGTCCATATATTCTTTTTTACTGGAGACATGGCACTATAGAAAGGTCTTTTATTGATTATGTCCTGGAGGATGACACCTTATCCTGATAGAATATCATCCAAGCTGGGTACCTCAGTTTTGCTTTTAATAGGGCAATTACATTACTCTATGAGGCTGGCAACTTTACATGATGCAGTACCTTATAAGACCAATGTGTCCTATGGCTAGTGCCTATAGTCACACTTCCTTTGCTTAAAGTGGGTCCTTTAGTTCTGTGATATTGAATGGGCTCTTATGTCAATTGATCAAATACTCAGTAAGCATAGTGATTCTAGCTGAGGCACTGCATGCAAGATAGGGAAACCAATACCCAGAATACATGTTGATCCCATTCAAAATGTATTGCTTTTCCTTTCAGGGGTAGAAGGAGTCCAGAGGAGTCAGCTTGTCACCATTTGGCAGGTTGTTCTACTTAAAAGATGGAGGTGTATTGACAATTCAGAATTGTTCTCTGTTGCTGACCAGCTGAACATTCAGCAGCAACAGTAGTTAGATAAGTTCTGCTACTCTGGCTGTTCTGTTCATGAACCTATTTTGTCAACACTGGGATGACTGATGACAAATACTGGCTAGCATCCATTAGTTGAGTCATTCTGATTCAGGGTGGATATACCCTACAGCATGTACCTCTTCTATCCTATGATAGTCACTGATGGACCCACTTGCACTTATGACTTTGTGGTTCTAACAGACCCAGCTCATGATGAGCATTTCTGGAGTATGGTCACATGATACCCTATTTTCAGACATTTTTAATCTATCAGAATCCAGTAACATGCCATAAATTGTTTTTAAGTGATGATAATATTGTCCTGCTCCAGAACCCCAAGAGTCTTCATTGTGATTTTCTATCAGGGCTTGCCATAAATTCCACATGACATCTTTCCCTATAACTAATATCTCTAATTCCATAGGATCTGCTAAGTTATATGGTCTAAGTGGCAGGGCTATTTGCACCACAGCCTGGACCTGTTGTGGTCCCAGGCCTCTCTCAAATCAGGTAGATTTTATGTTACTTGTATATGAATTGGAGTAGTATTCCATTTTATATTAACTCCTGGTATAATGTATAATGTATACTGTTATCTTTTCCAAGGGAAGGAGAACAGTTTGTTATCAAACATCTTGATAGGGATTGCATTAGTCAGAGTCTTCCAGAAAAACAGAACCAACATGATGTATATATACATATCAACACATATAAATATATATGTAAATATTGAGAGATTTATTATAGGAATTGGCTGACTTATGTGACTATGGGAATTGGCAAGTCCAAATTCCATAGGGCAGGTGCAAGTTAGAATCTCCAGATGTGACGATGAATTCCCAGAAAAAGCTGGCTGGCCAAAGTAATTCATACTGATTGCTGAGATCCTTTAAGGCCTCCAACTAATTGGATGAGGACTCTCCTTTCATTGATGAAGGCAATCTCCTTTGTTGATTGTAAATGTAATTAGGCATAGATGGAATCAAGTGATTGATAATTTGAATCCTCAAGTAATAATCAGGGCAGGGCTTGCTGGACCAAACAACTGGACACCAAAATCTTGCTAGGTTGACACATGAAATTAACCACCACAAGATAGAAAACAATGTATTTATCAGATCAGTGGTTGTATACTATGTATCTAAGATCAGAGCAAGTGGTGCTACTTATGTGTTGAGTTTGTGGTAGCACATTTTCATTCTCTAGCATCCATCTGACTTTTGAAGGGGCAAGATCCATGAATTAAATGGAGATATGATTGGAACTACCACCTCAGAATCATTTTTCTTTTTAAGGGTGGCACAAATCTTTTGGATGTGACCTTATTTTTATTTGGCTGTGGCAAATAAAAAGTAGGATGGGGGAAGGGAGGGCCAATTTCAAAGTCTTCTACTTGGTTTTCCTTGCTATACTAACTCATACCACAGGCCACAGAATCAATGTAGGGGTTCTGCCAAATTCCAAGTATGTCATTTTCTATTATACATTCCAAGAATGATGACTGGGTGGGTCCATAGACTAGTGGACCCACTATAAGTCAGAACTTGGTTAGAACTCCATTTATTTTTTGGACTCCATATAGCTAACCAGGGACCATGATAACACTTTGGGACTCTTGGTATTAATGTCAACAGTTAGCAGTTATTCAAATAAATGGCCATACAGCCTTTCTCAAAGGACAAAGAAATTCATCACTATATACTCTTGCCATGGTATTTTAGTGTTATTTCTCCAGCTTCTTTTTCAGTTAATGAATTTGGGTTTGAAAACTAGCCCATGTATGAAAATTGAAGAAGGTTTAATTATAACTTTGTTTTTTTATGAGTGTTTTAGTTTGTTAAGGCTGTCAGAATGAAATACACTAGAAATAGATGGCTTTTATAAAGAGGATTTTTTTTCAGTTACAAATTTATAGTTTCCCAGAGGAAAGGCTTTCATTTGGCTTTCTCTGTCACATGGGAAGGCACATGGTGATGTTGGCTGGTCTTCTCTCCTGGCTTCTGGGTTCAAATAGATTCCCCCCCATGGCAGTTCGTTTCTGCATTTCCAAATGTCTTGGTCATAGCTGCAGAGCTCTCTCCTGACCTCTCTCTTTAATACTTTATTAAATTAAATATCACTCATTGCAGAAGTCACTCCCCTTAGGTGGGAGTGACTGATGTGATCAACCATAGATGAATTTTGCATGTTGATGATTTAAGTGCACAGCAACAGAACAACTGGGCACAATCATCTGGCCAAGTTAGTACCTAAACCTAGCTTCTAAAATGTGATTGCTTTTAAGGTCCTGATCATTTCTCCTTGATTTCATAGCCTTGTTGGCTGCCCGTCTATTTTGCCCCTAGGATGCTAGGTTCTACTGATCATCTCTATAGCTCTCTGCAGGTAAGTTCTCCTTCCTCCAGTTTTGCTGCTCATTACAATATTTGTGCCCACCTTGCTTCTCATGGTTAAGTATCTCCACCCCCAACTGAGTCCACCATTATTCTAGGATCTTATTACCTCCATTCTTACGAAGGAGCTCAGCTCTGTTACAGCATCCTCTACTGTCAGTTTACCTCCAGTAGGCAGACAACAGCAAGTTTCTGGGGCTGGTGAGTCTCTTGAAGCAAATTCTTTATCATTTTGGTTAATAGAAGATCCTCAGTATACTCAGTTGTTGCATCTTTTGCCCTTGTGTAATGTGTCCATTGCATGCTATTCTAGCCTTCTGTGAACCTTTTGATCTCTTTTTCCACTGTCTTCCATGGAAGTTCTGGCACATTTATTTCACTTAATGTGGAAGAATTCTGTCTCTGACGCCCTTAGAAATATTCTAGCACCATATTATCACTATATTCTGGGGTCCTTGCTAGTTTTCAATCTTGTATTATGAAATGGATCAATATGAGAGAATGTTCCCATATTGATAACCTTGCCCATCTTCAACTTTATATCCCACTCTTCTTGATCCATCACATTCAGGATCCAAACTCATACATACTCTCCTGGCTCCTGCCAGTACATGTTGGGTATCATTCGTTTCTTATGTTTGGCAGTACTTCCTTAGACAGATTATGTAATAATTTAACCCTAGTTATTATTCTTATGGCCAGAAGAGGTGATTGGAACAGATATTGAGGGAAGCTCTTTACAAGGGTTCTGCATCATCCCCAAATCAAGAGGGAGATCAAGTTTTAACAAAGAGCAGCCCATTTCTGTGGACACAAAAGATTCAGGGAAATTTGGGGTTCAAGATATTTGTGTGCACCAAACCAAAGATCTTCAATCCATGCCTCAGGGTCCCAGTCCTTCCTAAACAGGGAATCTGATCTTGGTGTAGCAGAATCACCATGACTGAGAATTCAGTGTCCACTGGAGCTCTGATACTTTTGTAATTATGTCCTGGACCTTACCCTCTCTGTATTTTCTCTCTGGCTGTAATAGATGTTAGTCTCTTTGCAGGTTGCTAAGGATGCCTTCTGGTTTATGTATTTATCATTTAATTCACAGTTAATTATTCTTTCATTGTCTTTCTCTAATGCATCTCTCCCTTTCACTCCTCTAACCTTCTAATTCTATAGTCCTAATATTTACTTCTTCCTCTGAATTTCTCAAATACTCAGATTTTGCCCCTTCTAGTACACTTCCTTTCATCAATATCAAATATAGTTTACCACACATGAATATTTTCCAATTGCCCTGGTACAGTATGCAAGGGGATATTCATGCTCTGCCTGTCTCCAGTGATGGGATCCTCATTGCCAGTTGGATGGTAGATGATTCACGTCCAAAATCTCATTTTAGAATTTGTGTCTTGGTCCATACCTGTTACCAATGTCTTAGGTTGGGTACCCTAGAAAAGACTTAGAGATGGAGATTCACTTGCAGAAAGTTTATTTGGTAGTACTCATAAGATCAATACCTGTGAGGAGTGAAGAATGTAGGAATGGGCAGAGTTAGGAGTTTAACTTTAATGCAATTGCAACAAAGATCTCAGCCAACCCAACAGGGAGCTCTGGAGTTGGGATAACACTTTCAGAGCTGTCCTGAATTGAGACAAGTATGCTGACTTTTATAACCCAGTAATGACCTAGCATTGGTGTGGTCTGTCACTGGAGAAGGGACAGAAAGCTGTCAACTCTCAACATTCACAGCAGCTAAGGGGATGGGTGTCTCTGTCTTGATGAGGGTAACTGGCCATTGTACTCCATCCTTTACTCCTTCCATTATAAAGTTCATAGAGATGCTTGATAAAGCATAATGAACATCCTTAACATCCATAGTGAGACTTTTGGTATGTACCTGGTTGCATATGTTGGCACCTTTCTCTTCCTCTTCATGAAAATCATAGAAAAAGCAACAAGGGGGAGTATCTCACAAATTCCATTTTCAGTGAAATTAGGAGATGGGTATATTTTACATACCTGAACATGCATATAAAGTTTCCCCAAAGCAATTGCGATCTGATGGAAACCTCAAAGGAAGTAATGAAAAGAAGTATAGAGACTGATGAATGCAGGAAAGTACTTGTAGAAATCTACTTCTAAATGATAGCTCACCCTTTAATGTAAAAGCTTTATCCCTTGTTTGCAAAAACAGGATGGGGACTGGTGTAAGTAGGGTTGAAATCAGGAAAAGTTTATGGGAGAAAGTGAATAGAAGTATGGAGGATGGTAAAAGCACTCAGTGGCAGCAGATTTCATAAAGCCCCAGGACAAACGCACTTCCTAAAGGTGAAAGGCTCATTTTGAAATGCAAAGCCAATATTTCTTGTTTGAAAAAAAATGAGTTGGCAGTTGGGCTAGTGGCAGAAATCCTGGATGCAACTGAGAATCACATTTAATAGTACAAAGGAAAACAATAAGAAAGTTATATTATTGACCAAAATTGACTGATAAAAGAGGAAAGTTAGGAAACAGATAGAGAAAACAGGTTATTTTTATCATTGCTTATAGGAGAAACTTATTAGAGGACTAATGGACTTTATATTAAGGTATAATTATAGAGATTGTCACTAGAAAAAAAAATCTCTCCAGATAACAAAAGAACGATATAGAAAAGTCACTACCATATAGCAAAGACATTAACTGATCCCACAAGAATATTTGAAGCTGGGATTGCCTTTTAGAGTTATCCTGATATGATGTTCTTGGCAAAGTGAATGGCAGGCCCTTCCTGTGGGAGATTATCTGTCTTCTCATATATATACAAATTTTTAAAAATGCAGGAATTGTGAATAAGTGACCTATAATCAGAGTTGAGGAAACAGACCTACAGATGATCCAAACATAGGAATAAGCAGACAAAAGCTTTAAAATAACTCACAAATTTGTTAAATGCATTGGAGGATAAATGAGTGAGCAGATAGAGAATTCAGCAAAGAAGCAGAAGCTTCAAAATAGAACAGGGGAGTTCTGTAACTGAAAAATGCAATTACTGAAATGCAGAACTCATAAAATAGGCTGAAAGCCAACTGGACACAACAGAAAAAAGTCGATAGAAATTATCTAAACTGAAACAGAGAGAGAGAGAGAAAATAAAGCAGTGTCAGATTCCCATAGAAAAATCTTAAATGGTCTAACACATGCATAAATTGGAGTCTCAGAATATGAGGAGAGAGAAAATGGGGAAAAATAAATATATGAAGAGATGATGTTCACAAATTTTCCAAACTCATGGAAGACATTCAACCCACAGATTCATAAATTTCAGCAAATTCCAGGGGATAAATATATAGAAAACTCTATCTAGACACATTATAGACAAATTGCTGAAAACTAAAAGTAAAAAGAAAATATTAAAAGCAGTTTGAAGAAAAAGGCACAATACCATTTCATCAGAAAAAACAGAATTCAGAAAACATTTAAATTAAAATGTTTAAAGTACAGAAAATAGTGTCAATTTAGAATTCTATATCAAGTAAAGATATCCTTCATAACTGAAGGTTAAATAATGATATTTTTAGATTAAGGCACTGCAAAAACAACACAAACATTTGCAGATTGGAGAAAAATTATTCTCGATAGAATTCCAGATCTGCAGAAAGGAATGAAGAGCACTGGAAAGAATAAATATATGGGGGAAATATATATATTTTTAATTTTAAACCCATTCAAAATGCTGTTATTATGAAATTTATTGGTGTTTATAACATATATAAAGCAAAATATAGCACAAATGCAGCATAAATAGAATTATATTATTGTAAAATCCTTAGATTGTTGGTGATGTGGTATCACGTTAATGTAAGATAGACTATAATGTTAAAATTGCATTTTGTGGTCCCTAGATTAATTAAAAAATAATTCATGTATGCTGCAATCAAATAGAGTAAATATAATTCAATACTAAAGAAATGCTAGATTATGTATATATATATAAAAAAAAAGACAGAAATGCAGAACTAAAGAGCCAGAGGAGTCTGGCCATTTACATCCTCTTAGGAGGTGCTCAGCTATGACTGAGTGATGTGGGAATATAAAAGCTCAGCACTCTTGCATTGAGTCAGGATACTCAGGACCTATGAGGTATCATATATATTCCAAGAGCTTCCCTGTGGGGGAAGCTGAACCTGGGACTTTACCTGAAATCATACCCTTGCTTGGTTCCTGCTTCTTCCTTGTCTTGGTTCCTTACTAGTTTCCCTGGGAGCACTTGCCTTACAAATTACTTGCACACAAATCTTTCTCTGAGGGTCTGCTCTTGAGGAACCCAACATAAGACATATGTGAACAGAAAGTTATTAAAAAAGAAAATGTAAATGGCATTTAAATACATTAAAAGATGCTCAACTTATAATAACAGATACTAAGCAAAAGCTACATCAAAAAAATAGTACCATTTTTCTATAATCAAATGTGTCTGTGGGGACTCACATTGTTGGTGGGAGTGAAAAATTGGTACAACCTCTAGGGAAGGCAATTTAGTAATATCTATCAAAATCACAAATGCCTATAACCTTTGACTCAATAATTTAAATTTTGAGGAATTTGTCCTACAGCTATGTACTTACATACCTGGTTAACAATCTATGCACAAAGTATTCTTTGCAATACCATTTGTAATACAAAAGAAAAATTGTGAATATATTTAATGTAGGGAACTGAATTAATAAATGATGTTCAAACCAAACAATATAATATGATGTAGCTGTATAAAAATGAGGAAATACCCTAAGTACAAGTAGGAAAAGATCTCTAAAATATATTAAATAAAAATACTAACTTACAGGATATGTGTATGGTATGCTATCTTTTGAGTTAAAGAGAATAGATAATTAGAATGCTTTTGTATTTTATTGTACAGTAATAAAGAAAAATCTGGAAAGATATACAAGGAACTAACATGGGTGCCTGTGGGTTTTTGGAGTGTGCATATGCATGTTAGGAACTGGGAGAATGAAGAACTAACATGGGGAGAATTCTCACTGCTTAACTTGAACATTTTTTGAGGCCTTTGAAGGTTATTCCCTTTTCAAAATTTAAATTAAAATGCATAGATGAGTCTACAGGAAATTCTTTGATGCCAAAAATGAAGAGAAAAACAAACAGCAGAGTAAGTGGGAGCTGAAAATTTGTCTGTTTTGGAGGTGGGGTGGGAACTTTACCAATTTTTATAACTAAGGGCTTGGGTAAATGATTACATGAAAAGAGAAAATAAGATCTTTAAACCAAACAAATGCGGAGAGTAGAAACTGAAATCTGCATTAAGTTGGAATCCTTACAAGTTTGCGTGTTAAGTGAAAAGGCAGACAAAGGAAAAGTTAGCTACAAGCCCAGGCATATGATAAGGGGGGTTGAATATATCAATCTTGGTACTAGGTGTGCTCTCCCGAGAATTCATAACTATTAGTCAACCTCACTTTGGTTTAGATTTCAGACATGCACCCCTAAGAATCAGTTTTTTTAAAAAAAGACAAAAATGCCCTTTATCACCATTATTATCCAACATTGTACTGGAGTCAAGAGAAGAAAATACACATAGAAACTGAAAAGAAGTGTGTGTGTGGGATCCTAATTGCATTAGATATGATTTTATAGCTAGAAGCCCAAGAAAATCAACAGGAAAACCATTCCATATAGAATACTTCCATATATAATAATGTACAGAAATAGTTTTTATATATACAAAAAACAACAAGTGGTTTGAAGAATAAAAGAAAAAAACTTGAAAAAATAGAAAAAAGACACAAATAACTGGGAAGACATCCTATGGAATATAATGGATTAATCTTGCCAGGAGGAACACAGAGATTATCTGGTTGGGTTGGAGCCATTAAAAATAACAAAACCTGAAAAACAAAAGCCAAATTCAGCTATAAACTGTGTTTAAGAGACACAACAAGAACCCAGAATGTTTGAAAGTCAAAGAATGAGAAAATATTCTAGGCAAATATGAACCAGGAGAAAGCTAGCGTTTTTTAGTTTTCCAGGCTGCTGTGACAAATACCACGCAGATTGGCATAAACAAAGGAGTTTCTTGGCTCACGGTTTTGAGCTTGGGGGATATTTGTCCAAAACAAGACATTAGCAAGGCAATGCTTTTCCCCCAAGACCTGTAATGTTCTGGTGCTTGCTGGTGGTGATTCTTGGTATTCCTTGGTTTGTATCCCTGCCTTGCCTCACCTGGTGATGCCTTCTCCTTTCTCTTCTAAACTCCATTGACTTCTAACTCCTGGCTCCTCCCTGCAGCTTTCTCTGATTATGTCCGAATTCCTTCTATTTATAAGGACTCCATTAATTCAGATTAAGATGCATTAAACACCTTAACTAAAAACATATTCAAGAGATCTTGTTTACAATGGGTTCATACCCACAGGAATGTGGATTAAGATTAAGAACGGATTACATAATTCAGGTGACCACGGCTATTGTAGTGTATTAAGATGAAACAAACTAAATTCAAGAAAAAGCATTATAAAGGATCAATAGGGCCCTATTTATTAAAAGAACAATTTGCAGGAAATGTAGGACAACAAAAACACATAAAAATAAAAATTGACAGAATCACAATAATAGTGGAAAATCATACATATCTCTCAGTAATTTATTTATCAAGTAGAAAAAAAGTACCAAGGATTTGGAACATTTGAAAAATAGAGTTAGGAAACTTCATCTAAAAGGTATCAATATAACTTTCAAAGACGATGTTTGCAAGCATTCACAGTGTGTTTAAAAATTACCCACATTTTAGGGCATAAAGCTAGATTCAACAAATCCCAAAAATCAGCAATATATATAGTCTATATATTATGATTAGAGAAATATTAGCTACCATTTTCTAATAATATGCATTAATTTAAGAAAACAAAATGCATATATATGGAAATATAAAAAATACTACACTTGAATAGAATAGAAAAAATAGAGTATTAAAAATACTAGATTAGATATGTAAGAAAGCAGGAATGGAGAACTAAAGAGAGCCATATGTCTGCGGAAAATCATGACAACTTTAAATAAGTCTTTTACTGTCCTGAAGGCACCAGTGTTTTTCTGATGGCATGACCCACATCCTGTTGGCTGTTTGTCACTGGCCCTCAGCACAGTTGCAGATACATAAATACTTCTTTAATCAATAAATGAGTTAGTGAGTTAGTAAATTAATATATAAAATGAAGAGCTTAGTCTAAAGCTATGATATCAGTTGCAACTTCCAGATACCACATTCTGTGATACACAATGCTATGCAGATATTTCTCATTTATCCTCACAGATTGACATTGATAAAATGCATTTTATAACAAAGCCAGAAGATGGCAATAGAGTAGCATAAATCTAAACACTAGGGGACTTTTTGTAGTTTTCTGTAGCCTTTGTCTTTCAACGTACTTGTGCTGACTAGTTCTCTAACCTTATGTCTGCCAATTCTAGCAAGTAGCTTATGCTAGTGGACTGAAATGCGTGCTTTTTATTAAAAAGAAAGTGAGGAAGGAAGGGAGGGAGGATGGAAGAAAGGAAGGAATTTTTCCTCCTTGTCTGAATGACAGATGCTCCCCCACCCCAAGATTTCCTTCTCCACCCCAAACCCTCCTACTTCCTTTAGGATGTTGCCCCCTTCAAGTATCCTATCTCTTGTCTTGAATATTCAGTAGAGCATCAACACGTTTTTGAGTGCCATCTCTGTGCCATGTGCTAGGGTTACGAAGGAAAATGTGACAATCAAGGAGTCCAGCCAAGTGTGGGAGATAGAAATGTAGACTGAATTAATGTGGTGTGATTTGAGCAACTATGAGTATGTAACGAGTATAAAAGTAGAAAGAAGGAAGACATCTGCCAATTTTTCTGCACCTAATTCCTCTTATGCGAAAAATGTCGCTTCTGCTCTTCTCAAACAACAATCACCTTCCCTTGATTTGTAAATTAATTGTCCTTTTCTCTGCATTTTCTTTCACTGCTAGGTTTCTTGAAAGAGTAACTCACACTCCATGCCTTCAGTTCTCTAAACGTTTCATAACTTTGATACATTGCAGCATCCCTTTTTTGTTGTTGTGAAATTATTTTTTTCTTTTTTCTTTATTAGAGAAGTTGTGGGTTTACAGAACAATCATGCTTCAAATATAGGATTCCCATATACCACCCTAATATTAGCCCCTTCCATTGATGTGGAACATTTGTTATAACTGATGATAGCACCTTTTTATAATGTAAAGTTAACTATAGTCCATATTTTTTTTTTTTTTTTTTTTTTTTTTAGAGAGAGGGAGGAAAGGAAGGAAAGACAGAGAAGGAAGGAAGGATGGAAGGAAGGAAGGGAGGAAGAAAGGGAAACATTTTTAAACATTTTCTTGTTTTATTATATTTTGTTTGTTTGTTTGTTTTTTTTTTTTACATGGGCTGGGGCCGGGAATCGAACCGGGGTCCTCCGGCACGGCAGGCAAGCACTCTTGCCCGCTGAGCCACCGCGGCCCGCTTATAGTCCATATTTTAACATAGGTTTCACTGTTTGTGTTGTGTAGTTCCACTGATTTTTGGAAAATTTTTATTGTTACCATATGTACAATCTAACATTTGCCCTTTTAATCATATTCAGATACATATATTTCAGTACCATTGATTACATTTACAAAGTTGTGCTATTATCATCACCCTGCATTATCAAAACATTTCCATCATTCTTAATAAGAACATTGTACAATTTAAGCCTTAACTTCCTATTCCTTATCCCACACTGTCCCCTGGTAAACTATATTCTAGATTCTGATTCTACAAGTTTGCCTATTCTAATTATTTCAAATGAGTGAAATGATATGGTAGTTTGTCCTTCTGTGTCTGGCTTATTCTATCCAGCATGATGTCTTCAAGGTAAATCCATGCTGTCACATGTATGAGGACATCATTCCTTTTTTATTTTTTATGGCTGAATTTCATTGTATGTATATACTACATTTTATTTATCCATTCATTGGTTGAGGGACACTTGGGCTGTGTTCTAGTTTGCTAGCTGCCGGAATGCAACACACCAGAGACGGATTGGCTTTTAATAAAAGGGGATTTATTTTGTTGGCTCTTCAGAGGAAAGGCAGCTTACTTTCCACTGAGGTTCTTTCTTACGTGGAAGGCACAAGGTGGTCTCTGCTGGTCTTCTCTCCAGGCCCCTGGGTTCCAACAACTTTCCCCGGGGTAACTTCTTTCTGCATCTCCAAAGGCCTGGGCTGAGCTGCTGGTGCTGAGATGAGGAATGCCGAGCTGCTTAGGCTGTGCTACATTGCATTCTCTCATTTTAGCACCAGCCAATTAAGTCAAACTCCACTCATTGCAGCAGACACGCCTCCTAGCTGACTGCAGATGTAATTAGCAACAGATGAGGCTCACGTACGGTTGGCTTATGTCCGCAGCAACAAGACTAGGTATGCTCACCTGGCCAAGTTGACAACTGAATCTAACTAACACAGCCTGCTTCTATCTTTTGGCAATTGTGAACAATGCTACTATGACCATCAGTGTACAAATATCTCTTCAGGTCCCTGCTTTCAATTATTTTGGGTATATACTTAGAATTTGGATTGCCAGATCATATGGTAATTCTATACTTAAATTTTGAGGAACTGCCAAATGTCTTCCACAGTGGCTGCACCATTTTACACTCCCACCAGCAATAAAGGAGTGTTTCTCTTTCTCTACATTCTCTCCAACACTTGTAACTTTCCATTTTTTTAATAGTAACCATTCAAGTGGGCATGAAATAGTATCTCATGGTAGTTTGTGGATTTGCATTTCTCTAATGACTAATGATGTTGAGCATTTTTTCATGTGTTTATTGATCATTTGTGTGTCTTCTTTGGAGGAATGTCTTTTCAAGTCTTTTGCCCATTTTTAAATTGAGTTGTTTCTCTTCTTGTTAAGTTGAAGGATTTCTTTTATATATTCTGGAAATTAAACCTTTGTCATATATGTGGTTTCCAAATATTTTTCCCATTGCATAGGTTGTCATGATAAAGTACTTTCATGATCTTGAGGCAAGAAAAGGTTTTTAATTTTGATGATATCCACATCAATTTTTTCTTTTGTTGCTTGTGTTTTGGGTGTCAAATCTAAAAAATTATTGCTTAAGACAAGGTCCTGAAGATGCTTCCCTACATTTTCTTCTAGGAGCCTGAAAGTTCTAGCTTTTATATTTGATCCATTGTGAGTTGACTTTTGTATAAGGTGTGAAGTAGTGGGCCTCATTTTTTTTGCAAATGGGGTCCTGTTTTCCTAGTACCATATGTTGAAGAAACTGTTCTTTTTCAATTGAGTGGTCTTTGCCCTCTTGTCAAAAATCAGCTGGCCATAAATATGAGGGTTGATTTCTGAGCTCTCAATTGGATTCTGTTGGTCTATAATTTCTGTTCTAGTGCCATTACCATGCTGGTTTGATTACTTTGGCTTTGTAATAAGTTTTAAGATTGGGAACGTATGTTCTCCAACTTCTTCTTTTTCAATATGGCTTTGGCTATTCATGACCCCTTACCCTTCTGTATAAATTTGATGATTGTTTTTTCTGTTTCTTTGAAAAGGTTGTTGGAATTTTAATTGGGGTTGTGTTTAATACATTGATTTGAGTTGGGTTTATATCTTAATGATATTTAGTCTTCTGATCCATGAATACAGAATGTCCTTCCATTTATTTAGGTCTTCTCTGGTTTCTTTTAGTAATGTTTTGTAGTTTTCTGTGTACAAGTCCTATACATTCTTGGTTAGATTTATTCTTAGATATTTGTTTTTTTTTTTAGTTGCTGTTGTGAATGGTATTTTTTGTCTTTATTTCTTCTTCCAATTGTTCATTGCTTGTCTATAGAACACTACTGATTTTTTGGGTGCTGATGTTGTAACCTGCCACTTTGCTTAATTCACTTATTAGTTCTAGGAACTTTGCTGTGGATTTTTCAGGATTTTCTGTAAATAGGATCATGTCATGCAAATAGTGAAGAAAATTTTACTCTTCTTTTCCAATTTGGATGTCTCTTTATCTATCTATCTATCTATCTATCTATCTATCTATCTATCTATCTATCTATTTATTCATTTATTTTTCTTGCATTATAGCTCTGGCAAGAACTTCCAGCACAATGCTGAATAACAGTGGCAACAATGGACATCCTGGTCTTGTTTGTGATCTTATTGGGAACACTTTCAGTCTTTCACCATTAAGGAGGATGTTAGCGTTAGGCTTTTCATATACATCCTTTATCATGCTGAGGAAGTTTCCATCTATTCCTAATGATCTAAGTGTTTTTATCAAGAAGGAGTACTGGATTTTGTCAAATTCCTTCATCCCTTGAGATGATCAGATTTAAAAAAAAAATTCCTTCATTTGTTAATGTGGTGTACTACATTAATCTATTTTCTTATGTTGGACCAACTTTATATACCAGGGATAAACCCAACTTGATCATGGTACATGATTCTTTTCGTATGCTATTGGATTGGGTTTACTGGTATTTTGTTGAGGATTTTTGAATCTATATTCATAGGAGTTATTGGCCCGTAAGTTTTTTTTTTCTTGTGGTATCTTTTTCTGGCTTTGGTGAGAGGGTGATTTGGCCTAATAGTATGAATTATGGAGTGTTCCCTTCCATTCGATTTTTTGGAAGAGTTCAAACAGAATTGGCATTAGGTCTTCTTGGAATGTTTGGTAGAATTCTCATGTGAAGCCTTCTAGTTCTGGGCGTCTTTTTGTTGGGAGATTTTTAATTTTTTATTTCGGCAGGGTCAGTTGTAATGTGCCCCATTTCTGATTTTTGTTATTTGTATCCTCTCTCTTTTTTTTTTCCTTTGCCAGTCTTGCTAAAGATATGTCAATTTATTGATCTTTTCATAAAACCAACTTTTCATTTTTTTAAATGGCCTCTATTGTTTTTCTTCCATTTCATTTATCTCCACTCTGATCTTTGTAATGTCTTTCCTTCTATTTGCTCTGGATTTAGTTTGTTCTTTCTTTCCTAGTTCTTCCAGTTTTGATGCTAGGTTTCTGAATTGAAATCTTTCTTCTTTTTTAACATAAACATTTACAGCTCTAAAGTTCCCTCTCAGCACTACCTTTGCTGCATTCCACAAGTTTTGCTATGTTGTATTTTCATTGTCATTCACTTCAAGAGATTTTCTAATTTCACTTGTGACTTCATCTTTAACCTTTTGATTGTTTAATCTCCACATATTTGTGACTTTTCAATCTCTCCCTCTGTAGTTGATTTCTAGCTTCATTCAATTTGCGTTGGATAATATACATTGTATGATTTCAATATTTCTGAATTTATTTAGACTCGTGCTATGACCTAACATATAGTTTATCCTGGAGAATGATACTTAGGGAACTCAAAAAGAAGGTGTGTTCTTTTTTTGTTGGGTGAATTATTCTATATATGTCTGTTGGGACTAGTTAGTTTGGAGAATCATCCAGATCTTGTATTTCCTTATTATGTTCTATTCATTATTGAGTGTGGTGTAGTAAAGTCTCCTACTATTAATGTAGAACCATCAATTTCTCCCTTGAAATCTGTCAGTATTTGCTTTATATATTTGGGGACTTGTTTCGGTTTGTTAAAGCTGCTGGAACTCAACATACCAGAAATGGTGTGGATTTTAAAAAGGGAATTTATTAAGTTGCCAACTTACAGTTGTAAGTCTATTAAAAAATGTTCAAACTAAGGTATCCAGGGAAAGATACCTTAATTCAAGAAAGGCCAATGGGTCCAGAACACCTCTGTTGGCAGGGAAGGCATGTGGCTGGCATCTGCTGGGGTCTTTTTTTTTAATCAAAAAATGTCTTTATTGTAACCTTCCTTGAAAAATAAGTTGGTGGCTCTTTTTTTAAAAAATTTATTTATTAATTAAAAAAAATTAAGAACAAACAAAAATATTAACATATAATTCTGTTCTACATATATATTCAGTAATTCTCAATATCATCACATAATTGCATATTCATCATATCTTAGAACATTTGTATCAATTCAGAAAAAGAAATAAAAAGACAACAGAAAAAGAAATAAAATGATAACAGAAAAAAAAAAGATTATACATCTCATACCCCTTACCCCTCACTTTCATTTATCACTTCTGCTGGGGTCTTTTGCTTCTCATTTCAAACAGCTTCCTTAGGGGTGTTTTCTTTCTTCATCTCCAAAAGTCTCTGGCTTTTTACAAACTGGTTCTCTCTTAAAGAACTCCAGTAGTTGGATTAAGACCCACCTCAAGTGAGTGGAGATACATCTCTATGGAAATCACCTAATCAAAATGTCCCACCCATAATTGAATGGGTCACATCTCTAAGGAAACAACTTAATCAGAGAATCCCACCCAAAATATTGAGTCAGGATTAAAGAACATGACTTTTCTGGGGTATATAACAGTTTCAAACCAACACAGGGCTCTGATATTAGGTGTGTTACATATATATATGTAATACATATATTTATAATAGTTACATCTTCTTGTTGGATTATTTCCTTTAAAAAGACTGCCTTTGTCCCGCATAACTGTTTTCGACCTAAGTTATTTTATCTAATATTACTAGATCTACTCCAGCTCATTTTTGGTTACCACTTGTAGTATATTTTCCCATCCTTTCACTCTTTTTTTTCCATCCTTTTACTTTTAGCCTGCTTGTATCTTTGAATTTAAAGTGAATCTTGTGCAGACACATAGAGTTGGGTCATGCATTTTTATCCATTCTGCCAATCTCTGCCTTTTGACTGGGGAGTTTAATACATTAACATTTAAAGTCACTACTGCTAATACAGGACTTTCTTCTCCATTTTGCTTATTTAAGCTTTGTAAGTCTTATACCTTTTTTTACCTGTCAATTATACCGTTAATGCCTACTTTTATATTTATTTTACTTTTTGGTGTGTTTTTACCATATTGAATACTTTCTCTTTTCTATCTGAATATATTTTTCATCTAATTTTCCTTGTGATTGCCATGAGGTTAAAATTTAACATCCTAAATATATGAGAATATTTGGTTTGATTAACTTAACTTCAATAGCATGCACATATACTTTTCCTATACTCCTCTGTCCCCATACATTTTTTAATACTTGTTACCACTCATGTCTTTGTAATTGTGTGTCCCAAACTGTGGATCTATCTTTACTTTTTATGCATTTGCATTTTACCACCTGTAGGAAGTAAGAAGTGGATTTACATACCAAGTAATACACTACAATAGGACTGGCATATATAATTACCCCAATGGTTACCTTTGAACCACTGTCTAGTGTCTTTTCCTCTCAGTCTGAAGCATTTCCTTTAACATTGTTTGTAGAGTAGGTGTAGTGGTAATGAAGTCCCTCAGCTTTTGTTTATCTGGGAATGTTCTGACCTCTCCTTCATTGCTGAAAGAAAGTTTTTCTGGATATGAAATTCTTGGTTGGTAGTTGTTTTCTTTCAGCACTTAAAGCATTTCAATCCACTGCCTTTTTGGCTGCATGGTTTCTGATGAGAAATCAGCAATCAATCTAATTGGGACTCCCTTGTACATAACATATGGCTTTTCTCTTGAAGCTTTCAGAACTCTCTGTTTTTCCTTTGCTTCTATAGTGTGATTAATATATGATGGGGTATATTCTTTATGTCTATTCTCTATTCTCTGGGCTTCTTGAAGGTTCATATTTACAACTTTTGCTATGTTTGGAAAGTATTCTGTAATCATTTCTTTGACTATTCTTTTGGACTCTTCCTTACTTTCTTCTCCTTCTGAGACTCCCATAATACATGTATTAGTATACTTAGTGGTGTCTTATGCTGTTTTTGATTTTTATAATTCTTTTGTCTTTCTGCTCCTCAGCTTAATTCATTTCAAGTGTCTTATCTTTGAATTCACTGATCCTTTCTCCTCCCACCTCCAACCTGCTCTTGAAATGGTCTTTGGATGTTTTCATTTCATTTATTGGGGTCTTTAACTCCAGGAGTTCTGTTTTGCTCCTTTTTAAAATTTCTATCTCTTTACTATGATTTTCATATTCTCATTCATTGTTTTCCTGATATACTTTATTTCTTTCTCTGTATCTTCCTTCATTTCCTAATATTCCATTGTGTATATATATACATGTATATATACACTACATTTTGTATGTATATATACACTACATTTTGTTTATCCACTCCTCTGCTGACGTATAGTATCTGTTTTTTCTGCCAGCATTTTCTGGCTCATCAATAACCTTCTTTTTGACAATCTGACTTAATAGTGTAAAATGCATTGCACTCTCAATTCTCCCCAACCTTTCTGAGAAGTCTTTATTTGTTCCCTAATTAGCTTCTTTTTACACATTAAGTAGGTACTCTTAAATATTCCAATCTCAAACTTCTGTCCTTTTTCTGTGCATACATATCTTTGGAGAGACCATCAAACTATCACTTCCATCTGGAAAAATAAACTAAATACAGGTTTCCAGCATAATAAACCATTAGCACCTTGAAGGTAGGAACAGTTGCCAGATATACTTAACACTGGAATTTTAAAGCATTCAATAAGTGTTAGATCAGTTCAGTTCAGCAATATTTCAAGTTTCAATTCTGTATTTCTAATTGCTTGTTGTCTACATGCTCTCAAAAATTTAATTTGGTTTAATCTGATCTATTCACCTATTTTCTTGAATTAATCCATTCACCTTTTCAACAAATACTGACTGATGACCATCAGCCTCCAGGTACCATGTAACCTTTAGGAATATGTTGGTATGCAAAGATAATGTGGTTTCCATTCCAACAAAGTTGATACTCCAGGTGTGTGTGTGGGAGTGGTTCTTGATTTATCATATTGCTGCCATTTTTTAGATGCTACAAGATTAAAATACTAACTGATTTCTTTCCTTTTATTCACCAAATTCTTAACAGTTTACCTTTCCAATGTCTCTGGTGCAGGTGACTCATTGTGATAGACTCTCAATTGCTTTTCAACTTTCTTGTTCTAAAAATATTCCTAGAATCCCACTTGGAGCACTTTGCTTTTTTGCTCAAACATTTTCAGTGGGTTCAAAATCTATGAACTAATACTCAGGAACCTTCACAATCAGATCCAACCTCTCTTGGCAGCATTCTCCTATGCTGCCTTCATATATTTCCTATTCAACCAGCTTGTTCTCCTTGCTGCTCCCTGAGAATGCACTTGACTTTCTCACTTCCAGGCCTTTGCTCTTGTTATGTGTTCTGCTAGATATGCCCTCTGTTCATTAGATTTCAAATACCCTCAACAACTCAGTTCAAATACTTTCTCCTTTCTGACACCCTCCTCCCATCAAACTGGACATATTCTCATCTACTAGGGAATTCCCACAAGATTTGTTGACATTGTTCTTTTCTTAGGGCTTTATAATCATCTCTTCTTGCATCTCTCACATGGCATCTGCATTTATTATTTCTGGTAGCAGTTAATATTAGTAAATAAGACCAACAGCTCCAATTCAGCTACTTTTTTCTACCGAACATGTCTTTCATTGCCCAAACCGACCAAGTTATTTTATACTGTTAGGCATTTTCATACTCTTATGAGAGGAACAGAATGAAGAGGGTAAATTTATTACCAAGAAACTGAATAAGAACTCAGTAGATGAGTTATTTTCATAATCTTAATTATTTGTAAAGTTGGAAGGAGTTGCATTTTGGGCTTATAATGTTCCATGTTAGTCAACTGATGATATTTTTATATTTCTTATATTCCATTTGAAATTGGTAGATATTAAAAAACCCATATATAAATTGACATGTTCAGGAATAAAGGAACATAATTCAGATTGCAACTTACACCTTGTGTTGTTGACAGAATTTTTTTGAGAGAGAGAATTATAAAACAAATCTGGAAAAATGTTCTTGTTCATGAATCTAGTGAAAAATACATGGAAGTTCTTTATACTATTTTTGCAACTTTTCTTTAAGCTTGAAATTGTTTCAAAATAAAAATTTAAAAATATATTTTTTCCTTCAACCATTTGGATTGAGGATAATGCCAAAATAAATCCCCTTGAATGTCAAGTGTACAATTTTAAAATTTTGAAACTTTTTATCTTAAAATCTCTTTTATTCTTTAAAACATAAACAAGTCCTAATTGAAAGGAATAATAAACCATATTTCTTCATCTTTAAAAACAATTTGGATAACTAACTATATATGTTTATATCAGAAGTAAACAGATAATTATTCAGCAAATAATTAGGGCATGTTTATTTTGTGCTAGGCACTGCTCAAGGTGCTGGACAACTAAATCTCTCCTGTTATGATGCTTACATTCTGGGGACAAGAGGAGAATGGCAGAGATAATTAATAGGTAGTATATATATAAGTAAATAATGGTGTATCAGTTGGTGATTAGGTCTAAAGGAATAAATGAAGCAGGACCTGAAGGATAAATGGTCAGTGAGCTCCTTGGTGATGAGATAACATCTGAGCAGAATTCAGAAGAGTGAGGGAGTGAGCCAAGGAGAGTTGTCCATGAAGTACTATAAGGCCAAGGTGTTGCAGGGATCATTTACATGGACATTTAAACCACTGATCATTATGAGGGTGAGTGACTCATAGATGACTGCAGCAAGAAGAAGTAGCAGCTGACATGGCTTGATGGCATGAGCTTTAAAGATGAAATATTCTAGGGTGGAAGGAGGAAATGGTCTGAAAGTAACTCACCTCACCTTCAGACTTAGTAGCTTATGGGTTGTGAGAGAGAAAAAGATTTCACTTTCAGGGAAGATGGAGTTCCCAAGGGAAGGCAGATTAAAGAGGGAAAGGAGGAAAGTGTAAGTAAAGTATAGTTGAATTCCCTCAATATCATTGGGTATTATTTAAAATAAATTGAATGTAATGAAAAAAAGAAGTAAAGGGAATTTAAAGAGGAGAGACTGAGGCTTAACGTTCTCTTTCTTTTACTGTTAATGTAGAACAATCGTCTGTTCTACTACAAACAATCTGATTGAAGAATGTTACTGCCCATCATTGCTACATTAAGCGGAAATGAAATGTTTATGAAGCAATCTGTATTTTCCATAAGAAACATAGATTTTTGGTAATAGAAATTTTGGTTGAATGCTCTAATGGAGCATAATCTAAGTAATAAATTTCAGCTGAATGCTCTAATGAAGTGTAATCTAAATCATAAATCTGATGTAAGAACAAGACATTTTGTAGCTAGTCAGATGCTTTGAACATAATTATCTGATTAAAGGAACAGCATTACTTAAGATATGAGAGGAATAGTAGAATATCCTACTGATAGTTACCACACCTAAAAGTAAATCAGATATATATATATATATATATATATATATATATATTTTAAGCAAATGAGGCATCTAAAGAATGATGTAAAAACTCAGTTTGATGCCTGCAAAAACTTGAATGGATCTTAAGGGAATTATGCTCACTGAAAAAAGCCAATCTCAAGAGGTTACATACTATATGATTCAATTTATGTAACATTCTTGAGATACAATTATAGAGATGGAGAACAGATTAGTGTTTGCCAGGGGTTAGGGATTTCAGGAGAAGAGGTCGGTGTAGTTAAGAGAGTTGTATGAAAGTTTGTTGTGATAGAAAATTCTGTACCTTGATTGTGATGGGAGTTACATGAAGCTACATGTGATAAAATTGCATAGAACCACACACACACACACACACACACACACACACACAAACACACACACAAACACACACACAGGAGTGCACCTGAATAAACTCGGTGGATTCTACAAATATTAATTTCCTGGTTTTGTTATTGTACTGTAGTTTTGTCAATATCAGGGAACTTCCCTGTATATTTATTTGCAACTTCTTGTGAATCATTATTTTTAAATTTAAAAAAGTCCTGCTGAACCTCTCTCCAAATACAAAAAAAAAAAGTCACGGGAATCAATGGTTACATGATTTAGAAACCCAATAGTGAATTATGGGGGAAGAACAGTATGAAATTTGAAAATTATTCTTTAAGAAGACTTTTTTATTTTCATGCACTGTTTAACACAATTGACTGATACTCCAACTGACTTTTCAACATTTTACAGACCAAGAAATTACTTTTAGTACTTTTTACATATTTGTCTTATGGGCCCTCTTTCTCACTACATCTTTTGAGATCATTTCCTTTGGAAGTGTGTTCCAAAAAAATTATACATGTCTGTGCAGATGAACTGTTAATAGTTCCTTTTTTGTAGACAGTGATGGTGATGGAATCCATTGTTTCCATTTTTTGCCTTGACTCTCAGAAAGTTCAGAGCGGATATTTAAGAAATACAATAAAATTTACATCCAATGGCAAAAGGAATTACTTTTATACATGAATAGATCAACAAGACAAAGATTATTAAAATGTCATAAGAAGTAAAAGAGCAGTACTGTGTCATTTAGCTTGACTGGTTTTTCTAAGGCTCTCTCTGTCTCAGATTTTCAGTAAATTAGCTAGCTCTACCTTGTGATCACATCTAATGCAAGCTGACTTTTGTCAGTTTATTTCTTGTTTCTCAGAGCAGTCTGCCTCTGCTCAACCTTCTTCCCCTATCAGAGTATCTCTTTTCTAGAATAATTTCTGCCTCTGGTTTCGCTGACCACCTGTTCTAGGTTGCTAGCTGCAAGAATGCAATATACCAGAAATGGAACGACTTTTAAAGGGGAGAATTTATTAAGTTGGTAGTTTACAGTTCTAAGGCAATGAAAATGTCAAAATTAAAGCAAGTCTATAAAAATGTCCAAATTAAGGCACCAATAAGAGGTTACCTTCACTCAAGAAAGGCCGATGATGTTCAGGGTTTCTCTCTCAACTGGAAAGGCACATGGAGAACATGGCGATGTCTGCTAGCTTTCTCTCCAGGCTTCTAGTTTGATGAAGCTCCCCCAGGGAGTGTTTTCCTTTTTCATCTCTAAAGGTCTCTGGCTGTGGGCTCTCGAGGTTCTCATGATTCTCTTATCGCTCTCTAGCTTTTTCCAAAGTGCTTCTTATTTTAAAGGATTCCTGTAAACTAATCAAGACCCACCTGGAATAGGTGAAGTCACATCTGCATCTAATATTACAAGATTAATATCCACAATTGGGTGAGCTGCATCTCACTAGTACAATCTAATCAAGCTTCCAGCCTATAGTGCTGAGTAGGGGGTTAAAAGCAACAGCTGCTCCCATAAGATTGACTCAGGATCAAAACATGGCTTTTCTGGGGTGCATAATCCTTTCAAACCAGCCCACCACCCATAGAAAAATAGGGATAGAGTACATCCACAACAGGTCTAAGAAAGACCCAGCTTTTTGTAAAGCTCTGTAATGTTCTATCTGCATTATTTGTTTTGCTTCTGTTTATTTAACATCGCACAATTGCAGGATTCAGAAGGGCAGATACGAAGAGACAGGCCGTCCTTAAATTCAAAGAGTTGGTTAGAAATGAATCCAGGATTCTATATTCCCACTTCAGTAAACTTTCCATATACATCATGAGATTGTGAGATGACCTGTACATATAAATGACTGCTGTCATCAGCAAGTTGTATAATAATTTTTATTATTTTGCCTTGAAATTTAGTTGGCAGCAAAAGTACTCCTTGGAAATATTCTACCACAAAAAGGAAAAATATAAATTTTCCATTTGCATTTTTAAAATATCCCATTTCAGTGTGCATCATTATAGGAAGAATATTTCATTATAAAACATTTTTCAGATTCCTAAGGATAGTAGATGATAATAATGACTTACATTTATCTTTAAATGCCTTACATTTGTGCTTTAAAAATTTCTCAGGTAATTTCATTTGATACTCATGACAACGAAGTGAAATTAGCAGTACTAGTCTTACCACCATTTTGTGAGTTGGAAAATTGGCCATGGATGGAACCAGTAGCAATCGTAAAATTAGAACCCAAATCTACTAGGATTGAAGTTAGTGCCCTTTTGATGAAATGAATGTGCCTCTTATGTCAACAAATGTTGCTTAAAGACCTGTTGAGAACAGGTTGTGTCTCAATGCTTGCCACCAACTCTTCATCAAGACCTGGCACAGCCTAAGGGCAGGACAATTTAACCCAAGGTGGACATAGACCCTGGAAGTATAGTTAATAGCTGACAATATTTATTATTAACTCTTAATTCAACTTAATTTGAAAAGGTGCTATTCAAAATATAGAATATTATTACTGAAAAGATTAAATGGAAAATTTTTATCAAGCTTTCAGACACAGCACAGGGCTTGCAATTTAATAATAGAGTTCTAGCTTCAGCATAAGGAATACTAAGATATGATGATCATATCTGGTAGGTAAGATGAGAGGGCTTGCCAGAAGCACATTTGCTTGAGGACCAAAGAGCCTCCTGGGAGAATTCACTGAGGAAAGCAGGAGGTATGTACAATGCATTTCACTAAATAAGGCAGCCTTGGTTCTAGGTGAGGGAGTAGTGACTCTGAATAAGGCATGGTGCCTGTCACTTGGTTTGGTTTCTCTGCCCAGCTTCATAAAATGAATGCACATGCCCTAGACTGCTACCAGCCCTTGTAACACTGTTGTGCAGACCAGGAAAAGGCACCCCCTTTTGCACAGATGCAGCCATAGAAGCACAAGACTCTGTGCTACAGCAAGCTGATACAGATTTGGAGCAAATACTATACACTCTCATGTAGTGGGAGGGCAAAAAAGGCAAACTAACAAAAAGTAGTTTCATTAAAACTGTAAAACATTGTCTATATGTTGGGCTCTGTTTGGATTCCTGGACTACTCAAGCAAATACCATGCAATGGGCCCACTTAAACAATGGGGACTTATTACTCACCGTTTTGAGGTTCAGAGAAAGTCTGAGTCAAAGTGTCATCAAGGCAATTCTTTCTTCCTGAAGAGTGGCAGTCTGGGGCTGGCTGCTGGGGATTCTTGGTCCTTAGGTCCGCTGTCACATGGCCATGCACATGGTAGTATCTACTGGCCTTTCCCTTCTCTTCCTGGTTCTTTTGACCTACAACACTCACTTCCCATGGCTTTCTCTGTCTGTTTGAACTTCATTCCATGTTTAAAGTTTCCAAGCAATAGGATTAAGAACCATCCTGATAGAGGTGCGCCATACCTTGACTGAGATAACCTTATCAAAAAGTCCTACTTACAATGAGTTAAATTTAATCCAGGAATGTTTTTCTGGGGTATGTACAGCTCCAAACCATTACAGGCTCCTTTAAAACTTTAATAGAATTTAACCTAAGGGGACAGGGGCATTGTCTCCTATTTTAAAGTAGACATTTAAAGTAGCATTGCATTGCTTTGCCTACTAAAGAAGCTTCAGTCATTCAGTAGGGACAGGAGGTAATGGTGCCCATCAGACATGGCCAAATGCAGCAGATGCATAGTGGAAAATTGTGGGTATCCAACAGACATAATGGTGCCCAATGGAAATGCTTATAGATATGGCAAGTTCCCAGGAGATTTTGTAATACCTAGCAGGTGCCACCAATCAAATGCACATGGAGATTTGAACTAGAAAGGACAAGGATAAGCACTTGTGAAATACCCCTGGGGATTCTCAGAAATACTTGCCGGGAGCAGGGTGAAGGGAGAACCATTCATAGGAGCCTGGAGGTCTTGCCTTAACAAGGTGGGGTAAGGAAACTAGTGAAATTTGGCTTTTTGCTGTTAAGTCAGCCCATCTGTTCCCACAGAGGCCTGGAGTAACTCAGGTTATACAAACAGAACTTTATAGATAAACTACTTAATGCAGCCTAGCCTTAATATTTTATTTTAGGTCAAACATTAAAAGGGTTTTAGAGAAAAATGTGGCCTGGTATCATTCCTCCAAGAAAGTTGTAATTTTTTTTTCTGGAAAGGACAATTTGATAGGCTTTTGTACTTTTGTATAAGCCACATTCAAATGCAAATCATCCTACAATAAACTCCTAATATAAGAAGAAATAATCCTCCACACACCATAAATAGCTTTAATAAAAGCCAACTAGCTGAACAGGTACAAATCGACAAGGAGGTGTTAGCATGGGGGTGGGGGTGGGGGAGGTGTAATTGTGTAAGCAATGCACAAATAATAGATTTTAGAATTCAAATGACTGGTCAAATTTCATGAAGAGGAAAATGACTTTTTGAGAAGTGAGAAAATCACTTGGAAAACATTCTTTTGATATTTGATTTAGTAATTAATTTTTCAGAGCAATGCGATGACATGGTACAAAGGCAGTGAGATAACCATTGCAGCTTTCTATATGAAAGAGGCATGATAAAATAATAGAGAATTGTATTCCAAAAATAACCATGCTTTTGATGGTTAGACTTGATGAGGTCCAAACAAAAACAGCTTTGGTTTGTCTCAACACTCTCTGTTACAATTCATCTGTTGAACAGCTTCCCCTCTGGATATAATCCTCCATCATTCCTGATGGATTTTCCAGGCACTCTTACACAGTAAAAAAGTATTCCTGCTACTTTTAGTCAAAAGAACAATCTTATTTTAGTCATGGTCCATCCACTCTAAGGACCCCAAATCCAGTCTGGTGCTATGTAAAATGTCTCCCTCCACCCCACCTGGACACCGGAAGTGAGGAAAGGGGCCAGGGACACTGTTCCCCTCTCAGTCATCCTCATCTCCTCTGATGTTCTCCTTGGCTGCTTTTGTCTGACTCACGATGGTCATGCCTGGGTAGTGGGGTGAGAGAGGATCAGGGGAAAAAAGGAATAGGACCTTAAAGCTGGTGTGGCCGCGGTGGAGCCGTGAGTCCCTCTGGCTCATCACTAATGATAACGAGCCTTGAGCTTCCAAATCGACCCTACACAGACACTCTCTTTGGGGTCCCAGAGCCCCTCCAGGCCGTTCTCTGGGGGTGAGATTCAAAGTGATCTCACATGGTCCATGGGAAAACTCTGCCGTTTTGTCCAGCTGAGGGGGCAGTACCGCTTCCTTCCATGTAACCCTTTTGCTTTTCCTTTTGCTGTCTCAGGGGTACCCTCAGACAGAATATTTATTTATTTATTTTTTATTAGAGAATTTATGGGTTTGCAGCAAAACTGTGCAGAAAATACAAAATTCCAGTATACACCCACCCCCGACACACACTGTTCTTCCTATTATTATTAACACTTTACATTAGTGTGGTACCTTTGCTAAAACTGACAAAACAAAATTCTTACAGTCATACTATTAACCATAGTCCATAGTTAAAATTAGGCTGCACTGTTTGTGTTGTACAGTCCTATTTTTTTTTTTCAATTTATTCTAGTGACATGTATACAATCTGAAAATAACCCCTTTTAGCCAAATTTACGTATACCAATTCAGTGGTGTTAACTACATTCACAGTGCTGTGTTACCATCACCACCATCACTACCAAAACTCTTCTAGAAGAGCCTCTTAAGTCATTTTAGACAATTTTTTTTAGGAGGGGTCAAGTAGAAGACCTCAGGCTCCTCTATCCTCAGAGGGTCTGTGCCAAGTACTCCTGGGGCTCCTCTCGCAGATCCCCTCAGTTGCTTGAGGTAAGGGGCTCAAGGGACATAATTGCTCTGACAACTCTTTCAGTCTCTCATACAGACTTTTATGTTAGGAGGCAGGGATTGCTTCTGTTGGCTGCTTTCTTTTTACATTCCCTTGGCAAGTCCTGCAGAGGTGTTCTGTCGCCATGCTCCAGGACACGGGACGCTTGTCATGCAGTGCCTGAGAAAGTAAGTTCCAGGGAAACTCCTGGAGTCTGCATCCCTGTTACCCTTAGAAGGTAATGCTGAAGGTAGATGAGGATCATGATTTTAAATCATCAAGAAAATACCATCTTTAGTGCAGCCCATTAAAAATGTGTGCTAGTTAGTTTCTGAGTGCCCCTCCACATCTTTCCTCCCCCCTTCTCTACCCTGTTCTGAAGCCTGGGAGTTTGACTTCGACAGACCTTGATATCCAGGCATCCTTGCCCTTTGGCTTCTGGTTGGATTTTGCCAAAAGGAAGTAGGAAGATGGGAAGAGAGAGAAGCCAGGTTGTATCATAATGGATTTGGCCTCCTAAAAGAGGAATGGCCTTTGTCCCTGCTGGGGGTGGTGGTGGTTGCCTCTATATCCTTGAAATGTGTTTTTTGCTGTTCATGATGAACCCAGGACCTCGCCTGATAGCTCACAGCTGTCTCTTAGGATGGGAACTGGCCACACAAGACAGACCAGGTGATCAGGGGTGGGGCTTTGAGCCACTCACATCAGCCCCAGAAGTCAGGGAAGGGGTCTGGAGGTTGAGTTCAATCATGTGAGCACTGACTTCACCAATTCTGCCTATGTAATGACCTCCCGTATTAAACTCTGGACACTGGAAACTCGAGAGAGCTTCCATATTTGATAAGAGACATCTCTGCGCCGGGAGGGGAACATGTCCTGACTCTTCATGGAGACAACACAGAAACTGTTTGAGGCTTTCCTAGACCTCGCCCTGTGCTGCTCTTCTCTTGGCTTCTTTTTATTTGTATCCTTATTTTACTACAGTAAAACTATAATAATAGGTGTAGTGCTTTCAGTGAGTTCTGTGAGTTCTTCCAGAAAATTATCATACTCCTAGTGGTGTTGGGAACCCCCAAATTTATAGCCCTTAGGTCAGATATGCAGGTAGCTTGAGCTCCTCAGTCTGGGACTGGTGCCTGAAAGGCTGTCTGGTAGAGGATTGATTTCCCTTTACCTGTAGAGTCTGACCTCCTAACCCCGAGCGGAGTCAGAACGGAATTGAATTCTGAATTTTGTGTTATAAAGTTTGTGATTGAGGTACTGTAGTATTTATAGCTGATTGAAGAAGTTACAGAGCTGTAGAAGTTCTTGCAATTTGTACATAGGGTATTCTCTGTCAGGGTCTGGGGCGATAATGACTTCCCAGTATGTCTAGTCCCAGATGCTTCATTTTCTTTTGTTGGTTTCCTAAATCTTACCCACACCTCTATAAACAGTCTCTTTATTATATTCTCTTTAATTATTCTTTTGAGTATGCCCTCAGTGTGCTGTTAGAAACTGGAAACTGTTATAAGAGGAGAGGAAATATATATTTCCATAGAAAAGGTTATGATGTAAAAAATTTTAAATGTTTGAGGTTGTTAAAGAGATGGACCCTGGAATCATCCTGGACTCTCTGGGTACAAATCCTAGCTCAACTGCTTCTGAGCAAGTTACTTAATCTTCCTAAGCTTCAGTTTCCTCACATATAAAATGGAAATACCAATACTACCTACCCCACAGCATTATTTTAAAGACTTAATGACCAAATTCATGTAAACTACTCAGCACAATGGCTGGTCGATAGCAAAGGCTTATGAACAGTATGATAACTGTTTCTGTTTAGTATCTAGAACACCTCTATTTTTCCAAAGAGCAAAATGTATGAAAGAAGTTGATGTCATGGCCTTATCTAAAACTGAACAAACAAAATGAGTAGACTTCTTACCTGCAAGCTTCTGACTCTAATTGCTGTAAGAAGAAATAACAATTAATGGAAGGATAAGTGGTCACTTTCTTAAGGAAAGATGAAAATAGATGTAAAAATACGGGATTGCTGACAGATCAGTGAGAGGATAGGAAGACCAGGCTTGGAACAGCCAGGACTGTGTCTTCTCCATAATGCAGAAGAATTCCTGGAACATTTTACCTGGCTGTTATTCTGGAATAAATGATTTCTAAACATTTCTTCTGTCTTTGAATCCCTTTGCATGTGTGTCTAGACCCTAGAAGCTACTGTCCAATTGAGGCCACGTGTCCACTCTAGGTTCATTTGGGCCAAGGGAGGAAGGCATGGAGAAGGACTCAGGATCCCTTCAGCTTACATGGTGTGAGTGGAAGAGGTAACTAAAGACTATGCACAGTGGGGGAAGAGGTAATTTCTTAAAGGAAAGAAGGGTGCTGTTAGGAGGCAAAAAATGAACCATGTCTTCTAGATACTGCTTTATAAGAATTTGCATTGTAGTGGAATGGAGTATTACCGACCTAATCACAAGAAAGAATTTCAATTATTATAGTGCAACAGAGGCAAAGGCACTGAGAGAATGCTAAACAAAATAAGATTTATGAGTTCTAATCCTTACCTGGCCTTTAGCAAACCTGGGCAAGCCTCCTTTCCATCTAAAATTACCAGGGAAATTAAATTCTCTCTAGCATTCTCTAAAAACTGCTTTCTCTGTTTTTTCCATAGAATAATCAATATTCATGAGAATTTCTTCCCGTTCTAAAATGTGTTAAGCAACTCTTACAGGAAAATTGATCTGAATTTCTTAAACCACGAACTCAACCAAAACCACAAAATACCCCACAACATCTGCAAGCTCAGTTTACCTTGTAATTCTTTATGATGGGGTCTATTTCCCTATCTAGACAGTGAGCACCTTAAGGGCAAGACCATAGCTTACTACCCTTTGGGACTCCAGGCCCAGTGCTTGGCACATGAGATTTGCCTAGCAAATGTCTGATGGTAGAAGAAGGAAACATGGGGCAGAGTAAAAAAATCACAATTCCTGTTTTTGGGTTGTGACAAAATTTTCTTTTCCTATGCTGAGTATCATGAGAGTAAATCAGTTTATTTTTGTACATCAATTCATTTCAGTTCCCCCAAATGAAATGGTATTAATAGTCAACCATGTGCTAGGTATTATGTTAGGTTATAATCATGCAATATATAGTCCTAAAGAGAAGCCACAGACTATTGGGGAGTCAAAACCTATTGATATAAATTCTGTGAGAGGTCAGAAGCCCTCTAGGTGTAAGGGTGGGATGGGTTAAGGACATCTTCAGCTAAGAGGCCATATTAATCTGAATATTGAAAGATGAATGGACTTTTTCCAGATAGATAAGTGGGAAATGTTCTATAGCTTAAGAAATAGTAATAATAACCATGGTCAATATCCACTGATTGCCAGGCGTGTTGCTAAGTGCCTCATGTAGACCATTCAAGTGTCATAACTCTCTTAAGTGGGAATCGTGCTCCTCATTCTCATTTTAGAGCTGAGGAAACTGGAGTTGAGATTAAGTTAAGTAACACGCACAAACCCACAGAGATAGAAATGGGGCTTGGATTTGAGCCCAGCAAGCATGAGAACACATTTTTAACCACCACACTATAATGTGGATGAGTTAAAACAGCTTGAAACTATCAGGATTGGGGTAAGTTACCTGCCCTTTAGCTGACATCTCCTCTGCCTCTTTTGCTATCTGCAAAGAACTACTTGGACTAAATACTAGTGAGTAATTTGGAAATTTCTGGAGACTTCATGAAGAAAGCAAGGAGAGGCTTTACATTATCTATCCCATAGCAGATCAGTTCAAAATCCCGTTCAGACTGACTCTCCTCACAAATGCCTTTTGGCCATCGACCCTCTCCATCAATCTCTCTGACTCTTGTCTCATGCAGTCCTATTATGTGGACCAAATTTGTGTGCTGCATTCAACTGTGTGCTCGGCAAAGCAAAAAACAAACAAAGCATAAAACAAAACCCTGAAATTAATTGGACCCACCTTCCTTGAGAGGTGGTTCAATGACTTTGGGATCTGGCTCCCTACCACATGCAGTTTATTAAAGCATTTCTTATAAACGTACACAGTCATCTTCCCAAGAAACGTTCTACTAAATGTAATTGCCTCCATCTCATTTCATAAAGCATATTAAATGGACAAGTTGTTTAAAAGTATCCTTTCATTGGTTGGCTTTGTCCCTTGTCTAATGGAATATGCATTGACAGAAGCCATCTGTAGTTATAAATTATTTAATGGCCTTTTTGTTCCAAAATAGCACTACTAAAAGAAAACCACCAATGCATTTGCTTTTCTTAATTAGAGCTTGCAAGGTGAGATAATAAGTGTCAGTAATTAAAGTAAATTAGTACTCTTTCCTTGGAGGAAGAGAGCTTTTATCCTACTTTTTGAAACATGGTAATCCCACTTCACAGGCGTGGGTCATTGACATTATAGTTCTGCAAGCTCAGGTCTCCTCTCAGGGATTCACTAGAGCAATTCACCTTCCTCTTTTCCTTAGGAGAAAACAATTAAAAATGAAAATAAAAATAAATTTAAAAAGCATGCTCTTTTTACGGCTTTCTAGATATTCATAGAGGCCAATTCTCATATTTATTCTCCTCAAAATTATTTGATCCTTGTTAACATAGTAATATGCATTTTCAGGATGAAAGACAACTAGGTGACTCTAATATATGGATAACTAATTTACTGGGGAAAAGTTATAATAGTTCATTCTCTAATATTTTAAAATTAAATTCTGACGGGACCTTTTAAAGAGAATTCACTACAAATATTTAACTCCTTTATTTAAAAAGAAAATTATCTAGAGACAATCAGAAATATTTATTGTGATATATATGTAGTAATTGAAGTGAAACTTAAAACACAGAGAAGTAAGCTACCCATCATCAGAGTAGTAGCCAACACTTACTGAGTAACAACTATATGCTACATGTAGTCTTGTTCACTGAATGCATAAGGCAGTCTAATCCTCACTATTCCTGGTGTATTAGAGTTCTCTAGGGTAACAGAATTACAGGAGATATTTGTAAATAGTATGAGATTTTATAAGAGTATCTCATGCAACAGTGGGGATGCACAAGTCCAAATTCTGTAGAGCAGGCTGCAAGTTGGTAACTCCAACGAAGGTTTGCAACGAATTCTCCACGACAGTCTAGCTGGCTGAAGTAGAAGTGAAAGTTATCACCTCCCCCTTAAAAGCTTTCAACTGATTGGATTAATTTCTCTCATTATGGGAATACTCCTTTTAGTTAACTGTAGGTGCAATCAGTTACAGTTGCGATCAACTCACCCATGATTCAAATCCATGAAATGACCACGCAGCAACAGTCAGGCCAGTGCTTGCTTGACCTGACAACTGGGCACCATTACCTGGTGTTCTAGTTTGCTAGCTGCTAGAATGCAATATACCAGAAATGGAATGGCTTTTAAAAACGGGAATTTAATAAGTTGCTCATTTACAGTTCTAAGGCCAAGAAAATGTCCCAATTAAAACAAGTCTATAAAAATGCCCAATCAAAGACATCCAGGGAAAGATACCTTGGTTCAAGAAGGCCGATGAAGTTCAGGGTTTTTCTCTCAAGTGGAAGGGCACATGGTGAACACAGTCAGAATTTCTCTATCATCTGGAAGGGCACGTGGCGAACACGGTGTCATCTGCTAGCTTCCTCTCCTGGCTTCCTGTTTCATGAAGCTCCCTGGGAGGCGTTTTCCTTCTTCATGTCCAGAGGTCGCTGACTGGTGGACTCTGCTTCTCGTGGCTATGTTGTTCTGCTCTGCTCTCTCTGAATCTCCTCCTTTCTCCAAAACGTTTCCTCTTTTATAGGACTCCAGAAACTAATCAAGACCCACCAAATGGGTGGAGACATGCCTCCAGCTAATCCAGTTTAACAACCACTCTTGATTAAATCACGTCTCCAGGGAGATGATCTAATTATAGTTTCAAACATTCAATACTGGATAGGGATTAGAAGAAATGGCTGCCTTTACAAAATGGGATTAGGGTTAAAACATGGCTTTTCTAGGGTGCATACATCATTTCAAACCAGCACACCTGGTCAAGTTGACACATGAACTTAACCATCACATCACACCTGGGAAGGTGGGATTATCTCTGTTTTTAAAGAAAAGGAAACAAAAATTTAGCAATATTAAGTGGTTTGCCTATGAAGTTATATCTAAATCTTTCTGGTTGTTTAGTGCAAAACCTTCTACTGCAGCTCTTACTCAAAAAGCAAAACAAATGCAAGCAGCTCTCCTTAGTACTTTATAAAATGGTAAGTGAGCAGTCATTTGTTCAATAAATATTTCATTTATAGCTGTATCCTCTACTTCATTCCAAAAAAGACTGAGAAAGCTTATCAAAGCAAATAGAGTAAACTCAATAAGCTATAAAAGAGGAAAGAAAACTAAGTAAAGGGAAAATCAAAGTAAAACACATGAATTAAGAGAGATAAAGTTACTATAAAGTATTAACAAAAGTGTTATTGCAAGCATTGCCCATAAGACTCATTTAAGGGGAATATGTCTTGTCTTTTATTCACAGGATTAAATTATATATTTCCAAGATTTCCCATGTTCTTTTGTATGTTAGCTTCACAATCACACATCTAGTCAACCATAAACTAGTGTGGAATTCAGGCTGTTTCGCTGCTTTGGTGGATTTATTAATTTTCATTTTTGTCAGTTTGTATTAAATTTATGGGACCTAAGCTATTATGGGACTTAAGCTTCTCGGCAATACCACAAACACTTTCATGTTTTAGTTTTGAACTAATTTTTATAGCATATGTCCAAATGCAGTAAAATATTCTAATAATTCCAGGAAGACAGAAGTACAAGCATCCACTGCACAAACCCAGATCATGTTGGTGGACAAAGGTAAACTGTTGGTTGTTAAGAGACCACAACAAAAGACAGATGGAAACGGCCATTTAACTGGAGGCCAAAAAAGGGGTTAAATTTAGTATATGAGCGTTGATTTTAAAAAAGGTACTGGGTAGTGTTTATTGAGGATTAAATCACATACCCCACAAAAGACATGCTCAGATCTTAATCTGTGTCCCTGTGGGCGGGAAACCATTTGTAAATAGAATATTTTGAAGATGTTATTACTAGTGAAAGTGTGACTAGAATTCAATCAGGTGGGTCTTAATCAGTAGTATGTCTAGTCCTCTTATTAAGAGAAGAAATTCAGACACAGTCACTTGGGGGAAGCCAGAAGTCAGTGGAAACCCGAAGTCAGAAAAAGTCAAAGAAAGATCGCTATGTGACAGAGAACTGCCTTCACCCGAGCATAACTGACCCCAGAAGAAAGCATGGTTTGGCTGACATCTTGATTTTAGAATTCTGGTCTTCGAAAATGTGAGATAATAAATGCTTGCAGTTAGGTCAACCCAAGATGTGGAATTTGTCCTGGCAATCCTGGAAAACTAAGACAGTGTTCAAAAGAATATGTTGTATACAAATTGAGCCTCAGAAACTTATACACAGAAACCCATGCCATAGTGTCCTGCACAGTTGCTAGAGGTGGGCTGCCAATGTGGTCAAGAAATCACAGCAAAGAGAAAAAAAGCAATTACGGGGTTTAAAATATCAAGAAATTGGGGGAAAAACAATCCATTGTCCAGGACAAGTTCTCCTGGTGCTGAGAGAGATTTTCTCAAAGGGAAAACCTGTGTGATATGAATACTTAGTTTACTCTCCTTCAAGAATTAAAAGGCTCTGGTTGGCCCGGAAAGCGCTGGGTGGCCCCACTGGGGGCAGCTGTGGGACCCTTGGTGACCTTGGCTCTCTTGCCCAGGCGACAGGGACAGCGACGAGGGGAGAGTATGCCATCCTGCCTGGCCTCTCCATGTCCAGGGCGTGTTCAGTTCCCCAAATGGAAGGGCCTCGTCTGCTCCTCCCGGCAAGGTACTTGACAGACTTCTCCTCACCGGCCATCTCACCCGGATGGCTCCTCCCTGGTCCGCGCTCACGTGACGGTGAGAAGCCAAGCTCTCCAGAGGACCAAAGACTTTCAGTCACAGAGCTTCAATAACACACTCACAAGATGAAGAATTGTGTCAAAAGCAATACATTTCCAAAACAATGGAGTTACCAGGTCAGATGTCCACAAGATTCGAGCGCTTTCTCCTTGGTTCTGTCCTGAGTCCTTAACAGCTTTCACGTGGCCCTTCCTCCTTCCTGGGAGGAGAGCAAGATGGAAAAGCCTCCAAGCAAGAAAAAGAAGCCACAGACTTCAAAGGAAGAAGTAGATGTCCAGAAGGACACACTCCAAGAAGAAAAAGTGTTGGAAAAGAAAAAGCCAAACAAAAGATCCTCTCTGGCCAGAGAGCACCGTCAAGGGCCCGGCCTGAGCCCAGGAGATGAGGAACACCTATCTGATGCCCTTGAAGCTTCATTCAAAGATGACTTCAAGGAGGTTCCTGTGTTCATTCCTTTTCAGAGAAAGAACCCCCGCGAGTGTAGTGAATGTGGGCATATCTTTAAGCATAAGACAGACCATGTTCAACATCAGTGGTTCACACCAGAGAGAAGCCCTTTAAATGTGCTCAGAGTGGAAAAACCTTCAGGCACAGCTCTGACATCACCAAACATCAGAGTCCACATTGAGAATAGTCCTTCACATGCAATGAATGTGGGAAAGCCTTCAACCGTGGTTCAAATCTCTTAAAACACAAGAAAACTCACATGGGAGAGAAGCCGTACAAGCATATGGAGCATGGGAAAACCTTCGTCTACAGCTCAGGCCTCATTTGACATCAGAAATGCCACCCGTGGAAGAAGCCCTGAACTGGGACAGCTGCCAGCTGAGGTTGGAGCATTGGTGAACACCAGAAAGTTTGTGCAAAGGGAAGTTTCCACAGGAAGCCATCACCCGTGGCCTGTTCCCCATGTAGAATCTCCCAAGCGATGAGGCCAAGGCATCCAGAAGGTTCAAACCTGATAACTACAGGGAAGCCCAGGGCTGGCAAAGACCTTTCAGGTCCACAGAATATCTGGATCAAGGCCCCTTTCTCGGTTGACTCGATCTCATGGCTCAGCTCCAGTAGTGACGAGAGACTGAACCACTGCCACTTGGCAAGGTCCCAGCTGCCCCAAGAACAGCCCTTGCAGGAGAGATGAATGGTGGAAGGAGCAGCCAGCACCATCACGGCCACCTCTTGTGTTTGTCCATCAAGCTTCCCCCCATCACTGCACCTTTTCAGGATTTCACCTGCAGGCTCTCAGCCCCCTGGGGTCCTGAGACCACCCCCACATAGCCTCACAGGATTTTTGCCCACACAGTGGGGAGTGCAGTGGAGGCCTGAGGCCCTGAGCTGGATAACATGCTTCTGGCCTGGGCCCTGGGACCCAGGTGTCCCCCAGGACTGCACCAGACCCCACTCGTCCTGTGGTCCAGACCCTAAGCTCAACTCCAAGCCCTACAAACAGGACCACACTCTGGGCCTCTGGCCATGCCTGGTGCACGTGCTGGGTCCCCAGGGGAGCTGACAGCAGCCTCCGGCCAGCTCACCTTCACACAGCCCTTCATACTCGTCAGTGGTCCATTCACAGAGGAGCCTTGGAGGATGCTGAGTCCTCACTGTCCAGCAGCTGGAGCCAGACGGTGGGTCTGCGGTGTCACGGTGACTGCCGGGCTGTGCCAGCATTCTGTATCACCAGGGTGTCTTGGGTCTTCGAACTGCTGGATGACAGAATAGCTTGCCAGAAGCCGAGGGACAAAGCATGGTCACACTGCCAAATGCCTTCCCTCCAGGCTCTGCGACGCAGCCAGCTCTGTACAGGGGCAGGTTTCATCTTGGTCTCTCCAGCTTGGGTTGTTAAAGCAGATCACCTTGGAGCAGGAAGTTCCTGCCAAAATACATATGAAGAGGAATTTTTTTAACAAGAAAAATTCCCTGAGTTCAAAGGAGGAGCAGAGGTCAAGAGGAGGAAAAAACCCACTGGGTGAGAGGAAAGCACATCTCATTTGGAGCAGGCAGGTCCTGGACTGTGACCCACACCCCGGAGCTCACTGTGTGGCTTGGCCCATCCGCCATCGTCCAGCACAGTGACTCATGCCACAGGGACGGTCAAGTGTGTGGCAGGAAATCCTTCGCAAGTACAGTATGTGGTGGGGAGGCAGGTCTGTCTGAGAGGCCCAAGGAAATAGTGAAACGTCAAAAATCCCCACAGAATGGAAAGGAAAAAGCTGCAGGGTAGCTTCTACCTAGTTCTAAACCATTTCTAAAGCTAGAAGACTCAGGGTGGGCAAATTTTCCCCACCGGCCTTTAGCCTCTCCTGTGGCTTGTCCTGACTGCCAGCTGGTGCCAGCTGCATGCTGCCCTCTCAGGGCTCAAGTGCGGGAGGCGTCATCTGTGCTCGCTGCTGTTCGCGAAGCGCGGCCCCACTGGGAAGGAACATGCTGGGTATAGGAAGAGTTCGGAAGCTTCCTCTGTTCCAAGAATGCTCGCTGGGGTGTGCCCGTTAGAGAAGCCCTTCACATAAGCTCAGTCCCCATTGGATACTGGATTTCTCATCACTGGAAGGCAGAGCCCTCTGACCCCTCCAGGATCCACCCCCAGCAGCACTGCCCCCATGGCACCACTCGGTTCACATTCTGCCAAGGCAGGCACAGGGCAGCCTTCGAATGTGACAGTGGCAGGACGATCTGTGACCGTGATGCGGCTTGGCCTTCACATGGGCATCTCAGGAACTGTCTCACGTCTGTCTCCTCCTGGCCACAATCCCAAGGCACAGGGCCTGCTGCCGGGGAGGATGCACGTCTGCCCAGGGGCCTGGTGGTCTGGGCGGGCCCTGACATCTGGGCTGCTGCCTCCTCTTGACCACAGGCCCTGCCTCTTTCCTATCTGGTCAGTCCTACCTGCCTTTCCTGGTGAGCTGCACTCCCCTGAGGTATCCCCTGGCCTCTCGGCAGCTGAAGACCCCTAATCTCTCTTTCTAGTGGCCCCTATCAGTCCTCAGTCTTGACTCTGAGCAGTGATCACTTCTTTCCTCTGCAATTGGGCTGACACATCAGGACATGCTACAGAGGAAGAAGGGGAATTAGGGGGATGGGGACAAGGTCCTGAGATCCAGCCCACCTACGCACCAGGGAGAAAGCCCTGATGCCACTGCCCAGAGACATTGGAGGCTATGGCCCCTGGGATTGCAGCACTGGAAACCCCCAGGTGCTAAGGAGTCTCAAAGAGGACACCCATTGTATGGTCTCACTGATATGAACTGACATTAGTGAATAAACTTGGAATATTTCGTTGGTAACAGAGACCATCAGGAGATAGAAATAGGGTAAGATATTGGGTAATTGGAGCTGAAGGGTTACAGACTGTGCAACAGGACTGGATACAAAAACTCAGAAATGGGCAGCACAATACTACCTAACTGTAATACAATTATGTTAAAACACTGAATGAAGCTGCATGTGAGAATGATAGAGGGAGGAGGGCTGGGGACATAAATGAAATCAGAAGGAAAGATAGATGTTAAAGATTGAGATGATATAATCTAGGAGTGCCTAGAGTGTATAATAATAGTGAAATGTACAACGTACAAATTTTAAAAATGTTTTTGCATGAGGAAGAACAAAGGAATGTTGTTATTACAGGGTAATGAAAATAGATGGTAATTAATATTTTAAAATGTCACCTTATGTGTGAGACTAAAATAAAAAACGTTTATTTGTTACAAAATTTATATTTTGACTAGTACATTTCATAATTTAATTTATGTAGATAGTTTGAACGCCATAAGTACTTGGAATCTCAGGTAGGACATGAGATTTTGTTGGTTTGTCCAGAGTGATGCCCTGATGAATCCCAGAGTGATTTGATCAGTAAGTGGAAAAGTATTTGCAAAGCCCCCTTCAGGGAATGGTGAGAACAGGGAGAAATTCAACTTCCCCAAGTTGAATTCTTGATATTCTCACAAACAGTGTGGACAACCAAAGCTATAGGCTGAGCCCCCAGTCTTGGGTCTGTTCATATGAAACTTAACCCCACAAAGGATAGGTCATGTCTACTTAAAATTTAGGCCTAAGAGTCACCCCCAAGAGAGCCTCTTTTGTTGCTCAGATGTGGTCTCTCTCTCCAGCCAACATGACGAGCAGTCTCACCACCCTCCCCCTCTCTGCGTGGAATGTGACTCCCAGGGGTGTGGACCTTCCTGGCAACGTGGGACAGAGATCCTGGAATGAGCTGAGACTCAGCATCAAAGAACTGAGAAAAACCCTAGAATGAGCTGAGATTTAACATCAAGGGATTGAGAGAACCTTCTCGACCAAAAGGGGGAAGAGTGAAATGAGACAAAGTGTCAATGGCTGAGAGATTCCAAACAGTCAAGAGATTATCCTGGAGGTTATTCTTATGCATTAAGTAGATATCATCTTGTTATTCAAGATGTAATGGAGAGGCTGGAGGGAACTGCCTGAAAATGTAGAGCTGTGTTCCAGTAGCCATGTTTCTTGATGATGATTGAACAATGATATAGCTTTCACAATGTGACTGTGTGATTGTGAAGACCTGCGTCTGATGCTCCTTTTATCTACCATATCAACAGACGAGTAGAACATATGGAATAAAAATAAATAATAGGGGGAACAAATGTTAAAATAAATTTAGTTTGAAATGCTAGTGATAAATGAAAGTGGGGGGGTAAGGGATATTGTATGTATAATCTTTTTTTTTCTGTTATTGTTTTATTTCTTTTTCTGTTGTCTTTTTATTTCTTTTTCTAAATTGATGCAAATGTTCTAAGAGAAAATGAATATGCAACTATGTGACAATATTAAGAATTACGGATTATGTATGTAGAATGGAATGATATGTTAAAGTTTTTGCTTGTTTGTTGTTAATTTTTTTAATTAATAAATAAAAAAAAAAAAGAGGACACCCATGGCCCAGGACAGCCAGGACGCGTCAAGGAGGTGTCTACAAGGTCCACAGGGGACAAAGGGGTGGGGTGGGGCGCCAGGCTGGCTCAGAGCCCAATGCCAGTGTCAGGAACCTTGCTACATGCATTGGGCGCTGTCTGAGGTGGGGGGATAGCCCCGGGGGCACCTGTCAGTGCCTGCTAGAACTCCTGTGCTGCTGGAGGGTGCTGCCTGCACTTAAGGTTTGCTCTTCAGATACTACAGCTTCCTGCTCAGGGAGCAATGTGCTCACCTGGACCCACACACCCTAGAGTCCAGGCAGGATTTACGCAGGTGAAGATGGGCAGAGCGGGGATCAGAGCATGCCTGAGGCTCCTACATCCCAGCCACCCCCACCCTAGGGGCCAGCCCAGCCCGACAGTGTCACCACCATGGCGCCAGTGCTCCCATGGCCTCACTGCCTCCCGCTTGGCAGGTGGTCTGTGCTTTCTGATTTCCTAACTGTGAGTCGCCTCTTTGTATATTGTCTTTTCCCCTGGGCAGCTGCACATGCCAGTAGCACCTTCTCTCTGCGGAAAGTGTGTTTTGCCTGCCTACCTGCGTAAATCCAGCATCTTCTGTTTGTGGCAGCTATCTGCCCTGGTCTAGTATTTTGTATTGTCCCCAAATTTAATTTTCCAACTAGTCAAATTTGTTGAACTCTCACTTTATGGTATCTTCACTTCTGTCAGTCCTTAAAAACTATTCATTTAGAAAGAATATTCATATTGTTTTCAACCAGTTTTCTGTATGTATTTTTAGTCTGTTTTTATTTTATGATGCCTTATTCCACACAGATAGCTGCAGTTTCCCAGGTTACTTTCCAGCCCCCATGACATTTATTATAGTGTTTCCTATGCTGCTGTTTGTCGAGTATTTTCTTATATAATAAATATTTATTTCCAAAAAAAAAAAGAATAGGTTGCCATTTGGGAAAAGTTTCCTCAATGTTGATAATTATTTTCTCTTCTCCACGACCTCTTTAATAAAGTTGGAATAGAAATTCATCAGATGACAAGATTGACTTCTAATCTATTCAAGATTCTGGGGGACAAGCTTGTAATAAGTAAGTTTTTTTTTTTTTTAATTGTACTCAAGCTTAGCATGGCTCACAAGAAAATTGACACATATGAGGAAGTGATGGTAACACAATCAAGGAAGAAAAGACATGGGATTTTAATTTCAATTCTGCCTATGTATCGGGTATTACTAAGGGACTTTCAGATGCCGCTTTGGTTCTGCAGTAGGGAAACCCTCAATAAAGGAGACCATTTTATTATTATTATTATCATTGAGGTTCTTCATATTTTTCTAGTACATTATTACCACTCTTCTCAGTTTGATCTTTTTTTTTTTTTTCCATTGAAACAGTAAGAAAAAAATAACTAGAATTTTGGTGTTTTAGAAACCATAGATAACTATCTGGGTTTAGCAAATTCAACAAATAAACTCAATCTAAAACCATGTAAATTTCATGGAAAACTAAATATATTTCTGACTTAGTTATACTTCACTCATTGAAATGTCAGGTGGAAGAAAATACTTGATATCCAGAAAACCTATGAACCACTTTTTAAATCATCCTTTTTATTTGATCTGAGAAGTTGATTTTCATGGGTCATAAATAAAGTTTATGAAAACTTTGATGAAGTCTATCAAAGTTTGTTATAATTTATACCACCAATATTTCCAAACAGATTTGATATGGCTTAAAATGGAAACTAAATTCAATAGGGTAGTTAAGAAAAAATTCAATAGGGTAGTTAAAAATAAAGGTAAAAAAGAAAATTAGCCATAGGGGAAGAATTGGAAAACACATTTAATTTGCACTGAACTCCCTGCTCACCAAAGCAAAAGGCAAACCATATGGTCTATTTAAATTGGAAGCAAAACCCGATACCTTGTTCTACCAATGTCTTGGGTAATGTGCATATCACATTACAAAATTTAAAGTAACCACCAAATTGGCGACATTTTGTTCAGTAGTAGTTCCTAAAATAAATAAAATTGAGCCTTCCTGTAAAATATTTCTTAAAAATAATTTCATCCCTGACTTTTGGAATCATGTGAGAAAACTTCTGTTTTCCCACTATGAACAACTAAATTAAAATGGGGTACTCTTGGTAATTACCTGTTTAATTTTTTATTTGGACAGCCAGACTTTTAAAATGTAGGCTTCCTTGAAAACTTTTTTTGGAGGGAGGTGGCGAGTAAACTACTTCTCTTCTAACAACGATTTGTCCCTGAGTTTTCCTTTGACACTGGTTGAAAAAACATTTTGTTTTTATTTCCTAATTAAAAAATAATGTGCCTTCATTACATAAAAGTTAAGAATGCCTATGTAAACAAAACAAGCAAACAAACCTCATATTACCTGCCTGTCAATAACCATTGTAAACATCTTGCTATCTTTCTCAAACTTTGTGAGTGTATGCATTTATTTGGTAGCATAAAGTATTGTATTTGCTGAAACTAATGGAACTGAATTGAGACTATTGAGACTGAAATCAACTGCAGAGGTCCCAGATTAAATATTGTTATATTTTATTTGCTACTGCTCATGGGATTCATATATAGCTTAAGAAATTTGACAAACTATGAACTCATGTTGGTAAGGGGAAATAGTGATTTGGATTACTTATTGGTAAAGAAGAAACTGTTGCTTTGGAATTAATAACATAGGAAAATAACTGGGTTAACCTTTTTCCAGTTTTTTAAACATAACTTTCTTGGTGTGGTCTTTCTCTGGTCTTTCTGTCGCTAACCTTCCTTTCCTTTGATGCTCCCTTGATTAATCAAGGTTCTCCAGAGAAACAAAACTGACAGATTTTAAATATATATATAATATTAAAAATTTATTTCTATTATAGGTTTTGGCTCGTACAACCATGGAGATTGATAAATCCAAGTTACACAGGGCAGGGTGCAAGTTGGAAACTCTGATAAAGGTGACCTTGAATTCTGCAGAGGCAGGCTGGGTGAAGTAGAGATAGAAACTCTTCTTTCAGAATTCTTTTTTCTTTCAATTTTCCCTTTAAGGCCTTTGACTTATTGGATGACATGGCTCCCTTCATTGTTAAAAGCAATCTCCTTTATTGATTGTAGATGTAGTCAGCTGTAGACACAATCAAGTGACTAATAATTTAAATCCATCTATGAAATATCTTCACTGTACTTGTTTACCCAAACCAGTGGGCACCATAATTTAGCCAAGTTGACACATGAAACTAGCCATCACACTCTACATCCTCATCCCCTACTGTGATGGTCAGGTTCATATGTCAACTTGGCCAGGTGGCGATGTCTGGTTGTCTGGTCAGGCAAGTGCTGGCCTGTCTGTTGCTGTGAGGACATTTCATGGACTTAAATCATGACCATGTTGGCTACATCCACAGCTGATTGCATTTGCAATCAGCTAATGGGAGTGTCTTCTGCAATAAGTGATACTTAATCTAATCACTGGAAGGCTTTTAAGGAAGATTCAGAAGAGACAATCACTCTTTCTGCTTCAGTCAGCCAGCCTCTCTTGAGAGTTCATTGAGGACCTTCATTGGAGCTGCCAGCTCATGGCCTGCCCTACAGATCTGGTACTCCTATATCACCATGGTTATGTGAGACACTTTTAAAAAGTGTGTATTTACAGATATCTCCTGCTGATTTTGTTTCTCTAGAGACCTGCTTTATATTTTTCCCTAGCAGATCACCTTCTAACTTCCTATATAATTTGTTTACCTTTTTTTTTAACTTATCTATTTTCTCACCAACAGAATATAAATCCACAAGGGCTGTCGTTATTTTCCATTTCTGTTTTGTTCACTGACATATCTAGACAGAGACATTTCCCAAGACATGGATCAGTTCAATACTATCCTCATGATATTTGACAATTCTGAAATAGACCAACAAAGAAAAGTCACCAGACATTCAGGGGCTGCAAATACATGGCATGCACACCATCACCACTTTTATGGAGAGAGTTGGTACATGGTATGCTATGGGACACACACCCATATACTATAGAAGATTTCAGCAAGTGACTGTTTTATTACTTACACAGTACAAATCATCCAAAAGAGCATGGGAAAAGACTCCACTTTGGCCAGACCCTTGGAGAGGTCAAATGCTTGGCCAGTCTCAGTGTATGGTAGCTCCAGATGCCTCTCTTCAGGTCTGAGATGAGGGACACCTGTACTGACTGATTGCTGAGTTTTTATACACTCCAAGGGTTGTGGGCTATACCCATGAGCAATCTTAGTGCCTTGGTTAATTAAAATTTTGTTCAAAAATCTATTGTGATGATGAATGCATAGCTATATAATGATTCTGTGAACCACTGATTGTAAAAATTGAAAAAAATAAAAGAATGCAGATAGGAATAAATGATTCTATATGAAAATGGAAAAAAATTTCTAGAATTTGAAAAAAAAGATTTAATGGCTCCCCTGACTGCCTGCAATCTCTTGAAAAATAGAAACACACTAAATACTTCATGCAAACCAGCAGAAATGGAAACATAAACACCTGCACACAAATAAGCAAAAGGGGAAATGGAGGTGGATAGGTGAGGGCTGAGAGATGGCTGCTGAGTGCAACCTTGAGTTTCCCAATAACTTCCCCTTTCCATTTTTATGGGAGACATCATCAGTCAATTACAACACTCTTTCCTATTGAAATTAGCCACAGCCACATAATCATGGTCAAAATAATCTTCTAGACAAACACTACCAATTGAAAAGAGTTTGCACTCATTTTCCATCTGGATCTAGAAAGTGGATACATATTTCAAGGTTGTCTTACCTGCAGTTCTAGGAATTTTCATCTATTAACACTGTCTTGTGTTTGTTCATTCATTAATACATCCACCAAACTTTTACCCAATACCTACTGGGTTACATTACTTGTATGAACATTGGAGATACAAACATCAATTGGACATGTTTCTTACCCCCAGATTTAAGAGGGTGGAAGAAATAAGGAATATGTATTCACCCATTCATTCATGCTTTCAAAAATATTGATTTAGTGCCAGCTATGTGTCAGACATTATTCTAGGAATACAGACATGCTGTGATATAAACATATAATTATACTATATATAACAAATATGATAGTAGTTCGAGGTACCATAGGCATACATTGGTGAGAGTGGATGGAGAAGTAAGAGAATGCCAATGAAAGAGGTGATACTTAAACAGTCTTGAAAGATGTAAAATTGTTCCTCTGAATATGAACTTTCATGACAATTTCAAGAAAGGACAATGATAATAATACTACTATTTCATTTATTCAGTGCTTGCAATATTCTGTACACTTTATCTATGTTGTCACATTTAATCCTCACAGTAGGGCTTCTTAAATATTCTATTCTATGATATAACCAAGGTTACTAATCTCAGATGTGGCAGAGTGGATTTGAACCCCAGTTTTTGTTTTTTCCCACTATATCATTTTGTATGGCTGGGAGGAATGATACAAATAAATATTAGGAGATGAAACTGAAAAAGTTTCTAAAGGGCTTTGTGAATCTTGATGACCTTTGGACTTTATCTTCTGAGCTTTGGAGAGTTATTAAAGATTTAACCAGAAGAATCATGTAAACAGTTTTGATGTTTAGAAAAATAAAATTATACAGGTTAAAGGCAAAAGTGACAACAAGAAGACCAGTTAAAAGCCTATTTCCATAATCGGAGGGCAAGAGGAAGGAGGACTGATTAACGGACAATTAGAATGAGGAGGAAAAGCTCCAGATTAGAATCGCAAGGTCTTGGGGATTGAATTGATGTAAGGAGAGGAAGAGGGGGAACTGAATATGATTCCCAGTTCCTGACTGGGCAACTAAGTGTATGTGGGAGAAGGAATATAAGAGAAGGAGGAAGAGCTTGGCTTAAGAGAAGGCAAAACTTAGATTTGGGTTGTATGGAAATTGAGATGCTCATGGATGTCCCATGGACACATCTGGTAGTTGGTCTGATGGCTGAGTCCAGGGCTCAGCCAAGGAGTCTGAGTAAAGGATAGGTGTGAGTGTTGCCAGCATTGGATTGAATTTGCAGTATAAGTATGGCAGACAGAATAATGGTCTCCTCAAAGGTATCTAGGCCTAATCCCTGCAACCTTGAATTTATTGTGTCACATGACAAAGGAGAATAAAGGTTGCAGATGAAATTAAATTAGCTAATCAGCAATTTTCCTGGGTGATCCACATGGATACAATGTAATCACAGGGTCTGTGAAAGTAGAAGAGGGAGGCAGAAGAGGAGTCAGAGTCAGAGGAAGATGTGACTCGGAAAAAAGGCCCAAAGAAATGCAATGTTGCTGCCTTTGAAGATGGAAGAAGGGTCCATGAGCCAAAGAATATGGGCAAGCTCAGAAGCAGAAAAGGCAAAGAAAGGGATTTTTAGCTCAGTAAAACCCATGTCAAACTTCTAGCCTACAGAACTATAAGATAGTAAATTTGTGTGGTTTTAAGCCACTAAGTTTGTGAGAATTTGTTACAGCAGCAATGGAAAACTAATACAGGAAGAGAATGGGAGTTGTATGTGGAGTGAGGAGAAAGGAAGGCTGGGGAACATCAGGGGAAGAACATACAGAAAGTAGAGAGGAAGCAATCAGAACAGCAGAGCAAGAAAACAGTGTTTCCACAGACAGAGAGAGGAGAGAGTTTCAAGAGGTCAGGCTGGAAAATGTTTTAGAGAGATTAAGATAAAGCCTGGAAAACAACCTTTGGACTTGGGTACTGATTATTTTTAAGGGAGCAGCTTCACTGTCTGGAGAAAAATGTTTTTTTTTTCTTTCCTATAGCTGAGCAATCAGAATCCACACACAGTGCAGAATATTCTTTTGAGAGGCATAATAATGAAGAGAAATATTTGAAACTGGAGAAGCAGTGAAAACTCATCATCCTCAAGAATCTTATCTTTTAATGAAGGATATAAATAATAAAAACAGGCAATTAAAATCCAAGGTAATAAATGCTATGAGAGTGTTCTAGTTTGCTAACTGCCAGTATGCAATATACCAGAAACAGAATGGCTTTTAAAAAGGGGAATTTAATAAGTTACTAGTTACTAATTTAAATATCCCAATTAAAACAAGTCTATAGAAATGTCCAATCTAAGGCATCCAGGGAAAGATACCTTGGTTCAAGAAGGCTGATGAAGTTCAGGGTTTCTCTCTCAAGTGTAAAGGCACATGGTCAACACAGTCAGAGTTTCTCATCTGGAAGGGCACATGGTGAACACGGCATCATCTGCTAGATTCTTCTCCTAGCTTCCTGTTTCATGAAGCTCCCCAGGAGGCATTTTCCTTCTTCATCTCCAAAGGTCGCTGGCTGGTGGACTTTGCTTCTTGTGGCTATGTTGTTCTACTCTGCTCTCTCTGAATCTCTTTCATTCTCCAAAATATTTCCTCTTTTATAGGACTCCAAAAACTTATCAAGACCCACCCAAATGGGTGGAGACATGTTGTCACTTAATCCAGTTTAACAACCACTCTTGATTAAATCACATCTTCAGGGAGATGATCTGATTACAGTTTCAAACATACAGTATTGAATAGGGATTATTCTGCCTTTACAAAATGGGATTTTATTAAAACATAGCTTTTCTAGGGGACATGCATCCTTTCAAACCAGCACAGAGAGTTAGAATAGAATGTTGTTGGAGAACAGAGGCGATGTAACTCATTCAGTCTAGACTTGGGGATTAGCTATTTCTGGAAATGTAGCTAGCTGAGGTTAGCCAGGTGAAGAAGGGGAGCACTGCTTTGAAGGGAAGAAACAAGATGTCCAAGTCTCCATAAGTGAGTGAAAGCAGGGTATCTGGGGAGCTCTCCAGACTTTGGATGGCTAAAGTGTAGAGTGTGAGGGTAGAGATGAGGCATGTGAAAGATGAGACGGAGAGAGTAAGCAGAGACCAGTCACAAGAAGTTTTACAAAACAAGTTAAAGAATTCTGAATTTTATCCTGGGGCAATAGAGCCTTCCAAGCATTTAAAGCAAGAAAGTGATACTATTGAACTTACATTTTAGAAAGATGGCTTTGGATTAGGGATGGGATTAGGAGTGGGGGTGATAAACAAGAGTTAGAGAGATCAATCAGTGGGCTGCAGCAATCATCCATGAAACAGTTGATGGTTGTGAACACAAAGATAATGATAGTGGGAGTGAAGAAAATTGGGCTGTCCAAAAGGTAATTAGGAAGATAGAGTATTGATTGATAGAATGTGTGTGCTAGGGGTTAGGCAGGTGATAAAATCAAATAAGATTGACAATTATTTGGGGGAAATTATGAGAGTTCTCATTTGGACATTTTGTTTTGATATGATTTGAAATGTCAGTTCAATATGTCCAAGAAGCCAGTGGAACAAAATCTTGCTTGAGTAATGAATATACAGGTAATAATTCAAAACATTTGAGATGCTGACATCACTCAGGGAGAGCGTATCGAGTAAGAAAAGAAGAGTGCTGAGGACAGAACCCTGAGTAGCAATGAGATTTAAGAGATGAGCAGAGCCCTTCAAAGAGACTGAGAAGTAGTTGTAGTAGGAGGAGAAGCAAAAGTGGAGCATCACAGAAGGAAAGGAAAAGAGTGTTTTAGGGAGAGGGTTAGTAATATAAATGTAGAGAGAGGAAGTAAAAGAAGAATTAAACAGCTGTTACTAATTATCACTTGCCTTTGGCCAGGGCATTATCCATTCCTATTTCAGTTATTTTTTGCCTGGTTTGAAACAGTAGACCTCTTCATAGTTTAAAATTAATCTTTACATGGGATAACATGGATTTGAAGAGGTGGAATAAAGAATAAGTGAACTAGAAGATAGGACAATTGAATTCAAGTGCACAAAAGAGCAAATGGCAAGAAAGATGGAAAAAATGGAATGGGATTTCAGGGAAATGATTGACAACACAAAGAACACAAATCTAAGAATCATTGGTGTCCCAGAAGGATAAGAGTAAAGGTCTAGGAAGGTTAGTTGAAGAGATAATGGGGGAAATCTTCCCAATTATTAAAAAAACACATAAATATGCAAATAAAAGAAGCCCAATGAAGCCCAAATAGAATAAATCCAAATAGGCCTAATCCAGGACACACTAATCAGATTGTCAAAGGTAGAAGAGAAGCAGAAAGTCCTGAAAGCAGAAAAAGAAAAGTGATTTACTACATATAAGGAAACCACACAAGACTGAGTTCAGACTACTCAACAGGCACGATGGAGGTGAGAAAGCAGTAGTATGATATATTTAATATCCTGAATGAGAAAAACTTCCCACGAAGAATTCTTTATCCAGCTAAGTTGTCCTTCAAAACTGAGTGGAAAAATTGCCTGAGTAAAATCTCAGACAAACAAAGGCTAAGAAAATTTGTTAACAAGAGACCTGCCATACAAGAAATACTAAATGGAGTTCTCTCAGCTGAAAAAATGGGGCAAGAAAGGGAAGTCTGGAGGAGAGCACAGAATTAAAAAATATCAGTAAGTTTAACTTAAAAGATAAAAAATGAGAGAGGGAAAAGAATATATAGATCTGAGAATAAAAACTAAAGGATAAGATGGTAGACTCAAGAACTGCTCTTATAGTAGTAACTTTGAATGTTAACAGACTAAACTCACCAATTAAAATACAGACTGGCAGGTTGAATTAAAGACATGATCCATCTATATGCTGCTTACAAGAGACTCATCTTAGGCCAAAGGATACAGATAGATTGAAAGTGAAAGGATGGAAAAAGATCTTTTATACAAGCTGTAATCAAAAGAAAGCATGAGTAGCTATACTAATATCAGATAAAAGACTTTAAATGTAAAGATGTTATAAGAGACAAAAAAGGCAGTACATATTAATAACAGAGACAAATGGCCAAGAAGAAATAGCAATAATAAATACCTATGCTCCCAATCAGGAAACACTAAAGTACATGAAGCAAACATTAGCAAAACTGAAGAAAGCAATAGACATTTCAACATTAACATTAACAGTCGGAAACTTCAATTCACCCCTTTCTTGTAGATAGAACAACCAGACAAAGGATCAACAAGGAAATAGAGAACTTAAACAATGTGATAATTGAATTACACATAATAGACACATATAGAGCATTACACTCCTAAACACCAAGACATACATTCTTCTTTAGTATTCATGAAACAGTCTCCAGGATAGATCATATGCAGGAACACAAAATAAGTCTTTATAAATTTAATAAGATTAAAATTATTCAAAGCACATTCTCTGACCACAATGGAATAAAGCTGGCAATTAACCACAAAAGAACCAGAACCTTCACAAATATATGGACATTAAACAACACACTCTTAAATAATCAGTGAGTCAAAGAAGAAATTGCTAGAGAAATTGGTGAATATGTGGGGATGAATGAAAATGAAAATACAACATACCAGAATTTATGGAATGCAGCATAGGCGGTGCTGAGAGGGAAATTTATTGTGCTAAGTACCTATATTAAAAAGATAAATGAGCAAAAATCAAGGACTGAAGTGCTCACATGAGGTACTAGAGAAAGAGTAGCAAACTAATCATAAAGCAAATAGAAGAAAAGAAATAAAGATTAAAACAGAAATAAATGAGCTGAAGAACAACAACAAAAAACAATAGAAAGAATCAACAAAATCTAAAGTTATTTTTTTGAGAAAATTAATAAAATGAATGGCCCCCTTGCTAGGCTGACAAAGAAAAAAAGAAAGAGAATGCAAATAAACCTAATCAGAAATGAAAGGGAGGTTGTTATGTACCCTGAAGAAATTTTTAAAATTATATGTGGACACTATGAACAATCATATGTCAATAACCAGACCACTTAGATAAAATGGACAAATTCCTAGAAAAACACAAACTACCTATAAGGACTTGAGAAGAAAGAAAAGATCTTAACAAATGCATTATAAGTAGAGACTCAATCAGTCATCAAAAATCTTCCTATAAAGAAAAGCCAGTGCCAGATTGCTTCACAGGGGGATTTTAACAACTATTCAAAAAATAAATAACATGAATCCTCCTCAAACTCTTCCAAAAAATTAAGCAAAATGGAATGCTTCATTTTATGAAGCTAACATCACTCTAATACCAAAATTGAATAAAGATGCTACATAAAGGAAAACTATAGGCTAATTTCCCTAATGAACGTAGATATAAAAATTCTCAACAAAATATTAACAAATCAAATCCAACAGCATATTAAAAGAATTATGCATCATAATCAAGTGGAGCCTAGGTGAGAAAGTAACAATGCAAAAATGCTTGTCGTTTGGACATTTTTGTTGAATTAAGGAATGCAAGGGTGGTTCAACATAAGAAAACCAATCAATGTAATATCGCACATTAACAAATCAAAAGGAAAACAAAATTACAAGATCATATTGGTCAATGCTGAAAAAACATTTGAAAAATTCAGCATCTTTTCTGAAAATGAAAACAAAACCAAAACAACACTTCAAAAGGGGGGAATTGAGGAAAACTTCCTCAATCTCATAAAAAGCATATAAGAAAAACCCATAGCCAGCATCATACTTAATGGTGAGAGATTGAAAGCCTTCCCCCTAAGATCGGGAGTGAGACAAGCATGCTCATTGTCACCACTATTATTCAACATTGTACTAGAAGTTCTAGTTAGAGCTGTCATGCAGGAGAAAGGAATAAGAGGCATCCTAATATGAAAGGAGGAAGTAAAACTTTCATTATTTGCAGGTGACAGGATACATGGAAAATCCTAAGAAATCTATGACAAAGACACTTGAGCTAATAAATGATTTCAGCAAAGTGGCGCAACACAAGATCAATGTACAAAAATCAGTAATGTATCTATACACAAGCAATGACCTAACTGAGGAGGCAATTAAGGAAAAAATTCCATTCAAAATAGCAACCAAAAGAATCAAGTATCAAGGAATAAACCTAGCCTGGGATGTTAAAGGCCTGTACACAGAAAACTACATAACATTGCTAAAAGAAGTCAAAGAAGATCTAAATAGTTTCGTAGAACGGCATTCTGTACTCATGGATAGGAAGGTTGACTGTTGCTGAGATGGCAATTCTGCCCAAAAAATATCTATCAATTTAATGCAATACTAATCAAAATTCTAACAACCTACTTTGGTGGCTTAGGAAAGCCAGTTGTCTAATTTATTTGGAAGGCAAAGGGACCTTCAGTGGCTAAAAATATCCTAAAAACTAGAGCAAAGTGGGAGGATTAACACTCCCTAACTTTAAAGCTTATTATAAAGCCACAGTGGTCAAAACAGCATAATACTGGCTCAAAGATACAAATATTGACCAATGGAATAAAATTGAGAGTGTGGATGGACATAGACCACCAAATCTATGGCCAATTGATCTTCAACAAGGCCCCCCAAATCCACTGAGCTGGGACAGAATAGTCTTTTTCACTAAATGGGCATGGGAGAACTGGATATCAATTGGCAAAAGAATTAAAGGGGTCTCCTACATTACACTCCATACAAAAGTTAAGTCAAAATGGATCAAAGACCTATATATATAAGTAACAGTACCATAACCCTACGGATGAAGGTGAGAAAGTAACATAATGCAAAAATGCTTGTCGTTTGGACATTTTTGTTGAATTAAGAGTTCACGCTGAATTTCATCTTCATCAAATGATTACCAGTAAGTATACTTTTATCTATATTATGGGTTGAGCCTTTAATATATCTTTTAAAAAATGACAAATGATATTTTTGCTTATTATCTTACAATTTTTCACCATACCTTTAAGCATTATGATTACCTACTCCTATATTAATAACCTTGTAGTTATTCTCATCCAATATAAGGTATAAGTTGTTTTTTCTTCCATGGGTTGGAGGACAATCGGAAAGGACAGTACATTTTATGCTTTCAAGAATAGAGAGTAAAACCTAACCTGTTGCTGTTTGATTCTTCTCTGCCACTCACGTGATTATTAGCCAAGGAATTTAACTGGTATTTTTTTTAAAGTTCAAATAAGCAAGGAATAATTCTGAGCAACTTCAAGATCCATGCCTGAAAAGTCTAAGCATTATCCCTTCTCAGCAGGCCCAACCCTAGATTTGTGGGCTTGGAGAAAAAGTACAAATGGAGGACCACATATCAGGAATTTAAATATATGAATTATCCATCAAGGAAACAAACTGTTAAATAATATAAACTCTGATCTTCTCCCATGACAAATATAGCTTCATAATAACTTGGAAGGCTAGGTTAAAATTCTTAGACTCCTCTGTGATCTGCCCCAGAATGTAGTAGCTTGCCCACCTCCTTTTCTCACCTCAGCTCTATCCTGTAGTGCCCAGGCCTGGTGGGTAACCACATGCCTGACCACCTTACTTAAGGCAATAAACAAGCAAGCAAGACAGCTGGCTTTGTCCACTCCCTTGGCCTTGGGGTTGCATATGCCTATGGAGATGTTCTACCTCAGAAAGAAGAACTTGGAAAGAATCTTGCTGGGTCTTGGAAAAGGGTTTGGGCCATTTTGGCAGGGAAGTGTGGGGTCCTGGGTTTCCTGAGTGTGGTCTAGGACTGGTGGCATGAGCTCTGGGGTTGCGTGCTCTATTTCTTCATAGACTCCTTGGATCTGGGTGTGTAGCTGTAGGAGGAACAGATTGGGCTCCTCTAAAATATGGGGCCAAAGGCATGGATTGCACTCCCCTGATCTAAGGATGGTTCTACTTCTCTGTTCTGCATGACCATAGTGGAGACAGAGTAGTGCTGGTCATTCACATGGTAAGTGCTGGTAGGTGAAAATCAAGGCAAGGCACTTCCAGCTATCAAATATAAAAGATTATCTAAGAAAACCTATTGTGGGTTGAAGTTTCTGGAAAGATTTCCAGCAGGTTCTTGGAACACTGTCACCCTTCTCTTTGTATTGACTTTCCTTAGCCCAGGGATCACCCATCAAACTGAAATACTGACATAATTGTCTGAATGATTCCACCTTTTTGCGCTTTCTTAGCTTCAGTTATCTTGATAATTCAAGAGAACATAATTCTTAAGTCTGAATTATCCAGATACTTGCTGTCTAATTTTTTTTTCTTTGAGGATATAAACTTGGTTTGCTAACTGGAGCTGTGAATTCATAATTTTTTCTAGCCTTAGAATTTAAAAGAAAATGTTTTCCAATAGTAAGCTCAGGCTGTATTTGTCACCATGAAAAAAAAGGGATCGTGTAAATGGAATTAGAAAGAGACATATTAAAAGTTTTTTCTGACATAATGTTTCTTGAGAAATATGACTTGAAGTCTAAAAATAGAATTTATCCCCCTTATTAAAGTCATTGCTGATTTCATCCCTAGAGGAAAATTAAGCTCCTGTGTGCTATTTAAGTTTAAAATATAACTAAAAGGCAAACAATCAATGTATATTATTGCGTTTTATCGAACAGCTAACTTGAAGACAGTTTGAAAGCAAATTAGAAAATATTTGCTTATGCAACATAGCCTTTTTAAAAGTTATTTTTAAAGACTGAGGAATTAGGCACCTGTCGTTTTCTCCAGCTGGTGTAGATGTTAAAAATGACTGTCACTTTTCCTCCCTCTGCTTTATTTTGCACCTGCTACTCCTTGAGTTATGAGCATTTCACACATGGTAATTTAATAAGGTTAGAGCACATGGCAGTGTAATAGATGTTATCCCAGAGGGGTTAAAGCAGTTTTATAAGATCTTGAGGGAGAAGCATTAAATGGAAACCTTGAGAGTAAATGTTTTGTACTTTGTAGATATCACATTTTTCTAATAAAAAAATTTTAAAGGAGTGAAGATGGGACCTTTAGCCACAAACCCCAAACAAAATGATTGGACTATTTTAACAGTCAACTTACTTATATGGTGGTGACATTTAAAAGTTTTAAAAATACTTTTTGTTGCCCAGTGTAACAAATGAAGAATTATACAAACTATGTATTGAGATCTGTACTAAATACAGTAATCACTAATCATGTGTGTGTGACTAGGTAAATTCAAATTTAAATTAAATATTAAAATTTTAATTGCTCAGTTGCACTAGCCAACATATGTCTAGTAGCTACCACATAGAACATTGCAGATAAAGCTTTCCATGGTCACAGAAAATTCTATTGGACAACACTCTGTGAATTCCTGCTCTTAGGCAAACTTGGCATTAACAATCACAAGAATATAGCACATTTCCTTTAAAGAGTGATTGTGATGTTCCAGCATCATTTTAGCTACAAAAGCATAGGTCAAAGTCCGAGCGGCTGGCTTCTAGAATCTGAGCGACCTTTGCTAAAGAAAGGAGGAGCAAGTAGATCTGAAGATTGCAACCTCAGGAAGAAGTTTTTTCAGCTTCTGAAAATGTATAGGCAGGCAGGCACTTTTCAGAGGTTTTCTAATCCTGCATATTAATACAGAGGTCACTTTTTGGGGGATGGGGAGAGCTAACTATCACTTTGACTAGTATTAAATCTCAAATTCTGCTTCTGTTCTGAAAAAAATAAGGATACCTTGTAGCATCCTTAGATGATAAAGTAAACTTACTTTACGAACTTGTCTGTCAATTAGTCCTATCATTTAGGATATATAGTAAAAGACTGTACTGAAATCTTGGGTCATGGATTTGTAAAGGAGGAGGGAATCATTGTAGGATCGAAAATTACTAAACAGGATTTGAGAGAGTTTATTTTTAAGTAACAACTTGAAATGTCACTTTAAATTTTACCCTTGAAAACATACGCTGAGAAGAATCAGGGGCTACTAGAATTTTCTAATAGGCCAGATTATCAACAGAAGTGAAATGGTTCAAGCCTCAAATGCAATGATTTACACAAACTGAAGGAAATAACTTTTACCTTACGTTGCTTGAATAGTTTATACTGAAATTTTCCTGGTCCTATCCGAATTTTCTTAGTTCTCCACTTCATTTTTTCGATAATATATGATTTTCTTTCTTATTCAAATTGTTATTGCTATATAGATTGCAATGATTTATTCTTTTAAAAGTTTATATAATTCATCACTCTGTCCATTTAACAAAAGATTTGAGGTTTAAAGATTGTTTTCATTAAGAAGATAAAAACATAATGCAACTTGAATATTTCTGACTGATCAAAAATTTTTATTGATATGTTATTTTAAGAACGTTCATGACCAATGGTGGATAATAAAGTGAGGTGGCTGAATTTGCGATTGTCGATATTTTATCCTTCTCATCTGGAGCAATCAACTCTCGGTTTGTGTGGCATAAATACATTTCAGAAAGAAACTGAAGGGGTATAAAAATTCAGGGAGTCCTTCAGTCTTGAAGAATCTAAATTGCTTTGCTTTTCTGAAAGATGGTAAACAGACAGTTATGCACAAGTGTTATTAAAATCAGGTTCCAGTCAGTCTTCGTAAACAATGCTTACTCTGTAAAGGAAGAGAGAAGAGTTAGCTAGTTAGATGCTAATCGCATCTTTCCAGAAGGGAGACTAAGCAGAAAATAATGCAAAGTGCCAAAGGAGAAGAAAGAACTAGCACTCACAGGCAGTTATTTCCTAATTGTAAGGACTTGGCAGCAAGAGCTTAATTTTGGGTTGTTATAACATTTTTTTCTAAAGCAGTGATTGTTAAAAACTATCTTAGTTATTCAAAGGATATAGGCTCATGCTTTTATAAGCATTGTATTCCAAAATAAATGAATTAACTAGTCTCTGGCTTGATGAGTCACCACTGTGCAACTGTGGCACAGTTAAAGATAGGGTTTATGGATGGAAGCAAAATTATTGTAAGTTTTTGCTTACACGAGTATATATGACAATTCTCTATGGCTAAATAACCCATTTCAAGGAGTTGATGTTATCTGGTTAATATAAATAATTCTTAATTAAGAACCAAGACTCATGTCTAAAGCATATAAAGCACAGCTATTGAATTAAAAAAATACAGTATCAAGAAAGTCTTATATATTACAGAAGGAGCAGTTACATACCTTGAGATCTCTGCTTAGATAGACATGATGTGCTTGACAAAAGCTGTAGAGGTAGGTAATATAGATCGTTTAAAGATAGGAAACAGTCACATTTCATAAAAGAAATGCTTAGCAAGCAAGTTAGCGTAATCCTAACTCTTCTTAATTTTCACACTGGAGTTTATTTTCTTAAGCTCAGTACAGCTCATTTATGACCTTCCCCCATTTTGTAAATTTAACTTTTTAATAGGTGCTAAATTCCATGGTTAAATTTTTTTAAAAGTACATAAAATAAAAATTTCTTTCATCCCATCTCCCAGCTATCTATTTCGGCTTTGTATAGCGAAGTTGGCAGAGGTGTTTATGCAAATACAAGAAAATATAAATATACGCTAAAAAATCTTTTTTACACACTTAGTGACATTCTCTACACACTATTTTGCACTTTGCTTTTCTCAATTAATAATTTATCTTGGAGATATTGCCATAACCATATATAAGAATATTCTTATTCTTTTTTAGGGTTGCAGAGTAATTCATTGTGTGGATATACCAGAATTTATTTAACACATCCTACACTGATGGACATTAAGTTGCTCAAATATTTGACTATTATGAATAATATAGTAATGAATAATCATGTACATATGTTCATTCTACATACATGCAAGTATATCTCAAGGCTACATCCTTAGAAGATTTACTACAATTGATAGTTATTATCACATCTCCTTTCATCGGGGCTTTAACAGTTTACATTCCCACCAGAAATGGATGAGATTGACTGTTTCCACACACTCATTTGTCAATGCAGTGTAGTCAAAGTTTTGATCTTGGCAATCAGCTGATTGAAGAATTACATCTTAGTATATTTTTAATTTGTATTTTTTTGTTATTAATGAAGTTTAACATCTCATATTCATATTCACTTTGGATTCTTTTTCTATGAATTGTCTTGTCTTGTACTTGCTAATTCTTCTATGGAATTATGTAATTTTATTTATTTGTGGAGCTCTTTATTTTATTAGGGAAACCAGCTCTTTGTGAAATGGATTGCAAATATTTTATTCTAGTTTATTATTTGTTTTTTAACTTTGCTTCCAGAAGCTTTTGCTACATATGTTTTAAAAAATATCATGCAGTTGAATTTATCAAAAACTTTTGATGCCTTTTGGGTTTTGTATCAGCATTAGCAAGACCTTCTGACTACAAAGTTATTAGTTTTCTTTGGGAATAGACGGCTCCCAATTGTATTGGAAATTTTTAAAATTTTCAAATTTTGTTACATAACTTTATTTTGCATCTTTATTTTGTGCAGTGCATTGTTTTCCAGGCACTTTAGGTGAAGCCACTTAATTTGATAGAAGGAAATCATTAATTGGCCACTATAAGACGACTTCATTTAAGCAAGAATACTAGACTAGGAGAACTTAATTTGAGCACCACCAATGCCATTAATGACAACCTCCACCAAGTAGCTAAGCTTTTTTGGTCCTCAGTTTCCTCATTTTTATAATTGCATGGTATTAGCAAAGACTTTTGGGATTTCTACTGGCTCTGATATTTTATTAAATTTGACTAAGGCCTGTCTATCTTACAAGGATTTTGTGAACATCTAACAAGAGAATGCATGGGGAAAATATTTTAAGCTGTAAAACACCGAACAGTAGTGTGATAAAGAACACTGGAATATGTGATCGGATCCTCATAGGATATAGTTTTAGAGTAATTATGCAATGAAAATAAATAACATGTTATATTCAATAAGAAAGGAAGGGGAAAAGCAGCTACTTTAAACTTAAAAGGTGTCCTTCATCAACCCAATTAGTTAGGACTTGCTGTAACCATGAGAGCATATAAAACCCTACCTTCATAGTTGATGCAGCCATTGGAGTCTTCTTGACCTGCCATTAGTGCTTCTACCTCCTCTTCTTTCATCTTTTCACCTGATCAAACAAAAGTCTGTGTTCAGAAAGAAGGCCAGAGAATACTTTCAGAATTCCACCATAAGTGATCAGTCATGGGCTCCTGGAGACTAAGATTAATTAATTTCTTGGAGAGGAAGAACCACGCTCTTCTTTTTCCTCTGGCACTTAGTCTGTGGTCAGTACATTTTTTTGAATGAGTGAAGTAAATGCCCATTATCCTTGATCATCCAAATTATATCCTTAAAGAGTTACCATGCTTTGCTTTGTTTATTTATTATAAGTATTTGAAGTTCCCCCTTTCCAAAAACAAACTCATTGTTGCTGAGGCCAGCTGAAATGGTCAATTAACTGTTGACTGTTCTTTTTCATTTGTCCTTTGAAGTGTTTCCCTATCTATTTTGATTACAATACGATTCCCTTAAGTCATGCTCTTTCATATGCATTTCGTCCTTTATTAAGTTCACTGAAATAAATTCTCCTTACCTAGTGTGGCTAGAACATGACGGAGTTCAGCACCCATGACTGTGCCATTGCCTTCCTTGTCAAAGACACGCAGACCCTCAACAAAGTCTTCATAGGTGCCCTGGTCTTTATTGTTGGAAATAGCTTGCATCATGGGCAGAAATTGTTCAAATTCAATTTTCTTGGCATTCAACTCTGGAAGAAATCACAATTTGGTGAGCTATTAGTTACCATAAAATACCATCTCTAAGTCCCAAATTAAACTTGAAAGTTCTCTCCAGGTGATCTGAAAAATCTTCATTGAGCTTTCATTTCCCTTGATAGCTGCTAAGATAACAAGAATATGGTAAGAGATAATAGCATGGGCTCTGAAGTCTCAGTGCCTGCACTTTTCTCCCCATCCACCAGTGTGATTTTGGGAAAGTTTCTGACTTCTTTGTGTTTCAACTTCTTCATATATAAAATAAGGATACCTCATAATGTTGTGTAAAGATTAAAATGAGCTAATATATGTAAAGTTTATTACAATACCTGGGACATACTAAGTGCTTAATAAATGTTATCCAGAGATTTGCAAATGCATAAAGATATGTACCCCTCAAATCAGAACTCCGGTTTGCTAATCTTCTCTCGCAGAAGAGATATCTAGCATAAATAATATTTTTTAAAAAGATTGAGGCTGAGTGCTGAACAAATGAATCCTTACCTAATAATTGTACTAAAAATGGATGTTTGGTAAGTGAGAAAATGTGGTTTAAAAATAAGGTTTGGCCTATTGCTCTGGCTTACTTCATCTCAAGCTCTCATTTACTTTCTGCATGATTTCACTGGAAATTTTCCTTTAAAGAAATTGTCTAAGGAAAATTCTAGCAGACTGATTTAAAAAATAAGTTTTCTTGAAATAGAGGTTTTTTTTTTTTTAGAAAGGAAAGTCTTCAAAACATTTCAGTTATCAAGGAAAAAAGAAAGATTATTTGCCCCCTACCTTTTTTCCCTAATTGACAAAAGTAAAAAGCCCAAATATCTACTTGAAAAAAACTTTAGTTTCCTCTATCTTTTTTGTTTCAGGTGGCATTTTCCAATAGTCTATTACACTTTGTCATGAACCACATTAGGATTAAAAACAAACAAACAAAGAAACCGAAACAGAAAAAACATTTTCTGGTTGAGACCAATGATTTCTGTATTGAGTACATGACTTTTGCAATTTTGCCATTAATGTACCTCACTGATTTTTGTCCCAGGATTTACCTTGGGTTACTAAAAGCCAATTTTGGCATAGAAGTTTTAGGTTTTTTCTGTAATTCTTCGGAAACTGAAAATACTCTTATTAAAATATCATCTTGCCTATTTTTAATTTTGATAGCTGAGTTTCTTTGAAGATGATCATAGAAACAGAGTGCCAAAGGCAGAGCACTGGATAAAGTCAGGCAGTATTTTCAGTCATCTAAAGCCACTATGATTTCATTTCCACAGTTATCATCAAAGACTAGAGCTTTTCTAGAAGTGTGCCATCGCAATTTACTCACAGTTGTTTACCAAGTGCATTTTGTTTTAACCATTTTTAATATCTTTGTCAATATGTACTTATGTCCTTGATGGTTGGGTGTTTGAGAAAAAATGTGGTTTTGCATATTATTTTGTTTAATTAGCCTTTAAATTATGAGTATTAGATATTCATGTTATTGATAATAAGATGCTATCATTTATATTATTTCCTTTCATTAGCATGGCATTTTATCTTTCATATTCTCAAAGGAAGGTTGACTTATTTTGTGGGGAAAAAGGCTGAGAGTCTAGATGGCCAAGAGACACTCTCACTATCAGGAGCAAATTGAGCCCTATAATATGGAATTTATTTCTAAATAAATTACACTCACGACACAGACACATGCATTTCTTCCTTACACTTCCATGCTTATTGAAAAAACTGATATAGTTACCTTCATTGCTGGGGTTTCCTAGAACCTTCTTGACCTCTGCATTGGTGGGATTTGTGCCCAGGGCCCGAAGGACGTCACCAACCTGGCTTAAGGTGATCTTGTTTTCACCCGTCTTGTCAAACAGGAGAAAAGCCTCCTTGAATTCTGCAAAAGGCAAGAAACGTTAGGGTAATTTTTCTTACCTTGGACGGATCAATGAACCCTAACTCTATCAAAAATCCAGTTCAAACTCTTCTCCATTTTGACAACTTTTGCCAACTATTCAAATTGTTATTCTTTGGACTCTCCCTTCTCTGGTTCAAGCCATCATTGGCAAATGCTTTTGTCATTTCCTTTTGGGGATTATTTTAAAGCAGCATTTCCAATTTCAAGTTATATGTTGTTATTAATCACATATGGCGATTGGAGCTCCCAGTGATATTTATTCATATATCCTTCACCTCCCTGGGGGGCAGGTCTGGGTTAAAAAATTCCAAGGCCTTGAGAAATCTTTCAGTTAGGGTTGTCTTATGTGAAATTTCTATATAATTCAAGTCATATGAGAAAACTTACTCTTGAGATCCACATTTTCTAGGCTCCAGGCTTGCCCCTAATTAGTTTTCTCCAGGTAAAACTTCATCTTGAAAAAATTTGAAAGAGACCAATCTCTAAGCTCTAGTGTTTCCTTCAACGTATGAATCCACGTAAGCTCCCAGTATAATTGATTCAGAAGGAGAAATACTTGTTGCTTGGGTCTATTGCTATGGTAATGTCTTTAAATTTTACTCTTTTTCAGATAATGCATGTGACAACATGTTGCCATAGCAACTTTAGAATTTCAGTATGTACTTTGAAGATAATTGTAGATTCATATATAGTTGTAAGAAATAATATAGGCAGATCCCTTGTACACTCTGCTCAGCATAACATCACAACCAGGATATTGATAATGATACACACCATTGAATTTACTCGTATTTCCCCAGATTTGTCTGTACTCATTTGTGTCTGCATGTATATGTGTGTATTTGTGTATTATGCATACATATTTAAAGTTTTTCTATTATCACAATCACTTTCTTGGGTACTTTTCCTAAATTTTATCATTCTCCTTTGTTAAAACTCATTTCACCTTTCAGAATTACATTGATCAACATGTTTAGACATGTACACCAATAAATCAGAGAGGGATGTCACCAAGGATTTAAGGATTAGTAAAGCCATTTCAGCTGAACCTCCTGAACTAAATTGAATGAAATTTGTGGGGGAATGCAAAAGTACTGATGGCAACTTGTTGGAGTTAATCTGTTAATGATCTGGTTAGAGGTGAAAGTATTGTTTTTTTAGGCCATCTTATGCTATCTGGATAGGTAACTCAGCAAACATACCCTATCTGGTTATCTCTCCAAGCCCTTAATCTAAGACTGCATCTATCAGATACTATATTCACAATTAGCTAGAGATCATGTCACCATTCTTTGCTAAAATTTCCTCCTCAAAAAAAATTTATCATTTCAATTCAAATTATATAGGAGTTCACTGTAACAGATCACTTCCCTAATCTAAAAATCGCCAGAAAGTCTCTGTAGTGTCATTAGTCAAAATGAAAACATTATTTTTCATCTTTCTAAGAGACATGTGAAACTGAACTCTTCTTGTTACTGGCTCCAGCCATCTGCACACACGTTGCTCATGGAGGTCACTATCACCCTGGTCAGATGTTGATGTAGAAATAAGATTTTATGGGCTGTAATAGGATTGCTCTGCCATTAACCTTTTTTCCTTTAAGGCAGAGGTCAGAAAGAGATGGTTCTTCTTACACCAGATTTGTAAACTAAGTCTTAGTTATTTTCTTGAAGAGTATAGAACATGGGTTGGCTAACTACTACCCAAGGGCTGGCTGTTTTTGTAAATAAAGTTTTATTGTAACACAGCCACAACCATTTATATACATATTTGTCTATGGCTGCTTTCTCATTTCAATGACAAAGTTGAATTGTTATGACAGAGACTGTACCAACAGCAAGTCTAACATATCTACTATTCAGCCCTTTAAGAACTGTTCTAGAACTTACCGTGATGAAGGAAATGTTGTATATTAGTGCTGTCCAAAAAAGTAGCAACTACTTACCTGTGGCTCTTAAGTATTTCACTGTAACTAGTACAATTTAAGAAATGGATTTTTAAATTTATTTTTAATTAATTTAAATTTAAATTGCTACATGTGGCTAAGGCTACTCTATTGGACAGCCCAAGACCTAGACTTTTTTTTATATAACTTTTTTATTGTATAATATAGCATATACACAAAGCAAAGAAATAATAAAGCAATAGTTTTCAAAGCACTCTTCAACAAGTAGCTATAGGACAGATCCCAGAGTTTGTCATGGGCTACCATAGGATCCTCCCAGATTTTTCCTTGTAGCTCCTATCCCTCTCTTTAGGAGCATTTGGGCTATGCCCATTCTAACATTTTTATGTTGGAAGGGGCTGTTGACAATATGGGGTAGGGAGATGGAACTAGTTGATGTTCTGGAGAGGCTGGCCCTCTAGGTTTCAGGATTTATCTAGTCCATTTGGAGGTTGTAGGTTTCTGGATAGTTACATTAGTGCATGGAACCCTTGTGGAATCTTATATATTGCCCTAGGTGTTCTTTAGGATTGGCTGGAATGAAGACCTAGACTTTTAAATGCTATAACTTTCTAGCTTTTTTTTTCTCTCTTACAGTCCTGAGATATATTAAAAAAGAGCAGCCATGAGTGATGCTTTAGCTGTTAAACAAGGAAGCAAACAAAGGAAGTCGTCATTCATTTCTGAAAGTATTGGATTTATATTTAAAGTGTTTACATTTGTTTTCTAGGCACAAGGGAAAAATAGTCCACCACACTAATGTTTACTGAACTTCTATATCTAAAAGTTATTTCAGGGTGGAATAGTAGGTTTAGTGCCCAACACTAAGTTTGTCTCCTGCAAGGGTTCCTAAATTTTCCATTGCTTAGTCCTGTCACATTTGGCAGTAAAGATGCCATTGTAAAGTAGATATTTAAGAGAAGTGAGATGCAATAGTTGATGATATGGTAACATCACTAGTTAAAAATGCAATAAAAATAAAATGAATTATAGTAGATAGAGTAGAATAAAATTGAAATTGTTTTCAATTTTAAAAATAGGCCTCTCTGATCTTATATTCTGAGTCTCATCAAATCATCTCATCTGATTACATGAAGTCATTAACCATGCTATAGATATGTGTGAGTCTGTATTTATTGCAAATATCCTTTTTTAAATTGATGTTCAAACATGAAATATTTCAGACATGAAACAGACTAAAGAATTGGAATCCTTTAAGTAGAAAGCGGAGTATTTGAATCGGTCCTTATTAATTATAATTGTTTATATATTATATGTCATTCTATATGTCATTCTTTTTATTATGACCAATATTCTAATTTATATGATATAGAACTAAATACTTTCTCTCCCTCCCTTATCTAGATGTATTTATGTCTCATTTCATTTGGATGGATGACACTTTTGTTTAAAAACATATTCTTCATTACACTTCCTAAGTAATAAACAAGATATAGGTTATAGTATCTGTTAGATCCAAAGACCCAAAAGGAAAAAAGTGGAAGTGTTAGGGGGACTATATAGATTCTCTTGAATCTTAAGAGTTTGGAGTCGTTTAGGTAATAATTGTTTTTATGGAAGAAATTTCCAATCAATTTAAACTAGTACTGATTTGTAATGCCAACACTAATTTGATGGGTCTTTGAGAAGTCCTATCACCTCTCTGGGAATCCATCTGAATCTCTAAAGAGAAATTGGACCAGGAAAATTCGAACGATCCTTTCACAATTTTATGATAATTTACTCCTTCTTTGGCTCTGAATTCAATTTTGGTCTACATCTACATCACCCTTGATTTCTTGAAACTCATTCTGATATTCACTGAAAGTATTTCAGAAAAAAAGTAAAAATTATAATTAGGAAGTTTTATTATCAATCAGTCAATTAGGTAGTTTTATTATCAGTTTTATTTTCCAAATTTAGTAATTCAGACCTGCCAAATATCTCTTTAGAGAACTGATGAAAAAATCAGCCATCCAAATTCTACTCCTTTTTTTTAGGTGTATATGTTATTACCTATTGTGTCAAATTGGTTTTATTTAGAAATCATTGACTACAAAGACCAATTTTGTAGTGCTTGCTTAAACCTTTGATTACTGATTACAAGTAAGGTTGAGAGTATTTATACTTAGTGATTGAGAGCATTTATATTTAGAGCGTCAACACCAGAGGGACAATTAAGGAGTGCTAATCTCATCCCAAGGGGGTTGGTTTATTTGCCTGCCATCTTTATGTGTATTCACATATCAACAGTCATATCTTTTAAACTTACCTTCCTGCTTTTCCTTAGAGAACTCGATCTGTTAGAAAGAAATTAACCACACAGAATATTTTAACCAAATCAAAGTGTCCTGCTTTTTAAGTGTATCCAGCTCATTCCCTGAATAATCTTTAAAGTAAGCTTCAAAAGTAAGCCTACTTTTCAGAGATCAGGCATAGCTTGGACACTGACAGGTTGAGCCACATATAACATGCCTTGGAGATAAATGTTATTGTGGAAATTAGGCAGTGCTCTGCCCACATTCGGAGTAGAGAAGCTCAATCTACTTACCAGCAATCTGGTCAGCACTGAAGGACTGCAGTGGCGAGAAAGGAAGAAAGAAATAAACAACCAGTACTCCTTCAAATGCAATGACAGAAGAGTGAATGCCCTCTGATCTGAGTTTTTTAGGAAGTCATATAGGTGTCATAGCTTACGAAGGTTGCTTTTGAGTAGTTTCTATTCTAGAAACATAAAAAGCTATTGCAGTAGATAATAAGGACCATCTCTCTGTATCTTAATCAATGAATCAATGATTCAACAAATGCTAAATCAAGTACTTTCTGGAATAATATAATATTCTATGATGGTATAATGGCATAAAATACTTGTATTTGGTGCCTTGTCATCTTGATTATCTTGGTCATGAGTTCTCCTTTAGCCTAATTGCATCTAGCAAGGCCTATACCTCCATATGGATTACATGATAAGAGCTGCTTTGTTTCACCAAACGGCCCTTGCTGCTTTTTGCACCATATTTTTAAAGCTCTCAATCCCCACATCCATGGGAAAGCCCTACTCCTCTCCTTTAGGTTACAATAAAGGCAAGAGTCTGGGTCGTATACTTTTTGCATTTCCCTTTCATAAGCCTAGGCTATGAAAGCCCCAGGCCCCTCTGCCACCCTTCTTCTCCCTCCCCCTGCCCCAGGATCTTTGATGTAACAAAGCTCTCCTTCATGCATTCTTAGCTGTCTGGTGATCTGTGTTTGCATTTCATCACCTGAAGAACTTCCACATAACATCCAAAACAGGTGCATTTAATGTACATCTAATATAGATATAATACCTTAAAACGTACAGATATACTGCATTAAAAAGATCCCTGTAAGTCTTTTTGCTGTTAAACCAGTACATTTTTATGGTGGTTCATAAAAACCCATGTATCAGAATCAGTTAATCTTAATTATCAGCATCATTGGATAGAATTTTAAGGCGCGATATTATTTTCTGTAGTTGTAGTCCCCCCCTCCAAATTTAGGTAAATAACCTTATGTGACACAGCAAAAGTTGATGAAGCATAAAGGTACGGCTTTTGAAGTAAGATGGATTTTTTTCCAGTTGGCATTATCAGCTCAGATACTCTTCTATCCTCAACCCACCAATACAAAAACCGAAAGTAGATTCCACAGATAGATACGTGCATATGTTCTCCCCTTAATTCTATTCCCTGATTGCCTTTCTTCTCAATAAGATCACATCTAGTATCTATATCCTCCTATAAACGACAAAGAGTTTACTCATAAGACCCACCATGATGGAGTTGCTGGGCTGCAAAACAACGGCAAAGCTGAGAAGTTGAGGGCTGCTCAAATCCCCGAGTGGAGTCCTCCTTTGCTGAGGCTTTCTTTTATTTAGGGGGAAGCTCTGACCTCATAGCCAGCATCAGGTTTCAGAAGGAAGATGCCACTCCCCTTGGAGAGTTCTTTAGCTTTCTTAGGGCAAGGGAAAGAGGTATCTTTACCCTGAGGGCTATTTTTAGGAAACCAGAACCTCGGAGTTGATAGCCATGGTGAGAATGAAGCCTGTCAGTACATATATGGTCTTTCTCCCTGAGAAGTATTTTGGAGTGTTTTCCTTTAGAAGCTTCTTATTTGTTCAGCGGCAAAGAAGCTTAAAATTTCTCCAAAGGCTTGGCTTGGCCCCTTCTCTAGGTGAATAATGGACTTTGCAAACTCCAGTCAGCAAGTTTCATTATTAATGGAATTGCTCGAATTGGACTTGTTTAGGGTTTCAAATGGCAGCTGCTATAGAAGGAACATCCTCTGAAGTTCTATCCCTTATGGTAAAGTTCAGAGGAGTTGAAAAGGCCACGTGCATTCTGCATGTCTCTTAGAGTTCACCTGCGTGACAGTCTGTCACTTCTTAAATCTATTAAAGGCCACTCTTCTGGAAAGTTGTGTTCTCAGGAGTGTGGATCTTATCTAAAGCCAAGAATGGTTCTGATCCCCATTTTGATCCACTTTTCCTTGGTTTCCTAACATTAGGCATGGTATTTTTCCTCCTTCCCTATAATCTTTATAGTGGCTGGCCAGCTATATTTTTCATAATTTTTTGGTTCCTCTAGGCAGGAGAGCTGGTAGACCACTTTTGCATTCTTTTTCTCTCACTTTATAGATATTCTTTTGAAATTTACTAGAACATTCTGATTCTGTTTTTGCTTGTTTAAACATTTTGTGGCTCAGACTCCGAAGAGTATCCTGAACTTTCTACAACCTTTGAGCATGGAGAAAACCATGGATGATTCCATTATATGTAGTAGAAACATTTGCTAGGGACCTTACAGGACTGAAAGTAGGGGCTGTGGAACTCATAGTTGCACCTAAGAATTTTAAGGTTTATATAGAATTGGTTGGCAATGGGTTTTCATACCAGCTTACCTGAAATTAGGGAAATTCTTAAAGTGGTACTGGGAAAAACTAGGAGTTCAGATAACACATTTTTTAGTTTTCTACATATTTAGAGCAGCTCACAGGCTCAAAGGATATTGGAGATGAATAGTAGCTTAAGTAACTGTTTTTAAGCGAGTTGTTCACAAAAAGCATGAAGCCTCCCTCAGCTATACAGATGTGTATTTTGTAGCTTTCCCTCAACTTTTTGGGAAGAGATGAACATGTAAAAGTATACCACTTTTTGCTCAAAATCTACAAGTAGTAAAAAAGTCATTGGGTTTTAAATCCCACAATAAAGACTGAAAATATAATTTTTAAGTCATTAGTACCCAGGTAAATATACCTTCATAAAGACATGGACATTTTGAGAGGTTACTGGAAATGGCAGTTAAAAGAAAATTTTAAATTGCCTTGAATCATTAGAAGGAAATGGAAGGGAGGAACAAAAGTGGAAATTTGTAACATTTGATAATTGTGTAATTTGGAATCTGATTTTTTATGTACAAATCAAAGTAATTAGAGTGCGCTTCAGTTGCACTCTTTTTTAGTCTTGTAGCTATACTTATGTAATTGTGTCATTAAATTTGAACTGACCTTAATCATTATTGAGAACTAGAAGGCATTTTTAATAGAACTAACAACTAAAAAATAATACAGAATAAATCCATCAAAGCTGTCCTAAACATAATAATTTCTTTTTTTAAGTAGAAAAGCATGTCCTTGAATACTTGTAAAATATGATAAATTTGTATAAAATCTGTTGCAGAACATGGAAAGTCATTTAAACATTTGTATTTATGCCATGAATAGGTTATTCCTAAACACATGGATATTATGGAAAGCTTTATTATTATTAAAACAGAAGTAATAGGCTGCTGTCAAACTACTTAAATCTAGTCTTTCTCTTTGTTCTTATCATACAAGGAATGAGAGTTTAGATTTTTTTGTACCTACTGAGAATCAGTGGAAAGATTTAATCAACTTATTGGCAATGGAGAAGGCTACAGTCCAGTCTAGTCTAGAGAATAAACTATCATTTAAAAGTTAGAAGACCTAGATTCAGGGCTCATAGAATAAATTGAAAATGTTATTTATTCTCTGATACAATTTTACAAATGGCAAAAAACTTTCTCTTGCACTGCTTCCTTGGATGTTATCCCTGGGGTGTGAGCCCCAATCTTTCCACCCTAGAGCACTGCCCTTAGTCTTAGTGTTTATCCCCCATAATTCTACAAAATATGTTGCCTATATTAGATGCTCAGTAGATTCTCATTAAATTAAAATCATAAGAATATATGCATAGTAACCTCCCTTTTCAAACATAAGTTCCTCCTCTAGAATATTATATTTCTTTAGGGAGAGTTCTGCCTGTTCCTTCACAGAGCTGACATTCTAGAGGAGGTGCATACATCCTCATCCAATGCTGCAGCTCCAGCACCTAGAACTATCTAGCATATAGTAGCAAGCACATTTTGCATTTTAACATATTTGCCTTTGTATTTCCAATACCTATTCTTTAGACTTTATGTTTATGTTCATGATCAGGACTTCTAATATGCCAACCTGCAATGTTATAAAGGATCTTTTCCAACCTACCTAATGTACTTCTCCTGGACTGTTAGAAATAACTAAATTCCACAGTTTTTATGACTTGTTCTATCATTCAGTATTGGACGTAGGCACATAGTAGTAGTCTGCAAGATGATGCTACTAAAAAGGATTTTCATTGCAATGCTTCTAGATGCGTTACAGTGATCACGGGGTTTGGTTAACTGATTAAAGATATAAAGCGCCTGGTGTATAGAAGCAATGGATTTATAGGGAAAAATGCAGTTAATCACAAAGGTTCTGGAACTGATGTATGTTAAGCTTTACTATATTAAAAAAAGAGCTACAATTAAAGATCATCTGGGAGATAAGTGAGGCTAAATATTGGTGGAAATGCCCTAGGAAGGAACATAGACCACTGTCTTCAGAGAACTTGAGCATCCCTGCAAGATGCAATGGGTACTAATAACCTGGTAACACTGAATAAAGAAAATTAACTTAACTAAACCGAGTTTTCAAATAGGAAAACATTACTGTATGTTCTCTGATTTAATACCTGATAGAGAGGCCAAACACCTGGATGTATGCAAACCCTTAGGAAAACAACTTTAGTTTCCACCCCAGTCTCACAATTACTAGGACTCAGTATTAAGGCCATCAAAAGCATCATTTTGGAAATCTGAAAGTTTTGTGCTTTAGACCAAATCATTTAAGCCATAGGAAATGAAGATTTTTTCATTGTATTTTGACTTCAATACAGGATTTGCTTAGGTTGTTTTTTTTTTTTTTTTTTTTTGCATGGGCAGGCACCGGGAATCGAACCCAGGTTTCTGGCATGACAGGTGAGTACTCTGCCTGCTGAGCCACCGCGGCCCACCCGGTTGGTTTTTATAATATGGTATAAATGGGAGAAATTGAGAGGAATGAGAATACAGTTTGTCTAACATAAGAGAGATTAGATGGGGCGATTGAATAAACTGATCTAAACTGAAGAGGAAATGAGTAATTCTGTACTCAGAAGACCTAGATCAGTCAACCAAATTCAATTACCTAAGAGGAAAGGCTGAATTAGTACAATAATTCACAATTAAGACTGCAAGAACTAACAAAGAGACAAATGGATTTTAATTAAAATTTTAAAAATATTACTTAAGTGCACATTTCTTCTGTTTTCTCCTCAACTTTCTCATAGTACATAACTGATTAATTTAAGGTTTCTTGAGACTTGTACCTTCTCTACTTTGTGTATTTGTTTGCATGTAATTTATTAAAAAATCTAGTTGTGTTATTGTTTCTTCCACCGTTTTTACTTTTAAAATGTAAGAATTAGAGAAATTATGTGTGTGTGTTATAAAGAACTAAAAGTATCTGTTTTTTCTTACTTATCAGGAATAAAAGTTCCTTTTGTGACAATAGGGATACATGAATATTGGCATTGCCATTCTAGAAGTTTCCGTGCTTTTGATGGAAAGTGAACTAGACTGGTGACTGAAGTATCCAGAATTGTGTTTTGACTCTTTCATAACAAATAATGTATGCTTTGTCTAAATCACTTCTCTTTCCTGGGTTATACTTTCCTCAATATAAAATATTAGAATACATGATCTCAAGGGTTACTTATTATTCTATAATTCTCTGTTTACCATCCTTTTTCTCAGAAGAATCTGACTCAACTCATTTTTTTGAATGGAAAGGGGTAGAGTGACTATAAGTTGAGGGGTAGTTCAGAGAAAATTAAGCAAAATGTAATTTCATAATGCTGTGTTCAATTAATCTGGCTATTTTATAGACATGAGACAGTATACCATTGAGCACTTAATATGAACAAAGTACGTTGCTCTTCATACTGGAAGGAAGAATATCAAGCTGAATAAGATGTTTTCATCATTAGGAAAATGCTCTCTACTTTCAGCTCACTTTAGTAATTTATGATCAGAATGATAGAGATTTATTATCCATATAATTTAAAGTTTAACTACTGTAATTGAAGCCATTACTACTAATATGTTCCAAATTCTGGTTTGAGGTGAGAAATAAGCTGTAGAAATTGATTATAAAAACAAATTGTAGAAGATATTATTTTCAAAGAAAAAGTATTTTAGTATGAATAGAAGCAGAAGAAAGTGTAGTATCAGCAGACTAAATATAATCCTTCCCACAATTTCCATGAGTCAGACGGTGCTTAATACTGGGTAATTATGGAACGACTTCTAAAGACAACATGCCAGGGCGTTCATTTGCAGTACTAAAATGTTAAGAGGCTAAATTTGGCACTGCCACTTTGTGAGCTCCTTGTCTTGCAAAGATTTCATTATCTTCAAAAATTAAAACCGTTTTCGCTATTAATTGGTGAACATATCTATACCTTTCCAAGCTGACTTTTACTTTGCATGGACATTATCCAGTTATATATATTTCAAGTTAAAATTCTAGAGAGAGTTACTTAACGCCTTTGTAACATTTCCCCATCATTCCACCTCTTCTCGCCTTTTACCCCATAGATGTTTGAAAGAGGAAAGCTGGTACCATTATGTAGAGAAAGTCTCAAATAATTTTTGATTTTCCTCTGAGGTTATATTCACAACACAAATAATCAATATTGCAATCGATTGACATTGCAGCTGTATTAAAAATTAATTTGTGCCATTCAAAGAAGAAAAAACAAGAGACTTCAAAAATCATATAAAGAAAATTTAGAAATAACTTAAAATATTGACCATTCCTTTTAATAAAATATCGACTATGTGTGCTCTTTTCCTAGAACTGTTAAGATTAAGATTGTAACCATATTTATATGTACCATTATATTTCTGCATACGTTCCAAAGACTGTTGGCTGGGATTTCCAGTTTAAATCATGCTACTTATCCATAAACTAAATAGAGATCACATACCCTACTCAGGATACCAGCCTCACGGCAAAATCTGAAAGTCAGGTTTGATATGTGTTTACTTTAAACATTATTTTTAAATTCAGTCAAGTTTCATTACATTTTAACAGTACCTTTTAATATCCATGTTCAGTTTACAACTCTAAGTACAAGAAGCTGGAGTAAAATGGCTAGGAGTCTTTCTCAGTCCTTAATATTCTCTCTCTCTTTTTTTTTTTTTAGTATGGGCAGGCTCCAAGAATTAAACCCGGGTCTCCAGCATGGCAAGTGAGAACTTTGCCACTGAGCCGCCATTGCAGCATCCCTGGTCCTTAATATTCTACCCTTCATCTATAACAGAGAGCCCTCACTCTGTCAGTCTCAGGTCCCAGGACAGCGGGAAGTCATGGAATGGGTGGAGGAATGGTGATGAGCTGCAATGTCAGAAGTCCTGGTAAACGTGCTCTGATGTGTGCCTGTCACCCCTCTCCTAGCTACATGGGGCTGTGCTGGGCAAGATAAGAATTACCCTTCCTCCCTTCCTAAAGAGCAGAAGAGGCATCTTTACACACTCTTAGGAACAACAAGGCACTCAATAAACAAGAGTCTGTGTATAGGATACTGGTTAAAGCAGTGGACTGGATTTGTCTTGCAAGGTCAAATCCTAGCACCATCACTGACTATTTGATTATGAGCATATCACTTAACCTCATTCAGGCTCAATTTCTTTTACTTGTAAAATGAGGTTAATAGCAACTTCAGTGTAATATTGTGAGGATTAAATAAAGTCGGACGGCACAGAGTAATAGCACTATGAATACTGGTTGTTATTAGTACAGAGAAATTTACAATTTTCAGAACCTTTCGTGGGGCATGACCTCATTTTAATTTTCCAACAATTTTAAGTGGGACTGGGTTTGTATTCGCCTTTCGGCGATGACAAAAAAGAATTATAGATTAACACAAACAATCCTAGGTCTAGACCAGAGCAAGTTGCGTGTCACAGTGTATGCACATCTGTTTGCCTCCCCTGAACATGCATCAGTGAATAGATGCATTTGGGGACACTAGATTTCCAACCCTCCCAAGAAATTGAAAGTTTAAATCTTGCCAAGCATGTAGCCAATTGTTGCTGTGAGATTTACCATTTGATGGAGTTTCTGTCAATGCATTTTGTACTTTTACCATTTTTTGTAATATCGCCAGCAGGATCTAATCAGGGATGACTTGATTTGGTAGTGAGTACTGTGAGACTCAAAATTTAAGCCATACAATGAGAGATGCGATTCAAAGTCCCATCACCTCACAGTTATCCAGACATGTCAGCTAAGGCATGCATCATGCAAAAAATTAATTTACACATTGAAGATCTTTTAAAATTTAGGCAAATGGTCATCACTTATTTATTTTTGTTATTTTTACTTGTTTGTTTTGGGCAACAAGAATTCTTTTCTTGTGTTTCCAGCTATAAACATACTTGCAATGTTTTTTTTTGTTGTTGTTTGTTTTAATATATGGACAGGCACCAGGAACCGAACCTGGGTCTCCAGCATGGCAGGTGAGAACTCCGCCACTGAACCACCACTGCCTGCCCTTGTGGTGGGTTTTAATTCCTGCACTTTGGAATATGTCAGCCAGTGTCCTTGGAGTTTGGTCATGGTTGCTCCAAGTATCAGCTCTCTGAAAGCAAAGACCTCTTGGAACCATCTAGGACAGGAACTTTAATGTTGAAATAGCAGCAGTACTTGTGTTGTTGAAAAGGATACCAAGAGAAAATCCATGGGGATAGGATCTCAGTTAAACATTCCCTCAGAGTATATCAAAGGCTTTATATCAGCATAATTGTAGTAAGCTTCTAAACAAATAATCAACAAACCTGAGATGAGATTGGAAAACATTTAAGAAAATGTCTTAATAATAAAATTACTTAATAATAATACCTAAGATCATTCAGAGTTCATGAGGAGTCCTAAATGGTTATTATACAGGGTATATTATTAGATGGAACATAGGTATTAGTTGGGACTAGTATTGAAAGATTTAATTGTATTACTGATATGTCTATATTATTACACAAGTTCTATTTAACTTCAGTTATATGATTGATGAGAGAATGTCTGTAATCCAATTAAGTTTTATTCTTTATGGAGTTTTCAGAAAGTTAATGAGCACATATAACAGCTCTATTAATTTCTTTAAAGTTCATTTTATCTGCTTGAAAAAAGTTCATAACTTGTATGAGGTAATCTATCTAGAAACATCATTAAATGACTAAAAGCATCACACTATGAAATATTTTAACATACATTTTAATTAGCCCTGTTACTCATTAGGATGAAAGTAAATTTTATAAAATCTCAAGTTGCATCAAATTCTTTACTGCCATATCTATAAATATGCGCTGGTCTCATATTGACAGATGCAAATCATTGAAGGCATGTAAATTCTTTTGCAAAGGTATATTAGTTTCAATTCTTTTCTTTTTCTATTAGAAATATTCCCTCTGAATGAAAGATAAAGGTTAATTTCCTCTTGCTTCATTTCACTTCTTTTTGATTTGTGTCCCTTATTAGAGGTGTTCACATCCCTCATTCTGCTAAGAAATAATGAAGACAGAGCACACCCCATCTTTACAGAGATTTTCTAGGAGTATTTTCTTCTTTTGCTTAGTTGTTCTAGTCCATCCAAGCATTAAATTCAACATACCAATGGACGGTTAAACCAATTTTCAACAGTCAGAGAAACAACTTCTCTGCTGAATTTGAACAAGTCATTGTCTTAATTTCTGTATTAAAAAAGTGATTTCTTTTTTCTTTTCTTGGAGACCTCTCACCTGCCAGACTAAATGTTTATGTATTTATTATAACACAGTTCCTGGAGGAAGAAATTCATGCCTGCTTTCATGAGTAGGATGCTTCTTTTTCTTTTTAAGTACAGAAGGAAAATTTTTTCCTTCTCATATGCTTGCAGTCACAAATACAAAGAGATGATTTTTAAAACAAATTATAATACATCTAAAGAGAAATGACTTTGGCATTGATTCATGTCTCTAACGTTACTATAGAGAGTTAAAGAATAGAGACAATTGGAATTATTGCAGTGAGTGTAATCACACTGATTTTTATCATGTAGTCAGCCTGCATCTATAAAGATTCATTATCTAGGATTGTTGGAGAAGAGAAATTTAGCTTCCTCTTAATGAACTGTATGCATGCAGTCCTCAAAGTGGAAAATCGAATATTGGAAGATCTCACATTAATTTCTCCTCCTATCTGTGTATTCATTAAGAATAGTTCCTAACCAGTATTAGATTCTATGATGAGCTTTTTTCAACCATGGCTTCAGGTATCTGAAAGCTCAAGATTCAATATTTGTAGTACTCTACTTCTACTTTGAAGCATAAAACTTAACATTTTTATAAAAAGTATGTAAGTATTTTTCTAAGAATAACCTGATTCAATTTTTAAAAAATATATGATTACACTAAAATAACCAAGAAAATGATTATTTTATAGGTCTGCATCATGGTTGCAAGTAAACAGTGAGAAGTTAGCAAAATTCAGACGTATCACACACAGAAATTTTGGCATAAGTGGAAAGATCACCTCAGGCACTTTCACCCCCTAGTTTTCCATATAAGGCAGGGTTCCTTAGATGAAGGTTGTCAAACTGTCATTTGGACCAATCAGAGACCAGTGAGTGAGTCTTAAGATGCACACTCGATGGGCTACATCACTGCGAGGTAACAGGCACATCCATGCCATCATTTTTTCCAAAAGCAGACACTCTTACGGCAGTAGAGAACTTTGATCACAGCGGTGCTGACACAGAAATCAATCACATTCTCCTTAGTTCAAGATCAGTATGTAAGAGTTCAAAAAACATAAGCTAAAAGCCATATAACCAACACGTTTTACAATATTCTTTGGGTTAGTTTCATTTAGCAGCAACTCACAAAGGCTGAATTATATACTGTATATAAAAATAAACAAGATGACAGTTGTAGTCACTGAAACACTTGAGCGCATAATTTGCTGCACTGAGATCTCATTTAGTGTTGTATCAAATTTTATTAGGCAAAGTCGAAGGAAGAATTGACTTGACTTGCAAAAATCTTCCCTTTTGCAGATAATATAAAGCAGCTGTCACTTAAACACATACAGAACAACTATGTCCTTAGCTGCTTTTAAACTTCTGGAAACAAGTTAAAGGCTAGAACTTTCTTTCTGATGTGGCTTCAGGGTAAGGAGTTTAGTTTCCATAGAGGTTTTAGTTTTTCAAAAATATTGGTTTAAGTATTTATAAAGTCCACACTTTCCACTTGTATACTTTGTACACACACTTTTTCCCTAAATTGCACTTAGACAATTGTGGGGAAAATGGAAACTAGAAAAAAATTTAAGATTAAAGCAAGTATAGATTCCACATTCAAAAACCCACTTATAATAATTTCACTGAAATTAGATGCTGCAATTTATTTTTTTTTTGCAAGCAGTGTTCTCTTCTTCCAAAATTTAGCAGTTCACTGAGTAGTCTGATTTTCTCTCAATGAAAAAATATTCCCCCTTGCAAGTTCCCAGAGTTCCTTAGTGTTGAGAGATGTTTCAGTCACCAAACAAATCACCTGTTCAGTTACCTTAATGGCAGAAAGGTCAATTTTTTCTTCTTTGGGTTTGGCTGGGGCAGGTGCAGGCGCAGGTGCCGGGGCAGGGGCAGGGGCTGCGGCAGCAGCGGGTTTCTTCACATCTTTCTTCGGTGCCATTTTGTTGAAAAGGATGGGGTAAAAAGAGAGAGAGAGAGAGAGAGAGAGAGAAGGAGCTCCTCCAAAAGAACCTGTCAAAATGATTCCTGAAGGAGGAGCGGTGGTTCTGTTGATGCACAGCCCAGTGGTGAAGGTGGACCCAGAGTGCTACATGGTACAAGGACTTGCATATATATTTCACTTAGTGCCTAATAGAACCTTGACACATGCAGCTGGATTGGACAGTTCACTAGTCAAGGGGGATGGCATTCCGGCTCAGACTATAAATGGAATCTAAGGGTGAGAGCTTCATCAATTTTTTTAAAACTCTCTTGCTTCTTTTTCCCCCCACCTCCATATATAAAAGAGAAAGAAATGTGGCAAAGCCAGCTTCAGATCCTTTGGTGACAGTAAAGTAGATTGACTGATACTTTTTCTTGGTAGAATTACAGTTCTGCTGAAGTTGTAAATCTTTCTTATTCCCTCCATGCCTAAGAAACTTTACTGAAGGATTCTGTTTCAGCTTGGAATTTTGGCATGGAGTGCCACCAGCTTTCACCCAGCTCCTTTGCTCATGCTCCTCCCTCCTTGTCATAATTTGCCAGAAAATGTTGGTCAGCAAAGAGGTGACGGTGTTTAAAAATAAAAAGCAGGCGTATAAGGAAGGCCCATCAAGTCTTAAACTGGTTTTCCTTCTAGGGAGCACAAACTCTGACTCTTTTTTCTTTTTTTTAGTTGTAGTGAACTCTGCTAAACAAACACACAAAAAACCAAACTCACTTCCTATGATTTAATTCCTTTCTATAATTTAATGAAGAATGTCAAATGGGATGGAAATGACAGCAAGATTTACTTTCTTGAAAAATAACTTTCCTTTCCTAATAGCAAAATAGCCTCAAAGTGGATACTTAGCCAGTTTGCTTTCAAAATAGTCTAATTACCTATTATCTCCTCCATCTTTTATCCATACTAGGGAGATAAGATTTTTTTTCGCATGGGCAGGCACGGGGAATCGAACCCGGTTCTCCAGCATGGCAGGCAAGAACAATGCCACTGAGCCACCATAAGGGAGATAAGATGTTTTTAAATTTTCCTAAGTAGTAGAGTTTGTCAAAAGAGAAAAAGCCTTAATTATCAATACTGTTTAAGTCTTGATGAACAACTCAAAGATTTTTCTTTTTCTGTCTTTGGCTTCTTCATTATGCAAGGCTAGATTGTCATACTAAGTATAAGATAACCAATGGCTTCTTTCTAATGTGGCATAGTCTACATGGGCTAGTGATGGTGGTTACAACTAGTGATCACAATGCTCAATACCACTCTAGCATCTGTTCTTTTAATTTAGGAGAATTTAGTTAATGAGTAGTTATTAATTAGTTAAAAAAAAAGCTAAGTAACTAGTTTGGGATTTTAAAAGAACATGTTTATACATTAGCTGGAACATACACCCTTATTTTTATATACATAAATGTATAATTCTAATTATGAAATTTAGCTGTGTTTAAAGATACAGATTCATCAGACCACTCTCTTTTGGCCTGATATTTAAAAAAAAGAAACACACCTCTTGTAGGCCGCTATTCTTTGTCATCTATTGTAGCTAAAAGAGATTGGAGATTCATAGTAGCAATAACTTACCTTTGTCATAACTGCTCCACAGTTATTAAATTTTCTTATCTCATGTATTGGCATATTTTCTGATCTCTTGGATTATTTTATTTATTATTTTTCTATTAGATTATTATACTTGTTCAGAAAAAACTTCTTGATTTGCTCCTTCTCCTGTGTTGTCCTACCCCAAGGACTCAATCGCGACCTAAATTTAGCTGCTGATACTCATTTCTTACATACAAGACTTCCAGGAGATACTGAACATATTTTACATAAGGAATTGCTCGTCTCATATTTGAATATGAGATATGTTTCATAATAGACATAGTATTTTTGTAAATAGCAGAACTTTGTCCACCATTTTGCTTTCCTTTAATTATTTGAGGAGAGATTGGGATTATCAAATACATAAATCACAAATTTATGAATTAGCAGCAGAAAATCTTCTGGTATGGAATTTTCTACTTTCAACACATAGAAAATAAATTGGTAGAAATCGCAGAGGTAAAATGCTATTTTTAGCACATCATAGCAAGTGTGCACTCTAGCAACATGACTTATTACTTTTGATGTTGCCCTTGATCCCACCCAAAACAGTTAAATTGTGAGAAAAACACCACACTCAACTTGAAGAACATTTTACAAAATACCTTACAAGTACTCCTTAAAACTTTCAAGGTTATAAAGTCTGATGAACTGTGCCAGTCTAGAAGAATCTAAGGAGACATGACGACTAAATGCAATGCGGTATCCTGGATGAAATACTAGGACAGAAAAAGGAACATTAGGTAAAAACTAAGAAAATCTGAATAAAGAAAGGACTTAATAATAACTTAGCAATACTGGTTCACTAGCTGTGACAAATGTACCATACTAATATAAAATGTTAACGATAAATGAAACTAGGTGTGGTGTACAGGAGAAATCTGTACTGTCTTCTCAGCTGTTCTCTAAATCTAAAACTATTCTAAAACAAAAAAGTTATTAAAATAAATAAATAAGAGCTTAAAAATGTAGGAATAATTCCATCTGAAACTTCAAAGAAATGAAATTCAAGATTTCTTTCCTAGTTAGTCAATGCTCTTTAAGTGTTTTTTGTCCCATATATTATTGGAGAAAGTCTAAAAAATGTTCACTATTTACAGCTCTGAGTCCATTTTGTGTGTGTGTGTGTGTGTGTGGTGGTGGTGGGGACAGGGGACGTTTGCATGGTCTGGAAATTGAACCTGGGTCTCCTGCATGTAGGAAGGTGAGCATTCTACCACTAACCACCCATGCTGCCTGAGTTTATTTTTTAAATGGATAGTCCCATTGGATGCAATGTATATGTCATTTAGTTAGGTATTATTAGTTATACAAAAAAATTACACGTGGAGAAAAAAAGAATTACAGGCTTTCTGAAACTATGATCCTGAGTAATTTAATAGGATAATCTGCATCAAAATGAAATTTCTTTCTTGACTCCTTTTTATAGGACTCTGTGACAAGACTTACTTGTAAAGGGAAAAAAGGGCAACAGCTGAGGATTCATGTTCTTGGTGACAGCTGGCACTCTTTGTGCCCAGATCTTCTGAGTGTTCCTCATGCTTAACTGTACCAATTCCTCTATAAGTTTTTTTAGACTCTTACCAAAGTTCAGGGGAATGGCAGAGAAGGGACATTCATAAAAGTGGACCCATATAGTTTTCTCCTAATTCCCACTCTTTTATCCCAGAGTCAAGATTTGTCACACGTTAATCTGTTTCTTAAATGAAACTTTAGGTTTTTAATTTCTTTTTTTGATTATTAATTTTTATTTACAAACATTTAATATCCATCAAAAAAATCCACCCTTCCTCCCTTGTCCATCCTGTCAATTTTTTTCTATCTCTAAGAATTTGCTATTTCTAAACATCTCATACAAGTCACAAATATATTTTGTCTGTATCTTATTGAGCACAGTGTTTTCAAGGTTCATCCATGATGCAGCATGTCATCCATTCTTATGGGCAAATAATATTCCATTGTGTATTTGCACCATAGTTTGTTTATCCATTCATTTTTTGGTAAACACTTGGGTTACTCCTACATTTTTGCTATTTTGAATAAGGCTGTTATGAACTTTGGTGAACAAGTGCTGTTTGAGACCATATTTTCATTTCCTTTGGGTATTTACCTAGGAGTGGATTGTCAGGTCATATAGTAATCCTAGATTTAAATTTTTGAGGCACCACCATATCACTTTCCATAGTGCTGCACCATTTTACACCCTCACCAACAAAGCATTAGAGTTCCAATTTCTCTACAACCTCTCCAACACTTATTTCCCTCTGTTCCTTAAAAGAACAAACTAATAACCATCCTTGTGGATGTGAAGTGGTATCCCATTGTGGTTTTAATTTGCATTCCCTAATGACCAAAAGATATTGAGCATCTTTTCTTGTGGTTATTGTCCATTTGTATATCTTCTTTGGAGAAATACCTATTCATATCCTTTGCCTATTTTTAAATGAGGTTGTTTGTCTTTTTGTTGTTGCATTGTAAAGGGTCTTCATATATTTTGGATTTTTAGCCTTTATCCAATAAATAGTTTACAACTATTTTCTCCCATTCTGTAGTTTATCTTTTGCACTTTCTTAATAATGTTCTTTTATGTACATAAGTTTTAAATTTTGATGAAGTTAAACATATCTGTTATTTCTTTTGTTGCTCCATTGTCAAATCTCAGGTCATGAAGATTTCCCCCTATGTTATCTTCTAAAAGTCTTATGGATATAGCTCTTATATTTAGGTCCTTGATACATTTTGAGTTATTTTGTATATGATGTGAGGAAGGGTCCAACTTCATTCCTTTGCATGTAGGTATCTAGTTTTCCCAACACCATTAGCTGAAGAGACTATTCTTTCCCTATTGTATGCACTTGGCACTCATTGAAAATCAATTGGCCATAGATGTGTGGTTCTATTTCTGGATTTTCAATTCTATTCTATTGGTCTATTTGTCTGTTCTTATGCCAATACCATTCTGTTTTGATTACTATGGTTTTTTAGTATATTTTGAAATTGGGAAGTGTGGTGTGAGTCCTCCAACTCTAATTTTTAAAAACTCAATTATCCCAACTTTGAAATGGGAACACTTTATTTCATATTAAGGAGAAAAATGACCTGATCCTACTATATATTGAGCACCTATGAACCTGATTTTGTTCCTGTCCTCTTGGAGTTTTGTTGGAGAAACGGGGCTGTGAAAGACAAAAATTAAGTACATGAAATGGTTGCAAATTGTTACAATACAAAAAAGCCAAACTGAGTGCTATGAAAGATAATAACCAAGGGTGGGGTAGGTTATAGACCCCCTTTAAAAAAGGCATCTTAGATGAACTGCCCATTCAGTTTAGAATGAGCCCCTTTCTTGGTACTTGGTTTATACTGTCAGATTTCCTGCTAAGCTTGCTTAAAGCAGAAATAATGATATTACATAGTTTATAATCACATAAAACATAACAGTTTACAAAATGAATTAAAAATGTAAAATGTATATATCTTTCAATCTATCAATTCCACATCTTCATAATTGATAGTGATTCTCAGCCCTGATTGCATATTAAAATTACCTGGTGCAGTAGTTGGGTTCAGGTATCAACTTGGCCAGGAGATGGTGGCCAGTTGTTCTGTTGCTGTGGACTTAAACCATTAGCATGCAAAATTCATCTATGGCTGATTACATTGCCTTCTGCAATGAGTAGCAATTCATTTAATTAGCTGAAGGCTTAAAGGAGAGAGGTCAGAAGAGAACTCAGCAGCCAAGCACACCTCAGTTCAGAGCTCAGATCTCAGAGCTGGCTCAGACCCAGAAGTTTGGAGATGCAGAAAGGAATGGCCTCCAGGTAAAGCCATTTGAACCCGGAAGCTGGGAGGGAAGGCCAGCAGATGTCACTGTGTGCCTTTCCATGTGAATGAGAAAGCGAGTGGAAAGCCAGCTGCCTTTCCTCTGAAGAACTGTAAATTTGTAACTAAATAAATCCCCTTTATAAAAGCCCAGTCCATTTTTGGTGTATTGCATTCCAGCAGCCTTAGTAAACTAGAATGTCTGAGAGTCTGATTTAACTGGTCTGGAAATGGGGGTAGGGGGTGGGGGACATGTGTAGCAGCATTTTTTTCAAGTTCCCCAGATGAGGCTAATCAGTTTTGAGAACTATTACCCTAGAGAAATCTTCACGTGGACACCCAGGAGCCTATACAAGGATGTTACTGCAGTATTGTTTCTAATATGGAAAAATCACACATAAATGTCCATCAACAAGTGCAGGCTGAATTGACCATGGTACTTGGATATTTTCTATGTAACCCTTATGGAATAATGAAATAGATCACCATATACTGATATGGAAAGATCTCTAAGACATGAAAAGTAACAAGCCACAGAATATGATGTACAGTATGATACCACATATGCAATTATACCCACAAAAATCTAAGTGTTTATGTACATATGTGCATGTCTAGTTTAACTGATGTTCAAATAGGAGAGAAAGGAGTTTTCTATGCTGAGTGGCAAATTAAGGGATATTAGGGAGAAATAGGAAGACTTTACCTTCCATTATGCCTCAGAACAATGATTTCTGGTGTGACTTAAGAGATGGTATCATTAGGCTTCCTAAAATGGTCATGGTTATGTGTGTTGCAGTAGAAAGGTGATAGCAGAAAGCGGGTTAGAAACGGAAAAGGAAACTACTGGGGCTCATTTTCATGTTCTCTCTCATTGCTCAGCTCTCTCTTTGATGGAACTGTCCCTTCCTTTCCATCCTGATTTATGCCCCGATCTCTGGGATACACACCCTATGCATTCTATACATACCCGCATACACTCACCTTTCTTCAGCAGACAAGTGTAGCCTCTGGAATTAGATCCTGCTAATAACTTCTATTTATCAAAGGAGACAGGTTATGAATGCTTTTAGTAGTGATGTGAAAAATCAACATACATGGATTCACAGCTTTCACCTTCCCCCTTTGTCTTCTGAAGAAAGAGAAAATTAACCAAATATTTTGCTGTGAAGAAAGAAATTAAAGCAAAGAGGACCCACTCTGCTCAGACGTCGCAGAGGAAGGAAGATGAGCGCTGTTGGGAGGGGCACACTGAGCAAGTCTTCATCGAATTGGGACAGGGAACCAACAAGGTGGGACAAGAAGGCAGGGATGAGTGTTTTCTAGGGGTAAAAGAGAGAAAAGTGGAGACCCTTGGGAAATCTGAAGTGCTAGAGAATATGAAAGGACAGGAAATTAGAATAAGACTTACAGTGCACTAAATTTTTGGACTTCAGATTTGAGGGAAAGAAATGAAAAAAAAATATAGAGAAATTCCTGCCTAAGCTGGGTTTCTTTAAATGTTGACACATATTAGATGATCAAAGTTTAGGATGAATAGATGATTTTGGACAATAATATCTAATTGCATTAATTAAATGCTTTTTGACAGGAAACGTGATTTTTAAAACTCAGCTTGATGTATGTGTGCCTATTAGCAAGTGAATTAATGGGAACACCTTTTAGTAGAATTTTCCTATTCTTCTTTCAACATCAGGGCTATGAAGAAACTCAAGTACTTCTGTGGTACAGGTCCAGGATAACTCATTGCTGAATTCAGAGTCAGATCTTTCCATGAGTCTTGCACAGAGAATCTAGATTTACTCTATTTCCTATTTGGATAATAACGTATTACACCATGCCTATTTTATGTGTTGCTGCTGTGATTGGCTGACCTGGATTTTCATGGTAGAGAAAAGTTACTCTTTTCATGGTGTGAAGAATAGCAAAGACATTGCTTATGACTCTTTGAAGAAGTACATTACTGCAAATGTGTAGTTAAGTTCAGTAGTGTTTACTTATTAAATGCCACGCATTTGGTATACAACTACACTTACACTTTAGATAGCATGGAATAAATATCAGTGATGCAAATTAAGTTAAAATAAAAAATTGCATCCATGCTCTCAAGGAATTTATCCTGTTCATTCACTGATTTCATTCATTCAACAAATATTTATTTAGCATCTATCATGTCCCATGAACGGTAGTGGGCATGGTACAATTCTGAGCAAAACTGTGAAAGTTTCAGTCCGGAGGGCAAGAGAACTATGGGTAAATGATCACACAGTAAATAAAAAACTATACCTGAGAAGGGGGCTTCAAAGAGAGCCTATGGGAAGATGGGGTTGAAGAAACTGACTTGTGCACATCAGCGGAGCCCTCCCCAAGAAAAGCATAATAGGATTGAGAATAAAAGGAAGAGAAGAGTTAAAACGGGAAGGCAGAAGAGGACGAGGATTCCAGGGCAAAGGGAGCAGGCACACACAAGCCATTTTTTTTTTTTATTAATTAAAAAAAATTAACAAAACATTTAGAAATCATTCCATTCTACATGTACAATCAGTAATTCTTAATATCATCACATAGTTGCATATTCATCATTTCCTAGTACATTTGCATCGATTTAGAAAAAGAAATAAAAAGACAACAGAATAAGAATTAAAACGATAATAGAGAGAAAAAAAAACCCTATACCTCACATGCAGCTTCATTCAATGTTTTAACATAATTGCATTACAATTAGGTAGTATTGTGCTGTCCATTTCTGAGTTTTTATATCCAGTCCTGTTGCACAGTTTGTATCCCTTCAGCTCCAATTACCCCTTCTCTTTTTTTTTTTTTTAATTAACGGAAAAAAAGAAATTAACCCAACATTTAGAAATCATACCATTCTACATATGCAATCAGTAATTCTTAACATCATCACATAGATGCATGATCATCGTTTCTTAGTACATTTGCATCGGTTTAGAAGAACTAGCAACACAACCGAAAAAGATATAGAATGTTAATATAGAGAAAAAAATAGAAGTAATAATAGTAAAAACAAAACAAAACAAAACAAAACAAAAACCTATAGCTCAGATGCAGCTTCATTCAGTGTTTTAACATGATTACTTTACAATTAGGTATTATTGTGCTGTCCATTTTTGAGTTTTTGTATCTAGTCCACACACAAGCCATTTTAAGAGGCAATGTCATATATAATAAAGCTGATAATTAGATGAAAGAGATGTTTAAGCAAATGAGACAAAATTAAAAAGGCTTAAGGTTACAAAGCAGATGGAAAGTGACTGCATCAATTTTCCTTCCTGCCTCCCCCCAAAAAAGGTATTTAAAATGAAAGAAATTGCCTTCTTGCTTGAGTGTGTATCTGCAAAATAAATGAAGTATTTCATCCATCCTGCAGATTGGAATAAAAAGGAGATGGTAGAAAACTTAAAAAAAATCTTAAGAGTGCAAAGTGCCGAATGGGTTTTACCAGTTTTGTAACAGTCCAGTGAATAAAGGAGGAGGCAGGAGAAAGTGCTGCTTTGTGGTGCACACCTTGAAGGAAATGAGCACCGATGGGTCAGCACCAGAAAGTCAATATGTATTTCTTGCCTCCTATCAAGAATTTTTCCAAGTAAATGAATTTTTTATTGTCTTCCTTGCAGACATAATTCTTCAAAACTTAGACTGTTATTATTTTCCACTACCTCAAATGTGGAAATAAAATCAGTTGTCATAGCCCTTTCACACATTCTGAAGAAAAGAGGTTGTTTAATTAAGTACATGGTGCACAATAACTGTGAAATGTTTAAACTCTTGATATGAGATGTCTTCCTCACTTGTGATGACCGATTTTTGATAGAATGAGGTGCAATATTAGGTTTAAAGGTTACAAATTAATTTGATGTGAGATTAACATGTGTGCGTGCGTGTGTATGTGCGTATAAGCACAAAGTTGTTAATAATAGTTATTTCTGAGTGGCGGAATTATGGAAGAATTTCCTATTTGCTTTATCTATATTTCCTGGTTTTCTTCTCTGACTGAGATTTGCTTAGACAATAAATAAAAATTAAATTAGTTTAAGAGCCCACAGTAAGAAATATATAAGCACAACCATATGCAGTGCTCATGCAAAAGCCAAGTTATTCAACTTTCACTCACAGCCCAAGACTTTTTCCTTAAACGTATATAGCTCAATTCATGTTTATATGATAACTGCTTGAAAACTTTCAGCATGACAAGCACTTAAATAGGTATCACATTATTCTATCCTGCATCATTCTATTTCTGTGCTTCTTCCTCTAGATTTTAGTCCTTAGTTGACGTTTCCACTATGTCCCCTAATTTGCTTTCCAAAGCTTTCCTATAACTGCAATTTACTTCCTTGCCTGAGCCCTGTCTACAAATCACAACCCACATTTGGTGGGTGAGATCTATAGGGAAATCACATCTTCTTATTGACTTTCTCCTTAACAAATTGAGTAAAAAGTAGAGTTCATGGTTCTGAATCTCCCAAGCCCTAACGAGTAGCATTTATTAAACAACACACTATTCCAATCTCAATTTGCCCCATCAGGAGTCAGATTGCATTGCAATTGATTCAGAGAATGACTATGCAGCTCATAAAGCTCAACCAAAAAGCTAAAGTTAGTGGTGAATCGTTGAGTTATTCCTGCATTAAAATGTTGACCAAGGAGCTCTGGTTTACTACTAACTAGTTATATGACCATCAGCAAATCTCATAGATTCAGAGAAGCTTAAATGCAAAATGAGAATTGAGGATGGTATAATATGCAAAATCTCTTTTAACTGTGAATTTCCAAGGTTTTTGATTTTTGAAAAACATCATTATTATTAATGACCATTTATTGAGGTTTAATATGTATTGTCTTCTTTACTCATCACAACAACCCTAAGGTAAGTATTGTCATTTCCTCTTTACAGATTAAAAAAAAAAAACCAAAAAAACTCAGAGAGGTAAAGTAATGCTCCTGCTATGCACAGGATGTGTCAAAAACAGACATAAAATCCAGTTTTGTTGCAGTCTAAAGTCTAAACTCTTTACTGCTGCTTCCTGTTGACTAAGGGAAGGATAATTTCATGCGAAAAACAAGGGGGAATGTGCTACAGCTATTCAGTCACTATAGAATTGAATTTCAGCTTGAATAAATTATTCATTTGAACGTTGTGTTTCAAAAGAAGGAACAGAATTATTGGGAAGCTAGCACTAGTACTGGGAACCACAAATACAAAAACAGTGTACAATAATGAAGTGATCACAAGTCTGGTATTCATTATCCAGAGAACAACTCATATTTGTGATCATTCATTAATGACATCATCACACATGGAACTTACAGGATGAACCCCAAACTGTGGCCAACAAAGTTATCATCTGGGATCCACCGACTTCCCTGAGCTCCTCTCACGGTCTCTCTCCTCTGCTGATCTTGCTCCGGTCTTCTAATTTGTTTAGGAAGTGGTTCTATGAGATCAGGGACCCATCCTTCTGATTCACCACCGATTCCCCAGCTCCCACAAGTGACACACATGAGCCCCAAATAAATGTCTATTATTGAATGGATGAGCAAGTGAATGTCTGAATGTTATGGGGTTTGGTGTTGTTCATTTATAATTAAATGACTCATGACAGTTTGGAGACCCAAAATTTGAGGGCAAGGAAAACCTGGATAGCTAGATGAGAAGAATGGCAGTAAGCAGAGAATTGACAATTTGAACCCATTCTGAAGAGATAAAGGTTTTGGCATTATTTAGTTCAAGGAAGAAAAAGATAGCTTAAAAGCAACTTTAATTATGTAAAGTGTCATTATCAAGAAAATAGTTATCAGCTTGCAGATGCCTCTAAGAAAATAGTCTCACCTTAATGCGAGACTCACAGGGATGAGTCAAAGGATTTTCAGTTAAAAATAAATAACTTACTAATTGGGGATTATGAGATCCTCCAAAACGGTTTTGAAATGTAAACTGTTTCCTTTTAAGAATAGATGGGTGTTTAAGTGCAAACTTGCTAAGGGTCTGCAACTGGATAATAAATGTGATTTTCTTGATATTTGCATCCTTTCATTACTAAGTTTTACCCAGGGTTATTTCTTAACACTCAATCAATCTAATCCTGTATAGGTAGCTGACTCTGGTATCATTTTCCCTTTTTGCTCATAGAGTTACCTTGTTGGAGGTCATGCCACATTGAAGTCCAAGTCAGGACCAGCGCCCTGGCATCTTCTCTTACAAGGGGGACAGGCTGTTGTGTGGCATAGAGTCAGCATGATCCTTTACGTGGTTGACATGTTGCTCTCCTTGCAGGAGGAGGTGTAGAGTTTCTCAAGGAAGGAGCGTTAAAGTGATTAAAATTGCTCAGCGCTTGCTTCATTGTATAATTCTGATACTATAGTATGCGATTCTGGCAAGAGAGGAGTATAAAAGGACAGAAAATCCCAGATGATGGCATGGAAGGGCAACGATGCAGATGCCACTTCAAGGAAAGGGGCCATGGCAGCAAGACAGCATTTGCTGATTGGTCAAGCCCTTGGCCAGCAGTCCTTCTGGTTACCTCCTGAGAGGGGGAGATGTGAGCACAAATGTCCAAGGTCAACGGTCGTCCATTAATCTACTCTCATTCTACTATGTTTAGTATAGCTCCAAGAACAAACTGCCAAACAGGCTTTTGGGACTTGATGTTTTTCTGGGAAATAAAGTGGCATCATTCAGGATCAATAGGTTAAGAGGAAATATTGTAGTAAACATGTACATATCTTAGAAGCCAGTAATTCTACTCCTAGGTAAAAACCATACAGAAATATTTACATAGGGACACAATGGAATATAACAGTATTGTTCGGAACAGCTCCAAAGTAGAAACAACTCAATTGTCCATCAATAGTAGAATAGATAAATAAATTGTGGTATATTCACACAATGGAATATTATACAGTAATGAGAATGAATAAACAATGGGTACATGTAATAACATGCATCAATCTCACAGTGTTGGGTTAACCCAGATTTATAAAGCTATGTATATTGTATGATTCCTGTAATACACTGTTCAAAACCAAGCAAAACTAACAGATGAATTAGAAGACAGGATGGTGTTTACCTCTGTGAAGGAGGCAGGGTGACTATGGGGAGAGGTGGGGAGGAGGTTATATGAATATCTTCACTTTGTGATAGTCTAGCAAACCGTACACTCAAGATCTGTGCACTTTTTGAATGTATGTGGTACGTTAATAAAAAGCTCAATAAGGAAAAGAAGTAATACTGCCCTCCAGAATGAAATGAATGTCATCGGATGGAATTAAAGGGACAGAGGGGCCGTGTTTTCAAGCCTGCTTTAGGGGCTTCACATAGTATGCATGTGGCTGTCTGCATTTTAAGGATGGGCAACAACTGCAGAGACAAGAATAGTCCATGGCTGACAGTGCATTTGCTCCTTCTCATCCTGGTCTAGGCTTTCTAATTTGGGCCAGGAAAGTATCCATGTCTCCAGGAGGCCACACTGCAGCATGTTAAGCATTCTCTAGGGACCAGCAGCCTCGGCCCCTGTATTTGGAGGAGTTCTGCTAGACGAGGGGACATTACAAAGGACACACTTGTCCCTCTGTAAACCAGCACCAGGATTTAAAAATGGGAGACACCTGTTTCCCTGTAATTATTAATTTCAACAAGAGGCCTCTAGCCTTTGAATTTGCTGGATATGTTCTTTTGTATTAAATAATCATGTTTTGTGTTTTTTTGTTTGTTTTTAATATATGGAGGAAGCTGGAGCCATAAAAGCCAGGCAGAAGGCAAAATGGAGTGGCAACAGCTCCTTTTCTCAATTTATAATGAAAGATTTGTAGTCAAGACCAAACACACATACTGATTCTCATCAAGTGGGATTATTAACAGAATGGACATTGGCTGCCCTGGAGGTGAGGCCACGGGGCCGCTCGTGCCATACTCTTTCAAATGTACAGATTAAATACATTACAAGATGCTTTTCTGACGCATCTGTACTGTATATATTAAAACCCTCCCTTGGTGTCCTTTTGGCAATTTGGATTCTTGTAGCTTCAGTGCACCATAGCCTGTATACCAGCTGTAAGGTTGTTTTTTTTTTTTCCTCCCTGGAATGTATAAAAGAATTAGATTACTGTTTGCTGAACTGGACTGTATATCTCACAAATCCCATTTCAATAATCTTCTAGAGGCAAGAATGTATTTGGGATTGTAAAGGGCATCGCAACATGGCTAAATAAATAGCATGAGGTCCCTCAACACCTGGCCAGCCTGCAGTGTTACAATGTGACTTTCAGGCTTTACATTTCACAGTCTCTTTCTTCAGCAAACAGAATCGGAAAGGTCTTACACAAAGACGGAATTTTAAGTCTGAACAACCAGGGAACTTGGTCTTCGAACTCTAAAGCCTTCACACGATCCCTTGAGAAGTGCCAGAAACTTTCCAACTAAATTTTTTTGTGTCTCCAGTTAAATCTAATATACTTTAGGTTTTACCTCAAGGTTAGCCTTTTAAGATGTATACATATTCTTGTACATTTCTACAGTTTCAAACTGGGCTCTCCAGCCTAGGGATGTTCAAGACCATGTGTAGGGCTGTGGGTTGATAATGCGAGTCTGGAAACTCAAGGTATCCCGGCAAAGGGAGAAGACTTGTTGGTTGGGTTTGGAGGAGTGAGGAACCAGGAGGTTCTGAGCGCTCAAGTTTGATGTAAAGATTTGATCCCATTTCTTCCCTTTAATTGTGAACACTTTCTTGGGTGTGGAGGAGAGGAAGTGTCTAAAGCAGCCCTTCTATATGCGGGGAAATATTTTATCACGTGTCTGTTCACGATGATCTTTTTATTCCGAGGATGTTGAAGAAAAACGGATGAGCTCCCACCTCGTCTCATGTCACTCCCACTCAAGCACTGGACTCTGGCCATCCTGGTCTTGTTCGGTTCCTTCATTGCATTTCTGTACACTGGGGCCTTTTGACGTGCTGTTCTTTCTTCCTGGATCACCTTTCCTACCATTCGTTCAGTGACTGGTTTCTTCTGAGTCTGCCCGAGTTGGCTTATATTACATCTCAGAGAGTCCTTACTTACCACACTATTTAAAGTAGGTTCTACTCCCCCATGCCATATCACGCTATTTCTTTTAATGGGACTCATGGCATTTATAAGGACTTAAAATCTTTACTTATATAACCATTCCCATTATAACATTATGTTCCATGAGGCAGGGTCATGGTTATTTGTTCATCGCTGGGGCTCCCTGAACTTAGCACCGTTTCCAATGTATAGTATGTTCAATAGATATTTGTTGAATAGATGAGTAAATAAATGAATGAACAAACTCATTTTGTGTGATATATTTTTCTCTTTACTATATTAGGTTTCCCCTGGGGCTAGGGTCTTAGATGCTTTTCCCTCTGAGGGATTATTATAATCCTTTCAATAGAAAGAGAAAAACCCAGTCTTGCTTTGGAGGAAGGGAGGATGAGAGTTGCTCTTATTCCCTCTCTCCAAACTTGCATTAATTATTGATGCTGTGTAACAAATTACCCCCCAGAATGTTGCTGAAAACAATAACAAGCACTGTTATCTCACACGGCTTCTATGCATCAGGAATTCAGGAGCAGTTTAGATGAGTGGTTCTGGCTCACAGACTCTCATGAGGTTGCAATCAAACTGTCAGCCAGCCGGGGCTGATCATCTGCAGACTTGAAGGGGGCTGGAGGAACATTTTCAAGTTGTCTGGTAGGTAGGGAGTGGCTTTTGATAAGAAGGCTCAGTTCCTCGTTGTGTGGGACTCTCCATAGGGCTGCCTGAGTGTTTCATGAAAATGGCAGCTGGCTTCCCTCATAGCAAGTGATCCAAGAGAGAAGCTGTAATGTCTTTTATAACCTATCCTCAAAAGTCACACATCTTTACTTTTCAATATACTATTTGTTACTCAGGTCAGTTCTATGCAAGCGTGTGTGGGGAAGGACCACGTAAGGCTGTGAATACTAGAAGACAAGAATGCTTGGCGGCCATCTTGAAGGCTGGCTTCCACATACCCCTGCATGGCTGGGTTCTTTGGTTTCTGGAGCTCTTCACCCTGTTTCTTTCCTTTCAGTTAGTCAAATAACAGCATCAGCACTCTAAGAAGAAGATAACCTTAAGGCACAAAGAAACCACAGTAGAGATCCGCGTTGAAGTAAACAACGTTTTTTGTGCTTGTTGGTATCAGTAGCCAATTGCTGTGCCTGGAACAAATGCCAGGTACAGAGAAGGTACTCCACAAATCCATTTTTTTAAAAAATGGGAGTGAAGAAATAAACAGACGGCTTAATCTTCCTCTCAGTGAATGGTTAGTTTTATGTGGCAATGTGGCTGGGCTATGGTGGTCAGTTGTTTGGTCAAATACTGGCTAGTATTACTGTGGAGGTATCTTCTAGGTGGATTAGCAGCAATCAGTTGACTTTAAGGTAAGGAGATTATCCTCCATAATGTGGGTGGGCCTCAGTCCATCAGCTGAAGATCTTAAGAGTTGAAGGTTCCAGGGATCAGAAGGAATTCTGCCTACAGACTGTACCCTCCACCCTTCTTGAGCTTCCAACATAAGAAATTTGGACTCAAAACTTCAACGTCACTCTCACTGGAACTTCCAACCTCCAGCCTGGACTTGTCAGCGTCCATAATTGTGTGAGCCAGTTCCTTATAAGAAATCTCCTAATATACATGCACACATATAAGTTTTTGGTTCTGTTTCTCTGAAGAACCCTGACTGATAGACTCCCCCATGTCCTTGAGCACTGGCTCTGTGTTGTGACTTATAAGCGACTGCCAGTTTATAGAAATACACACCAATTTTAATTGAAAAGAATTATACCTGTAATAATTTTAAAGTTACACAGTCTGGCTATATCAGATTTGAAATCCATGGCTGCTCAGCCAAACGATTCTTTTACTTTCACACATGGGCAATTTTATCCCTTTCTTCACTGGCCAAAAAGCAAAACGCCCCCCAAAAAACAGGTATGCATTTGGTATTTATTTTTCCAATCATTAACTTCAATGTCTAATGCACATATTGGGTATTTTTAATACTGTACCTATTTGCCTTAGTCATGATCAATGACTAATGATCATGATCAATCACCAAATATTTTCTATAAAGGTTATCCCTCTGATGAATATGCTATCATCGAATTCATATTTTGCCTTTTTGTAAAATGCTTTTGGAATTTTTAAAATATTCCAAGTGCATTGCTTCTCGGCCTTTTGGCTAAGATCAAGTGTAGTATCTGTTCTTATCAGTTTAATATCTGATATGTCCTCTATCTGAGGACAATATATTAAATGGATTTTTGGAGCAGGGAGATGGAATAGGAGCTTGTTCCGTCCACTCCACGCATCGACCTAGTATTGCGGTACTTCCAGGAACGGTGCACCCCTCCTCAATTGCGGTGTGAACTAGCAGACTTGACTTTTCCTTGCTCTCCTGCCTTGCTCCTGTTCTTTACCAGACCGGGTTGTCCAGAGTTCTTTCTCTTCGTGTCTTTCCCCCTGAGCTGCTTGTGCTGTGGTTTCTTCTTCGCCTCTTTTTTCTTTCCTTCCTGCTGTCACGTCCTTTATTCGTGGCGATGGCCAACCCAGGTTTCGCGCAAGTGGTAAATAAATGCTAGGTAGTAAGTCTTGTGTGAGCACTTTACTTGTGCTGCACGCAGGCCCTTTCGTTCGATACTTTTTCCAACCTGCGAGAGACCTTCTTCTCGCCATCTGCCCCTGGCTCACTCTCTCTGTTCTATCCTAGATCTTACTCTTCCCGGTGGTTATATAGTCCCCTTTGTTACTAGCATCATACTCTCCGATCACCTTCTGCCTTACCTGCCACCTTCCTCAAAAAAAAAAAAAAAAAGATATTCCAAGTGCAGCCATACCTACTCAAATGATGTTTCCTTAAAGGATGTTCAGAAACTCTAAGGTCCGACTTAGCAATGGAGCATCAAGTAACATCTTACATCATGAGAGTGCCATTCGTTATGTCTCATTTGAGTGATTTGGTTGCTAAGTCTACTAAAGAGAATTTCTAAAGCACTTTCAGAAAATAAAAATTAGGAACTCTCATTCAGTGCTCGTGAAAGTATAAATTTATGGTATAAATACTTTGGAGAGGAATTTAATAAAATTTAGTGGAGTTGAAATTGCATATACCCTATGGCCCAGTAATTCCAGTCCTGGGTGTGTATGTATGTATGTGTATGTATGTGAGTGTGTGTGTGATACTTGACTACTTGAGTATGAAAATGCAATGCAGCATTGTCATAAAGCAAAAAGCAACAAGCAACAACTAAAAAAGAAAGTATGTATTCTTAAAAATACAAATGCAACAACATAAACCAATAAAAATATGAACCAATGGTAGAATTCATACAATAGGATACTCCCACATAAGCAAAAATGACTAAGCTCGTGCACATATCAGCATAGATGAGACTTACAAATATTATATTGAAAGACAAAAAACAAGTTGCAGGATTATATATATAACAACTGAATCCATTCGTATAGTTTAAAAACACAAGGAACAATGTTACTTATTGTTTTTAGCCTAAATGTATAGAATAAAAGTATAAAAGTATTAATGAAAATGAAAACCCCCAAAATTAAGATAGAAATTTCCTTCATGAGAGGAAAGGAGGGAAATGTCATTCAGGATGGGAATGTGGCTATAGAGGCATTTAATTGTGTTTGTAATGCTTTATTTTTGTGCTAGATGGTAGGTATATGGTTTTTGTTTTATTTTGTCAAGTATTTCATAATTTTAAAAATCCAAATGAAAGTGCTGCGATTGTCTGAGAATGATAAGCCTGACTGTCTGATAGTGAAAGCTGAGATAGAGTTATAACAACAGTCAAATGTGTGCAAACTAACATTCTATGCAATATATTTTACTGGGGTTTATGTAATTCTTTTTTTTTTTTTTTTTTTAAAGAAAGACAGAGAAGGAAGGAAGGATAGAAGGAAGAAAGGGAAACATCTTTAAACATTTTCTTGTTTTATTATTATATTTTGTTTGTTTGTTTGTTTTTTACATGGGCTGGGGCCGGGAATCGAACCGGGGTCCTCCGGCATAGCAGGCAAGCACTCTTGCCCGCTGAGCCACCGCGGCCCGCCCCTATGTAATTCTTAAATGGACCTCTACTGCTTCCAAAATTGCCTTCACCCTTCAACCATGTGATTATTTTGTGTGATTTTACACGTGCCAATTCCTTTTCTCATTTCTAAAAATGAGTTGGTTGCATTAGGTAATTTTTGGCTGAATGTATTACTGGGCTATAACGTTTGACAGGTATAAAAATTTGGGTATTTAAAGTTAGGACTCTGAGAATAAATCTAGATTAATAAAAGGATAAATTAATCTCTTGAGACTTTCTAAACTGCCTCCTCAACATATTCTTCAAAATCTTTAAAATATAAGCATTCAACACTTATGTGATACTTTCCCACTCTGTGCCTTTTTAGCATTACAAAAAGGTTAAGGGAAGGGAGGGAGAAGTGAAAGAAGAGGAACTTCGAGGAGGCTACCTTTCTTTCTGCATATGATGTAGTTGCTGCCACTTTTACCACCAGACAGATGCTTCAAGATTTGCAGGTTAGATTCCTGTTATTGCTTTGGAATATCCCTGTATAGTCTCTGAGGTTTCTACCCTTGGTTATAGAAATACAGATTTTGATGCTAGGCATTTGCTTGTCCTGGAATGGTAGCGCTACTCTAAATTCTAATAATGATATCTAAGTAGCTACTAATTTATGATACCCACTGATCATGGACTGAGATTTCCAGAGATCACAACTATTAGAAATATAGCAAAAAAAAACCCTAGGAAATAAAGAAAAAAATATCTCAGAGGCAAGGACAGTATTTCCACAAGGTTTATTGAAGCACCGGGTCTCAACCTTGGCCACACATTGGAATCACTTAGAGACAGGTAAAAAAAATACTGATGCCAGGTCTCACCCACAGAGGTTCTGATTTATTTGGTATGGACACAGCCTGGGCACCAGGGTTTAAAAACAAACCCTTGCAGATGATTCCAGTGTGCAGTTAAGTTTGTGAGCCACTGCATTAAACTTTTTATTTTTATCTGTAGGAGAGGGCCTCAAAGTGTTATTCAAAATTTATTGACTGCTAATTCACAGGTAGTCCTAATCCCTACTGAATCAGTTCATGCAGATTAACCAAGCAAAAGGTAATGCTATGCAGAGCTAGGCCCAGTGAAGACAAGTGAGAGCTGACATCTGGAATGCAAGGAAGGAGGAGAACTGCCCACTCTTCCCACTGCATGAGTAGGAGTAGAACCCTATGAGCTGTATCCCTGGGTGTCAAGCATCTGTGAAATGGTGTCATTATGAGCACTTAGTGTTTTGGACATATTGAGCACTTGCTACATATTCATTGAATAATCAGATGGACTGAATGAAGAAAAGAAGGAAATACTAAACAAAAGGGAAACCCAGCGAAAGAATCATGCTTATGAAGACTAAAATCACCTAGAAATACGACACTTCTGAAATAAAGTGGAGAGCCTGTAGCTCTACTTTACTTATTCCCCTGGCATTTGTAGAAAGGAACATTTTTCTTTGTAATGTTGATCCTCCCTAATCTTAAACAAGAATGAAGAGTGTGGCTCATCTCAGTTCTTGTTTGGATTCACCTGTCATTCAGTTCTCTCCCAGAAAACTACAAGAGGGAGGGTCTTTCTTTACAGCTGTTCCAAGATCAAGAGATTCCCCAAATAAAATTAAACACCAACCATTCAAGGACATTGAGATGAGCTATGCATCCTTTTTTACTTTCTCAGCACTACTTTAAATATTGTAAAGCATATTTGATGAATGACAATTCTGGGGCTATTTTTAATTCTTTACCAGCTCATAAAGCATGTTCCATTCCCCACTCCCTCAAGCTCATGCCGCTATCCTGTACCCTAAACAACCTTAAACTTATTCACAGAAGATGTGCTTTTGTATTGAGACAGCAGTTTCTTCCTTATAGCAGTTCTGTTCAGTAGTGTGTATATGAAAAGGGGGTTCATCTCAGGGTATTTACACAATTCAAGTTGAATTAAGTTCTCCTTAATCTTCCCAAGGAAGGCGGAAAATGTTGATGTGCCTGCTTCCCTTATCGCTTGGTTAAATCAGTACTGTACCTGACTGGTTTTCACTTCAATCATTATGTGCAATAATAGAGAACATTTTTCCAACTAACATGGAAGAGTATCAGACCAAAAAAATGAAGTGTCTGAGTATGTGAATACTTAAAATAACAGGGATGGGAAAAAAAATCTTAGGAAATATTTTTGGTTGACTTTTTATTTGGCTTCTGTATGATAACTAATGCCATGATATAATGTTGCTCTTTCCTTTGGGCCTCAAATAGAGAAGAGAAGAAAAGCATAGGAATTGGGAAGGGTTTTCTTGTTTGTTTTACTTTAAGAATTTAATTACTACCACTAATTTTAGGAACAGGCTTATTTTTATGTTAAACAAAAGTAAAAATTTTAACATGAAAATAATAATGGGCAAGTGATTTGATGACTTAATTCCTTAGGCTTGTTAATTAATTAATTTTTAAATAACTTTAATGTTTTTCTTTTTGCAAAAATAATACATGTTCATTGTAAAACAGTTGAAGATGCAGAGATCTATAACTTAGAGTAAAACGTCTATAAAGCCACTCCCAGAAATAATAATTTGGCGTACATATTTTAGTTTTTAATTCTCAATAAATCTTATGTAATAATAATAATAATAATAATAATAATAATAGTGTTTAAGAAACAAGATTGCCTTTTACATATTTTTCTGCACCATGCTTTTTTTTTTTTTTAATTCACAGTCTGTACTGACTATTTTTCCATCCACACTAGCATATGTTGTACTGCTTATTCTAGGTCACTTACAACAAAAAGTGCATGCCATGTTTTCATGTCTCAGTTGAATTCAAAACCTTACCCTCAGCTACTTGTCTGAGAAAGGATTTTATTTCCATGATTATTTGCCCTCATAGAAATAACAGCCTCCTTTCACTTGGAAAGGTAATACTAGCAATTATGGGACACCTGCCACATGCTATGTGCAGGGAAGACATGAAAATGAATGACTTGTGTTCCTGTGCACAATTTGGTATGAGAGATAGACTGATATGGGAGTAACTACAATCTAAAGCCACTGAGTTGAGGTCCCACAACAGTGGTCTAAGTCACTATACTTGATGGGAAAAAGGGAGGAGACACCAATTCTGACTGAGGTGATGGAATAGACATCATGGTGGAGGTGAATTTGCATTAGACCTCAAAGGTTGAGCTGAGTTTTGGCAAGTGGATAAGAAGAGGGCCTGGTGGGAACAGTATGAGCTAAAACACCTAATTCTAAGAGGACCCGACGCATTCAAGGATATGTGAGGGGGAAGAACATGAAGCTGCAAAGATATCTCAGAGCTAGAGCATAGAGGTCCAGAAACGGAAAGCTAAGGCTTTCAGTGTTTGATGTATAGGGAATGGAGAGCCACTGGTGATTTCTGAGCAAGCGGTTGACTATGTCCTTTGAATTTGCTTATTACAGAACATTCAGTATCGTGCTGTGATTGTTTACTCATATGGCTTGTAAATATCTTCCTCGTGCACAAAAGTAAGCTCCTTTGGTGCAAGTGATATTTCTTATTCATCTTTATAGCCCTAATACCTAGCAGAGGTACTATTGTATTAATTGGCCAATAAATATTCACTTGATTTTAAAAAGTTATTTATTGAGTAATTACTATAAGCCAGCTTCTTAGATTTGCTCCTTCAGTTACTCTTGTAAGATAGGTATTGTCATCCTTCTTTAAGAAATGAGGAAATGGGATGTCTTAGTTTGCCAGAACTGCTATAACAAATACCACAGACTGGTTGGCTTAAATAACAGGAATTTTTTCTCAAACACTGTTTGCCTAGAAGTCCAAAATCAAGGTGTGGTCAGGATTATACTTTCTCCAATGCCTGTTGTGCTCTGGTGGTGACTTGACAGGATAACTCAAGCTCACATTGTTTAAGCTATCCCTTTGGATGGCATTTGCTTGAGCAGCCTAGAAACCAAAACAGGCATTTATTTCATTAACGCCTAGAATAGTGGTATTCATAAATCAGTAACTAACATGACTCAATATATTTGACAAACTTTAGTTTTTCACTAAAGTGACGAAAGCATGTATGCTCAGGTTAATACTACTTTGAGCACAGAGTAAAAAGGGTGGTAACACGTGGTAAATAATCAGGGATGTGCATCAGGATCATTTTATGGAACTGTTAAATAGACACGTGACCAGGTTTTACTCCTGTATTCTGATTTAGTATGTTTGGCAAATAGTGGCATCTTTATTATTACTATTTTTAAAATATCACAAAATGATTCTGCTGTAGACCTTCTGATGTAGAATCATGCTTTAAAGAAATCCTTAACTCCAGCTTCAATGATATTTGTTTTGTTTTGTTTTTTGTATGCTGTATGGCAGGGCCACATTTCATTCTTTTTCCTTGTGAGTATCCTGTTATTGCAGCACCATTTATTGAGTGTTTGTTTGTTCGTTTTTGCTGGTTTCTTTGTTTTGTTTTGGGAAACGCACAAACCTGGAATCGAACCCGGGTCTCCCCCATTGCAGGCGAAAATTCTACCACTGAACTACCTCGCACTTCCTGAACATTTGTTTTTGAACCCAAAATGGTCTTGTGGATTCTGTCCCTTTACTTAGTGATAGAAAACGATGACTGGAGAGGGAAAGAGGAGTTAGGTCCTGGAAAGCCTTGTGAGTCATAAAATAGCTTATGTATATGGCTCTGAAAATCATTCTAGAAGACAGAATTAAATGACCTTGAATCTCTGTTTCAGTTGCTTTTAAAAAAATCATTCTCTGATACTGGCTTCTCTAAAATAAAATACTGTTATTTAATGTGTCAACTTTTAGTCTCTTAAAACAAAAAACACTTTATAGTATGACTTTATGGCCTCTGGCTAAGATCAAATATAATGTGTAGCACTGCTTTGCATGCCTCAAAAAGATGGCACGGATGTCATAATCATTTCATTAACAATTATGGTAGTACAGTTACACTCGTAAGAGCTCATAAGATGGTGGGGATGGTGTGGGTACTAAAGTAATGTTTCACTGACTATGAGTATCTCATTCTTTGTTAATACTGAACACAAACTCTTCCAGGCTTTGCAAAGTAGCTGCAGTGCTGCTTCACGTTGTATATTCTTGTATTCTTTTTGCATGAAACGTCCCTCCCCACCACAACAGAAAAAAAATTCATAGTCCAAGACTGAAACTAAAGACTAGACTAGATAAAGACAAGGCAAAACTAAAACCAAACATAAACAGTTCTAAGGATTCTGTTTCAGGGAAATATCATCCTTAAGTGAAATGATGGTTATGGTTTAATTAAAACACATTTTGTATTAAATGTTATGCACTTTCTTATTCCCTCCAGTTCCCTCATTTTAAACCTCAAAGAAGAAATTAGTCTTCAGTTTGTAACATCTTTTTCTCAAAATTCCTGCTTTGCAAAGGTACTTAGTGTGCTTGAAGGTCATTGCTGATGAACAGCCTGGAATCAGGCTATTAATATTCACACAACATGCCTGTACTAAGTGACATGATTGTAAAATATTCCAGAAGCCAACCCTGTAGTGCTTTCTGGAAGCATTAAGTGTTTCCAATAAAATCCCATTAAAGAAAAGATATTAGTGTCACTGGTAACAACTTTGTATATTTCATCTCACTTAAATTTTATGAAAGAATGAATCTAATATATATAAACCTTTCTGTCTTTGAGACTTGATTACATATTCCATTTTAAAATTTTCTCTTTTTTTTACTAGCTACATAGATTTACACTCATTATTGGAAAACTTAACATTAAAGAATACTTACGTATGTATTTTGTTATCAATTTCAGCAATTAAGCAGTTTTTACTGACTTCTCCTTGAGAAAGCTCAACACAAATTTTTTCCTTCACATTTCCTAAAATTTGTGGATGCAATTCGGTATTGCACATACAGATTATTTTATTATGCATCTTCTTCTTCAAAAACTAGTTCTTATCATCAATCACAATAATTTGGATAATTCTAAAATTCATTTTCAATTTCATGTCTTTCTCTTCCTCAAGATTCAAATTCCGATTTGGATGGCTCGCATCCTTGAATGACAATTTCAGAGCAATATTTCTACCAATATTAATAACCCATTTGCAGCTCTCATTTGGGTTGTGAAACTTTCATGGGCTCCCCATTCGCTATAGACTTCTGCATCATTCTGAAAATTCAGATAAGATTGGATTTCTTCCCATGGTAATTGCTCTATCACCTTGTTCTCATCTCCATCCTATATATATATTTATTATTATTTTGGCATGGGAAGGCTCTGGGAATCAAACCCAGATCTCTGGCATGGCAGGTGAGAATTCTGCCACTTGCGCCACTGCTGCCCGCCCTCTATCCTGTATTTTGACTGAGCGGTTTTAGTGGGAATGGCAGGCACAAGAGAGAATTCTTTATTTTTAATCTCAGGTTGGCTTCTCCTTCTACCTATGATAAGCAGTGACTGGTGGTTACTTCCTCTCAGTTTTCTCATTTGTACACTTCCTGCAGCATTTACTCAAAATTTCAAGTGTTTGGTAGGACTCTGATTTCTCTCAGAGATAAGGAAGTCTCCCCACTACATCTGTTAGGTAATTTCAGTGGGAAATTGGGAGCAAGAGAAGTTAAAACATTTGGGCGTGGGATGTAAAATTTATCCTAGAATTCCTCAATTTAGATACAGTTGACTACAATCCTACTTTCTAAGATGACCAAATACTCTGAAATGCCTTGAGTTTGATGCTGTATGGTCAAAACTGTTGTCAGACTGGGTTGTGGGTGAAAGGACGAGGGTAAGTCTAGCAAGTTAAGTGCTTAATAAATATTTGTTGAATAAATAATGCATGAATTCCAATTAGAGTTGAGGCAGAGGGCTAAACATTCCTAGGATTTCCTATCAGAGAAAATGCCAATATATGAGAAATGCTTCAATTCATCTTTGCTATTTCCCAGGTTGACAGGTTTCTGATTAATATTTTTTTGTATTTTTAAAATTAATTTCATAATACTTCTATAGCCAACTGTTTTGGGGTATTTTTTTGAATTGAAATATACATATCAGTTTATATTTTAGTAAAACATTGCTAATCAGTATAGATAACATGATAAGAATTGACAGATACTGCCAACAACTTAAAACATTTAAAAAACACCCGGAAAGTTTTTTCAATAACCACATTTAATGATAAATGCTTATAAAGTTCTCGAGTTCTCTTTGAAAGCATTAATATTTAATATGGAGCATGGAACTCTTTGGACCTGCACATTTTCTTTCTAGTTGGAGCTTTTGTGGCAGTACAAAGCTCTCTTCCAAATAGAGTACCATTCCAGTTCATTGAAGATATCGTAGAACACAACGGGACTTAAACTGGTACTGGTGTAATTAGTTCTAAAATGTGTCTTGTCAATTGTGTGGAGATTCAAAGGGAACAGGGACAAAGCTTCAGCTATAATATTAAATTGATAACTGGCTGAATATCTCTGACTTATCTTTTTTGTATCTATTTGTTCTCTGTTCTCAGAGATTATGTGGACAATGTTTTTTTCTCCTAAGCAGCTCAGAAGGAAATGAACGAAAGGAATAGTCCTAGCAAAAATAATGCTAGGCAATGCTCAGAGCAATAAGACATTTGAAATTGGGAGATGATCCAGGTAGAAATCTAGATGGCTCAATAATATAGGGTTTTAGCTCCTGAATATACTTTAATTTGAAGACTATTAGCTGCCTGGACTCAGTGGAATATATTCTGGAAGCTGGAAGTACAGGTTTCATCATTTTCCCACAAATGCAATGACATGATTACAGAAGGTGTAACGTTTGGGACTTGTCTTAGCAAGTTTGAGTATAAGTTTTATTAGCATATCTATCAGTTCATGATTTCTCCTCTATTCTTTGTCATAACTCTTGTTCAGACAGACTTCAAATGCAAAACCTAATAACAGCAGGGAGCCCTATCGGAGGTGTGTCTGGCACTGCACCGGGCTGTAGGTACAGACTTGGATCTTGATGACCATTGCATGGCCAATCCCGTTAGGAGCTTCAGGGATGCTCCAGGCAAACATCCCACATTGCTTTCCAGGGATTTGACACTAAATCTCTCCTGGTCTCCTTCTTTGCTTTAGTGGGTCAAATCAATGTGAGTTTTGATGACTCCTTTTCCTCTTTCATCCTAAGGCATAGATTTGATGTAGGTGAAAGGGGCCCACTTCTATTTCCCTTTTGCCTAGGTCCTTATGAGCCTTTGGATCTTACCTTTAATTGCTGGAGAAGGAAGTAAGGAAATATATTGGGGAAAAAAACAAAACAAACAAAAACAGAGGCAACCTTTGTTCTCCAAACAAAACTAGACCTGTTTTGCTTCTCTTGGTTCTATCAAGGCTTTGTCTGACATCCAAAAGGGAGTAGGGGCATCCTCAGGTCTCAGGTTACCAAACCAGCTAGTTGCAAGGGAGAGAGAGGAGGACCACACAGAAAGAACACCAGAAAAGGGAGAATTCAGAGCAGAGTTCTACAAGAAAAGTGTTTGTGTTAGGGCCATTCCATTAAATCTTCGTGCCCTTCTACTGTGGTTCATGCATGTACCCCTGAAGAAGTCATTTTGCACAAGGCTTATATGTGAGCTTTCACTCCTGGGGAGAAGACCGAAGGGGTGGGGGATAGGAAAAGTCTGTGGAAAGCCTGGGAGAATCACTATCTCAACAGTCCAAGCTGAGTACCTGAATCTGTAATGTAGAACACATGCCAAGTATTACATTGCCTGTAATTTAATTTTAAATACTTCCGCATAGAGAGTATCATGTACATGTGAGTAGTTAACTTTAATATATACTCTAGGAGCCATGAGTTAATATTTGAAGTACCTCAGACAGGAATACCTACTCTATCAGTGGTTCTTCAGTATTTGAAAAACTCTTTTCACGAGTCCACACTCCAGATGTGAGGACTTCAAATATTGCTCTGTGAATCCACACTAGAGAGTTCATTAATTTACATGAGGGAAGCTAGAGATACTTTTTCAGTGGTGGATTTAGTAGTGTTTAAGGTATGTGGGTTGGCCAGAAATATAAATCAGGCCCTTATAACAAAGGGATTTTAAAGTGTGGAAGAATGGACAACCCAACACCCTTCAAAAGGTGCTCTGTTCCTGGGGCCTTGGTTCCGGGGCCTCACAACTTATCAGGGAACCCAGTTGCCTGCTCTGATCAGAGTGTTGATGATCCTGCTGCTGGAATACTATCATATCTACGTTGGGGCACCCTTTCGTGTAGGTGCATATCTGAAAGCCTAAAGGACAGTGTGCTAGACTTCAGAAAGCTTCTGAACAGGCAGTATGACTGTATGGTTCCTTTTTTTTGGAACTGCTGGTCAGTGATATTTATGAGTGACAGAATTCCTTCTGAGGTTTGCTTTCATAGATAATAGGCTAACCTGGTAGCCAGGTCACAAGGAGTTATAGCTGTTACCTCTTTGTGTCTCTTTTTGATAGAGGCTACTGATATCTACCAAAAGATCCAGATATTTGAGAAGAACAAATTGATGTAAATCACTTTGCAACATGAAGAGTATTGATCAAATAAAGCAGAACTTAGGGAGGGTTTATTGTGAGATTTGAGCCAAGTTACTAGCAAGCTCTAGATGAACTGTTACTTTGAAGAAGTGACTTCTGCTCTAAAGTTCAATGACTTTCCATACCTTTCCCCAGCCCTTCCCATCCCCCTCCCCAACCTACAGGTGTCGCATAAGTCTTCTGCCAAAGGGGTCCTTGGAGGGCCCTTTCAGCATATTGGGGCAGGGGGTTCCTTGAAAAACATGCTCTGGGTGGTCTTCCAGAGTAAATCCCAGAAATCTCATGAGAGCTGTTCTTTGTGTTTAGGGAGGAGGAATGATAAACCTGAATACCAAAAAAGGGCAAATATAGAAGTAATCTTTGAAAAGGGCAGGCATAATTCCCTTGAACCTATTGGCAGAAAATCAATGATTAAATACCAGCTTGCAATTACCCAGGACAGTCTAAGTCCTAAGGAAGGAACAAATACGATTTAGAAGCTTAAATCAAATGTGTTTTTTTTCACATTATTTTCTAGATTAAAAATATTTTTTTCCTCTTTTTGAATTGTGTTTCTTTCCCCCATGAAGGAACGGAAATGCAATTTAAGACATTTCTTTCATAACACACCCATACCTTAAAAATTATTTTCATGGAATCATAATTTTGAAGTGGAAAGGCTCCCCGAGGCCTCTTATTTTATAGATAAAGAGGTCAGTTACGTTTGCATGTAACAACATGTACATATCTAGCAGATGACTGGTAGAATGTCAGACCATGGGATTTCTAGTTAGAAAAGACTTAGGGCAAATTGCTTAACATCTCTGGGTTCCCAGATTCCCCTAGTGTAAAATGGAGACAACAGTACTGTGCTTTACTTTATAGGGTGGTTGTGCAGATTCAAAGAGGTAGTGAACATGAAGTCTCTAGCACAGTGCCTGGCTCCGAGTGAGTGCTCAAAAATTATAGCTCTCTCTCTCTCTGAGAGCTGGGCATGCAATTAAAAACGCAGACACTTTGGCTGTCTGGGTAGGAGTGAGGAGAGAGTACAGCTGGGCAGTGTTCACTCTTCTACTTACCTTAGTATCTTTCAGTTGGCTCCTTTCCCGTCCACCTTTTCCTATCTTCCTTGGAGTCATGGCAAGAAACTACCAGTCCCTGAGCTGTGGAAGTTGCCTGAGTCTTTAGATTCAAAGGGCTTAAGCCTAGATATAAAACTTGGGCTTGTATATCATTTCCCCCTGGAAATCATTTTAAACAGGAGGCATCAGGGTGCTGAGGATGTTCTATATCTCGATCTAAATAGCAGTAAAAAGTTCATTGAGCACTTTACGTAAGTTACACCTCAATCAAAAAGTTAATTAGGAAAATGGCTTCTGTTCTTTGCATTTGTCTTAGAAAAGTATCTTCTCATTTTTTAAATGACCAAGGAAATGGATTAGTTTTAGGAGCTCTAGGTTATAATTCTCGTGGCCAATTATTAACTCACAGAGTTAATATTTTTGAGGGAAAGGGGGCAAAGATTTGAAAGACTAGTAAAGACTTCCCCAGGGAATAGAGCAGCGCCCCCTCACCAAATAGTGCTTTTCAGCCCTCCTGTCTAAACTGAAAGGAGGAGGCGGAGAAAATGAGAATTTTGGAGAGGAATGCAGGGAAAATGTCACTAAGGGATTCTCATGAGTGTCAGTTATGAGGGCAGACACGTTAGTGTGTCATCCTCAGGACTCAGCACAGTGGCAGGCACAGACTAGGTGTCAAGCAGTTGGATGACCACACATCCTGGTTCGCTCAGTAATGTCCTGATTGAATCCTACTGTTCTGACTTAATTATGATAGTGTCCCTTTTCACTGTTAAAGGTCTCCCAGTTTGGAAGATAAATTATGTGGGCCTCCTATTATGAAGTGTTAGTGTTTGTTGAAGGTAGACAGAGTCCTAAATGTGAATGCAAAATATAGACAGGTCACCTTTTGATCAGTCACAGGTACATTGATGAGACCTTGAAATAATTGACTATTCACACGAGTGCTCAGTTTACTCAGTTATGAATTCTGGAAAATGACAAAAATGCAACCTACTCTAATCAGGGAGTAGAGAAGTTGATAAATAAAGACAAGTTAGTAAGAAACTTCTTAAAAAGCACTTCATAAAAAATATTATTCTTATTTTATTTTTTTAAAAACAATATTATTTTTAGCATGAGTTAATTCAGTCAATATTTACTGATAGTCTACTATGTGCATGGAGTGATATGTGAATGCAAAGTTAATAAGACAAAGCCAACATCCCTTGCATGCAAGTTCCTGCAAGGAGTTTGGTCTGGTAGAGGGGATTTGTGTGGAAACACAGCTTACGTTGCTGTAGTTATATGAGAAATTACATTTAGATGGGGAAAATATCCTACTTATCTAGCCTAAAAGTCCTGAATATCTTGTGATACTTCCCTAGTTATTCTGAACTCAATTCTGTGCTAAGTTTTATGGATAAATAGTCATGTTGAGCTTTTTTATCTTGCTGGTGACCAGGCATTCCATATTGCCTCTGAATACAGCTCATTTCTATTTTCATGTAGAAATCATTGTAATTTTCCCTTGATCTAAAGAGTTTTGACAGATGAATCATTGGTGAAATAACTTGATTGGCATAGATTTTCTCCAATCAATAGCATTGGTTCTCAATTCACAGCTGGTTAGGCATATAGGAAAAAGGAGAGGGCAAAGCTAAGAACAGTCAACATTTCTCATTTTCTTTCTTTCCGTATGTACCTGCCTACATTTTCCTTTTTATTGTTCTCATTTGGGGGGGAGGGCATTATATGAACTGGAAAAGAGAAGCTGTTTCACACCAGAACTGGATCAACCATAATTATAAGAAAAGTTTCCTAATAATCCCAGGACAATATCATTAGCAGTTATTGTGGTCATGGGATTTCTCCTGCTATCAGGAATTTCAGTGGGTGTCTATGCAGGGTAGTAAGAAAGAGAGAACAGAACCAATTATTTGGAGATATAAATATCAGTTTGAACCATATAAAATTGCAGTTTTGTGCGTCATAAAACAGTAGAATATAAGCAAGGTGAGATGGTTTAAGTAAATATCACTGCAGTGGAAGAAAAATAACTTATGACTTGAATATTAGCTCTCTTCAAAGATGAAATTAGATATCATTCTTTAACTCCAAAGGTGTTGATGCCTCTATAAACATAGCCATGGTCTATTTGTTCAACTAGTATTTCATGATCTTGGGAGAAAAAAGAAAACCCTCTTTACTTTCAAAAATTACTTAGCGTACTCTCTCAGGCAGACATCATTAATTTATTTTTGAAGGGAGAGGAGTTTAAGTGTGCGGAGATAAAGAGACGGCCTCTGTGATGTGATGGGACAGCTGCACAATTGGTTTTCTGGTCCCAGGGTGTCCCTTAGGATGGATATGGCATGTGGCACTTCTACTTGAGGAAACTTCTCTCAGTGATAAGGCAGTATGGCCTTGGCCAGTGAGAAAGTGCCAGGCCTTAAAACGGGAGCAAAGGGAGCTGGGGACTAAAGTAAAACTAAACCAAATGGTGGAAACATGTTTGACTCCTTACTTTATCTGATTAGAGCCAACAGGCGCCAGCGTGTAGTACATTTGCTCCCATCCCAAATGCCATTAAGGCAGCAGTGGAACTATTTCTAGGCCTGGCTCCAGATTGATGCAGCATGAACTAATCGTGGATTTGATTTCAGCCTGACAACAGAAACAGACTGCAGTCACTGCAAAAGTCTGCTGGCACCAGTGTTCCTTGGAGCACATCTCTACCTGAGAGGAGATTCCTCAGCTCCTAAGGAACATTCACTCCCCCAACCTCAATCCAGCCCTTCTCCAACTCCTACCCTGGATTACTCTACTTCTTTTAATACAGAAGCACAACTGCTAAGACTTAAGAGTTCTGAGTAGAGGTTGGTTCATGGCTACTGGACTAGCTTAATATTTAATTGTTGCCTCTAAAGCTTACACTATGTTACTGTAGAGGTGCAGAAAGGGAGAAAACTATGTTTTACTGTTCTGGGATTTGGGACAGTAGTTACCAGTACGAGAAAAAGTAGAGGACTTTGTTCTAGGGAAGGGTCTAGAAATCCTGACAGCCGCTGATCCCACTCTCCCAGGAGTCAGTAGGCCTGTGCCTCAATCCTCAATCAATCTGCCACCCATTCACTGCCTTTGAATTATTTAACCTCTTTGAGACTATTCACTCTTTCACAAAATTAAGGGTTTGGAAGATCGCGCAGGATCTTGAAAGTGCCAAAATATTATGAGTTTAAATGTACATCTACCTTTAAAGATTGAAAGTGTCCTTACCGAATTATCACATTAAAAACATTTTTCCAAAACTTGTCCTTTCAAATTCTGTTGTTAAGTGACTGGTCAGTATCATCTCCACTATCAAAAAGGAGGGATGATTTCTCTAACAACCTAATTGAAGTGGAGCTTATCCAGGTTTGTTGGGCCTGAATCTTATACGACTGGGGGGCCTTCTTTACAAAGAAGAAAATTACCAATACAAAGTTAGGTGAAAAGTGACTATTCAGAATGAGAAAAAGAAAAAATAATTTTCTGGAGGCTGAGTGGTTAAAGCCCCTTTTTTCTGAGCTCTTTAGGCAATTTACCAGAATAGTCAATATGGTGATGTTTCTGATTGAAACTGGACTTACTAGATAGAACGTTCTACCAGTGCTGAGCAACTCACAGCACTCAACAAAGCCCATGCAAGAGAGTTCTCCTGAAGCTTAACTTCTTGAAGCTTCAAGATAAATCTGCCTCTAAGTTCTTTAGGAAATCAAGACACATAAGATAGGATTCTCATCCCCAAGGGGATCTTAGTGGATTGTAGTAGAGTGTAGCCATTACACCTCACAAGGAAAGCACTACCTAGTGTTGTTCATCCACCTACAACCATCCCACAAGCCAGTAAAAAGGATTCTAATGGTGCCAGTTCTTTCTTTCAGCTCTTTAATTTTGAATAGTTTTTGGCTTACATAAAGGTTGTCAAACTAGTATGTAGAGTACCTGTATATCTTTCATGCATCTTTCCCTGATGATTAACATCTTAACCATACCTTGGTATAATTATTGACATCAGTAAATTAACATTGTTAAAATGCTGTTGGGTGGTGCGATGGTGGCTCAGTGGCAGAGTTCTCACCTGCCATGCGGGAGATCCAGGTTCAATTCCCGGTGCCTGCCCATGCAAAAAAAATAAGAAAAATGCCATTAACTGAATTACAGTCTTTATTTACCTTTTACTAGTTTTTTACCAATTACCACTTTATGCAAATTTTACCATGTCTTCACTGATCTATTTGTTTTAAGATTCAATTTAGGATCCCATTTTTTGTTTAGTTGGAAAGCCTCTTAAGTCTTTTCTGATTTGTAGGACTCACTCTATCTCTCTTTAATTTTCATGACCTTCTAGAAGGTCTTTCAATTTCTATTGTCTTAAGTTTCTCAAGATTAGATTTAGGTTATGCGTATTTGGTAAGAATACCACAGCAGTAATATTGTGTTTTACTTTTTTAACATGGACAGGCTTTGGGAGTCAAACCTGGGTCTCGCAGCACAGCAGGCAAGAATTCTGCCACTGAGCCACTGGTGCACCGCCCTCCAGGCTCATCTCACATCTACCCTTCTTCAGCCCTGGGATCAAGCATTTCCCCAAAAAGCTTGATATCAGGCCTTTTTGATTTGTGTTTTCCTCTTCTCTGTATTTCTAAAATCTTGGGTCTTAGATGGGTTATTTCCTAAAATGACTCAAATACTTGCATTACCAATCACAAAGAATGGGCCTTGGTATCCCTTTTCTAAACTGGGATGGAAAAAGGATAACGAGAATGAACTGTGGCCACACTGCCAAAGGCCAGGTATGCTACCCTCTAGCAGGACTTTCAAGGAAGCCTCTGAAGGCAGTCACTGAAGACATGCGTCACCATTGACATTTTCCTTCCATCACGCCCCATGTCCAACTGGTCCCCACATGTCTATTCTTTCTCATTAAGTCCAGTGCCTCTGCTCACCCTCATTGCCACTTCATTGATTCTGATTCTTCTTGGGCTTCCCTGGAATATCACAAAACCTTCTCAAGGTCTCTCTGTCTTCAGTGTCTCCTTTCTCAAAACTGTTGTCTTACTTTGCCAGGCTGCTATGACTAATACTGCATGAGCTGGTTCAAACAATGGGAATTTATTGTCTCATAATTTTGGAAGCTAGAAGGCTTGCTTCCTCCCAGGATTGGTAATGATCTGCCTTGCTTGCAATCCTTGGAGTTTTTTGGCTTTCCCATCATGTGACAATATCCTCTCTTTTCACATTTTTGTTACTTTCAGGTCCTCTTTATAGGCCTCTAGTAATACAGATGAAGCTCCATCCTCATTTAGTTGGGTCACATCCTAAATGACATCTTCAAGAGGTCCTATTTACAATGGAGTCACTGCCACAGGAGTGCATATTAAGATTGAGAACATATTTTTTCTGGGGTGTATATCTCAGTTTACCACCCTTGTCTTCCACATGGATGCATGAATAATCTGCCCGTTCACAGATCCAACCTTATCATTCACTCAGCTGAAGCCAGAAGAGGTGTTTTTTTTTCTACCTTTGACGGCTTTTCCGAACCTGCCATGAGCTCTGAAAATGTGCAGTTCTAACAAGTTCCCAGTGATGCTGCTTCTGCTGATTCAGGCTTCACACTTTGAAACCATTGACCAACAGGTTAATATTCCAATTACTTAACAAAAAACCTAAGACCTCCTTCACCTTTAAGTTCTTGTGAGACTTACCTCCCTCTGCTCTTCACCCCTTTCTCAATCACGCTGTCACCTTTCACATCTTTGTACAGTCATTTCACATACTAATCCCCTGTGTGGTTTTTCCATCCTTCTGTCTCCCACGTTTCTCTACATTTTATAGGCTACTGTCCTTGCTCTCTTCTCTGAAATCTTCCCTATTCCTCCAGTCTCAGAAGGCTTGTTGCTCTTCTGGGGTCCAGTATTTCTTGGTTCATATCTCTACTATGAGAATTATCACTTGGTATTAGACTCAGCTGTTTACTAATTTATGCTACTTCCCAGTAACTTATAAATTCTCTAACAGTGTGGAAGTTCCAAGGTCTTGCACAGCTTTGGCTTCCCAGCATCCAACCTCACTGAATGCAGTGTTAAATAGGCACTGAATAAGTGTTGAATGAAACACAGCCTTTTCAAGGATGATATTATGCTTTTTCTTTTAGAAAGTAATAAGGCGTTTGCCAGTACCCTATAAAATGTATTACTTTTATGTTCCAGGTGAAAAGGATAGTTTAAATATGAGAGTAGCCTAAGGCAAATAATTAGGTAAACACCTTAAAGACTGGGACCAATTATTTAAATCAAGTATTAAGACTTGGTGTCTACTCATAAGTCTGAGATGGGTCCACATGATCTTGGATTGTGACATAGAGTGAGATGGAGATTTGGCATTTCTGTTCAGATCCAGACTGGTATCAGTCCTCATATCTGCCCAGGCTGTTAATCAGTTAACTAAATAATTGCCAATTCCCCTATTTTTGCTGCTTAAATATGTCAGCTGCAACAGTGACCACACTTAATTTTTCACATCTTACCCAACTACTTAACTGGTGAACCACGGTTTCTTAACCACCCTCAGAGGTCACTGAATAGAATTGGTGGTTGATGAACATGGATGGAAAACAATCACATATTAATTTCACTAAGTTCTAACTGAAATCATGCCCCTTAATTATGAATGCAGGCAATAAACAGTTGATTTGCAGGGCCTGAGACTTTATCCTTGCTAGAGGTCACCCATATTTTTATACCACCCTTCAGGGGTTAACTCTATTCATTATTACTTCATAATTACAACAGATGTTAGATATACTAGTCAATCTTGTTATTAATTGTGCTAGGTAGAAAACACAAATACAACTATAACACACATTTAAAAATATTTTGGTATCTGTATTTCAGTGTGATTGGGTTCCTTAGTAATCCTATGCATTTCATGTTATATATTAAAACATTACATATTTAAAGCAAAGAGAATTCTATTTCTTTTACTTTATATGTTTAAAACATTATTCTGAGAAGGGATCCACAGCCTTTGAGAGACTGCTAAAGGTGTCCATGACACAAGAGAGGTTAAGAACCATCATTGTAGAAGGTAAGGTTGGAACTGATTTCTTTTGACATTTACTTTGTGGCATGAATTTGGCACAATTTTTTTTAATGCAGTAGAAAAAAAGTTCACTCTGGAGATTTAAGTTTTCATTTAAGGAATTCATAAAATAATAGAATGGTTAATGAGTCGTAGCAGAATATTTTCTTCTATTATTGTGTACAAGCTACAAGTGAAACATTGATTTCCTGGACTGCAGGCTCACAGTGCAGTAATAGTTAAATTAATTTCTATTATGTCTCATCTCATTACAGATCTATGCAATAGTTTCAATTTTAAATTGAGCTTCAGGGGAGATTAAGTACTTAGGTATTCCAGTTTGTATAAAATTTCTAGATCCATACAAATTAAACTTCCTCTGTCTAAATGACCTTAATCATTCTAATTTAACTAGATGGAGCTTATTTCCTTCTGACAGAGCTTGTCATGTTGAATCTTATCCATAGAGATGAACAGCATGCCAAATGGGTAATAAGTATTCCAGATGTTGCCTTGCCACTTTCCAGCAAGGTTATTAATAAATGTCAGTTGCTTCTTGTCTTTTTTTATTCTCTAATATTGCTGAGAATATAAACTTCCTCTCTCCCCCTTTAGACATGGTAATTTAAAAATACAGTACATGGGCTGCTGCAGAGGAAGGTGATTTTTATAAAAGTTACCAATCCAACATGAATAGTACATTAGGGACTTTTAGGGCAGTTGAGGCTGTAGGTGGGAGAGAGTGAAGGAAGATATGAAGAAGACTGTGAGAGAGATTTGAATTGGGGGGGTGAGATTGGAGGGGGATGAACATCAAAGGAACCATTTCATTTATTTTTAGTTGGGAATCAGAATAAAAATGAGAATTGCTACCATAAAGTCACTTGATTAAAATGGCCCCTCCCTAGTTGAAGTGTGGCTCTAAGTCAGAAGGCATTTTGACCCACCTCCCATCTGTACCTCTTTCCTCATCCCTCAGGCAGCCCTGAGAAAGTCCATGCTAGGACTCCAGAGGTCATTTGGGAACAGATCATGTACCTGCTTTCAAGGGACTGATGGGAAGGTGTGGTTCGGGTGCAGAGAAACGAGCATGAGATTCTGGGGGGAGGAAAGGAGCCGGGAGAGAGATTCAGGGGCCAAACAATACAAGGCCCGATTCCAGGAGACTCTTCTCAATCAAACCTCTTAACAAAGGTCTAAGGGTGTCGTGGTTTTCCTTAGGTATGAACAAATGATACATTTGGTGCTAGGGAAAGTCTAACAATAATAACGAAAATTAGAATAATTTGCCAGTGTGATTGCCTCAAGGGTCTCTTTTAAAACACTTTGGACTAGGTATATTTTATGTTCTGTGAACTTCACCTCAGTTAAAAACAAAACAAAACAAACATTTGACCTTCCCTTTATCTTACTCCCCCTCCTTTTAAATTTAAGCCCACAAAAGACCTTTTTTATTTCTAAAAGCATAGAGGGATGGTTTACAATTAGTCTGGTGAAAGGATAGGTCTAGACAAGTGACCCTGGATATAAAGTACTGGTCTTCAGAAAACAGTCTCAACCGGTCCCCTAATCTACATTCTATTCGATAGTAGAATGAGATAGTAGAATGATAGAGAATTCAATAGTCTCACATATCTAGCCATGGGCTCCCCTGTCTCTCGTATTTGCTTTAACTAATAATAGTCTTTAACATCCCTTTAAAACACTTTAAACTTCGAAGTGGGGGAAATTTATCATTAAGGCCATGTTTGTTTCGAAGTCAATATTTGCAGCATTTCCAATGTGCCTTAATGGTGAGGTGACATTATTATAACCAGTTTTCTGATGTAGATGCCATTTCCTCAAATGTCAACAAAGAAATGCCATTCTGGGTGCAATATTTTTCCCTCCCAGTATTTCCATTAATTTTTCAACTTCATTAACAATTGGAATTATTAAACTGACCTCTACTGACATCTACTGGACAAAATCTGTTTTTGATTCTATCACTAACTCGATAACATTCAGGTTTTACTAATTAGATGGTTACTATTGATTGGTTAGGGAAAGTAAAGCTATACTACAAGAAAGAGAAAATATAACTATGCCAAAGATATGATCATTAATTAGAACGTAATAAGGCTAAAGAAAGGTTTTCTAACTCCATTTCTCTAGCTGGTTAAATCATATTTCCCTTTAGTGGTTTTAACACCCATTTTCTGAGTGCCACCGAGTCTGGGTTTATCACTATAGATCACACAAGACCTTCTGCCAGGAGCCAAGGGTCTGGTGGGAAAGATATTTATCTAAACAGATGATTTCAAAACGTATTCTTCCCAGGGTGCTGAACCTATTATTTCAAGAACATCTTTGTGGAGGGAATAAACTGGAGTAGGGTTGTTTTATCGAACAGGTAATGTAGATATAGTGCCTAGAAACTTTCCATGGGCCTACAAATGTGTGTGTGTGCATTCTAAAATACAAGAAAACAGCAAATTGAAATCACTAAGTTTTAAATTAAATGTCTACAGAATGTGTAATGCTCACCTCACTAAAGTTTAAATTTAGCGGTCATGAAAATGCTATTACCCTTGACAAGTTTTGGGCTGGACATCTTCACTTCTCAGGAATTCCTGATTATGCATGATGAGTTATTTTCAGGGTTCTTTTCATACCAGGTCGTTAAAATGCATTACACAATTGTAGCCAAATATTGTTAAAAGCAAAATTATACAATTCTTTATAATTCTTATAGAAAGAATTAAAGTGAAAGTGTGTGCATTTGAATGTATTTGAGATGGTGTGAGAATTTATGGTTTTGTAATGACCTTGGAGTTGAGTTAGGAATGACGTCACATCAAGGTGGGATTGGGATGTGAGTGTGCACTCAAAAGGTGTTCCTGGGCAAGGAGAGGGGAAGCCCGAGCAAAGGCACAAGTACGATCAGTTAGAGGGGGTTGGGGAAGATGGATAAGAGTGTCTAAGACCCTGATTCTCAAACTTGACTGTGAAAAACTTGTTAAAGCACATTGCTGGGTCCCCACCCCAGAGCTTCTCACTTGGTAGGTATGGGTTGGGCCCTAGAACTTATATTTCTAACCAGTTTCAGATCATGCTAATTATTGTTGCTGGTCCAGTGGCCTACACTTTGAGAACCATGGTCTGAGACAATAGTCACTTTTCCAGCTTGAGCACCTGGGCAGCTGATAACACCGTGAACTGAATTAGATGAAGATGCAACTTGAGGGGATGAGAGGTAGAAAAGATGGTAAATATGACTTTTTCAAGCAAGTAGAAGAAAAGACCATCATATATTTTAATAAAATGTAAAAGCAACTCTATTTTTAATGGGCATGTGAGAACTTGTAAGAGATAATATAAAATATGTCATGCGCTTACTATTGTAACCGATAGAAAGTGCATTGGATGTGTGAGTCGTTTAAAATCGGATCAATTCCAAGTACAGAACACCTAGGGAATATGCTTATGAGAATAGTAATATAGGGATATAATGACCACACACATTTGTATCATTTTAGTAGTGGAGGTCTAACGAGTCTTTCCCATTTTCAAGGAAGTTCCCAAGTTTTCTAGGTGAGTCTTTTTCTTAAGCATTGAAGTATCCCTGTATAAATGATCTCTGAGGCACTACATACCCACATCACTTTATAAAATTCTCATTTAAGAAGCATGGCAAATGATAAATGATGGCAAGTAAGGGAAAATGATGCTTCTAGTGTATATCACCATTCATAACATGTTAAGAACAGAGGTTCTGAGAAAAGAAATGTGATTGATCTGCTTTGTGTTCAACATTTTAAAAGAGTTGGCTGGCTAATCTTGGCTCATTATAAATTCTAAACAAAGGGGGATCTGTTTTTTTCTGGACAAGAACCTTGATTCAGATGAATCGATTCTATAGTATAGGTATTGACCCTATGATTCTCATAATACCAGAAGCTTATGAATTCTTGGTATTGAAACAAATTCCAAATCTTTTGGCAATCTCCCCATTAAAATTATAAACAATACCTGTTCCAGGTACCTTCTTTCACTTGCTACAATCATCGCCACAGAAAATTGGCCTCCTCAAGGCTCTACTTTTTGCCTTGACATTGTATAGAATTGCTTCACCTCAGAAGTCAGACCCCAATCATTCTGGCTCTTTTGTGCACTTTCTACTACTGTATGTGCTCTTTGATTTCACAGAGATCAATTCTTTTAAACCATCAACCAACTCCCAGCCTTCCTTTCTTACTCTCTACTTAGATACCTTATCCAATCCCATTGTACTGAAAATGCGACCAGCAGTCTGGGCATCATCTGAGAGCTTATTAGAAATGCAGAATCCTAGGTCCTGCTACAACCTGTATTTTAGAATCAAAACAAAACAAACCTCCAGCAGATTTGTATGCTCATTGATGGTTGAGAAGCCCTGACTTCAATGTTTCTTTGATATACTATTTAACATATTACCTTGACCCTCTTACACATCTATCTACTCCCGTCACTCATGCACCAAAAGTCAGTCCTAGAGTGGTTCTATAACTGACTCTGTTTTCCTTTACCTAAGTTCAGTTGAACAAGATTTTTACCTTTCCTTAGCTGACTCCCTCTTCATTCCCTTCAGCGACTATTTCAAATTTTCAATATCTTCTCTGCTCAAAATTCATCCTCTCATTCAACATTTAAACAAATATATATGGCATGTACTGCTTTGACAGACAACTTCATCTTCTTTTGCAATAACTTTGGTGATATCCTAGACTTAACCTCTCTCACCTACATATTAATATAACTAAGCCCTCCTATTTTTAGTTCCTCAGTATTTCTCAAGTGTATTTGTGCCAGTTGGAAACTGTTGTGTATCCCAGAAAAGCCACATTCTGTAATACTGATTCAATATTGTTGGGTGGGATCTTTTTAGTTGTCTCTAAGATGTGACCCATCTTAGAGGGTCGGCAAGACCTTCTGATTAGGTGGTTTCCATGGAGACATGTCTCCACCCATTCAAGCTGTGTCATTTACAGGAGTCCTTTAAGAGGAACCATGTTGGAAAAAACTTCAGAGCTGACACAGAGAAGTTTGGAGATGCAGAAAGAAAACACTCCTGGGGAGACATTAGAAATGAGAATCTAGGAGCGAAACTAGCAGACATCACCATGTGCCATCCCAGCTGAGGGAGAAACCCCGAATGTGTGTCTTAGTTTGGACATTTTTATGGCCTTAGAACTGCAAACTTGAAACTTAATAAATTCCATTTATAAAAGCCATTTTTTGTATATTGCATTTCTGGCAGCATTAACAAAACTAAAACAGTATCCTATGCTCTTCACTTCTAGTCTGGGTCTTTATCATCTCTTGAGTGGAATCTTGCAACTAGTTTCCTGCCTCTAGTGTTACCTTTAATATTGCTGCCCAAGTGAGCTCCCTAAAATTTAAATCTGATGGTGCTGGGTTCCTCCTTAAAATCTTAAAAATGGCTTGACTTCCTATTTTTTACTGCTGAAGCCTAAAATTGGTACGGCTAGCCTGCTTCTTTCCTTTTCAGTCTTTGCTTTTGCCACTTCCTGCCCTGTACCACCTTAATTGCCAGTAATGAGAAAAGTGATTGGTGTCTTCTCTATTGCTTAATACTTTTGCTGTTTTTAAATGTCATTCCTTCTACCTGAAAAGCCACTTTCCCCATTTCTTGGCTCAGCTAATTCCTACTTCCATTTTGGCCATGAGATTCATCTTTTTTTTTTTTTTTCAAAAAAATAAAGTCTCCCTAAGAGGTCCCTCTTACCTATAGGTGAAGTGAAACTCTTGCATGTTGCTAACTCCATCCTCAGCACATCACATTGAAATGACTAGTTTATGGTTATCTCCACTCTGAACAATAAATTTTTTGTGAATAAATCACTTTATCTTCCTAATCCTAGACAGATGCTGTCTGTATCCAGCATATTCTAGCAGCACAACAATATTGTTCCAATTGACACTCTCTAATTGCTACATAGTTCATGAACCAATTACTAAAGAACTAATGACCAATAATAGGTTGATAAACTAACTCTTCTAAAATATTTGCATTTTAACAGGGGACTCCTGGAGGAAATGGAGTTAACCTATATCCATTAATAATGCTAATACTGGGAATTTTTGGGGCAAGTGACTTTTTGTCTTCAAACTTTCTTCCACTATGCTTATCACCAAGGTGGTCCAAATGAAAGGATCGCTTCTGAGCTGGCTGAGTAGCGTTTAAAGTGTCTCCTCTGTGCAAAAGTACTAAGCTGCAGGGGGTGCAAGAGTAGTTCAGTGGTAGAATTCTTGCCTGCCATGTGGGAGACCCGGGTTCGATTCCGGGTCCATGCACTTCCCCCAAAAAACAAACAAGCATAACAAGCAAACAAAAGTCCAACAAATGGTGCTGCAATAACGGGATGCTCACATGGAAAAATCATGAAATGTGACCTTGCCATACAGTATAACAAAAAAATAAATAAATAAATAAAAGAAAAAAAGTACTACGCTGTAATATCTCCAAATTTAGACAGAAACCACAGTTTCCATGAAGGTCCTGGGCATACCTTAAATTTATGGAACAAAGGAAAGAGTACTTGGGGAACGTCAGGGTTGTCTATAGCAATAGAACTGATAGGACATATATATACACACATATATGTAGGTATTAAGAAATTTATTATAGCAATTGGCCCATATGACCGTGGGGTTGGCAAGACCAAATTCCATAGGGCAGGCTGCAAATTGGGAACTCTGAAATTTTCAGTGAATTTCTCCAAAACCTGGCTAGCTGTACTAGAGAGAGAACGTTTTCTTACTAATGGCTGAAATCATCAGTTCTCCCTTTAAGGCCTTCAACTATTGGATGAAACTTTTCTCATGCTGAAGGCAATCTCCTTTGTTGACGGTCAATGTAATCAGCCATAGATGCCATCAACTGCTTAATGACTGAAATCCACAAAATACCTTCACAATAACAATAAGGCTGGGGCTTCCTTACCCAAACATCTGGACACCAAAACCTAGCCAAGCTGACCCATGAATTTAACCACTACAGGATTTTAACAGGAATATACAATATATTTCCATAGCCTGCCCAATCACCTGTCTTCTTTACCAGCCAGAGTTGTCAGAATTGGGACATTTATCTCATGCACCAAAGAATCTCCAGGGGCACCTTCTATACAAACATACACGTTTAATGAGTTTGGGGGTAAAATGGTTTTAAAGCATCAGTAAATAACACGGCATGTTAGCAGCAACTAGGCTCACAGTACCAGCAGTTTAGATTATACCAGTGAGGGGCTGCATATTAATACCTGAATGCTGAATCCTGAGAAAACAATCAATATTAAATATCAACTTACACAGTGAGCTGTATCAGTATTTTCTTGGGTTATAAATGTCTTTCTTAATATTCCAGCTCCGTCAGAGAAGAGAAATTGGGCAATTGTGACCCTTCTTTTTTTTTTTTTTTTTTTTTTTTTTTTTTTTAGAGAGAGGGAGGAAGGGAAGGAAAGACAGAGAGAAGGAAGGAAGGATGGAAGGAAGGAAGGGAGGAAGAAAGGGAAACATCTTTAAACATTTTCTTGTTTTATTATATTTTGTTTGTTTGTTTGTTTCTTACATGGGCTGGGGCCGGGAATCGAACCGGGGTCCTCCGGCATAGCAGGCAAGCACTCTTGCCCGCTGAGCCACCGCGGCCCGTGACCCTTCTTTATAAACTGTTTTATCAAGAGTCCTGCCTTTTCCTGCATAATGACTAAGTGCCTCACAAATGCTTTCTTTCTAACACTTACTTGCAGAGTGATAGAACATTAGTTTCAGGTTTAATGTCACCATGATTGTAATTTGCCTGTGGATGGAAAGTTACTATAATGTAGAAAGATGAAATCAAACTGGTTGACTTTCAATAGTAGTCCTGCTAAGATACATTTCTCTATCTTCATTATTTTACTCTTGGCTTATTATGCTTGCTGTTTTCTCCCATTACTCATGAAATTGTCAAATAAGTCCTGGAGGATGCACTAGAATAGGCCTTCTGGAAAATAGTGTTTGGACAGTTTACATAATGGGACCAATGAAGCCAACATGTTCTCCACTGTAAAAAAGCCAGTGTTCTCTCCCTTTGTTAATTGACCCACAGCTTGAGAAGGAGGAGGGCAAGTTTGGATGAGAAACTGAATGAGAAAGCAAATTATCAGAGGACTGACTCGTCGGTTTTTCTCAGTTTAAGTGAGGCTTATAAAAATAGAGCACGCATGAGACTTTTAATGACATTGCCTTCTTGGTGAGAAATATCTCAGGAAAAAAAAATGACAGGAACATAATTATTCTATTCAGAGAGTATGAGGAGAAGGAGGGAGGCAAAGATCTTTCTAGTGCAAAGTTAGGAAAAAAATAAATCAAATCATTGTGGGAAAGTTGCAAGAGACAAATTACTTCCCCAGGTTTTGAGTTTATGAGATTACAAGCAATTTAATGCAGTTGCCATTATTTTGTTTCTGGTAAAAAGATGAGCCAGGGAATGGTAAACTAGAGAACAGTGCTAGTTGTTCTTACCAATTGAAATGTGGTCTTGTGAAGAGTTAGTGAGAATGCTTTGAGCATTACTCTGGAATTTGTGGATGACCTCGGAAAGGCATCCGTCTTTTCTACATCTCACTGTTTGCAACTGAAGACATGATACCACCATATTTTTACTTCATTCAAAGGACTGAAATGAAAATAAGCATGCATTTATCTTTAGTATTATGAGTCACTCAAACAATAGACCAGAGGTATGAAGGACATTTTAATCATATGTACCAGAGGACAAAATGTAATTTACAGATGAAAACCAGTATTTTACAATTTGGCAAATCTTCATTGTGCCCAGTGACACCAAGTAACTGTGTTATGAAAAGAAGTGGTTCAAGGTCATCCCAGGTATTCAGTAGAACTCCTTCCCAGCCTCTGCATATACATTTTATAATTATGCTTTATTTAATCCCCTCCTCTATTCAAAGTTCCTTCAGAAGTGGCCAGCAGGGAAATCAGCTTCTAGAATTAGGCCTTAAGGTATTAATCACAGGGTGGATTCTCACGTTTCAGATGGTGAATACACTGTTCTGTTTGAAGCTTAGTAGTTTCCTCTAAATTCTGTAATGATCAAATTTAAAAATATTTTCCCCTAATAACTCTTTTAGAACATTCTGAAAATTTTTTTTGACCCAATGATGAAAAAAAGATTAGGAACAAACCCTAGGAAATAAAGTGTATGGAGAAAAACATGAAAGTAGCATGAAGCCATCAATTACCTTAAAGGAGATAATTTAAACTTAAACCAAAATAAACAAAAAGCACATGACTGTATACAGTGCTAATAAAATTTTATTGAGAACCAGTAAGCCAAATCTGTTACAGAACACAGAAATACATATGATCCCAACCCTTCCCAATAAATGACAATAAAACATTGGGGTAGGTTTCCCGAATACTCCACCCTCAATTTTATCTACAGGAGAGAAACAACTCTTCTACAGTTCAACAATACTGATAATGCAAAAATGGAGTTCTCTGGTCTCTTTAGGGGAAGCAGAAATGGAACTAGAATTCAGTATGAGTAATATAAAGGACTACAGATGAGTTTTATTTACAGTTTGTATTTCAAAATCAGCTAGTAGAAGGCAGAGCATTATAAGATCAGACACAAATTAACCTGAGGACATAGAAGCAGAGTATATAACTCTCAATTCAGTTATTTAGGGAAGTGGAAATAAGGAGAGAAAATAGCCATGTATCCTCTTTTATCTAAAAGTCTACCAACCATGAATGCTTCTGATGCTGAATAATTTCAAATGACATCAAAGATGAAAAAGGAGCCAAATGACTCTAAGAATTAAAGACTGACATCTCGGATGAGACCAAAGCCCACTGGGATGTATGGCAGTGGTCACAATCGTTCCTTTCATGTGATGAAACATTACCCACTGCAGTTTTTCATTACCGTAGGAACAGAAATATATGACAGGATAAATGAACACTGCTTGGCCAGCATTTATAGTTTTACTACCTAGTTTTTGCGTGGAGATAAGAGATGCTATTGAGTTTTCTGGGAAGGAGCATTCAGGAAATTTTTTTTTTTTTACAAAAAAGAAAATAGCTGAGGGAAAAATTTAACTCAGAAATAGAAATGAAAAAAAAAGAACGCTTCTTTTTTAAAACTATGAAAGTTAATGTAAAAGCTTCTTTCAGTATCTACCAAGGAATTAAAATATTGGTCTTAGCTATGTAGCCTCTGCCTGAGTTAAAATCCTCTCAAATCTTCCTTTACTACCAAGCATAAAAAAAAAAACAATGGCACAAATATAAAAATCTGTCAGTTTAATAACAGTCCTTAAAAAGCTAAAAAACAAACAAAAAATTTGAATTGTGTTTGTTTTGATGAATTCACTAATGGATGACAGGAGCTAAACTGCAATCCAGATATTAACAAGAATACCCTTCAAAATATAACTTTTCCTTGCCTTGAAGTCTTCTTTGGATTAAATTAATTGAGATGCTTGGAGAAGCACTGTGATCAAGTCTGGCTATGAGAAAGGTGTGTTTCGTTCTTCCCTTCAGTTACTGACTACGTCAACTCAAAGTGCAGAAACGGTATAATAAGACATTTAACTAACCAAATGGGCTTTATTCTTTCAAGTTGGACACCCAGCCAAAGGCAAATCAGCTTTGTTGTGTGCATACGCTTCTACCTGTTACTATGAATGCTGACAATGTTGAGCTGAAACTTTTTTGCAAGAAAATCACAGCTTGCACACAGTTTACTAGCAGCCCTTCAGAAATGTGCGAGGCATGAGGTAACCCCCAACCTGTCCAAGTCACAGGAGAAAGCTAATCCTAAGAATTGAGCAGTAGGCTGTTTTTCAAAGTCCCACTGTCAGTAGCCTTTAAAGGGTCAAACAACTTCCAATGTTAGCTATTTCGGTGCTAAATGGAAAATAATAAGGGACTGTTACCTGCAGGAACCAGAATACATGCAGTGGGGACTTGCTTCAAAGTTCCAATAAAAATAGTATGTTTTTGTGACCAAGAGAACTATGAAAATAAGCACATTTTTAAAATCCTCAAACCCTGTTTTTGTAAAGCCCCAAATGGTCCCAAATCAATTAAAACACACAGAAGAGATGAAACAAGCCTGGCAAAGGCAGCCATGGTGGGAGGAGACGTAGCTGAAGAGTCAAAACATTTGTACAGAATTTGTGTTCATTTACCATATAAATACCCTACACTGAGGTCTCAGAAACAGATGTATTGTTAAGCTGAGGCTATGCAGAGATACAAGCTCTACTGGTCCTAACCATGACCACTGGATAATCCCTCCTACCTAAACAGCATATCTATCAAAAGCTTTAGTGTTTCTGTTCAAGTTATTGGCTATCTAGCAATTTTCCCTGACTTTTTTTTTTAAACAAAAATAGGGAACAACATATAAATAAAATTATAGGAAGGAAAATATATGGCTTTTACCAAACAGCTAGCACTAAAGCATAGTCATTGGAAAGTAAGTAAAGCACATATCAAAGTGTGTAAGGTCAGTTGCACAGGGTGGACTCAAATCCCAGGCCATAGCATATTCAGACAGAAAACTGACTTCCTGGTCTTATACTAACATCAAAGAACAAACAAATTTAAATAAACAGTTCCACAATATACTAGGTTATTTTAGAGAAAACAAACTGTTACTATTAGCTTACTTTGAATCAAGCTTCAGATCATAACTTTCAAAATGATCATCACATTTTAGAAGTTTTGATAAAAATGCTGGCTTCCACAGCCAGGATGCTTTACTGACCCCCAATAAAAAAGGGGCACATTTGAAAGTGTGCTTATCTATAATGTAAATAGGCATGGTGAACTGGAAAAATGGAGGTTAGGTCCCTGGCCTAGTTTGCAACTGTTGGAATTTTTCTCTTGAAAGGATACAGTTACATTTTTGTCCCCTTTCATAATCAGCCATTTAGAGAAAAGCAAAATCATAAAACTGCTCTTCTGTTGGGAGAAAAACAAATATTAAAGAGAAGAAGTAGATGGCACTTTCCAACAATAGTCATATATTTTTTAACTACATTAAGTTTCTTTCAAAAATTCTTAGAAGAGTAACAGACTTGTCATATTGATAAGCTTAAATAAGAATAAGATTTCCTCCAAGTTCTGAAATATACATACACATATATACCCTCAAAATACATATTGTCACCCTCTCTTTAGGATGAAAATACCTGGAATCAACAGATTTCCTTGGATGCTTTGAAATAAAAGCAAATGGTAAAGAAAAAGAACCAAACTAAAGGCAAACTGGGGAAAATTAACTAACACAGTTTAACTCTAGTTTTGTTGAAAAGCAATGAAAGCACTTAGCCCAGGCGTGAATATGCAGAGAGGGTCATGCAGTGAGTTGCAGGGGCATGCTTTCCTTTTACAGTTCAAATGCTGGGAACTTGGCTCTCCTAGGGACTAGCAGATCAGCCAGGAAATATATTGTTCCAGCCATTCCTGAAAAAAGTGAGACATCCAAATCATAACATGAAATGATCTATTTTATAGAGTGGTTCCATTTTTTCAGCATTAACAATATCACAATATTAATGGCAATGATCTAAAAGAAGTGGGACTCACTATCTATTTTTTTATAGGTTCAACATCAGAGGAAATCACTAGTGAGGTGCTCAGCCTTTTTTCTAGGAGGGAGACAGCAGGAAGAGTGGAGCCCAGCAAGTTCAAGTCTTGACTTTGCCATTTACTGTATGTGAGCTGCTTCACCCTACCTCTTTGAGCCTCAGTTTGCTCATCTGTGAAAGAGGCATCATAATGCCTACATGCTTCTGCAGAGATGATTTACGATGGCATCTCAAAAATGCCCAGCATGAGCCTGGGGCCATAAATGGTAGCCACTATTATAATTACTAGTATTAGGTCTATGGCAATACATATGCTAATTAATTTTTACCATTGACTCAAACTGTTTTAGGAGTTAAAGAAGCAGTTTAACAAGTGACCATAACGTTAACGTGTAGTTAAAAATGCAAATTCAAAGACATTAAGTGCCAAGCAGAGAAAAAGATACAAATATAAGGCAAATAAATAATGTGTGAAGGATACCTTCAAAGAGGGAGAAGGGAGTGTCCGGGGTTCTGCACCCATGTCCTCCATAGTTTAAACACCATTCAGCAAACTGAAAATAAGGCCAAGTTAAATTACCGCAATGATTTCTTCCAGAGATTTCCCAAAAGTGCAGAGCTTGTTGTTTAGAGTAACTCTGAAGAAACTATCTTCAAGTCAGAGAAAAGGGATTAAGGCAGAGAAGAGGAGGGTTTGAAAGGGAATACGGAGCCTGTCTGAGCCATGTATCTCCAACATTATCAAAAAAGAAAGAGCAAAACTACCCTACATCTTTCTCCCTGCCCCATCCCCAATGCTACTGGGCAGAATTATGTTCCTTTTTAAAATATCTAATCTGATCGAATGGCTTTGTACGCTTTTTTTTTTTTTTAAATAATTGTGTTTCTTGTCTCTAGACTTATATTTTAAAAAATAAATTAACTAATCCAGATGAAGTAAAGCCCTTTCCCTGACCTGCTGGGAAGGGATACTTTCTTTTAGGCAGCCCTGAATCCTACCTTGCAAGCCCTGTACAAGTACTTCATGTCCTGGGTGAGGTTGTAGAGTGTCAGGAAGGCATAGGCGTTCCCTGCAGCACCGTGGCACAGCCCATACCCTTTCTTCAGCAGCCCATATTGCCAGATCACTTCAGCACACTGGCAGGCATCACTGAGATACTGGTCCTCTTTAAACACCTGTTGGGCCAAGGGACATGGGGGGTTTTACTGTAAGGGATACAATAAAGAGTTCTGTCAGCATTCTTTCTTGAAAGGTAAGGGAACGTGGGATGAGGAAAGGGGTAGATAGAGGGAGGTGGCTGGGCAAGAGGGTGACAGAGAGATGTATTATATGTGGTAACAAATTACTAAATTATTATCATTTGTTTCTTTCCAAAGAACATATGCTATCTTTTTGGTAACAATGATGTCCACCCTTCAATATTAGAAAGTTTCTTCAAACACTGGAAAAAAAGTTATAATTTATTAATATGCAAACTTATTGTAAAACACTATACTTTGTTAGAAAATACTTTATGATCTTTTGCTACCTCCTAAATCTTGATCAAAGACTTAAGAAATACTCTCTCTTGAGTAGACATTTTTAATATCTCATTGCAAACTAAGTGCCCTTAAAAGAAGAATAACAGCAGTTCTTGTGATTAACAGGATCAAGAGTATGACCAAAGTGAGTAGCTGTTTCCTTAGGTTTTATTTGTTTTCTTTTTTCTTTTTTTTTTTACATGGGCAGGCACCAGGAATCTAACCCGGGTCTCCGGCATAGCAGGCAAGAACTCTGCCTGCTGAGCCTCCATGGCCCACCCTGTTTCCTTAGGTTTTAAAAGTTTCTCAGTTATAACCACCTTTCTGAAATGGAGAATTTGATATACTGAAAGCACATTAAGGCTACAGGATGCTAGCACCTATTCATAGTCTATAAATTTATAATTTGAAGATTTGGTACCAAGTGGAATAGACAGCTTAGTTTATTTCTTTCTACTTTCAACTGATACTTAGAAATGTATCTTGGTTCTGCCACTGACATGAGAACCTTGACTACTCTACATCTCAATGACACTGTCTCCTATTCTGTGAAATGATCTCTGCTTATGGAACAGACGGATACTCTGAGAACAAATAATAGCCCATTCAGCAAAGTGATCTTAGGTCCAGTAAGTGATTTATTGCTCATTTAAGGATGATTAAGATTAGATTTAAATTATAAAATGTTATGTTAAATTTTCCAATTTATTTCTAAAACAAAAAAATAAACAGTACCTTGTAGGCCTGGATGAGCATATAAATTACTCCGGGGGCACCGTGACACCAGTGGACAAGCAGATCTCGAGTGTCATCCACACATGGAGGGTAATTGCCGGAAGGGAATTTCAGCTGGCAGACATAGTCCACACTGGGTTTGACCAAACTATGCAGCTTCGCCTGGCTCACTTGAAGGCTGGGCTAAAAATGAGAAAGGGAACTGTCAACTCTCCTGAGGCAAACAGACCTTCTTATGTCTGAGGGGTGAGTTTTAAACCAGAGAGAAAGCATGACCAAAAGGAACTGGAAGTCAATGAGGGGTTCTGGGTTCCATTCAATTTTTTTTTTTTTTACCTACTTTACTTTCATCTGCAGATCATTTCTGTGATTTCAAATAATGGAACAAATAAAAATTAGGTTATCAGTTAACTCTTGAGGGTGGCTAATATATTATTATGTGCCTATTATTTTTCAGTATGTTTTTATCTACCTATATATAAATGATTTTCCCGAACCATGCTTGAGAATTTGAGTGTAAGAGAAGTTTCCTAAGGTTTCAGTGCCTAAAGCATGCTTTAAAGATGATTAAGATGAAGACAAAGAGACACATAAGACAAAACCCAGCACAACTTTCATTATCACATTTAGAGAACTAGTAAGTGATGTTTCAATGGACAAGGACCATAACAAGTTAGAAGACCTAGAATCTAGACCCTGAAGTGCAGTGTGGTTTCTGAATCTTTGGACTTGGTGATATTATATACTCAGGTTTACTGTGGTATAACAATGTACAGATTTATAGGACAAGTTACCTACTGCATAAAAGTCTCTACTTTTTATACAATTTTAGTTTCTCCTTAATTCACTGTTCACTTCTTTAAACAACAAATTCAAAGTGTTGTTTTTGCCAGCCAGGAGATGAGGCATGGGGCTGGGGGGAGTGAGAGGTAGGGAGGGATGCAAAGCAGAGGCAAGAGGAAGTGGTGTCAGAGAGCTTAGATATATTGATGGTACAATTTCCACAGATACTAGAAGTGTAGTAAGTTCTTTAGGGGACATATGGACTCCACTTTACCCAAAGAACATTGCTTAGACTCAGTTGAAAATGTTGAGTACAATGAATGGATTCTCCTCAAACTTGAAAGAAATAACCAACCTGGCCTAAAAATAATAGTTTAGTTTTATGTTGACACACTACTAGAATGGACTTCAGGATTAAAAATTAACTCATTTCAAATAGATAATAACCTGCAAATGGAAAAATCAACACTTGAATTTTCCAATTCCTGGTTTCAGTTAAGAAAAGGATACAAAGGAGCAGATGCCACCTTATTATCTGTTTCTGTGAAAGGTCAGTGAGGCTGTCCAATCATCAACATGTGACTCTTAACTCACCTTGAAACTTCAAAAGACATGAAGTCTCCTTTCTTGAAAACGTTTAAATATCTATATTTGCTTCTGGAAATGGAAAGCCACTGAGGAATTTTGCCAGAAAAATATAGAAATGTAAAAAATCTAAATTGTCAAAAATCCTAATTATAAACATACTAATTGAGAAGTACAGATTTACATACAACAGTTGGTCTCTTATTGCCAATAACACTCAGAAAAACCTGGAGTTTTTCAGCTTCATTGTTATTGTTCAGTTATAGATAAAGGACAGGTCTTCTACTGTTTTGTGTTATTATAGCTAGCTACTCAACCAGCTGGTAACAGTGACTATCCAAGCACTCATTTGGAAGATATTAACACTTTCTTTATGATATCCTACACTTTGGGATGGTGGGCCTGGAACATCTCTACTGCCATTAAAGAACAATTTTTTTTTGCCATGAATTTTTATGCTTAGTCACAATTGCCAATTTCTTCTTAAAGAGAGCTCTTAAGCCCCCAAAATCAATCTCTCAGGAGAAGTTCTCTTCTGACCTATCCTACCAGGTTACACCTGCTGGAGTAAATTATATTGGTCCTTAGTTTATCTGACTTTGGCTAATGTGTTCCAATAGTATTAGATCCAGAAAACTGTTGGTCAGAGCAGATTCAGCTATATCCTAGGTAAGTTACACAAAATCCATTAAAGGCCCCTTAGCTTTATTCTCTAAGCGTGTCTTAGGAATTTGTGCTCATTTGTTTTCTATTGATTTTGTTTTTACTCCTGAATTTGTCTCAAGGGGTTGTGTCTTATAATGAGGAATAACACTCTCAACTTAAGGTATCTGCTGAAAGAGAAGTAGAGAAAAGCGAAGACATTTAATGCAAAAATATAGGTCAAAACACTGTAAGTTTACACAAGTAGCACAAGGTAGGCATGTATGGTCACCCACAAAACAAACATCATCTGAAAGCATGGCGCCTTTTACATTTACAAACTTTAAAATGCCCATTGGGAAACATTATCTTTGTCTAAAACAGGTTATTACAAGGACAGTGATACAGTGGTTGACAGAATAATAAAATAGAACTGGAGCATCTCTCTCCCACTCAAGACAGAATATCAGGAAGTATATTTTAAGGTCACCTTAATCATCCCTTACCTGCATCAGATAGTAATAAATTCCCGCCAGGCCATGAGCAGCCCCCACGTAATATTCCCGGTACCATTCGTACATCAGCGGAGTCTTTGCTGTGAAGTTTCTCTTTTTAGCCAGGTTTTCTCCAGAGGTTAAAACTGTTTCACAAATCTATAGGGAGAAAACCAATCTAAATAATGAGAGAATTAGAATGAAAACCTTCCCAGAGGAAGTAAGGAACATTTTAGCTAAGATGTACCAGGGAAAGTGGTGCATTAGAAAAGTCTTATGGCCAGGGAATGGCACAGTTCAATTTTCACTCAGAGAAGCGGGAGTAACTGTTTCTTTCAAGGAGAGAGAGAGTATGGAAGCTCTTGAACTCTTTTCACTATGGCTTATAAGAGTTCACCTAGGAAGGAAAGCATAAACTCCTTCAGACAGAAAAAGAGGTACCTGCATCTGGGAGATAATTTTCTTCCAAAAGAATCTATGAACTCTCTCATGGAATAGACCAAACTTCCTACTCAAAGTTATTCTCGAAGGAGTTTTCAACAGCCCTCAGGGTGAAGCTGTTGGTTCTCTGATCACTCCTGACTTTTACAGGTCAAGATACACCTTCCCCTATCTGAAATGTTTTAACTGGGGAAATCAAATCAATAGTTTAGACAGATGGTAAGTAGCATCCTAAAAAGACTCTTAAAAAGCATAAAACGTGGTACCTGCTTAATATGGCTTTGAGGAATCTTTTCCTCTCCAAAGTTCTTATTCACAAAAAGAAGAGCAGAGATGTAGCCCATTCGTCCATAGAGCATTTCATTAGGAACATTGGGATCAATCTTATTTAGGTGGATTAGCCTGGGAATAAAATAATACATATCTAAGGTATGATTTTTAGTGATACATAAGTATATCTTACATGAACACATACACACACATTTAAGACTTTTTATTTTTAGTAAGTGGGCTGGGCCAGGCCTCAAAAGGTAGTCAGGGTTCAAAGATTAGCCCTCAATTAAATTTCTTAAGTTCACAATAGAAATGACAAATAAGAATGCAAAGAATGAAAGAATGTAAGTGAATGGCTGAGGTTATCTGAAGTCTCCCTAATGTTTCATGGAGGTAGTGCATTACCTAATTTAACTTGCATGGTCAGTTTAGCTGAATACCATAAGTACATGGAATCTTGAATAAAGCCTAAGATCTTGTTGCTTTATACAGTTCAGTGTAATGCCCAGACACATCCCAGAGTAATGTGAACAGAGAATAAAAAAGTATTTGTAAAGTCCCCTTGGGGGATTGGGGAGAAAGGAGGAAATGTTCAACTTCCCCATCTGGGGAACTCCTGATATTCTCACAAGCAATGGGGACAACCAATTCAATAGGCTGAGCCCTTGATCTTGGGGCTCGCCCCTGTGAAACTTATTCCTAAAAAGGAGAAGCTAAACTTATTCAAAATTATTCCTAAGAGTCACCCCCAGAGAAACTCTTTTGTTACTCAGTTATGGTCTCTCTAAGCCAACTCAGCTGGTGAACTCAATGCCCTGCCGTCATGTGGATCTGACTTCCAGGAGTGTAAATCTGGCTGGCAACATGGAACAGGACTCACAGGATGAGCCTGGACTGGTATCATGGGATTGAGTAAGCCTTCTTGACCAAAAAAAGGAAGAGAGAAATGAGACAAAATAAAGTTTCAGTGGTTGAACGATTTCTTTTCAAACAGAGTCAAGAAGTTATCCTGGGGCTTATTCTTATGCATTATATAGATATAATATGTATCTTTTTAGTTCCTAGTGTATTGTATTGGCTAGAGGGAAGTACCTTGCACTGCTGAATTCTATTCCAGTAGCTTTAGTTCTTGAAGACAATTGTATAACTATATAGCTTTTACAATGTGACTGTGTGATTATGAAAACCTTGTGTCTGATGCTCCTTTTTTCCAGGGTATGGTCAGATGTATAAAAAATTAAATAATAGACGGGATAAGGGGTAAAAAAAAATTGGACAGATTGAAATATGAGTGGTCAATGAGAGGGAAGAGTATGGGGGATGGTGGGAAATAAGAGTTTTTTCCCTTTTTTTCTGTTTATTTCTTTTTCTGGAGTGATACAAATATTTTAAAAATGATCATAGTGATGAATACACAACTATGTGATAATATTGTGAGCCACTGATTGTATACTTTGGATGGACTGTATGTGTGTGAAGATATCTCAATAAAAACATAAAACAAACAAACAAACAAAAACCCTGTTCATTTAGCAGTCTAGGTCTGAGAAGCTACTGCTGGCCATTACATCATTCAGCCTGGAGAAAACACTCAAAGGGACCTCTATTTCCAATGAATGAAATGTTTGCTGCTCTTCAATTATCTCTTTCCTTGGTTTATTTCTTAAAGTGTTCTGAGGTCTACCTGAAGCATCTGTATACCTAAACCACCACAATCAATAACACATGCAAATGGTAGCAGAGGTATCACTCTCCTGCCTCCCCAGACTCCTAGGCTTCCAGTCTGTTGCTTTAGAAACAAGCATGGTTATCACTTCTTGTACATCCCTTGAATTCTTTTAAGCACACATAAGCATAAATATACTTATTTGTGAACATAAATATTGCCTCAAATGTTCTACACATTGCTATTAAACAATATATCTTGACCACCATTGCATATGTCATTCTTTACAATGGTCGCACAGTATTCCACTGAACGGGTGTATTATAATTTATTAGTTCCCTTTTGATGACTCAGTTTTTCAAAAAAGTTCTTTTTAGTTCTCGTGTCCAGGTAAGTTGGAGTAAGCATACTTCACCCAGTCTCTCCCACTAAACGCAAAATGCATGGAGCAGCTATCTCAGGGCTCTGAAAACTAAATAGTAGTAGGAAGACTGAGGAAGAAGATCAGAATTTAAAGTAACACCAAACCAGTGACGGATTTACTGTATTTTCTCCTCTGCTATTACCCTGGCTTCAAGGCAGTACAGCCTGCAATCTGATACGGCTATCAGGTTACTGACAGAAGCCCTCTAGCGTTAGAGAGTGGTGGCAATGGGAGCCCGCAGGAGACAAAATTCAAAGGGAGGGGCCGGGGCACAGATCAGAAGAGCTTTGGTCCTAGGAGGGCAGGACAAACTCCCATTAATTATTCCTCTCTCTGTCCTCCCAAACCCTTGGTAAAAAAAGCACAGTCATGGGAAGTAAGTGACACAGTAGGGTTAACCAAAGCTCCAGGTTTCTTGCCACAGAACCAGAAAATGAAGCTCCAGGGAACCCAAAAGGAGGGGAACATGCTGAGAGAATCTCAGGAAAGTGGCCATATTCAATAATCTGAGAAAAAACTTTATTATTATTATTTTTGGAAGCAGATATGATATATAGAGAAAATGTCCTTGCTAGTTACATTTTTGGTCAGATGAAATTTTGAAAGCACATTTCAGTTATCCCTAAATTAGCTTATAAACTTAGTATGTGATCCAATTTGCTATCAAAACCATTTAACTTTTGGTGAAACCTGACAAAATTATATTTTTGAGGAAAATATAAGGAAAGAGCCAGGGGTTTCCTGGAAAAGAGTAGTAACGGGAGGAAATTAGCCCTTCTGGATGATGTTTCTGCCATCAGGTAGCTTATGAACTGAGCATGCTATTTAACCTCTGTACTTGAAATGTTTCATCTATAAAACGAATGGTCTTTTTCCATTTAAAAATTCTCTTACTTGTTGTCTGTGTGTAAATATGCTTGTAGTTAAGTATAAACCATGTCATCTGCCTTGCATGTATGTCATCTTAGGATGGTCAATTAACACTCAAAGTATCAAAAACCTAAATTAGATTTCTTAAGTTCACAGTGGAGTTGACAAACAATAAATTCAAGGAATAAAAGGATGCAAGTGAGTGGTGGAGGTTACCTGATGCCTCCTGAATGCCTCATGGAGGAGCACACAAGACTGGTTAATTTGACAGTCTGGGTCAGAGAAGCTCAGAACCGCTGGAGACTATAGCGTTTAGCCTGGAGAAAGGACTAAGTCAACACTCAAAGGGCCATCTATTTCTCTGGGGTGATGGGTTACATTTGAAGTACTCTAAACTGGGAATCAGCATCAAGAGATACTCCTCACTTCAATAACGTTATCAAAATTGACACTACAGGATTTGTTAATTCAGGTAGTAAGGAATGTTAGAAAGCATTTTTTCATTGGAGACAAGTCTAGTGTTCACAGATAGTAGGATTTGGAGATAGTACAGGGCTTTACCACTCACTAATGAACGATGTCTAAGAAAGCCCTGAAGACAATGTGGCTTTCCCTGAGTTGTAAGAACAGAGTAGAGGACAATTTGTGCCTGTGTGCATCTTCTTGCTAATAAATGTTGGTATATTTCGCAGAATTTGGTCAACTGTTCGCTTTTATTTTAATATAATCGGTGGTAAAGTTATAGCTGAGGGTGTATACAGTACCTGTCTCTAATCTATGGAGGCCACCAATATTTATAAAAGCAAAAAAAACCCCTGACAATTCCTACGACCAGGCTATGAAACTAGACCTCCCAAGTACTTGTGAAAGAGAAAATAAACCTTGTCCCCTCCCCTCTAAGTGTTTCCACCTTAAGACTGGAGTGAGGAGTGGCAGGGGAAAGATTTAAATTTAAAATGAAGAGAATGACATCATTTTAATGACTAAAAGTGGCTGAAAGTTATACAACAATAATTCAGAAAAAAGTTACAAAAGAGTTCTTAAATGTTCTCACTCCCAGTAGGAAAGAGGGATTTGAAAAAGCATGGCTGGTTGCAGTTACTGAGAAAGTTAAACTTTTTCATATTATACCTCAACAAATTGAGACATCTCAATCAAATGGATAAAATGTGCCAATGCTGGCTCATGCATTTTTTTTTTCTTCTTCCTCAAATATAGGCAATAAACTCACAGAGGGAGAGTCCTTATCTAAGGAATAAGGACATAGTGGTTGGAGATTGCTTTCAATTTTCTTTTAAACGACCATGTTTGAATATTTCTCAATGTCAGCAGGGGTATCTGGGTGGTAGAATTATGGGTCAGACTCTTTTCTCTACTTTGATTTTTCTGTATTTCACAATACCATATAAATGTATGTATGTATACATATTATACACACATATAATTATCTATTATTTTAAAATAATTTAAAAACATTTATTAAGAAAAATTCTATCTTGTTCTCATGCTGAAAAACTGTAACAGTGGAACTTTAAGAAAATGAAATCTACTTATTAGATATGACCTGAACTGTTATAATAAACAGAATTAATCCTTGACCCCAATGTCAAGGTTTAATATAATTATATCAACCTGTATAGAATTTAGATATAAAATATACACCTTTGAATTACTTTTGCAAAGAAGACTGACAGAACTATTCAAAAAAGGGACAATGATGTGAAGATATTAAACATTCCTCTATGTGAGTTTTACGCAGAACAATGATTTCAATTAACTCAGTGATGTTTCTACGGAAATAAAGACCAATCAAAACACTATTAGAAAACACCATTCCTTTAGGTGGCGATATAAAATAAGCATTCTAAGCTTTCTGCAGCCAAACTCATTGACGTTTGGGAAGTTCAAAGTAGGTGACAAATACGTTCCAAACATCTACAGTATGGCTCAGACCACTCCATTAAAATAATACGTTATAGTTTACTTAATAAAGAAAATATTCAGTTTTCCTAGGTTTTAATTCCAGTCACTAAAATTTATTGTTTGGGTCTGATGATGACTAAAGGCATGTTTTGCATGCTATATTCTCAAGATAAAATAATGAAATGATAGCACTTCTAAATAAAAATGGTTATTTTATGTGTTCTTAGAGACTTTTAAAGCCAGAAACACATCATTGCAGTCCCATTTATTTGTTTTGATATGTTGATATTAAAAGCAACCAATTTTTAGAAGAGACAAGTTACCAAAATGCCACTGAAGGAAGAATAAAGATATAAAAACAGGATAGTTCTGTTCCACTCCTAGCAATACTTCCCTAGGGTGTAACTGGGGAGAGCTCTGGCTTTACATTATAAAAAAAATTCCAACTTTTTAAAAAGAATCCCTTTTCTGATTTATCATACCACAAAAGAGAAAGGGCATACGTTTTCCTGACCAGAAAGTCAAAGTTCTTTATCATTCTAAGTACCAACCCCAAAACACTATATATGTCAGGTTAGTCACTTAACTGGCTGCAAAACAGGGAGATCTCTCTATTTATGTAGTGGCATCGTATTATCCCTGTGTAGAAGGGACAGTAAAAATGGACATAGTATAAATAAGATAAGACAAAGACTCAATTATGGCGCCAGTTAGGTGACAAATAAACTTGCAAAGCTAGGGCAATGCTCTCCAGGAAATGGTACATGCTCTAAATCATCATCTAATATATGGTGCTGTTCCTCCCATGGCTAGGATTCATGGCTCAGAAATCAGTGGATGGAAATGGAAATGGCACCACTCAATTCTATTAGCAACATTTTTGCTTCCTATCCCATCCCTGAAACCTTATGTTCTGTTAGTCTAGAGGTCTTGGTTCCAAAGGCAGGGATGCTTCCATCAGGGTACACAACAACTAATCCAGTGACCTAGAAATCAAGACTGCCACCCAGCCATACAGGACTCCTTATGCCTCTGAATCAACAGATAAAGAAGAGAATTAGTATACTAGCTGGAGTGACTGATCCTGATTACCAAGGGGAAACTGGAATGCTACTACACATGGAGGTAAGGAAGATTATGGCTGGAATACAGAGGGTCCATTAGGGCAACTCTTAGTAGCATCATGCCCTGAGATTAAAGTTTATGGAAAATTAGAACAGTTCAATTTATGTTGTAATCAGAATAAAGGTTTGGGTTATTCCACCAGGCAGAGAACCAAGACCACCTGAGGTGTTTGCTGAGGGCAAGGGAAACGTGGATTGGGTAGCAGAAGCAGGCAGTTATAAATACCGGCTACAACCACCTGGCCAGTTGTAGAAACAAGGACTATAATAGTTATAAGCATTTCTTCCTTATTTTGTTTTTAATATAACTGAGTGTGGGAAAATAATCTTTGTTTTTATCTCTTATCCCCTTATCATATAACATAAGTTATATTAACTTTACATTATAGCGTTTAAGTTACACGATATCTAGGAGAAGAGTGAACATTGCCTAAGGACTCGCATCCTCTTCTGGGAAAGGGTTAATGCGTTCTCAGTTGTACACAGGATAGCTGCATCATGTTAGGCGGAAGGATGACCTTGTTAATGACTTTACCTGGAGATTAAGTATGGTTTAAGGAGATGTGTATGCATGCAAGGCTGACAAAGGGTAGCCTGTGACAGTTAATTTTATGTGTTGACTTGGATAGATTATGATGTTCAGTTCTTTGGTCAAACATTGGCCTAAGTGTAAAATGGAGGTATTGTGTAGATGGGATTAGCAACTACAATCAGTTGACTCTAAATCAAGGAGATTACCCTCAATAACAGGGGTGGGCCTCATCTAATCTGCTGGAGGTCTTAAGAGAAAGAATTGAGGATTCCAGAGATTAGAAGGAATTCTGTCTCTGGAATACACCTCCCTGAATTTCTAGCCTAACGTATTCAGACTCAAGACTTCAAAATCACCATTACCAGAACTTCCAACCTCTGGCCTACAGAGTTTGGATTTGCTATCACCCACAATTCCACGAGCCAATTCCTTATAATAAATGTCTATACTTATTATACACACACACACACACACACACACACATACTCCCCAGAGTAGCAATTCTTTTTTTTTTTTTTTTAAGTGTATGTAACCTTGGGTCTGGGTTTCTTACCTTTTGGGGAGTTCATAGATCCCTTTGAGAAAAAGCATTAGTGCTATCAAATCCTAATTTGAGGATTTTATATATCTCCAGAAGTCCTAAGATTCTCAGGGCCCAAAGTGAAGAACCTCTATCCTAAGGAAACACTGATATATTTGGATTTCAGTTTGTCTTTATAATGGAAGGATTAGACCCTTTTGATGATATTTAAGGCCCTTTTCGTCTCTAAAACTCAAAATTATGATTCTGAAAGACCACAACATTAAGACAATGTAGGAAAGGTAAGATGTGATATGATACTGGCAGTGGAGCACAGTTCCAAACACTATATATAGAGAATTTGAGTGTCTGTGAATTCTGAAAGGGGTGTAATGTAGGAAAGATTTGGTAAAAAGTAAAGCAAACATTATTGAAGAAGGAGGTTTATTAAATAACTGGTGACATGAAATAAATTCTAATTTCCTAGAACTGAACTGAAAAAATTTAGTGTTTTCCCTTAACAGGGAGGTGATGTAAAAGATGAAGCAAGCTCTAAAACATAAAAAAAAAAAAAAAAAAAATCCCCTTTTGTCTTTCTGTTCTTCCAGAACTCCAGAAATCTGAAAAATCAAAGCTGTGGTTGTTTAAAGTTTTTTTTCTTATCACATATCCATATTCTGTATTTTTTCTTATACATAGCTACACTCTGTATTTTAACTTCAATTAGCCTATTGGCTGCAAATAAAATACTGCTGAAATGTCATACAATTAAAAAAGATACAAATACCAAAAACACTTTTATGACCAAGGTATCAAAAAGGGGGAGAAGGCAGGGAATTTCAGCTTACCCTTAAGAGTGTTTTAATGTTAATAAACCCATTTGATATATGGCAGCATATCCCATAAAGTGTTTCTTAGAACAACAGGCCTTCCAGGCTCACTAAAGCTTGGTCAGGGCTGCTCCCTAGAGTCTCCCTCGTTTCCCCCACTGTATATAGGCTACAGAGGACTCTGAGTAGCCCTACAGTGAAGACCTGTATTGAACTTTCTTGGTGTTTCCCCAATTTTTCTGAATACACAGACCTTGCCTATTCTTTTAATACCTACTAATATTCTTCACAAAGTAAACTATTACCCTTTGGAGGCAATAATTGCAACTTGTTATTACAAAAGTTGAGTAACTCTTCATAATGTACCACAGCTTCTAGTGGACAGCCCTTATTTATATTAAAATGGAAATCTGGTTTTGCATGCCATTTGTCCCTAAGAAAGGCAGTTTTAAACAACTCTGTGGTCTCAGCCACCAGCAGGAAGTGAGCCACATTTTTTTGTATTATTGATCTTGGATAGCACCTTAGATAAGTAATCATATGATTAGGCTTCTGACCTCATTTCTGTTACTGAACCGATATTTGATCTGGAACATGTCCCTGCGCCTTATATCTTGCAACATAATAGGGTTTACAACAGTTATTCCTTAACCATAACCTAGGAATGTCAGAATTGATCAAGTGACAGAAGTAAGATTTATCTGCTCAGAGAGAAGTAAATTCTCTTGAATATTCTTTTGCTAACACATGCAGAATTACTGCATTAACAGTATCTAATGATAATCCTCAAAAAGAAAAATGATTACCGTGTGATGCAATCTTCTGCCTGCTTGTCATTCTTCATCTTGTGATATACCACAGCAGCCACTGCTAGAGGGCCTGCATCCCCACAAAGGAAGGTGATGGAACGCTTGGTCAAACAGTTTAAACTCTGCTTTACATAGCCGTGTGCCATCTGTAGGTAGGCAGGGTCTCCAAACACATCGTGGAGATGTAAGTAAAGCAGAGCAATACCTGAAGAGCACAGAAAACAGAGCTGATTGCATTGCTATGGTGCACTGCCTACTCAGCAGTGTTGACTTTTGATAAACTGTAGGAAATACGTAAATTATCTAGAAGTATAGATGATCTCAGTTCTTAGACTCAGTCCTAAATCCTAGGCAGCTTTAAGAAACAAGCTTAAGCAAATCACTTACTTGTTCTCAGTTTCCTCATCATTACAACACATAATAAGAACTCTAGGACCCTAGCCAATAAAGAAACAGAGTTTACTATGAATCATTGCATACTGATTACTGTGTTAATATAGTCTTCCTCATGGTTACATAATAGGTCATCAAACTATGTTAAAATTTATCTAATATTAAACAAAAATTTATTTTGGTCTTATAAGCTAAAGAAATTCAAGGACTAGGAGAAGAAAAATTCAATTTCTCTTCATATAGAAGATAATTTCCTACATGAGAAGGCAGGTAGAATAATCAGACGCCCTACCCCAGTATCACTCTAGGCAGGAATTGTAAGAAAATTATTAAAGTTGTTTGTAAGTTAGTTGAAAAGACATTTTTTTCCTCTGTTGAGGACCAGCCACTTTGGGAACTATAATGCTATGACTTTTGCTTTGGACCTGTTCTACTTTGCTAGCTGCCGGAATGCAACACACCAGAGACAGATTGGCTTTTAATAAAAGGGGATTTATTTCGTTAGTTCTTCAGAGGAAAGGCAGCTAATTTTCAACTGAGGTTCTTTCTTACATGGGAAGGCTCAGGGTGGTCTCTGCTGGCCTTCTCTCCAGGCCTCTGGGTTCTAACAACTTTCCCTGGGGTGATTTCTTTCTGCACCTCCAAAGGCCTGGGCTGAGTTGCAAGTGCTCAGATGAGGTATACTGAGCTGCCTGGGCTCTGCTACGTTGAACTCTCTCATGTAAGCACCAGCCAATTAAGTCAAACACCATTCATTGCAGCAGGCACGCCTCCTAGCCCACTGCAGATGTAATCAGCAACAGATGAGGTTCATGTACCATTGGCTCACGTCCACAGCAAAAGAACTAGGTGCCTTCACCTGACCAAGCTTACAGGGCCTTAACCTCTTTGCTTCTTTATCCTACTGATGAAGCTTGCTGTATGTAACTGAGGTGTCATCTGCATGTCCTTACTCCATGCCTGTCACAGGAGATACAGCCTTCCTTCTCGAGCTAGCAGGTATCAGGGCAGACTCCAAGATGTGGAATAGGGTGTCTGCCTACCTGTGGCATTTCCAGAAACTCACTTTTCCCTTAAAAATGTATTTTCCATCTCATTTACTATTTTTAGAAGACACAGAGTCTATGTTTAAATCTAAATTAGTAGAGCCAATATCTTCACAGATTTCACTGCAGTAAAAATGCAGCCTGCAAAATTACTTTTTACTGTACTGAGAGGACAATTTTAAATTTAGATAGTTTTCTCATTTTGCATGGGTAATCTCCAAAGCTTTGTGCTACAGGCAATTTAATTTCACATGTATATTATGGCTAAATTTTCATTTCCTGCCAAAGTTAATAACCTTGTCTGCTCTTTCAAAGTGGCATGGTGTTAGTAATTCCACAAGCTGAAGATCACATGTACCAATACTAAAGGTTTTGTGGATGTAAGTGTACAAAACTGCAGTATATGGGTAAGAAAAAAAATCTCCTTCTCACAAATGATCAATATCAAGAGCTACTTCTAGAATTAGCTTCTTAATAGGCTTCATCTAAATCCACACCACGCTTCTGCAGGCAATTCGTTTTAAATTTGTTACCCTTTCATTTCACTCTTCTAGTCCCACTGCTGTCTGAACTCCCTTAATTAAGTTATGTAAGCACCACAGCCAGATAATGACATGACTGAAATCTGAGAAAATAAAAAGTGATTAAATACAAGCCCAATGATTGTTTTCCTTTTCAGACCTTTTGTCTCTCATTATCAACAATTCCTCTTGGCCTAAATACTTAGCAAACAAAACCCATTAAAGTTTGCAGTAAAGGTCTGATGTATTTCTAATGAAAAAACAGGTAATCATTTCTCAAGCCTCACAATAATTCATTTGGATAAAAAATTGTTTTTTCTTGTTGATCAGCAGAGAATCATACTTCTAGTTTCCTTCCTATGGGACTGTTTTGGGATTCCACAACCTCACACTTCATTTCTTTCTTCACTCTTTTCTGGGCCTCAGTGTTTATATATTTTAAACAAGCAACTTTTGCAGGTTGCAGTTTATGGTGAATATCTTGTCACAAAACACCAACTGATGAAAGAGGCTTGAAGTGAGACACTCTATCACCAATTAGTAAAATGTTCCTGAAACAGCCATAATGTCCATCAACAGACGAGTGGCTAAACAAACTGTGGTATATACATACGATGGAATATTACGCAGCTTTAAGACAGGATAAACTTATGAAGCATGTAATAACATGGATGGACCTAGAGAACATTATGCTGAGTGAGTCTAGCCAAAAACTAAAAGACAAATACTGTACGGTCCCACTGATATGAACCGACATTCGAGAATAAACTTGGAATATGTCATTGGTAACAGAGACCATCAGGAGTTAGAAACAGGGTAAGATAATGGGTAATTGGAGCTGAAGGGATACAGACTGTGCAACAGGACTAGATACAAAAACTCAAAAATGGACAGCACAATACTACCTAATTGTAATGTAATTATGTTAAAACACTGAATGAAGCTGCATCTGAGCTATAGGTTTTTTGTTTGTTTGTTTGGGTTTTTTGTTTTTTTTTTCTTTTTTATATATTTTTTCTATTTTTTATTTTTATTATTATTTTTATTTTTTTCTCTATATTATCATTCTATATCTTTTTCTGTTGTTTTGCTAGTTCTTTTCCTAAATCGATGCAAATGTACTAAGAAATGATGATCATACATCTATGTGATGATATTAAGAATTACTGATTGCATACGTAGAATGGAATGATTTCTAAATGTTGTGTTTTTTTTAAATTAATAATAAAAAAAAAATGTTCCTGAACAAGGCTTATTGTAAATCAGCCTAGGACATGAAAATATGGTAAAATACACTGTCAAAGATATTTCACGCCTCCTTAATATTTTGTACCCTATGTACCCTAATTTAATAATAGAAACAAATGGAGGAACTGCCTGTGGTCAAATGTCTCGAACCTGATCCTAAATGATCCTCTAACCTCTGACAAGATTTATGCATATAACACCTCACCTTGCATAAATAACAAACAGCTTAGAATTGGAGTTAGCTGGGAAGCTGGGAAACAAAGAAAACGTTGAGGGCTGTGCTGGGAAACTCATCCAATCTTTATATATATTCACAAGTCTGGCCTCAGCCAACGCTTTCAAATACACTTCAGAATTTATCAAAATAAAACATGCTCTGCTTTGAAAAAGTCAAATATTACTCCAAGATTTAAAACACAAAACACCAGTCTCCTGCCTCACCCTGTTTCTGCCTCCCAGAGTCAAGTACTTTCGACAATTTAAGCCATTTCCTTTAATATCGACCTCCATTTATCTGATAATATGCTTATGTCTTAATTTTAAATTTTTCTATTTCAGACAGTTTTGACTCACATTCTGTTCTGGAAGGTGAGGATTTAGATCTTGTGACAGAGACTGTTGAGTGATCTCCTAAATGCATCTCCCTTTTTCCGGTATTTTCCCTGGATTTTGGTTGGGTACACAGCTGCCCAGCAGTCTTCTTTGCAGCTGGATATGGCCATGTCACTAAGTTCTGAGCAATGGGATTGAGTAATAGGGCAAGGAAATGTTCTTGGAGGTAGGGAACTTGCTCTTGCTTTCCCTTTCTTCTTCTGGTTGGTATGTATGTGTGACAGTGTAGTTGAGTCATCTTAGACCATGAGGCAGAAATTCTGATAAGGATGGTAAAGCATTAAGATCAAAGAAGCCTAGCTCCCAGACAACTGTGAAAGGGCTATACCAGTCTTTGGATTACCTACTTAAATGAGAAAGAAAGAGACCTCTATCAAGTTAAAGCCACTGTTATTTTAGGTATACTGCCTCACACTGACGAGCCTAATCCTAAAGAACAAAGCTCTCTCCAAAGCTAAATCTCCTAAACTAGTTAAGGATTTTGGATTTTATGTGATAAGCACCATTTCAAACATGGGGAAAACACGAGATTTGTGTTTTAAAAAGTTCACTATAAATGCCCTGTAAGGTGTGGAAGGAAATGTGTGGAATCTGGAATGCAGGAAGAACAGTCAGGAGGATGTTTCTGGAATATGAGCGAGAGACAGGGTAGCTGTAGTAGAGATGCAGTGAGACTGATCTGGAGGGTAAAATCAGTGAAATCTGGTGGAGAGGTATAGCGAGGGCGATGCAAGATGACTCTCAGATGTTCAGCTTCAACAGTCAGAGGGCAATAATGCCATCCACTGAGATGACTATCACCTCTAGGGGCGGACCTGGTTTGGGAGGAAAGATTACCATTGTATCCAATTATAAACTCATTCCCAAAAACTCATATATTCTCCAAAGGACATTTCTACTGGTCTCTATGATAATCACCAAAACTAACTATGGTGCTTGACAAAGGATGATGCATGGCATTTTATCTTTTAATTTTTTTCTTCTTTCTTCTTTTTATCACAGAATATGCTAATTCTTTAAAGTATGACACAAAGTCTTCTTGGCCTAGTTTATTCTTGAGTTTAAATTTGTATAGCAGAAAATTTCTTTGTATACTGTTTACTAAGCAAAAAGTAAAATAGTAAGATGTGCTTCCTTGATCTACCTTTTCACCTATCCTTCCAGACCAGAAAATGTTTAAATGATATTTAAATTTTGATTGCATTTAATTGCAAATATTTGCTCCAAATTTTTTTAGTGTTTTAGAATTATTTTATCTTTTAAAAAAGAAACTCTAGGGCAGGTCATGGTGGCTCAGTGGCAGAGTTCTTGCCTGCCATGCTGGAGACCCAGTGTGCTGGTTTGAAAGGATGTATATCCCCTAGAAAAGCCATGTTTTAATCTAAATCCCATTTCATAAAGGCAGAATAATCCCTATTCAATACTGTATGTTTGAAACTGTAATCAGATCATCTCCTCGGAGATGTGATTTAATCACGTGTGGTTGTTAAACTGGATTAGGTGATGACATGTCTTTACCCATTTGGGTGGGTCTTAATAAATTTCTGGAGTCCTACAGAGGAAACATTTTGGAGAATGAAAGAGATTTGGAGAGCGCAGAGAATGCTGCAGCACCACTAAGCAGAGAGTCCATGGAAGCCAGCGACCTTTGGAGATGAAGAAGGAAAACGCCTCCCGGGGAGTTTCATGAAACTGGAAGCCAGGAGAGAAAGCTAGCAGATGATGCCATGTTCGCCATGTGCCCTTCCAGATGAGAGAGTAACCCTGAAGTTCATCGGCCTTCTTCAACCAAGGTATCTTTCCCTGGATGCCGTTGATTGGACATTTCTACAGACTTGTTGTAATTGGGACATTTTCTCAGACTTAGAACTGTAAACTAGCAACTTATTAAATTTCCCTTTTTAAAAGCCATTCTGTTTCCGGTATATTGCAATCTGGCAGCTAGCAAACTAGAATACCCGGGGTTCAATTTCTGGTGTCTTCCCAGGCCAAAAAAAAAAAAAAGTTTGCCCCCCATCCCTATCCCTCTTTTTTGAAACTGGATGAACTTTGACACTTTCAATGATATAAAATTTAAGTTAAATTTCTTTTTCAGAAGAAATGGAAATGTTCTCATAAATATTGTGGTGGTGAATGCATAACTATGTGATTATACCAGGAACCATTGATTGTACACTTAGGATGAATTAAATGGTGTATGAATAAAACTATTTAAAAAAGTAATTAGAAAACTACAAATGCTAGAGAAGATGTGGAAAGAGGCATAACTATTAACTTTTAATAGTGTTGCACCTCTGGAGGGTAGTGTGGCAGTTCCACAGGAAGCTAAGTAAAAGGTTGATCCTGCAATCCTGTTACTAGATATATACTAGAAAGAAAAGAAAGCAGGGACATGACAGACATTTTCACGTTAATGTTTATGACAGCATTATGCAGGATTGCCAATGGATGGAGGCGACCCAAAGATCCATCGACTGATGAGCAGAAGGGTGAAGTGTGGTATAAACATATTAGGGAATATTGTATGGCTACAGAAAGGAATGAAGTCGTGAGGCATGCAACAAGGTGAATGAACTCTGAGGACATTATGTTGAGTGAAATAAGTAGGAACAAAAGGGCAAATATTGTATCGTCTCATTAATATGAACTAACTATAATGAGCAAACTCTGAGAATTAAATTTGAGAACATAAGATATCAGGAGACAGAGAGTGGGCAGAGAATGGGCAATTGATGATTAAGGGGTACAGAATGTTCAATAAGGTTCATTTTTAAAGGCTTGAAATGAGAGGCACAATAGTGTGTGATGGCAGCACAATAATGTTTTTTAAACAGTTTTATTGACATGCCATACAATCCATCCTAAGAGTAACCATTAAGTATAGTGTAAGTATGATTGAAAGAGGAAGGCTGGGGTCATGTATATCACCTGAAGGAAAGCTAGAGGATATAAACCAGGACTGTATAACTTCGTGAAACCCAGAGTGGGCAAAGATGGAGGTTAATGGTATGAATATAACAGAGTCCTTACATGAACTAGAACAAACGTAAGCTGCCATACAAGGTGTTCATAATAGGATGCCATAGGGAAAAAATACCATTGATGTACGATAAGATTTACAGTTAACTGTACCACTGTAATATTCTTCCATTAACTGTAACAAAGGCACTATACCAAAGCTAAACGTCAATTATAGGGGCATATAAGGGGTATGGGATTTTTTTCTTTGGAAGAACTGCAAATGTTCTCATATTGATTGTAGTGGTCAATGTATACCTTTGTGATTATACCCACAGCCACTGATTGTACAATCAGGATGGACTGTATGCTGTATGAGTAAAACTGTTTAGAAAAAGGAAAAAAATCTTCATTGACATTCCCAGCTTGAAGTCTGTCTCATAAAATTTGGACTTACCCATCTCCATAGTCACAATCACATGAGCCAATTCCTATACATCTTATAATATATACCTTAAACATGTATATATGCATTGTGTATGTGTGTGTGCATATATATATATATGTATATGCATATATCTCCTGTCAGTTGTATTTCCCTGGAGAACCCTGACTAATACAACATCTAAGTGGAGATGTCAAGGAGGCAAATGGATGTATGAATCTGGGGTTCAGGGAAGAGAAGTCTGGCCAAATGTCCTCCAAATGTGTGGGGATGTGTTAACTGAAATATTCAATGATTCTCCAATTATTTCTCAGTCACATCAGCCAAATCTCAAGTGTCTGGTAGCCACATGTGGCTCGAGGCTCCTGTCCGGGACAGAAGAGGAACACTGCTGCCACGTCCAGAAGGTTCTCCGGACAGCCCTGCTCTGAACATCAGGGATAGATGCAGTTCTACTTTAAAATTCAGGAAGTCTGGCACTGTCTCACAGTTCAGACTTGCAATCTCTTGGTCATGTAAAATGTCGAAAAGTGCAAGAAAGGACAGTGTACTATGAAGAAAAAATAAAACTGTTGAAACAGAAATCAGTTCCAGGCGTTTGGAATGGAAACCCTGAACCAAATATTTCTAGTCTGTTTCCTTCTGTAGTTAGTACCCTGAGATGTAAGAGTAAAGTGTTTAGGGACACTTCTAAATCGGCAATTTCCTTACTCAGCTATTTATCCCCAACAATACAACCAGCTTTTGAGAAACAATTAATACTAAGCTTCTGAATTTCTGAAGGATCATTAGTCCTATTCAACTTGACTAATCAAGACCTTGCTGCATGTCAAATTTATATGGAGATGATAAACATCTCTACAGAAATATGAGCCTCTCAAAATATCCCTGTACTGCTGCATTTGGAGATTACTTCTTAACATTATTCATTTATTTTATAACCAGTTCACACCAATAAAAACCTTTGCCATAAAACTTCAGCTCTGCAAGTTAGCTTGCACAAATACAGATGGCTAATACAGTGGTATTAGCAGGACACTCTTCATTCATTCATTGATTCATTGATTCATTCATCCAACAAATACTTTTTGACCACTAACTATGGCCATGGCATTGTGATAAAGTTACTGGAAAAAAATGACAGACATGGTCCCAGCATTCTTGGGGTTTCTCTAGAAGGCAAGTTGCTCAGATATATCCCCAATGGCATCGAGCCTATCTTCTCTCCCTCCTGCCATTCTCTTGATCTGTCTACAAACACTTTGTTTGCTCTCTGTGCTTCAGCCAAGGACACGGAGGGGCATCTAAACCCTACAGTTATTTTGTCCAGTAAGCAATTTAAGAGAATTTTAATATCCTATTAAATATCCAATTTAAGAGAACATCAATATTCTATACTGCAACAGTCAGAAAACAGGCACCACTCTTGGCAGCTTCATCTATCTAGTGGTCACTGTGAAGGACTCTAAGAAACTTGGTGTAGAGACATGCCCTAAATTACTTCCACTTGTTCTAATTGCGCTGGTCGGGAGTGACAGGTGCTTCTCATGAAGGTGAAGAACACTTACTTGGTCAGGGCTCAAAGTAGACATTGAAATACTGGCTCTACTTACAAGCAGATCAAATTGCAAAGAGAAAACACCTGGCCTGGGTGATGTCTTTAAAACGAGTCTGCTGTCAGCAGTAATTGAGACCCACATGCTCAAGCCAGAGCTCAAAGGTTATATACATTAGGCAGATCAGAGGAATCGCATCTTGAAACACTATAATGACTTGCATTTGAAGTGCAAGTTAATATTACTCTAGGGGTTACTCTGCATATCCTCTTTCTTAAAATGTTATCTAGGACTTAAAAAGAGGAAATATATGACAATCTTAGCCTCATTAACTTTGTGAGTCGTTTATAGAAGATTAGGTCATGTCTTTTAGAACTAAAGCCCCTAAAGTCTTCCGTGTGTGTATGTGTTTAAAGTGTGTGCTGATCATCATTTCCCTTAGGAATCATCATAGTTAAAGTGAGGGAGGGGGAAATGAAATTAAATGAGGGTTAGCACGTTCTCTCATTCTCTTTTCAAGACACTGGTGAAATCAACCATCCCTTGGGTTTACTTATACTATATTATCTGCAGAGGAAGCAATTTTTTCTATAAACGCTTATTTCTAACACAAGATCACTTCATCCAATTGTTTAATGCTTTAGAATAACAATTCATCATTATTTTGTGCTTCAATTCTGTAAAACACTTTAAAAAGTGAGAACCTATGATCTACCTGGAACCAAACAAAGACTAACCCATTGGCTTGTGGGATTATGTTTTCCAGTGAATCTTCACAGATCTATGGACACCAGCTGGGAACACTCTGTAGCTGACATTTGTCTTGATCATATAGGGCCCCCATGCCTGCTACTTTTCTGTTAGCTACGTACACAGGCATATGTAACATTTCTTGATGGGGCACCTAAATAACCAAAATGCTTTTCCTGTACCCAAGCTGTAAAGAACTGCTGTACATCTATTGGGAAAGGATTAAGGCTAAAAATGAACAACTTAATACTTATTGCTGGTATATGTCAAACATCAATATCATGATGCTTTATACTTCACTGTAATAAATTTTACAAAGGAGGATTTGGGTGAAAGGAACCAAGGCTGTTCATGTCAAATATCACTTAACAGCTGCAAGAAGTACTGACTGATTTCAGACTACTAATGATAATTCACTCAAGAAGATCCTCAATAAGCCTTTTCAAATATAAGCAGTGATTATAAAATTTTTGCTTGGCCCAATTAATTTTCTATCCTGAAACCAGCTGTGCTGGTTTGAAAGGATGTATGTCCCCTTTCACATTTTAATCTAAATCCCATTTCATAAAGGCAGAATAATCCCTATTCAATACTGTATGTTTGAAACTGTAATCAAATCATCTTCCTGGAGATGTGATTTAATCAAGAGTGGTTGTTAAACTGGATTAGGTGACGACATGTCTCCACCCATTTGGGTGGGTCTTGATTAGTTTCTGGAGGCCTATAAAAGAGGGAACATTTTGGAGAATGGAAAAGATTCTGAGAGAGCAGAGAATGCTGTAGCACCGCTAAGCAGAGAGTCCACAGATGCCAGTGACCTTTGGAGATGAAGAAGGAAAATGCCTCCCAGGGAGCTTCATGAAACTGGAAGCCAGGAGAGAAAGCTAGCAGATATGCCATGTTCGCCATGTGCCCTTCCGGATGAGAGAGAAGACCTGTGTTTGCCATGTGTCTTTCCACTTGAGACAAACCCTGAATTTCATCGGCCTTCTTGAACCAAGGTATCTTTTCCTGGATGGATGCCTTTGATTGAACATTTCTATAGACTCGTTTTAATTGGGACATTTTCTCGGCTTAGAACTGTAAACTAACAATACATTCCCCCTTTTAAAAGCCATTCTGTTTCTGGTATATTGCATTCTGGCAGTTAACAAACTAGAACACTTGGTGACCAATCCTAAATAACTTCTTACTTCTAGATAGTAATTGCTCTTGCCTGTGTAACAAGTCATTTTTTCTTCCTTCTTTCCAAAATCCTTTCAAGCTGTATCAGGACTTTTTTTTTTTTTTTTTTTTTTTTAATAAAACACTCAAACCTGACTAGTCAGTAGCCATTTCTAAAAGTTTTGTATAGCATGAGTATTGTGTTGCCATTACTCAAACCATCCCATCCTATAGTTCAAGCAGATCTTCTTCACTTATAAAATGTATACATAAACCCAAATGTAGAAGTTGAGAGTAAAACACACACACACCAAAGAGTAAAGAGTAGGACTCTGGAGCCAGGCTCTCTGGGGTTGAATCCTACACTTTTTTACTTCCTTGTTGTGCAACCTTGGACAAGGTATTCAGCCTTTTTTTGTTTCAGTTTTCTTATCTGTGAAATGGGGATTATGAATGGCATCCATGCCATGGAGCTCTTCTGAGGTTTACATTAATTAATTCACTTAGAACAGTGCCTGGAATATAACATTAGTTATTTGTGTACATGCCCACACACTCTCGCTCCTGTCATTCAAATGCCAACCATGGCAACATTTTATCAACAGGATCTGTGTTTTAATCTTTACTGCTGTCCTTCAACAAACCATCACAAAACTTCCTATCAATAATCTTCAACTCCTTGAGGAACCAAAATATGTTCAATATATTTTTCATTCAATGAATTCTTGCTTTTGAACATTAATGTAGTACACTAGTAATTTTATAACTCTCAATTACTGCTTGAAAATCTGATTATCCACAATACCTCATTCCTGGATAACTATGAGAAAAGAGGAATTTATGTTAATATGCCATATGGGCGCTAAGTGCCACAGCTGTGGGATTTCTAACATTCTTCCCTCCTCTCTTTCTTAGGGTCAAGGCATTTTAGCTTTCTATCGAGATTTAAAAAGTTAGAAGTCAGGTATAGAACTTTTAACATTGCGCTATGACAACCCACAGGTGACATTCTTGTTTGTAAATATGTCAGACTTCAGAAGAAATGCTGTCTGAATTTTATTAAAAAGCCCACATTAACCTCACTCTCATCACTCTATTATATCCTCTGTTTCTACACGAAATTATCTTGGCTTTTTATTTTAAAGTGTAAATAGTTTGTAAAATGAATGTAAAGTACTATCTAAAGCAATGATTTACTTTTTCAAAAATTTCTATATAAACTTGTACTTATCAACATTATAATATAGCTTTAAATGTGTGGGTATTTTCCAAAGCACAAATGCCTTGCAGAAGTACCCTAGAAGAAATTCTAGTAACTACCCTGTTGTAATTAGTCTCAACTTTTGATGATAAGACAGAGAATGGGACAAAGTAATGGCAGTCCAGTTTTTCAATTGTAAGTAGATATGTAATATTAGACACACATAGATACTTTATCTCTTCACCAGAGTCTTTTCATTTTCAAGATCAACTGAACAACTGAGACAAATCCAGGTACAGTATAAAGGAGGCGTTATGAAGTAGGCAGCACAGTTTTGTAGCTTTCTTTAGTCATGAAGCATAAATATAGACATCAGACTATGAGGTTTACTATGGATAGATGCAAGCTAAAATCAAAACAAGGAATTTACAATCCTGTGACAAGTAAATATGAGTTTGAGAAAAGAGTTTGGCACAGAAAGGTGAGGCAAAGAACTGTTTAATTAAGCTGAGAAAATATTAATGTTTCACAGTATTAAGTTTAGAATCAGTTGTAGTCCCTTCCTAAGTTATACTTGGCTCTAAAGAAGTTACTGATGATTTGGCATTCCTGTAACACTTCTCTTCTCTGGCAGGCTTTATGAAAAGACTACTATTTACTGAAATGAACAAAACTTAAAAAAAGAATTAAGGTGTTTTGAATCAAAATCCAAATAGGAGTCTCCTTCGAAATAAAGAGTAGGCAAAACATTGCTTAAATATTGGCAAATTTATCCCTACAAAAATCCCCAAAAAGTAGACAGAAGTTAGAGATCCTTTTGCAGATGGAGAAGTGAAGTTGAGGCTCATTGCCTTGTGCAAAATGTTAGAATAAAGAAGAGCCTCATTTTTCTTTTCATATAGAATTTACAGCAGAGATTGCTAGGTCTTATTCCAAAATCCATTCTCCCCTTTCCTTTAGTAACAGGAGCCCAGCTAATAGACTATATTTATCATCCTTCCGTGCTAACAGGTGTGAGCATGTCACTAAGTTTCAGCCAATGAAAAGTAATGTGAAAAGTTAAGTGGGACTTCCTGGAAGTCTTTTGTAAAGGGAGGAAATGCACTCCTCCTTGCTGCTGCAGCCTGAAATGTTGATATAAGTGGCTGGATCTTCGGCAGCCATCTTGAACCAAGAGGTGTAAACTAGTGGCTAAGAGATGATGGAACAGAAAGCAAGGAGCCCAGGTTCCTGCTGACATCCTGAGCCACCATGTCAGCTCTAGACTGCTTTTCTCTAGAGAAAAATAAGCTTTATCTTATTTAAGCCACAGTTACTTTGGTTTTCAGGGCATATGCAGCTGAACCTAATTCTATTTTTCATCCTAATTCTAATTAAACAGGCATTAACTATCAGATTACATTTCTGGTGGGGAATGAAAATAAAACAGTAATTTAAAGTTCTAACTAACTGTAATTATGCAGTTTTTCTCATACAAAGTATGTGATGAATAATATAATGATGATCTGCAAAAGCTCTCATGGTATACTGACAATAAATAATAAATATCAATGTTGAAACGAGAAATAAGTTCTTAAGATTTTCTACAATGCATTAGTGTTTCCCAAAGTAATATAATTTCAGACTAGTTAGCAACAGGAAGAAATAATAAATTCATATTTGTAAAAATATTACATGAATTTGGAGCTGAACAAAATTAAATATGGTCCATACCTCTTAAAAAGTATTTTTTTTTTTGAAAAATAACATCGGGTACACACAAAGTAGCATGCAATCTATACTTAGTTACATAAACGCTGCTTTGGCACACAATATCTAGAATTTTGAATGTGTTAAGATGTTTGTGAATGTATGTTTCTGTAATAAAACTGCAGTTATGAATAGATGACACTTGGTGAGATATAAGATAAAGTGAGGATAAGGTATTAACATAATGATATTTTGTGGTAGAACCAGTTTCAGTTTTTCTGCAAATCAGAGTTCTCTGCTCTCCATATTGTCTGAAAACCAGTCCAAGGAAACACTTTACTTTTCAAAACACTGGAGGAGACAGTCCATTTCATGTGGGAATAATGACTTTTTAACAATGTTCGATTAGGAGACATTAGGAACTCTGCCTCAAAAGCCATCAGCAAATTTATGTACATTTTACGTTACATCATAAAATAATCAGCAACTGAAGACATCCTAAACGGCTTAGTATGCCAATGTACTTCAGACATTTGCCACGTAAACTGGTTTCCAGACCCAGCAATGAATATCATAGACACTTAAAGATAAAAGGTTGAAGGATATCAGTATTCAAAGGAGATGATACCTGAAACCCCATGCTGCAAAAAAAGAAAAAAACAAACTTCCATTTTAGTTTGGAGTAAAATTTATCTATTTCCAAGGAAAGTTTAAGTTTTAGTCTATCAATTAGCCTTGGCAACAAGGGCCCTGGCTGGTGGCTTTTCTTAACACAAGTACTAACTCAAACTTGAAATTAATCCCTACTTCTTTCTCCCCTAAATCAAGATACCTTTTAATACCTAGAAATCTAAACTCACCTGAGTAAGTATTTGGAAGTTTAAATCATTATTTCTGTAACCATTCCTGAAATTAAGTCTAGCCAACTACTATAGTTCTTTTTTGTGTGTGTGTGGAATAGAGATGCTAAATGTATTAGGTAAAGAGACAAAAGTCTGGGCCTTAAGTACTGTGCTGGTTTGAAAAGATTATGTACCCCAGAAAAGCCATGTTTTAATCTTGATACATATTATGGAGGCAGCCATTTCTTTTAATCCCTATCCAGCACTGTACGGAAACTTGATTAGGTCATCTCCACAGAGATGTGACGTAGCCAATTGTGGGTATTAACTTTTTTTTGCATGGGCAGGTTCCAGGAATCGAACTCGGGTCCCCGGCATGGCAGGTGAGAACTCTGCCACTAAGCCACCATTGCCTGCCCTGTGTGTATCAACTTTTAGAGGGAGATGTGACTCCACCCAATCTAGGTGGGTCTTAATTAGTTTACTGGAATCCTTTAAAAGAGGAACTTTTTAGGAAAAAGTTTCAGAGTATGTGGAGAAGGTGAGTTTGCCCCAAAGGCAGAGGATGGGCCTTCCATCTCATTGCAATGGAAGAGCTGTGCCACCTCAGGCCTTGGAGAGGGTGGAGCATATTTCTTGGGGATTAGGGAGAGCCTGGCTGCAACCATATGGAGGGGCTGAGCTTGTACCCTGAAGGTGGCAGAGAGTCCGGGTGGAGCCCTGATGCTTGGAGAGGGTGCAGCCAAAAAAAAGTGGTCTCCCCAACGTTCCCTAAGGTTGCATTTGCAGAGAGGTGGGCTGCTGCATAAGCCCTTGGAAAGGATGGAATTACCACTTTCTAAAGGCTGGAAGATAAATGACTCTCAGATTTTGAAATCTAATGGAGATTTTGTCCTGCAGGTTTTCGAAACTGCTTGGGTCTGGTGACCTGTGTTCCTTCCAACTTCTTCCTATGGAAATGGGACTATGCATTCTATGACTGTCCCTCCTTTGTATGCTGGTAGCAAATAACCTGTTCTGAGTTTTACAGGTCCAGAGCCAGAGAATTGTGCCTTAGGACAGACTCATCAGCTGACTCTGATGAGATTTTGTACTGTTTCTGACTTTGTATTGCATTTTTATTGTTACTGAAATGGTTTAAGGCTTTCTGATATTGTGATGGAATGAATGTATTATGTATATGGCAAAAACATTTATTTTTTTAGGGTCCAGAGGGTAGAATGTGCCAGCTTGAAAGGATTATGTACCTAGAAAAGCCATGTTTTATTCCTGACCCATCTGTGGAGACAGCCATTTCTTTTAATCTCTAATCAGCATTGTAGGTTTGAAATTTGATTAGATTATCTCCACAGAGATGTGACATGCCCAACTGTGGGTATTAACCTTTGATTTGAGGGAGACGTGACTCTACCCATTCAAGGTGGGTCTTGATTAGTTTACTGGAATCCTTTAAAAGAGGAAACATTTTGGAAAATGCTTCAGAGCCATGAGAACCCACACAGTCAGAGACCTTTGGAGATAAAGAAGGAAAACACCCTGCGGGGGCCTCATGAAACAAGAAGCCTGGTCACCATGTTTGCCATATGACTTTCCGGTTGAGAGAGGAAACCTGAACATCATCAGCCTTCTTGAACCAAGGTATCTTTCCCTGGATGCCTTAGTTTGGACATTTTCACTGCTTTAGAACTGTAAATTTGAAACTTAAGAAATTTCCCCTTTTTAAAAGCCGTTCTGTTTCTGGTATATTGTCTTCTGACAGCTTGCTAACTAGAACATGTACTACTCCAATGTGACAGTCAAGAAGAAAGCTAAAAACAATGCATTGTACTTATCCTGTTTTACTCAAATCCTCCAAATTTTAAATAAAGAATAATAAAGCTCATTGATGAGACTAATCTACCAATAACACCACACATACATAATATTACTAGAATATGAATCTAATAAATTGATAGAGATTAATCTATTAATAACCTATCACACACACATAGTATTATTATTATTAGGTAGATTCTTAGAACATAGTAGATGCTCAATAAATGAGTTATAGCTTTCTTTATGTAGCAAAATACTTTCATTTCATTCTCATCTCAACATTTCTTGTGTTAAGCTTCTAAAATCCACAAATACCATAAAACTGAACTATAACAGGAATGGCCAGACATTATCTAATACATTCCATTGTTTTAAAAAATACTGACCCTGAACATCCCTGAGAAATTATCAATTTACTCTGATTTTATCTGCCTTTCTCATCCTCATTAGGAAAGAATCACTTGCCTTTATTAAAAGAGGATTGCCAAGAGATTGCTATGAGTAAATTTCTCAAAATGCAGTCCATAGATCGCCATCTGCCACAGGATCACTAAGTGCTTGTGAAATGAAGATTCCTGGGCCTCATTCAAGACCTACTGAATTAGAATTGCTGCTGTGAAGCCTAGGAATCTGAATTTTCATAATAAGCACCACTGCCTTAAAATCAAATTCAAATTCCTTAAGCTGCAAATGTGTTACCCCTTGTCCACTCTTCAAAGTAAATGGGAAATAGTGAGTCTCTAAACCATGCTTTCTTCAAGAATATGAAGTTTCTTTCTGTCTCCCTATATAAGCTAACTAATTGCAGATCTTTTTCTTTATTTCTTTGGTTTCTCCTTCTCTCACCTTTTGGTCAGTAATGTACTATTCCTAAACCTTTCCCAAGCATTCAAAATACCTCTCAGTAACTGATAACACAGCTAACGCAAACCAACCAGTAATGACTATAGGGAAGGATTAGTTCACAGAATCTATACTCAATCTTGTGTTCATATATGGGTCTCTATTATGTGGGTTATTTTTTTTTAAAAACTGACACTTCAAGACATATTTTAATTCTTATGATAATCATCTTTGCTTCACAAACTTGGTACTCTTTTCAACTCATCCCACTAAAATTCTATCTCCAAATTAATAACGTGGTGCAGAATCTCAATTTTTCTCCCTACAAGCATAGCAGCCATCCAAACTTTTTGCCAGGCAATATTTTCTGCTTACCACCCTTTAAATCCAGGTCATTATTTAAAAATGTAAAAGACTCAGAAAGCTTTCTGCCACCTGACAAAGAATTGAACACAAAAACACAAAAAGTACTGCTGATTGTTTTTCCATTGAAGTGGGATTTAGCTTATGTATTTCATGTATGTATCCCACTGCGAAAAGGATCCTGGGGACACATAAAATGCACACTCAGTCTATTAAGATCCTATTACTATGTATTCAGCTCTCCCAAGAAGTTAACAGTGCCTTAATTCTGTCTAAGCTATAACAAAAAAAAAAAAAAAGGAAAAAAAATCTAAAGGATACTAAGGCTAGGTTGAGAGCACGGTACTCTCCCAAAAGCAATTACTCATATGCAGATACAAGATGCCTTTACGGGTCAGACAGCTCTTGAAAGGTGCCATTTTGGCATTGAGAGCCAAAGCTTGTGCCAGCTCAGCCAGCACTCCATACCTGACCAGCCAGTGTAGCTTGTGCCATCCCGAGGGTCTGCTGACTTCAGACCTCTCTCCATTTGCTGAAGAAGCTCCTGTATCTTATTGTTCAAACGCTGTGAGAACTCAGGAGTCAGCTGTAGATATTAAAGGGAAAGAGAATATAAAAAAACAGAGGGCAGTTAAGTTTCTGGACCACAGGCTATCAAAAATACTTAGGCCATATTTTCTACTTGGGAGAACTGGACAATTATTTACTCTTAACCATAAAAACAACAACTCAACAAAACAAATGTACTACTATGTTTTCATAACTTACGTTATATAAAATTTTTAAATACTAAAATAGACCATTTATGATAAATTGGCTGTAAGTACTTTTTACCTCATGGGGATCATCTGTTATTTAAACCAGTATTTTAAATTATAATTGTATGATGAAAGGTTTTATATTAAGCACAAACTAGAAGATGGTTGGTGTTTTTAAGATTCAAGCAGCAGTAATGTCAGTCTCTTAAGGAAACATTTTAATTGCTTTTGTTATTTTAAAAAATGGCTAAATTTAAGAAAAACAAAAATAAAAACAGTCATGAAAAAGGAAGTCTCACACAGAGTGGAAAGAATGTCAAACCTAGAATCACAAAACCCTTGTCCAACACAGCATGTGGCAAAAAGGAGGGACTTAAAAAATATTGCTCAATAAAGAGTCTGGCATATCCTTGTCTGCTATTAGCTGAATGATCTTGCTCAACTCTTAATTTCTGTCTGCTTCAATTACCACCATAAAGTCAGGATAATAAAAATAAAGGTACTTGGAGGATCAAAGGAGATTGCATGTCACACATCTCTGGCATTCAGGGATGTAAATGTTGACACTTTTACTATTCTTAAGAAAGCCAATGGTCTATGATAAGTAATAATTTGGATACGGATTGGAAGACAATAAAGCTGGGGTGCTGGGACTAGGAACATCTGTATGAAAGCCTAGCAGATACTGGGCAACCTGAGAGGCCCACCATTCATTGTTATTTCTCTTAAAGGGGATTAAAACATCATTTTTAAAGTTGTGAATATAATGAATCATCAAGGCTCTTAAAAGGTCACTTAAATGAATCCCTCAATAATTTTAAGAATCTGTTATAGTTCCCAAACTTGGATTTCACAAAGCAGTAAAATTTCAAAACAATGTTGGGGAATGCTACAGGGGTACAAATATTTTATTTCACCAGGTAAGGAGTGGAAAATGAAACCTAGCCAACTATCAGTTAGCATCATGACGTCATTGCTAAAGAGAGAATCATAACACTGAAAAAATAAGAGTATCAGAATTAATGACAATAATAATAATAAAAGACAATGTTTTACTTATGAGGAGCATCTCTGATAAGGTAAATGAGACTACCAACCATGTCTGGATTATTTATTCTGAAGCACCACTATGACCCCTCATATTTATTATGCATATCTGAAGAGGAATCTGCATTTTTTGGCAGACACGCTTCTGTTATTTAACAACTTCTGCCAACCATTAAGACTTTTTGAAAATACATCTCGTAATATAAAATATACTTCAATATTAATATAAAAGGTCTATAAATCTTAACTAGAGAGAAGACTACATCTACATAAGAACATGTCATCTTCTGCACATAGATCATGCATAATTTATCATCTTGCCTGGCCTGACTTCAAGAAACCACGAACAATGAGAACAACTCAGGAAGGGAAGTGTTCTTTCTCTCTGGCACATACTGCAACCAATAAAGGGGACCTGCCGGAGAAAACTGCTTAGGGCAGACCATCGAATTACTCAAACTCTAGCAATAATTTGAAGAGCTTTCGAAAGGAAACATTCTAATAGCTTTTGTGAACGATGCCAAAGAACAGATCAGCCTCTTACTGAAACCTTGGGCTTAACAAATTAAAGAGGACAGATCTCTGGGGTCCAATCCTTTGTGTTCAACATTAAATACTTTTAGAAGTAGCATGCTAGTTTCTAACTATTTTCTGGGACCTTTCAAAAAATCATGTGTTAGACAGTAAGTTACATTATTACTTTTGGGCCAGGGGACAATGGTTTAAATTTATGGATGCCTTTTTTTCTCCCTTAGGAGTAAAGAGTTAAATTTGTGAAAGCATTTAATTTCTAAGCATTCTAAATAGTCAGCTCCAGGTTTTTGAAAGCTTCTATCATTAAGACACATCCTTCAAGTGTTCTCTTTGCCCAGTAAGCATGAAGCAGCATGTCCTCCTCCAACATGACCAGACGTATATTTTGGCTCCAGGATCTGCAGGGCTAGGCAAAACGCAGCCCCAAATGGCCAAAAGAAAGTCACCTGACATGAAGACAATTACAAAAAGCTCTGTTTGGGCAGTTCAATATTGATCTTCAAATAATCAGACTGACCCTAACTCCACGTATACTTTGGTAGCGGTCTATCCTACAACCTCTTCTCCATGTCTTTTTTCCCTCCTACATGCATTACTGATTCAAGTTAATCTATAATGACAAATGTTTTAAGAACCAACCAAGCCACACAAAGTTAACCTGACAGATGAAAACTGTTAAGCCTACTGTATCACATGTAAAGTGCTTTTTGTATGGCAAATTTAGAAGAAATAGTCTGGTAAAATTATAAACTGTTTGTGCACTCACTAAAAGAGATCACTTTTTCACTCTGAACTCTTAGGATTTCTCAAAATGAACTGTACTCCCTTGCACAGGGGCATGAGAAAGTACTGGCCTCTGCCCTGATATCTTACATCCAGGTTCTTTTTTGCAGTGTCTTATGAGGTGCAGTTTAATTTACTAATTCTTTAAGCTACGATGGATATGGTACAAAGGATTTCAGGCCTGTGTTCCAAATTTCTCTTCCTTCTTTCAGTTTAAAGATGTCCTTACCATATACCCCAGTTTACTCCTGTATTTACACTTCTAAAAACATGTATAATCATAGCACGATAAACAAAGGTATGCTTGAATATCATTAGGACTCATTATCTCTCTTTGAGAAGCAAACCAAAATAGAACGAAAATCCAAAACCTACCAGTAAACATATTATCAACGGTTTGGGTTATTCCAAATAATATTAACAGTAAGTCCTTGTTTCTTATCGAAATCCAGCATTATACTAGCGATCAAATTATATATTTTAATGCGTATTTATAAATTTAAAATGGAGTGTATATATACCCCCTAGCATTCTGTATTTTTAAGGGGATGCTCATCCGTTTCTTTCAGACAAAACAGAATTCCTTTCCCAAGGAAAGGAGGGGAGGTGGTGATGGAGGCAGATATATATATATATATATATATCCCAAACTCACCCTCCCGGCAGAATCAAAGTAGCCTTCGGCCAGAGATTTGTTATAATCAGCATAGGGATTCGGAAAGGCCCTTTGAGCCATGTTGCCGGAAGCGAGCCTGCAGAACAGGGGAAAAAGAGAGTCCTGGTTAAGACAGGGACTGCGACCCAGCTGCGAGGGCGGCGGCTGGCGCTCCAGCAACACCTCCTTTCCTGCAGCTCCGGGGCAACCGCGCACTTCGGACGGTCTGAGTGGACCCCAGGCCCAGTGCGGCCAGGCGCCTAGGGCGCGGCACCTCCGCGAGAAGGCTGCTAGGGTCCCGCACCCACAGGCAAAAAGGGAACCCGTTTTGCACCCCACGTTCCCACGCCGCAATCCGAAGAAGGAAGGGCTCCGGTGTCCCACAGCCCTGTCAGGCCCAGGTCCGTCACACGGCTGCCTCGGACAATTACAGAAGCGGCACTTTCACCTCCCACTTCCTGCCAGGGGGACCAATCAGAGCTTTTGCCCCGCTAAGGCCTGCCCCCTTCTCACTTTCAGTTTGTTAAAGAGACAGGAGAGTGATTTCTAAGCGATAGACAAGGTGGGGATATATTTTAGAATAACATGCAAAGGTACCCCATATTTCCGACCTTTCTTCGCTCCTTAATTTTTTTTTATTTTTTGAGAAAACAAATTTAAGTCCAGATGGTTTATAGGAACTAGAAGTTTTTTACTTGGAGAAAGAAATGACTGTTTGAGAAGGGAACATATAGTCCTGTTGCTTGGAGTAAATAAAATTGGGCAGGATAATTTTTCTCCAGAGACCTTCCAAACTTTTTCTTTCATTTCTCAAAAAGCAAAACAAAACCAAACCATCACAAACTACAAAAACAAAAATCAGGGTATAGTAAAGGGAGAGATTTCTTAATGCCTTTGGGAAATAATTTATACTCAAAGGCACTCACCTGGGGACGTGAGCACCCAAAGGACAGGGTATCAAGTGACAGTTGACCAAATTTCAAGAAAACTAAATGGAAACACAAATCATGGCTCTTAAGAAGTACAATCTACTCTTCAGGTTAAATTGGACTATAATTAAGACTACAACTTTTAATAAACAATGAAGACCAGCAGTAGGAGATTCACAACATTCAATTTCAATGTTCACAATCTGCATTCTTTTAAAAATGTTCCTTTCATTTAAACTGAAATCCCACCTGGTACAGATTAGGCCCATTCTGTTGCTCAGAGGAGTTTGGAGTTCAGTTAAGAAGTCCTAAGGAGTCACTCTTCCCTCTTTCTTTCCCTTATGTTTCAAGATGGTACCTTATCCACAAGCTTTTAATGTTGAGACGCCACCCCCTCCCAAGTTTGTCCCTCTGTGGTTGCCATCCTTTAATTCTATATCTGCTCCTACTCTGGCTCAGTTTATTCTTTCTAACTGCAACAATTGTCCTCTTAGAAAACTTCTCAGCTCCATTCTTTCCCTTACCAAATTCATAAAGGCTTTTAGTATAGGTCCTCAGTGAATATTAATTTGGGTAGCCTTCATATTTTGAAAGATTGTGCAGAGCAGCAACTCTATTATAAGAGAGAAAAGGAAAAGGAAGTGAGGTATTTTGGTCAATTGATTTTTCTTTAATTATTAAATCCTTCCTATCATTTTTATCCTACTTAAGATCTTTGTATGAGCATGTGCTGGTTTGAAAGGAAGTATGCCCCCTAAGAAAAGCCATGTTTTAATATAAATCCCATTTCATAAAGGTAGAATAATCTCTATTCAATACTGTATGTTTGAAACTGTAATGAGATTATCTCCCTGGATGATGTGATTTAGTCAAGAATGGTTGTTAAACTGGATTAGGGGATGGCATGTCTCCACTCATTTGAGTGGGTCTTGATTGGTTTACTGGAGTCCTATAAAAGAGGAGATATTTTGGAGATTCAGAGAGATTCAGAGAGAGCAGAGAATGCTGCAGCACCATGAAGCAGAGAGCCCACCAGCCAGCGACCTTTGGAGATGAAAAAGGAAAATGCCTCCTGGGGAGCTTCATGAAACCAGAAGCCAGGAGAGAAAGCTAGCAGATGACGGAGTGTTCGCCATGTGCCCTTCCAGCTGAGAGAGAAGCCCTGACTGTGTTCACCATGTGCCTTCTCACTTGAGAGAGAAACCCTGAACTTCATCAGCCTTCTTGAACCAAGGTATCTTTCCCTGGCTGCCTTTGGACATTTCTATAGACTTGTTTTAATTGGGACATTTTCTCGGCCTTAGAACTGTAAACTGGCAACTCATTAAATTCCCCTTGTTAAAGGCCATTCCGTTTCTGGTATATTGCATTCCAACAGCTAGCAAACTAGAACAGAGCAACTAAATAGGAGTGTGATATTTAAGTAAATTCTTGACAATGAAAGTGAGGCAATGTAAGAGAGTGGATGTACCTGAACAGAAATGAAAAAAGAGTAGAAGAAGAAGATGGGAGGAGAGTGTCTTAGTTCTTCAGGGCTTCCACAATCTCTCCCTCCTTGTGTCTATTCCTCTGGTTTCCACTGACTTCTGGCTTCTATTCCAAACTTCCGTGTCCAATTTCCTTTGTTTATGAGGACTTCAGCCATATTGGAATGAAAGTAGTGAAAACTCTGTTAACCCAAGAAAGCACCTGAACCTCTGAGAAGTGGCCAAAACTTTACTGCCGGTAGACCCAGAGGAATTTTTGTCTAAAAAATGTTCTTTGTAGATTATATAGACTAGTGAGCAAGGTGGGAGTTACTAAGGGAATGGGTGGTAAACACTGGAAAAGTACAGAGCTAGAACTTGCAGGGTAGGAGTTACTGTCTGGCCCTCAGCTGAACTCTTGTCTGAGGTAAGGGCAGCTCCTGGACATGACAAGAAACAGGCCTGGCAGCCTCCGTCTTTCCACACCTATATCTTTGGACAGGCTTGAGTAAACCTGGACATGACTTACAGTGCTACAGACATTCTGCTTTTCTTCCTTCAAGAAAGCTTGCAATTATATACCTTTATGAATGCATCAATTTATAGTGATGCACACAAATACACAGAGCAATATGCATGAATGCATAAAGTGATACACATAAATTCATGAAGTTATACAACAGTGATGCTGAGGTTAAACTTGTAAACTACCTCAAGAGTATGGCCCATCCTCATTCACCTTACTTAATAATGACGTCGTCAAAGTTCCTGTTTATAAATTGGTTCACACCCATTGGAATGAAGATTGAGACTTGAACATGTCTTTGTAGGGGACATGATTCAACACCCACAGTAAGGAAATAGGGAGAACAGGAAAGAAAGGAGAATCTTGGTCAGCTTCTGGTACATCTTCTCCAAAATGAAAGAAGTAAATGGATAAGGTTTTGATAGTATAAGGGTTCTCAACCTTGGCACTATTGACATTTTGGGCCTGATATTTCTTTACTGTGGAAGGCTGTCCTGTTCCTTGTAGGATGTTTATTAGCACTTCTGATATCTGCCCATAAGATGCCAGTAACACTACCCCCCACCCCCTACCATTGTGATAATGAAAAATGTCTTCAGGCATTGCCAAATGCCCTTGGGTGGGAATGGGGGGGGGTAAGTGGTGCTCCCAGTTAAAAACCACTGAAATAGTTGAAACTTAAGGTGCAGAACTGAGTTAATTATACTCTTCAGTTTTTAGTACAGCATCATCAGTGCACACAAGACTCTATTTTATGTCTCTCCCTCAATCCTTCTCTCCCATCCATACTACTCTTCAGAAGGAAACTACTACAATATGTTTAATCTTTCGAAAATCATGTCATGTTTTGCATAGATATGTATTTTCAATGAATGAAATAATGTTATAAATACTCAGCAGCTTGTATTTTAGATCTATCTGTGTTGCTATATGTACATTCAGTGTGTTGTTCTAGACAACTGCATAATATTTTCATAGTATGCTTCCGTCTCATTTTACTTCCCCAGTCCCCTGACAGGCATTGTCTCTTACTTCCACATCACAAATATTCCACAGCACAAAAATAGCCAAGAATATTCAGGGACATATTCTCTTAAGAACTGGGTGTGAGTATCCATGAGGTATATACCCGAAGTATAATTACATATTTAATTTCCTTAGTACTGTTAGATTGCTTTCCTAAACCACTGGACTAGTTATATTCTCTGCAGCGGTGCCTCACAGTTTGTTTCATTTCCACCTTTTCTCTAACACTTGATATTATCTAACATTCTAATGGGCAAAGTATAATGTCAAGATTGTTTAAACTTTTAGTTCTTTTATTGCTAATGGTATTGAGCTTTCTTTCATGTATTTGACATCTAGGCTTTACCTGAGATTTGCTTATTCATATCCTTTGCCCATTTTTCTATTGGGTATCAAATTTTGTCTTGTTGATTTGTGGGAGTTGTTATTTTGTTACTGTTGTTACTGAGTTTAGGTTTTGTTTGGGGAAGGTAATCTATTCCAGATAGTAATCCCTGTTGGTTTAAGATATTGTAGATATCTTCTCTAGTCTGTTAATTTTATGGCATCCTTTGTTGAACCACAATCCTTCATTTTGTTGAGGTTAAGCACACCTAATTTTGACACTGATTTGAGGATTTGGCAACGTGTTCAAAAAGTCTTCAACCACTTATAGGCTGCAAAGATGACCTTCAACATTTTATTTTATTAGATTTTTATCTTTCATATTTAGGTCTTTAATCTATTTGGAGCACACTTTTGTATGTAGCAGAAGGCATGGCCTTATTTTGGGAAGTGAAGTAGAATTGTTATAGAAAGTCAAATTTAGTTAAAGCATTAAGAAGCCCTCTCTTTGTTAGCGGGACAGCCTCAAGGATTTGAATTATTAGAAATCATAAAGAACTCATTTTTCTTTGTTTTTTTGAGGACCAACCCAGAGAATCCCTTCTTGGCTCTGACTCAAAAGAAAGGTGCTTGATATATTGCATCTATGTGTTCAACTGTGGGCTTTGGTGACTGAAGGTATTTGTGATTAATACAGATTTGAGTATTGATAATTTATGAAGTACCATTCCACTTTTGATATATTTAGAATGCCTTTTTTTTTTAATCTTTTTTCCTTTTTTTTTTTTTTTTTTTTAAATCTTATCGTGTTCCTCTCTTAATTTGTGAAGCCTTCTTGTGTGTGAACTCCTTGGAATCAACCACTTTACTATTGCCTTTATTATTTACTTATTTATCATTTAAAAATTATTTATTTATTTTTTACCTCTAGAAATATAGAAAGGTTTATATTCAACAGACAAAAGTATCTGAGGCCTCTTTAATCCCATACTGAGACCTCAATTTCAAAATGCTGTAACGTATAGCAGATAGTTCTGGTAAACGCTAAGTAGTGTTACAAAAAGGCCCCAAAATATAATGACTGAAATACATAGAAATTTGTTTTTCTTTTAGTTCATCCTGGCTCTGCTCCATGTGGTCATTGAGAATCACAGATTCCTTCCATCATTTTTTCTTCTCTCCCTCAGTATGTTATCCTTGTTTGCAAGGTCCATGCTAGGTCACAGCATGTCTGTATTCCAGCTTGTGGGAAGGTCAGAAAAACGTGGAATGTCTTTCATCACTTCCCCTCATCGGTGCACTGATGAGAATTTAAAAAATGGCCACCTCTAGCCACCTGGTTGGCTGTGAAATGAACTCTTCTGCTGAGCAGCCATGTGCCCCGTTACTGTGAAAAAAGGGGAGGACTGACTTTGATGGACAATTAGCAGTCTCCAATGCCTAATGAAAGTTCTAGTAATGGATACTACATGTCTCCTATCTAATGGTAGGTAACATGCTTAAGTTTCTGTGGTCTTCCCTAGGCCTCTAATCCGCTAGCAACCATGGCTTCTCTGTTTTCTCCTATGTATTTCTTTTAACTTTCTTGAGAGTTAGATCATTGGCCCATTGTAGAAGACAGATAACAAGATTCCATGTTCTTTCCTTCTTTGTTACAGAAAATACCCCACCAAAAAACAAACAAGCAAACAAAAAACCAGAAAAGAGAACACAAAATCAGACAAATGCCCTTTACCTTTTTTCCACTTTTCTCCTAAAGTATCACATCTCTTTGTGGAGAGTACCCTATTTCCTTTTCCATTCAAAGAGGTGTAAAGCAACTGATATCTAAGCTTGAGTTTTAACATCCCGCTGGGTCTGTGTAATACTGAAGCAATTTTGTGTTTTCCTCATAGTGCAGAATTCATGGATTGATAGGAGCTATTGCCAGTGGAGGAAGCAAGAAGACAAACAGACATACAACATGCGAACCATGGTACACACCTTTAATCTCCCAGAGACAGCATGTCCTTTGGTGCCTGCAGCTCTCCCCATCCCCACCCCACCCCTACTCCCTCATCAGGACTGATTTTAGTGTGTTGACAGATTCTTTTCTCTAAATGTACCTGCTATGTGAAAGCTGCTATTATGTGAAACACAGGTGTGCTGGGGGTTCCTTGGGAGATTCAGAAGATTGAGTACAGAAAATTGGAAAAAATGTACAAACAATTTGCCATTTTTGCTCTCTACATTTAATGTTTGAGAAGGGATTTTAACCAACAGCCTTAGTGTGTGACTTTAAGAGCAAAAAGAAAAGGAGGTTTTCCTCTTTATTGTTGAAAATGTTTACCTACATTGCATGGTTGAAATTATACAAGTCCCCCAGAGGCTTGAAGGTGTTCTTGGTACATGCTCACAACAATGAATCATTAATCAGGTAGATTGCATTTGCCACCATTTCTATCCAACCACAAAAACTCACCCATGGAATGAGATGATATATTACCAAGGCCATATGAAATATTGAAATATTGTCCCATCTTGAAGATTTTTTTTTTGGCATAGTTTGCCATCCTACCCCTAGCAGGGGGGAGTAAGTAGCAAACAGAGGGTCACCCTGGACCTGATAGTTCTTTTAAGCTTTGTAATTGCCTTGCAACAGGTACTTTTCAATCATTTAAAAGATAAATTTCACCATTTTTCAACTGTACAAACAATTTAACGTTTTTTCTCTCTACACTTAATGTTTATTGTAAGGCTACTTGCTTAGTAGCGGCATCATTTGTACTTCAGCTTTCCTTTCTATTTGCCATAAGGAGCAAGAGTTCAGCTGTAAAGGTAAGTGGTTATGTACAGGTATTATAGTTCATAATAAGAACTGGGAGAAGCTGCTACTTCATGGCAAAATGAATTCTACAGTGCAGCTTATGGGACTTGAAGGAAACTTCATGGATTCAGATGGTTTATCCTTGCTGCAGCCACATGGGATCCTCTTGCAGTAGCCTCATTCCTGTTGGCCAGTGGCTGCAGTAGCAGCCGGAAGGGGATGCAACAGCCAGAGCTATTGTTGAAGGGAGAAGCTGGCTGTTTTGGCTTCCTTAGAACACCTGGACTGAGAATCAAAGCCTAAGTGCAGAGCTGCTCTTTGAATTGGTTGAGAAAAGGAAGGTCAAATTTTCAGGCCACGAAGTTACAGAAAGCTTTTTCCCTGGGTAACTTCACAGTCAGAGAGTCTAGAGAAATGAAACCAACAGGAGATATCTATAAATGTGAGATTAATAAAGGTGTATCATGCAACCGTGGGAGTGGAAGAGTCCAAAATCCGTAGAGAATGCTGTGAATCTGGCAGCTCCAATGAAGAAGCTGGGTGAAATCCACAGGTGAACCTTGTTGGCTGAAGATGCAGTGAAAAAATCTGTCTTCTTCCTTAAAACCCTTCGCCTGATTGGATTATCTTATTGTGGGAGATGCCCCTCAGTTGTTCGCAGATGTAATCAGCCACAGATGCAATCAACTGACTGATGATTTAATACACCAGCCTTCTGGTTTATCAACCAGCCATGAAATATCCTTACTGCAATGGTCACGCCAGTGCTTGCCTGACCAGACAACTGGGCATAATCACTTGGCCAAGTTGATACAAGAACCTAGCCATTATAGTCTACCCCTTATCAACTTGGCAGCTATACACATCACCTTGAAACATGATTAATTTCCAAGTACAGACATATGTTTTGCCTAACAATACTAAACTCTTCTGCATACAACCGGAAATATGCTACATCTCTCCAGAATAGGATGCAAGTCCTTAGGTAATGTTCACTCTTAAACATCATACTCTATGACTTAAATACTATAACATGAACAATACAATTTATGTCACATGATAGAGGAAAATAAGATATATGCTTATGTACAAATGCAAACACATCTAACAAAAGAGGGAGGAAGTATTCATACAATCACAGTTCTCTTTTCTGTAAGTGGTCACGTGATTGTTCTTCATATTTATCACTACCTTCTTCTACTAACCATTCCATGTTCCCTTTACCCTCAGCAAGCACTTCAACTGGCTGTGGTTCTTTGTCAGGTAGGATGACCCAAACCTTCACTCCTGAAGTTTCTGGGCCATTGGTAGTCCTGCCTGGATTGGGTTGTTGCGGTTTTCCATTGACTTTAATCACAGGGCATGGCAGTACTAAGAGACACCCTAGGGGATCTCCTGTATTCCAGGAAAACTATTCTTACCTCCACTGTGTAGTTGCAGTCCTCTTTCCCCTTGATAGTCAGGATCAACTACATCAAACAGAACAGTAATCCCCTTTCTTGCCAATTGATTCAGTAGCATGGGAAGCCCAAAATGGCCAGGTGGCAGTCTTAACTTCCAGTTCAATGTTGTGTCTCTTGGTAGGAGTACTCCTCCTTTTTGGAACTAAGACCTGTAGACCAGCAGAGCTTGAGGTTTTAGGGACAGGAAGCAAAAAATTTTTTTGTAGAGGATCACTAGCATTGATAATGAGTGGTGCCACTTCCATTTCCTTAATTCCTGGACCCATGAATCTTGGCTATAGGAGAAAGCACCATAGAGTGGACGCTGATTCAGAGCATACAAAGCCTCTTGCAGAACACTGCCCCAGCCCTACAAGGTATTGCCACCTGGTTGGCACTGTAATTTGGGTCTTCAAAAGGCCATTCCACTGTTCTAACCCAGCTGCCTCTGGATAATGGGGTACGACCAGAGAATTCCATGAGTATGTGCTCATTCTTGCATACCATTTGCTTTGAAGTGGTTTCTTGATCAGAAGCAATGCTGTATGGAATGCCATGATGGTGGATAAGATATTCTGTAGGTCCATGGGTGGTAATTTTTGTGGAAACATTGCATGCAGGGAAGGCAAACCCAAATCTGGCGTATAATGCCTATTCCAGTTAGGACAAATCACTACCCCTTCCATGATGGAAGTGGTCTGATGTAATCAACCTGCCACCATGTAGCAGGCTGATCACCTCAGGGAATAGTGCCATACTGGGGACTGAATGTGGGTCTCCACTGCTGATAGATTGAGCACTTAGCAGTGGCTGTGACCAGTTGGCCTTGGTGAGTGGAAGTCCATATTGTTGAGTCCATGCATAACCTCCATCCCTACCACCATGCCCACTTTGTTCATGAGCCCATTGGACAATGGCAGGGGTGGGTAAGGAAAGAGGATGACTTGTATCCACAGGACAGGTCATCTTATCCACTTGATTATTGAAACCTTCCTCTGAAGTGACCATCTGATGAACATTCACATAGGACACAAATATCTTCATTTTCTTTGCCAACTCAGAAAGGTCTATCCAAATACCTCTTCCCCAGACCTCTTTGTCACCAATCTTCCAATCATGCTCCTTCCAAGTCTCTGACCATCCAGCCAAACCATTAGCAACAGCCTAAGAGTCAGTATACAAATGCACCTCTGGGTAGTTCTCCGTCCAAGCAAAATAAACAACCAGGTGCACTGCTCAAATTTCTGCCCATTGGGAACGTTTCCCCTCACCACTGTTCTTTAAGGACATCCCTGAAAGGGATTATAGTGCTGTAGCTGTTCACTTCTGGGTGGTCCCTGCATATCATAAAGAATCATCTGTAAACTAGGCCTGAGTTTTCCCTCCTTCAGTCAACTGAATGTAAGGAACTCTCCAAGAGGCCATAGTTCTGGTCTGGGAAAAAGAAGGTAATGTGGCAGGAGTGGGGCCCATGGACATTTTGGCCACTTCCTCATGTAACTTACTTGTGCCTTCAGGACCTGCTCAAACTCTATGACTTTTATACCATCTCCATTTTATGATGGGGTGCTGCTGCGCACACCCAACCTTATAGATTGGTGCATCAGACAACACCCAGCTCATGATAGACAAGTCAGGTCTCATGGTAATGTAATGGCCCATGGTTAAGCATTCAGTCTCTACTAAGGCCCTGTAGCAGGATAAAAGCTGTTTCTTAAAAGGAGAGTTGTTATCTGCAGAGGATGGTAAGGGTTTGCTCCAAACCCTAAGGGTCTGCATTGTGATTCTCCTATAGGGGCCTGCTAAAGGCTCCAGACAGCATCTCTATTTGCCACTGACACTTCCAGCACCATTGGATCTGCTGGATCATATGGCCCAAGTGGCAGAGCAGCGTGCACAACAGTCTGGACCTGTCAGAGCCTCCTCTTATTCTGGTCCCCACTCAAAATTAGCAGCTTTTCTTGTCACTTTGTAAATGGGTCAGAGTAGCACACCCAAATTAGGAATACGTTGTCTCCAAAATCCAAAGAGGCCAACTAGGCATTGTGCTTCTTGGTCGTAGTAGGGGCCTGATGCAACAGGTTATCCTTCACCTTAGAAGGAATATCTCGACATGCCCCACACCACTGGACATATGGAAATTTCACTGAGGTGGAAGGCCCCTGTATTTTGTTGGATTTATCTTCCATTCCCTGACACGCAAATACCTTGCCAATAAATCTAGAGTAGTTGCTACTGCTTGCTCACTAGGTCCAATCAGTATGATATGAATATAATGGACCAATGTGATGTCTTATGGGAGGAGAAAAAATCAAGTTCCCTGCAGATAAGATTTTGACTTAGGGTTGGAGAGTTGATATACCCCTGAGGCAGGACAGTGAAGGTATACTGCTGGTCTTGCCAGCTGAATGCAAACTGCTTCTGGTGGGTCATACTGACAGCTATTGAAAAAAAGGCATTTGCCAAATCAACAACTGCATACCAGATATCAGACAATGTGTTGATTTGTTCAAGCAGTGATACCACATCTGGAACAGCAGCTGCAACTGGAGACAACACCTGGCTAAGTTTATTATAATCTACTGTCATTCTCCATCTGTTTTCTGCACAAGCCAAATAGGAGAGCTGAATGAGGATGTGATAGGAATCACCATCCTTGCATTATTCAATCCTCAAGAGTGGCACTAATCTCTGCAATCCATCTGGGAATACAGTATTGCTTTTGAGTCAGTATTTTGCTAGGTAAGGCCAGTTCTGGTGGCTTTCACTTGGCTTTTCCTACCATAATAGCTCTCACTCCATGAGTCAGAGAACCAGTGTGGGGATTCTGCCCGTTGTTGAGTATGTCAATTCCAGTTATGCATTCTGGAACTGGGTAAATTAATACAGAATGCATCTGGGCACCCACTGGACCCACTGTGAAATGGACCTGAGCTAAAACTCCATTGATCACCTGACCTCCATAAGCCCCTACTCTGACTGGTGGACCAGAGTAATGTTTTGGGTCTCCTGGAGTTAATGTCACTTCTGAGCCAGTGTCTAACACCCTGAAATATCTAATCATTTCCCTTACCCCACTGCACAGACACCTTGGTAAAAGGCTGTAGGTCTCTTTCAGGAAGACTGGGAGGAAGGTTAACAATGTAAATTTTTGGCAGTGTAAAAGCTCCTTCCCCAAGGGTACTGGGCCCTCCCCTAATTCAAGGGGCTCTGGGTTTGTAAACTGTCTCAAGTCTGGGAATTGATTAAGGGGCCATAACTCTCTGTTTTGTAGTTCGAGTTAGACTTCTGTTCACTTGATCTAGAATTCTTCTGCTTATACAGCTTAAACAAGAATTTAGTAGACTTCCCATCTATTTCACTTCTACATACCATGATCTACTAGCCAATGCCACAAGTCTCTGTGAGTCAGATTATTTTGACTATTTGACTCTTGTCCATTATGATGGCCACACCCACCTTGTCTATGGTGAATTAACTGGCGCCACATGGCTTCTGCCAACTCGGGATCTGATCATTCCCATTGTGTTTAAGGATTCCAGCTCAGTGTCAGCAGTTCCCAGTAATATCTGACCTGGGGTGATATATAGAGAGAAGGGTGACTATAGAGCTCTTCAGGAATGATGGAGCTAGTCTCATGAATTTATTTGCAAGGTTCTGGTGAAAGATGTATCCTCTGGACATTCCTGGGGTGTGTGAGCAGGTCTTCCATGATAAATGCACTCTAACATTCTAATCCATCTAAGCTTCTGGATCCCCTCATCTGCATTACAGCAGGGCAGTTCTGGCATTTTGACCTCAGGTAATGTTGGCCACCTTTTGATCCATATTTTAGCCGAACATCCAAACAAACTGTTAATGCCCTTTCTAACCCCTTGAGCTGCAATTGGTTGCAGAATCTCTGCTTGGTGGGCTGTTCTAGTTTGCTAGCTGCTAGAATGCAACACACCAGAGATGGATTGGCTTTTAATAAAAGGGGGTTTATTTCATTAGTTCTTCACAGGAAAGGCAGCTAACTTTCATCTTAGGTTCTTGCTTATGTGGGGAGGCACAGGATGGTCTCTGCTGGCCTTCTCTCCAGGTCTCTGCTGGCCTTCTCTCCAGGTCTCTGGGTTCCAACAACTTTCCCCAGGGTGATTTCTCTCTGCATCTCCAAAGGCCTGGGCTGAGCTGCGAGTGCTGAGATGAGGTATGCTGAGATGCTTGGGCTGTGCTACGTTGCGCTCTCTTATTTAAGCACCAGCCAATTAAGTCAAACATCATTCATTGCAGCAGGCATGCCTCTTAGCTGACTGAAGATGTAATCAGCAACAGATGAGGTTCACATACCATTAGCTCATGTCCACAGCAACAGAACTAGGTGCCTTCACCTGGCCAAGTTGACAACTGAATCTAACTACCACAGTGGGCCAATATCAATAAATTTAGCTTGATTCAACTTTATATTCTTTCCACCATTACCCCACACCCTCAGTATTCATTTCCACACATATTCCCCTGATTTCTGTGTATATAGGTTGGAAAACTCATGTAGTTCTTTTGGAATACAGAGTATCTCTTCATGGGTCATACTTCATACCTCATCTTTCAGGGCCTTTAGACTAGTTGTAGGTCTTGAAGAAAAGAGGTGTTGTGGGGGTAGGTCACGAAAAGAAATAGAAGTGTCTTTCAAGTCAGTTACCTCAGAGCATTCCAGTGCAGTTTCATCCAGTACAACAGGAGTGCTTGACTCCTCCAGACAGAGGTGTGAGGGCTGTTTCACCAGGGGAGATGGTTACAGGGTTAGTAGGCACTGAAGAGTTAATTTTGTCAGGTGCAGGTTGGATGGCAGACTCCTCTAGGCAGACTGGAGGCCAGAAAGGTATTTCCTCAAGGCTGGCTGGAGGCTGGAAAGCTCTTTCCTCAGGGCAGTCTATTACAGGTCTATCTGGCAAAGAATCAGCAGATTCTAGGGATCCTGTCTCCCACCACTTTCATTATCAAGCCATATATCACCATCCCATGTTTATATTATTTTCCAATCAAAGCCCTCACTTTAATGGCAGACACCTTACAAGGTTGAGATTTCAGTTTATGTTATAAAATCTGCTACTTGCACAATGAGGCTCTGTGTCTGGTTTTCAGAGATCTCAAGTCTGTGACCACAGGAAATAAAACTTTCTTTCAGGGTACACATGGAAACTTTCACATCATTCATATGGTACTTACAGTGTAAATTTGAAGCCTTCAGCTCATCCCTTTCCCTCATCACTGTATCCAGTGTATCTAACAACAACCAACCAATATCATTATACCTCTTAATTCCACAAAACTGCATAAAGATGTAAAAAAACACTCTCACCCAGAGCCTTGCCTCATATAAGCATACAGTAGCAGAATCTAATGGTGAGAATTTGAGTATCTGTCTTGCCAGCTCACCCCATGGACTTTCAGTGCCATCTTGACTACTGAAAACAGATTCATTAGTGCCTCTGAGTCTAATCAGAGTAGAAAACAAATTGTAAAGCCCATTTTTAAGATTCTGTTTCTCAAGAACTACTCTGCTTTTGGTACCAAGTTATAGTAGTCAGGGTTCCCCAGGGAAACAGACCAGGAGGTATCTGTATATATGAGTTTTATAAAGGTGTCTCACGCAACCATGGGGATGAAAGAGTCTAAAATCTGTAGGGCAGGCTGTGAAGCTGGGGACTCCAATGAAGGGTTTGGACCGACTCCACAGTAAAGGCTTGCTATCAGAAGAAGCAATGAAAAAGTCTCTTCTTCCTTAAAACCCTTCAACTGATTGGGTATCTCATTGTGGGAGATGCACCTTAGTTGATCACAGATATGAACAGCAAAAGATACAATCAACTTACTGATGATTTAATATACCAGCCTTCTGATTTATCCTTGTAGCAATGGTCTGGCCAGTGCTTGCCTAGGAGACAACTGGGCAGAATCTCTTGGCCAAGTTGACACCAGAACCTAACCATCACAGAAGTGAATTAGAGTTTTTAACCCCTCTTATTTCCAGGAGTTCTTTCTTAGATCTCAACTAAATATCTCAGTCAAGAGTGTAAACATGTTTTGAGCAGGGTGGAGAACAACTAGTCATGACAAGTCATTTGTAAGTTTTAAAACCTTAATCTGATTTTCTTCAGGTAGAAAAATTCAATTTTACAATTTTCATCATTGGGTCTGACTTAGAGTTCTTTAAAAAAGCTCCATGAAATTAAACAAGGAACTAGGCAGAGAAGCTGAGGGTAGCAGGAGGCTTGCTGTCAGTCTCTGTGTGATGGCTTATAAGCCTTCAAGAACATTTGGTCGTGTTGGCATGAACACAAAAAGCAAAGAAGGGGAATTGGCTCACACTCTCTTCCTGATAACAATGTCTACTGCTTACAGAGCCTTTACTGTATGTCAAGCATGTTTCTTGAACCTTCCATAGTCTTTTAAGTAGTCATAACTATTATTGTCCCACGGGTGTCTTTTCCAAGGTCACCATCAAACAAGTAGCGACCGGACCTTCTGACTCAGAGCCAGCATATTTAACCACCCATTATATGGCTGTCATCACTCAGGCAGCTCCAGCTCTCAGTATTTCTTTCCTCCTATCCCTGACCCCTGCTAGACATCAGGTCTCCTGTGCTGTCTGTGGCTACCCAGGTCTCTTTTACAATCCCTACCCTCTGTTACAAATTTCTGATCAATTCTTCCTGCTCCAAACTTTCATTTCCCTCCCTCTTGAATATTTAAGAGTAGAGTTCAGCTAAACTGATGGAGACATATATGGTGGCAGACAAATCTTGTATATTTGCTGCAAAAATAGCATTATGTCTATTTCCATGAATCTGTTTATGCAAAGATCATCTCTTCTGCATATATAAAGTTTGGGCCTTATGTATATGTCTCCAAATTATATTCGTGGTTTTTTTTTTTGTTCTTTTGTTCCTTCATTCATCCATTCACTCATTCATTAAATAGGTGTTTTGAGTAAGTGTTTTTGGAGCACCTACTGTGTTCTAGATTTTGGGAATACAAAAGTAAAAGACGTGATTTATGATCTCAATCATCTTGTAATCTAGTAAGAAGACGAACAAGTAAACAATGATTACAATATTCCTAAATGTCATGCTTGATAGATGTGAAGGAAACTGTGGGAAATCATAGGAAATGCACCTAACCTGAAGTAGGCCAGTCAAGGAGATTCCCTGGAAGGTGATGTCTGAGTTGAGTTGGAAGTAAGCATAGTAGGAAACTAAGTAAAGGGGGGCAGGGATCATCCTGGAAAGACTGAGGGATCAACTTGTATAAAATTGGAATCAGGTGAAGTCACAGCAGTTTCAGATAAACTCCAATAGCCCAGCTGGAGTGCAGGGAGAGGAGGTGGAGTTCTGGAGAGCAAACAAGAGAATGCAGAGAGACACTGGTCCTGGAAGTTCTTATAAGGCATGGTAAGGAACTTGCACTTTATCCTAAAGACAATGGAATGATTTTTTTTAAAAGATTTTTTTTGAGACATAATTGACATACAATAAACAGTAGATATCTAAAGTATACAATTTGATGATTTTAACTTAGGTACACATTTGTCAAACTATCACTACAATTAAGATAGTGATCATATCTATCATTCTGAAAATTTCCTCATACCACTTTATAAACCCTTTTTTTTACAACTTCTTGACAACCCCTGAGCCTAGCCCTGGACAACCACTAATTTACTTTCTGTCAATATAGATCCATTTGTTGCATTTTCTAGAGCTTTATGTAAATAGAATTATATAGGAGGTACTCTGACTTTTTTTCACTCAGCATAATTATTTTGAGATTTACACATGTTGTGTGTATCAGTAGCTCATTTCTTTGTATCATACAGCAGTATTCCATTATATGGATATACCACAAATTGTTTGTCCACTCATCTGTTGATGAACATTTGGATTGTTTCCAGTCATTGATTATTACAAATAAAGTTGCTAATAATATTCATGTATAAGGCTTTGTGTGGATCTATGTTCCAACCCAGCTCTTGAGGGGCTTGCATCGGCACAGCCCCAAGACCGAAGAACATGCTAGGCACAGAGTCAGACATGAATTTTATTAGAACTTATGAACAGGAGAAGATCTTTCTTGGAGGCAGCTGTCGGGAAAATGGAAGTCAGTGTTCCACAAAGGTAGGGGGCGCAAGAGGCAGTTTATAAGCGTTTAGGACAAAGACATTCCATAGGGTATGAGAACAGTTTCAGCAGGTTCTCATGACACAGCGGTCTGGAGATTTGTCATCAACAGTGATCGGGGAGAGGAGTTTAATGCTTTACAAGATAAGTGGTTTATAATACCATCTGTATGTTCTTTCCTCCCTGAGGAGGTCTGTTGACCTTTAACTTCTATTGTAGGTGGCTACATGCAGCAACTTACTCTCAATCTGAAGGGGAAGCCCAGGCCTTGGGTCTCCACAATATACAACTTCTTTTCGCTTAGATAAATGCCTAGAAGTGCAATGCTTGGGCAGCGTGTTAAAAGCATATTTAACTTTAAGGAACTACCAAACTATTTACCAAAGTGATTGTACTAATTCACAGTCCTACCAGTAATGGATGTGCATTCCAGTCCCTCCACATCCTTGTTGGTATGATCAGTCTTTTTAATTTTAGCCTTCTTAGTGGATGTGTAGTAGTGTCGTGTCGGGGTTTTAATTTTCATTTCCTTATATTATTGATGTTGTCTTAGTTTCCTAGTCCCTATATTATTGATGTTTTGTCTTCGTTTCTTAGGGCTGCTGTAACAAAACCCCCCAAACTGGATGACTTAAAACAATGGAAATCTATTCTCTCCCAGTTCTGAAGGCTGTTAGTGTGAAATCTGTAGGGATAATCCTTCCTCGCCTCTTCCTAGCTTCTGGTGATCTGCTGGCAATCCCTGGGCTTCAATCTCTGCCTCAGTTGCCACGTGGAGTTCATCCTGTCTATCTGTGTCTCCTCTCCTTTCTTATAAGAACATTTGTCATTTTGGATTACGGCCCTCCCTAATCCAGTTGCCCTCATATTAATTGACATTTTCAAAGACTCTACTTCCAAAGAAGGTCACATTCGCAGGACTAGGGATTAGGACTTGAATATGTCTTTTTGAAGGACACAATTCAACCCATAACAGATGTTGAACATCTTTTCATATGCTTACTTTCCCATCATATATCATTATTGAAGAAGTGTATGCGCAAATCCTTTGTCTTCCCCCCTTTTAAAATTAAGATGTTTGTTTTCTTAATAGCTTTGGAAGTTCCTTTTATATTCTCCATGCAAGTCCTTTTCAGATATGTGACTTAAAAATAATCTCTCCCAGCCTATGGTTTGTCTTAATTTTCTTAACAGTGTGTCTTGAGGAGCACTTATGACATGTCATTTGTGGGTGTACAAGGGCCTGGCCCCCTTGCTTCATTTGGTAAAATTCTCATGGATCATCCTAATTTCAGAACTCCTTGGATGGGGCCACTGTTGCAACTGCACGACAGGTCACCTTTTCCTCTGCTCAATCCTACCATCCTCACTTCTCCACAGCTGTCCTTGGACAAGTTAGTCTGCAATAATCTCCTGCATGCAAGTAACCATTTCATCAGTTTCCAGGAATCCAGCTTAAAATAGGCCCCTTAATTATTTTTGTTTGCTTTTAAATTTGCTTACTCTGTAAACAAAAAGAAGAAGTTACCTTCAAACACAACTTTGCCTTTAGTTAAAATTTCTGGAAATAAGGTATGACTCAAGGATATTCTTAATCTTCCTACTTTCTCTTTTATTTTTGGTGGGGGATACATGGTCTTGGAATTGAACCTGGGTCTCCCACATGGAAGGTCAACATTCTACCACTGAACCACCTGTGCACCCTACTCTCTCATTTCTTTAGATAAACAAACTATAGGTAACTTTCTTAGAAGGAGTAACAGAACAGCATAACACTCTGCTTTCCTTTCATGTGGCTGTACCTGTAGTTTCCCCTACTCTCCAAACTGCTCTGCTGGTCTATTGTGTCTTCTCTCCTGCCCTCTGATTTTAACCATTTAGAAATTCAGTAGGAGGAATCACTCTCCATTGTCTCACATGGACGTTGATTTATACAGACTCAATTTGAGTCATTGCAATTTTGTGGCAACTCCATACTCTAGAAATGGGAGTGGCTCAGGTAGCTGTCTGGGGTGGAGCACAGAATAGGCCGTGTCTAAACCTGCATTTGCACATTTTACATAAGACTAAAAAAGCATCAATTGTACGTAGTAAGGATTTTGAGGTGTTTGTTGGGAATTAAACTAATTCCTTCAAGCCACCCCTTGGGACTGCCATTCTTTGAACACCTAGCTGTCCTCATGTTTTATGATTATTTTTAGGAATTCAGAGTATAGTAATGCCTTTCTTTCTTTCTTTTTTTTTAAAAGCTAAGTCTGATTTCTCTTTCTTAGATTTCTTTTCCCCACAGTATGGCATTCCTCATTCAAGCATTTGGATAGTAAATTTACCTTTACCCATGTTGTGCTCCCAGCCATACGTATCAATTTGTAAAAAGCCAAATAGAGAACAGTTTAGCATCAGTGAAATGTCAGGAAAATGCCCAGAAGGCACCAATGTAATTCTGGAGTTTCAGATTTTGAGAATGGAATTAGGTCACTAAATTAGTTTTCCTGACTGTGTCACGGACCATGGGGATGTGTCCTAGTTCTTTAAAAAAGGGCATCTGAACCTTACTCAGTACAACTCACAGGTCTGGGCTGGGGACCTGTGGGGAACCTCTGGGCTTGAAACTAATTGAATCTGCATTGAAACGGCCTTTTCCTTTCTTTATTAAATAACTGATTTGCTCTACAACCTTTTTCTTTAGCTTGCTTGCATTATTCTTTATTAGCTCCACAAATTGGCTATTCTCCAAGGTTAAAAGAAAAGGAAAAAAATCAGAACTGAGTCATACTGTTTGTTAGATCATGAGTAAAACTTCCCTTTTGTGTCTGGAGGAAGGAACATACCTCCTCTGGTTTAGAGAGAAGAGACAGTCGGCAGTGAAAAGTACTATTACGTCTTCAAAACCGTAGTTGATGCTCAAACCTTCTTTCTATTTGAAAAGTGGGGAAGGATGACAACATGTGTCTGGTCCCACGCTTGTAATTCAGACCCATACCATAAAAACTCTGCTTCTGATTGCAGGCTGAATTTGCTCATGACCATATTTTTTTTCCCCAGAGTTTGACAGATTGTGGTTTTCCGACCGTCTCCTTATTAGCATGCTGCCTGTTCTCTCTATCTACTCTTGCTGCACCTGCTGTGATAGTGATTGTTTTGTGTATATAGGTACCATTGCCTTCAGAGATTAAGGGCACATTGTGAGCAGAAATAAACCAATGGGTTTATCAGTACTGTACAAATTGCACCCATCTTTTGGACAATAACTGAAAGATCTCTCTTGGGAAATTGTGGGTTAAAAACTTGGGTTCACAATTATGCCTATCTCCCCTCTTCACTCCCTCATCCCTTCTGTTTTTTTTTTTTTTATTTATAATTGTATTTCATAGCAAAAAAAAAATGGTAGAGAAGTCAATTTTTCATATTCTACAGAAGGAAAAAAAAGAAAAAATTCCATGTATGTTTACTGAGAATTTTTTTTAGCAAATCTAGAGGTCTCAGAGGACTGCAGATTGACAGTTACCATGAATCTCTCTCTAGTCCTTACTTTTATACAAATCTGAGGAATTAGAGAGGCAATAAATTATTAAAGACCATTATAATTTGTTCATTGGAGAAGTAAATAAGAAGAATAAGTATCATTTTAATCTTTGAAAAATTATTTGATCTGCATTTCAATTTTAGGTGATGTGACAGATAATCTTTAGGACCCAAATTAGTGAAAGAAGCCCAGAAGGAAATCTTTAGTTTGATGTACCTTTTAGTATCTATAAGCTGCAGAATCTTTTAGGGGTAAAGCTGTAAAATCCCCTTGATGGCTATCAGGCTCTGGTCTGAGATACTTCATAATGCTTGCAGGGCGTAAATTCCTGAAGATCAGTAGGATTGTAAATAAGTTCTTTTGAAGTGGAGGATTGGATTGCATATTGGCAGGAATTGTTTGAATAATTGACTTGAATGAGTTTAATTGGTTATAAGAGAGTGTTTTGTTTTTGTTTTGTTTCTTTGGATGATGTAATTACTGCCTGTGTTGAGTTCCTACAGGAATGATTTAAATGTTGAGCAGACTTGAATTGTGTTGCTTGTAAAAATGTGCATTTGCTATTTGTGGATTTGCTTGTAAATTTTCCCTGGTGTTCTAAGTGTCCTGTGACAACGAGCAGTTCCTATCTGGCCAAACCATTAAGATCTTAACCTCTTTTCATATAAAAAGAGATGTTCTGTCACCACAAGGGCAGATCTGTCAGCACCGGTTAGCAGCAGATGTCTCTCTCCTAAGAGAATCCTCTGCTAGGAGGTTCTAAGACATTTGGAAGACTAGGACTTCCCTCAAGCCTCTTGATCTGAGAAATAGTCATATTATTCCACCCACTCAGCTCCTCCTCAACTTGGAGGAGATCTAAGAGTGGTGTCAATAAAGACCATGAGGCTGCTACTGAGCCACTGGCAACAACCAACATTTTGGGAAGTTATAGATACCCAAGAACCTGAGGGCCAGGACAGAAAAAACAAAGTCAATTGCTACAAATTTAGGTGGAGAATTCAATATATCAATAAGAGTTAGGCTTCATGAACCTTCAAAAATTCTTTTTCTGTGCTATATCATTTCATGATTGTGTAACATTCATCATTTGGAAATCTCAAAATGTGTTATAAGCAATAGCAGCATTTTATGGGCTAGAGAACCTTTAGACATAGTTCTATAATTTAATGACCCACCGCTTTATGCTCTTTACATACAGAGAAGTAGAAGTTCCAAAAGGTTAAGTTAATTGCTATAGTCCTCTAGCAAGACACTGTAGGAATCAGAAATAGAACAGCTGTCACGAGTAGGTACTGGACAGATTCTTTATTCTTTTAAGAAATGCAAGCGAAAGCGCTTCATATCACTGAAGTTTGATCACCTGCAGAAAATAACTTTTAATGTTTTATTGGGAATGATGCATCCAGGATGTCTGCCTTCTTTAACCATAGTGACGCCCAGAGGGCCACTGGGACATGCAATCTAGGAGAGGATGTTTTGTTTCTTGCCTGCCTTGCTGATAAAAAGTTTAGGATCTGTAAGTTCTATGAGAAGGCTTATATACTTCGTGCATACAGTAAGAGTTCACAGAATCTAGCTGTCAATAACTAGAATGAGAAGAAAATGTTCTCTATTGCAAGGACTCTTAAATGATTTTTGCCTGTCGTGACTGTTTTGGCAGCATGCTGAAGTCTACGGACATCTCAGAAACATGTTTATAAATGCTTTACATAAAGCACAAAGCATTCAAAGAAAACACGTTACACTGAAATACAGTCTAAGAAATATTTTTTAAATGGTGATATAATAATATGTGAGCTTCTTACTTAGACATTAAATAATGGAAACTAGTAGCAATCTAAATCACCATCATAATTTCAAAGTAATAATGTACGCAGTGTTTCAAGCTATCTGCAACAACTAAAATGAAAAATAAAAACACCTGTAAATCCTATCTCTGGCAAAATCACTAGTACTGGCACTGCCATTGTGGTTATTGCCTGCATATATATTGGAATAGAATGCTAAATTTCAGTCAGATATTAGTGAAAAGAAATCATGTAATTTTTTTTTTTTCAGTTAAACTTCATGTATTCTTTGAATTCTATCCAGGGACCACTCTCTGTGGGTTGGGGATTAAGAACTTTGCTGTTTGTTTTCCAAGTCATCTTTCATCATTTGCTCCTCTGACATGATGTTTTAGTTTGCTAAGTCTGACCAAATGCAATATACCAGGCATGGGTTGGCTTTTACAATGGGAATTTATTAGCTTACAAGTTTATGGTTCTTAGGCCATGAAAATGTCAAAATCAAGGCATCAACAGGCAACACTTTCTCCCCACTTCCTCTGGTCTTCAGCTCCTCTGGCACATGGCAACGTCTGCTGGTCCCTCTCTTCTCTCCCAGCTCCTGGCTTCAGCAGCTTTCTCTCTGGGCTTCTGTGTGTGTCCTTGGGTCTCAGCTTCTCTGTTTTTTTTCTCTCTTTTAACTTCTCTGTGTGCTTCTCTGAATTTCGTCTTTTACCTTCTCTGGGGCTTTTCACTGTGTCCTCTCTTTGTCTTTTATCCTCTCACAAAGGACCCCAGTGAGAGGATTCAGACCCACCCCGCTGAGGTCACATCTCAACCTAAAATCCCACTCCCAAAAGATCTGATTTAAAATGGGTCCACACCCACGGGTATGGATTAGCTTTAGAAACATGATCTTTTCTGGCATACATACAGCTTCCAACCAAATTCAGGGACAAACTGGTAGGTCCATTGGAGGAGAATTGAGTGGAGTCAGCAGCAGATTTAAGTAAGAACTCACAGGCTAGGTGAACACTAGACCAAATTACAAAATTATAAAGGGTTCTACTGTCCCACTCACCATGTGTTCTGCATATCCTTCCTTATGTCAGGTTACTTACTGCTTCAGAAGAGAAATCTGAGCAATTAGATTTAATCATGAGTGACAGTGTTTTAGCCTTCCTGGGGATGTAGTGAGCATGTATATTTACACATAGCCTGCAGAAAGAGGTAGGCTATTCCTAATAGAAAAAGGTGCTATTTCACCCAGGGCCGGTAGTGGATTTGGAGTTCTTTGGCACCTGCGTAGATGCATAAAGGGATATTTTCATCTTTGCTGATGACTTTCAATCATTTTGCATTTGATTGTTTTTCTTGCCTACTCAGAAACCAGTCTCGATTTTGGGTTTTATTTGGCAAACAGGAAGAGTAGTTCTTTTACATTTTACTCTTGGTTCTACTTAGCCTGGTGGGAACATTTCCCCTGGGGCAAGGAAATACTTCTTCAACTTGAACATCTCATTTTCAGCACTGTCATTTGGGATGACAGTCATTTGTAGTTTGTAGAGGAACAATTTCATTCATATGAGTGAACAGATGGGTTAATAAAGCTGTCTGAAGTTGTAACCTGGGTCACAGGCTATTTCAGGGATATTCATCACGGTGTGTCGATGCTGAATGCTGTACTACCAAGAGTTATTAGATTATAAGCACCTTGAAAACCAGGGTTAAATCTAATTTAGATCAGGCACATATCAACACAGAGTAGACAGGCATGTTTTATTTCTAGGCTTTAAGGAGCTGAAAGAGGAACAGTATATGCAGCTAACATGTGGTCATTATAACATCTAGAGAAAATATTTTAAGCTGACAATGAATTAATTTCAGAAAAATGGACCAAAATAAGCTTTGTGCTATTTTTTTTTTTAAAATAAAATGTGTTTTCTTCATTTCCCAGCTTCTGCAGCTAAAAAATGGCTTTGGCATCTTGCAAAAATGAGGATGACATATATGCAGACACACTTCTTAGAGAATTATATGCTATGAACTTTCAGGGAAAGGATCTTTAAATTTGTTATTTTAATTATGATTCTAAGCTCTCTTAATTTTCGAGTAAGCTCTTGATTTACACTTCACTACAACATGCATGGAGATTTGTTTTGAGGTCACGTAAGAAGGGAAGATTGGAGAGAGAAGCGGTGGGAGGCTGCTGTGGTCACTGGGCTTCTGATGGGTTCTACTGTCAAAGTTTACATGGCGTGGAACACTGATGCTTGGTAGAATAATAAAGTGACTTTCAGCCCTCACTGCACATTAGAATGACTCGGAGGAGCTTTTAAAACATACCGATTCAATCAGAACCTCTGTGAGTGGAGCTCTATCTTTGGTATGTTTAAAAGTTCTCCAGCTGATTCTAGTGTTCACCCAAGGTTTACTCCTAATTTCAATTTTGCTATTAACCTCATTCTTATGGTTTACTGAACCCCATGGTTCAAAGATCTGTCACAGTGCATAGTTTTGGGGGGCAGGGAGCCTCTTATTTGTAGGTGATCTGTCCATTGAAGTTAGCATTGGGCAGCCATCATCCCATTGGCATCTGTATTTGGCTCCAGAGTTGTGTTGTGTCGGGAGCACTGGCATCTCTTTCTGGTGTGCGTCTTCCTGGGTACCAGGACTAGGGCTAAGGAGGCATCACAAAACTCTATAATCACATAAATAATATTTCAATGCAAAATTTAAAAATATTTAAATTACTGCAAAAAATCCATGATGAACAAACATTTTAAATAAAGGCAGGATTGACACACACTCTCCTCCCCAATCACCTGCTTCATTGTTGCAGGAAACATCTCCTCTCTAGAAATCTGTGGAATGTACTATCTTTCTGTCTATCCCTTCTAGGTGAGGGAAACATTTAATCTAGGAAAAATCCTTTTTCTTTTATGTTTCTGGCTTGCGTGCTTGATCTATTCAGGAAAATCTTCTTTCCCATCCCTGTCCCCAAATAAAGCTTAGACTTTTGGAAGCAAAATATATGACGATATGTGTTTTGTACGAAACTTTCTATTTTTGCTTTGTCATACACCTTTCTTTTGTCAATGAGCAAAGAATTCCCGCTTGAAGTGTGTGTGTTGTGTGTGTATGTGTGTATGTGTGTGTGTGTATGTATAGGGTACTCTAAGTCTCTTTCTTTACTTCCTTCTTACCTTCTCTGTTTCTTCCAGATAAATGCAAATTGGTAGGGAACGCTAAAATTTTACAACTTCTCAAATATTCAGATCCATGTCTTCACCCAAAAGCCCTCTCCCTTATACCAGCTTTTTCTTGGAATATGTATAGGTTCTTACCAAAAATTCAACCTAGCATGGTACTATCAATGCACTATTAGTGTCTATGGCATCTGCTCTTGGGTGCCACAGTTTGCATGTGCAAAAATGTCACGTCTTGCTATCTGCATCTGAGGAATTAAACAAAGCTGTGAAAATCGCTGTGTCTCCAGGGCCTTCTGTGGAAAGGGGTCCTGCTGTTTCTGCTCCATCTGTCTTTCAGAAGAGCTCACTTGGTGGTGGTGCTGATGGAGGAAGAGCCACTAACTTGTTGTCAACATTTCCTGCCTTTGTTCCAAGGTGGATGTCTTTGAATAAAATCTTCCTCCTCCTCTGGCCAAAAATAAGAGCCAACATAGGAATGAACTCAGGCAAAGGAATCTCTCAGGGAGCTCCTGTGCACAAATGTCTGAACTTCCAAAGTTCATGTATGATTTGGCTTTAAGTTTCAATACTCTAGTTCTCTCACACTCACCATCCAGTTCCTCAGTAAATCTTGTCAGCTCCAACTCATGATGTATCCAGCTTCTTTTCAGTCTTCTCTACCTCCTGTTCCCTGTCACCATGAACTTTCCTCTGGGTTATTTTCGTAGCCTCCTAATTGGTTGTGGGGAGAAACTGCTCGTCTTGTTGGTACGCCTTTCTTTCCTTTCTCTGGTGCTCTGCTTGTCTACGTTTCCTGTTCCCATCTCTGTTCCACCAGCAACTGAATGATGAAGGTCAACTCTTTCCTTCTCTCCACGCTTTTAAAACAATTAGGAATTAAATGAGCTCAGTGATTCTCAAGGATAGATAGATTCACGTTTAATCACTTGAAGAACTTTTTAAAAATACTTGGCTCAGGAGGGCCACGGTGGCTCAGTGGCAAAGTTCTCTTGCCTGCCCTGCCGGAGACCCAGGTTTGATTCCCGGTGCCTGCCCATACAAAAAAGAAAAATACTAGGCTCTACTCTTAGAAATTTAATTTATTTGACATGAGACCCAGGCATGGATAAATATTGAAAAGCTCTCTAGGTGGTTCTCTACAGCAGTCAGAGTAGCGATCACTGGTCTCTCTAAGGTTTCTCCCAGCACTGACATGCTGAGACAGAGTGGATAATTTAGGTTTTCCCTCCCCTGACATACTCTTAGAGGTTTTATTACATGCTGCCACTAGATGGCGCAGACAATTCTTGGGATGGAGGAGATTTTGGTTATTTGGGACTTTTGTTTTCCCTGTGCAATATACTTGAGACACCCAGCTTAGAGAGCTTTGTGGGGACATGACACTTTAGTTCCTTTCCCTGAGCTAGAGGCCCAGAAGGTGCAGCTGTTTTGCTTGACAAGTTGATAGAGAGAGACTCATTAAATAAACGTTCTATCGTCTGAAGGGAGAGAGAAAGTGAACCCCTGCATAAATATTAGCTCACATTTTTCTTCTTATTATTTTCAGCAGGTGTGTGCTTCTTCCTTCTTCTCTATATTTTTCTCTTTTTCTTTTGGTGGCCTTTCTTTTCCTTCCCCTTTTCTTGGTTCTGCCCTCTAACCACTACTTATAATCTGGTTATAATGAAGCAAGGCTGAGTTAAATTTTATTTTGCTACCTTTATGGTTGATACGAATTTCAGAAAGCCAAAACGATTCTGATATAACAGTCTTGTAAGGCTGAACATATAAAGGTCGCAACGGGAAAATTCTTATTCCAGGGACTTCCTCTGCAATGTTATGTTTGTTCAAACAGCTGCAGCAGCACTAGTCAAATCCACAACGAAAGAAAGAATTTTATACCCTATCAGGGGAAAAAAAACCCAGTTAAAACCTTCTCCTTTTTACAGCACAATTCGAGTAAGGGCCAAGGCTCTGGATGTACACATTAATAGGGGGTTTGTACAATAATAGGGTGCTTCTCTGCTGCTTTTCATTGGCAGATCTCAAAGCTCACTTGCTGTTTCATTCTATTAAGCTGCCTCTTCCCTTGGCTGTCAAAATAAGGAGATGTGTTGTGATTTTTTTTTTCCCCAAAGAGATTGCATTTCTCCCCTGGCTTTGTTCCAGCCCAGCTGCTCCTCATCCGGGGAGATGCTCCACTCTCAGTGCCAGCACATACCACTGAGCTTTCTTCTCTCTGGGTGACATGTACTGATGGGTCACTGTCTGGAACAGTGGAGCAGAGCCTGGTGTGTGTCCATCCGTGAAGAACCCTTGTTTACTCTTCTCTGGTTTCCATCTGGCAGCATCAGGTTCCAAACTTCATTAAAAACAACAACAAAAAAATCCCCAAACCATGCAAGAAAATACAAGAAAAGCCATTCTCTAGGCTAACAGCTAACCTTTTTTGAGTGCTTACTGGTGTTAGGTACTGTTTCTAACACTTAACATATGTCATGTCAATTCATCTTCACAGTGACCCTATGAGCTAGGTCTTATTATTACCCCTGTATTACAGATGAGGAAAATGAATAAAATTGGGTCAAGTTACGCAGGGTGACACAGCAGATAAGCAGCTGAGCCAACCTCTGAGTCCAGGCAATCTGACACCACAGCCCAAGCTCTGTTAATCCTACACCCAGGTTCAAAAGGCTTATGTATTGGAGTCATGTATGAAATAAAAATAGAGTCCCCAGTAGTTATCATGCAAGAATGTATTCCCTATTAATGTGGCTATATTTCCTTGGGTATAAGATGGAACAGTCACTCTAAATTCAGTTCTTTTGTATCCTGGAGGACCCTAAATGCATTTTGGTATACCCATTTCTGATTGGTGAGGCTATCAAGAGGAGGAAACTTTCTTCTTAATAGTAATTGGCATTGTGCAGTAGGGTCTATACAGTCCTAAATAGGTTTAGGGAGTGAACATTTGGGATGATGAGCCCTGTTTATTTTTGCTGACTCAGCACTGCTTCACCTGGGAGAGGATAGCAGGGATAGGAGCCAACGGATATATGTGAAACTTGAATAGATGGCATAGGAGAGCTTTTTCCTACTAAGCCCTACACTAATTCCTTTAGGTCAGCAGAAGTCCAGAGGAGAGAGACAACCACATATATCTGTCTAGGAGAGTGTGTTCTTAGCGCAATTCATGTGATATTGGGCACGGAGTCATCTGGCAAAAATTGTTCTCTGAAAGAGTGACTTCCAGTGAAGTATAATAGCATTGCAAGAGAGAAATCTAAAAGGAAGAGACCCATATCATTGTTAGGGTTTTGAAATCCCTTCAACTTATCACGAAGAGACTGTAGTCACTAGATAGAGAAGGCAACTTACTAGGGAAGAATGATGATCTCAACGGAAGGGTGCAAGAGTCAGAAACTTGGGTTGGAGAGTGTGGTATCCCTGTGCAAACATCTATGGGAGTTAACGAAAAGAGATGCAGTATTCAAAGACTTTCATGACTCCCTAAGTAAAGCTAAAGGTTTAGAAATGTGCTCACATCTCAATGAAGGTAAGAATCCTAGAATAAGGATATTCTAGGTGAATGCCTAGACAGCATAGAAACACTCTTACTGTAGCCTCATGGGTGGAAGGTCAATATGACTTCCTTTGTAAGGAAGGACTAGTGACCAATCTCAAAGCCAACTGATATCTTTTACGCTTTGCGCATATGTAGATATATATCATGCATATTTTTTCATTTGCATACTATGGTTTCAGTATTATGATTGAGAAGCACTATGGTTTCAGTGCTTCTCAACAAATTTATTTACATCCATATAAGTACCTAGGTAGAAAATTTCTCTGGGTTTTATTCTATGTGACTCACTGCACCAAAATTTATGCTGAGTTTCAAAGTCACGGATCAACTACCTCCTGACATTCTCTGGTGAACTATAGGAAATTCAAATCGAACATCATCAAAACTGAACTTACTATCTTTCCCTCAGTGCTCTGCCTGCTCTGGTACATCTTATTTCAGCGAATGGCAAAACCAGCTACCTACTTGCTCAAACCTGCAACATAGATGGTGCCAACTTTCACTACTACTCCTTCTCCCTTTCGGCCTCATACAATCAGTCGAGGTCCATAGTTTCCATCTTCTAATACTTCCTTAATCAATATTCTTTTCTCCTTTCCCAGTGTCTTTATTTAAATTCAACATCTTGTCACTTATCCCCTGTATTATTGTCTTTTTGTCTCCTCTCTGACTGTACTCCTATGTATTCTTTACTTCGGTTCAGCAATTTTTCTCAAATGCTTATCTGATCATGTTACTCCATTGCTCGAACTTCTTCAGCAATTCCATAGAGCTTTCAGGCTTAATCTAAACTCTGCCTTAGCACACGAAGCCCCTGATGGTTCGAATTCTGCCTACCTCGTTACCTTCATATTCCAACCCTCGCCCTTTATGTGCAGTTTACCAGATGGGTTTCAATGTCACATCTTTCTTCACATATGCTGTTTTCTCTGCTATCTCCTACTTGTCCTTCAAAATTCAGCTCATGCACCTTCTCCAGAAAGCCTTCCCTGACTCCTTGGTCTCATTTAAATAGCCTCTCTACCTTCCTTCAGGTTTCCATAGCACACTGTACATTTCTTTATGGCAACATTGATCCTGCGGTTTTATAACTTTCATCTGTCTTTCTTACTTGAAAGTAATTATCTTACTGATTTGATTTTTATTCCCAGAGTCAAGTAGAGTACCTGGCACATAAGAAGCATTCATTTATTCTTTGTTGAATGAATAAATAAATGAAAGAATGAACAGATTCTTTTTTTTAACTTTTTAAAATTGTGTAATAAAACATATATACAAAGCAAAGAAAGAAAAAGGCAAAAGTTTTCAAACTACTCTTCAACAAGTAGTTACAGGACAGATTCCAGAACTTGTCATGGGCTACCATACCATCATCTCAGATTTTTTCCTCTAGTTGCTCCAGAATGTAGGAGGCTAGAAGGAATAAATATTTTTTAAAACACAATTGACTTTTTTTTTGTGTGTGTGTGAAAAATAACATATTTACTAAAAAGCAATAAAATTTCAAAGCACAGTGCAACAATTAGTTGTAGAACAGATTTCAGAGTTTGGTATAAGTTATAATTCCACAATTTTAGGTTTTTACTTCTAGCTTCTCTAGGGTACTGGAAACTAAAAGAAATATCAATTTAATGATTCAGCAATCATACTCATTTGTTAACCCCCACCTTATCTGTATAGCTCCACCATCACCTTTGATCTTTCTATCCCTCTCTTTAGGGGTGTTTGGGCTATGGCCATTCTAACTTTTTCGTGTTGGAAGGGGTTGTCAGTAATATGGGGTAGGAAGGTGGAACTAGCTGGTGTTCTGGAGAGGTTGGGCCCTGCATGTTTCAGGATTTATCTGGTCCAGGGACCCATGAACAGATTCTTCTAGCTCCTATAGATTCAGAAAAAACATATATTACAAATGAGACTGATACTGTTTCCAGTTCATCTGAACAATCTTCCTGTCTTCTGGGTGATTTCAGTTAACAGGTGAATATGGGATTTATTATTATTATTGTTTTTATGACTATTGGTCTTAAGTTTTAGCTTTTGGATCCTACTGGATTTATTTTTCAATCATTTATGTTCTTCTCAATAGGTACATTCTTTTTGGGGATTCTTCCTGGTTGCTTCCTTTCCAAGAGTTTGGAATACTTTCACAGTCTGTAATATGTCATTGTGCTTTTGCCTTCAATAATTGTTTTGTAGATGGTATTATTGATTTGCTATTTTGATATAATTTCTGTACATTATTCTGTGCTTGCTATATATGAAGTAAGTCTAGCTTACCTGTCTCATATGCTACCATGGTCTTTATTTTTCATGTACTTTTCTAAGTATTTGCTTATCAATATTGAGTGCTGGGCAATATTGAGAACTATGCAGGAAAAAACAGTATGGTGATTTATGTTACCATATAATTTCCCCAATGCAAGCTATCTTGCTCTGGGTTTGTTTATGGTTATGGATTCTAAACTTTTGGGATAAAATTGGCTACATTAATTTGGCTGATGATTTTTCAAGAGGATTACTGAATGTATTTCAATAATTTCAAGTACAATCATTTATATTTAAATGTGATACACCTCAGCTCTACAGTTGATTCCGGTTTTCTTTGTTTAAATATTTCTCTAATTCCTTTCTTTACTATCTCTTTGATGTCAGACTTTTCCTTTACCAAGTATTTACTAAAAATATTAGGTTTGTTTCTTTTTAATGTCTTTCCCTCTTTCTCTCTATTCTTTACCTTTTTATGCACAGATATAGACAAATATATGTCCACAGACACCAAGTTTTATTCTATTATTTTCTCTTTTCCTACTTTATTTTACTACATGTTTGTCCAATATGTTTTGTGAGATAGAAAATATTTCATAAAGGAAATTTTAATTCCACTTTGTTAATGACCCTACCCTAAGTAAAATTCAGGAATAAACCCTCTGAACTTTTCTGCCTAATTCCTTTAACTTAGCCCTCTTGCTGTAATAATTCTGTTCTCAGAGGTTAAAGGTTTGGCTGTATCAAAGATTACTCTACTTTATTGGTGCATAATCTTCAAAGAGAGTCTTAAGGTCTTCAAACCAGAGAACTAGCACAGGGATGGGTCAGAAGTTCATGGTGCGTTATGTGTAGACTTACCGTAAAGTAAAGTTTATTATTTGTCTGTGATAAGAAAGGTAAGCCAAATGCACCCCATTCATAAATTCAGTCTGGGTCAGATCCAATTCATAGATATCCAGCGAATAGAAGTGTGAATTGCAATTGTTAGTGGCCTTGAACTGCCCCACCTAAGATCCTGGGAAATCAATGGGGCTTTGTTCAGCAGTGACTGCTTGAAAGGGCCATAAATCAGGAGCTTCCATACTGAAACTTTTATTGTCAAACTAATGGCAAAGAAAAATGATGGCAGTTATTCCATTTACAAAGTTTAGCCTTTTTTCTTCCTCGTTGATGTTTCTTCCAATTTTCTTTCCTTTTTTTCATATTTGGCTATTAGGAGCTTATGACTTCTGAGCTTTTTCTACAGGGATACATGCTGCAAAACAGTATATCATTACTTAGAAGGATGCTTTAAATAATTTTATTTGTTTGAAACCCATTCTGACTATGCTATATTTTGAACTGGTCAATCAACTATTCACCCCAAATAAGTGTTTTGCATTTTTGCTAACAGCAAACCACCTCTTATAATTTCATATCCAGATTACATATTAGATCCAGAACACTATAGATGATATCCATGTGACTGTGATTTATCCATTTGCCTCTGTGTAGGTGATTGATATCGGTAGACCTCAGACAATTATGCTGTGATAGTTTGCCATTGATGTCACTTTGTATACTCATGATACCCCGACCCTTTGATAGGTTGTGACTCATTGTGACATGAATTGCAACTAATTTGTCACTAATAATTGTTAAGGTAATGAAGATTGTGAGTGATTTGCTGTTTTATAGCCAACCCTATGATAATGTCACTTTACCAACCCTTCCATAATGGAAAAGATAGTACCGCTAGAACCATTTGCCCTAGGTGTTTATGCTAAATGTTAACTATTTCCCAATATTTATTCTCTCATTTTTCATTAAATAAGCTTTTTTTTTTTTAACTGGCATTTGGCTGCTTTGAATAGAGCCTACATTTCCCAACAATTCTTATAGATAATTTGACTAAGTTCTGTCCAAGGAGATAGAGGTGGAATTGGCATGTGAAACTTATAGGAAGTGTCTCTACAGGGAGGGGGCATGATCTTCTTCTTTATTTTCCTTTTCCTGTTGGTTGGATATGGATCTAACGGCTGAAGCTGTGGCAGCCCTTTTGGACCGTGAGATAACCTTAGGAAACAAAGCCACGTGAGACAAAATATGCTGGGTTTTGGACTCTATGGAGCTTCATACCAGCCTCAGTTCTGAAATTAACATTTGTGAGGGGGAAGTAAGTCTCCTTATTGTTTACCCTGTTGCTATTTCTATTTTTCTGGGCCTAATTCTTAACATTAAAAGATCCAAACAGAAGAAAGGTTGAGAACTGAACCCCCTGATTCTATGACTCCTGAATTCCAGGTCAATATTTCTGATTGCTGGACCTTTCCATGTGGATAGCCCATAGGTCCTTTAAATCTTACCTTGGTCAAATTAAAATTATTTAGCTTCCTTTCTAAATTGGCTCTTATCATGTTCTTTACCTCTGTTAATTCCAAATGAAAACATTGAACACATTTTTAGTTCTTTTCCTTTTCTCTTCATTTACATGAATGAAAACACCACAGTCAAGATTTTCTCCTGGAATGATCCTGCAAAATCAGAATACATTCTTGATTGATTTTCTTGATCAGTTTAGTAGAAAATTAAATGTGTTTATCATGTTGTGCCAAGTTATCTCTTGTGATTTGTATACCTACCCAACTTTTCTGCATCATTAATCATTAATTCTCTCATCAAACAGAGTTGCTATTAAATGCTTTAATTCAATTTCTAGATTGCAATTTGTCCAAGGTGTGACTCATTTTTTTTCTGAAATTACAGATAAGGTATACAAAATTTCAACACTGTAAAGACTATATGAATCCAAGATATTCCTAGTGTATTTCATATTCTTTTGATGCAATTCTAACAGTGAAACTGTTCAATCCATTTCCCTGATATGGATCACTTATCAGCATTACATTAAGAAAAGCATTAGATCTAAAGTTTTAAGTACCAAAGTTTATAAACTTTCCTTTCTTAGAAAGTGATCTTTAAGGATATATTAGTAAATTGACTTGGGCTTGATTCCGACTGATGATTATAGAGGATATTTGTTGTGTTTGTAGCTGCCCACTATTTTCTGAATGGTCTTGCTCTATATGGAGAAACTAATACATTATGAATATTTCCTGCCCTACATGGATTCCAAGCACAAATTCTTAGGCTTGCTTTCAACTAGGATGTGGTCATGTGACCTAGGCTCCACTAATCAGATCAACCAAATAAAGACTTCAGTTCAAAAGGGGGCAGCATGATGTATTAGTGGAGTTTTCATTTTGCTCATGCAAGTGTTGGCAGGGTTTAGAGAGGGGCAGTGATTTAAGGAAAATTTTCTGATGCAGAAGAAGCATTGGTTCTGGTTGTGGTGGTGGTGGGAGCAAAGAGGAGTTCAAGGATGTAGTGCTTAGAGGCAGCATTGGTTTCCTCATCAACTTGTCATGTTCCTGTAAGCTTGTCCATATGCTTATTTTTATATCCCTCAATACAGTTCTGAGAACTATAAATTGTCTCCCTCCCTCCATCCTGCCCTCCCTCTTTCCCTTCCTTCTTTTCTGTCAAGTTTCTGATTTATTCTTGTATCCCAGTTCATTCTAGGATGATAATACATGCTTTGACATTGGTTTGGGTTTAATTTTGGTATATAATTTGATATGTATATATATCAAAATACATCTTTTAACAACTTTATTGAGATATAATCGACACAGAGTAAACTGCAGATATTTAAATTATATAATTGTATATGTTTTGATGTATGTACACACCTGCAAAACCATCACTACAATTAAGATTATGAGTATTGTATTAGTTAGGGTTCTCTAGAGAAACAGAATCAACAGGGAACACTTGCAAATATAAAATTTATGAAAGTGTCTCACGTGACCGTAGGAATGCAGAGTCCAAAATCCACAGGGCAGGCTGCGAAGCCGACGACTCCAATGGATGGCCTGGATGAACTCCACAGGAGAGGCTCACCAGCCAAAGCAGGAATGCAACCTGTCTCCTCTGAGTCCTGCTTAAAAGGCTTCCCATGATTGGATTTAGCATCACTAATTGCAGAAGACACTCCCCTTTGGCTGATTACAAATGGAATCAGCTGTGGATGTAGCTGACGTGATCATGACCTAATCCTATGAAATGTCCTCATTGCAACAGACAGGCCAGCACTTGCCCAATCAGATGAACAGGTACCACAACTTGGCCAAGTTGACACCTGTCCCTAACCATGACAAGTATGTTCATCATTCCCCAAAGTTTCCTCAAACCCTTTTGTGATCCCACTTTCCCACCCATCCGTCCTGTCCCCAGGCAACCAATTCTCTGTTTCTGTCACTATAGATTAGTTTGCATTTCTAGAATTTTTTATAAGTGGAGTCATATGGTATGTATTATTTTTAACTTCTTTTACAGCATATAATTATTTTGAGATTCATTGATGTTGTTGTGCATATCAATAGTTCATCTTTTGTCATTGTTGAAATGAATGATTTAATATTGCAATTTGACCAGAATTTGTATGAACATTATAGTTTAGTGGTTCTTTACAGCTTCTGGCTTTTAAAAATAAAGCTGCTATGAACATTAGTACGCAAGTCTTTGTGTGGCCTATACTTTCATTTCTTTTCAATGACTACTAAGGAATGGACTGGTTGAAACATAATGTGAGTGTATGTTAAACTTCTAATTCAAACACCAAACTGTATACCCAAGCGGTTACAATATTTTGCAGTCCTACCGGCAATGTATGAGAGTTCTGATTCTTCCAAAAATTCACCAACATTTGGTATGGTCAGTTTTTTTTTAATTTTAAAAATAAAATAGTTTTTTTAAAACTAAAAAAAAAATAAATTTTTTTTATTTAAAAAAAGTTAAAAAGACTTTTTTAACTTTTGTCATCATCATAGGCATGTTGTGATATCTTATTGTAGTTTTAATTTACATTTCCCTAATGACTGGATTTTTTTAGGGTTCACTTGTTACAGAATTCTAGGCCAACTACTTTCTCCTTTCAGCAGTTTAAAAGATGTTACTACACTGTCTGCTATCTTGCATTGTTTGTCAGGAGAAATCTGCTTTCATTCCTTCCTACATAACGCATCCTTTTTTCTCTGGGTACTTTTAAGATTTTCTCTTATCACTGGTTTTGAGTGATTTGATTATGATGTTCCTTGGTATAGTTTTCTTGTGTGTGAGGTTTGTTGAGCTTATTTGATTTATGACTTATTAGTTTTCATCAAATTTAGAAAATTTCAGCCATATTTTCCATTCCCCTTGCTCCTGTTATTTGAGGACTCCAATTACTCATATATTGGACCACTTGAGGTTATTCCACAACTCACTAATGCCTTGTTCGTATTTTTAGAATTCTCTCTTTCCATGTTACATTCTAGGAAGTTTATATGGCTGTCTTCAAGTTCACTGATCTTTTCTTCTGCAATGTCTAATTTGATGTTAATCTTATCTAGTGTATTTTGTTATCAAGGTTATAGTTTTAATATTCTGAAGTTCAATTTCTGTCTTTTTTTCTAACTTCCATGTCTCCCCTTAACTTTTTAAACATATGAAATAGAGATATAATAGATGCTTAATTTCTCTGCTAATTCTAAGATCTGTGGCAGTTCTGGTCAGTTTTGATTGATTAATTTTACTTCTCATTTAGATCATATTTCTCTGCTTCTTTGCATGCCTGACAATTTTTACTTGGATGCCAGATATTGTGAATTTTATCTTGCTTGGTGTTGGAGATTTTTGAATTCCTATAAATATTCGTGAATTTTGTTCTGGAACTCAGTTAAGTTACTTAGTAACAATTTGATCCTTTTGGATGTTGTTTTATGATTATTAGGTGGAACCAAAGCTGTATTATGTCTGCTACTAATCATTCCACCCTATTGCTGCAAGACTCTCTGACTCTATCAAACTGCCCCATGAAGGTAAATATTTTTTAGCTGGCTCTTCCCTCTGATCTTTTCAGGCTTTTTTTTCCCCCTGGTTTTGGGTAATTTCCTCACATCAGCAGCAAATGCCGATGAGTACTTTACTGAAAACTCCAGGGGACCCTCTATAGATCTTTAAAGTTCTTTTTCTAATTGTTCTGGGAACTTCAGCTGTCTTGGTCTCCCCAGACTCTTAGCTTCATCTCCTCAACTCACGGGGTCCATTGGCCTCTGCTTCGGTTCCCTCCTCCTGTGCTGTAGCCTGGAAAGTCTTTCAAGATAGTAACCTATGACAATCATAGAACTTACTTTGTTTGTATCAGTTTGTCTGGGACCACTGTCTATGGCTGCCTGATATCCTGAGTCTTGAAATACAATTATTTTGTTTTATATATACATATTTGTTTTATATCTATGCAGTCTGTTTTTTGGGCTGTTTCATGTGGGAAATTGTATTCGGTCCCTGTTACTGCATCTTAGCAAAAAGTGCAAATCTTATCACTTTATTAAAAGCACATTGTTATAATTTAATACCATCAAATGTACTCATTTAAAATGTAAAATCCAATATTTTCAGAAAATTTATGCTTATGCAACCATAACCCAAATTCAGTTTTAGAACTTTCTTTTTTTTTCAGTTTTAGAACTTTCAATCACCCCCAAAATCTCCTATTTGCAATTAACCTTTTCTCCTACTTCCAGCTCAAGTGACTACTAATTTATTTTATGTCTCATAGATTTGCCTTTTCTGGACATTTCTTATAAATGGAACCATACGATATGTGGTTTCTGCATTTTACTTTTTTACCGGCAGTATTTTTGAGGTTTATTCATGTGATAGTATTAATCAATAGTTGGATCTTTTTTGTGACTGGATGGTATCCCTTTGCATGGATATGACACATTTTTCCTCATCTATTTACCAGTTGATGGACATTTGCATTGCTTCTACTGTTTGGTTATTATGAATAATGCTCCAGTGGATATCTGTGTACAAGTCTTTATGGGAACACATGTTTTTCATTTTAATTTCTCTTAGGTAGATACCTAAGAATAGAATTATTGGTTTGTGTAGTTAATTAATGTTTTGTTTTTAAAGAAACTGCCAAATTGTTTTGAAATTGGCTATATGGCTTAACATTTTTCCCAGCAATGTAGGAAGTTTGCACTTTTTTATACCCCTATTAATATGTGTTGTCTATCTTTTTTTTTTTTTTTTTTCATGGGCAGGAACCAGGGATTGAACCGGGGTCTCCGGCATGGCAGGTGAGAACTCTGCCTGCCGAACCACCATGGCCTGCTCTGTCTGTCTTTTTGATTATAGCTGTTCTAGTGGGCATCAAGTAGAATCTCATTGTGGTTTTAATTTGTATTTGTATTTCCCTAATGACTAATGATGTTGAGCATCTTTTCATGTGCTTATTAGCCACTGGTATATCTTTGAGGAAATGTCCATTCTCATATTTCCTCCATTTTTAATTGGGTTGTCTTCTTATGGAGTTATAAGAGTTCTTGGTATGTTATGGATAGATTTCATTTATTGAAAATATGGATAAATTTCATTTACTGGAAATATGATTTGCAAATATTTCTCCCAGGTTGTGTTTTATCTTCTCATTTTCTTGATATCTTTTGAAGCATAAATATTTTTTATTTTTGTGAGGTCCAATTCATCATTTTTTTTTATTCTCATGGATTCTTCTTTGGTGTTGTAACTAAGAATCTCATCATTTTAAGAATTATTTTTTCTACTTAAACTAAACAGAGTGGATTTTGTTGTTTGCAAATAAGAACCCTGACTCATATAATAATTAAAGAAAGAGATCAGAAGAATTATATTTCCATTCTGGAGATTTTTATCTCTAAAATAGGAGCCAGATACTCTGGAATGCCACAGATTATTCCAAATCATTATGGTTTTGTTGTTTGCCTTTGCTACTTTCAACCAGAGGGTGCTATTGCTCAGCTAACAAGGAACTTCCTTATCTGGATGGCTGAAGCTGTTTTGATCTAAAAACCTCCAGAGATCATAGTGGACATATGATGTTGCAACATTAGATGTTCATAATGGACATTTGATGCTGTCTTGGGTCTGAGGAATCTCAGCATGATCTTAGATATTTAGAAAGAAAGACCATGTTGGTGAGACTTCAAAAAGACCAAAGTCTTTTTGATAAACATATGATTTTGTTCTCCACGGTTCTTATAAGAAGCGAAAATTTCTCTATTTATTCTTGCATCATTTAGATTGAGAAAAACAGTCCTGAATGATAAGGATGAATACTCTATCAAGTGAAAAATACCATTTAATCTGAAATTAAAGTAGTTTATTACTTCTTATTATAAACAACTTGAAACTACCAAGGATTTCCAATATCTGAGAAAACTCTGGTGAAATAAGAAGAAAACTGTATTGGAAGATGGAAGACCCAGTTCAAATCTTGAGACTTGGACTAACTAGCTGTGCAGTCTCAGGCAACTCACTGTTCAGATCTGGGCTTTTGTTCTGCTGTCATCTGTAAAATAAGTATGGACTAGATATTATAGAGTCTCGGACTTTTTTTTCGAAATCTGTTAATATAGAGAAAACATCTAGAAGTAACTTCTTTTCTTCCTCAAACTACCAGTCTTTATTTTAGCACCGAGTGAGTAGGATTCTTCCCATTTAGGAAGGTGCTGAAAAGGGAAGTGGCTGTTTTGTCGGAATAAGTTGAAGTCTACTGCACATAAAGAGTGCTTACGTCTCACTGTGGGTGTGCTTGAGAACGGGGCAGAGATGGGCTGGATTACTTGTTATTCCTCTGACCAGATGCTGACCGTTTGCTCTGTACCAGAGTAAAGGGCCCCATGGTGAAAAAGGATGTGTACTTACTGGAGGGTATTCTGGCTAAGGGCCGGCTGTACACACAATTGTGAGGTAAATGAAGTCTGCATGCTGTAGTAGTCACTGTTCTTTGCATATTCCTGGAAGTTTTGGTGCACCCTATGTAGTGGGACGATGTATATCAAAGTGCCAACCATGACAGGTGTCAGAAAGTAAACAGTAAATATAAATTCCCTTCCCCCATCTATCCATCCATATCTCGAACAGGTACTTTACCATTTATCTTCCATGAATATGTGAGACTGCTATATGGTCCTCTGCCCATCAGGGTTCTCACTTAACATCTGCCTTTGGTTTTAATTCTTTTCTAAACTTTTGATCTTACTCAAAATTTACCTGCTATTCTGGTTTGAAGCTGTTATGTACCCCAGAAAAGGCCATTTTCTGTTATTCATTCCTGTAGGTGCAGACCTGTTGTGGTTGGGAACTTTAGGGTAGGTTATTCCAATTGAGATGTGACCTACCCTATTCAAGGTAGGTCTTAATCCTTTTACTAATGGCCTTTATGAGAAGATAAAGGACCGAGCAAGCTGAGAGAAAAGAAAAGCCCAGGAGGTAAGGGAGGACCCACAGAGAAAGCCATTGGAATCAGAAGCCGAAAACAATAAAACCTGGAAGCAAAGGATGAGCAGATGCTGGCCATGTGCCTTCCCATGTGACAGAGGTGTCCCAGATGCCAGCAGCCAGTCTTCAGAGTGCAGGTATCATCCTTCTGATGCCTTAATTGGGACATTTTCATGGCCTAAGAACGGTAAGTTATAAGTTAATAAATCTTCATTGTAAAGGCCAATCCATTTCTGGTATATTGCATCCTGGCGGCTTTAGAAAACTGAAACACCTGCTGTAGATCTCTTATTTATTTTATAAAGAGATAGTAGAATCTAAGTCCATTTTATTTAGAAACAAGATATTAAGTTGATTCAACTAATATTTATTGAATTCTTACTATAGGCTAGGTAACATTCTAGTGATAAGGATACAATAGGGAACAACACAAATTGAAGTTTCTGCTCTCATGGATCTTTCATTCTAAACATTGAATAGTAGGGATATGAATCAATAGTAGATGCCTGTTTTGTTTTTGTTTTTTTTGCCCCAGGTTCACTTCTGTTTCTTCATTTCATAGTAACTGCACCACAATATTTTTATGGGGAACTTGTGTTTCTCTTTTTGATTGGGGTCTGTCCCTCGGGTTACTCCAAACTCCCTTAGCCAATTTGTGGGCACAAGACCTCTCAGGTTGAGTAACAAAAGAACTGAAAATAGATGGAGTGAATTCAACTCAAGGGTGACAAAAGGCATGAACTCCTATTACCCAGAGCCTCAGAGCGTCATTGGTTCCTGTTAGTTCCAAAGGCTTTGTTCTTTGACGGTTCCTTCTGTGCAAAACCTCCTGTAAGTTTTTTTGTTCATTTGTTTAAGTTATTGAACATCATTTTGTGCTGTTTGGAACCCAGTAATCTTATTTAATGTGAAATTTGGTAAAAATTTCTCTGTTTATTAACTTTAACTCTCATTAACCATGCACTGGGTTGGCAGGAAACTAAATCCCAGTTTGTATTGGAGGTTCTCATTCTCTGCAGAGTGGAAGAACTAAGGAGGTTCTTATCATCATTACTCGTTTGTCCATATGGGTCATTGTTGAAAAACCCACTGTTCCAACTTCTGTGCCATGCTCAGGACAAGGAAATCTTTGGTAGGTCTGGGCATATCTGAGTTAGGTTCAGCTTTGTTAGGTTAAGCATATGAATTTAATATTTATCTATATATATGTATGATTACTCTGAAATTTTATACTCTTAAGCTGATTATTCTGAAGCAAAACCTTCCTTAGACAGTTAACTTATCTGACAGCATGTGCTATCCTCTCAGAACAGAGGGCAAGCTATCATGTTGATTCTGTCTTGTTCATTCACCTGTTTTCTCTAAATGACACTGGATTTGAATTTGTGCACTAAACTCAAGGGAACAATTCATTTACTCTTTCATTTATCAAGCATTTATTAAATTTCTGCTCTGTTCCAAGCCCTGTATGAAATGCTGGGAGTACAAAGAACTTAGCTACAGTTTCTACTTAACAATGACTCACAGTCAGAGGGAGGGGACTTGATGGCTAAATAGTCAAATTATTATGGCAGTAATAAGTGCCATAGTAGATGTATTAAAAAAGACACAATGGGAGCACAGAAGAGCCCTTGCGTCTGTTTGAAGATATCATTCTAAGGATGGTTTCCAGGAGGAGAAGATTCCTAAACCAAGCCTTAGGAAGCAAATTGGAGTTTGCTTAATGTGCAGGTGGAATAGTATGTTCTAAACAGAGTAAGATGGGGAAAGAGAGAAGCAGACGGAAGCCGGATGAGAGGAAAAAAAATGACTTGGACTGAAGAATGTAAGGCGTCTGAATGACTGGGATGAGTGGAGTGAAGGTCCATTTAGGAGACTCATGGAAGACAAGCCTGGAAAAGTGGACAGAAGACAAAGCATAATGAGAAAAGGATGCTTTTTTCTCTTTTTAGGTTATCTTGTATGAAAATTCAAGTTCTGCCCTTTGATTGTTTAAACTTGAAAACATTACTTAATCCAGTCTCCTTTTCTATAAAAGGGCGATGACAATACCTTCGTTTTAATGTTATTATAAAGATTAAATGGATTTATGAAAGTAAAGCACCTAACGCAGTGTAGGCTGCATAGAAGAATCAAAAAGCCTTCCTTTCCTCCCCACCACCCCACCTTCATAACCTGACATCTATCACAAAACCCATAAAGCTGAAGGTTAGTCATAAAAAGTTCTTGGGAGATGCATTTGGGGAATAATATGAAATTGATTGAAGAGAGATGATGAAGCAAGATTAAAGAGAGACTTTGAAGCTGGGTAAAAGAGCATATATTTAAACTCACGAAAGGTTAAATATTACTTTATTTCCAACACAGTATTTAAATGAAAAGATAGTTGAGATACATATTGTTACAATCTTGTCACTTAATCCATCAATATTTTCATTTGCCCATGATGCCTTCCAGTTGATAAGACCAAAATCTCTTTTATTTGCAATTTTTAAATAGATTTCCAGAAATAATATATTTGGGACATGCACACTTGAATTTTTTCTTAAAGTTAAACCATTCTATGTTTTCAATCATTCTATAGCCTTCAGTTATTCTATAACCTTTATTTTTTTTCTTCCTTATTTATTCCTACCTTTTTTTACTTCCCCTTAGGAAACTATTGTTAGTAGTTTGGTGTGTTTCGTACAAATCTTTCTCCCTATGCTTATAAAATCCTGAACACACAAAAAATGCTATGCAAAGTTGCTATTGTTCATTTTCCTAAAAATGTAATAAGTCTTGTACATTTCTTTGCAAGCTTACTTTTCTTACATAAAAACATACCAAGGACATCCCTCCAGGTAAATAAATACAAATTCAGGTAACTGAGGAACTCCCATAATGTGGAACATTATGCACATACTGAAAAATAATCATAGAATCTTCAGATTTATAAGAGACCTTAGAGGTCATCTAGTCCAGTGGTTCCCGAAGATAAATTTCAGTTTACTTATTTTTGTGGTGAATAATGATTTCGAACAGAAGAGAAGTGTTATTATGCATCTTTTTGACTCCTTCTTTCCTCATTACCTAGAAGAGTGCTTGAAAGATAAGAAAGACTTAAAAAATAATGAATAAATGAATAGAGGATTGTTTTGACTCCCCTGTTTGATGAAGGGGTTCAGGGTGGAGGGGTGGAGAAAGAGAGGCAGTAACAAGAAGGCAGCATGAGGCTCAGATACTGACATTTTCCTTGTGAATTTTAGGTATTAAGGATATATTGTTTGGACTTTTAGGAACATAAATTAACTGTTATAAGTAACTCCCAAAAATTATTAGACACTTGATAGGAGATTTACAGTGACAGAATGCATAGGAATATTAACAATCCATAAAGTAGGGGCTGTCCCTTTAAATTGCTTACATCCTCGATCCAAACCACCTTTTTCCCTGTGCTGAAGCATGAGGGGACTTGAAGCTGTACTTAGTAAACTGCTTAGTAGGCGTGTTATTAGAACAAAAGGAAACTGTAGCACTTAAGGCATATTTTATCTTTGTTGCCATGTGACCAGATAAAACATTTTTATCCCACAGCAGACAAACTGAACCTTTCTACTGGCCAGATTGCAATCTCTCCAATGCCCACATTACTATTTCAGCTCCTTCTTTAAAAGATGTTTCAACACTGGCTTCCATTTATTTTATATGATTTCTTTATTTGTGTCAATTGCACTAATTCAGCGTTTGGAAAATATTATATATCTAGAAGACATTCTATTTCTTTTTATTACATGTTGATTGAATTAGCTTATCTGCGACTCTTATTTCCCTTTATACTGGTTAAGGTTCTTCTGGTTGCAAGCATCACAAGGCAGTAAATGAAAGGGTATAGGGAGCGGAGGAAATGTTTTGGAAATATACCAAGGTAGCTCAAAGAAAGATGAACCAAAAGCATCTCAGGAGAGATAGAAACTTTGCTGACTCAGGATTCCTATTTTAGAGGCTACCTCTCATTTTGTGTACTTTTCAATAACCAGAAAGTTCCTCTGCATACTTTGTTATCTCCAGTTAGGTTTACATGATTTGGGAAGAATATTTTCATTGGTTTTATCTAGGTTGTTTGACTTATTGCCATTACAGATGCTCAAACCCCAGCATTAGCACCATGAGACACTTACACCTTAGCCCTAGTACAGTGAAAGAAAATTTCAGCTTGAGTTTTTCCTTTAATTCTGATAAGAAGGAAAAAAAGAAAAGAAAAGAAAAGAAATCTGGGAAGAATGCCCCCCCTGAATATTTTTGCTTACTCTCTACTACCTAATCAATACTTCCTCCAGCAGTTAGAGACAGATGTCTTCTTTCATACTGGGAACAGAAAGTAGGTTAGACACGCTGATAATAAGAGAATGTATTGTGGAGATGGATGGGAATGGATAAAATATAGATTTTATTTGGTTTCGTCTTAACTGCATTTATTCTATCCCCATTTTATTGCCCATTCATTTCTCCATGTCAGTTCAATTCTATTCTATTTCAATTTGAGATATACACACAATATAATAGTAGGCATTTTCAGTCAAATGCATTTTCGGATCTTGTCAGCAGCTAAATCTTCTCTTCTTATGAATTTCAAGTTTCCTGTAGTGAATTTTAGTCATTATAAACTTCTAATTTTCTTCAACTTGTAGACTTTAAGCATTTTATTTAAAAAATGCAATACTGTGATATCTTTGTAAGGGTTACCACTTTATAATTGTTCCCATGATAGGGAGTATATCGATCCAGTATAAAGGTATGATGTGACTTAGTTAAAAGATGCACAAAATGATCGAATCTCTGTACAGAATGGTTTGGTACAGTATTAAGTGAAATGCAGTTTTTGATGGGTAGAGTTATTTGACTCTTCAAATAGATCTGACCCTTCTGATCTAGAATTGTATTTGTGGAAAATGCCAATAATTTTTTTCCAAACTGTCACTGATCCTTAATAAATTAATTTGCATTTTCTTCAATTCTTAACTATAAAGTAGAATTATTCATTCTTTTCCATAAGATCTCCCTTTTTAGGTTATGATAATAACAAACCTATTGAGCATTGAATGAAACTTTGCTAACCACTTCACATAAGGTAGGTACAAAAGAGGAAATTGCCAAATAAGTGATGGGATTAATGTTTAAATTCAGAGAGTGTATCTTCAGAACTTGAATTTCTAACCACTACTACCTCCCATTTCTGAGACAACTATACATGGAAGGTATAAAGATGAAAAACAACAACTCAGTTCCTGAAGCAAGGTCCAAGAATCCTCATTTTTCACATATATCTCTCAGAGTTATTATACACAGTAAAGTTACAGAACAACTGCCATAGTTGACATCAGGAAAATGGTCAAAAGAAGTAATGCAATTTGATTTTTATCTTTATTCTTAAGTCTTTCCTATGTATTTTGAAAAATCTTTCGCAATTTGTTCTAAATACTCTTGCCTTGGCTACCAGTGGAATAAGGCTACAAGTCTTGAAAATGCTCCAGGATATAACTTTAAATTTCTGGTTTCTAATCCATGAAAAATGATGACAGAAGGAATAACTTGTGTGTAAGTTGAAAGATCATGGCCTTGGGGCTAAAAGCCCTGGGGAATCTATTTCAACCATAGTAGGCAAAGACAGAGGGGAGAAAAGTATGAACTTTGCAAAATAGTCACTGTTCAGTTGGTAATTCTGAACAGGACTCTTCTGCCAGCCATCAGCTCCTGTGGTTTCTATTTAGCATTGTGTAATGGCCCCTCAATTGTCAAGCGAATTACTAGTTATTGCAGGATTTTTTATTTCTTTGGTACTTTATCATTCCATGCCTACCAAAAAAAAAGTGAACAATGAAAGTAATCAATTGGGAACATTTTAATGAGGCAATCCAACCCGAAGTTTTGTATTCAAGTATTTATTCACATTCAGAGAGGTTATGCCTTATTTTACTTGGCCTGCTTTACTCGGCCTAATGAATGAGAAAAGACAAAAAAGATTAGCAAATTTCTGGTAAATGAGTTATAGAAAAAAGGATCATTTACGGGGAGGAGTTTAGAGCAGAATGATCTTTGAACAGATGGCTTGCTTAAATTGTTTGCAATCTACCACCAAAAAGGATTTGGGAACAAGATTATAATTTGGCCTTTATATCAGGTGAAAGTTAAGCTATGCTGTAGGATGTTCTGAATGTTAAGATTTAATCACCAATAGTTGTAATCCTACTTATCCGTTCCCCTCTGTATCGGATGGCTTGCTTCCTAGACTGCACTGATAATGCGGTGTGACTAGTCTGAATATATTTTTCATTTTTTAATTGCTGGAAAAATGTACTCTCTCACATAGAGTTAGCTGTTCAAGGTCCCTGGGTCAATGAGGAGAACAGGACTTTCTGATTGGTTCTCATAACTCTCTCTTCCAAGGATACACAGTTTTGTTAGCACTGAAAATCCCCCAGTGCGCTAGTATCTCATTTAGTTAAATCTCTGATTAGCACTACATTTCTGCCTGAGGTGTTTTTCATTTAGGGCCCTTGAGGTGAAAGTTTAAACATTTCATTAGTCAGGACTAGAGCACAAAGAACTATGAGGCATTGCAGAGGGTGTTTAATGAATTTTTGGAGGGTTATAAGGCAGCTGCAAACTTTAAAAAGAGATAACAAGGTCTGTATCATTGCCAAATTTAAAGAGAGAAGGTTAATTAGCCCTTGACCAGTGAGTGATTCGGAAGGGGAATGTGTTACTTGGAGAGTATTAGATTAAAAATTATTCTTAAGAATGGAGCCACAACCTGATAAAATGCTAAACAGACTTAAATTCTGAATTACTCTCTTGTTTTGAATTCCTCAGACACAATACTGAAGTAGATGCCGACTTTTCTATCTTTCTCCACTCTTCACTGTTACAACTTAGGTGGTGAATAAAAAGAGTACACAAGCAACAGCCAGTATTTGTGCCTGGTTTTTTAAATTGAAGTTTGCTAGATTAAAAAAAAAGATAACCAAATGCCTTAGATTTTCATGTAATGGCAGATATTCTGATGCACACAATTCTGAATTGTTCTAGATAATTAAATTGCTTAGGTTTAGTTTTAATTTCACTATTTAAAAGGTTGGTTTAGGACATAGCTATTTATAAATAAAATACATGGATCTCAGTGAATTTAGCAATCATAAAAAGTTAAGTAGTCCTATGGGATGGGTGGTGCGATGGTGGCTCAGCAGGCAGAGTTCTCACCTGTCATGCTGGAGACCTTGGTTTGATTCCTGGTGCCTGCCTGTGCAAAAAAACCCCAACAAGTTAAGCAGTTCTACTGACCTGGCCACAGGCCTGACTTACATTCCAAATGAAAGTGGTTTTTTTGGGGGGGTGGGTGGGAGGGGAGGACACAGAACTCAGCCTCAAAGATGACACTCTTTGTGGCTGACCAGGTCTCTAGGTTAAAATTAAGATGACCCTGTAGGAGTTAATCTCAGTTATCAAGCTAAAGTAGGCAAAACCGTGAGAGTGAGTGGCCATGAGGTTGAGAAAAGTAGGAAAGAGCAATGTCAGAGGGGCAGAGAGTAACTTCTGGTGTAAAATTTTCCAGGAAAGTTGCGTAAGCAGAAAGGACAGGGACTTAGCATCTGGTCATATGACCATTATGGTCTTCACACTACCTCAAATGAATGGAATCCTTTGGATCCTAAGGCAGGAAAAGGTTTCTGGCTTTCTGAAAGCTTAAATTTAGGTTAGATATTTGGAGTAGAGGTCTTGAGGTTATGAAACCAACAATAACAACAGTAACAACAAATGGTAGCTAACACTTTCATGGTACTTACATGCTAGGCACTTTTTAAAGCACACTGTGTATAATTCACTCATTCTAATCTTCACTACAACCGTTTGAGAGAGGTAATATTATTCCAATTATGCAGACTGGATAAGTGAAGTATAAAGAAGATAAATAATTTTAAAAAGCTCATACATTTAGTAAGTGGGGGAGCCAGAATCTGAAGCAGGCAGCTGAAATCCTGAGTCAAGGAAACGTGATTCCTAAGACCCATATGTTCCAAATGAAGCTGTGTACATCTAGTTCGAAGCCTAGAAGTAGTGCTAGCAGGCTATATATCTAGCTCTCTAAAACAAAACAAATTCAGATTTTTTCTGGAAAGGTATCTGTTCTTTGAGTATCTCCTGGATCTGCAATTTATGGTCTTCCAACCCTATCTTTGGAAGAAATCTGAGGGATCATATATCAGACAGTGGCTCAATCAGGGGGATCAATCAGATGATCATTAATCAACACTATGGAAACAGGTTCATTCCAGAGTAGTCAAAAATAATCCTTTGTTCCTCTTTAAAGGAAAGCCATTGCGGAACAGGGGACCCAACCCCCCCTAAACTCTCTCTGCCTGATTCAATCAGTGATCTGCTGAATTATGCCAGTCCCCTTAACTGCCCTCTGTTGACTGCTCCTTGATTAATCAAAGTGTAATTTGAGTGATAGAGCCATGTTGGCTGTTCTTGCCATGTGTTTTAATGAGTTAGCACTCTGCTGCTGTTGTCACATAGCTTCTTAGAAGAAGCGTCAGGTATCCTGTAGGGAAATATGCAATGTTTCAATGGAAAGAAGATGGCTTGTGGAGTGACTGCCCATGGATACCCAAGTTGCTTAGGCATACAGCCAGCCCTGAAGTGATTGATGGGTATTCTGCTCCCTTTGGGTGTATTTTCAGTTCTGCTGGGAAAGGGATGAAGGGCATCTTTGAAGAAGGAGGGACCATTTGTAATCACTTCATTTTTCTTCTGCTTAACGCAAGCTCAGTTTAGAAGGATAAATGACTGTCTGCTCTTGTAACAACTATCAAAAACCATTAAAATATATTGCTCTGGAGCAGATTTGTTAATATGTAGGATTGTTCCAGTTGGCATTTATTGACTTCAAAAGTATCAGTTGCATCCTTTTGTTAACTTGAAAGTATGATAGAAAGAATATGCAGTAAGTTCCCGAAAGGTCTCAGTGGATCCAATTTACATATAATGTAATATATAAATATAATAATTGATAAGAAATTATAGTGAGTATAAAATTTATAGTCATAACACAGGTGTTCAGAAATGAAACTTTTTCTATTATTGAAACTGACTTAACTCTTAAACCCCTATTTGTTCAGCTGACAGAGAACATTACTCTTGCCACTTCAACTTAACTCAATTACTTCCAGTTTATTCAGTCAAATTCAGATTTCTCTCCTTTACTCCTTCTTTAATCTAAGTTGCTGCATGGTTTGTAGGTCATCCAGGCATTGGGAGAGAAGTGTCTTATTTCTTGGGGCTTCTCTGTTGGTCTTAACTTCTTATCCAAAATTTCTAAAGTTCATGTTATACTGCCATTTCCTGAGAATCTATTTCAAATTTATCATGCATAAGTTCAACTAACTCGATCTTGAGCTTACTACTTGGAGATTGTTACAACAAAAGATTTTCTGCGAATACAATTTAAAAATAAAAACAGCATAACACTTTTAATTTAGAAAGAAAACCAGTTATCTATTTACTAATACAGTCAACTTTTTTTTTCTGAATAGTTTATTAAAAAAAAATACATTCTGATTTAAATAGTTCCTAGGTACTTCTTTGGATACAAGTCCAGTGGATTGGCTATCCAAAATGAGCCAGCACGTCTCCCAAGAATACTGAAGCTACAACAGCAAACTGTGAGTATCTACTGTTATAACACCTTCATAGGAAAGAATTTAAGTTGCAGGCCTTAGATCTTTTAATAAGGGATAGCAAGGTAGAAAGAACATAAGAATAAATTTTTGGCTAGAAACCCTGAATTGTTTTTAAATTACTTCTTACTAAAATTAAATAGTACAAGACAAATAAATACGAAAAGGAAAACCTCCACATAGTATAAACAAATAATTTCACTGTTTGTTTTAACTGGTAGAAATATTAGCAGTTGAAAGCCTGTGATACACAAGAAAACCAGAAAGATATGAAGTTTACCATTCCATTCCTTACCAATAACAGATGCATTTAAATAGGAATTCCTTAAACTCTTGTACTTTGAAATGCTGATAAGTTTCAGAGCCATATCATATATTATATAAAGATGAATTATTGGTTTTAGATTTCCATTTCTTCAAATGACCATCAGGTTCAGTTTTACATTGAAAAGGGGTTAATTTTCAAACCAGTGAGTGGGGAGAAAGGTAAGGAAAAAAGAGGCCCCCATGTGAAGTCTTTTTGTTTCTTTTGCATTTGCTGTGTATGCTGGAAGGAATGACAGACAATTGCCTAATTCTGTCCGGTTGAAGAGATAATTAATGGGGTTAGCAAAGATTTTATGTAGAGGATGGTGAGTTCAGTCTAACATGAAGCTGCCATCTTCCTCCAATGATATGACTGTCATCCATGAGCGACATAAATAAAATCTGCCCAGACAGCCCACTGAAGTGCCGTGTACAGACATACCTCTGTGCTCTCTAGGTGGGAGAGCAATGCTATTCAACTGCTGTTCAGCTGTGGTCTTTATCAGATTTGTTACCCTGATTCCAAGGTGGATGCCTTATACAATTGATTTTTAGTAAGCAACCACATGTCCCTGTCATTTTCTGTGAAGATTATAAAATAAGGGGAATTCTTTCAGCATCAGTGGTGATAAGATTCGTCATGTACTGTTAACCGATGATGTGCCTCTGTTTATTCTAGCCTTGCAAAAAAAGCTAAAGCAGTCTGTTATCTTACACAACATGTGCCATTTCTTCTTCTACACTCCCCGGTACTACTGATCTTTTCGGGCCAAAGCAGAAGAATATACTGTGTTAAAACTATAGGATATATACAGTGTTACATAAAGACCAGATACAGATTAAAACTTAAGATGTTGAGCTCTTATTTAAATATATTTCTCTAGGAATGAGCAATGGATCATCTTCCCAAGGAATATGGGTATTTTGATCCTCCTGGGCGTGGAGTGGACAACAAAGTTTATTATCTTGTCTACAGGAGCCATTTTTGTTTCATTGTGCCTGGACTTGAAATATGAATAGAGATTGTGGAATTATAAAATGAATTTATCTTCAAAATTAATAAGGTGCAGTTTTCAGAATTTTATCACGTCCCAATATGCTATTCAACTTTTAAAGGACATTATAAATGTTATAAGGACCTATATTCCTATAATAATAATGCAAGCATCCTTGTTTTTTTTGTAGGTATATACTCCCATAATAATGATGACACATTTGAAATGTTCTAATTCTGTGTAATATAGTCTATGCAATATAGCCCAGCGTCAGGATTCAATTGGTCTTTGAAAGAAACCAGGAAAATGGACGTATAATGGCTAAACGTATTTAGTATGTTAAAACTAAATATCTTTATGCATTTAAGAAAAGACATGTATTGTTCAATAATTTAATTCCCATGCTTTTATTTTTAATAGAAATTATCTTGTATAAAGTAGACATTTTTATTTGTGTTAGAATTCTTGAGAGAATGTCATTGATCTATATGTATTGATCCATATGACAATTAAAAATTGATCTATTGGCATACAATGGGGTTAGTAAGGCAAACAATATATCATGTAATAACTGTATAAGACATTTACTTGCATTTTCTTATAATTTTCTGTAATCTGAAATATATATTACAGGTCAAGTAGAAAAGAAAATATATTATACCATACTCTTAGACCATCATTTTAGCATCATATACTTTCAATTTTTACAATGTAAGTAGTACATTGCTTCACTCTTGATGTGAAAAAAATAAATACTTTACAGGTAAGACTAAAATATTCTCTGACAACACTCTTCCCTACTAAAACTCCTTAATCTTATCAGTGGGGAATATTGTTACAAGTATGATGATATCTTTTCAGACCTTTTCCTAGACATTTACAGACTAAAATTGTATAGGGTTGATTTGGTGTGTGTGTGTGTGTGTGTTTTATTAATGTGGTTGAATATCGTTCTGCAATTTGCTTTTCTCACTTACTACTGTGCCTTAGAATCCTTTCCACCAAGGCTTTGTCACTTGTAGGGGAGCCTTGAGTAGACATCTGTGTCTTAGTGTCCTCATACAGGAAATGGGAGCAGCAACAGAACCTGCCACACAGTGATTTCAGACAATGAAATGGGTTAACATTTAGGATGCTCAGAACAGAGCCTGAATTCTAAATTCAGGGCTTGTTTTTCTTTTAATATATAGAAGTCTACCCTAATCTTTCACTCTGCTGCAAAACTGCTCAGTGTGAGGTTATACTGTGGGTTATTTTTTGGTTCAATGATCCGGGAATTGAACCCGGGTCTCCTGCATGAAAGGCGAGTATTCTACAACTGAACCATGTTTTTTAACATTTTTACAAAGATATTTACTGCAATATTATTTATGATAGTTAAAAATTTGGAGTTGTCTAGATGTTCGCATGTATGACTTTTTAAAACAAAATTATACTATAACCAGGCAATTAAAATTCATATTATACAGGAATATTTCTTAACATGGAAAAGTTTGTGATATATACTGTTAGGTGAAAGAAGTATAACACAACTCAACATGCAGAATACAATCCTATTTTTGTTATATAGCTATATCCATTTATCTACATAAATACAAAACTATAAAACTCTCTTTAAATATATGTAATATATATGTATATATCACCATAGAATTCTCCATAAAAAACAGAAATGTATACTCAAAATATCCCTTAATGGTGTAATTAGGAGTGATTCTGCTTTCTTTTTTTTTAATTGTGAAAAATAACATATATACAAAAATCAATAAATTTCAAAGCACACAGCAACAATTAGTAATAAAACAGATTTCAGAGTTTGGTATGGGTTACAGTTCCAAATTTTTAGGGTTTTCCTTCTAGCTGCTTCAAGATACCAGAGACTGAAAGAAATATCAATATAATTATTCTACAGTCATATTTGTTTGTTAGGGCCTGTCTTTTTTATAACTCGACCTTCTCCTTCGATCTGCCTCCCAATCTTTAAGGGTATTTAGGCTATGCTCATTCTAACTTTTTCGTGTGGGAACGGACTGTCCATTATATGGGATAGGGGGATTGAATTAGTTGATGTTCTGGAGAGGCTGGCCCTTCTGGGTTTTAGGACTTATCTGGCCTAGAAACCCATTTGGCAGTTGTAGATTTCTGGAAAGTGTAAGTTTCTGGAAAGTAATCATAGTGCATGGAACCTTTGTAGAATCTCAGATAAAGCCTGATGTGTTCCTTAGGGTTGGCAGGAATGGTTTGGGTTGGTGTTTGGCAAATTATGATAAATAGCAATATCTAGCTGAAGCCTTGCATAAGTGTAACCTCTAGAGTAACCTCTTGACTCTGTTTGAGCTCTCTCAGCCACTGATACATTATTTTGTTACAATTCTTTTCTCCTTTTGGTCAAGAAGGCATTGCCCATCCCGCTGTGCCAGGGACAGGCTCATCTCTAGGAATCATAGCCCGCGTTGCCAGGGAGACTTTCACCCTTGGATGTCATGTCCCATGTAGAGGGGAAGGGAATGATTTTCTTGCAGAGTTGGGCTTAGAGAGAGAGAGGCCACATTTGAGCAATAAAGGAGGACCTCTGGAAATAACTCTTAGGCATAACTACAGGTAGGCTTAGTTTCTCTGCTACATAAATAAGTGTCACCAGTAAGCCTCAAGATCAAGGGCTTGGCTTATTGACTAGGGAGTTCCTAGTGTTTGAGACAGTATCAGGGGTTTCCTTGGTGATAAAGTTTAATACTTCCATATTTTTTCTCCCATCTTTCAAGGAACTTTTCCAATTCTTTTTAATTATCTGCTCAACATACTCAAGGATGTATCCCAGCCTTACATTAAACTATACAGAATTACAATCCCTCATTCCCATTCTGGGCTCCATGTGTTTGTATTGTTTAAATGATTTATCCAGACAGGTTGAGTTGTTGTGGTATATTTAGTCATAGCTTTTTGATTATTTTGTAGCAAAGTTTGGAATTACCTGCAGAAGGCTCAGTGGTACAGAGAAAATATAGCTTGTTTATTTTTTTTTAATCGATCTGATCTATTTCATCTCTTAAAACCTAAACTTTAGTCCAATCTATTAAACTTTAGTTCAATCTATTAAATTAAGTCCAATGAGACAAGTCAATGTTCCCTCTTGCTAATCTGTCCTTGCTTGGTTGACTTGGGTAAATGCTCAGTTTTTCCATGTTCCATCTGCTCACCCTTCCAAGTTCATCTGTTCACTTCAAGATGGCATCTGGGTATTCCACTTACATGATTTTGGTGATGGAGAAGGGAAGGATGCTGAATTGATGCAGTCTCTTTCAGGTCCTCATTGATATCTGAGACAGAGAGGCTGAGCTAGTCTGTTCTTGGAGCTGACCACATCTGTGCTGTGCTGTTATGCCCCATCTGGTTTTGGGGTGATCTGCACCATTGTTTGCTGTCTGAACTGATCTGCATAAAGAGGTCTTTGCATCTTAACCCCAGGCGTCTTCATCTTTCTGGTACTCTCAGGATCTCTGTGTTGCCACACTGAGAACATGAGCCAATCAGAGTCTCCAGTATTGTAAGTAGAAACCCTGGGAAGCCATGAATTCTATCTCAGTCTCATGTAGCTACTGGCCTGTTCCTGTCATTTCTACTTCATTTCTCCTTTACTTTTTTGAAGAGTGGGCTCTGGATGGAGTGTGGATACTGACCTTTTGGACTTTCTGCTTCTTCTGTGTCACATTCTCCAGGTCAAGGAGTCTAAATGCCCAGCAATCATAGCAGGAAGGACTGGCCTCTTTCTAATGAAAGAAAACTATACTCCCTGATTCCTTTAGACTGGGTCTTGAAAAATTAACAGGAGTTTACAGATTTTTACAAAATCTTTCCTTTCTAGATAAACCTTATTTTTTAGGACTACTACCTTGCTATAAAATAGCATTTAATATATTGGCTTGCTGATTCATTTCTGCTTCAATGAATATCTATCTGTCTATCATCTTTTTTGTGTACTTCTTTCAGAATATCTGTGAGGCATATACTGAGGAATAAAATTGCCATAGGATATGCACATTTTACCTTTTACCATATAATGCCAAATTATACTACAAAGTGAGCAGACCAATATGCACTCCCACTATAAGTGACTGAGAGTATCCTTTTCTCCCCAGTGCCAGATATTTTATGTAACTTATTCCATTAAGTTCTCGCAACAACCCTTAATAGCAGCTATTATTATTTCCACTTTATATATGAAGGTACCGAGGTTCAAAGACTTAAAAAAGCAACTTGTTCAGGATTACTCAGAGAGTAAGAGGCTAATTTGGGAATCTTTTCAAAGCTTAAGAAGCTTAATATTTCATCATTCTGTCCTAGACATATGGCTCTATTTTGAGTTAGGTTTTATAATATTGCTACTAATGTTTTTCTTTTGTCCTAGTTAAAAAGCTAGCATAAAATAGCAATTTATATTACAAATAATGGGCAAAAGATGCTATTTCCTTCATTATCTTAGTTTAACCCCCTATTTAATGGTCCAGGGCAAATAGTTGACCTCACACCGTTTTGACTCATAGTCATTACTTCAACGGAAAAGAGGAATAAAACTCAAATGTTCAGTTAGATGAAGCCTGGGTGTGCAAGCAGTGTTAGCACCGGGAATTGGGAGGCCTGAGGCATAGCCCCAAGACTCTAATCACAGGGGACAATGTCCAGAGGGACACACAGCTTCAGAGTGTGCATAACCTACCATTACAAGCATCTTTATTTAGACTGACAGAAGCGAATAACTCAGGTCAGGAAACTGAAGAATTCTTTCAGCTGAGTTATGAGATTTAAAAATCTCTCTTTTTTGAGCCTCTTGCCTGGCCAAACTATACTTGCTGAACAAATTGTTGGATAATGAAACGCATATGCTGTAGCAGGAGAGAGCTGTCCTATTTACAGAACCAGCTTCAGCCCGAGGCACATCTCTGGCTGTTCTGCTTCTATCTATAAGTTAAAGCAATGGCCTCAGCCAGCAGTACGCTCTGTACAGCAGCTGCAACTCGTTATCAGCTTTGTCCAGAATAACAAACAGAACAAACACATTTTGCAAGGGCTTTTCCCTCCTCTTCTGCAAAGGAGAAATTAAGCAATCAGTGCAAGGCTGATTGATCAGTTGTGCTGACTTAGAGAAGTCCAAGGCCACATTAGTACTATTAACCCCTGAAAAACAAGAAAAGTTCTTGGAACTTTATTTAAACCAATATTTCTGTGATGTGAGTTTGTAAGTTTTCCCAAAGAGAAAAACGGGAAAATATTTTTGTTTCACTTAGTCCAATTTACTCTTCCAGGTTGCTTTGTAATGTTGGTTCATTATTTTTGGGAAGAGAATTCAGATTTTTGACAGATGATGGTTGACCACTGAGTACTGGAGTTGCAGGAACCAAAAGATATGACGCAGAAGCAACTTTGGTAAACCATCTTACTGCCATGCCTCAACTTTGACTTCGGTCACCAATTCTTATTGCTACAACTAAAACTCTCTTTGCCAGAAACGGCACCACTTCAACATTCTCTTTTCCTACCTACTTTATCCCTTCTTCTTTAACCTCATATAGTCATGTTTCCCCAAATAACAGTTCTTTGAGCTTCAGTCCTTTTTTATTCAGCTTACAGTTGAGGTCTACCGTCATAATCATTCTTTTGCAGGAATCAACCTTGACATTCCCATTTCTCTTTAACTGGCCTGGCAAAACTCAACATGTTAGTGAACAATCCTCCTCCTCCTCATCTGCCCCCATGTGTTTGAGTGTGGCTTGAGAAAATCGCATAGATGGACATTCTGCTTTTACTATAAATTCATGATTACCAATCTCAGATGGGAATCCAATGCTACTGACGTTCTTGCTATGTTCCCATTCCAAACAGGTGTTATTTTAAACTTTTTACTTATATCCTTGGTTGAAAACTAAATGTCCTACCACATGATAAAAAAATCATTTGCCTGAAATATTTCATGCATCTTCTCCTTCTGTGCTCTTGTTACAGGAGTGAAAATGTCTTCCCCCTATCAAAAGCCATCCTTGCTTCATGTTTTCTAGATCCTATCTGGTCTCAACTTCTCAAAGTCTTCAGTTTTTTATTATATTCTTTGTCTGTTATAAATGTATCCCTCCCTTTCAGGTAGAGCAGTTGCACTAGTATATAAATATGCCCTGGTCATTTTCCATTTTAAAAAAAAAAACAAATAAAACCTTCCTTGTTCTACATTCTCACCCAGCTTCTACTCTTTTTCTTTGCTTTTCTTCTCCCATTCACTCAGATCCACTTCAATCTGATTTCTCCCTCTATCACTTAACTAACATTGCTTTTTTGGGGGAAGGAGAGGCAGACTGCATGGGCTGGGAATCGAACCCAGATCTCCCGCATGGCAGGAGAGAATTCTACCACTACACTACCCTTACACCCCTCCTCTAACGTTGCTTTCTTGCAAAGACTTTATGTTGCCAAATCCAATGGACCCTTTTCAGGTTTTATTTTACTGTACCTAGCAGCAGCATTCAATTTATATTCTTGAAACTCTATTTCTCTTGGTTTTGGTGGCACCACCCCCTCCTGATTTTCTTGTCATCCTTAACTGGTTCTTTCTTTCTACCAAACCTTTAAATGTTGGCTTTCTTTTCTCTTCCCTTTATAATCTTTTCCTTGGAGATAGCATTAATCCCCACGGCTATAAATAAGGTATTTATTTCGACAACTTCTTAATTTATATTCTCAATCTTGACCTTTATTGGCCATATTAAAGATCACAGATTCTCTAGAGGCTTACTTTACATCCTCACTTGGATGTCTCACAGGCAGTTAACACTTAAATGTCTAACACTGTTTATTTTTTTCTCTTACACCTTCTCCTACTTCTTTTCCTTCTGGATCTGTTCCATTTTATTAAATAATGCTTCCATCCACAGCTTTACTTCATTCAGGAACATAGGACTTACATGCTTTTTTAATGAATTTATTTGAACTTTATTGATACCCTGAACAATCACAACCACCTTGAATCAATTCTGAAATAGAAAAGGTTATGACTACAATGTTACATGCCCCAAATTAAGGTAATATATCTCCCCTAGTATAATTATTGACAGACTTCAAATTTTCATTGTCTTTGGAAGTAAAAAATAAGAACTCAAGATGCTGACAAAATTATACTCTTGTATTGTGCTTTTTAAACATCTGAACATGAGTTTACTTTTTCTCTTTTTTTGTGTGTGAAAAATGACATGTACAAAAAGCTATAAATTTCAAAGCACATTACAACAATTAGTTGTTTAACAAATTTCAGAGTCTGGTATGGGTTACAATTCCACAATTTTAGATTTTTACTTTTAGCTGCTCTAAGATACTGAAGACTAAAAGACTGATATAATGACTTAGCATTAAGGTTAAACCCTACCTTCTCTGTATAACTCCACGGTCACCTATGTTCTCCCACTCTTTAGGGGTATTTGGGCTATGCCCACTCTAACTTTGTCATGTTGGAAGGGGCTGTCGATAACATGGGCTAGGGAAATGGAACTAGTTGATGTTCTGGAGAGGCTGGCCTCTCTGCATATCAGCAATTATCTGGTCCAGGAAGTTATCTGAAGGTTGTGGATTTCTGGAAAAATTACCCTAGTGCATGGAACCTTTGTAGAATCTTATATAACATCCTAGGCATTTTTAGGATTGGCAGGAATGGTTTTTGTTGGGGTTTGGCAAGTTATGATACGTGGCAATGTTTAACTGAAGTTTGCATAAAAGTGACCTCCAGAGTAGCCTCTCGACTTTATTTGAACTCTCTCAGCCACTGGTACTTTATTTGTTACACTTCTTCTCCCCCTTTTGATAAGGATGGCATTGTTGATCCCGTGTTGCCAGGGCCAGACTCATCCCAGTCATCTCCTATGGCCAGGGAGAATTTCACCCCTGGATGTCATGTCCCACGTAGTGGGAGGGGGCAATGATTTCACTTGCAGAGTTGGACTTAGAGAGGGTAAGGCCACATCTGAGCAACAAAAGAGGTCCTACACAACCTATAGGGATACCTATAGGTAGGTTAAGCTTTTCTGCTTACATATATAAGCTTCACAAGAGCAAGCCTCAAGATCAAGGGCTTGGCCTATTGATTTGGGTGTTCCTAAAGTTTAACGCAGTATCAGGGGACTTCCTAAACGCAAAGTTTAATAGTTCCATATTTTTTTCTCCTATCCCTCAAGGGACTTTGCCAATATCTTTTTTTTTTTATTAATTAAAAAAAAATTAACAAACAAAACATTTAGATATCATTCCATTCTACATACACAATCAGTAATTCTTAATATCATCACATAGTTGCATATTCATCATTTCTTAGTACATTTGCATCAATTTAGAAAAAGAAATAAAAAGACAACAGAAAAAGAAATAAAATGATAATAGAGAAAAAAAAGACTATACATACCATACTCCTTACCCCTCGCTTTCATTTACCACTAGCATTTCAAACTGAATTTATTTTAACATTTGTTCCCCTTATTATTTATTTTTATTCCATATGTTCTACTCTTCTGTTGATATAGTAGCTAAAAGGAGCATCAGACATAAGGTTTTCACATTCAGAGTCTCATTGTGAAAGCTATATCATTGTTCAATCATCATCAAGAAAAATGGCTGCTGGAACACAGCACTACATTTTCAGGCAATTCCCTCCAGCCTCTCCACTACATCTTGAACAACAAGGTGATATCTACTTAATGCATCAGAATAACCTCCAGGATAATCTCTCGACTCTGTTTGGTATCTCTCAGCCATTGACACTTAGTCTCATTTTACTCTTCCCCCTTTTGGTCGAGAAGGTTCTCTCAATCCCTTGATGTTAATTCTCTTTGCCAACACCTTTTGATTATCTGCTTCATATACTCTGGGAAGTATCCAGGCATTACATTAAGGTCTACAGGATTGACGGCCCTCATTCATATTCTGGGATCCCTGTGTTTGCATTGTTTAAATGAGCTATCCAGACAGGCTGAGTTAGATTATGTGTCAAATAAAATTTAGGTTCCAGACAAACCTTTCTCCTTTGGTCTTAAAGAGTAGATGAGGTTCTAAAATACAGACAATGTCTACCTTACCCCTGTGTTCTGAATTACCTTAATCCCTACTTGATCAGCTTCATTTTTATCTCTAAATACTAGGTTATGCATAAATTCATACCTTTGCAAGTTCATGAAAGAATTTGTCAATATTTGTAGTGTTACTCAGTGGTACACATGGGTCAATACAACCCTTTCAGTTATGTACACCTCCAATATGGTAACATTAATTATAGACCCATTAGTGAATCACTTTCACTTCCATCTATTCCCTTACATTTGAGTTCAACCTCATTAGCTAACTATTCACCCATTTCTAGCTTCCATATATCTCTAAGTCCCCTATATTTTGTATTGTAAACCTCTGATTTTACGATTACCATGGTCATAAAAGTGGAATCATACAGTATTTATCTTTTTGTGTCTGGCTTATTTCACTCAGCATTATGTCAGAGCATAGATTTATTTTAAGGATAATTGTGAGAATAGGCACGTCCATCATCTGATGATGCCATACCATTCATAAGGCATAGATATATATTTTTAATCTAGGGGACTCTGAGATTGACACAAACAATTTTGAACACCCAGGATTTACTCTTGATATCTCCCATCCCATTGTTCTCCCTTTCCAATTTATTACCAAGTCCTAATAATTCTACCACTAAAGTGGATTAAATACTATTGGCTTTTCTTCATCTCCATCCTTCATTAATTCCCCTTACTCTCTGAACAGATAGTGTCTTAGATTTGTTTTTTTAGAAGCAGAGCCTGAGACAGTGACTTGGGTGCAAGTGGTTTAAGAGTGTCAACAGGATAGAGAAGTACAGAGTCAAGTAAGCATGTGGTCTCAATTCTAGCTTTGGTTTGATCCACAGGGAAGGACCTTGGAGCACAAACCACATGGCAGAGTTGTTCCTTCTTGGAGTGAAGGAGTTTGGCCTTTTATGCTCCTTGCAATGGACCAAGGCAATATTCGTTAGCCAGGGCAGGCTCACCTTGCATGTAATACATTCTCTATATAGCAACCAGGTTAATCTTTAAAAATAAGATAATTTCATTTTCCGTGTTAAAATAATTCAATGGCTTCTTATTGCATAATGAATGACAGGCCAATTTCTTAACATTGTTAGCCCTACAGGATCTGGGGTCTGATCTATAGGATCTGGGGTCTGACCCCTCCTGGTGCTACTCTCCCTTGTTCACCATCCTCCTGACCAACTGATCAGTTCCTGGAAGGCATCTTCAATTCTCAAATCAAAGCCTTCATGCATGATATTTCTTCGGGTGAGAAAGCTTTTCATCCCTTTACCTCTTTTATTAGTACTGATTATTCACGTCTCAGTTTAAACATCACTTCCTCAGAGAGACTGTCTTTAACCACTCAATTTAAATTTTGTTCCCCACTATTCTTTTCTAGCAAAACTTCTGCTGAGTTTGAAATTTTATATTTTAATATAATTTGCAATTATATATTGTATGATTGATTACTTATGTCTTAATATGCTGTGAGCTTCGTTCAGCTCATTTATATTTGTTGGGCATCTACTATGAGCTCTCAGGAGGTTTGGAATCATGTCAGTTCTTTTCACCGTTGCCTAAAGGAGTGTCTGTACATAAAAGAAGAGTACTCAATTAGTTGAATGAATAAACATATTAATGAATAAATGATTAAAAATTAGACATGCAAAATTATAGTATTAGGGAACATTCATTTTTTTTCCCAATTATTTCTTAACATTTCTACTAAGATGATCAACACAGGACCATTTGATGTTTAATCAGTGTTCCTTTGCTGCTTGCTCTTTCCTGAGGTGGTAGCATTTGATGGATGTTCTCTCATTAACTCTTACACATCCCTGTCATTTATGAAGCATTGATTTGCCCAGTTTTTAGAGGAACTGGGATCTTGGAAGGTTAATTGGCTTGGCTAAGGATAGAATGAGTTTATGACAGAGACAGGGATAGAATTTGCTTCCAGTTTATGACTAGTTTAGCATGCTGCACACTTGTCGTAGTTAAAGAGGATATATTGGGAATAAATCCATATCAGTAGGTTTGTTGTACTGGGAACTGCCTTCTGAAATGTGTAACAGGAAATATTCCTTCTCTGCACACAGCATGTTTGATGAGATACACTTTTAGGCCAAGAACTTTTTTTTTCATGATCATTAATCTTTCTTAATATCCTTATGAGAAAATGATGCAGATGAAGGTTAAATAACTCAGCCACAGTGACTGAATGAATTCACCTCAGAGTTCAGTTCTGAGGTTTCTAGTTGACTTGTACAAACACATAGCTATGCTTTTCATCCTCATTTGAAGGTTTTATACATTTATCGGTAAAAATTCCAATTCTGTTGATTATTAAAATTTCAACATGCCCGAGGAAAATTAATAGGAATTGGGATGCTATGAGTTCTTCCTGGGAAACATTTTATATAGCATTTTATTTTTTTTGGCATGGGCAGGCACTGGGAATCATATATACCATTTTACTTAACTCTTTATAGATCATTCATACATGTAAATATTGCTTAAAATATTTTAATGCCATCATTTATTTTCAGGTGGGTTTAAATAGATTTTTCTTCAAACTAGTTTGAGTGTATAGATAAGCCTTGAAGTAAAGATTACATTTAGAGTTAAATTTTGCTGGTAAATTCAAATTGTGGTGTGTCATTCTGAAATGGATAAAAGGACTATTGTCATATTTAGTTCTGGAAATTACTAAGATATTTAAGGCATGTATTTAATAAGAAATCTGTTAATTTGGAGCCTTTTTAATTTAATTGAGGTGTCTAGTACTGTTTTTTTTCTGTTGCCCGCTTACTAAGTCAGGTGATACAAGGAGGCCTCTTATCCCATTGGTATTAAAGTATGACCTGTCTCCTGGACTTTGAAGCCATGTCTTTTCTTCAGAGGAGATAAGGAAAGTGCCTTATCTTAGGTCTGGAAGAAACCTGGAGTCTAGTATCAAGGTAGTAGAGTGGTTATTTTCCCAGACATAGCACAGCTTTTGCAAAACTAAAGAAAAAGATTAATCACCTTAAAAAAGGACTTTGCTAACTTGGGACTGGACATGGCAATCCTGTTACCAGCATTCCTGTATATAATCTTTAACAGTCAAAAGTGTATTTGCTTTGATTTTAATGTGGCTCATCTTTTCTTAACTACTCATATTCAAGATTTGGAAAAGAAGGAGCAGTGGTGAGCTGAGCGATTCACTGGATTCTGATGAGCAATTCTGGAGAAATTTTATTATTCCTGAATTTTAAATCCTTGTAACCTCATATACTTTGGTATGAGACTTTTCTTTCTTCTCTGTACTTCTGTTGTTATATTTGGTATTGCTATTGAGTGCAATAGTAGCTGTGGATTTATACTTTCATGTCTTTAGATGTATTTTGGGGTTTTACCTATTTCAAGGTGTGCTTTTTAAATATTTGTCTTATGTGTTGTAGCATTCAATATTAATTTGAGTTGATTAAAAATGTATTTGATCATGAATTACTCCATTTTTCAGATGTTTTCAGAAAGTAATTGATTTTATTAACGAAATTAATGTAAGATTTCATAATTTAGACTTTGTTTTGTAGTCACAGATATAGTGTGTATTTACCATTTTACTGTAGTTAAGTTGTTCAATATTGATCCTGAGACCTTTTAGCCAGAATTGGATCGTTAAAAAAATGATTCTTTGTTGTCCTGAGAAGTTGTGGAATCTGAAGTAGCTCCTAGGACTTGGGTCAACTTGCAGTATGAAAGATGGCATGAGGATTTCTACTTTACAAAGGGCATTTATAGGTGATCACATTTCATCCTGGAAGAGCTGTTGAAGAGGAACACTGATTTGGTCTGTTATGCTTGGGTTTCTAGGGTCTTGAACTTCTTAGATCTTTAGTTCTCTTTGTTAGGTTTTCTTGTTTAATCTTAAGAGTAGGAAACATCGTGTATGTTTTGAAAAATAATCTTGAAAGGCTTTTTAAGGGTGAATTTTTGGGGGCAAGATCATAATTAAGTCTTACTTATATTCTCAGAATTTAGCACAGTGCATGGCACATAAAGGCATTCATTAAATATTTCAAGAAGGAATTGGAACACTTATTTTCAGTTCTTGCCTTTAGCAGAAACAGGTGTCATTATTATCCAGTTTGTTAATATAAAACTGATGAAGTGAATTGATACTAATTTAGTATCACACAATATGAATGAGGTATAAAATAATTTAAACCTTTGGAAAAGTATAGCTACTGGTTTTTTTTTTTTTTGGCTTTGCACATAGTCAGTAAGCAATGCATAACGATTTAATGGTTTTAAACAGTATAGTATGTATGGCACAGAGAAGATGTGTGGGAAGTTTATAAAGAAAGAATGATTTTTTGCATGGCCTTGAAGAAATGATAGGATATAGGTAAATTAAGAAAATCAACCCAACAAATGTTCAGCTTCAAATTTCTTCACCAGTTAAAATGTGACCTCATTTTATGATTGCTAAATGATTCACAACAGTTTTCTTAATTATGTCTTGTAATTTTCCTTATCAATTCAATTTTATAAATAGAAAACTTAAATAGAGATGGTTTATGTGGTCTGTGACAAGATTGGCAATGTGTCAAGTCATTGTAAGATTTATTTCCATATTTAGAATATATTGCCTTATAGCCACACCTTCTTCCTTTGACATTCTTTTTCTTTTTTCTTGTTCCATGAACCCTTTCTTTCATGTCCTGATTATTTTCTCTGGGGAAATGGTGTAGCAGGGTGAGAAAGAAAAGGAAAAAAGTAGTCAGAGATAGGGAGGAATAAGATTCATTGGCATCTACCCAGTTGCCCTCACTGGAGGTGGTGAAAGAACATTATAGTAAGAACTGGAGACCCCCAGTGGATAGCCCTCCACCCTGCCAGGAGCCAGGCTTTACCTTTAATGTTCTAGAACCTTCTCTGCCTGGTACTATCCCTGCTCCAAACCACGGTGACTGCCTAGAAGCTGTGCCAAAACTTCTACTTAAAAACCCTAAGGACAGAAAATAATGGTTAAAAAAATGATGTATCAATGGTTGTACCTGATAACTCTTTGTCAATTAAAATCATAAACTGAAATTTTCATATAAAAATAAACATTATTAAAAGGACCACTTCCTCTTTAAAAGTGTGATTTTCGTTGAAATTAATTCTGGTCTCTAATCTCAGAGTTAGCGGCAGAGGCAATTTTCAAAAATGCAAACAATTCAGGACCTTAACTTGATGTTATTCCTTTATCTGAGCTCTCTGTTTTCCAGTTCACCGTAATATTTCAATTTGCTTTTTAATATGATCAAAACAAGTATTTGGATACCTTCATGATAAAGAAATTTCCCATTTTTCTTACACAACATATTAAAAGCGGAAGTAAAAAATGAAAGAATTGTATAGTCCCGTTGCTAGCAATTTTTTTCTTATAGTTCACAGAACAATTCAGCATAGGACATCATTAGAGTTTTCCTGATTTGTATGCAAATGGAGAAATCAAATGATACTACTAAAAGATCCTTGGTTGAAGGTATCAGTTGATTTTATTACATTTTAAGTCCTAGACTCTTATCATATGATAGGAAAAGAAGAAAATACATAACCTAATAAAAGACTTGTCTTTTACTTAAAGGTTTATCACACGATGCATTTTTCTAGAGAATGTGCAGTTCCATCTATTTGAAAATTGGGAGAACAGATATTTTTGGTTGGGGGAAGAATACTTAAGCTGTATTTGGGGTGAAAGTATTTTATATCTTGGCCTTAATATTCATATATCTTAATAGGTTCCTGAAAGTCCTACATCTATCTCTGTTTTGAATTTATGTGGCTTATAATCAAGGAAATGTTGATTAATTAACCAAGTACTAACGAATATTGCTAAATAATGCAAAAAAAAAAAAACAGAGTTATGGACAAGTGTCCTTTTGCGTCTGGGTTTTTAGTAATTTGAGGAATGCAGTCACCATTTTTAGTACAAATAGTCATCTAATCTTACAAGTCTTTCTTTTTCCCAGTTATACACTGGCATAGCATGCGGAATAACTAACCGAGTGCTAATACTTTTTTCCATCATTTAAACATTTCTATAATTTGTTTCATTTTTTACACTATGTATAATTTTTCTTTTTCCAGAAATTTTATCATTGCCTCAACTTCTAGTCCCAATCGGTTTACTTTTAAAAATAAATTTTTGAGGGCGGGCCACGGTAGCTCAGCAGGCAAGAATACTTGCCTGCCACGCCAGAGGACCCAGGTTCGATACCCGGTCCCTGCCCACGTAAAAAAAAAAAAAAGAAAAAATAAATTTTTGAAATCTTGCTATGGTTCTTAACTTTCTGATAGTTATTTCAGAATGATTTCACAGATGTTTCAAGTTCAGAAAGATTTCAAGAAGTTTCTCTTGAAATAATACATTCCCTAATCCAAGTACAAATAGCAACAGTGGAACACATTTCCTCCTTATATCAGCTGAATATGATCTTCATCATGTCAAGTTAAAAATAAAGGACAACGAATAAACAATACCAGATAAATTGTTTAATTCTTCAACACCCAGAGGTGTGTTAGTAGTTGAAATCCAAGAAGGTCCTTTGTCTAATCTTTAGCAGTTTGCAGAGTTGAGGGCTCAGGATGTTGAATTCTCTTTCTCTTTCCTTCTCTTCTTCCTCCCCTTCTCCATTTCCTTCCTCTTCCTCTTTGCTTGAGAGCATTGATTTTTCTCCCCAAAATTTTGGCCTCTATGTAATAAAAAGTTCATCTCTGCCTTACAATGACTCAACCCCAAAATCGACATACCTGGAATGAGAAATAGCTATGTGGCCAATTCATGGGGATTTACAATAAACTTATACAGAGATAGAATTTGATGTTTGTGAGAGCACTGGCCTGATTGCCAGGAGGACAGAATACATATTTCTGGACCAAATTTTCCTGAGACTAGGAGGCATTGGAGAAGTCTGATTTGATGTATGAAATGATCCATGAAAGAGGGTGGAATAGAAATGTTCGTAGGTGACCTGTTTTAGTTGAAGGAAAAAAAGTCCACCACGTCATTCCATGTTCTCCTTACTTCACGAGGTCAGTAACTTCAAGATGCATTGCACAACTTACTTCTCTGTGATCTACAAATGTGTTTAACTTTGAGAGGCCCAAAGCTATCCTGGCACTCTCCCTACTCTGGCATAGATAACATTTCCGCATGGCCAGGCTTGCTCTTCAGAACCTTGCAAAATCATTTGTGTTTACCCTCAGCAAAAGTCAAGAAAACAAGCCCATCAGAGCTGTTTGTTCTGTTCCGCACATTAGAAGATGGTTTGTTGCAATGATGACCACTGTGAGAAAATAGGGCTCATTTTGAATTAATTTTTTACTTTCTTAGAAGTAATTTACTGTTTAGAATGAACGATGGGTTCATGATTTAGTCATTCTATTTTGTGAAATTAATGTAGGTATGTTTAGGCAAATCGGAAGAAAATGCATAGGCACAGAATTTGAAATACTGATTATCTATCTAAATATTGATATCTATCTACCTAACTTTTAATATTCTCTGTTTCAGGTTATCATGACTGGACAGCTTGCTATACTTCATGACAAATACTTATGTTTTTGAACTACTTTCATATAATCTATGTTCTACAACTTGTAATTACTGCTTACTTTTCTTCTTTGTAGACTAACTTACATGACCTCACTTTGCTTGCACTTTGCTATTTGTGTTTGACTACGTCTTCAATTTGCCAAGGTCACAGTGGATTCTGAATCAACTTTTTGTCCCTTCTGTTCTCATCCCACAAACACATAATAAGCTCGGTTAATTCACTGGCTAATTTACTATGTCCTCTTACATTTGCAGTAATTCATTCACATACATTCTCCAGCAAATGTGTATACACCTAATATTGGTCTAAAATATATACTCCATGTTCTTGAATTAAAGTAGATTGCATCTAATGTTATCACTTGGTCTAGGGGCAATGCATTTTTTTTTAAGGCAGAAGTTAGTTTGGCAAGATTTATTTTTTATAAATACACGCTGCTTGTCCTGACTAACCTGCTCTCTTTAAGGTATTTTCAAATGGGGCCATTTAATAATAGCTTTTTAAAATTATCCTAGGATATAAATCACATGTGCCTTGGATTTAAATATGTAAATATGCAAAGCCATTTTTACAAGGTCTCTTTTCTAGGAGCATTTTTCACCTTCCTTTGTATCACTTCAACCTTTATGTTATTATATGCTAGCTTGATAAGCACATTCATCATAATTGGTTCCTCACTTTCTACCCCTCAAAATGCCAGGTGACTCTTAATGGATGTGTCTTACTTGATTGGATATCCAAAGACATCTGGTGTTTAAAAGCTCAATCACCCAACAGCCTAATCTCTGTCTACTGTCATTACTGATTTTTGACATATTGGTTAGGTGTTCAGACAACTTTAAGTCTTCCCCTAGCCAAACTTATTTTGAGCAATTCTTCCATCAGCTTTCCTAGATCTATGATAGCAGAAAGTATATATACCTTTTGTGTGGTTATGTATCCACACCACATTCCTTTAAAGAGCAGCATTCTTTGTCCATATTCTCACTTGTGAGACTGTTCTTTGTTATATTAGTTAGGCTAGTAAAGCCATAGAACTGAACTGTTATAATCACTTACACCGTTTATATTCTATTTTCATACATGCCTTCCCAGACACAAAATAGAAGAACTTTGGGTGTTGTTGCATGTCTTTTTCCTCTCATTTTATTTGTTCTCAAGATAAACCATGTTTCTTGCTTTAAATTTGTCTCTAGAATTTTAAACTTTCTGTAGAATCCTTAATTGATGATTCATTTTTCCTATTTCTAAGCACCTTTCATTTCCCTTTACACCTGTCTGATATAATTTTATTTGTTCCTGCTTAAATAAGCACCACTGATCAGGAATTCGGTACACAGGAGTCCCTTCATTCATTCACTCAGTTTTTCCAGCAGCATCTCTTGAATACTTGCAGTATTAAAGACATTTTGATAGATGTATCACTTTCACAGAGTTATTTCTGATTCATTACTGAGCAAAACACTTCTAGAGGGCAGTTGACAGTTCTGTAACTTTTTAAGAAAGAATTACTCACTAACATCAGTATCTTCTCTTCATTCCAAAACCTGAGGCCTTTATTCTCCAGGAAGATTTGGTCCAATTTCCCTCAATTGGTATTGGGCCTCCTCTTAGTTGTATCAATGGACTTTCCCTAAGAAGAGGATATTTGGTATCAGTACATGTACAGGCTGTCAATCAGTGTTACTTTCTATCCCTTTGAAGAGGTTTTCTTCAGCATTAATTTAAATACATTAATGGGGACAAAAGTAGGTAAACAACAATTGACAAAAGAAGAAATAAGACCAATTAAAAACATGTGAAAGTGTTCAGCTTCACTAATAATTTAAAATGTAAATGAAAGCCGAATACCATTTTCTGCTCTCAAATAAGCAAATAAAACATGATACAAGTTGGTAAGGATCTATATATGGCAACTCGTATATTGCAATTGGTATGCGGATGGGTACAAAGGAAATTTGGTAATGTTGATCAAAATGGTAATATTGATGTGCATTGTAGCAAAAACAATGAAAATGGAATGTTTTGCAGACATTCTAATTACAGATTTTAAAGAAGAGGTAATGACATTGAACAGACTTTCAATATAATGTTAACTGACAAAAGCATAGTGCAAGCTGATCACAGTTTTCAAAACTATGACCTGTGTATAGAAATAAATGCTCAAAGAAAATGCACTATTATTATCAGACATTATGTTTGAAGTATGGGCTGAAGGTGGTTACTGTTTCTTATCTGATTTTTTTCTATTTTCCAAATTTCTTTAAATATCCAGTAAAAATAAATTCCACTAAGTACTTGATATATTACTGTTTTCCATACCAGAGACCCCAATGACAAATTTATCAAATTAAGTGCTCTGAGGGACATAGAAGGCTAAATGCTTCAATTCCTCTTAAGAAGCAGTGAATAATTGTATGATTTAAGAATATCTTTATCTGTTTATCTGATCATCTCTATATCCATCTATACTTATATTCAAACATCTTTCCAATTGGTAGAGGAAAGAAAATACTTTCTCAGCATTAAATTAAAAAGTACTAAAATGTTGCTCACTTCATCAAAATTATAGCTTTTAGTTTTAAGTTCTCTATATAAGACTGTAGAGAGGGAAATAGCACAGTGCTGTAAACATTGATAATTGTGATAAACGTACCTAATTGGAAAAGAAGGGCTAAATCTGTATAAAATATTTTGTTTTAATTAGTGAGAGACTTATTGGATTGGAGGACGCTTAATGAAATGGTTCACGCAAATTACATTTTCCAATTCAGATTCCGCCTGGCAAACATGCATGCCTGTTGCTCTGCTCAGTGTGTGCAGAGAGTTTATGTAAGGAGAGGATCCTGTAAATGTGCTCTTAGAGGGGAAAAAAAATCATTCCAAACTGAAAAACACTCTCTTTAAAATGTTTTGGAAAATAAATACCTCTCATAAAAGTGTGACATTTCCACTAAGTTTTTCACATCTGACTTTTATGGTTTCTACCAATCATGTCTTATCACCTCCCCCCTTTGATTGATCCTAATGCAAACTCCCTCCCTAATGTAATATTTTTTTTTCAGTTCGGTTGTACATTTCAGTCTATCTTGAGCACTCAAGTCTCTGAAACTCTGCACCACTTTATTTATTGACCTTTACAATCTCCAATATGATTGTGGAATCAGAAAGGATGAATTTCCCAAGTCTTTAATATAGAACATTTAACCAAATTTTCCAAATCTTATGCTCTCTTTCCCTTATTCTGGTGACAAGAAACATGTATCATAGCCTGCAATACAGGACAATTTAATGACAAAAATAAAAGCCCTTTACAGCTCTTGTGCCTGCATTTCTTTTTAGGTTTTAAAGTCATAGAATGATAAGAGTTGTTGACCTCTCTCTGGAAAACCACGTGTGGCTCATCATGTTCTTTGGCAGCTTCTGGAAATGGTTATGAAGTCACTCACTAATGTCTTTTGCTTGTTCAAGTTCTGAACTCCTCCATACTTTAACCACCATCGTTAATTAAAACACAAGGAATGAAGAGAATGAATATATAAAGTAGTTATTGCATGGCTACCCTTGGATAATGGGATGATGACTGATTTAAATTTATTTTGCATTTTAAAAATTTGCTGTAATGAACATGTCATTTTATTCTGATTAGAAAAATACGACCTTAACTGTATATTACACACACACACATATAGACAAGGGAAAGAGACCAAGGCCTAAGCTAAATGTGGACCAAGGCCACTAGCCAGTAAACACTGCTTCCAGGTCTCTAAGTTGGAAACTTCACCCCCTCAAGGTTCATTCTCCTATTCATCTTCCATGAGCTTTCTTTAACACAAATTTCACATTTATTTCTTCCTTAAAACACTTCCTGAATACCATGAATACCATTCACAGGTTAAGGCTAAACTTTTGAAGGCCCCCAGGCTGATATTTTTCCTGCTCACCGTCCCACCCTGTCCTCTGCATTCTAATCTTTTCCTGACTGTTTCTTTAAAACACACACACACATATTAGACTGTGATGTTTATAATACATATAAAAGTCTACATATATTTGTATACTTTAATTTTATACTACAATATTTATACTATATAATTTCATACCTCTGTGCCATTGTACGTGCTGTCCCTTCTGTGTTATAGTTTTCCCTCCATCTACCTGATGAGCTGTTTCTTATACATCCTTCAGCATATCATGAGTCAACATAATCCCATACTTAAATTTTATGGCACATGCAAAGGTGGAATTTAAGTTTCTTTACTTATTTTAACTTGTTTGTTCATTTGTTTTGCCATTGTGTTAATTAATTAAATACAATGGACACACTACTGTGACATTGCTCATTTTACTAATTACTTATCTACCCTGGACTCTTGTTCAGCTTTCTGTCACCATGAGCCATGCAGTAGTAGTTTGATCTCAGAAAATGTCTATACATGAATACGTTAAGTAAGATAGTAAAAGATCCAGTTTAAACTTCCTTCCTTTTTAAAAAAGTCCCTTTCTCCCTCCCATACTCCATCCAATTTTGGTCCATGTCAGAGAGATTTACAATCTCTGCGCCATTTTGTCATCTTTCCTGTTATGGGAAGCCCTTGAATAGAGACTTTGTTTCTTGGCCTCCTTTGCAAGGACATCAAAAGAGAACCACAAGACTCCCTGTCGTCATAGACTGTGACTTAAATGAGAGCTTCTACCCACCAATGGGGCCCTTTGGTCGCCTGATTAAACATGTCGAATTGAACGGTTAAGTGAGTCCATTTCAGTGCAGATTGAAACACAAATGCTCAGATTTGGGGAACTTTATATATAATACTTTAATAACTAAGTTTTAGGAATAGATTTAGGCATAATCCTTATATTAAAGTCAGTGCTTGCCATTGTTCATCTTATAAATTTTAAGAGAATTAAGAGGGATATAATAAGCCACTTTGCTACGGTTTTGTTTTACTTGATATTACAGATTTCTTTAAAACTTGGAGTGCAAAAACAAAGCAATATCTAGTGAAAATGTAATATACTGCTTTAGTAACCCAGAAAAAATAGCGTAGCTAGATCTACTCTGAATTTGTGGAAAAAAGTTTCCTTTAATGTCCTGTTTTACTCTGTGTGGTTTCCAGTGTCTTGGCACTGCTTCACGGTTCTTTGTGGACCCCAAATCTCTTTTGAGGCAAAGTAGGCATCACATCTAATGCAAGTAAGGACTTTGCTTCTTACCATTATTAGCAAGTTGCTACTCTTTATTGTAAGTGATAATCCTAAGAGTGCCCACTGAGTCTAGGTCATTCTATTCAGTTGCATAAGCAATTCCTTTGATGGATGACTGGTTTTCTACAACACTAGCATTATTTCAGCAGGAGTAGGTAATATTTGATATGTTGCAACTTGTATTACATGTCCATGGAACATCTCTGGACATTACCTCAGGAGGATGGGTTAAAGAGAAGGAGGAGCCATGGTTGGAGAATTTAATGACAGAATGAATGGAAATTCAAAGACCTCTGTGCAGTCAGCCTTAAACACCCGACTGTACCTCCTCCCCCACCCCTGGCTTTCTTTCACATTACTTAAAAGATCTTATAACAAAAACTTCATCAAGTATATGTGATTTTATTTAATTTTAGTTGCAAACCAACATCTTCAAAATGACGAGGATTTTGACAGCTTGCAAAGTGGTGAGAACACTCAAGGCTGGTTTTGGCTTCACCAGTGCAACTGCACATGGTCAATGGAAATTTTCGAGACCTGGCGTCAGGCTCCTTTCTGTCAAGGTAATATTCCCATATTCACTGCTTTTGATAAAATTATATGGGGTACCATTTAGTAGTGTAGCAATGATAACACTTACCACAAAACAAATATAGATTTGAAGGTGGCTCTGAAGTGCTAATTTATTAATACTTGCTTTCCTATGGAATTTACTGATTTAGCAAATGTTCATTCTGACTTACAATCAATCGCAGCAATTTTCATCCAACATAAAGAAGATTAATGATATATATATACAATAGAAGTGTACTGTTCAGAGTACAAGTACTTTAATAAGCTCTCAGGGCCCTTTCAGTGCCCAGACACTATTGCTCACAGTTTGGGTTAGAAATGAAGTTGCTTATACTTGTGTGAGCCACAGAACAGTCTCTAGCATAAGTTCCTGTTCTGTGTTGGTTCACTGGAAAAGTTTCTCTTTTGAAATTGGCAGTTTTTTGAAAAAAAAAACTACATTATTTTGATATTTCTAGGTCATATTGGAGATCCTACCTTACTTTTCCCTTCTCCTTCTTGTAATCCCCCACTGATAGGAGTACAGAAGGAATGAGGAGTAAAAGGAAAGGAAAAGGTTGGGGAGAGAAGGGGAGAAACAAAGACAGAGAGGGAGAGGGAGAGCAGGAGAGGGTGCTAGTTCAAGGCCCCTGAGATAGGAGAGAACACACATGGTAGCATTAGCGGCTGGGACGTTTAAAACTTCAGCTTTTCACATTCAGATGAACCTAACAGGAGCCCTGGAGATGACTATTTTAATTTAAGACACTCAGAAACAACCATTTTCTTGGATTCAGTTCAATTGTAACAAGAGAGCTCAAAAGCTGATGTTTTCTATACTATCATTAAAGTTACTGTGGTAGAGCGAAACTATGAGGGTGACTCTTTAGTTTAAATTTAATGCTAGTCATATTTCGGTGATACTCACACATCACCTCAGAGAAAATAAATAGTCATGGAAATAATATTACTTAGGGTTAGATGTGTCTTCTAAGGCTTCCAAGTTGTGTCACTTGGAATATGTGTTTCTTCACATTAAATTGTCTAGAGAAGGTAGGGATAGGGGTATCTCCGTTAGATACCAGAAACAGAGACATTGAGTGACTACTTAAGGTGTGACTGAGAGTAGAAGCTAAGACTTCAAGAGCATAGTCGGTGCCTGGTACAACAAACACAACTACAACCACCACAAAAAAGGTCTAATTATGAGGATGAACCACACTGAAAGTAATTCTTCCATCTCAGAGTGGTCGATCTGCTTTAAGGGTCTGCCACAGTGCACAGAGAAGACTGACAAATATGAAGAAGGAATAAGCCATCATCGTGGGGTGGAAAAGCCATTACTCATACCCAGTCATTACTGGCCAGAGATTTGGGGGAATGCCTGTCATGAAAAATAGAAGCTGGAACTTAACTGTAGTGAATTAAAATTCTAGACAGCAGTCCAAGGGAGTTTATGTTATTATTCACTTATTTTGAAACCACCCTCTACCTAGTTTTCTTCCTGCCTTCATTTTAGAAACTCAACTCTCTCAGAAAGATATATCCAAAGGTACTCTTTTTACATGGGCGTCTTAGTTAAAATCATTAGGATGCAGTTACATAATGGTCAGTGAGGGGCAGGGCGAACAGTCACTAAAGGTTGTTAGCATTATAGCTAGTTAGAGATAGTGCATGGATTGTGAAAGACACCCAGTGATCTGATCTATAAGCGTTGCCCTGTAAATCAGTTTACTTTTTCAAAGTCTTTGGAGGTCACTCTTCCTCTCCCTTTGGCGACAGATAGAGAGGGTAGGCTTGACTCTATTGGTGACGCACTTATACTTTTGTGGTCCTTTCTTGTGTATTTGTTTGTGGTTAATATTTATAGAGTGCACTGGCAAATGGACTCAGTTGTTCACTTTATAAGAATGAAATCAAGCTTGGTACTCGAAAGTTTATATCGAGCGTATAAATGATCAAGAATAATAAAATATGGAAGTTGCAGAGGCTGTAATCTTTTCCTGTTAGTATTGAAAAGAGGGCTCACCATTATGCCTCGTCAATTGGATTTGTGTTATGGGAAATAATCTGGACTGGGAATAAAAAGTTCCGGAGTCTAACCATTTTTCTACATTTACTCATGCTCTGACCTTTGGCAAGTCAGATCTTCTCTCTGCATCTCCAAATTGCCATCTGGAGTGAGGAAATAATTCTCGATTTACTCAAATCGTCATATGTGATTGATGCTTAGAAACTTACAAGACACTTTAAAAGCATAAACTGAATACTTTAAAAAATTTCCTTTCTAGACATTTTAGTCAAGAAAGATTTAGGTGAAGGGTTGGATTAGAGTTTCCTCAGGTTTTCATGGACTACAGTGTTAAAATATCTGATCAGAATTTTCAAGTATCTATAATGGTGATTCTTTCACTTTTGCCCTATTATTAAGCCTATATCTAGGAAGATACTTCTTCTAATGAATTAGACTCAAGAACCATGAAGTAAATAATCCTTTTTACCATGGTGAATTCAATTCCAAAAGTCAGACTGTACACCTCAATAGCTTATTTTATTCATGCAGTCATTTATTTATTCATTCACTAGATTCAACAAATCAATATTGAAACTCTAGAAGGGAGTATATAGGGAGACTGATAAATGGAAATAAGTGGATAAAGAGAGGATATCTCTGAATTTGAGAAACTTAGATTTAAAAATTCTGAGTTCACAAGTCTTGGAAAGTCACCAAGACTAAATAGTTTTATTTTACTTCCAAATGGACTTGAAAATCAAAGGTATTAAATTGAAAAGGTTAAGTTCCCTATGAATAGGAATGGTTCAATAAGTACTCCTTTTAACATTAATTCACTCATTTTAAAAAATAGTAACCTGTGTTACAATTAAGCCAGTAACCTAACAGCCCAAGAGGACTTTCTTTGGTACTTCAGATGCTAGTGAGCCCCAGGGGGTCATTATTCTCTGAAAGGTTTTTATTTTTTAAGATTTTATATTCTGATTCCAACATAGAAGCATCTATCTAGCTGAATCTTGAGGAGCTATTGTCATTTGATTAGTAATTGGCAAGTACGAAAACTCCTGCGATTAGAATCATTAGGTGTAGGAATTAGAAATCATTATTATCATGGCGTTTCTTTGTACATATTAGAGGTGGGAGCAGAAATAGGGTCATTGCACACTCTTAAGTATACTGCATTAGACTTTTACTGCCTAAGGAAGTGTTTTAAGACGGGGTTTTATCCATGGTAATCTAAATTTTTCAAGTAATGAATTATGTTCCAATCCCAAATAAACTGCCACTGAGTTGGTTAGGATGATTGACAGCTCAACATATTTTTGGTGGACGAAATTTCTCTAACGAGAGGTAACATCTCTTTTGAATATTTTTGTTGCTTTTTCTCTACTTTTTATATCCTCCCCTTTTTAAAGTATAGACTCATTTCCTTGTCATGAACAGTGCCTTGAGATTATGAGCTACTTGACATAAAACCCTTGAAAAACCTAAAGGTCAAATAGGGCCATGAGTGGGTGAGGTAAGTGAGAAATCTAGAGTTCAAATTTTAAGAAAGCACAAACCAGGGTTGTGGTTTGCTCCCTTAAAATTTGCACCCTGGGTGCCCTCACTTACCTCTCCCTAATCCAGACCCTGGATTAAAAAGGTAGGAAATGCCTAGGAAAGTCCCAAAAGAATTGGTCCTGTTCTTGGCTTCATGCATCCTTCTCCCTCTAATGGCCAATGGAGGTCCAGTTGGCCCCTATTTAGCCAGATTTTCTGATGGTTTAGGGGTGAGATTAGGTCCCAGTGTGGTGGAAATGGAGAACATTCTCTAACCTCACATTTTTGGTAGACTTTCCTTCATATTTCAGAGTCATACGAAGGGGGAGTGTAGGAGAGAGTTTTCAGTATACCTTATGCAATGTTTGAAAACAGTGTTCATGCTAGATTTTGCCTTAAGGTTTCAGGAGGATTTTCCTCTGAGGGTTGACTGTTTTGATGTAACTGGTATTTCCTAGGATCTTTACAATGACAGGGGATTGAAGAAGGCTGCAGGGGCCAGGGTCAAATATGGCTCAGATATCCAGGGCCCCAGTGATGCCTAGTTTACACCTGATTTTCTCCATCTGATCTAAGATGTTCAACTCATGCAAATATTTTCAGGAATACTTTTTTTGTGTCATTAAATGCCATGTATAGATCTTTTCAATTGATAGGGAGGTTACTGACTACATGAAGTCTTTACAAATAAATGGATAGTGTTGCTAGATCATTAATGATTTTATTTAGTGAATGTCTTCTATGATCTAGAAATAAGTATAAGACCGTATTAATTTTTCACCATAAAGTACGAGTTAGCTCAGAGATGGTAGCTCACTCCCAGACTCAGAGAAGTATTCCATGGGCAGCAGATGCTCAGTAAGTGCTTGTTAATAAATCTATACCTGATGAACATATTTTGTAATGGAATTTTAAAAAATTTTATATTTTATTCCTAATAAGAAACCTAACTAGAATCAAGATTTCTCATGAATCTGATTCTTTTGTTTATTCATGTCTAGAATAGAAGCATTCATGTAAATTAACCTTGTGATTTTTCCACCCCCCCCCACCATTGGCTAATGTTTAATCAGAGGCAGATGACTTAATATTAACTTAGGATGTTGTAAAGCTTAATTGATGACTGCTGTTACAGTCCTTGAAAATCTTGAAATGTCAAACATTGTAACTACAGGGGAGTTGTTAGAGAATGTTCTAAAGACATCACAAATTGTGATATAATTCTGAATTTTACATATCTATAACTCCAAGAATGAAAATAAAATTTCATATAATTATTAGTAAAAAACATTCCAACTTTTTCTCATGCTATCTCTGTAATCGTTATCTGAACTAAGTTCTGGCTTTAAGCTTCCAATTTTTCAAAGTTTGTTTCAGATTTATTTTATTTCTTAAGAGGGTGAGTACTGAGGTAGGCAGGAAATCAAGTATATTATATAGCTTTAGGCCCTGGTGAAAATGGAACTAAAGGCATAGGGCCTCTATTTTTTCTGATATGCAAATAATTTACGTAGATAAATGGTTTAACAGCAATACTGACAAATTCCCAGAGTAAATCATTTTCATTTCTGCTACCTAGCTTAAGGGGATTATTGTAGCAATACTTATATTCAAATCTTTTATGAAACTTATTGCTACGTTACCTTGAGGCGTTACATTCAGAACATTTTATTGGTAATGACACCAGGAGAAGAAATAAAGCTGTTCTTCCCATTTCATAGATGGGTAAGTGCTACAGCTGACATACAAAGTGAAATGTCCATGTAGCAAATTTGTTTAGAATTTAATTAGGCCTTAAATACCAGACAGATTTTTAAATTTGGTGTGTTGTTCTTGGTTCACATAGCGAAGCCAGTCATTGTTGAATCTGGCTTCATGATGTCTTAAATTTCGTCTCCTGCTGAATTTTATTGCTTACTTGGGGGCCCATTTATATGTTTATACCTCACCCTTCATCTTAATACATTATAAATTAAAGTTCTTTTTTTCCTACTTTAAGAATCGGTTGCTTAAATCAAGAATCACTAAGGATTCATGCTTAATATGACTTAGTAATTCTCTAAGTAGGATATTGTAGACAATTCTTGCTTCTAGTTGATGTAATTCTTCTGCTTCAACAAAAATATTGTCATGTGTTTGTAACAAAACATGATGTTTTTCAACTTGTCTCTTTCTCATGTATTCTTTTAAGCTCCAAATATGCAAAAGGTTACCATGGTAGGTGTACACCAGAAGCAGTTTTAGACTACAGGAAAAGTCTCATTTTGCCTTGTTTCCTGTGTCTTGAAATAAAAGATTCCTCCCCCAAAATTGGTTCAAAGTAAAGTATCAATATCCTTACAGCACTGAATGGTGTGGGGATGTGGAACCATAAATGAACCATGAGCTGATGAATTTTAAGGACACGTACGGATATGAAAAAAGCCTAAATCAGTAGCAAAACACTAGGCTGTTTCAAAGACTTCTATAGGTTAAATTATAAATTATGTCTGAATTTTGGTTTCTTAGTTCCTAAAACCAAGCCTTCTAAATCATCTTAGCATAGCACCAGGGACACGCTTTGAAAGCTTTTCGAGGGGAAATTTAGCTGATGACTCCATTAGTAGTTGTTGCATTGTTTTTACCCTGGGAAACGCTTTGAAATATTTACTCTTTTTAACTTGGTCTTAGACTGAGAGTATTACAGTGTAAAATTCGGGCCATTTACTTGTGGTCCTATAAAGCTAATCAATAATCTTACTAAAAATGAAAACAGATCTGTAAATGTATGTTTATGAGGAATTTTAAATTTCAGGGAAATGAAAAACCCTAAAGAGATTAGCTGTTTGGGAGAAAATATCATATCTGCTTGCAGTGTCACATTTTTGTAATGTCATTAGAGGATAAAAAATATTTTATGATATAGCAAAATAGAAATAGCAATGCCTATAATAGACAAACCAACAAATAACCATCAAGAAATTATTGGGATTTCCATTTGTCTGTAAAACCTCCTTATAAAAAATGCAGTTTCATCAATGATTACTTACCTTTTGTAAAATAAACTCAGTTTTTACAAATATTGGAAAGCATTGCATCCAAAGAGTGTCCAGTTTATGAAAGTCTGTTTAAAATAAAATGCCCATTTTAAGAGTAGTATAAAAATGGAATCAGACTTATGTGATTTAATTTAATTTAATTTAGAGAATAGAATATTAACATAGTAGAATAGAAGATTAAAAAATAAAGTAATTACGTTTACATAGGAAAATTCGGTTTTAATCCCTACCTTCTATTGATATGAATGTGTGTGTAGAATCTACAATCTTATGGATAGTTCTCCTATAAATTTGCTGGTAAAAGTGACATTTAGTATTCCTGGGCCATGGAGACTACTCATTTCAATCTTTAATTCTCACAATTATGTATAGTAACTAGGAAACAAAATTTTTGACTACTTATTTTATAATCTAACTGGCTTCTAGTATCACAATGTGCTAATGTTCCAGGCTAGAAGAAGTAAACATATGAGTATAAACCAGCTTTAATGCATTTTCCTTTGTATTCTTATTGACTACAGACCTTTGGTTTTTTGTTGTCGTTGTAGCTTGTTCGAATGCTTTGAAAACATAATTACAAGTGTTGGTGAAGACAGATATAATTCCGAAGAGATGGAGATAACATTCGATATTAAAAAAATGTGTGTGTGTGTGAGCTTGTGAGTGAATTTCATTTTAGGTTGTTGTGTGCTAGACTCATGCTTAGTGGCTCAAGTTAAATAAGTGGCCTATGTGGCATCCACTTTTGAACAAATGGGAACTTGATTATAGCATTAATTAGCTTTGACCGAAGTACCTTCACTGACGTCAGCCACTGTGTCAAATACACCCAGAGTCTGGTCCATTTAGTAGAAAGAGAATGCTAATCACAGCGTTACGTTTTAGGGGCACCCAAAGGAAGGGGCCGTCCAGGTGCCCCACGGTGTTCTACTTACATCTAGTAGTCTTTGAGCCAGAACTTCATTTCTTGAGGCTCTCCAAGGCCTTTGGATTCTGATCCAGGTTTGTTTGGTATAAACACCTGTCATGAGTTGTGTTCTCTGAAAGTAGACACTAGGATGGCATTTGGAGGGCAAAATATCTAGTTAGGATCAACCTCTGAGAAGGGAGGGTTTAGGAAGGGAACAAGTCAAACTGCAGTGCAGGCTTGACAAAGCCTCGTTCAATCTGCAGTGGGGGTGGAGCTCTGGCCATCAGAGTGCCCAGTGTTGGGCCCAAAATGGCGAGTCAGGGCTATAACTGGCTTAGTTGCCATCTGCGGGTTACCCCAGGAAGAGAATGAGGCCAAGCATCACCCGGCAGCTGAGGAGACCTGAAGGCCTTGGCATCTGCAGCTGTCTGCTGAGTTAACTCCAAGCATCTGGGCAGCGAGTCCTTCCTGGAGGGGTGCTGAGCGGTACATTGCCATGTTTGTGACAGCAGCCACCGGCTCTAGTTTTGTATAGATAAGTATTTTTGTAATTATAAGGCTGCACCAGTGAATGAAAACAAATTGACCGTTGACACAGAGTAAAATTTGGCAAGCACTTTATGTGAATTGTAAAGGCAGAAAAGAAAATGACTGGGTTATATACACTGAGCTGAGTTTATTCCTTTTCCCCAGGGATGGAGGGTTAGATCTCTGTTAGGGTAAGATAATTATTGATATTACTAATCGAAACAATTCATGAGGAAAACAAAGAATGGAGATTAGAGATAAGCTTCTAGACCCCTCTTCTGCAGACATTAGCTAAATGATACTTGGTTGGTCTGGAAAGTTGAGGGTATCATTAGGCAGTCATCATTCTCTAGCCTCAATTCAATCTTTACCTTCATCTTCCATCCTATGGCAGGAACTTCACCCATCTAGAATGTCTGTGATTGCTTTCAAAGAGAGAGGGTGAAAATTAATTAAAGAAAAAATAAGCAAAAGCCAGCGGGCATCAAAGAATCATTTTGTAGCACCATAGTGTCAGCATTGTGGACAACTTTCTAACACCCACCATGGCCCATATTCACCAGTTTACTATGTGAACGACTGTAGGCTATTTGGGTGGGGATACAAAGTTGAATTAGCATCAGGCCTTCTGTTCCACAGATCACAATCTGGGAGGGTAGAAGAATAGCTTAAGCAAGTAACACACAGGTAACATTAAAAGTACACACTGAATGCAGTGGGAGCTAAGCAAAAGCAGCAATTAATTCTGATTAACTCAGCAATTAATTCTCACTAATCTGTGAAAGCATATCATGATACTATGAGAAGGAGCAGGAAGGGTGGCTGGGACATAAACAGGCAAAGAAGAGGACACATGCGCAGAGATGCAGGGAGTTGGAGGTGTTTCACATAAACAGAGAGTGGCCCAGATGAGGGACCTTGAGCACTGATTGAAGATTGAGGGAATTAGTGTTGTCCAGTAAGTCTTTTAAAAAGAGCTTGAACTGCACTGCATGGGATGGATGGAAATGGAGGCAGAGCAGCCAATAGGAGACAATAACAAAGACTTAAGTTAAGTTTTCTTTGGAGTGGTGGCATAAATTGATAAAACAGAGCAAATTCTAGAAGCAAATAGATGACTATTAATTATTAGTAATAATTAGATTTGTGTAATGAGATAGAAATATTATATTGGAAGGAATAAGTATTTAGGTAACTTTATTATCTAGCCAGTATGACCAGATGTGACTGGAAAGTCTTTCCTTCTTCTTAGATGTTAGGAAAGGATGCCAAAGAAAGAGAATGTAAACCTCCAAAGAATTTCGTATCTTAGGGTTTGAAATATCTGTAGTACTTACACTGATAGAGAGCTATTCAACTGGATATCTACCTTTTAGAAAGCATGTAGTGAAAAAATAAGGCAAACGAATTGATTATTAGTAATTAATATTATTAGTAATCATTATTTAAGAATTTTAAATTAAGAACTTAAAATGTTTAAAATAAAAATGATATCAAGTATAAAATGAAAATTAAATGTTTAATAGTTTCAGAAATAATGGGAGGTTAGAGATGGAATAGGAGAGCATATGCTTATGTTTTTCTTTCTAGTAACTTCCTTTTTTATTGAATTCATTATTTTATCATTTAGGAGTACTCTGTTACACAGTAGATTATCTGATTAACATGATTTCACTAAAGTGTGAATAAAGCTTAATTATGATGCAGTGGCTTTACAGAAAGGAATTGCTCCACCCACTTACGTCTGTATCTGGTGGAATATGGAAGAGAAAAATATTATTGAAAGAGCTGTTCTTTATCCTCTTATTCAGTCTTCCAGGAAATCAGCTACATGGAATTAGATTTGGAGCTATAAATTGCCCATTGCTTCTCACCTTCGTGAGCAGAGCCTAAGAGGAGCCGTCAAAGAGTGACTTGGAACAAAGCAGGAGTGGGATTTGCAAGTCTGTCTATTGTATCCCAGAGAAACACAAGTAGAATTATACAGCATCTTTGTGTCTTTACAGCATTCATTCATTCATTCATTCAACCAGTTTTTTCTAGGTATCCACTACTGGTAGAGCTTCAGAGGTAATAATCATATCTTCTCTCCAACCTCTGATTTTATAATCAATTGAGAAATAAGACTTAGGAGACAATTAGAGAGATCTAAGCATCAATTTTATTACTGTTAAAAACTGTTTGGAAAACAGGCACTAGATTTATAACTAACTTCTTAGAATGGCTTCCCCCGCTCCACTACTTTCTGACCCCACCATAAATTTAGCTACCTCACCCCAATGTACAATTGAGAATAGGAGGGATGAGCCAGGCTGGTCCAATCCCTTTTGCCAAAGTCATCAATCTCTCATGTTACTTCCCTCCTTGTGGAGGGAAAACAGGGGTTGACCTTTCCAATATACCTGAAAACTTACTTCCTAGGCCAATGTATGAATTCAAGGAGATGCAAAAGTAGTTCCCCAATCATCCACTATGTACTAGACATTGTTATGTCCTGATGATGCCATGTTGGACAGAGCAGGCAGGCCTTCTGTTCTTGATGTTGTTTTGTATACCTTATGATCTAATTGGAGAAATTAGTCATACATCTGGATATGGGGTAGGGCAATAAATTAAACATACCAATTTTCGTTTAACCTTAATTTTGGAAGGAAGATGCTCCTTATTGCTTATTTTGGTTAATATACAAGGTGATCAAGCTTGGGTTTATAACAGAGGTAGGATTTAGATAGGTGGAGTGAAGAGAGGGGCTTAAGAAGGATAAGAACTTGGACATCCCTGGGTCATTATACCTCGTGGCGCCGCATGGGCTTTTTATTTTTTTAACCCCCAAGGTCTCCAAAGTCACCTGCAGAATTTATTTTTAATAGCTCACATTTGTGCGAGATTATAAACTCAAAACCCAAAGTAAACAAAGAAAGAACCAACTAGACAAAAAAACGAGTGAGATCCATGTTTTACTAATAATGGGAGGGAAAGAGAAAGCCAAATGGCAAAGGGCAGATGGAATGGTCAAAAATTCCTTTCTGTCCATCCCAACCCTATTTATCCTGTCTCTTCTTACTTTCCACAGAGCAGGTTGTCAAACCGTTCCCAATGGATAGGGCTATGCGTGGATTGGTTTGGAGGCAGGGTAGAGGAAATGATTGGCCACAGGCTATGAATTCTCATTTCTCCAGAAAGCATCTGCTCTTCTCACAGCTTTTCTCTGGAGGTCTGCCTGTCCATACTTACAAAGTTCCTGAAGGTTGGGTGAAAAATTAGGCTCTGCTCTTATCCTCAAAAGTTTTTCTAAACTGGTTTGCAAGTTAGATAATGTGCATGTAAGCCAATTTGCAAAATAGTTATTTTAGGGACAGTGTAAAATATAATTTTTTTCCCCAGAGACTTATTTTGCCTTTCAAAATCTGCGATCTAAACATTTGCTAAAACCAATGTGTTTGACCTTATTAAAATGAGGTTTCCAGATAGAAGCTTCATGTTCTGCTGACTTTTGTGGTAAGGCTCCCCACTACTTTACTTTTTTGTGAACTATGTGTATTTGGGTTGATAAATAATATTGAGTGGAGAAAAAGCCTTGATAACATTTGATTAATATGAGCAATTTAAATATATATTAACATGTTGAAGACTAATGTAAATACAGCCTAAAATTTTGTTATATTTCACATTTTATCATCATCTTGGTTGAGTCAATACAAATAAAAGGTAAAAGCAGTAACAACAACAACAATAAAATCTAAGTAGTCCTTTGACTTTGAGGCAATTAAATCTAACATAGTTAATGAATTAAAAGTTAAAAGTTTTTTATTGGTAAAATCTCAAGAGTTGAAAAAAGTTCTTGTCATTTCATATCCCATGCAATTGTTGATCAAGAATTGTAGTGTAATGAAAATGAATGTTTAATTTAAATTAGGCCACGAAATGGATTCTGTCCCGCACGGAGTTTAATATTCATGAAGGTTTTACTAAGAAAAGTTATTGGAATATTAGTAAAAGACCCCGAGCGTGAAAAGTAAAATGAAGAACTGTAAGGAAGTATTAAAAGAATTGAGACTGTTTATCTCAGGTCAAGAAAAAGAATGAAAAGTGATTCAGTAGTCTTCTGCAAGTAATGCTCATATAAGAAGTCATATCCTGGAAGGAGAACAATTTTTCTCCATGTCCAGTGAGAACAAACCAAACTGAAATCCTTCTCAATTCTACCAAGAGGGAGTCAGATTAAACTCACTTTAGAATTTTTGGTTTCTAGTAATTCTCTGTGATGGCTAAGAGACAGGGAGCAGCTACTCGCACTCAAATTTCAAATTCAGGAAGGTGAATGATAGATCACATGCATTCAGCAAATTTCGGTGATTAAGTAAATAGTTTTCAGGATTTGAAATAATTTTTGATCTTTTTAAATTCAACTTAGACCTTTTAGTTGAATTTGCCGTGGCAAAAATTTTTCAGAATAATTTGAGAGACATACAATAATTTTCCTACAAGATTCATTTATGGAAGTCATTCCAAAGCTAAATAGAAAAATACAGTATTTTCTTTCCAGACACTGGTTTTAGAATGCATGGGATAACGAGAGCTTTCTCATTCTTGTCTATATTTTCAAATTGAAATAAGGACTGAGATGGTTTGCTATATAATTCAGGAACAGGTCCGCTCTCTTCCATGTGAAATGTTTAGTAAGTTCTTGTGAATGAGCTTTGCTTAAACTTTGTATTTTGAAACAATGTCAAAGTTACATGAGAATTGCAAAAATAATGCAAAACTAATTCTAGTGAATCTCCTACCCAGATACCCCCATTTACCAACTTTTAACATTTTGTCACATTTTTATAACTATCTATGTTTCTATTTGAATTATTATGATATTTGTCTTAATTCTACCAAATATGTATTTGAACACTCAGATACTGCACACCCAAGGTGCATATTTTGGTGTAACCTTTCTCTTCTTCACCACTTCTCACCCACTCATATTCCTTCCCTGTATGAGACCATAAGATATTAAAGAAAGGCACTACTGGTTCAACATACAGAAAAGACAAATCGGTTACTTGCTTATTTTTAAATTCATGTCTAAAGAAATCTACAAACTGCATGTAAAGTAATGCTTTACAGTATTTCTTTTTTATAAGTTATCTTCTTCAGATTAACATTCAATGTATTCGTTTATTCATCCAACAAAAAGTATTGAACTTTCCATTCTGTGCCAGTCACTATTCTAGGTGGTGGGGACACCTCAGTGAATAAAACAGACTCAATTCTCTGCCTTCATGATATTTATTTTCTAGTAGGATAAGGTAGATAATAAAGAAGACTTTATATAATACGTTAGAAGGCAATGAGTGCTTGGGGGGGGGCTGCATATTGCAATTTTAAATTGATCTGGGGGCAGTCATCATAGACCTTGCCTAGAAGATGACATTTGAGCAAAGATGTGAAGAAGTCTTCAAATTTTGGATTTTAAGTTCAAAATTTGACTTGAGTTATTTAAAATTTTAACCTTTCTACTTGAAGCACATATGGAAAAGATGCGGCAAGTCATTTAATGAAAGAACAAGGGCCCAAAGGAAAGGATGATGTCTTATTTATCTATGTATCCTAGGGTGTTTCAGAGATGCTTAAATGACGCTCTTTAAGTCTCCTTAAATGTATTTTACAATACATGCACATATCTAGCATCTTTACGAAACAGGACTGGAAACATTTACCCATTTATCTTCAGAACCCAGAAAGGTGCGTGGCACATGGTAGGAGCTCAAGGATGTTCATGACTTGACTGTCTAAAATTTCCTATTACCACATATCTATTTTTAAGCACAGAGGACCCATCATTCACGATAGAGGTCTTGTATTGAGTAGAGCTCACATTGATATAAAACTTTAGTTACTTTTCCTGGCACTCTATAAAGTATACACACTTCTCTTCATTATGGCTTCCTTTGCACGCTCAGGTCTGAAAGTACCAAAGTGTTCTGGAAGCAGGCCCTTAAATTGTAACTTAATGTTGTAATCTAATTCCTAGTCTATGGACCACTTTCTCTATAACTGAGGCTACTTAAATATCTTAAGATGATAACAAGGTGATTTCTTTTGGACTATCGAACGAAATGGCATTTGGGGAACTGTTAGCTCCAAGAGGGTATTCCAAATAATAGCTCTTTGTTCAGAGCTCCTCCATTATTTCATAGATAAGTCAATTGGCCTCATCATTTTAAACTCATCGGAGGCCAATGTAGTTAAAAGGAATATAAAGGGTAGTATAGACAATAAACAGAAGCCTTGTAACAATATAATGTGTTGTGGGAAAGAGAATTGGAAGATCTATAAAAGCTGCCAAAAAGAACAAAAAAAAATAATTAAAGGAAAAAAAAGACATATTGAACACAAGCTCAGGGACTATTTCAGGCAACAGTAAATGCTTCTCAAGTATATATTTCAAAGACAGAAAGCAAAGTACAAAACTAGTTCCATGAAGAGAGGGAGAAAAATACCAAATAGAATTGTAGGAGTAGGCTAATAATAATTGGATTTGTTTATGTTAGTTTTTACCTTTCTTTAAAATAATTACATTGTGTTTAATGCAGAGATCAGACAAATTGAAATTCCTACACGAGAAGAGAATAGAGAAAAATCAAAAGAAGATAGAAACTAAGATGATATTTTAGGCAGGTATGGCATAGAGTAGGATAGGTAAACTGATGTACAGAAAACAACTGAAGTTTTCAGTTCACATCCAAGTTTTCCAACTAAATATAGTTATTTTAGATTCTATCACAGTTACATATTATCTTAAGAAGATACTTCCTTCCTTTCGTTTTATCAAAACATATAGGTTACACATGACTCCCTCAAGAACAGAAAATAATACGTTCAGTAAAAAATATTTTGTTGACAGTGTCTTTTCATTATTTGGACAAAGGAGTTTCAACTAGTGAGACTTGACAGAATTATGTAGTGAGTTTTTCCAGCAAGCACATCACTTTTGAGAACTGTCAACACAGGTATGTGAATAATATACGATAATCTTTGGAAATACACCTAACATGATTACTCTTATTTCCTAAAGTCTGTGATCTCTTGATGAATGACATGTAGATGAATAATGTACAAATTAAAATACCAGGTTATTAGAAGAAGTGACATGCAAAGGTCACTGGAATTAGGAGCAGAATTCAGAACTTGGCTGTTGAGTCAAGTTCTGCCAGGGAAACTTTGTCTTCAGTCATATTCAATTAATGAATTGTGAGTTCCTTTGTGCTGAGTGATTCCAAAAGATTTGTAATTTAATGGCTAAGAAGACAAATACTAACTTCTTTTTTTTGCATGGGCAGGCACCGGGGATCGAACCCGGGTCCCTGGCATGGCAGGTGAGAGCTCTGCCTGTTGAGCCACCATGGCCCACCCACAAGTAGCAACTTCTAAAAATAGTCTCAAGCTTGAAATCTCAAATACTGGTTCCAAGGCTATAGTTAAAATAAAACTTAACCTTAAGGATAATTTGATAAGCCAAGTAAAGAGGCAAATTATTTTGGTTAACCCTGTCCATGGAAAACACACAAACACACATACACACACAAAATGCAGTAAAAGACTATGTTTAATCTTTTTCAGAAAGGTAGATCTAAATAGTTTTTTCTATAGAATTTAGAGAATTTATGAAGAGTACAAGATGCCTGCTTCTTAAGTAAATTCCTGTAATTGTCCCTTTTCTCAGCCAAGACTCTTATAGAAGCTGGCCCAAAGATTAATATTGCAAAGTAATTGAACTCAGAATGCCTGTAGTCTAAAGCAGGAGCCAGACGTGGAAATAATTAACCACAATAAAAAGCTTTTAGAGTGTTACACAGTGCTTGCTTTTGTATCAGTATTAATAGAGTGATAAAATTTCAGTTTCCTCATGATCGTAAAGCTGGTGTGGAGAGGGCAGCCTTTGGGACAGCGCTATCAAACAGAACAATTCTGTGGAACACAATTTGATAGATAATCTTGAAGATTTCTTCTAGCTCTAAACCTCAGAGTGGTGATGAGTTGTATGGTACAATTCACAGTGTTTTTGCAAACTCATGACCTTCCCTTAAAGCTATACTTGAGCAAAGCTATGGAATATTATGGGGGAGGAAAGCCAGACACAGCATTTTCAGCTAAATTGATGTATTTGGAGCTTGTCAATAACTCTACAATAGACTTAAAATAGATAATGTATTGATATACTTCAGTTCCTCTCTCAAGCAAAGCAAAACAAAATACTTTCCAGGATGAAAGCTATTCTTTGGAAGAAAAGTGACATGTAACAGGAAAGTGACTCTAAATTTGGACATTATGGTTTCATTAAATATACTGCATATTATTTAATATGCCTGTGATTTGTACATTTGAGATTTTTTTTCAGGTAGCACTGCTTCATATTTCATATTCTGCTAAGATTCATGCAACTTCTTCTTTAGGCACAGACAGCACACATTGTCCTGGAAGATGGAACTAAGATGAAAGGTTATTCCTTTGGCCATCCATCCTCTGTGGCTGGTGAAGTGGTTTTTAATACTGGCCTGGGAGGGTGAGTAATACTTCTATTCCAAGATTATCTGCTTCTTCTCTAGAGAATAACTGGATGATATTACTGCAGCTGAAATCACCCAAACATAATATGACTCCATATTGGCCTACAATTGCACATGCTTTGAGTATAGACTAATGCAGTTTTCCCAGAAAGGGGGCACAGACATGACTTCCTGATGCTACAAATGAAGAAAACATGGCAGTCTAATGGGTCTCTGAAAAAAAGAACATAATTCTTGAAACATGTTGAAATTGCCAACTGGCTTTTGCAAAGGAGGGGTGGTGAGCAGGTTAAGTTAAAAATTGGAGCAAGGGAAGGATGGTGTTCTGGTTTGCTAAGCTGCTCAAAGCAGATACCGTGAAATGCATTGGCTTTTGCAGTGGGAATTTATTAGCTTGCAAGCTTACATTTCTGAGGCCATGAAAATGTCCAAATGAAGGTATCATCAAGACGATCCCTTCTTCCTGAAGATTGGTTGCTGGCGATCCTGGACTCCTCTGTCTCATGGCAAGACACATAGAGGTGTCTGTTGGTCTCTCCCTTCTTCTGGGTTTGGTTGCTTTCAGCTTCTTGCTTCCATGGCTTTCTCTCTCTCTATGTCTGAATTTTATTCTCTTATAAAGGACTCTAGTGGGAGGATTAAGATGCCCCCTGAATGAGGTGGGTCACATCTTAATGTAAGCTGAGATCCTACTCACCAAAAGATCCTACTCACCAAAAGATACTATTTACAATGGGTTCACACCCACAGGAATGGATTAACTTTAAGAACATGCTTTTCTGGGGTGCATACAACTTCAAACCATCATAAATAAGTAGCACTTTCTAGTGCCAGTCCATTAGTAATCCATCAGACTTGTCCATCTGATTTGAAATACCATAAGGAGATAAAACATCATTGCCTACTTGTATAATTTGCACTCTGATAAGAAAGGGGAAATAACAAATAACCTTATTGTCTTAACATAATCAATGGAAGAGAAGTTACGTAGATCTGATGTTTTCAATATTTGTCATTGTGACCTAACTTGGTATTTAAGATCTGTTAATAAATGTAGAACAACTAAGACGAGAGTCGCTACAGAAATTTTGCATCAGGTTTTACCCAGTCAACACATTTCTGTTCATCTGGGAAGCTGGAGGCTGAAGTTCTGTTCTCATTTCTAATGATACCTGATTATGTGATATTGAGAAAGTCGTTTAACCTCTCTGAGTCCTAGTTTCCCCATTTAAAAAGTGAAGGAGCTGGATTGGATAGTACTTTACAGCTGGGGATGTAAAACATTATGAGTCTTTAAAAAACAGCTAAATTAAGTGTTTCAAGGGGTTTCAACTAGTTATTCAATGAAACTCCTTGCCTACAAGTTATTGGATGGGTTCTTTAGGGAATTCAAGTTCGCCTTGTAAAAACATGAAGGCTGGCGTTGAAGATATTGATTGAACAAACCTCTATATATTATTCATGTACAAACTTCTCTAAACTCTTGGCTCTCTGTGTGAAATGAAGAATATTAGATGTTTTAAAAAATAGTTCCACTGGGGAGAACATTAAATTACAGTGTATGAAACCTGTTTGCAAAGTTTTGCTTCACCAGGCAATTATTTAAGCTTTTCGACAGCACTAATTACTAGCTGTGTTAATATACCTGCCAACAAACAACTGTTTAATATAGATCAGAATGATGGAGGGCACTAGAGTTTTCTTCCCTGTGATAGATGACGGGTAATAAATCTTGTCACATCACAAAAGTCAAACAGGACCTGATGGATTAATTTGCCTTCAACACTGCAGTTCTCTAGGACAAGCTGTATTTATTCATTTCCTGGAGAGAGTATTATGAGCATATGTTGAAAAGGACGACCAGTTCTTTTATGAAGATAAAGAAGAAAGAGAACTAAAGTTAAATTAATTAAAGATAGTTTTTGATGTAGAAAAAGGCATTCATTTATTAGATTAGCCCATAGACGCTGTTTTCCACGGAGAAATATTGCTTTCATTCATTGTACAACTCAGCCAGTAAGGGAATTGATAATTAAGGGGGTCATCTTGTTTTTCATCGTCAAGAAGTGCATTTATATTGTGTTTCAGATGGTAAAAAAATGATGTTCCTGACAGGTGAGAGGCATCTGAGAAATTAGCTGGTGGAGACTGTGGATAAATACTACAGCACTTTAGTTACCTTAGGGAGAGCTGAGCTGAGAGACTTAGTATTCTATTGACAAATTTAGTTCTTTTGTAGGAGCTCATCTGGAAAGGGTAGGAGAATTTACGTTGACTACTGCCCGAGCTGAATGTTATTGGTTTCAAGGTTGTCGATTTTGTCTCCCTCAGCACTTAATTCACTTCCAGCAGAAATCCACCAGAAAAGAGTTGGTTTAATTCATTCTGCAGAATTTGAATTGTAAGAGGAGATAAAAACTCACTTGAAATCTATTCCAGTGTATGGAATATATGTAGATAGCTCCTGGTAATTATGGAAATGTTTCATAAATTTATAAACTAAAATTTTTTTCTAAACAATAAAGCCCTTCTGGATTCCTCCCTGGTTCTGTATCATTACTTTTTTTTTTTTTTTTTGTATCATTACTTTAAAATAGCTATTCAGAATCTTTTAATTTTGAAGTTAGAAATGTGTCTGGTCATATTTGCTGGGGTGAATTTTTTTCTAAATTGCTAATAACTCCCAGACCTATATACTGCTTTCTAAAATGAAAATATTTTAAAATTCAACTTTATTGGGGTGTATTTTTATATAATTTAACTCACCTATTTTAAATGTTCAGTGAATTTTGAATGTATGCATATACTCATGCAATTACTGCCACCACAATCAGATATTCCTCAGTATCCTAAAGGATATTTTTTTCTAAAAAACAACTTTCCTATTTTTGACAGACTATTTTGGTGAAAATGTAACTCTTGACAGACCCATCAGTTTGGATTCACTGATGATTGGTAGACCAGGGGAAACTCCTGGTCTGTAATCTGAGTAATAATTTAAAAAGTATGACCCTATGAAAGATGTTTTGAAGGGCTTAAAAAATTTAAAGAAATTGAGAAAATAGAAAATCTATGGGAATAGGGCCAAATACAGTCATATCTTCATATCAGTCATAGCATGAGATAAGTTTCCACGTTCTATCATAAGATTTTCTAGTTTGTTAAAATCTGGAGAAAGACTTGTAGGATTTTAACCAACTACTCTCTTATTTGCAAGGGTCTAATAATTTGGAGCATGCCCATAGATTATAGTTTTGTATTTAAATAAATTTTTGTGATGATTATTTGCCATCTTTCCCCAGGTACCCCGAAGCTCTCACTGACCCCGCCTACAAGGGACAGATTCTCACAATGGCCAACCCTATCATTGGGAATGGTGGAGTCCCTGACACTACTGCACGGGACGAACTTGGGCTTAGCAAGTACTTGGAGTCTGATGGCATTCAGGTAGTAATAGTGATGACAATTTTTTTTTATTAATTAAAGAATAAAAAGAAATTAACACAACATTTAGAAATCATTCCATTCTACATATGCAATCAGTAATTCTTAACATTAGTGATGACAATTTAAATAGCATGTTTCAATTTTGGGATGATATTGTTGATGCAGATTTTTTTAAAAAATTAGAAACATTGTGCATTTACCAAAAAATCATGCCTAAAACCTAGGGAAGCCTGCATTAGTGTGGTACATTTGTTACATTTGGTGATAGCACATTTTTATAACTGCACTGTTAATAATAGTGTGTGATTTTCCTTAGAGTTCACTGTTTGTGTTATACCATCCCATGGTTTTTTTGTTTAAAAAGTCTTTATTCTAGGCACATGTACCCTTTTAACTACATTCAAATATATAACTCAGTGCTGTTAGTTATGCACACCATTGTGCTACCATCAGAATCTAGGATGGGAAAATTTTCTCCCTTGATATTGTAGTTCAAATCATTAAATTCATGTTTTCCACATCATTCCCGGCTCTACAAGGATAGTATTTAATCTGACAATATTTTGAGACGAATTTCTCAATGTACTTGCATTTGTTCCTAATGCCTTCGAAGAAATTTGATTTAATCTGTAGAAATGAAATAACTGTGCTATAGGAATTTGGTGATGGATCACCTTTTGTTCAGTGATGAATCCTGTATCAATTATTTGCCTTTGGATGGAATCTTTATTGAATGAATAAAACATAGTTAAATGAAGGTCTAAAAGTAAACATATTAAGTTTTCCTAGTCAAGATACATTTGAGTACTATCTTAAGAATGTGAGCCAAATAGCAATTTTGGAAATTTACACTCAAATTCACTGCTATTTTTTCACCCATCTTTTTTTGAGTGACTTGGATTGATCATTCAGCTTAGCTCTCTCTCAGTATTTCCCCCAATTTTTCCAAGTTGCTCAGATTTTTAATTAAGTGTAGATTTTAAATTTTGTTATTTATGCATATTAAATAAATATTTTTCCATTATATTACTGACAAATTCCATGAAGGGAAAGTACAGGGTGCCAAGAAAGGGGATCTACCCTACTTAGTTGGGGAACTGACAAGTCATGTAAGCCTGCTCCCTCACATGATAACATAATAATTAAGGGAGCAATTGATCACTTTTTTTTCCCTCAAGTCTCCCAAATTTTAAGCCTCATGTCAGCGGATGAAATAAAGATTTTTGAAAAAACGCAAATAGATTCTTAAAATGTTGCAAGAATGGGCTGTTTTGTGATCATCTCTTTGAAATGATTGCCTATCTTTGTAGGTTGCAGGTTTGCTGGTGCTGAATTATAGTGGTGACTACAACCACTGGCTGGCAACCAAGAGTCTAGGGCAATGGCTACAAGAAGAAAAGGTGAGAGCCACTAAGGACAGGTCGACGGAAAGTTGGAAAGATGAATATAGACTCAAAAAGATGAAGCAGATGAGTCAGATTGTGCAGCTTTTGAGTCAAAGTTGTTAAATTCAGATGATAGGTTTTACTTTATTATTTTCATTTGGATGTCTCTTTTTCAGAGAGATTTACGTTCTCTTATTCCAGGCTGAACTGTCCAGACTTTTCTTACAAATGTTCAGGACCCCATGGTCTCAGTTTGACCACTAGGTGGCACTCTTACACACTTGGTAACATTTCTCATCTGGGAAAGGGGGTAGAGAGCATTTTAGAATCATGAAATTATTTGCTTGAGCGACTTAAACCCTCCCGCACATTACCCAGGATCTATTTATGTACCTTGCTTCATGGGTTCCAGTACCAGCTCTACTGTTAACAAGCGTGTGACTTTGTGCAGGTCATGTAACAGTGTCATACTGTATGGATATAAGCAGATTACACTGAGTCTCTTTGGGCTCGAACATTATGATTCTATGATAAACAATTAGCTAAAATTTTATCTGTTAAAACCTTATACCTTCCTTAGTATTATTTTCTCATCAAATAAAGATTTCTCCTGGTTTGAATGGTAGAAGTACTTGGAGTTAACTGACATACTGTATTTGGGTTTACCTCCGGTGTCGTTGTAGCTGCTATTTGTTGCATTGCTGTTGGGTCAGTAACTGAAAGGATATTATTCAAATAATTTTCTGCTTCTCCAATGAGTATCGATGTACATTGCATCTAAATATTTTCTCTTCCTGCCAAATTAAATAAAAAGTCTTGATCTTGGATTCCTAATTCTTACTCTCTATACATTTTAAAAAGGAGAAAAAGGCATCTTTATCTTCTCCTGAGAAATTACTATTTTCTTCTCAATCACCATCTGAATTTATCCCCAAGAGCCTAATTTCTATGGTGTTAATTTAGGACACTCCTATTTTTTTCTTTTTAATGTTCCCTTTGTGCTATTTAAGGCATCTAATGCTATAGCTGCTCCATGTGAGACCTACTAGCCTTAGTGAGCCCCACCCAGTTTTTTCTTTATTCATAAACCTTTTGTTGTTAGTTTTCTTTGAAAACGTGCGTTGAATCTTCATCCATATTCATAGAGGCATAGAGTGGAAAAGGGTCTAAGATATTAAACAGTTCACCTCCCTCTATTTAAAGGTGAGGATAAACAACTTGCTCAAACATCACTCATGTAATGGGGGCTGAACACAAATTAGAACTTAGTTTTCTGACTCCTAACCCATTGCTCTTTCACTATATTGCATCTGTCTTTACCTAACCTAGTTAAATAAAACATTGGTGCCACCTGATTGACTAGTAGGATGGGCAAGCTTTAGTATTGCTGGATTGCTTGACGAGGTCCTTTGGAAAAATTTGCTGAGTACTTACTATATGCCAAGAACATTTGGTTCAAATCATTGATTTGCATATGATTTACATAGCATAGCTTATGAAGTTCATTTTAAATGTATGTATGTATAATATGTAATATTATATAATATTATATTACGATATTACTTACTTAAAATCCTGGGTTAAAAGTAACCAAATTGTAGCAGAAGATTGATGATCAGAGTTTCTCATTTTTCATTCTCAGAAAGGGTCTGAGTATAAAGAGTACCCTGCCCAATTGAGCAGCAATTTCCCATACTCTGAAACACAGTCATTCTGGGTTAGAGAAAAGAAGGAGTGGGGAAATTATTTACTGCTCAAGAAGATAGATGAGGCTAAGTTTAAAACTTGAAAACAATATGCTGAATTTAATTTCCTCCAATTGCACTGTCACTATAATTTTTTTCTTGTAGGTTCCTGCAATTTATGGAGTGGATACAAGAATGCTGACTAAAATAATTCGGGACAAGGTATGATCATCATTGTTGGCCAAATCTATGTGTCTTCATGTATGTTTTTCCTCCATATCTGAGAGATCCATTAGTAAGTAGAGGAATGGATTGCATCAGTTTCTGCCACAGTGTTCTCTGTCATTTTGCTTTACTATTTCCAACGTAACTTTCCAGACTGAATTTTTGATTAATAGGTTCATTGCTGGATAGACTTGCAATTTATTCACACTGTAGGAGTTTACTGAATACCCACGATGTGTTCACTATTCCAGCCAGCTCAGACCCAGGGAAATAGAATACATGGTCATGGCATATTTAAGTCAGCTCATGTGACAGGACTTACTTTAATGAAACTAGTGGTAGAGGTGATTAAGTGCATAACAACCTTGCATAAATTGAAGCCCTACATGCTGTGAAAGCAAACCAGGAACTGTATAACATTGGTGCCATTATTTGCTTTGTCTCTCTTGGAGGAGTTAGCTGTGAAATTAGTGAGTTATATTTTGTGAGTACGTCAAATGAGCACTGAGTGGGTTCCCTCCATGACAGATTTTTTTGAGGCTGTACCAACGACCAATGACTGAGGTATAAAAAGAGAGTTTACTTTTGCTTTCGTATCCGATTGCTGCAACATCTGAGCCCTCATCAGAAAATATCCCATCAGCTTCTACTTGCTTGCTTGTTTCATTATAATATGACAGTATTTTTTTTTCTCACTTGAAGCCTTCATATCCCAAATGAGAAAGAAACTTTTACCACTCTGATGTTAAATTCCCCAAATGCACCCAAAGTTTTCTCATGGAATTATATCACATGAGAAAAAAGAACAAATGATATGATTTGAAAGTACCTATGTGAACCATTCTTGAAAAAAAATCTGTCATAGATTCCTCGTTAGAACATATACTGATGCAGGGTGTTTGTAAAGAGAAAGAACAGCTTTGAAAATAAAGAGTGGCCACATGCCCATGACCAGAAGAAAGACACTGAATGTTTATGAAAACGTTCTTATTCCGCTTCTGCTTTTATTCTTTTTCCCATGATTTTCCTTAAAATAGAAAGAGTGAGGAAAAAAGAATAGAAGTAGTCAGAATATTTATCTAGTAATTTATCCATCATTATTTATCTTTGCCTAATGATGTGTTGGGAGAAATAAAAAATGATGAGACTTCCTGGATGGACAGGTAATGAAATTGGAAAATTAAATTCAGATTGCGGATTTGGCAGGCTGAATGGAGTGTAGTTACACGTAGCGATATGAGAGAACTCTTTTTTTTTTTTTTTTTTAGAGAGAGGGAGGAAGGGAAGGAAAGAAAGACAGAGAAGGAAGGAAGGAAGGGAAACATCTTTAAACATTTTCGTATTTTTTATTATATTTTGTTTGTTTGTTTTTTTTACATGGGCTGGGGCCGGGAATCGAACCGGGGTCCTCCGGCATGGCAGGCAAGCACTCTTGCCCGCTGAGCCACCGCGGCCCGCCTATGAGAGAACTCTTTACAAGACCACACTGTGTCCTTTCATGTGATATGTCAGTTTAATATGAACCTCTACTTATCAGAGGCAATTAGGTTTTCAATATTTGGCCGAACAGATTAGCACAGACAAAAGAGAAGTATTGCCTATTATATTTGATTATGAGTGATGCTGGTTCACATTAAAAAATATAGTGGCTTTCACTTCTCTTAATCTTATGTTGAAAGAGTAATATCGTATTTCTGTCACCCGCTTTAATGAAAAGAGTATGAGTACTGGGAGCCAAATTTCAAAACTAGGGATCCATAAATACGGTCATAGGGATTCTGTGCCTTGGATTCTAAAAGTAAGCAGAGACTACCATGAAATTTAGCAATTTAGTGTGGAGGTGAAAGGTGTTTTTAGTTCAGTTTCCCAGAATTCGAGGCAGCCCTAAAGTTTTAATAATACACTTACATAACCATCATGTCTGAATGACATTCTGGAACTTTTTACCCTCACTTACTGCATCCCAAGCTACTACTCCCCTGAGGAACAAGTTTAAAAAGGAAATGAAGCCTTCTTTCAATTTCCTTCAATGCAGAAAGGGAAATCAATGAATTGTTTTAACTTTTCCCTCAGTAAAGTCTTCATTACTAAATATAACATGACATTTTCTTAAATAGATCAAAATAGAATTACTAACAAATAAGTAAATCTCAAGACGTAGCTGATTAAAACAAAAACAAAACAAAACAAAACAAAAACATTTAGAGTGTTTAAGCTAACAAGGCTAATTTGTGAAAACTTCACAAAGAGCAAAACATTCTTTAAAGTTCAGGTCTTTCAGAGAACCTGGACAGTTTCATGTAAACAGTGATTATTTTCATTGCCACATTTCACACTACTTGACTTATGTAGTATTTTACATTTTTGTGAATTAATTTTACTGTCATAATATACTGAGTTCCCATTCTTTTCAACCTCTTTAAATTTTTACATATTTTTTCTTCTCAATGGATTGTTGTGTCTACCTCTCTCATGAAATATCTTTAGGTCAAATGTATTAAGACATGGATACCTAAATGCTCCGATTTGCACCAACCTAGAATCTGGAGACCTAACTTCTGATGTCTTTTGACTTTTCTTACCCCATGCAATTGTCTCAGCCCTAAAAAAAATACTGATTATATTTCCCAAAGTGTTTCCCAGAATGTACTGTGCAAATTACTTTGTCTTTCTAGTTTAAGATGAAGTTCTTCTGCTGATGATTATGAGTAGATAGAAAGACATCTAAATTTTTGAGCAGCTGTTTAAGTCCCTGTGAGTTTATTCTGTCAGCACCTTCGTCATTACTCCCTTTGTCTAATTTTTTTCTTTAATTTAATAGGGTACCATGCTAGGGAAGATTGAATTTGAAGGTCAGTCGGTAGATTTTGTGGATCCAAACAAACAGAATCTGATTGCTGAGGTTTCAACCAAGGTGAGAGATTTTCCTTCAATTTTTGCATTTTTTATTTTATTCCCTTTAGATTTTCCTTTCTACGAATAGCAAAATCTTCATTTAGGCAGAGATCACTTTCCAAAAACACCAGAGTCGAAGAAGAAAGGAAAAGGTCTCATTGCAGTTAAAATATGTATTGCAAAATCAATGCATTTTAACTTAGTAACTTTTACTTACAGGTAAATCATCATGCTCTGATCTAGCTTTTTTTCTGGTACCCCAGCTTAAGGCTTTAACAACATCAAGGGGGCATTAAATTGCCAGAGGTGAGCACAGGAATCAGTAGTCAGAGCTAATAGTCTGTCAGAGAGTGAAGAGACTGACACGTTATAGAAATCCAGCACAGTAATCAGAATCTGGGATCATTTTGTGCAGGGAAAAGTATTCCTACACCCACACAGAAGATGTATTGCATTGTAGCTCAGCTCAAGAATTAACATTCATGATGATGACAGTGTCACCCCAAAGTGAAATATGTTTAGTGTATGTGTGTAGGAAGGTGTAGAATACATTTAGAAAATATCCATTGGTTTTGATTGAATATCTAGGAATGTGGCCTGTGTTTTTGGGCTATTGTTCCTGTCCTTGAGGAAGATACAGCCTGGCGGGTCCAGCACACAAGTCAGTCATCAAGTACTGACTCCTGTGATAAATGCAGTCCTTGGAGAGTGTTCAGGTGCCTCAACGGCACACATGGGGCAGCATCAGAATGGGATGGGTTGACCAGGGAAGGTGCTGCAGAGGAGGTATAGGCTTGTTCTGAGACTGAAAGGTCAGGTAGTACTTCAGTAGCGAGAAAGCTAGGGGAACTGTGTTCCAGGCAGGAACAGCAAGTGTTGAGAGACATCAACATGTGAAACCTCATGACATGTTTGAAGAGTTATGAGGGTTTGAGATGGCTGAACCAAAGGGCTCACAAAGATGAATCCAGAGAGATGTACTGGGGCTAGATCTAGAGGGTTTACTATGATTAGCCAGTCAACAACATTGGAAATTATTGGGAACTCATCCCCTGTCACTTTGGAGCAAAATATAACTGGATGAAAGAGAAGTAACTATGAGGTGATTGCCACTAATCAGGACAGAACTCATGAGAGGCTGAAGTGAGGCACTGACAGTGGGAAAAGAGACAATGAGGCAGGTTGGAGAAATGGGAACAGGTGCTAGATGTGACAGGTAAAAGATTGTCCTATTTCCTTAGGTAGAGATTTCAACTAGTTTGTGTATGTGGGAGTCTGAGATGCCAACGGGATATGGCTATGGGTGTTTTGTTTGCTTGTTTTTTACAAAAAGCTTTTAATGCTCTCTGAACTTTGAAGGGTAGATTTTAACTTTTGCTTTTACTACACAAATGTAGATAAAACAGTTTTCTTTTCCTAGGGTCTATATTTGACAACCATAGTGCTTTAAATGTGGAGAATATGGGCCTGTTGTAATTTATTTGAGTCATTGCTAATGGTTGTCTCCAGTATGGGTGTTATTTTCGTTGTAGGAGAGCTGGATGCAAACTTCTGTCATCGGTTGGCAACCACAGACTCTCTCAAAGGAACTCTATACAAGTAGAAAGTGAATGTCATTTCTACAAAGGTGCTGGATGTAATTGGAAAGGAAAGATTAGAAAAATTACTTGTGGATGCAGAATTTGATTTTAAATATATTGATTCACCACAAAATGCTATTCCTACATATAACAGACACCTTCTTGGCTAAGATGGTTTATGGTCATCACGATCAATTCAAAGCAGCAGCTCTCTTCTTGGGGGAAAATAATAATAGTGAATCTTCTTTTGAACATTCAGTTAATTTTCATGAAAAATTCCATTTCATAACTGAGGAAACTGAGGCTTAGCAAAAAAGTCTATTGAAAAGAATTCGTAATTTGCCCAATTTGTCAGAATATCATCTCACATTTTTCCTCTGCCTGGGACACCTCTCTCTTCCTTTCCTTCTTGCCTTCTGGAAGTCAGATTCAAGAGTCAGCTCATTGTTTCTCTATAAACCTTCCCTGACCTACCTCACCTTTATATTCTGTTAGTTTTAAATAGCTTTATCATAACAAGGTTCAAATTGTATTTAACTCCTTGGAAGGATATCTAACTAGTCTGTGGTTAGCCCTTTTAGAGAGGCCATGTGAACTTATGATAGGGCATGTCATATAGTGCATGCTCAATAGATACTGAATAAATGGATAAAGGAATGGACAAAGCCAGTATTAGAGTTGGTAGGAAAAAAGTTTCAGATTGCTTAATCCCCTTCAAATCCTGATTATTTTAGTTGATGTTTCTGATGGTTCTATCTCCATTAATAATTTAAAAAAACATTATTACCAATAAATATTATGAGTTATAGTAATAAAAATAATAATAGAGGAGATGCATTGAGTACTTACTATGTACTACATTTTTTTTTCTTGGAGACTTCCAGGTTGCCATGGTATTTCTTTTTTTTTTTTTTTTAACTTTTTTTAAATTGTGAAATATAACATATATATAAAAAAAGCAATAAATTTCCAAGTACATTTTAACAATAGTTATAGAACAGATTTTAAAGTTTAGTATGGGTTACAGTTCCACACTGTTCGTTTTTTCTTCTAGTTTGTCCAAGACACTGGAGACCAACAGAAATATCAATGTAATGATTCAGCAGTCATACTTATTTGTTAAATCCTACTTCTCTGTTACATTCCTCCTTCTCTTTAAATAACATATATACATAAAAGCAATAAATTTCAGAGTACATGACAACAATTAGTTGTAGAGCAGATTTCGGTTTGGTATGGGTTACAATTCCACAATTTTAGGTTTTTATTTCTAGCTGCTCTAAGGTACTGGAGGCTAAAAGAAATGTGAACATAATGATTTAGCAATCATACTCATTTAATAAACCCCACCTTCTCTGTATAACTCCACCATCACTTTTGTTCTTTCTCCCACTCTTTAGGGGTATTTGGGCTATGCCTATTCTAATTTTTTCCTGTTGAAAGGGGCTGTTGATATTATGGGGTAGGGGGATGGAAATAGTTGATGTTCTGGAAAGACTGGCCCTTCTGCATTTCAGAACTTATCTGGTTCAGGGACCCATCTAGAGGTTACAGGTTTCTGTAAAGTTACCCTAGTGCATGGAACCTTTGTAGAATCTATTATGCCCTAGGTGTTCTTTAGGATTGACAGGATATGTGCTAGATTTTATTCTAAATATTTTATCCTGATTAACTTATTCAATCCTCATAGCCATCCTATGAATTAGATATCCTATGAAATAGATATTAATATCTCCATTTTCTCAAAGAGGTAATTGAAATATGAGGAGATTAAATAAGTTTCTCAGGGTGAACAGCTACTAGGAATTACATTTGGAAAGTTTGGCTCCAGTGTGCTCTTCTTAATCATCATCTCATACAACCTTCCAACATGATAACAGTAATTACTATTAGTAACTGTGGCCCTTATTATTATGTAATGGCATTCAAATAAGTTTAAAGTTGTGGTACTGTGTCTACTTTTTGCATTATCAAAGTGTGGATGCAAGATTTTATAATCAGAAGCAATGTAATGTTTGATGAGGCAGAGGGTGAAGGTACTTGAAACTTGGCTCAGGTGCATTGAGTACTCCACTCCCTTCTGTGATAATGCTGCCTCATTGAGGGGCTTTGGAAAGGAAGCTTCCCCCTTCTCTGATCACTGTTCGTCTATGAAATGATTCATGTTGCAATCTAGCACTAACCAGAACGAGTATGGAGAACATTTCATTAGGAAGGGTTTCACTGGGAGAGCTTTGTTGTGCCAGGGCATCATTTTTTAGAAAAGTGTTATTAAAAGAGTAAAGCAACCTGATTAGTAGCATGTCAGACTCGGGAGAAAGCGCATATGGTTAATGGAAAATGATCATCTCGGTATTTGGCTCCAGTCACATGGAAACACCAGCACGAGGATTTTGGGTTCCTTGGAATCAGTACTAAGTCTTGATGTTTGTGCTGGGAATAAACATGCATTCATATGTGCTAAAGCTCATGAATTGTGTGTTATTAAAGGAAATTTTAAGTTAGAGATGTAATTATTTCTGTCTCTGGAATTTGATCATGTTATACCCAACATCCACTTCTGATTTTTACTTTTAAAGAAAATGTCTATTCTATGTAAGACTATTTTCCCTTTTTTTTTTTTTTTTTTTTTGGTTTCTACCTATTTCTCTTTTCAGGTGATCTAGTTTGAGCACTGTTTTCTCTTCCCCTTTCAGAATTGTAGAATTTTAGAATTCAGAACTTACCTTAGAGATCTAGTCTAGCCTTTTCAAAACGTGAGAAACTTTGTTTTGAGAGATTCAGATTTAAGGAATTCTGTGGTCAAATAAGATTGAAAAAACACTGCATATTATATTCTTCTCTTTGAGAGTCCTGCTGCAAATTTTTATATTCAAGCGTCTGTGAGATCTTATGATGTGCTTGAGTGAAGACCAGCATAAAGGAATATATGTGTATTTTTATCTATATCAAATCAAAGGAGAGAGTGTAATGGTGAAAGCTGGCTCTGTCTCTTAATGACAGTGCAATTGGGTAATTTCAGTATAGCTGTGATAGTCTGTGTATTTCTATAAGGAGGTTATATATATTGTGTAATTTTTGATAGGTTATATCTGTTGGAAAAAGTGATAACTGAATTCATTGACTTGTAACTGCAATTTTATATAGCCACAACTAGATGGTGACATTGCTTTGTTTTACAGCAGAAGCCTAAAGCTAAGAATAAATCTCTGTATGGAGTTTTCAAGTTAGTTAATGAGTGAGATTACTGTAGCATTCATGGATCAAATCAGCAATAGTTCTCCCCAAATCATGGGAGGACTAGCGTATTTTTTTTCACCAGACTAGACAGCAGGAGAAAAACACAACCAATCCTTTTTACCAATTTTTTCCTCAAATACAGTCAAAGAGTTGGGTTTTACATTTTATAGACTTATAGAGAGGTACACATTTCAGTTAAAATAAAACACTCTTTTGGATATCCAGACTGCAGCTTTCATCCAAAACTATAAAATCAGCCTAAATTCAGTACGTGCTAGCTTACTCTCAAAATAGGAACAAGTGTTGTGCCCAGCTCTCTAGGTTTTCTCTCTCTTCGTATTTCTATTATTTCTTCTGGGGAACTGCTTCTTGGGTAAAAGCCTGTGAAAATGGATCTGCCTCCAAACAGTGCTTAAAGATATAGGTAATGATTATGTGCTCTGAGATCCTCTTAGGAAATCTACTATTGAAATGCAAATGATTGCATGGGAACCTAAAAGGACCAGTGATCTATAATAGTTTAGTAATTCCCAGGGCTCCTACACAGATTTTATCCATTAGGACCCACTGACTAAACCTAATGCTCAGTAATTCAGCTCTACCCCATTTGATCTTTATCGTAAGTTGAGGATCAAGTGGTATTTAAAGCGCGGTGTATCTATGACCACATCTGTCTAGTGCTGTATCAGGCAATAATGAGTGAAAATTCCAATGCTACAGGTTGTTAATGAGACAAAACATGGGGAAGATGGTGGCTCACTATGGAGACAACCAATTTTGTAAGGATCATTGTTATTACTGTAATCAACTGTACATAAAGAACAGCAAATTACTTTTTTTCCTGAAAAAAAATACAGTCTGTGGTACTTGCTATGCCTTTCTCACAAATTAACTGCCAGTCGCTCCCTAGTAGTTAGCAATCAATCTGTTGCCAATCTAAGTGCAAAGCACCCTCAGATGTGTTTATGATCCTGATGTGGCGCTCACAGCTGCAACTTCCCTCTCACGCTCTGGATTTTGCAATGGCAGGATGTCAAGGTATATGGCAAAGGAAACCCCACAAGAGTGGTGGCCGTGGACTGTGGAATAAAGAACAATGTCATCCGCCTACTAGTAAAGGTAAGTGATTTGTTCCATATCAAAGGTAAGCGTCCATGATATTGACCGTTAGTGTTAAGCCGATCTCCTCTATCTGTTTCACAGAAAACTTGTGCATCTCTCAGACCGTCAGGGGACCTTTTCTCTCCCTGTTGTCTTTGATTAAAAAAATACATTTGTCTCTGTTCAAATTAGCGACGTGGAGTATTATATTTTAAAAAACAAAGCAGAAAAACTCAATGGCCACTAAAAATAGGAAGAAGGTGATGCCTGTTTTTTCCACTTGTCACTGATGTTCTGAGATCTGCCAGTCACTTTCTTTCAGGACTAGAGATGACCAAGAAGCTAGAGCCCATCTATTAATTCTTCCATTGGGCTACATTTATTATGTACCATATGTTTGCAGGGATCATACCCTGACATGGCATCATTTATACAACTGCTTTATGTTAACTCTATTAGACCCAGTAAAATTAAACCTTAAAAATCCTTAGGAGAGTTTGACCATCATAACGATGTTTTTTAAAGCTTGTTTTGTTGGGATTTCTCTTTTTCTCCCTCTCTCCAATCTTTCTCTCTCTTTGCTTCTATCTTTGTCTTTCTCAGTCATGCATACATACAGATACATTCAGATTTGCGTAACATCAAAGAGGAGGAATTCTGCAATTCTTCTCCTTGTTAGAGAATATCAGCACTATCCAAATTTGTGTCCATTTTATTAACATGAGTTTGCATGGACCCTTCTGTAGCAGATGCTGTGGGTAGCCTAGCTGCACCTCCCCCGCTCTCCCCAGTTTTACCATTTTAGTGCATGTTGCCTATTTTCAGACTGCAAATATCTGCATCTCTTTGCTTGTGGGCCTTCTTTGGTTGGCTGTAGCCTTGCTAGACACAGGAAATGACACAGAATTAATGATCCCTGGTAGCAGCCCTGAGCCAATGCCTAGTGAGAGTCATGACATGCATAGCCCAGCTTCTTTGTTCTGTGGTGGGCTGTCTTAAAGTCAGCGTTCTGCATTTGCATTTATGGTTTTCCAGTGGGCTTAGCTCCTGTAGTTTATGAAGATAATTGCTTGATAATGCATGCTTTATGAATATTCTCCCTTTATCCTATGGGTATTTCCTAGAAATGCCTTCCAAATAAACTTTTCTCTCCCAAATTCTTGTCTCAGGTATGTTTCTAGAAAAACCTTGAATGACAGCTTCCTAACCACTTTTATCTAGAAGAGTTCATATTTTCCTATCAGAATATCAACATTATAGATAATGCAAGAACACTAGGAAAGAAGATTGATTGATATTTAGAGAAGTAGGATTGGCTAGAACAAAAGACAAAGCTGAGAAAGGTGAGTGGTGGACCAACTTTAATTTTGCAAGAAGATGGATTTCTCTTCCTTTGGCAACTCTCACTCCCGTAGCCAGTGAAGCTAACCCATATTCCTGTGAGTGCAATTAGGAGGTCTTAGGTCCATCACTCTCCTGAAGTGAAGAAGACTCTATCTCTTTTTCAGGATAGAAACTCTAATGGAGTTTCTTCCCCATCTTCTATTAACCATTGTTTTTATTTATAGCATACAAAATACAGTGAGACACTAAAGAACTTTTTGGTCACCATTATTCGTGTGACGTACTATTTTTCCTTCCCTTTAGGAAGAGGTTAGTCAATAGAAGTTCCAGCAAAAGAAGGTGTCATTAAATTGTTCGTTGTTGCGTTTCTTTTCCAGCGAGGAGCAGAAGTGCATCTAGTTCCCTGGAATCATGATTTCACCAAGATGGAGTACGATGGGCTTTTAATCGCCGGAGGACCTGGAAATCCAGCTCTTGCACAACCACTAATTCAGAATGTCAAGCAGGTGCAGTGAGCCTGGAATGGTCTGTGTCTGTGGGGGAGGGGGGGAGGCTGCTCTGTCCTGCTGAAAGGGCTGTAATACATTTCGTGTGTCCAGGGATATTTTAGCACTCATCTTCATGACCTCGGAGGCCATGTCGCCCCAGATATTCAGTAGAGACTCAATAGTGGACCCAAAAAGGAGAGAATACCAAAGAAAAATAACCCCTTTTCAGGCAAAGTAGCTTTGAGGTTATGCCTTTGAGGTGAAAGGGCTAAATTCTAATCTTGAAAAGTATCATCCTTACAACTATAAAAAGACAACTGATGTCCCCAACTATCACCCTGGATGGAACCTAGAAGATCTCCCAGTTTTTAAGAAAATGTTAAATTATTATTGGTTTAGCCGAATGTTCAGTATATTTTATTGAATTTTAATGCTATGAGTTGGTCAGTCATGTTTTTATGCAGTTACTATTCTCTCACCATGTTGATTAAGAAAATGAGTGCTTTATTGTTATTCCTTCAGGGGCCACAGGTCTTGGAACTATTCCACTAAAATGGTTTAATGACATTTTCCCCTGATTTAGGTCTTGGAGAGTGATCGCCAGGAGCCACTGTTTGGAATCAGCACAGGAAATGTAGTAACAGGACTGGCCGCTGGTGCCAAATCCTACAAAATGCCCATGGCCAACAGGTAAGGCAGTTACGCCTTCTGTATACAGGTCAAACTAGATCTGAAATATTATTGGGAAGTAAACACATGGACTTAGACAAGTCACATGCTGTTTTCTTCAGAATCAGTAGCTTACTGTGCTATGTTACATGGTTCATAGTTGTATGACTGCCTGATACCATTTTTATTGCATTTTTGAAAGGCAACCTTCTTTAATGATAACTTTACTATAAAAAGTTTGTTATTTTCCTCCGCTTGGTATAAACTGAGGTCATCAATACTCAATCGAGTGATATTATAAGGGAAATTGTTCTGATTTTAAGCTTGATTTCAGAGCATCGATAACATTTTAAGAACCTAGAGTGACTTAAGATCCAAGGAATCTTTAGATCCTTTCAGTTTCACTTCTTTGCCTTCAGTGATGTTAATTTATTCAACATTGAGCTTTCCCCCGCAGCTTACCCTCTACATAAAGCATAATTCAGAATTATTCATCTCTTTATTATCTCCCAAGAGCTATCCTCTGGCTTTGAAAGGACTGTGGCTCCCTTAAAATAAATTGCTTATTTGTTTCTTTGAAGTTACTAAATAACCCTTTAAGCTTTTTGTTATGAATGCAATTCCCCCTTTTCTAAAACCAGTAGTACAAGCTTAATAGACCCTATATTTAACACAAAACAAAGCTTCCTGAATTGAGTTTTTGTTACTAAAATTATTGGGATTAACAATCTGTGACTTTTCTTACCGAGTGATTTTTCACTAAGCAGTTGAAACTCTCGAAGTTTAATAGTCTTGTTCACTACTTATATTTGTCTCTTCCCTTTTCCTTTTTCCCCTTATTTCTTTCTCTCCTTTTCTCTCCAGGGGGCAGAATCAGCCTGTTTTGAATATCACAAACAGACAGGCTTTCATCACGGCTCAAAATCATGGTTACGCTCTGGAGAACACTCTTCCTGCTGGCTGGAAACCACTTTTTGTGAATGTCAATGATCAAACAAATGAGGTAACACTCTCCATAAACCTGTTCAGCTGGATATGAGAAATGCAGGCCTTTTTAATACTCTACTCTACACACATCCTTCCCTAGTTTATGTGGGAATTGTGTGTGTATGTGTGGCATGGGGACTTTTTTGCAGGTCATTTTCATAGCCCTCTGCTCTTTTTTTCTTTTTTTTATTCCACATGGGCAGGCTCCGGGAATCAAACCCAGGTCTCCAGCATGGCAAGCGAGAACTCTGCCACTGTGCCACCGTGGCCTGCCCCTGCCCTCTGCTCTTAAAAGTCATTTCTCTCATTACTCAACTCATGAGAAGATGCTATTTGGGTCATTACTCAATGGACCCAAAGGCTGTCTCACGCATTCAGTGTAACTGGATGGCAAGTCCAGGCCTGTGTGAGCACTCAGTGGTAGTCCCAGTGTAGACGGGTCTCAGGAACTCACACAGGGCTGGGGTAACCTTTCAGAAGACTCTGGGTCATGGAGGTCAGGAGCCAGAGCTAAGGATTTAGAGTTTAATCTGAAGAGAGCCCAGAGAGGCCCAAGGCTGGAGAAGAAATCAGATGTTTTTTCTTAAAGGTACAACATTCTGCTGGACCTTCTTTGCTGTATTTTCTTTTCTTATGTCAGTCCTTATGATCTCCAGTCATATTATTTGACTATATTCCAGAATGTTCTTAAGCTTCTAACTCAGTTTTTTATCTAAACCTTATTACCCACTGATAATGCATAGCCACACTTGAGCTTCATTGTTACAGAAGGAGTTTCTTCCTGTTTCTGATTCCTCCAGGGGATTATGCATGAGAGCAAACCCTTCTTTGCTGTGCAGTTTCACCCAGAGGTCAGCCCAGGGCCAACAGACACTGAGGTATGTCGGAAAGATGAGGCCCATTCTATGCGTTTTTGTTGTTGTTATCAGAGATAGATTTATGTGAAAACTAGAGAAATCAAAATAATTATGCCAGATGATCTTGATATAGAACATTCTCAAGAAGAATGGTTAGTAACATATATTATGCATTAAAACTTTCCTGTGAATATCATAGAGGAAATTCTCTATCTTGTTAAAAATTTAAAGTGAGAAAGCCCTTAAGAAACCTGATGTGTTGCTATTTTTTTTTTTTTTTTTTTTTTTTAAAGGAAAGACAGAGAGAAGGAAGGAAGGATAGAAGGAAGGAAGGAAGGAAGAAAGGGAAACATTTTTAAACATTTTCTTGTTTTATTGTATTCTGTTTCTCCGTTTTTGTTACATGGGCTGGGGCCGGGAATCGAACCGAGGTCCTCCGGCATAGCAGGCAAGCACTTTGCCCGCTGAGCCACCACGGCCCGCCGTGTTGCTATTTTTATTTAAGTCCATTATCATTCTATTATATTTAGTTCTGAAATTTACAATTGTTGTACTATGCAAATGAATTCCTTCTTGCTTGCTCTCCTTCTCAAAACGGAAATGAAATTTTAATCCCCCATCTGTGACTTCACAAAAATCCCTATGGCAACTGGTTGTGTAGCCACCGTGGAGAATAAACAGCAGCAAGAGAAAGAAGGGGACAGGAGCTTGAGGGAGGAGAGAGGACAAGCGTGCACATACATATGATTCAGATGGCTTAAGAAAGGAACCATACGGAATGCTTAGGGGAGATTTTTTTCAATTCAGTATTTTTGCTTTTTTCTGCGTGAGCTGTTGGTTCAATGTTCGAGCACATTTTTCCAAACGAGAGTTCCCAGTGAGACCCAGAAAAGTTTGGGATGCCCTGATGACTCTCTGTCTCTCACACCCTAGGGTCTTTTGTGGTTTTGCTGACAGTTCTTCCTTGTCAATAGATGCTTATTTTTTCAGAAGAAACATCTAGAAAACCAAGGAGGATAAGAATTTCCCTATGAAAATTCTGTGTTCTCATCTCTGAATTGCTTTTTCAGACATTTGTATTTCATTCATGTTTTAATATTGTTGGGAAATATTGCTTCTTAATAGACAATGTTATTGTAGTATTACCTATTTCCAGTGAAGCTCATACAATTTAGTTACATATATTATCCAATGCATGCTAAGTACTTTTTTAATTTAAAATTTAGCCATATTAGTACTTCAGATTAGGAACATTGCAATTAAGATCTGTAATAACATCCACTGTCACTTAATCCTTTTTTTGTCCTGCCAGATAGTTGCAAAATGAGCAACCCTTCTTGAAATTGATCATGTCTGGTAAAAAAAAAAAAAAAAAACAAGTAAATTCATCAGTAAAACTTAATAATAAGCTTTAGAGATTTTTTTTTAGAGATGATATAACTGTCAAAAATCCCTTTCTTTTGAACTGTAGAATACATGAATGATATATCTTCAATTTTTTATATAACTAGATTTTGATTTAGAAGAAGAAAATGATAGATAATTAGGAGTTGATAACTTCTTGCCATGCTCAGAAGGTGCTATCTGAAATGTTTCTTGTCTCTTGAAAAACTTTCTTTTTGTAGAACTTGAGGTAAACAGAAGTGTTTATCTGCTCTAATTCCTATATTGGCAGGTAATTAATTTTGCCAGGTTTGGCAAAAACAGTCAAATCTTCTATGGGAATACTTACCAAAAAAATTGTTTATCTGAAGTTCATACTTACTGAGTATCCTGTATTTTATGTGGCAAACTTATAGACTTTGAATCTTCTAACTAGTTGTTTATTTTTTCTCTAGTACCTTTTTGATTCCTTCTTCTCACTGATGAAGAAGGGAAAAGGTGCCACTATTACGTCAGTTCTACCAAAGCCAGCACTAGTTGCATCTCGAGTTGAGGTTAGTATATGTGGACTTGTTTTGGATTGATGTATTTTGGATTTTCTCTATCACATGTTGATTTATTTTGAGTGGATATTGTCAACATCTGTGGAATATGAATGTCCATTTTGTAATCATCCTTCACTTTAGCATCCGATAGTTGGGTTTGCTCTTGAGGATGCTCATTGGAACATTCGTATTTTAATTTAAAATCATATCTTTCATTTGTTCTAGAACAGTTTCAATAAAATAATTCAATAAACAATAGAATCTAATTTAGTTTACAATTTGATACATTTCCTCTAACCCAATAAGTTAGAGCCCCATGTATGCTTGAAATATAATTCAAACTACAGAATCTGAGATGATAGAATTCTTTTCTGTTTCAACTAGAAGAATTATTATTCAGCATCATGAACTGAATTTATTATTTTACTTCTCAAGAGCAAATGGATAAGGCTTAATGTCACATAAGACTGGAATCCTCATATGTTAATGTGATAAGGTTCTACCCATCACCTTCATAGTTAAATCATGCACACACACATGCCCCTGTTATATAAAATTTTAGAAGGATGTGTGTGTATATTCAAATATACATATCTATTCATGAACTTGTATATATTTACATGGAAATTTTAGATATCTATATATGTTTGAAATGTAGATCTCTTGCAAGATTTCTTTGTTTGAAAAACTTTGTAAGCTTCAGAAATTTACACTGAAATGAGAGATGTTTAAATTCTTAGCTTTTTCTCCTAAATATATTATATATATTTTAAGTATTATATTTTAAATCACCTCATAAACTCAGACAATTAAGTTTGTTTTCTCCACTCTCGTAAATGTCTTATTTGCACCACCTTAAAAATAAAAAGCAATGCATTTTTCTTATCGCTTGTTAGGTTTCCAAAGTCCTTATCCTAGGATCTGGAGGGCTGTCCATTGGTCAGGCAGGGGAATTTGATTACTCTGGATCTCAAGCTGTAAAAGCCATGAAGGTGAGAGAATATGGTTTTGCTGTAATTAATATGCTCCCTTTATGAGTCTAGTCTAATTAGTATTTTATAATTTATATTTCTGACACTGCCTCTTTTCAAATTTATCACAATTATTTTTCTTAACTATTGTTTCTACATGTTACATTAAAAGAAGTTTGATCACAGACAAGATTTTTAACTTCCTTAAGTGTGCATACCTGCAAATTAAGAAGGTTAGCCCGGTCTCCAAAATTATCTGTTATAGCCAATTTATATTGAAGACATATAAAGCCACATATATAGATGATGTTTATTCCTTTTGAGGCAGTGGACTTTTAAAATATATTGATCTTTTGTGTGAAAGAGGAAATAGGAAACATCCTTGTTGTTCTAAAGTAGTTCAAACACTTGACAGATCTGTTTAGGCATCTCAGGTTGAATGAAATGAGAGGCTCCAGTATGGGAAGCAAGGGCAGCAATGCGTTTTATTCAAGCCTTGGAAGTTATTACTTGCCACTAAAGAACGATGTGCCCTCACTGGCGACTTTGACACCCGGGTGATTTTGTTGGATTTCCAAGTGGAAAAGAGAATTTGAACCCAAGTTGGGAAAAATGCCCTGTTTCTTTGAACTCTCTTGAGGCCTCCCCAACCCTTACCATATTAAAATAAATCTTAAAAAAAAAAAAATTCCACCGTATTTTTCAATAGCAGTGTTAACTTGGTCACTCTTTGGTATCCTTATTTTCCTGGATTGTCCCCCATGTTGATACCTAATCAGGCTGTCAGGAGACAAAGTGAGCTCTCTGCAACCTTGCTTTGGGCTGCACAGCCTGAAGCCCTTGACCAGACTGTCTAAGAAAAAGCAGGGACAGTTTGGTGGGAGACCAGGACAGAAAACTGAGAAAAGAGTTTTCTTTTTATGTTTTTCTTCAGCATCCAATAGTCAAATTGTTATTAGAAAAAATGACATAGAATCTAATGAAACCTTCAAAGACTTTTGTGGATGTGATGTTTTGGATTCAATTATTTAAATTCCAATCCATAGTTTAAATGCATTTGTTTATCTGCATGCACCTTGTCAGTATGTTAGTACTAACAACACTCTTATTCCAAATAATTCCTTAAAACCTTGAGAGGTGACTTGTGTTGAGGAAGGGACTGAGGACTCGAGTCCTAAGACTTGAATGACAGTCCTAATTTTGCCACTTGTCAGCCATATAACATTTGGCAAGGGGTGTGACAATTGACACTTAATTTTTTCATCTGAAAGGTGAAAACCTTTCTTATAGTCTTGGTATACAAGCCAAATAAATTAATATAAAATCACATTACACTGTTTGAATTTGAAGTAGTATTAAAAGATATTTATTTTTTCATTCATTTCCTCCCTTAAGGGTATGCAAGGCATTCAGGGATGATTTCTATACTTTTATCTGAATAATTTGTTGACTTTCAGAAGAGTTTAGAATTGACATGCTAATCTGTGAAATAATAAGAACCATCTGGCCATGTTTCATGTTTTATAATAATTATTTTGCCAAGAGTCACCCTCATCCTGGTTTTTGAACTATTATCCTTAGTATCTTACATAAAGAATTATTTTGAAGTTCTCTCCAGATGTTGGGAATGAGATAGGGCTATGAACTTTTGTGTGTATGTGTATATGATTTTTTTTTTTTTTTGCCATATGGTCATTTTATTTTTAGATAATGTGTATAAAGATTTGTATACTGCTCTTTCTTAAAGCACTTCAGCAGGCAGGAAAATCTAGATAAATAGAAACCAGGAATAGATTTTCAGTGCTTCCAGCAATAAGGAAACACCTTATCCTGCATTTTAATTATACATTCTATCTTGTTCTCTGACAAACAACAGAAAGGAAAATAGCTTGTATGTTACCGCTAGTTTCATTTTCTGCCTTACCCATTTTTAAATTTTGGAATATTTATTTCTGTTAAAGCAGATCAAGCTATAAAAGTTAAGTAGTATTTGCACTCCTCTAGAGTAAAATTCTATAGTGGCAAGGAATTTATGTTGAGTCTTATGAAACAGCCCATTCTTTTGGATAATTTTACTTTCATATAATTTCTTCCTTGTTTTGAGCAAATGGTTGTGTTCCTTTAACTTCCATTCACTAGTCCTACTGCTGATCTATCTCTGCAGTCCATAGAATAATCTAATTGTTTTCTTATCTAATAACCCTACATTTGAATGTGATTATTCTCTCCTTCAGACCATATTCTGAGCCATGAGCCTTTTGTTTCTTTCAGGAAGAAAATGTCAAAACTGTCCTGATGAACCCAAACATTGCTTCGGTCCAGACCAATGAGGTGGGCTTAAAACAAGCAGACACTGTCTACTTCCTTCCTATTACCCCTCAATTTGTCACAGAGGTCATCAAGGCAGAACGGCCAGATGGGTTAATTCTAGGCATGGGTGGCCAGACAGCTCTGAACTGTGGTGAGTTTTTTGAAGTTTAATTGTAGAGTTTTGATCCACGTACCTATGTATGATATTTTTTTGTTTAAACCCATTTAGCAAATGTGCTCTGCATGTTCATAAACCTTTCTTCTAATATGTGAAGAAGCAGTTAGCCAACCACCAGCTAAAAATGGCATGGAGCAGTACTGGTTTGTTTTACAGACCAGCAGGAGGATAGAACAAGTGTTTAGCTTTAATGCCCCAGGTTGGCCAACTAGGGTCTCAGGTCTCCCTCCTCTATTTCAGGCTATTGCTCTTCTCTGCTCCACTAAAGCTCTGAGAACTCTTTATGAATACAAATATGAGCTTTAGCATTTATTAAATGCTCTTTCTTCCATGTATATTTTTATAACACAGATTAGTTTCTCTGCCATTTCTTCGTGCATCTGCTGAGTATGCTACTCTATTTTCTTTATCATGCTTCGAACATTTGGAACTAGATTATGGAGGAAAATCTCGTTAGCTAGTTGTGATAAGTCATTGGTGATAATAATTTATACACCAAATATAAAAGATTTAGTCAAAGTTGTATGACAGGTCAGTGAAACACAAACAATTTTGATGATTATTAACCCAGACAGCTACCTGTATCTCTGGGTTATTTAAATAATAGAATCTCAGTGTAGAAATGGACCTTTGAAGATAAGGGAATATTATTGGAATCTTAAGGAAAAGAATAGTCCTAAAATTTTGATTAAGAAGGATAATAAAAATGACTGCAGAAGATAGAAATACAAGTAAAAATATCATGGTGGTGTATTTTTATTTAATTTTTTTCCCCTAAGTGCAAGGGATTTGTAGACTTTGCCACCTTCTTGGATTTATGAATTTATTTATTTTGGCATGGGCAGGCACCGGGAAACGAACCCGGGTCTCCAACATGGCAGGTGAGAACTCTGCCACTGAGCCACCGTGGCCCACCCTGAATTTAATTTTGCAGTTAAAAAAAGCATTGTATTCAAGTATATGCTAAGGAAGACACAAAAGTTTGAGACTTTAAAAATGATGGTATTTGGTTCTTTTGTAGGAGTGGAACTGTTCAGGAGAGGGGTCCTCAAGGAGTATGGTGTGAAAGTACTGGGCACCTCAGTGGAATCCATCATGGCTACGGAAGACAGACAGCTGTTCTCAGACAAACTTAATGAGATTAATGAAAAGATTGCTCCAAGCTTTGCAGTGGAATCGGTATGGAATCTGTGTTCTGGAAAACAAGGCTATTGTTTGTCTTAGGTTTGTGGGGAGAATGATCTGTCATGCCTAATAATAATTTGTAAAATTCTTATACTTGCATGCATTTTCTTTCATAAATGTATAAATACCTGGGAAACATTTTTCTCTCAATTGCAGCATTCATGGGTGAAATTTTAGTGATTAAGTTATTAAGATTTTATTTTATGAAAAGAGAAACGTAGGCCCTGAGATGAAGTGGTTATGAATGGTTGAAATGCCACTAAATCTCAAATCTCTTGGATTGAAAATAAAAACCATACCTATTTGCAATGCCAAGTAATTTTTATCTTCTTTCTGGTTTCAGTCACATATTGTGCCTATGCGAATGCTCAGCAAATGGCAAATGATTGGTTTTTAATTTGTCTTCGAATGGAATAAACATTTTAGGGTAGAATTATCTAGAAAGAGAAGCCATTGAATCCAGCGAGCAGGACTCATGACTGAGAAACCTGTGGCTTAGATATTTAAAGTGAACAAAATGTTATACTTTTCAATTACTCATTTTCTGTAGGATCCCCAAGCCTATCGATCTGCTATCATAGTTAACAGGAGAAAGTCAATTTGCTGTCCACCTATTTTCACCCCTGACTTCAGACATTTAGGAGTGGAGGTGCTGGAGGCAGTTTTTTTTTTTTTTTTTTTTTTTTTTGCATAGGCAGGCACTGGGAATCGAACCCAGGTCTCTGGCATGGCAGATGAGAACTCTGCCACTGAGCCAATGTGGCCCACCCTGGAGGCAGTTTTTAAAGGCAATTTCCCCATTGTAGAATTAAGCAAATCCTCAGAGATGAGGTGAGTACTGCTGGGACAACTAAAATGGGCTTTGTACTTTTCAGAAAAGAATGCTACCAAGTGCATTACATGCTACAAAACTGTCAGTCAGGAGTAATCCCGGGATAGCTCTGCTGAGCACTTCGGGAAGCTCCTGCCATACATTTATTCTTTCATTGCCAGATTTAATTATGTCCTTGCTTCCTCACGATGAGAAATAGGCATATGGGAAAGGTGTAATTACATTCCCATTGGTAGTGTAATAATATTCCATGACGGAAAAATATAGCCACCATATGTTGTATTCTGTAAGTTAAAAAAAAAAAAAAACCACAACCCAAGCTTCTGGGACTACTCTCTGACTGAACTTGAAAAGAGAAAAACCTCTTTCTATATGCTGTTCCTAGTAGCTTTTTATAATAAGACCAAGTTAGCTTCAAGCCGTAGAAAACTTTGTTTCATTTAAGAGATGATGACTTTTTAAACGGAAATTAAAATTTCAATATGCATCCCATTCTCAAATTAATTGCGATTATTTCTGATTTGGCCATGGTTTTCTTTTTGGATGACAAGATAAAACTTATCACAAAAGATGGAAAAAAAGTCTTTCCTGCATATTAAAACACACACACATACACACACACATAACTCCCCTAGAGTTTTAATTAAAATGTATAAAACTTTTTTTTTTTCAAGAAGGAGACAAGGAAATAACAGAACTTTTCCATGCTCACTCTCCCCGATTAAACTGATTTACCCCAATTTCCAGACCCTTGGTGGGGTCTTTTTCTGCTGGAGTGGTCAGCTTTTAACACCTTGATTCTTTGTTCTTGTTGGCAGATTGAGGATGCGCTGAAGGCAGCAGACAAAATTGGCTACCCGGTGATGATCCGTTCTGCCTATGCGCTGGGCGGGTTAGGCTCGGGCATCTGCCCTAATAAGGAGACCTTGCTGGACCTCAGCACAAAGGTATGTTTCACAGACAAACTTCTTACCAACCAAGATTGGCTAATACTTGATATACTCTCACCATGTGAGAAAGTTAAGCAGAAGAGAAAGTGTCACCTTTGTTCTATTTGTTAAATCGCTCTCATAGCTGATCCAAGAGGTGATGCTATTAAGAGGAAAATGTGCTGCAATTACTTATGCCTGGATGCAGGCGTTAACCCAGACCATCCTGGGTATGGTGATGGCCACTCTCCCTAAAAGTCCATCTTCATTGTTCTGTCTAACGACTTCAATTTATGCATTTAATCCAGTAACATCTTCATCTGCCCCCAACTCTGTTTCAAGACACTTATGATGTTAAAATATTTTTAGTGGTTAAAAAAGATAAAATGAGATGTAATGTTCCATTTTTCCATCATGTTTTGAAATAATGTGACCTGGTCAATATTTAGCAAGTGTAACAAAACACATTGAGTAGTTTAGTTTCACGCCAAACTCAGGTTATAGTATATATATATATATATATATATACTATAGTAGAAACCTCTCGGTATCATAAATGAGTAAACTCTGCCAACTGCCATACACACATATAAACAAAAGTGAGATTTGAGTATTTAGCATAAATTTTCTATCAAAATGACTTTAACGTGTTACTAAATACTTCTTAAGTATTAAGAGAGAAACATCTTGTGAAAATGAATATATGCTCCAAACAATAATAACATAGAAGCTATGCTCCGAAAGGGCTAGAGTTTTTCCCCACTCTGGTTCCCACAGCCTAAAGCAGTGCCTGGTGGTCATCTGGGCTCAATAACTGATTGAATGAATGAATGACCATGTAGGCCACCAGGAAGTCCCGGTTCTTGCAGGCATGGAAGTGAATCCGACGGAATTATTGTGAGGATTATTTTGGCGAGTGCTTATGAAATAGCTCAAGCACAGCTAATAGCTTTCTCATTACTTTTTGGAGTGAAACAAAATGAGGCCTTTGAATTAGAGACAGGATTTCAGAAGAGACAAATACAATGAAACATATTTAAATAACTATAATAGGCTTATCTGTCAGCTAGTCGGATTTACTTTTTTGAAAGTTGCAAAAGAAGAAAAAAGAAAACATTGAATATATTTCTTGTTTCTTTCCTGGACTTCAAAACATCAAGTGTGTTTAAAATAAAAACCATGTTCATAAAGATATAAAAATGTATTTCCTCTAGCATATTAGATGTTCTAAATGTTTTAAATATTAGCAACCTCATTATTGCAGCCAGCAATGCCAATGTATACTTACTTTCTATCCAAAATATATTTTCACTGAAAAATCTACTCAGAATACTAAATTTTTAATCTGAAAGGGTGCACTTTATAATGAAGACAATTTCAGAATGTGACAACTTTCAATTATTTATATTCCACTAAAAATAAAAAGAAAACAAAAAGCCAAGGAAACATGTAAAGATGATCTCAATTGTCCTTCTACCCAAATATCTATTCTACTCCTTTAGAATACAAAGAGCTCTCCAGAATTCGTACCCTCTGCTTCTCATATTTTTCTTTTAGCAGGCAATCCTAATGACAAATTAATCACTATTAAATTCTGAACACTGCCTAAAGAGTTTCCTAGTCACTTTGAAAACCTCATAATGGGCAGCTGTGGGGACAAATATGTTGCATTTTCAGCTGCACCTGCTGTAGCCTCCTGGTCTGAAGTGATGACGGAAGCTAAAAAAAAGTGTGTTGAGACACATCATGGAAGAACTTATACTGAGTCAGTATTCTCTTACACTGCCTGCTATTCATTTGGAAAAATCAAACTGCTTTGCCCAGTAGCTTTCCCTTCCATTTACTGTCACCTCAAACCTAATGTATTAGAAGACAGAGACATATATGTCTTGAATTTTCAGCCACTAAATGTCCCAAGGTCAGAGACTTCCTGCATCATATTTTGGTTTCAGTGTTCTACCCATCATGGGTACTCAGTAAATATAGAATGATAATTATACTAATTCATAGCTGCCTAATCAAGCATATGTGATATATGACTCAGAGTATTTAAGCACTTAGGCAGTGATTAACCATAATAATAGTTGCATATGATTCTTATAATTCCCAAGTTTCCTATGCCATCTTGGCTAACTGTTTACAACTATCATCATCTCCTTTCTTCTCCTCATCAAGACCAACTAACTTTTATTGTGTGTGTTACTGTACAAAATACCCTCCGCTATTTTAGAGACAGCCAGAGTCTTTAGACTTATTTTTCTACATTTATCCACACTTATCACATTTTCTGGTTTTACAGAAGCCTCGCTGCTGAAATAATTTCATTTCCCTCTGCCTGATTGCTCAATTATTTTCTCTTTTTCCTAAATTAGTTTGATTTAATGTCATATCAGCACTTTGAATGGCAAGTCTCAATAATGTAAATCAAGCATATTCATGCAGGCTGCTATTCCTAGCGCCCTACTGATTTCCTGACACATTGTGCCTTCTGGAGTGTAGAGGATGATTGAGATTGAGCTTGAGACTTCTGTGACCAGGATACAAGTTGGGGCATTTTGCCAAATATCCACGCTTCAATCAGTGCTCTTCCTTACTCTTTGGATATTGTTTGTCCCCCATTTCCAGGCCTTTGCAATGACCAACCAAATTCTGGTGGAGAAGTCAGTGACAGGTTGGAAGGAAATAGAGTATGAAGTGGTTCGAGATGCCAATGACAATTGTGTCACTGTCTGTAATATGGAAAATGTTGATGCCATGGGCGTTCATACAGGTAGGCAATACCTTCTCGCTATAAAATACTCAAGATGAATGGCAACACCTTCCACTCTCGGCTCTGGTGGCCATAGTAGTCTTTATGAAGTTCTTTTCTTCAGATTCCTACTTTTAGCTGACAGATGAGTGATGTCATTTTACTCAGATACAGTATTTATGGTATTGAAAGTACTGTCATAAATATTTAATTTAATTTCACAAAAATCCCATGAAGTAGTACAAGTATTATTCTCCTGATTTTATTTGCAGGAAGTGGTCAAACATAAGTGATACAGTGGAGGCAAAACCTGTAAGGCTTGGGATTGAGAAGTAAAAAGTCAGATCAAGGAAGGCCTTTAGCAAACTGAGGTGTTAGTTATCGAGTGAGTGAGAAAGTAGCTCACACGATAGAAATAGGTCTCTCAGGAGGGGAATTCATTAGAGGAAGGGGCAAAGATGATAATTTAGGTTTCAGAAATGTTAAATTTGAAGTATGGATGGAACTCTAAAGGAGACAGTTGAAAACATTGGACTGGAATCCAGGAAATGAGAGACAAATAAATAAATTAGTACAAACTATTGGCAGTCCCTGATGCAAAGAAAATAATTGAGTAATTGAAAATAGAGGCATTGACAAAGTATTTGAAGCCACAGGTAGAGAAAGAAGAGAATAGGTTCAAGGGCTCAACTTTGGGTAACATTTAGTTTTACAGGGCAGGAAAAAGATGAAGCATTCGTGTTGAATAATAAGAAGGGACTGATAGAGAGGAAGAAAACTAGAGTAATAAAGAGCCAAATATGTAAATACAAGAAAATATTTTATAAAGCACCTTTGATTTTGGCTGCATCAAATGCTGTGAGAGGTCAACAATGAGTTTAACCCAGAGTTTTTGGATGTCCAAGAGGGCAGTTCAAGGCAAAGTTGGTTGTGTGAATCAGATATGAAGGAATTATATGGTAAGGAGGGATGAACCAGGAGTGGCAAATTTTCAAGAAGTGTGGTCATGCAAAGGATGTGAGAGAAGGTTTGTATGAATGTTTAGCAGTGTTAAGGGAAGGGCTTCTTGTATCAATAGAGTTTTGAGTATGTTTCATAGGCAGGAAGGACAAAATTTGAAGGTGTAAGAGCTCTGATTGGAAAGGGGTGAGGAAATGGGAAGGAACGAGGTCCAGAGAAGAGGTGGATGAGCCAGTCAAGGCTAAGAGATGATATTCTGTGGTAGGAAGAACTCAAAAGAGAGAGGTAACTTGAGATGACGAAAAGGGAAGTTGAAGAAGTTTATGTCAATCCAGTAAGTAGATGACCGAAGCCTTCATTGCCACACGAACCTAGGAAGGGCAGAGGGATTTCTGTAGGTAATGTGTTATTATAATAAATGCAAAAGAAGAATCCAGGCAAATAATACGTGATGTGCCTTATATAGGTTGCCCTGAGATGATCCTTTTCCCCAATGAAACCCCCAGAGTGTTCTGTGTCTGCCTCATGTCATGTGAATAGATTTTTAAGTCATCGAAGCCTGTTATTGAGCGTTAGTACCAAGTAACAAGTGCTGCTCGGCTGTCCAGGTGATTCGGTCGTCGTGGCCCCTGCTCAGACGCTCTCCAATGAGGAGTTCCAGATGTTGCGGCGTTCTTCAATCAATGTCGTCCGCCACTTGGGCATTGTGGGGGAATGCAACATTCAGTTTGCCCTTCACCCTACCTCAATGGAGTACTGCATTATTGAAGTGAATGCCAGGCTGTCACGAAGCTCTGCCCTGGCCTCAAAGGCCACGGGGTAAGACCAGGGTCATTTGTTATGGGTTTGCGGATAGAAATGGAAAATTGACAGCTAGTGGAAGTCTGTGCTGTATTTACCAACTGTATTCCCCATTTCTATATGCTGGCTCCAAAAATCATTTGTGAGGCCCTGAGGATGTGGTTATAAATGAGCTTGTTGCCAGATTAAGGCAAATGGTATTGCTGGATGACTTTGTTTGCTGGCTAATCGTAAACTCGTCAAAACGTGGGTAGTCAAAATAGGTTGTAAAAAATTTACTTCTTAATTGCACCTTGCAGATGTGGTTAAAAAGTGCAAATTAATCTTTAATTTTAGTTCTCAAATGGCTTTTTCAGTTGTGTAGCCCTGTAGCGAACTATAGACAAATAATAGTTCAGTCAACTCAAGCACTCAATATACTTGATTCTTATTTTAATAACTCCGCAAGACTAAACAACATAATATATTTCCACAGTAAATGTTGCAGCCAAATAAATAAATCAGCTATCCCTTTTAAGAAATGCCAGCAAGCATAGAGAAAAAAATGAATAACTTTTGTTTCTATTACTATATTTAGCACCTGACACTTAAATTATGTGGCACTTAAATTAACAAAATGTTAACCTTCATAGATATTTTATGTAGCTGCAAACTGCTGCATGGAGTTGTGTAAGGGGTACCTCCCTAAGCAGGAAACTGGAGCCCTGAATTCTCGTTCTGGTTCTTTCACTGTCTCTGTGACTTTGGACAAATCACTTCTTGCTTCTATCAGTTTTCTCGCCTGTACCATGGAGGGAGTTGAACTCAGAGGACTCAGATGCAATTCTACAGTTCTGTAAATTATTTCTCAACTACCAGTAGGAGCAATGACATCTTCTGAGGAGAATAGTCAAATTCTCAGAATGCAAGTTTTGTGAGGAACTCAAAGTTAGATAATTTGAACCCAGGGTAAAGATCCAAACTTTCAATGTCCGTGTTTTCTGACCATTGCGTGCACCATTAATACCAGCTAACTCCTCTGTCTTCCTAGGCAAAGCCATGCAAATATTTTTTCAAAATAGTATTTGTAGATTCTCATCTTAGTGGAGGTTAAACACAGGTGAACACTTTCTTTATCCAAGTGGCTATTGATTTGGTGTTGAAGAGGCAGCAGGCTGGGAGTTGCAACAATGTACATCAGGTGTGGAGAGTAGATGCTTCTGTGACCTATGCCTCCATACTTTATCATGACTCATATAGTATAAGGGGTATTAAATGTTTTTACAATACAGAAAATCAGGTGTGTCATAGACCCTGAAGTTGGAATAAAACCAAAATTTCTATGAAAGGCCAATTTGTGTGAGGCTGTTTTCAATACTTCTTGCTCAAAAAAATAAAAATAAAAATAAAAATAAATTTGCATCCTCCTTTACAGGTATCCACTAGCATTCATTGCTGCAAAGATTGCACTAGGCATCCCACTGCCAGAAATCAAGAACGTTGTATCGGGGAAGACATCTGCTTGCTTTGAACCTAGCCTGGATTACATGGTTACTAAGATTCCTCGCTGGGATCTTGACCGCTTTCATGGAACCTCTAGCAAAATTGGTAGCTCTATGAAAAGTGTAGGAGAGGTGAGTCTCCAATTTATTCCTCTTTTTAGTCCTTGTTCTCAGTTTATTTTGTCAAACTCTTAATGCTATTAAGAGTTTTAAGTTTACCTGGACAACAGATGCTTGCTTAGAGGGTTACTATTCATTTCATTCTCTCCTGGAGTTTACAGCATGTGTACTACATGACCATTTTACTGGATTCTCAGAGCTTCTGTTCAAAAGGAGAGGCTGTGTATGTGGGTATATTATACCGATATATGGAGATACATATTCATATAAATATAACTGAATTATAATGAGTTTTTAAAACAATAATCAAAAAAGTAAGACAATGTAGAAGACAAACAACATAGCATACTGAAAAGACTACTGAATTCAGGTTAAGAATTCAATTTTAGTCCCTTCAGACAAGCTGTGGTTTTAACTTCTTTGGTCCTTACTCTCCAAATCTATAAAAGAGAATTGCTAGTCTAGAAGATTTCTCAAGGTCCTTCTACTTTAAAAGTATAAATTGAAAAGAGCACAATGGAATATTAATCCCCCTTTCATTGCATTGAGAAATTCTAAGCATTTATCATCTTTAGGAGATTTTTCACAGTTTCATTTCCTATTACTTGAAATTAAAGTTAGCTTTTGACCAATCCAACTTCAAAGATTCAGTGTTCCTCTAATGGGAGGAAAAATAAGTTTAGCTTCTTGCCTCTGAGATTCACTCCCCTTTCTTCCCATGTCAAGGGGCTTCTCTCTTTTTGCACTGAGGTGCTTTAGCATGATGGAGAGAGCATTGGATTTGGATGGACTTGGGTTTAATACATGACTTTGCCACTTACTATCTGGGAACTCTTAGGAAAGACACTGAGCCTCAGATTCCCCAAGATAAAATGGAGATAATAGTATCAATTGTGAGGTGTTCTTGTAAGTTTAGGGTGGATACATATAAATAGTTTAGTAGTATCTTTAAGCATATTCATGTTATACCCCAATAAGTGAAATTAATTATTATTATTGTTATTATATTACTATTGATAAATGTGATTTACGAATAGAGATTTTAAATATGATCAGTATTAATGTATCCCAGTCTCTCTTCTCTCTCTCGACCATCTATACATCTATCATCAATCTGTCTGTCTGTCTATCTATCTGTCTACCTATTTATCATCCATCTATTCGTCTATCATCTATCTTACTCTCGGTCTCAGCTGTCTCTATAATGACCATTATAGGAGCTCTCAGTGTATGTCTAGGTATCGAAGTTGGTTAGAGCACAGAGCAAAAAGTATTCATGGTTCAGCCTCCCTTCTGGCCTTCATTTGACCCATGGCACAAATAATAGCCTAAACCCAGACCAGCCATTTCAGGAATGCATGCCACTAATCACAGGAAATACAACTTAAATCCATCACCAGAAAGAAAAAGAAAAGGCATTTATTTACTGATCGTCAATCATATTCGTACAAGAAGGCCAGAATTATTACTATATTGGTTCCCCTGGTAGCTACCTATTAATGAAAGATTTTAGAGTAATGACAGTTAAGGAACATCTTGACCTTTTAAATTATAATGTCTTACTAGATTAAAATACCAAGTAGAATTTTTTTCCTTTGTGGTTATTTAAATCTAAATTTTTCTTTCATGGTTTTTAGGGCATTATAGAATTAAAACTCAATTATTACTAAAAAGCTGTGTTGGTAGTTTTTCAGCCACATAAGCAACTGTTGCTTTGTTTGGTTGCATTTCATGGGAAGTGTCCCTTTTTATAATTTAAACAGAAATTTTGTAGGCCAAAGAATATGATAAAATTTTGTAATGGTTTCATTTAGGGCTTATTATCTGAGGGCTTTTTTTTTTTTTGGTCAATGACCATTCAACACCTTATATGCCGTTTAACTCAAGTTAGCAAACATTTTCTGATTTTTGTAAAACAATGAATAAAATACATTTAATTGTGATGGATTATCTGCAGATGGTAAATTCAGAATATATAAACAGAATGAAATATAATAGAAATTTAACTATGGTAAAACTTAAAACACAGTATTTAGATACAGATACTATGTGAATATGCTATAATAGACCCAGGGAAGGTCATGATAGTAATTCCACTGAAAATGGTGAAAACCATCTGTGAATTTAAATAACATAAAGTATTGAAAAGCAAACATTTTAAGCAAACACTTGCAGTTTTATATTCCTTTATATGTTTACTTCTCTTTGATTGAATTGACCCCTTGCTAGTATGTACAGTGTGCTTAAAAATAATAAAAATTTATGGTGATTTACTTATAGACTCAGTTACTTTAGGACCAACTTTTACATACGTACCATGTACAAATTGTATTATATATTTAATAAATGTTTTCTTAATTGTATGGCACCATGAAATATCTTTCCTCTAGAAGTCTTCTCCCTGCCTAGGCTAGAAAAATCTGTGAAACGTTACCTGACTTTTTAAGATACCACCATGCTTTAAATATTGCACATCTGATTTGCATTTTGTTTATTCCTGCTCTTATGAATCTTTCCTTATTTCTAATTAAATTTGGATCAGTGTAAAAAGGTTATCTGTTTAGAGTTAGTGATCTTTGAATAGGCATCATGTCACACGATTAACACGAAGATTTCCTAAACTGACATTAATGGGAATTCAGATCTGTCTATTTGAGGAATCGTGGAAGTTTGAGACCAAGACTATAGAGCAATCTATTATTTCACAAAAGTATTCAAACCCAGACAGAAAGTCAGTGTTTATGCAATGAAAAGAACTGACCAGACTGCAAGGTCAATCCAAGTTTTAGTTCTGACTTAGACGTTGTCTAAACGAAATCATCACAAGTTTTTCTAATTGATTGATGCACAGTCAGCTGTAAAATTTCTGAGAGGACACATCAAATTTGTCATGAGGAATTTAGTCTCCACCTCCATTCAAAATCTGAATCTGTTAGTATTTGTTATGATTCTCATGGTTCTATTAATATTAATGCTTCGCTATAAATATATGTCTGGTTTCTCTTCATTTGCTTTCTATTCTGAAGGACATCTGCATAAATGCAAGATCTTATTAAAAGAGATTCTATTTGCTCTGGCCACATCTTCCTTAATTTAATGCTATGATCCAGAGCAAGTACAGGTGATTTCCTCATCCATCTCAGAAAAGACAGCTGAATTCCTTAAGTGGTAAAAGAATGGCCTAATGTTAATTACCCTCATTACACTAAAACCATGGATGGAGGGAGAGTAGGGGAAGAAAACAACACTATATTTGAATATAGAAGTCTCCAAATATATATATGTATTCTTAAGTCTTTTCTAAAAATATCGACTCCTTGTTCTTTTAAAATTTTGTAAAATTAAAAAGCCCTTTCTTAAAATAAGAGGTTTTAAATGTGTGTTATAGGTCATGGCTATAGGTCGCAACTTTGAGGAGAGTTTCCAGAAGGCTTTACGGATGTGTCATCCATCAGTAGATGGTTTCACCCCCCGTCTGCCAATGAACAAAGACTGGCCATCCAACCTCGATCTCAGAAAAGAATTGGCCGAACCATCCAGCACCCGCATCTATGCCATCGCCAAGGTAATGTACGACAAGGGGCCCAGAGCTACCAGGTTTTCTAGAATATAGTCAGCCTGGACTTGAGTAAAATTGAATCAGAAAGTAATCTTTAATTCAAGGCTTTTTTGAAATTTGCTCATTCTCTTCAATGGAATTGAACTGCAGACATCTGTGCACTCCATCAGATATTTCTAGACTTAATGAAAAATCATCTTTTTTAAATTTGACTTTTAGCCTGGCCTTAAAGACACATCACAGTTGTAAAGAATGATCACATAGGTAAAATTCCCCTCCCCTTTTAGTAAATGTAGTGTTAATACTGCTAAGCAGACTTGCTGACATAGGCTTGATTTCCTATTGCTCTCATGACTTGCTCCTTGAAATATTAAACATGTTTTAAAAAGAGAGATCCATAAAGTAGTATCGTTTATTATGTGCTACCTAAGATCCTAGAACAATCTTTATTTGCTTCTTTCTCTTGTTTGAAACCACAAAAGACTATAAAGAGCTCTATGATTGCTGGCCTTTTCATGTAATTATTTTACTGGTCTTTTAGAACAAAAAAGCCCTAAATTTCTCACTTCCACCCACTCGTTCCTTTTTATGCAAATTAAATGCCATATTAATCTCTTTTCATGTTTACTGTGCTTAGAGTTTTGAAGTTTCAGCTCATCTGATTTTATAAGAGGCAACTTGGGCAGCTGGGATCTGTCTGGTCAGAAATCCCTGAATGGCTTTTGACATTTCAGAAGGCACAGGCATTAATCCTCCGACAGCGTCACACCTCACTGGGGCTACAAAGCCCTGCTGACCATTTTTTGTGTGTGTGCTCGTGGGATGAGTTGATGAAAATGGGAGTTTTATCTTTAAAGAGAGGTGCCGTCTTTGTAATTTACCTTTGTAGCAGCAGAAAAATGCCATTCGTGATTTTGAACTCCCTGTAACTTTCATGTCTCTGTGTTGGAGGGTCCTGGAGCCGGGAAAGGAGGAGAAGAGATGTTGCCTTCATTACCTCTAATGTAGACGCTCCTCACCTTTCAGGTTTCTCAATGTAAATCACTTAAGTCCCATTGGAATTCTGGGAGATACTAGTAGTATCTTTTGATGGACATTTCTAAATGTTGAATTTCAAAGTAATAGAGAATTAACATATTTCAGTAGGTGTGTGTGGCAGGAATGACAAGTTATTCTAGAAAGTCATTTTACCTTCTTTGTTTATTACTCCTATTTTTAGGCTTTTATTTAAAGAGCAATATGCATCATTCATTCATATATATATATAATATAATTATGTATCATTTGTATTATATAAATATAAATACATGTATTATATATAATTGTATATTACATGTAAGTATATATATCAATATATATACATGCTTATATATAAATACACACACACACACAGACACAACTGTGTATTTCTTTTTCTAGGCAATGAGCAGTAAATGGATTTTTTTCCCCTAAAGTCTGGCAATCATGTTTTTGCCATACTGAGGAGCATGAGAAAGGGAAGCATTTCCAAGTTCCCAGCTAGGCTGTAAAACTCAGGCGAATCTCTCATTCTTTTCTAACAGACTTATAAAGGATGGGAATTCAGGGGACACATGTGGAGGCTCTTCCCTGACAGAGTACCATATGTACAAGGGGGAAGAGCAGCGTCTGAGATATAAATTATTGTCTGCCAGGGTACCAGGAGAAGGAGCTGATTTCTATCAGAGGTCATCATTACTGTTCATTTCCACAGCAACCAGGACTGTGGTGATTTTGACAAAGAATATAAGGACTGTGGAGGGCTGAGGGGGTAAAAGAATGAAGGGCCTGTGTAAATCTTCACTCGCTTTAGTGACTCAGAAAAGTGCAACTTGCTCTGAGGTCTGATTCTGTCGGCAGCATTTCAGAGGGACTGGATCTTCACCTCTTTTGATTTGGGGGTGAACGAAGGACATTAGTTTTGATTTGGGGAACATTAAAGTAACTTCAGGCTTGTTTGGGTCATTAGGAACTTCACGACAGTGATGTGACATGGCCAAGTTGCCATGTTTGAAGAAGCCCTAAGGTTCTGGCAAGCTCTTGCTTTCTATTAGAAGCTGTGGATTAGACACTAGTTCCCTTTCCTCCCATTGAAATGACTGTGGGATTCTAGGCCATGCCCAGTCGCGGGGTGATTACTGTGTGTGACTGTGTGAAAACATCATTTGGTCTGTCAAAAATATCACTAGCTCAAGGTTCTTTCTATCCACCTCACAGGTTTGATGACCGACATCCAATTGGGCCTTTAATCGCTCGGAAAATAGAACAGAATATTAAGTTCTTGGGAATCTGACTATAATTATGGGGAGAATTAAATAAAAGAAACATGAATAGACTTATGAAATGAACATAGCTTTGACGTTTCTGTTAGATATAATTTTATTCTGATGGACAGAATTACGCTGTATCGTTTCTCTGATATTCATAATAAGAACATCATGAAAAGACATACACATGCAGGCACGATATCCAGGGTTCTAAATTTAAAAATGAAATGAGAATCCTGAAAAGCGAGCTTGAAGAAAATTAAATGCTCTAGGTTGAAATATAACAACAGTTTCTAGATACAAAAATTTCTAAATTCGATTTACAGGTATATATTCCAAAAAACGCTGCTTTGGAATATTTTCTGATTTTTATTTTTCACTGGGTATAAATGTATATTTAAAAATGATAAGGAATATAAATACAGACTTTCCGTTTAGAATGTTTATCTCTTCTTTCAGTTGCCTTTCTACTCAGCTTAATGACCCATAGGTATAATTTTACCTTTGAGAAATTGTTAAAGCAAGCTTGAGGAAAGGGCTGAGCTACCTATCAGAACAGAAAGTATTACTACACTGTTTTGGAATATATTAGGATTTTGTAAGAGGCCCTATCTTAGCACAAAAGTCGTAAAAACTAATTCCAAATTATTTACTGTTTTGAAGTTCTCTTTGAGGAAATATTTTGGAGTAATAACACCATGCCAAATTTGACCTATAAATTCCCATTGTCTATTGTTTGTGTGAATATGGAAGGAGTCCAGAAAAATATGCTATTTGCTTAAAGATAATCTTATCCAAAATATAAACTAAATGATCATTATACTATTTGTTCTAAATTTTCATACCAAGTTGGCTTAGCTGTAGTTTTAAGAGATTCTCTTTAATTTCACAGAGATGTACCAAATTCGGGATACAATTGGTATTATGGCTAAATGTAAACCAGGGAGACAGAGCCTGTTAGGGGTATTTTTCAGAGCACACGCCACTCTGAGTAACTCACTGCACTGCCTGTGGATGCCATTTATGGATATAGGTCACAGTATCTTCCCTTTAATAGAAGAAACTCCAATCATGTCAATTTCATATTTAATATCTCAGTCTCTAGCCTCAAGCTATTTGGACAATATGGAGTTGGATGGCTGCTATATGTTTTCAGCCAAATAGGACATTTATAAAATGTTTGTCAAAGAAAGTATCTCATCTCCTTTTGGCAGGCCTTGGAAAACAATATGTCCCTTGATGAAATTGAGAAGCTCACATTCATTGATAAGTGGTTTTTGTATAAAATGCGTGATATTTTAACCATGGAACAGACACTGAAAAGGCTCAACAGGTAAGACAATATTGCTCTGATTTCTGTATCCTCTTTTTGCATTTTTTAGTAGCCTTCCTCTCACGCATAAGCATTTGGTCAAAATTCTGCCTCATTAAGGTAAATAGTGCTGAGGTTGGAGAACAGGAGGCTAACCAAAAGATAAGTGGCAGTTTTTAGATATTACTTCTATGAATAAAGTTGATTCATATTTTTACCATCTTCTACCACTCACCAATCATCAGTCGTGATGATTTTTATTAGAACTGTCTTTTGAATTTATGAAGATGTGTACGTTTATACATACATACATTATTTGATTACCAAAATTTTACGAACTGATATTCAGATGAGTGCTATTCCTGTTTTATGTAAATTTTCTTTTAAGTTCTGATGCCTGTTTTTCTTTTTTTCATATCAATTTACACATTACCATATAATGAGGAGGAAATACCTTCTTCTGGCATTCTACGGATATGTTTAACATTGGCACTTCCAGTTCAGCATACAAATAAGCCACCTTCAAGTTTCTGTTAATAGACTCTACCTCTAATTCATTTACCTTTTTGTCTCCTTCATGGACAATTATTTTAAAATTTCATTTTGTGTTCAGAATATTCCAATGGTATCTGTCCTTTAAAATCTACTTTATGAATTTCCATGGGGAGACCGTCTGTTGGGACATCTCAGGTTTGTGAAATCACAGATAGGCTTTGCACAGATGTCTTTGATAGTAGGAGCAATTATTATTAATTTGAGGAGCCTTCTTTGAGCTTCTTCCCTCAAAGAGGGCTTGGAAACACATTGCCATTGAAAAATGTTTCTCCTACAAGCCTAGGGATATGTTTAGGAAGGGAAATAATTTTGTTTGCATGAATTGTTGTCAGATGATTTGAGGAAGTGTAAGGAAATTGCTTAAAATGTTGTTAGAACAGTGAAAAAGATCCTAAAGCCTGAATTTCTTAATTACTTGGTAAGATATAATTGGGAGGCTGTATTTGCCTAGTCAAGATATGCACAAATGGGAACATAAAAACACCTGATTTTCTTTTTGAGCAGAATTATGTTCTTTCAAATTACTTAATAATTACTCAGGTCAAAAGCTTGGCCTTAAACAGTGGGTACCCCTCCCTGCCAAGTTTGAACTAAGGGTGGTTGTCTGTGAGTCATTCTTTCTAGTGTTGACATAAAATGAACGGTAGAGAGCAGTAATTTTGGGATTGAGCCTATACATTCGTCTTAGAATTTTGCTGACCTGAGGTTTCCTTTCTTGGTTTATGATGCCAGCAGAACTTTGGTGTTGAATTATAATCTGTTTCATTGTTTTGGGTTTCAGGCAACTGTTTTGAAATGTCTCTGAAAGCGCTCCAATTAAACCACATGAGGGTGCTAGAAACTTACAGTATGTCAAATGTAGCAGTGGAAGAGACCTGGGGTGAAAAATAGCAGATGTTATTATGATTTAAATTTCCACTTGATATATATTTTGGGCTTCAGATAAATTCAATGTTTTAATTTAATAGCTGTTTTTTTTTTTTTAAAGAACTGGAGGCAGGTTGAGATTCTAACTGAGCAGAAATGAGTGTATATTGATAGTAAAAAAGGTCCTTAGAGGATTGGAACAACTCATTGTTATAGATCACTTATAGGATCTTTCTGACTTCCACCTTCTGTTGCATTTATTTGCTGATAGTTTGACATTTTACATCTCCATTTTATGGTATAAGCATATTGGTAAATAGAGATATTTTCTGTTATTTATAGTCATCTCCATTAAAATAACCCTTTACATAAAGCGTTTAATATTTTAAAGATTCTAAAAAAATTATACCTCTAATTATATTTTTTCCATATAAATTTGCTTTGGTCCAGGGATGTTAAAGTACCTATTATAGAACAAAACTAAAGTAAACGCAGAATGAAACTTTTACTGGAAAATCCATCTTGTTAGTAAACCTGAACCCTGAACTCATTGTTCTGTCTGAGTGATATTTTACTGTTTTATTCATTTCTTTTTTGGAGCATCATCAACAGAAACATAGCAACCCAATAATGATTGCATACAGAGGTGTCAAGTAAATAGAATAAAGGCTAGAGAAAGAATAGGCTACTGAAACTCTCTATCTCAGTCATTCTCCGGTATATAAGATTTTAAAGTCAAAACAATATCACAGCTGATGGGGTGCAAATGTGCAGAACTTGGGTTTCCTTCTTTCTTTTTATTCCCTCTCTATTAGCCTGAGCCATGAAGTCTTCTGCTTTTTCTCAACATGGTCATGAAGGTGTCTAGATGGACTGCTACAAAAGTAATAGGTGCTTCCTATTCACAGCTGGTATTATATAGCTGAATTGTGCATTGTCAGTTTGGGGAAAGGTTAAGGTCAGTTGTTCTTTTCAAGTACATTTGTTTGTGTTTCACTTTGTTTCAAGATCTCAGCAGCTCCAATGTTGGAAATATTGGCTTTAGATGCATGCCCAGGAGGTAGCTATTTCTTTGCTGTGATTTTTGAGAGGATACCCAAACTCCCCAGCCTCAACATATATACCTCTGGTAGCAAAATGCCCCAGTCCCCTTGTGCTTTTCACATAGGTCCTTGAGGGAAATAGGGACAAGAAGAGAAACTTAAGGGGAGAATAGGTATGGAATGTTAGGTATGGTTCAAGTTTCACCTGGATCCTTCTTTGTACGTTGATAGGAGCAGAGGCTATGGGGCTAGATAGGTTTGCTTGATAGTCTTACCTACCATGGAATTATGGGCATGTTACCTGCCTCACTCTCCAGCCTCATAGTTTACCTGGTAGTGTCTAATTTATGGTTTTGTAAATTTATAATTTATAAATGATACAAGTATAAAACACGTGGTGTGTGCTCAAGAAGATTTGCTCTTCCCCCTGAAAATTGACATGCCACTTATTATAATAAAGGATGTTTCTTAATTGTAGATAAAAAACATATAGACTCATTTTCAGAGCCACATTTGGCATGTGCTTATAAATTTTGCAGTTTCTCATTTCTTAATTTTCTTCATGATGCATTGTCACTTATTTTAATACTAGGCTTACTTTTTTTTATGAAAAGAAGCAATTCTAGTTAGTGATAGAAATGATGTTCTTATCAAAAGATCAATAGCACACTGTTTTTCTAATGAACAAAAATTTTCACTTCTACAGTTGTTAATCATGCTAAGTTATTCTAAAATCTAACAAATCTATTCACTAGTAGAAGATCACTCAAACTGATGACCAGTCCATGAGTTATATTTATATGTATGAAATGAAATCCAGGATTTGACTCCCAAATGGAATATACCCACATATTTAGTATATGTGAATATCCACAAGTTGAGATGGGGCAAAACGAATGCAGCAGTCATTATGATAACGGTTGAGTTTTTCAGGTTTGTGAGAAAGTGAAAATTTTATTAAAAATCTCTTTCCTTGAAGAGTAGACATAAACATGTATCATGATCAGGATGATAAGAAATCCCAGCTTTCTGGAGAGTGAAGAGACAAACAGACCAATGTTAGAATAACTGACTCAGCATCCTGGGGCTGGCTGCTTTCTCCCATCACAGCTCAGTCTGCAGTCTCCGCTACATGAGCCTAGCAATGGCTGTTCTCACAATACTTCTGGAGCAATATCTAGGCTAACCAATGTAGTGATAACCATTATTCAGACAGCTTCAGCAAAAAATCTTTCTTCCTCACTTGAGTTCACTGGCTTTCTCCTTTTCTTCTTAAATTGTTTATTGCTTCCCAAGGGCATGCTAGGGAAGGGGACCTTTCTGGGCATAAGCTGGTGTAGTGGCATTGATGGATCTGGGATGATAAAACATATTACAGTAGATTTCTTAAGGTTCTGAAAAGTTTTTCTTCACTCAAATGCTAAGTAAATTGTATCATATAGGATTCCAATGCCTGTTATGCATATGCTTTGGATGTTAGCTGCTTGGGGGCCACTCAAGATCTCTTAACTTCAGATTACCTAATCACCCTGCAAAGAATTTGAGAGAATTTATAACTGTCAAAATTTGCACATGCTCTATCCATAGGTCTTTGCTACTGAGCTACCCAGATTTTAGTATCTGTGCATCCCCAAACAAACTCATCCAATAAACACCAGCTGTTTTGCATATTATGTTCCTCTTAGTACAGCATTTCAAGAATGCCCATTAAAACAAGGAGACCTTTATTTTGATTTGATGTATTAAACATTCCAAATCTCACTTGTTTTCCTTTCCTTCAGTAGTACATGGACAAATTCAATCTTGATCACACAAAGAAATCTGGTCTGGAGGAGGAAAGTGCAAGTATATACATCAAATGTCCTTATAATTAGAATCTCCTAATATAGCTGATTCCCTTAAAGTAACAAAAGAATGTATTTACCACTCTGTTAATATAGAGATTTGAATTTGGATTCAATTCCATAATACTGAGTATCTTCCAAGTGTAAGATTATAATCACCAATTTTTTTTACTATATATTAGGCACTGTTCTAAGCACATTATTTAATTTAATCCTCACCATAACCCGAGGAAGTCAGTACTATTATTATCCTGGTTTTATAGATAATAAACAGAGGCACTGAGAGATTTAGTGACTTACTTGATATCACACGCTAATGAACAGTAAAATTAAGCTGAGATTCAAACCTAGACAGGATTCAAAAGCCCAGCATTGGGCAGGCCACGGTGGCTCAGCAGGCAGGAATGCTTGCCTGCCATGCCAGAGGACCCGGGTTCGATTCCTGGTGCCTGCCCATGTGAAAACGAGAAAAAAAAAAAAAGCCCAGCATTTAACCTCTCTATATACACATAATGTATATATATTTAACCTTTATGCTCTCTCTATCTCAACATATACATATGTATGTACATATATATAGCTATGTTTAGGGATAGAAAAGGTGATTTATATAACGTCTGGAGTTTAAATAAGACTAGATTTCGGTATAGCAGTGGAAGTTAAGGTAGTAAATAGTCCTACTCAATAAAGATTTCAACTACATTAGTAATTAATATATAGCACAGATACAAGGATCATCTGTTGAATTCTTTTTGCTATAAATAAGGAAGGCAATCAACTATAATAGGACTTGTTTATGATCAGAAACTATTTCAGGATACTACACCCTAAATATTTTTATATGTAATATCAATTTGGATTAGCAATTTTGGATGGAAAACAACCATGATAGTAGGAGAAAAAAAGAAATATGAACAGTCAAGAACATATGTGAGAGTACTAATTTCCAGCTTTGAGCATCTGTTTATCCTCTACTTGAAAGTCTTTTCAAGTTTTTATTTCTTTATTTTGGTTTTGGGGTTCTTTTGCTATTTCCATCTGACATAGCCATCTCAAGGGTTTTATTATACCTGCCTAATTTATATAATTCTTTTCTTTTATTGGCTAAACTAAGCTGAATTAAGTTTAAAATTCTCCTTTCAATGGATAAGCTTAAAGTAGACAGCCAGCCTCGGCTTGTATTATACCAAGTTGAATTACCATATGGAAGGCTCTCCACCATTTGTGATGATTGCTTGTTCTTTTGCATTTCATCCAGTTTGGGCTATTTTCCTGGAATGATCCATTTTGTTTCCTGGTTTTTATTCACATTGCTGCTATTTATGTTAGCAACATTGTGGAAGACTGTTTAAAAAGAATCTGTTTTCATCCATTTTAGATGTTCAAAAAGAAGATATGACCATTGTGATACAGCTTATAGCATATAAACGGAGGAAGTTAGAATTTGGATCTATTTCTCTATTAATTGTTGGCATACCCTTAATTTACTCTGAATCTATTTAAAAATTATCCAGAAATTTTTGTGCCTGGTATTCTAAAGTCTTTATGTAGTTTTTTGCTTTCTTAATTTTGATAATACTAATAATATTCTCTTCCTCCTTCACTGCCACTTACTGCTATAGTCAATATAAAAAAAAAGCTAAGTGCACTTTTGAAGGGTCCAATTTCCATCTGAACATCACTATATTCAGTGTGATAAACTATATACATTGGTGAGTGCTGAAATTATAGGTGTGTCTTTTGCTTAGTAAAACCATCTAGGGCAAGGTGGGTGAGTTCTGTGTGAGCATTGCAGTGCTAAATTGAGCTCAGTGAACTTTATTTCCCTGCAGCTATAAACTTTTAGAAGATGTAAAAATGCAGGTGTCACCTCAGCTAGAACACTTCCTCTAAATGTGTTCTTTTACACATGTTCATTTTCAGAGATTTTTGTTGTTGTTGTTGGCATGGGCAGGATCCGTTCACTGACTTTATTTAATTTTCTCATGAGTCATGGCAAAACTAGAACAGAACTTTTTGTGCTTATAGTTGATTGAAGTTTTCTAGAGAAAAGTGTCACCTAAAAATTGTTAGAACTTAAATATAAGAAAGGAAGGAGTCGGGATTTTATTTTCTGATGCTAATTTATACCTTTTGGTATGAACAAAATGAGTAACTTCAGCCTTAAAATATTAAATATAGGCGTGACTTAGGAAAAGAAATGTATATGATTATAAAATGTAAACATGTTGTATTTATGATACTTTACTATGATGTGTTTATCATACCATTCATTATTTTATATGTAGAAAGAGAATGGAGATGGTTAGGCAGTTTAGAGGACTCCATTGATTTGATCTGCAGAAAATAGTATTATGTCCTAAACATACCAATTTACACTAAATTTCTGAGTCTCAGTTTCACTCTAGTTAAAAGCCACAAACCTCTATCTTGCTTTACTAGGCAGCCATGCAATTAAATGGATATATAATATATTATGTGTGAATTAACTCTGGAGGAAAACAATTGTACAAATTACTACCTATTACTATCCAATGGTTTAGTCTTCATACCTCAAACCAGTTATTTTATAAACCTCTTCATGAATAGTCAAAATCCAGGCTTACGTGAAAAAAATTATTTTTTTCTCTGTCAAAGGAGAATGTTACTCTGGGAATTTCCGTTCCTCTGTGGACTAATGCCAAAAATACATTTGATTTTTAATTTGCCTTTACATTCCATGTGAAAAGATAGGCTATTTTAGTTGATGTCATAGATTTGACATTATGCCATTATTTTTTTGACTAATGACTTATTGAATTTGAGATAATGTAAAATTTTGCATAAAATATGTAATGTTCTGGAAACCTTCATTTGATTTGCTATTTAAATGATGTTTTCATATTTTGATAAACAATTGTGCAGTGAGAGAGAATATGTGAAAGAACAACTCATAATTCTGGCATGAGAAAGATGAATGTTTTACTTTAAAGGTTTACAAAGTGATTTTCAAACCGTTCATAAAATGAATATTTTATTTTATATTTTCTGTATATTAATTCTGTTTGCTCCAAAAATCTTAAATACATTTAAATAACATATACACAGGCTTTGTTTTTATGTATACATTAAAGAGTCAAGATTTAATAGCTTATCCCTATGTCAATCTCGCTGTTCCTAGCACACAGAATTATGTATTTGTTGGGATTTCTTTTTATTAGGGGCTGTCATTAGACCAAATGGTGTTTATTCATCTAATCAGTTGTTATATATTTATTGAGTACCTACTATGTGCAAAGCATTGTGTTAGGTCCAGTGCCATTGTTGTTGAATAATTTCTAGTCATTAAACTGCTTTCAGTGGGTTTGCAGTTCATTTTTGGATATGAAATAAATACAAATAACCATACATAGTTCAGAATGCTTTGAAACCATTCAAGTTCAAAGCATGCTAAAAAGAAAAGCTGTAAGACTTTTGCTTATTCTATGTCACATTAGTTTCAATATAAGAGTTCCTAGAAGGTAGGTGTCCCTACTACATATTATACAGAGGAAGAAACTATGGCTGAGAATGTTCAAGTGACTTTTCCAGAACTATGGACATAGGATGGTATATGTTACTGGGGCCAGGATTTGAGTTCAGGATTTTCTGAGACCAAGGACAGTGTTCTTTGCTTCAATATTTCCCAATGTTGTGGGAGCCAAGGGAAGAGAGAAATTAAAACTAAATAAATAAAATAGGGAGATACTGTGAACCGTACTGTATGATTTAGGAAGAGCAGAAATAAAGAATATTGAATACATCCACCAGGCTTGATGATAGCATGTTAGAAATGGAAGCTAAACTCTAAGGACCAAATTCACAATGAAAAAGAGGAAGTAGATAAATATATGAATTATATTAAGAAACGATACGTTATGTTTGATCTTATTTTGTCATGTTTTTACTGTTTCATAAGTGTGAGAATCTTACCAAAAAGGAATTAAGGCAGTCTGAGGAATAGAAATTAATGTGAATATGACCTTCGTATTTGCTCATTGTATGTGATAGCTGGAGTCACCCACTGTCACTTCCTTGTTCTGTATTTGTGACATGTTTGGAATTATTCCCCAAATAAATGAGAAGTTCTATTAGGGCACATACCAAATGCCATAATGTGTTAATAGTATTTTATTGCATGCCTCTCTTAGAACTTTTGTTGATTTGTGTGAGTGTAGAATAAGTTTACTATTCTAAGGTATTATATCAATTATAAAACAGATGCAAGTGTCTTCAATTCTTTATTTACCATTTATTTATTTATCATGTTTTTCCTGAATTGGCTTTGCATAGAGTAAACACTCACCAATTAAATAAAGAGATGCTCTTGATAAGTGGTAATAAGAATTCCAAAGTCATGGCAAAGGAGGGGGAAGAAGGGTGGAAATGCACTGATTCTTGTTGCTCAAAGGAACTTGCAATATTGCTAATTGGAAAATATACAGTCCAATATACAAACCTGCTCTGAATTGGAGGATGTGAACCAGCATCTCTAGGTTTTAATTTTTTTGGTAAGAGGCCATATATCTACTAATTAGCTAAGACAGCTAAGAGTACATGCCTTTATGATAAAAAAGAGATTTTTCTAATTGTTTTGTACTGCTAAGTGGAGATTACGTACAGTGTAAATATTTTATTACTTACATGGGTAATATAACAACTCTATTGTCCATTGAAAACAAGATGAAATTTGTGTACTTTTGATAAAAATTTATTCAGTTTTAGAAAGCTATACATTTTCTGAAAAGTTTTCATGAGACCTATTCATAAATATTTACAGATGTGGTGTAGGATGTGACAAGTAATCCGGAAGAAGGTTAAATAAAAGAAAATACAGTATTTATAAAGCAGATGTCTGTGGTGACCTTAAAGTGCATTCCTATTATAATCCAGGTAGAAAATATCATTATTTTATCTTTATAGGTGGTGAAACTGAGTCACACCAAGGTGTGTGTCACGTTTTATTTCACACCTGTCAAAGGAAAGCAGGGAATCTAGCCTAGGGCTTTTGCCTTCGATTCTAGTCCTATCCCTTTTCAAAAGCTTCTTTTTAGAGATACAACGTTTAAATCAGACAGCTGGAGATCAGTTCCTCCATAGCTGTCAAGTTGTGAGCGGTGTGTTTTCCTGGCTGCGTCGTTGACCTCACTAGAGCTGAAGCATCGTAGGGAATGTGCCCTTCTCTAGAACCCTTGTGGGGAGAACACGAGGGCCTGGCAGGGAGAAAGCCCTGGCCGGTCACCTTTAAAAATATGAACAGAATTTTCAAAGGTATCAAGACCTAGGAAAAGGAGTTTCTTTATAAATTCAGCTTTATTTATAGCAAAAGACAGTGTGTGTGTGGTTGCAAGCATGCATGTATGTTTTTTCTTTAACTAAAACATGAATACCTTAGTTCCATGTCAATGCAAGCATAAGTAAAATGTGACTTCTGAATATGGAATTGAAATTAAATTTGGATGCAGTAGGCCGTGTGAGCTAGATAATCAGTTGCTGGCCCTCAGAAAAATTTACACATGCTAATTCATACCATACTAGGGCAGAAAGCCACTGTGTCTACCTTTAGAGATGAAGAGGTGTATCATGTCTATCCCTAGGTAAGACAGTGGCCGTAACTCCCCAGCGCGGTGTAAACACCTGACAGCGTGTTCTTTACAGAAGAGCAGCTCTGATTTGCAGGTGTGGGTACAGGTGCACCATGGAGGTGAGGGAAGAGCCTGAGAGGAGCTGAGATGCTGATGACGTGCCCATTTCATTTTTCTTCTCCTGTTCTTCCCTCTTCTGCTGTCCTTGCTTCTCTCCTTCCTTTCCCCCTGGTATTTGCACTAATGAAATACTTATTACCACCTGGCAATGTGCTAAACATGTTACACATTTATCATTTCATCGTATTGATGATTTGTTTTTACAGGGTGGTTAGAGCCTGAGTCTAGGTTTTAGTGTGTGACTTATTTGCCTGTCTAACCTCAAAATAGGCAGTTTGGCATCTATCTGCTCAGGTAAATATAACAATCATGCTATGGCCATCACACCGATATCACATGACAATATTGATATCGCATGTTCTGTTTCCTGCCCCCATCCTACTTCCTAATCTTTGACTTGTGAACTGATTTAATTGTCCATCCTTTCCCCTAGGCAGCTTGAAAGGTGAGCTACTCAGTTTGTCCTTCGTGTTTATAGTCATTATTGTCAAGTCAATGAAAGTTCTTGCTATCACAGGTATTAATATGCATTTATATATCTTCTTCAGTAAAACCCCAGTTAATTAAGATATTTGATTTTCATGTAGGTAGCAATACTCATCGAAACATAGATCTAAAGTGACATGTCTCTAAATATTTAATTCCAGATTTTATCCACATCCTCTGAGAAATGACTTCTCATTTTTCAGCTTTCTAGAAAAAGCTTACATTTTGAAAAATTAAAATTAAAATTATTCTTTATATGTTACATTTAGCAGAAAACAAAACTGTGCATTAGTTATCAGTAGATATGCTTCAATTAATAAGGTCCTAACTAATAGTTTCCAGAAGTCAAAGAAAGTTGTATATTTAAAATTATATATTCATTGCTTGGGACACTATGAAAGCATGATTTGCTTTAACACAAAGATAATGGAGAAATTTTAAAATATAAGGCTTTTAAGTAAACTTATTTGTGAAATAACAGACTATAAAATATCAGAGAATCTAATTCAATTTCAATTTTCTACTGAGGCATTATAAAGTGTTTCTATTAAACTCTGGATGTGACAAACCTATGCACCTGAGAAACAGCCAGGGTGTGACTACCAAATACTGCCTCTTTATTTTTCCACTAATTAGGAATAACAGAAGCAATATTCCACAGTACGGACTTTGACCTTTATTTCAGTCTGATCAGATGAAAGCTATTTGATTAACAGAAGCAAAAAAAAAAAAAAATCTTTTTGAAATGGAAGAGAACCCTTTCTTATACTCTAGTAGACATGACTTACTATTTGGTTAGTAGTTTTCCCTTTATAGGTGATTTCTGCTTGTCTTTCATTTTTACCAAATCAAAGACAGAGAAAGAGAGAGTATTTTTAATCGAGTGACTGGTGAAATATAATTAATAAAGGCTCAAAAATTGCCATTAACCTATATTAGTTTATTTTTTCCATTATTATTACTTGGTATTTATAGAACATTATATTCAATTATATTTGAATGGCCTTACCAGACTCGGGTCTCTTTTGTATTAAAGCAGGTGTCATTACTGAACGTCAGGCTTAGTGTTTTTTTCAGCTTCTGCCTTGTGGGGGTTTTTCTTTATTTTTATGTTTTTAAAGACAATAATAAAATTGCAAGCCCATTCCATAATTGTGCAAGCCCATTCCACAATTATGGAATGTAGTGCTCATTTTCACATTAATGAAATGTAGTGCTCATTTTCACATTAGAGCTTGTGCAATCTGGAGGGAAATTTGTTTAGTATGACTTGTGAGTTGGTGGATCATATAAAAGCCAGTCAAGTGGAAGAGAGCCCGTGTGAAGTGCCCGGGCTCCCTTGGTAATTGCGATGCTGCCGGCGTTCCCCGTGTCCGCTAATAGATTTCCCCAGCTCCTCTGTGCCAGGTGAAAATGTCCTCATTAAGGGGCATTTATTCCATTTCCTTTTATCATGTATTATTGAAGACTTGATGTGAGTGGAGGAAGTTTCAGAGATGACAGGGTAGAATTTTAAACAACAGTGTCTACATTGGAAGTCGCAGAAAGAGAGGGGAGCACGGCTGGTACTGTTTATAAACCCGAGAACACGGGGGCATGAGAGCCTCCGGCCGTAGACGCTGAGCAGTGCTGTCTAACCACTAAAACATTACGGCGGACTGCGTAAACGTCTGATTGTCTGGTTTAAAGATGCTTCCCCCCCCCTCTAAAATTTCAGACTGTCATTTTGTGCTGCTAAGGCTAGAGAAACTGGAGATTCTGAGAAAGCCAGCATCATAGCCGTGTGGTGTTTCTTTGTTTTACGGTTCAGATTCTGTTATGAAAAGATGAAAATGTAACCTTAGAAGTTTGCCCTTGAAATTTGAAAGCGAGAAAACCTGGTAGGGGGAAGAAAAGTTGTATACATAGTATATTTTAGAGGGTATAGCCATGAATTATGTATTTAATGTGTACATGTTCGAAGAGTAGAGTCGTATGAGTACACAGAAGTTCACATCAAATAACAGAAGGATAACTTACCTTATTATATTGTGAGCTGTGGTGCAATGTGCTCCATTCAGCTGATGACATTTCTCGCTTGGTGTAATTTTTTCCTTGATTTACAATGTAATATAAATGGAACATTCCCAATCGAGGCTTCAAAAGGAAGTTCTGAATTACAAATCCAGCATATATATTTCTTTCAGTAATTATTCTGTTTTGAATTTGTTCCAAAATAAGGCTTTTGTTTTCCTTTGGAAGAGTAGAAATATTATAGCCTTGTTTCTGAGATAAGCTTTTACCTAACTTGATTTTTTTTAAAAAAAAAACTAACCATGATAGACATTCTTGTGAGTAGAGAAAATGGAGAGCAGCCCAATATGGGCAGGTAAAGATGAGAAGCATGTATCTGGATCTCCAATTGTTAAATGAGCTTTATGCTCATTTAGGATTATTCATCTTGTATTTGATTCTGAAGAGGTTTAACCTTATCTAAATCACTGGCCCAAAACTAATGAATCGTGTCTTTAAACTGTCTCTTCTTTTATTTTATTATAATGGAATACAAAATAAAAATTTTTATCCGAACAAGTTGGGAATAAAGTCAGCTTTCTTCTGAGTGCATTGGCATGTTACTAGCCTCATTTTAATGGAGAAGCAGAAGACAGAATGAAGGAGATGTAAAGACAGGCAGCCTGCTCCCTGTCTTGCATTTAGGGGGACTCTAGAGACTTAGATAACACAATGTGGAAAGGGATCTAACTTGTCCATGTCTTTGCTGCCATGGGTTAGCATCAACATCTACTTTTTCTAGGGAGGAGGATTTTAAAGTGCTTTGTATTATTTCAGGAACATGTCTACGATCTAGTTGTTTGAACAATGGCAAAACTTAAGGTAGATTTTGGATCACCAGAAAAATGTTTGAGAATCAGCTAGTGAGCTTAAGGCATACACTTTGAAAGTCTAGCTTGAAGCATCTGTTTCAAAACTCTCACATGCTATGACTTGCGGAGGTCCTAGGTGGAAATAGCTTTCACCCCACCAGTCTGAAATTCTGTCATTCATGATACATTATTTTGTTTAAATGTTGCTTTTCTCAGGCATCTCTTTTAAACAATGAAAACTCTCAGAAGTGGGGGATTGCTCTGACAGATGGCTATTCTTTTGCCACCAGAGCTGATAATAAAATTAATTCGCTTCATTTTTTTATGCACAAGGAGAACTATATCAATCAGCCTTTCTTTCTTTTTATTTGTGGGTAATAATCCAATTTAATTTGTCTATACTCCACTGCACTCTTTTTGGTGAAAAAGAAGAATAGAGTATATTCTGGTAGTAGAAGAGACTCGACTCCATGGCTGAATGTAGACAAGAAAAGCACAAATGTCTTGCATCCTTAATAGAAATGTTAGGATTCTGAATGGTTTCTTCTGTTTGTTTAGAACCATTTTTTATAATTTTCATTTAAAACAACATGGCAACCTTTAAAGAATTGACTGGTATTGTATCTGGGAAGGAACAAAAGTAAATCATTTTAGGCAATAAAGGAAAAACCTAATCAAATAGCTAAAAATAAGTGCATGATTTCCACTTAGTTTTGGACTTGAAACACTTAACATTTATATTACTGCTAGTCCAAACTCTCAAGTATAGATATGATGGTTCATTTTGAGGCATGTTTTTTATTTCTATTGTGGAAGATGATATATATACAAAAAAAAAAAAGCAGTAATTTCAAAGCACACCACAACGATTAGTTATAGAAACAGATTTCAGAGTTTAGCATGGGTTATAGTTTCACAGTTTTAGGTTTTTTCCTTCTGGCTGCTCCAAGACACTGGAGACTAAGAGAAATATCAATATAATGATTCATGGGTCAAGCACATTTGTTGAAACCTATCTTCTCCTTTATAACTTAACCTTCTTCTTTGATCTTTTTTTTTTAATTATTTTTATTGATATGTATTATATGTTCACATGCCATGGATGTAATCCTCCAAGGTGTACAATCTAGTGGTTCACAATATCATCATATAGCATTTATCATGGCAATCGACTTTTTTTTCTTTTTTTGTGAAAAATAACATATGTGCAAAAAAGCAATAAATTTCAAAGAACATTGCAACAATTAGCTGTAGAACAGAGTCCAGAGTTTGGCATGGGTTGCAATTCCACAATTGAGGCATGTTTTCTTAAGTATGACTTGATTACTGGGGTTCAGAGTTAGGGGTTAGTCAACTTAAGTTAATGTGATTGTCCATACACATTATGGGCTTTGCCTGATGGTTTTGTACTAACAAAGGAATGCCTTATTGAAGCTCTGCTTTTCATTTCTCTTTTTGTTTACTGCTATGCTATGATGAGGGGAAAATGTTCTAGCAAGTAGAATTGTTCTATGGGTAAGAGTTTGCTCATTGTTAGATGTAGTGTATTTCTCCATCTAACTCAAGTTTTATATGTATGTGTTCATTAAATTATAGGTCACAGAGAAAATCCATAGTCTGCCCTCAGACATTTAAGCATTAATACAATTTGAAATATTCCACAAAATTCATGATTATTTATTTTAAAAGAACATCATCCAAAATTCCAATATAGAAAAATAGCTCGTTGTTAAGCCCTTCCATTTTGAGGCTAAATACATCCTTATACAGAAACAAATGAGCAATTGGTTTTGGAGGATATTCTTGGCAAGGAATGTGGGAACATACATTTCCAAAACAAATAGCAACAGCAACAACAAAATCTTCCTCCACTTTCTTTCTGGAAAATAAAACATATTTTCGCAAAATGAAAGGTAAACACAAAGTTGGGTGTTTCAAAGTCCTCCATGTACTCAGAAGTCACCTCTTGGGTAAAATCTTTTCAGACTCATGAGAACTGGGGGTCCCTCTTCTAAGCCACTGCCTTAGGTACTTCATACATTTCTCTCATAGTGCCTCTCATAGGATGGACACTTCAGTGAGTGATTGCCTTGTATTCTAATTTGGCCTCTTTGAATGTGGGGATTTGATATTGTGTCTCTCCACCATTAATGTAGGAAGCACAGGGCCTGACACAGTACATGATCACTAAATGTTAAAGCACTTATGAAACAGTGGCAATGGATGCTGCCCAGCCCCTAACCTCCCCAGATTTCCATGAACACTTTCCAACTACAAATCTTCAGCGTGTTTCCTATGCGTGCTGCACCCATTACTGTCGTCAAATTACTGCAAATGCGGTTAGTTGCCCATGCCTAAAGTATAGCTCTCAACTCCTTCATCTGTGTAATGCTGAACTTTCTTTATAGCTCTGTTCTTGTCCCTCTGTTGCTCTAGTATTTCTTAACTACTACTTTTATCTCTCTTCTCTGACCTTGTGTTGTCCTCTTCATCACTGCCACAAAGTATAGCCCCCATGAACTTCTTTAAGTCACTCTCTGTCCTCTGTCATTCCGTGAATGTATGACTTGTCTCAAATATTGTTTCGTGTCTTCTGGAGTAGCACTGTCCTGTAGAAATTTCTTCAGTGATGGAACTATTCTATAATCTTCACTGTCCAGTACAGTAACCATAACCGCGTGCAACTATTGAGCATTTGAATTGTGGCTGGTGCGAATGTGGATCTAAATTTTTATTTTTAAAAAATTATAATTAACACTTGAATTTAAATAGCTATGTGTGGCAAAGGCTACCATATCGGATGGACAGCGCAGTTCTTGAGCATGTTGCTTAGAGCTTGGCACACAGTAAGCAGTTAGTAATATGTGGTGATCAGCTTGCATTCAAGAATTTGACAGAGAAATGTGTTGCTCTGATGGAGAGCTAGCAGAATACTTGGAGAATACAAGTTCAAAATGGGATTTAAAAAGAAGAAATTGAATATACTGGGAGAATCAACACATTGATGTGAGATGCAGAAGGGAATTTAGGTGTAATAGGAAAAGTAACTTGATCAGGAAGATCAGTAGTTGAAAAAATCCAAACTAATGCTAAAATCATAAAACCAGAGCGATAGCTATTATAGACCTTGTCTTAATTTCTCTCTTCTCCAAACTCATGGGAATTAATTAAAGAAGGAAGATTGAAGCTTAGGATGAACAAAATGCAGTAGATTTCATTTATTTACATTCTATTATCAGGATTTCAATGAAAATGCTTTATTTAGTATAAGTTAGATCTTCTGACAACACACTGTTATACTTTAATTTCATTGTATTGACTATCAAATAGTTATAATTGAATTTTACTGAATTGACTACTGTTTGAAGTAGTTAGCCCCCCGGCTTGGTTAGAGATGCTTTTACAGTAATATTTTATTTTCCTGTACCTTTGCTCTTTACAAATTATTTTTGTATTTTCAGTTCTAGTTACAAGCTGATTTCAGTAATTGCTTGTTCTTTTCTATAAAAAGGCACTAGAGAATTATAGGTTCATCTAATTATTTAATAAATATTTATTGAGTGTTGTCTGTGGACCAGATGATGTGTAAGGCTTTGGGGATATCCTGGTAAATCAGCCAAATGTGTTCAAGAAAAGACTCATGGAAGTATCTTATTATTTTTGAAAGAGTGCATTCATTAGACCAGTACATGCCGAAGCCTTTCGTCAGTAAATAAGAAGGAGAGGGGTACAGAGGGCATAGGTTTGAGAAGCTCAGCATTATCAAAGGTAGACTTTATAAAGGCTAAAGGATTTAGTTGATTATTTGTGTATTTTAAAAAGATACCTAAACATGTTTGAAGATGGAAAATAAGGAGCCTTTGGTGTTTTTGAAATTGAGCAGTTCACTGCCTCTTACTGTGTTTGATTTAACCTTGAATATCTCTTTTCCATTACATTCTAGTGAGTCCATTACGGAAGAAACCTTGAGAAAGGCTAAGGAGATTGGGTTTTCAGACAAGCAGATTTCAAAATGCCTTGGACTGACTGAGGCTCAGACAAGGGAGCTGAGGTTGAAGAAAAACATCCATCCTTGGGTTAAACAGGTAAAGGAACTCCCTTTCTTCCCAAGATTCCTTGGGAAAATGTAGCGCCAATTTAAAAATCCATTGTCAATAAGGGGAGGGATGGAATTAGAAAGTAACTCTACTTGTCCCGTTGATGTACATAATGTCATCAATTTTATTCAGCACAGGATTGATTAGGCTTAAAAGAGAATGATGTTGGGCACTGGGAGGTAGAGAGTAGAGTGAGTACCTGATTTCCTTGGCCTAAATAGGGGGAAAAATCAAAATGACCTCTTCTCTGATTTTTGACCTGTGTCCAAATATATCTGTAATAAGAGAAATCCTTGGTATAACACAAGGACTTGAAATATCCTGGTGTTGTGGCTGACCCTCCTGAAAAGAATAGTTACCTTCTTTAGTACTAACTTTTTACAGGGTAATACTTTATTTTAAGTGTCCTATCATTATGGTTCATTTAGTATTCATTGTGATAGGACTAGGCATAATGAGCTCATCTAGTATTCATGACAATCACACTAGAACTTTCAAAGGTATGCCGTGGTAATTTTTTTTTTCCTTTAGTGTGAGGGTTGTTGGCTTAAAGTACCACCAGCTGGGTTTTGTCCTTTAAAATCATCGATTTTTCTCTGTGTACTCAGGGGGCACACCTCTAAGTCCCAGGCTTGATACTGAATATTTTCTACTCAGCAATTATTTCCTTTCTTCCTTCTCATCTGACTTGTACCAGCTTGCCCTGTCAGCCTCACATTCTTGCTCACTAAGCTCAGCTCCTGGCCCTGGAGAGCTGAATTGATTTATTTTTCCCAAATATTGTTCAATGAAACCTCCCTTGCCACCCCTCTCTGCCCATACTTTATGGTATGTGTCATCCCATAGCTCAGTGCCATAGATAACTTACATCCTACATATTCATTTGCAAACCAAAGATGCCCTTTTGTCTAGGTCACTTTGCTCCAAATTTATATGCAGCTTCTTTAAACAACTGACTGGGGTATCTTCCTAGTCACCAGCTGACTACATGACCAATCTGCAGTGTTCTTGAGAGGTTACTGAGGTGCTCCTCAGTGATGCCTTGGACTGTTTTGACCATTTATTGCTCAGGTGGTAACTGGATCATATCATTGTTTTGTTTTGTTTATCCCCTCCCATTTTTAGAATTAGAAAGCAGTTGTACTGTACATGTTTTTTCCCCTAGCTTTATATCTGACAGAATAGGCATTAAAGTAAGTAATATCAATACACTCACAGAATTACACAATCAGTCTTGAAATAAATTATAATAGAGATAGGGAGTAAAATCCCAATATATTCATGTATTTATTTTCTCTTGCAGATTGATACACTAGCAGCAGAATACCCATCAATAACAAACTACCTCTATGTCACCTACAATGGTCAGGTAGGAACTGTCAACCTGCCATATGTAGAAAGAGCTGCACTTATATAGATGGCCCACTTTAGGGAATGTTTATATATTTTGTATGTCTTTGGTTATCCAGTTATATTGGTAATACATGTGGGTCAGATGTGGTGATATGTTTCTGTACTCAGTTCTTTAAGAACTGTCTTAAGATGATAAAAATGAACAAGTGAAAAGATAGTAAGGACAGTGGTTGTATGAAAATTCACTTATGGTGTAGTCTCATGACTGTTTAATTAAAAATATTGAACTAGATCCACTTTCATCAAATAAGTAGAGCTTGTATGACACTTTACACTTAAGAGTTCCCAGAGACAAAGAGAGGATGCATGTCAACAAGCGGAAGAATTAGAAAGACATACTCAAAGATTGGACAGATAATTTTACTAGAAAGAAGAATTACACATAATAATTTCCACATCTTCATTTTTTCCCCTCAGGAGCATGATATCAAGTTTGATGATCATGGGATGATGGTGCTGGGCTGTGGACCATATCATATTGGTAAAGTGATAACTGATATTTACACATTCCTTTACAGTTTATATAGCACATTTCACATGTTCATTTATTTCCTCCAAGAACTCTGCAAAATAGGTGCCATTGTAATATTTGCAAATTAGGAGCTGCCATTCAGAGAGATAAAGCCCAAACTCACATAGGTCTTAAGTGGTAGAAATGGAACTCATGCTTGGGTCTCATCTACAAATTCTGTCACCTTCCGTTTCACCATGTCATCCCTTCGTCATTTTTATCCTCATGAACTAAATTGAAACTGGAGCTGGAGAATGAATTAGACTTTGACTTTTTTGCTTCTAACCTCATTTTTCATATAGATCAACATTTGCACATGGACTTTATAGATCAGCCCAAAATTGCATTTGCAGATATAATCTCTGACCTAACATGATGACTTCTGTTCACATCAAATGCAAAGAGCCTGTCTTATCGGTGCTTAGGCAAAGCATTATATAATTTAAACATACTCACCAGAAATTATAAGGACATTCCCCTCTAGTCACTTAAAACTTAGGTATTCAATAAAGAATCAAGATCTATTATAGTCACAAAGTATATATTTAAATGGGCAATGACATTGGCCAGGAAGAATATTTAATATTTAGTCTCTACAAGGTATTCTACTAAGGAAATGCTAAAATATATTATTTAATATATTAAGTTTTTCTCTGTTGCATTAAAGCATAGTTTATTTTAGTTTTTACAATTTTACCAGTCCTTGGTCAAATCTTGAAATTGGGCCAAGTGTTTATACCTTTTGTTTTAAGCTGTCAGAATGTAACATACCAGAAATGGGATGGCTTTTAAAAAGGGGAATTTTTTAAGTTGCAACTTTACAGTTCTAAGGCCATGGAAATGTCCTATTTAAGGCAAATCTATAAAAGTGTCCAAATTAAGGCATCCAGGGAAAGATACCTTGGTTGAAGAAGGCCGGTGATGTTCAGGGTTTCTCTCTCAGCTGGAAAGGCACATGGCAATGTCTCCCAGCTTTCTCTCCAGGCTTCTTCAATGGCTTCCCCTGGGGTGTCATCTTTCTTCACCTCCAGCAGTCTCTGGCTGTGTGGACTCTGTTGGCCATGGTACCTGTGTCGTTTCTGTCATCTCTGACTCTCTCCAAAGTATTTCTTCTTTTAAAGGACTCTAGTAGACTAATCAAGACCCACCCAGAATGGGTGGCGTCACATCTCCATCTAATCAAAATGTCACACCCACAATTGGGCGTCACATCTCCCCGGAGATAGATAATCTAATCAAAAGTTCCCAACCTACAGTGTTGAATTAGGATTAAAAGAAATGGCTGCCTACCAAAAGATTGGGTAAGAATTAAAACATGGCTTTTCTGGGGTACATAATGCTTTCAAACTGGCATACCTTTACTACCTACCACCTTAGTTATTTTATGCTTAAATGCCCTGAAAACCTTCACCAATGCCTACCCTTTTCTTCTCTGGAGTTTCTTCTTTCCTCTTCAAATTTTACCTAATTTATAGGTATTTGTATTTGTAATTGTATACACAATTTTGCTTACTTTAGTGCACCTGGAGGGTTAGTTGAGCTGATGATCAAGTGTGTACTTACTTGATAATGGAAATTAACATGCTATGTTTGGATAAAATATTATTTTGACATGAACTTTTAAGAGACAGTGTCCTAATGCAAAAGATCAATACAATTTCCAAGACTTTTGGTCACTATGGCATCCCAAAAGAGGTGGTATTTTTGAGACATTTAGGCAGTTATTGTGCTCCAAATTGCTTTACAGAAGGGTACTCACTCTGCATAGGGTGACCTTGCCAAGCTTACCAGGATCTGCTTGGAAAGGACAGGGCTTTCCAGTCAATCAGGTTATGGCAAAGCTTCCAGGTCTCTGAGGAATCATTTGGTTTAGGTGTCAGACAGCAGCAGAGTAAGTGGAAGGACTGAAACAAGAACTCAGTTATTCTGATCACTATCTTTAACTTGTTTTGTGTACTTAGATCAATGTGTTACCTTTGAGTTTCTTTTCAATAAATGAAGATTATTTTATCATTAAAATCATCTCCCATTAACTTTGAGGTTCCAAATGCTTTAAAAATGTACATGACTAATGGCAGAACCTAATTAAAATATACAACTAGCCAACACTTCATTGTTGTTTAATCAGTCCCAATTTTTCCTCCTTTTAGTGGAGTGTGCATTATGGGTCTGAAATGTATATTTCGGCGCTTTAAAAATGGAACTGACGGGGGCATTAGCTTCCTTAGCCTAGACTGATGGGTGATATATTTCTGCCACTCTTTGTGCTGTAACTTCGGGCTTCTCTTACCCCCTTTCTCCAATCTTGTTGCTCTGCAGGCAGCAGTGTGGAATTTGATTGGTGTGCTGTCTCCAGTATCCGCACACTGCGCCAACTTGGCAAGAAGACGGTGGTGGTGAATTGCAACCCTGAGACCGTGAGCACAGACTTTGATGAGTGTGACAAACTGTACTTTGAAGAGTTGTCTTTGGAGAGAATCTTAGACATCTACCATCAGGAGGTAAAGGAAAAAAAAAAAAAGAAAAAAGAAAAAAGGGAAAGAGAAAACAAAAGAAGAAGTATTTTTCTTCTTGTTGCAGTGCATGTGTTACACATGTGTGTTTATGTATGTAGATTTATATTCCAATTCTTCTTAAGAGAAAGAATTGCCAGTATTTTCCATTTTCTAATTTTGTGGTGAAATTCTAAAACACATATCCACCCTCACATTTTTGATGTCTTGGCATAATGTGTGGTGATTTTTCTTATGAAATTCACTTTTCCTTTTAAGCATTCTGGCTATAATGAAAACTTGATAACATGTGCCAGACACATGTTAATACAAGATGGTACCTCAAAATTTTTTCACAGAATACTTTAATTGGTCATCTAAACATAAACAAATAGCTTTTAAAAAAATGTGATATTGCTAATTAATGATCACCAATTCCCAGAGGAGAGAAGTTAATTTTCTCCCAAAGGATCCTTAACTTTTTGTTCCAACAGCTGAAGCCATTATCCTGCAACTTAAGATCAATGAGTCCATTCTGAATGATTTTGGTTCCTTTGTAGCCTTCTCCTACAGTTGCTCCTCTGTCCCCCCTCCAATATTATTGAAGTATATTCACTGTAAATTCATGTCATCATATGCTACTCTAAATCTGCAGGACACATTAAATTATCTCACCATTAAAAAAACTATTGGAAAACTTCAGAGTAATGTCCAGCAGTATTGCCTTTGATATCACTGCAATGAATTCCATACTACAAAAGAATCATCCTTATGGTCATTTGAGGGGCAAAAATAAATAAAAAACATACTGACTTGGAGTCATAATACTTAAGTTCCAGTTTTGCCCAAAAAACTCATTGACCTGGGCAACTTATGTAAATTCTCCATACTTCATTAAAAAAAAAAAAACCATATGAGTATAATAGCACCCTGCATGCAAGTACTGTGAATGTAAAATGAGATTTGTGGTTGAAATCACATAGTCAAGCATAAAGTTAGTGCTAGAACATGTGATTTTTTTATTATAGTAAAGAAAAAATAGGTATATTTATAATGGACATATAAATCATAATTCTATATTTAGGCCTGACCTGCTAATCTTTCAGAAAATGAAATTGTTCCATTAGGTAGAATACACCCATTTTAAAATTCTCTGACATGCTTTTCCTAATGACTTTCTTTAATAATTCATTTCAATTAGATAGGGATCAAAACAAATATATTCTACAAATATTTCTTGAGCACCTTGTAAATGTCAGGCTTATCAAGATAAAGTCCAGTATAACCACATACTATAAGGAAGTCCCTTCCTTCAAAACACTAACAATACCAGGGTTCATGACATAAATATGTGAAAAACAAGAAAATTGTTTAAAAATACTAATGAACATTGCAGGCAAACAGCTGCAGGGATTTTACACATAATTAACATTTTCCCATGAACTAATTTAAGGAAAGATTAAAAACTTTTCTGGTTGCTTGTGATTGCAGTTGCCTATGGACATTGAGATTCTTTTACTAAAACTGAATTCATTATGATAGAAAAAATTAAGTTGGCTCTTTTTAGAAGTGAATTGGTATTTAAAGTGTAGTATTGCTCTACATTATGATGTAATTTAAATGGTATGTTGCAGAACATAAACACAATCTTCACTGATGTTTTCTTTGGATGATCCCACAAAAATATTATATAACATATCGTCTACACATATGCATATATGTGTGTCTGTATTTCCCCTTTCAAAAGTAGGCAGTTGTGCATCTTAGCAGGCTCCACAGTTGCTGCTCCATTGCCTGTGATAATGTGCTTGCCTCAACCCACAGGAGACTGCTTTATCCTACCTTGGATGCCCCTAGTGATGCTGGAGGCACTCGGCATTCAGTAGTAAATTTGCAGAAAACTGGAAGCATGTCTTCACTTATTCAAAGCCCAAGTTTAAATCACTTAGAAGGGCAATTTGCTTTCCCAAGGAAACATAGCTACAAGGGATGGAATTCAGATCTCCTGAACCAAGGCTGTTTCCATGACCTCAGAGGAGGACCTCTCAAGAAAACATTAAGGGGGGAACTCAAAAAGTAACATGCTGTGGAGGTATAGGAGGTGGCTTTGGTGAGAGGTCTTGATCAGAGGTTGAAAGGAAGGGCTGCTATCTCTTTCCTATTAGTTATTATTTTTTAATAGAAAATGTGAATGCGATGCATTCCTTTGGCTGCAAATTACTTTAAACTTTGGAAAAGGTGATCATTTATGATGATGATTTATGTTTTGTAATTATTTTCATGTGTTCTTATCACTGAGACATATGTATGTATGCTTGGGAAAAGATCAAGAAAGCCAGAAGTTCATGCCATCAATATCATTGATGATATTTTGCCTTGTTTACAGTTTCACTTAGGACAGGCTCCATAAGAGAAGGTATTCTTAAATTATTTTTAAGTGTAGGTTGAAAAGGTTTTCTTCCTTATGGAATTTGTACTACCATCCTTCTGTGTTTTACTAGATCTATTTCTGGGGGATGAATGATGCAGTAATCTTTATGAGCTATAATAATGAATGAGAATTATATAGAGCTGGTCTTAACTTCGCATTTCCCTTTTTTTCCTTTGGAGACTGAATAGTTTGAGTATAAACAACAACATTAATTTTCTTTTACATCCAAGCCCAACTAGGATCCATTTCTCAATTCTTCTTGTATTTGCTCATTAAAAATCAGATTGAGTCTAGAAATACCAGGCACCATATCTAACACCTGACAATGTGTTTGGTTTAAGTCCTGCTTGAATAATTTTTTTTCTTACTTTTACAGCATGTAATTTGATTAACTCCTTTAAAAAAGGTATTCTGTTTATAGTTTGATTGTCCTGTTTACATACTTAATATTATATATAATATGTATATACCTCTGAAACAAGCAAGAATGTGTAGAGTTAGCTTAAGATTAGACATTTGTATCTTAAACACTTCAAAATTTGTAGAATTGAGTTCAAATACTGGCACTATGTTTGTTAGATAAGAAATTGGGGAAGCCATTTCACCTGTACTGAGCCTCAGTTTCTGTAGCTATAAAATAAGGACAGTAATAACCACCTGATAGGGATACTATGAAGGTCAAAACAGATTGTCCAGGGCACATAATAAAGTCCCCAATAAATAGTATAAGTACTCTGTCTCTCTCTATATATGATACTTCTGTGATGCAACAACTGAGTTAAATGAATAAATGAGTAATAGACATTAATTTGTAGCAGGCAAAATCCATTAGGGAATGCATGACACCAAACTAGAAATTTTGGGTTCATTTTTAGCAATTGGTATTACTATTTGATATAATCCTAGGTGCTGTCCAAAATGTGAAACATGCTGTTTTAGTTTGCTAAGACTGCTGGAATGCAATACACCAGAAATGGACTAGCTTTTAACTTTTTTTTTTTTTTCCCTGGGCAGGCTCTGGGAATAGAATCCAGGTCTCTGGCATGGCAGGCGAGAATTCTGCCACTGAGTCACTGTTGCACCGCCCGGTGGACTGGCTTTTATACAGGGAATTTACTTAGTTACAAATTTACAGTTCTTCAGAGGAAAAGCAGATAGCTTTCATCTGAGTTTTGCCATCACATGGGAAGGCACATGGCGATGTCTGTTGGCCTTCTCTCTGGTTTCTGGGTTCCAGTGGCTTTCCACAGGATGTGTCCTTTCTGCAGCTCCAAACACCTGGGTCTGAGCTCACCCTCTCTCTCTTCTGACCTCCCTCTTTTAAGCCTCCTGCTAATTAAACTAAACATTACTCATTTGAAGAAAGGCACTCTTCTTAGCTGACAGCAGATATAATCAGCTAAACATGAATTTCACGTGCTGATGATTTAAGTTCACAGCAGTAGAACAATTGGGCACCATTACCTGGACAAATTGACATCTGAACCTAACGAGTATACATGCTATATTGTAAAACATGATCTCTTTCATTGTCAGGTTTATTAATAGAGGAATTTTGTGAATTTGAGATAATAGATAGAATTGTAAAAGTAGGGCCATTTTTAATGAAGCAAGAGCTGTTTCTTTTTCATCTTTAAGAACAGTTTTCTCACACTTCGTTCTGTCTAAGATGAACATAAGGACTGACCAAAATTATTAGTTTCTGGGAGAAATTAAGGTGTTATCAAATAAATTGAAAACATTTCATTTAACTCCTTATTGCTAGAAACAAATTTGTGCTATGAATTCAAAAATTGTTTCAGAAATATTCTCATGCTATGTTAGCTTAGTGATATTGGGCTTAAAAAATAAGTAACTAAGATAGGAAAAAATATGAACAATCTGTAAGGTCAATGGAAATTTGGGAACCTAATGGAATTTTTCTTTTAGGCCTAAAGATTTTAGAAATCTATAAAACAATATGTGATATAATTTATTTCAAGAGATTAACTGAAACACTAGCCATAATTGATTATGATAATGATGATGATTTACCTTCCTTGTGACCCTAGAAATCCTGTACTTGCAGTTGGGGCCAATTTAAGATGGAATCTTCCATGACACAGTCCTAAGTTAACTTCATTCCACAAACATTTCCTACTATATTGGATTCCCACTTCCACCTGGGGAAAACCTGCACTGCACCATCACACTGTTGCTCTAAAACTTTCCTGTGCTCATTGTATGTAGATACATACATTCCCTGAGATGGTGTATTTATTTCTGAAGGTCAATGATGAGAATGTGGGTTTTGCAGGTGAAAGTTTTTCTACCTACCACTTTCAGAAAGAATAATTTAGAAATAGCTCTTCTCTTTTTCTATAACGTTCTTTTATACTCTGAAACTGTCAAGAATATGTAGAGTTAGTTCAAGATGAGAACATCTGTATATTAGTTAAACACTTTAAAATTTGTAGAATTGAGTTCAAATACTGGCACTGTGTTAGATAAATAATTGGGGAAGTCGTTTCACCTTTACTGAGCCTCAGTTTCCCTAGTTATAAAATAAGGACAGTAATAACCACCTGATTGGGATACTTTGAAGGTTGAAACAGATTGTCCAGGGCACATAGTAAAGTTCTCAATAAATAGTAGAAGGTATTATATTATTATTATATTGAAAGCTGTTAAAGTTTTAAAAAATAAAAAATCAGTTTCATAGAGCTATTTTTGAAAAATATTAATGTATTCATTAATTAAAATCTTTTTATTCAACTTTAAACTCCTATTTAGTGTTACTCCAATTATTTCTTATAAATTGCTACCTCTCCCTTGATATTTAAAAATTATTTTGAAGTCTTTCACATAGGAGACTTTTTATATATGTTTAGTTACATAATTTGTTTTTAAACCTGTAAAATACAAACACTGCTAATAAAATTAAAATAGGCAATTAAAACATTTCTGTAAACAGAATAATGATTTTTCAAGATTTTCCAAAATAGTATGTTGAACACGTTTTCAAATTATGGCCAAAGTAGTATAAGTGCACTTAAGAAATTTATAACATGAGCTATTATTTTCAAGGCTACTTACAACACATTTAAACATTCAATTGCAGGGTATATATTTAGATAGTACTATAATTTCTCTCATCAAAGATGAATTTTTGTTAGCTTCATCCCTTATAAGAGTATTTGAGAATGATTTCAAATAATAATAAAGTACATTTGACACATGTCAATCAGTTTGTGTTATTAGGGCAAACGCAAATTATACCAAGATCCATGGCCTAGCAGATATTTCTAATATAATAAGAAATAGTACAATATTTCCTAATGTCCTATTTGTATACTATATATTACCTTTTATATTTATTATCTTATTAAATCTATATATAGCGACCTTGTGAAGTAGGCAGGTATAATTGAACTAATTTACAGATAAGAAGGCTCGACTTTAGGGGGTTTCACAGAGGGAACCAAGATAAGAAGGGATTTTTTAAATTCTAAATGCAGAGCTTTCCTGGCATTCCAAACTGGCTTACCCCCGCTACCATAAGGCCAGTCTCAAGAGACTTTGAGATTTGTTGGTTTTTTTTTTTAGTCTTGAAGCTTTGACTGCTAATAGTAGATGCAGTTTTGAGTAAGGACATCTTATAGCAATCAAATATCCAAATTAAGGCTGATTTACTGGGCACTGTACACAAGTGTTGAAGAGGCAGTAAAGAATAGAGAACTATGGACTAGATTGCCAAAATGGAAGGTGAGATTTAAATTGGACCTTAGTTCAGGAGTCCATAGAGTTTAGGCAAGGGAAAAGAGAAGCAGAGCAGGGAAATGATGGTGGCAGTAAGTTAAGGATGGGGACAGAAAGCTTGCTAGAGGGAATATACATTGCTGGGGACAGGGAGTACCTTTGTGGGTTTTCCTGGGGCTGAGAGGGTGATGGCAATTGATAAGGCTGGAAAGTCTTAATTGCCCATAAAGTAAAGAACTTAAACTTTATGGTTTAGGCAGTTGGGGCCTTTGGAGAACCCTGAATACAGGAGGAACTTGGTGGAACCGTTTTGTAGGATGATTATTCTGAATACGAAGTGCTAGGGTGTAAGGGGACAGGAGAGAGTGTTGGGAGGACAGAGCTCTATTCATTTAGGAACTTACAATGGTAGTCCAGAAATTAATTGATTCTAGTGTAGAGTACATGGTAAAAATATTAATGGGCTTGATTTTATTTTTCTAAATGACACATCTGTGAATATGACAAATAGTATGTGTGTGTAGTTATGGAAACCTTGCAAGGATTTTAGCATAAATGCCTAGGAAGCCAGAACTCAATCTGTTGATCTCTTTGTGGCATAAATTAGTGTTATCCATTAATGGAAGAGATGAAAATATCACAATCATGCCAGTCATGATCAGAAAGGAAATGGAGGTGATATTAGCACAGTTGTCCATTGATGACAAAGTTACTCCAACGGCTGATACTGTTGTATTTTCCAGGCATGTGGCGGCTGCATCATATCAGTTGGGGGACAAATCCCAAATAACCTGGCTGTTCCTCTATACAAGAATGGTGTCAAGATCATGGGCACGAGCCCTCTGCAGATTGACAGGGCTGAGGATCGTTCCATGTTCTCGGCTGTCTTGGATGAGCTGAAGGTGGCTCAGGCACCATGGAAGGCTGTTAATACTTTGGTAAGGAGAGAAACACGTGTCCGTTTGTGGTGTTCTCTTTTGAATAGCAGAATCCTGAATGTTAACTCCTGGGAATGTGAACTACAGGGCAGCTAGAGTGCACTATGCTTAGTGAATTCACTTAAAAATTGCTGTATTTCCATGATCGCAGTTGAATGCCGGTAATGAATTGATAGGAGAATCCTCATTAAGATTCGGACAATGTAAAGAAGTTCAAACAACTTTTGAACTAGATTTAGAAGTAGAAACTAGGAATTTTATGCATTTCAATGTCCAATTTACCTTTTAATGGTGTCTTGAGAGAGAGAGAGTAAAAAGAATTGGGCTACCAATTGATCTAATGATAGCATTCTGCATTTTATTGCATATTTTAAGCTATTCACATATTTTGTTGTTATTTTTCTGAATTAGAATGATGCACTGGAATTTGCAAAATCTGCGGGCTACCCTTGCCTGTTGAGACCTTCCTATGTTCTGAGGTAATATATTTGTTTTCAGAACAGTGACTAAAAAATCCAGATATTTAGAAATATACGGTGTATGCTTCTCGCACTAGGTTTGATGGGTAGTAATATGAAAATCCACCTGACAATCCCTAAGTCATCACAGCCAGATCAAGGACCCCCACAAGGTCCTCCAGCCTAAAGCTTTTCCATCAGGGAGTGGCGAAGTGAAGAGATGTCAGCAGCAATATGAACAGGCTAAGGGCTTCTTGCCAAACTGAGGGTGGGTGGTTTTACATTACAGAACAGGTCAATTAAAGCAACCAAGCTACACCAAGGACAAATCTCTTGTCAGTATCTGTTTTCTGATATCCAGAAATGACAACTTCTCTTTGATTGTTGTCAGCACCTTCTGATAGTGCCTTTGGTTTGAAATCTGTAGTTTCTGAGGTTGCATTTTTTAAATAGATGCATTGTAATAGTGGGGACCATGGACAGTGAGGATCTTTTATATAAAACTTTGAAACTAGGTTGTAACTTCAAAGGGGAAGTTGTGAATTATCACTTACTTTCTTCAGATGTTACCACATGTAAGGAACTACTTCACTGAACAGAGGATAATAAGGCAAACACGATTTGCTGTGCACAATTTGGAAGTGTAAATGGAATTTGAGATGGAATCCTTTAAAATAATGAAAAATTTCAAATGAGGTAGAAAACGCCTTTTTATTTAAATGACATTTTGTGTAAACCACAGTCTAATCATACCACTTCTTTGAGGTACTAATGTAAGTTAATTTCAACAACACACACATTTAAGGGAGGATTGAATATGACAGATTAGACTATTGAGCTTCTTTTCTCATCTTTGCAATCTATATCTTTTTTCTGATTTCCTGTATTTTGAATTATCAATATTCTGTCTCTGGCTTCCCTCTCTTAAACAGATGAAACAATTGAAAGCACTTTATGCAGAACTTGGTAATAAAGTAGAAAAGGCAAAGAAAATACTCCTTTTTAAAATGAAGTGGAAAGTAATATTATCTGCCATATTTCTTCCCCTCATCTTCTTCTTTTATTGTTTCTCTTTTCTTCCCCTCCCAACTCATTTTGTAACAGTTAGAATTTAGGGTAAGTTGATACCAGATCGCATTTTTTCTCAAGGACTTCAAAGGAAGAACACAATTGAATTTCAGTCAGATACTTTACATTTCATTTCCAAATATTATTGAAGAAAAAATATATTCTTCTGTAACCCAATTGAGGCAGTTGAATGAACTTCTTTGACAGCTTACTGGTGGGTAAAGATCAGCTATTGGTAATGAATTCTGAAGAAAAAGGGTTAGAGAAAACTAAGACCTTGGCTGAATGCTATTAAGGTTTAAGAATTACCTGGAGCTAGCAGAGATTGAAACAGTAAATCAGAAAGGGCAAACATGGGGAAAGCATCATCTCTAGAGTTACCGGGTTTACCTGTCCTCCATCTCCAACTCAGGTGACTTGTTACTTAGGCTGGTTGTCTCGTGATTAAGTGGAATACATTATCAATTTAGAGAAAGGTACCCTCTTTGCAACCCCAACTGGGAATAGAAATTGTCTGGAACCCTTCTGCGAATTAATCACATTTATCAGGTTTTCCTTCTGAAGTGGTAAAAGAAACTGACCTGCTTTTTCCATTTTTGTCTTCCCTGTTTTCCCAGTGGATCTGCCATGAATGTGGTATTCTCTGAGGATGAGATGAAAAAATTCCTAGAGGAGGCCACCAGAGTCTCTCAGGTAGTGTCTGATTTAATCCTGGGGTGACTTTTACCTCTTCTCTTAATTGCGACCTTAATTTGTGGGCTCTCTGTTTTTGGTTTGTGTGTGTGTTTGTTTGTTTGTTTTTCTCTCACATGGTATTGTTAGGGCAGTTTTCCTTTTTGTCTTCTACCCACTTGGCTCTTACACAATGGTAATGCAAAAATTCAAAAGCATTTCATTACATTGAAAGAGTCTTTGGGAAAGAGAAAGATCAAAGCAGAGGTATATACATTTTTAGACTCCAGGAGGAACATCCTTGCTCTGCTCATGAGTGAGACACTGGCCCCAGTTATCCTGGGGCTTCCCAGCTGGATGGCTGCACAACCACACTCATCCTTAGCCAGTGAAAGCTTTTGATTGTCACACCTGGGGACTTTGCCTTAGTAAAACATGCAACTTTAATACTAAATCTCCTTGCTCAGCTATTGATTCTTTTTTTTCTCCATTCCAATTGTGAATTAATAAAAATGTTTATAATTTTGTGGTGACTTAACCACCTTTCTCCACTGCCCCCAGCTTTTATTTTCTCCTTTGGTATTACCTCCGTGTGGTCCATTTAAGATTTACCCAGTGGGGTTATCGATCCACAGGCCTTATACTATAGAGGATGAAAGTAATGCTTTCCTTTTAAAAGCTTTCAAAAGCTAGTCAGGGTTAAAAAAAAAAAAAAGGAAACAGAACAACTCATAGAGAAGAGTTTGATCTTAGGCAAGTGGAATTTGGAGGGAGCTGAAGAGTGAAATTAGAGGCATTTCAAAGAGGAATAAAGGGCATGGATTGTTCCCATATACATGAAGCCAGAACCCTTTCTGTATGGTTGTTCTCCCCACTGAGTTTTGGGCAGGGAAGAGGGTGGATAAAGATACAGACTGAGAAAAGGCAAAGAGTATAAAAAAAAAAAAAGCCAAGTAGGGCATACGAGGGTAGTTCAGTGGTAGAGTTCCCACCTGCCATGCAAGAGACCTGGGTTCAATTCCCAGCCCATGCATGTCTCAAAAACAAACAAACAAACGAACAAAATTCAATAAATGGTACTGCAATAAGGGGATAATCACATGGAAAAAGAATGAACTATGGCCACCACCATACAACATACAAAGAAAAAAATAATAAATAAAACCAAGTAGTTTAAAAGTAAATTTACATTTATTTGGAAGTCAGTTAACTCAAGAGGGAATCTCTCCAATAGGCCAGTTTTCATTTCAGCCCTTCTGGAATGAGATGCTGACAATGCTCTCCACTATCTTATTGCTTGCCAGGGGTCCTGCAGTGCTCCCATTTGAGAAGCCAGCAGCTAGACCCAACTGGACCTATTTGAGTGATGGAGCAGGTTTCCTCTCTTTTAAACTGCCTGAAACAACTCATAGGGCCTCTATTCGGTCGAATTTAGAAAATGTATATTCTAAAACATTTTCTTTTCTAGCATATGGGTAGATCTCATATAGGATCAAGGTTTTACAATAGCGATATCCTGATTGAATACTTTCTGATTAAGTTTCCCATCTAACTAGAGCTCAATCTGGGATACTAAATTCAATGAACCCAGAATAAAACCAGCTCCCATCAATCACTCATCTATGTAGTCACCAACATTTAGCACTTGCCATATAGCATACTTGGTACTAGTACTTATTACTTATTCTTGATACCAGGTTATATTCATGAAAAATTAGATACAGTCTCTGTTCTTACAGAACTATTTTATTGGTAGGTACATCAGAAATCAAATAATCACAATTAAGTATGATGAGAATTGCAATAGAGAAAATATAAGATGCTGAGGGGGAGCATAAAAGCCTTGGGGCTCAGTCCCTGAAGAAGGGACTTATAAATTGATTTCTGATGGGTTGATTCAGAATTAATTAGATGAAAGGCTTACATCATGCTTGTGAGTAAGAAGAAAGTACAGCTTGTTGAAAGGCCTGAAGGTAAGAAAGAGAATGGAGTTTCTAGGCACTGATGAAGAGCTCAGTATGGCTAGGGCATCAAACACGGTAGTGAGGGCTGCCTATGTTTATGGTGGAGGAGGTAAAGTAGAAAGGGATCAATTATAGGAGGGCCTTGTCAATTATTATAATGACCTTGGGTTTCAATCACATTTTCTATTTTTAAAAAGTTCACTCTGATGTAGTAGGGAGAGTGAGCTATGGGATTAGACTAGATACATAGAAAGAGGTTGGAGGTGGTTGCTACAGCCCAGGGTAGAGATGACAATGCCTTGGATGAGATAATGACAGGGAAGATAGAAGTACGTGAGTTCTAGAGATATTGAATATGTTAATTGAAGGTAATAGTGAATGAATGAAAGCATATGGAGAGGAAAGAATCTGAACCAATAAAAAGGCAGAAAAAAGGATAAAGGATGACTTCTGAGTTTCTGCTGTAAACAATGGAATGAATTTTGGTGCCATTAATTGGACCAGGGAACTCTGGAGAAGGATAAAGTTTTGGAGGGAGAAATAATATATTTAGTTGACCTTTTGAAGGTGCCTGTGAAGAGTCCAAGTGAAGATGCTTTGAAGGAAAAGGATTAAATAGATCTGAAATTGAAGATCAAGATCATAAATAGAGATAGATGTAAATAAAGACTTGGAGGTAAACAGCATATCATTTTAATTGAAGCTTTGAGAAATGAAATAATCACTAAGGAAGAGAGTATAGAAGAAAAGGAACAACTAAGGCAGAGGCCAGAGGAAAGCTAGTATTTAAGGATAAACAGAGAATAAGGAGCCCTATAGGGGTCTGAGAAAAAAGAGCCCAAATATTTAGGAATGAAAGCATTAAAATCTGATTTACAGCTGCTAAAGGGAGAAAGTATTTTAAGAAGGATGGGACTGACCATATGTAATGTTGCTAAAAGTTTGAAATCTATTGAGATGTCTTTCCTTACCATAGTAGGGATTATTTCATAAATGTATCCAATTGGCCAAGATGGTAGATGCTGTTGATGCTGCATCCAGATTCCTTTACTTGGGGGAGTGCCCTTCCCCCAGTTTCTGTGATAGCTGGCAGTATCTCATAGCCGAACTTCTGGGTAACTGTTCTTAGCTAAATGAGAGGCTCTTCAATCAGGAGGCAATGGGATCCTCTTCAGTCACCTCACTGCCACCCTCCACACCCCAGTCAATGACTGACCTTTAGCTTCAAGATGTGTCTAACTAACTCTCTGGTACAGTTCATGCTCCAGAGATCACCATGGGATCAGACTAAAGCAGCTCTCCATCTGAGACCACAGCCTTGCTAGCTTTTCCCCACTGCCCTACTCTGCTTCTCCAAATCACTCAAACCAAGGATCCCCATCTTAGTCTTGGCTACGGAAACAAATGAAGACAGTTGGTAAACTTTACCTCTTTTTGAAGCTATATACTTTTATCTTCATGATATAGAAAACCTGTAGACATATGCTGATATAGAAAACATATAGATATATGCTCATCTCCATTAGAGTGGCCAAAAATGTATTCAGAGAAAAGAAGATGACCAGAGAAGACTTCAGGGAAGAGGTATAATTTGAACTAGGCCTTGAAGGATGAGTTAAGATTTGAAAGAAGAAGCAGGGGAGTAAAAGTGGAATACACATGGGGAAGAGAGACATATAGATGGGTAAATGTAGGGCCTTGTCAGAAGACAGCAAGTGGTTCAGGTTGCTGGAACCTACAGCAGAGAGAAGAGAGATGTAAACCCTGGAGATCCTCAGTCAACCTCTACATTTAATTTGGGAAAAGAAAGTGGCCAGATTGTAGAGGGCTGCACAGCACAGTCATGAAGAAATTAAGCATGGAAAAACACTTCGAATATGATAGGGAATCTGAAAAAGCAAAGAAAGGGAGAATGTTGTAAAATTAATAAAGAAATATGCTTGATTATACAGTTTCAAATGTCATACTCCATTAGCATGACATACTACATATACATTCTAGATAAAGGATTTCAGTTTTGGCCTAATGGAAACAAAATGCTACTCTCTTTCTAAGATCTTTCACAATTCTCATATATAGAACTTTCTAAAGAAATTGTAGTGCTCTGAAATGATGAGGGTAGGAAGAAAGATCCTGAACCAATAATAATAATACTAATAATAAAATTGTAAAGTAGAGAGATTTTGGTGATCTTAGAAGCAGGGAAGGAATCAAAATTCTGCCCTCTCCTTAGCCTTTTCTTTTCTCTAGCCAGCCAAGACTTTTTTTTTCAGAATTCATGTTTAATTCACCAAACACTTAAGGAACTTAAGTTCCTGAAGTTGAGGACACACCCTCTGCCTCACTGTAAGCAGAAAATGATCTTGTTCTTACAAAACAGGTTGACTAATGAGTTACGTCATATGTTTAGCATTAAGAATGTTCCAATTTTTACTTAATTAAAGTATGCAGCATAGAATTTCAACTAAATGTTCCTCCCTTCTGTTTCCTTGGTGGCAGGAACACCCAGTGGTGCTGACAAAATTTATTGAGGGGGCCCGGGAAGTAGAAATGGATGCTGTTGGCAAAGATGGAAGGGTAAGCCCCTTATCCTCATCTTCTCCCTACCCGCTTTTATTTTCTTAGCAACTTTGAAGAAACTAGAATTAGAATTAGAATTAGACTAGAATTAGAATTCATGATTCTATAAAATAGATCTGTAGTCATAATGGTGAAGCTGTTCAGTAAAAAAAAAAAAAAACCAAAAAACAAACTCACTGACAATTCAGTTGGTGTGTCCCAGGCATCGCATTTCCTGTGTTTCATACGGTTAGAATTTCTCTTTGATGATATTCAAAATTAATTATCATCCTGTACCGATCATTCTTTTTAAATAGATTTTTCTCCCTCATTTTCTTTTGTTCATGGTTTTCCTTTTATGTTTCAATGGATATTATAAAAACATCCAATACTTTTCTTTCTGAAGTTCCTAATTGAATCCCTGGTTTTTCTTCTCCCTAGATTCCCCACTCTCCCCCCTTTTATTGGGTTAACAAAGGCAAAACCAAACAGAGTAGAGTGGATATGAGTAATAACTTAAAATTGGCTTACCATATCACATCTTGAACTGCCAATACAATGCATGCCTCCAACTTCAGTGAGAAAGAAAAAATGTGAAGGATGCTTTCCTTTAGATTGCTAGTTGTGTTAATGAGGCATTTATCATTTATCTTGAACTATGGAAAGTTATGTTTTAGGGAGTCCATGCTGTTTTATCTCCTTTAAGGGAAAAGAAAATAGCCTTCATCTTCTACTTTGCAAATACTTCAAAACGTAACTGAAAATGTGAAATCTTTAAAAACAATTTTTGAGGGCTTTCACATTAGCTGTTTGAAGTAGGTTGTGGTTTTTTTTTTAATTTAAAAAATTTTTTTTAAGCAATGATGTCTTCTTACTGCAGAATCTTGAGTTGAAGTATCCTTAGAGATCATTTATTCCAATCCTCCCTGTCCTCGATACAAGAATTTTCTTTGCCGTATCTCTGCAGTGTGGTTATCTGTTTTCTGTTTAAACTCTAGGTGATAAAGAGCACAAAAAGTTGTAAGATTATGCATTGTTTTGTTTTTTTGCCTTTCTTTACATCTCAGGTATTTCTTATTTTGAACTAAGGTTTGAGTCCCTGAAACTCTCATCCCCTGACCTCCAGAGTCACAGAGCATAAATTTAATCCCTCATCTTTTTAATAGTTTAAGAGGAATGTGATCATATCTATGTAACTGGAGAATGTCAGACTAGCCTGAAGATATTCATATATATTTTTTCAAATATTATGTGGGCAAAGGACAGCTAGTCTGCTAGGCAGATCTGGGTCCAGGTTGACTGGATAAGCTCTTGTCCTAATCTTTTCTCAGACATGGGCCATGCTTCTCACCTGGACTCCTTTTAGAAATGCTCCAAGTTATCACAATTTCTTTGTGGTCACGTTAAAAAAAATGGACATAGTACTCCAGGTATATTATGATTGGTCCAGAGCTCAATGGAAATACTGTTTCCCTTTTTCTAGAGAGTATGCCAAAATAAGTGAGCTCTATGTGCTAAGTATCAGGCCAGACACTTTGTGTTCTTATTTATTCCTATAAACTTTCTATGAGGTAGGTACTATTGTTATTCTCCTCCTACTGGAAATCAAGGCTAAGGAGGTAAAGTGCCCTCCCCGGGTTACAGAGCTCATTAGTAACAGTAGGAGGTCTGGGACTCACATGTCACTCGGCTTTAAGTCACCTGTAAATCTAACAAGACAGTCTTCTATGCAATTTGAGTATTTTATGTCCACCGATTATTCTTCTTCAGTCTCAGTTTCATGCATTTCCTAAAGATAATGAATTTTGTTAACATGTTGCTTATAGTCTTTGAAATCTGACAGATGAGGTTACAAACTCCTGAGTCAGCAGCATGCTACTCACATAAACTCAGGTTATTTGTTCTTATATCACCTTTGTGTCCTCTCCCTGAACTGCAAAAGAGGCGAATGATAGTTTCTTCTTGTTTCTTTCCTCTAAAACTTCTATTTAACAATCTCTTGATCAGATCCTCAGGTCTTCTTTCCAGCCTACTAGCTTATGCCATTTGCCTAGCTAGGTATTGGACTCTCCCATCCTCTTTTCCAATATCATAAACTTAACCTGGAGAAGGTAAAGATATCTCCCCACTGCCTCTCCCAATGCTTTAGTTTCCTATCCTATTTTTACAACTCAATCAGAGTTGGTTTAGTTGTCTTTTTTTCCTATTATTCATTCCCATTTTAATCAGTAGAAGAAGGAGGCAAGCTCTCAGCTGCTCTCAGTTGCCCTTAGAGACAATCAGCCCCTGTACAGTGAGACTTGGTGAATCTGTACACAGCACTTTCTACTTCTCGCATGAGGGACTCGGCAAAGAATCTGGTCAATGCTTAGGGCAGATGTTAGAATCAAAGGACCAGGCAAGGTAGTAGCTTCTTTCAAATAGGTGCCTGACAACTCTTTGTAAAACTTTTCTTTGGGCCAGGTTATCTCTCATGCCATCTCTGAACACGTGGAAGATGCAGGTGTCCACTCGGGAGATGCTACTCTAATGCTGCCCACGCAGACCGTCAGCCAAGGAGCCATTGAAAAGGTTATCATTTATAACTATAAATGAAAGGGGAAACAGTAAAAGTTGAAAAAGAAGCACCCTATTTTATTCAAAGTAGGTAACCATGTAGGACATGCTCCGGGTAATTTAATAACAAAGGGAACTTCTTTGATCTCTGTCAGATGGGTATTTTAAAGACAGTAATTTCCTTTTTAAGGCCTGTCTGGTTGTTTGCTAGTGCAATGATTCTCAAACTTTAATGTGCATCAGACCTACCTGGGGAGCTTGTTAAAATACATGTCGTGGGGCTCTAATCCCAGTTTTTTATTCCGTACTTCTTGGTGGGTTCTAAGAATTGGCATTTTTTCGAGTCCCCAGGTGATGTTGTTGCTGCTAGTCTGGGATCACATTTGGGAAACTACTGCTGCAGGTGATTCTGATGTCTGAGACCCACTCATAGGCGAGGATATAGAAAGCCATGTTTCTCAGGAGCGGTGAACAGGTGTGCAGCAGTTACTGGGGACTTTTCAGAAACTTGCTTACACTGTCCACCTCTACCTTCACCTCAAACCAGCCAGCACTTTCTAATATGTCGTTTTCTGTCCCTCTTTGAGAACCATTGTTTTGAAGATTTTCCTGAGGGTGATGGTTCTGTCTCAATACTCAATACTGCACAGTGCTAGGCATATACTTACAGACCCTAAGAGAATATAAAATGTTAAAGACTATCATCTTAGATAACTGCAGTGGGTATTCCTTTAGTCTTCAATAAGTTAGGTCAGGTTTGGCATATTTAGTGAGCCTTTCCAATAATTCTGCCATCAGAAATCATGCAGACCCACCTGTCTGGCTGCAGATAGGATTGGATTCTAGAATGCGGAGGTAGCAGAATGCTTTATGATACCATCAGCATAAAAAAACAATGTTCCTGAATTTCACATGTGCTGCCACTTCTCATGTTAAGATAAATGACCTCGTAAACTCAGGTTTTTGCAAATCTCTCAGAGTCCAGTGTGCCACAGATACCACTTCCTTTTATAACCAATTAAGTTGCTGAACACTCTTGTAAGGGTAATGCAGGAGTTCTTATTTCTCTTAATTAGTGCCCCCTTTTGGCATGGGTAACTTCTGTCTCTGGTTGGATACAGGAATTCTTATATGTGACATGCAGGGCTTCATAGCAGGGAAACTGTTCCCTTCTGATCATAATATCTACCCTTATAGAGTCCAGGACAACAGAAAAGCAACCTAAAAGAGATCTGTAAGTCCTCTTTGCAGTACCATGTAATTTCAGGGCCTGCGCCTCTCAGCAAGTAGATCATTAGATTGATAGATGGTTTGAAGTATAGTTTCTGAAGCTACTAGACCAAAAGGATTCCATTTAGTCCTTAAAGGAAAACAAGAGTTTAGAATTGTCAGTAGATAGGAATATTTGGCAGAGATAATCCTGTAAAATTGTGTTCTTTCTGCTGCTCAACTACTGTGAATATTTAGTACATAGAATTATTCTGTTAATAGAAATCTAATAGTGGGGAAGAGAAGCAATTTTAATAGAGGTGCGGCTCAATGTAAAAGAAGATTTTAAAAATCAACACTTAAGATGCTGTATATCTTTTTTAAGAAAACTGAGATATGCTTTTTAACTTTATATTATTGCCCTCTTGCTCTAGGTGAAGGATGCTACCCGCAAGATTGCAAAGGCTTTTGCCATCTCTGGCCCATTCAATGTCCAGTTTCTTGTCCGAGGAAATGATGTCCTGGTAAGAACTGCCAGAGTGTTTGATAGGATGCCTGCTGTGTTAGGCCATGTTGCTTTGGGTTCTTCTGATAATTTCACTTTTTGTGAACACCAGGAACGGGCACCAGAGACCCCTGTGGTTATTGATGTTGGAGTGTGAGATATTGCATAGCATGTAATGCCTGCCTTATTGGCAGGCACAGGCCCTTTGTGCCCCTGATGAGACAGTCACAGCTTTGTACAGCACTCTGATACACAGGAAAGAAGATCACTATATACCATCCATAGTGTAGAATCGATGGATGCAGTAGCTACCATCAAATAACCTAATGTGTAGAGAAGTCATAAATTTTGTGCACTAAAGTTTTGCTTTACTCGTTTCCCTTAGAAGAGAGCTATTTCAGAGAGCATTTAAAATACAATGTATTAAATGAGATAGGTTAGTCTTGATTAAATTAGTCCATTTAGTTAAAAAATTGATAACCAGTACTGATTCAGTACCTACTATGCAAACACATATGGTGACTTCAAAGACATATGTCATCCCTGCTCTCAAAGAGCTTATGATTTAGTGAGGACAGGGAACAAAATGAGTGTGTGGATAACTGTAACATGAGGTAGAATATAATAGCTTCTAGAAGACATGTACAACTAAGACAGTATTGGAGTCACAGAACAGAGAAACATACCTCCGTGTGTGTGTGTGTGTGTGTGTGCTGGACATGAGCATGTGTGTGAATGTCAAATGCTGGTTTGAGTTGGACCTTTAAGTATGGTCAGAATTTTGTTAAGTACAGTAAGGTAGAGAGAACATTACATGTAGTGAGAACATCATCAACCAGGGGAAGAAAACTCAGCATGTCTTAGGAGGCAGTGAATAGTTCGGTGTAATGAGGTCATTTTTCTAGAAGACCACCGAAAGGTAGCTTTGCAAAGGAAGGTTGGGGCCAGAAAAGTGGTATAAAATCAAACTAGAGTTAGGTTGAGGCAAGAGAAACAGAAGGCCTTTGAGGGCTAGGCTTTAATCTGATGGCCATTGGAAATCCAATAAAGGCTTTTCAGTAGAGGTGGGGGTACTGTCTGAAATCTGCATTAAAATAAACCTGTCAAAAGTATGTTGGAATGGATGTGGGGGGGGGGAGGGATGAAAGAAAAGCAGGGTTCAGAGATATTGGCTGAAAGGAAACCAGTTAGAAAAATCTAGGCAGTTGGAAGAAAAGGGAAAAGATGAACCCAAACAAGAGCCTATCCCCAGTTGGCAATAGCTGGAAATGAAGGGGCAGAGAGAACATCAATATTATCATCATTGGCTCTCAATATCCTCTTTCTCTTTCTAAATTTTATTATCTCTTCAGGTGATCGAGTGCAACCTGAGAGCTTCTCGATCCTTCCCCTTTGTTTCCAAGACTCTCGGGGTAGACTTCATTGATGTGGCCACCAAGGTGATGATTGGAGAGAACATTGATGAGAAACCTCTTCCAACATTGGATCACCCCATAATTCCTGCTGACTATGTTGCAATCAAGGTAACGATTCAAAAATCAATTCATCATTTTGTGAATGGCAAGGAAATGAAAGGAAGGATTTGTCACCATAAGTAATGTTGATATTTCATGAAACATTTAATTAAAAAGCTGGACTTGGGATTTATGTCGTTTCCTTTCAAATGATCAAGGTGGTTGCACTACATGAAAAATTGAATACTATGCATTTGAATTAAGTACAAAACAAGCTATTAACAAAGTATCACTTTATGACCAAATTATGAACTATTGTGGACTTAATTTTTTTGATGTATCTAGAATTACATAGCTTCAAAACTGGCTAGCTGAGGATAGTGTGAGTTATCTTTATGCAGTTGGCACATGATGGTGCCAGTTTAGTTGGTAATCAGAAATCCTAGGCATACTTCATTAGGATAAGGCTTGAATTATGGCACTTAAATTTTGCCACGTCTTTGGGAATCTTTGACTCTCATAAAAGTGATCAATCTCTGTTGTTAGTTGAATTCTTATCACACGGGCCACCTTTACTTGATTCCTATTTCCCTTAGTGACACAGCTTTTCCACTAGGAAAATTGAAAGAGAAATTGTAGTTCACAGTGGTAGTATGAAGGTGATGAATTTGATGACACCTTTAGGAAGAGTGAATGGGAAAACTTAAGGTTCATTCAATAATTCAACTGAGGTAATTATGACCCTTAATTCATTGCATAGAGATGAGGATTAATGAGACAGTTAAAAATATATCTGAATTTCTTAGATGAAGTGCCCAATAACATTAATTTACATTTTGTGATATATTTGTGTAACACATATCTTGGATACCTTCAAAAGGTTTCCATTCCTATATGTACTAGTGACCTCAACTATAATTGTGCTTCAGCTGAGACTCTGACTTCTGACTTTTTATGGATGGAAGTTATGTGGGAACTATAAATCAAAATATATTTAAAAATCTTTAGTAATTCAGGAATCATAATTTAGGATGACTTAGATTTCATAATGCATTGAGAATGCGGGTCACTTTTTATGTTGGCTGAGGGGTGGCATTTTGTTCCTGTAGACAGTGACACAGACACAAGTTGCTAAAACTCCCAGTGGGAATATATGTAGAATTTTCTTGTTTGAAATCAACAAGTTGCAAACCCAGCTTACTTCTCTCATTGGTATCATTGAGGTTTTTCAAATGATTTATTCATAAAAAATATGAATTATTTATTCATATTATTGATAACTACCCCAAGGATGGGTAGTTATCAACGTAAGGAAGAAGGAGTGCAGGAATATGTGAAAACTTGATTAAGATGACCTAGTGAAGTGACCTCAAGCGAGGCTTCCTAAAATAACAAGGAGGGGTGCCAGAATCAAATCAGGAATCGTCTAGACTAGATAAATGGATATACACAAGAAATAAGAACTTCATTCTTAGTAAACTTCTTTTTATCGATAAAAATAAATGGAAAGGAAGCACTCAGATGTTCCAGTTCATATGAAAGTTCTTGGCAACAGTGTTTCCAAGCAGAATGTTTTCCAAAGCTTTTTAAGAGGTGTCAACAACAGTTTAATGTCTCAGAAGTCAGCTTACAGACAACCGTTTCTGGCAAGGTGGCTTGATGCAAGTTCAAATGATCAGAACAAGAAGAGGACTGTTTCAAAAGCCTACCAAGAAAGAAAATGCGTTTGAACTCTGTGTTTTGGGGACCAATGCCCAGTAGACTTTGTTTGAAATTGGTCCATAAGAATGTGTTTAGGCCAGATTAGAAACACTGTCCTGGATTGGTCACAGGGGCCCTTTTTACAGTAATAATTTGTGATTATTTAACCCAACTTTTTGGCGGACCGCTTAAGGAATTCTTGGAACAGAGTTTTAAAGCTATTTTTTCAAGTCAGATGCTTGGACCAAAGAGATTTTTTTTTTACATATCTACCCCTGACTAAATGAATCCCGTGAGAGGTGATTCACTAAGTATTTTTATCCATGCTTAGTCCTTTATACCTTTCTCTCACATATTTTTCTTGCTTGTTATTTGTGATAGGCGCCAATGTTTTCCTGGCCCCGACTGAGGGATGCTGACCCCATCCTGCGCTGTGAGATGGCTTCCACTGGAGAGGTAACTGGATAATGATCCATGAACTCTTAGATTAAATCTACTTTGAAATATATTGTTTCAGGATCTGCATATAGTAACATAAATAAGTAAGTCGCTAAGTAGTAAGGGGGACACAAACCTCTTATGTTATCAGAGTAAGTCTCAAAGGTCTACTAAAGAAAAAAAAAAGTTTTTTACTTTTTTGGACCAGTGTCTGTTTTCTACTAGTTTAGCATGTGAATAGAATGCTTATGTCCCTAATTCATTTCCACATTATATATGAGAATATCCTTGCAAATTTCTCCAGACCTCTAAATAAATATCTTCTGAGTCTTCCTTTATATTTTAAGGTTCTTAGGTTGTTCTGCATCAGCCCCACTCCCCAACCCCCCATTTGCCTCTGACTACCCTTTACTACCATGAAACTAGATCCTTGGACTTTTAGTAGCAATTAGTAGAATAACAGTGTTAGGAAAACCATGGACCGAACCATGGAAACTGTAGCAGATACATGCAAATCTCAAGGCCACTTTGAAAAATAACTGTAACCTCCTGGGGATACCTAAAAACTATAATGGGACTGGCCACTGGATGTCCCTCTTCACTTGTGTTGGGATTCGGTCAGCTGAAGGTTTCTTTAAGAATGTAAACTGTGTTTCTTGTCAAGATCTGTCAGATTCTGGAAAGTTCTCTACATGTCAATGTCAGGACATTTTATGAATCACCTAGCCCTTTGACAGACTTACTAGAAACAACCTTCAGATTTGCGTCAGTGCGTATCGGAGTGGCAACATCAAACTGTGAGATATCAGTGTTTCCTCTTGGTACGAAGGAAAACCTGAAAAGGGAAAATATTTAATTTCAGCAAATACGTGATGGCTTCTGTGGTTGCTTGGTTACAAGCAAGGTCTGTGATGAGAAGCCAGGTGAGAAAGGGAGGCAGGCAGTGAGGAATAAATGGCTAGCCTGTTTATTTCTGGGCTGATGTGATGGTTGCCTTCTTTTAGCCCATTTGCTGCTCCTTTTAATTTCATAGGAGGGGAAACCAAACTTTGAAATTAAGGCACTACGTCACATTTCCAGTCTCCCTGATGCTGTTCAGGTTCATTTTGATCCCATGCTTACTGCAGTATCAGGGCTGCTTTCACTCAGTCTAGAGTTCAGAGCAGGGAGAGATTCTAGTTTCTCTCATGCTCTTTTATCTATTGTGGCAAATCTGTTTTCAGCTCATGTCTGCTCTGCCTCCACACATGTATTATTGGGGTTGTTGACATAGGAAAATATGAAATAATTTGAAATGCAGCTCCCTCTTTATTGCATCTATTCCTGAAGTATAGAGCTAATTTTTCCATTATTAGAAAGTCATATTCCGAGGTATCATAAAGTGGGTTGTTACAAGGTTTGTTTTGTAATTGAAATCAGAATAATTATTCTAGCTTGGTGAAGTCTCAGGTAGGCTTCAAAGAGACATGGTCAGTGTCCAGATGGATAGTTCTGGGGTTGAATCAACTTCTGACTCTTGAACTAAGTCAAAACGATTTTATTTTCCTAGAAGTGAAATAGGGATGTTAGTTCTCATCTCTACTGGAATATGTGACGGCTTTGTGTGCTTTTCATAGAAACTTTGTGAAACCCCTTATGTATTTTTCTCTCTGCACTTATAATGAGATTTCCCAGTTTCTCTGAATAGAATTTGGGCCCCGTTAATGTAAGTTGACCTCAGTAACTTAGCTGGCCAGTACTTACTGATTAAAATGCTCACTGCGGAGTGAAACAGCGTGTGCTGACGGCTGACTAAAGGTCATAGGCATGAGAACTTTCCTTTCACAGTAAGGGAGTCATTTGCTTAAAGAATGAATTTAGCCATCAGTGCTATTTATAATAACAGTGGTTTTATATCTGCATCAAATGATGATGTGCGTGGCAGAGCCTGCTCCCATCCTCTCAAATATACCACTTTTTCCATGATTATGGTAAGCATTTGACTCGTTATATTGTAGGACAATTCCTCTGGATGAAGCTTTTGTTTATCCTAATATTATTTATTGGTTTGGAATTATTTTTTACATATGGCTGCAGTTTTCAAGACGAGTAACAGGGTATTTTAATTCACTTGATAAAAATGATTTTTGAAAAAAAACTCCAACAATAAGCTTTGCGATTTTCATGGAGTTATTGAATTTCTCAGAAGTATATCTTATAAGGTGTATGAAATGACTCCTAAGTGATTGATCAGCAATTATGCATTGCTGCTACTGACCTATGTATTCATACATTGCTGCATAGCATACAGCACATACAATGTTATTTAAACATTAAGTCATATTAACATGTGGTAACTTCTCACATTGTGGGCCAGAAGCTGTGATTTGTATCCAAATAACTCACAGTAGAATCCAGTTATGTTGCTCCATGGAGCATTGTTGGATAGAATAAGAATTGCTTATTCACTCATTATGCTTAATTAAAAACATAAGATACTTCTGCCTTGGCCAACCTTGTAATCCCTGGATTCAGATTGTTTTGTCTTTGGGCATCATTGATAAAACCTACGAAAGGAGTCTGGGTAAAGTGCTTTCCATTTGTATTTGTCTTTCTTATAAGGGTGGTTGATTATTATTAGCTTTCCTTTATTTTACCTTTTCGTTTATTTCTAAACAGGTGGCTTGCTTTGGTGAAAGTATTCATACAGCCTTCCTGAAGGCAATGCTTTCTACAGGCTTTAAGTTACCCCAGAAAGGCATCCTGATTGGCATCCAGGTAAGTGGTGTGTGGCTGTGTACCTGTGTCTTGTGTATGTGCTAGCAGTAGCTGGGGGACGAGACATTTGTTGTGGAACAGAAGAGGGGGTTTGCTTTATGTTCCACTAAAGAAAAAAAGTAACTTATATAAGAACAGACATTTATTTTCTATTTGTTCCCTGATTCTTGCTTTCTTCCATTTCATCAGCTGATACAAAAAATTCAAACAGAAAGACAGAAGTCTAGAGAATGGGGCATTTTTCTGAGAGAGATTCAGTGTACCTTGAAAGGAATTTCTTCTATTCCCTGGTTAGGTCTTTTGTATGCACTCTGCTATTAGCTCTTATTCCTTAGCCCCTGAACATCCTCTTCTCTCTTACTTTTTTCCCTCTCACTCCTTCTCTGTCTATTTTCCCTGCATACCTATGGTATCCACTATATTCATCTCCTTTAAGTTTTATCCTTAGCTATCTCTTATTTCCAGCATTCCATGCGTAATTCTGCAGGATGCCAAAACCATCAAGTCTCAAAGAGAAGTGATATCTGTCCCCCTCCTGATTTCTGGTCCTTGTTTTCAGCCATACCGTTATTTCTTCAAATTTCAATCTCTGCTAAGTGTCAAGGATTCAAAGTTGAAGAAGACGTAGGTGTTGTTTGAGAAAGCTTCTCTACCTAACACTCCATAACTAATTTAAAATTACTGAAGTACAGTGACTTATTAACCTAAGAAAGCCAGCATGTCCCACAGTATTCCAGGGAGGTCATTGAATTTTATTCTTTGGCCAGCCTTCCAGGTCAAATTAGGGTGAGATAATTTTTAGAATATCTTAATAAAATGAAAAGGGCATTATTGGTTTATTATTGCAAATCAAATGTAAATCTAGGGTGAATGATAGCCAAGAAACTTCTCCTACTATTTGGAATAATGATTTCAAGAGTGCATAAACTATTCTATTTATACATTTCCTTAAAAAAAATCCTAGATGCTTCCCAGATGGTCATTCACCTTCATTTGAGATTAGTAATTCTTGAGTCCTGTAGAAACAGTGGATGATCTTCCATAAAACCCCTACTGTGCTTTTAATAAGCTCAAGCCCTGCATGTTACATAAAAATCAATAAAAATATAATTAGAACAGTGCCAGGTATTCTCAAGTCAGTGGGTGATTATTATAGATACCATTTCATTAGAGGGCTTTTAATATTAGCAACTTTGTCTCTGGAGACCAGATGAGTTAGTGTCTTTGGAGAAGTTTCTGCAGAGAGTAGCTGAGGATTTTGCATCGTAAAGGTGCCAGAAGGGTGATGGTGAACAGATAGAGCAGACGCCAACAAGATGACTTGCAATTGCATAGCTTAATGGCAGTTTAGAGACAAGTCACACCTTACGAGAGACTCATCACATTATAAATGGGTCTTAAGTATTAGGAAGTCCCAAGTAGGAGAGTATTTGCCCAACTTCTGGTTATGACTTAAAGTTTAATGTGAGACCTGGGGGCATTCAGAGGAGACCATGCCCTTAGTCTTCATCTTCACAGCTAATCACACTCGTGCTAACATTTTAAAATATCAGTTTAAGAAGGCAGTGATGTATAAAATTGGGCCTGTTTGGCTCCAGTGCTGCAGGGGAATGTGAAGCAAAAATTAATTTGATCCTTATGAAGTATTTGCGTGATTTTGGCCCCAGTGAACAGAATTTTGCTTTTAAGAAGAGAAAGGGTGATGTTTTCTTAAACTCCAAAGAGCAATGGGGTTAGCCCATTGAAGTTTTACCTTTCAGTCCATTCTTTTATGAACAACTACGTGAGTTATTGCAAAGAACCTTCTCCCTGTGTGTGAATGTACAATGTTAGGGATTTTAAAGAGCGTTAGCTGAAAGAGCGTATTTAGAAAAATATTTCATAAAATTAGTTGTAGTGAAAGTATACTTAATAAAATATTTGCAGCTGTGGCAAAATTGATCAGCAGGACTCTAAGCCTCCAGGGAGAGATAATCATGATTTTCTTACCTACTCTGAATGCCTGCCTTCATCAAAAGTAATAATATTCTCTTGATTATTTTATGGAGAATTTTCATACACAGTGATTTTTAAAACAACACTTAGTCTTATAAATCAAACTCACAAATACAACAGAATATACTAAGAGTTAATAGTTACTAAACTCACTGGAGATCGTCTTAGCTAGAATGGGACCAAATCTAATCTCAACTTTCTACCCAAGCCTGATAGCAATTGAAAGTCTACAAATTCATATTTTAGGATACATTATACTTTTTATCATTTTATTCAACATGATCCCATTTGGTCAGAAGAATTCACATAAAATAACTTGAATATGTAATGTCAGAACTGAAAAATACATAAAATAATACTGCTTTAAATAGAAATTAACGTCGGGGTCAGTAACTACCATGGAGGGCATTTTAGTTTTCTGGACTGCCAAAGCAAGTACTATGTAATGAGTAGGCTTAAACAATAGGAATTTATTTGCTCACAATTTTGAAGCTAAAAGAAAGTACAAATCAAGGAATCATCAAGGCGATCCTTTGTTCCTGAAGGCTGCTATTCGGGTGCTGGGTGCTAGCAGCCCTTGGTTCATAGCTTGTCACATGGTGATATCTCCTGGTCTCCCTTCTCCTCTACATTCCATTGATGGGCAGCCTCTGGCTGCTCATTCCATGACTTTCTCTCTCTGAGCTTCATTCTGTTTATAAAGGATTCCAGTAGTAGGATTAAGATCATCCTGACTGAGGTGGAAACATTTTAACTGTAGTAACCTCATGAAAATGTCCTACTCACAATGCATTCACATCCACTGACATGGGTTAAATTTAAGACCTAGTTTTTCTCAGGGTACCTACAGAAAACCATCACACAGACATCTAAATGAAGATGGATTCTATGATGAATTTCTAAGAGAGAAGATCCACGATTGCACTTTGATTTCTTAAAATATTCATTTAGTATGGTGTAATGTAGACTTCACTCAAAGAGCCTTGGTAGCCAGCGCTGCTGCAGTTGATTTGCTTTATTATTCTTCTATGTATAAATGGGGAGAATGGTCAGAATATTTCCTGTTTATTTGAGGCAGTGAGGTAGTCTTTTCTCTTCATCTCCCCACTTCAACCTAACTGCCTGCTAACAATCTAATGAAACCACCTTGGCTCATTAATATTGCACCACAGGTTGCAAGAGAAAAATGGGGAAAAAGAGAAATGTAGAGTAAGGGTAAAAGTGACTCTGAGCCAGGAAACAATTTTTCTTATTGTCAGTAGTTTCATACATATCTTACATAGACACTTTTATTATTTGCAAGTTTCAGCCACTTCTCAATATGTAGTGTGTGTGAATGTGTATGTGCATTGATTTTATTGCAGTCTTTCTCACCTTTTATTTCGCCTCTCTTCCCCACTTCACCTTTTTACACATGCACAGAAACTGCTGTCTTTCCACAGAAACCTCTGTTTCTGCCCTCCCAAAGTAAAATCCTATGGGCCAAATTACCTGGGAAGTTTGAAATATTCACAACCTCAACCTTGTGTAACTAGGATGTAGGAAAAAGCAATCACAGTTTAGATTTTCGGAAGGGTCCTTGTCAACCTAATCATCAATGCACTGTCTCTACCTAGAGGCTTTGCGTATTCCAGAACATAGATCCTACTACAAGAAAAAGCATGATGCAGGCTTATATAGCCACTAAATCCACTTTGATTTTCCTGCGATATTTCCAGCCACCTTTCGTCCCATCAGGATTTATTTTTAGTTGCTATGAGTAGACATTCTGCTTTGTTTTAAAGTTTTCTCTAACATTCTTCTTCTTCTTTTTTTTTTTTTGGCATAGGCAGGCACCAGGAAACGAATCTCTAACATTCTTTAACAATAAGTCATTTACTCTAGGGTAGACCAGGAGCTCTTGCAGTTTCCCCCCTTTGATTGGGCTATTCAGTGATGTTTGTGAAGTGGCAAGCACTATCCTGACATCTGTGCTTCAGCATTGCACAGAAACAGAAAGCAAGCATTTTATTTGAAAAAGACAACTCCGAGTGACATGAGTAACCTTTTCTCTACAGCACAGAATCATTAGGAACAACCACAGAGTTGTCAGTCCAGACTACTCAGAAGTATCCACAAGCATTGCACGGTATTAACTTGGCTTTCTTTTCTGCAGCCAGAAGGTATATTAATGTGAAAACGATGACTGGTGGGAAAATATATTCATTTTTAAAGGACTTGCTTCCTTGTAAACATTTCCTAGAAAATGAATCAGCTTGTACTTTTCACCTTTAGTAACAAATGGTTTCTTACACAGGTATTTTCAATCAGCTTTTATATCTGGGCCTACTCAGATGCAATCTGACAGCTGTAATTTCTTTTTGTAGAGAGGCTGTTTTATGTGTCACAAGTGTTCAATACATGTTTGATAGAAGTTTATAATGTGACTATGAAAGCCAACACCCCAGACCACAAGGTAGAGTGGTTCCCTGGCTGGGAACTGCCAATACTGTCATGTTGGATATTTATCTTTTCCACTTGGGGGACAGCACTGAAACAGCTCCGTAATGAGATTCTGGCTGGTGTCTGCAGGTCTTAGGGGACTTGCTGACTTATTTTACTTCAAAATGACAAAGAAAAAAATTACGTTCCAGTCTCCCCCTCAACATTTTTCATTGTGACTATGGTTCAGGTCAATGCAGTTCAAATTATACAATGAGTAAAGGGTTGACCTCCTGTTCCCTATTCCTTCCTAATCCTAAATCTGAGTACATCCCAGAGGGCTTGCTAAAACATGGATTCCTGGGATCGTTCCCACAATTCCTAACTCAGTAGATCTTGGGTAGAGTCCCAGATATGTTTTTAACAACTTTCCAGATGCAGCTGCTAGTCTGAGAAATACACTTTGAGACCCACTTTACTAACGAAATGGTATTTGAGAAACCTGGTTAAAAGTTTTGTCATCACATGGCCATTATATTATCAGTGACTTTTATGCTAGAGGAAAGTTTTAGAGATTGACAGTAGTTAGTTCAGTACATGATTAATGTATCAATTGGTGTTTGCTGGATCTGCTCTTTATGTTAAGCATTCTAATGCGATTTGGTGTTTACTTAATCCTGTTCTGTTTACCGAGAGGTCACGATGCAATGTTCTATAGTGGGAGGGATTTAACAAAATTCTTAAGCTATTTTGAATATTTCATATATATTTGCTATTTACAAAGAACCTTCAAACATGAAGAAATTCTAATATGACATCCAATTCAGCTCATTGCTTTCCTAGTAGAATCAAACTTGAACAAATGATTGTCCTATTCTTCTCACTGATCTATTCTAAAAGAGACTGCCATATACATCATTAAATTGTCACTAAAAGTTACTCTCTGAGTTTCAAAATTTATTTTATCATACTATTTTGTGTCTAACCGTGAGCTTCTTGCATCTAAGCTTATTTCTTCCTGTTTCAGTCTAAGCAGGAATGGAAAGCTACTGAGAATGGTTACAATTCATGTACTAGGAACTGTCATGAATACCCCCTGAGCCTTCCTTAGTTGGGTTTCATCCAGTTGCATTTATCTTTTCTATTTGCCAATAGTTTCTTCTCATAAAGCTACAGTCTTGGATTGAGAGGGCCAGAACCTGAAATAATTTTATATTTGAACATGGTCTTAGGGATCTTTTCCTAGGATATAGATCTGTTCTCAGAAAGGCTCTGCAAGTAAATATTAGAAAGTTTTATGTTCTGAATGTTATCAAAATTGTCTAAGGGTGTTGATATGTTTTATCACAATTCTTAGCTTTTGACATGAAATAACATTATAGCTATGCTATTTTTCAACTATTACTAATATGGTTTTCTAAACAGAAAGGTTATAAAACATTGACCAAAATAACCAAATTAGGTCATCTATTTACAAATTTTTCACAAGGGTAACCAACAACAATGGTCCCATTTAAAGAAAAAAGGATGTTTTCAACTGTGTATTGCGGCGTGGGGCTTGCCTTGCCCGACCGCACTGGGGTCTCGTCCTCGGATGCGGTTTGACTGGAGAGCGGCGTCAGCCGAAACCACGGGGCTCGAAGGTCTGGAGGGCGCGCGAACACAATAAACCCAGAGCAAAGAATATTTGCAGCAGTTTATTGCAGGGGTAGCTCGCGGGACCTAGCTGGCTGGCAAGGCTTACAGGCTAGGCTCCCGAGAGGGGGAAGCACGGGGTATATATAGGGTTGGTGAAGGGGAGGTAACATAGGCGGGGAAACTTTGACGGACGGCTAGTATGGAGTATGTGGATTGGTTAGGGGGTGTGTACATGCTCCAATGAAAAGGAGGTGAAAAGGTGGGGTGGTATATGCTCAGGAGTTGCTAGGCAGAGGGTTAGATTAACAGGGCTTGCAAGAATGGGAGATGTTTGGCCATGTCAGGGCATGTCAAGGCAAATAAGAGGAGGCAGTTTTGAATATATGCAGCAGTGTATGATTTTACACACTTTATTTAGCTCAGGTACTTAGGCACACATGTTAATGGGGTCAAAATCAGGGATATAAACCCTGGTAGAAGGACTAGCTTTGTTTTCCTTTATCCTGACCACTGTCTTGCAAATAATGGCTTTTGGCCAAGGAGGTATGTTCAGAACTGCATAACCCAGAAAAAAATGGTCAGGAGTCCAGAGAAGGTAGCACCTGGAGACCAGATGGGTTTGGCTGGCCCTTGGAAGGTGACAACAATGGGCTGTAAGAAAATAGCCTGTCCAGAAGTACAATGCATATATGTAAGCATGAAGTTGGTTTGCGTTGGAAGTGTGACAGCTGCAGAGGAACCCAGGTTTGGAAACTAGTGTGCAGGAATCTAGTCTCTGGAAGGGTGAAAATCATTATTTTAATAATATTCATATTTTTTGTGAACTATGAATGGGCCAATAACTAAGTTAAGGTACTTCACTAAATCTTAAATAGTGCTTACTTATAAATTATCTCATTGAATTCTCGTAAGGGCCCTCTGATGCAGGTAGTTATTCTAAATGTAACTGATGAAGACATTGCATCCTAGGTTAAGCAAATTGCCCAAGGTCACGTAGTTAAATAAGTGGGCAAGCCCAAGAAGTGGATACCGCTATTACCCTCACTGCTGTCCTAAAAAGAAAGAAATGGAAACTCAATGACATGAACATTCCAAGCACATGAAACTAGTGAATGATAAAGTCAGAGTTTGAAATGCAGCTCAGTGAGTCCGGACCCTTTCTTTTATCCACGACCCTTTATTGCCATATAATAAATGCAAAATTGTTTTCCAGAAGATTGACTTATTGTAGGAGCTACTAAGACAGGGGTCTAGTTATTGAAGGGCAGTTCAAAGTTGGAACTCAGCAAATTAGAGCAGGTAGAACAGGCACAAAAGCCGGGAAGGCTGACTTGCTGTGAAGTTCCTTAACTGGGTGTCTTTAAAATCTCCTTGACGGGCTGAAGGATCCGTGCAGAACCTGGGGTGGACAGAGACGAGGCAAACTACATAGGGAATGAAGGAATTTGGGGTAGGGTAAAAAGTAAGGCGTCCTAAGCAGAGGGCAAGGCAATTATGCATTTCATGTTCATTTTTATTGGAAATAACCTAAGAATGCATAATCACAATATAAAGATAGAACCTGTCGTCTTTGAATATAAAGTACTCGGCAACACGTCATTGGTTTTTATGGCTTTTAGGGTGATATAAGGGAAAACCATATTGCATATGACTACATAAAGAGGATGCATATCTAGACAGTAAATTCCATTAAATTCCTTTTCAGCAATCATTCCGTCCAAAATTCCTTGGTGTGGCTGAACAATTACACAATGAAGGTTTTAAGGTATGTATGTTGTTATTAATTTTTTTCACGTTTCCATCAGCATTGAAATCTGTCCACGAGACAGAATATTGAAGAATCTTAGGGAAAGTAATAGCTCATAATATTCATTTCAATCCAAAAGGCATAACCAATGGGGTAGGCTTAAAACCTAAATGGAATAAAATATTAAACTATTTTAAGTTTTAACAAAAATTACCGCAAACTCAATGGAAGCTGCCAGTTAAAAACTTAGAAGGTTTTATTTAAGCATAATTGAGACAAAGTTCCAGTGCATTTCCATGTTTTTTCTTTTTCCTTTTCCTGTTTCTATGTGAAGTTGTGGTTTCCAGCTGTCACAGTTACAGGAAAAATTTCTTTGCTGTGAATGCCTCCACATGAAACCTGATTCAGTAAAACAAAATGATTCCCAAGTCTCAGGATGGACGTGTGGCCACGGGGCACGGTTAACTTGATAACAATGAACTTTCAGCCTGAATAAGTCTACAATTTTCTTGTCTACAGATGCATTTGTAATTGAGGTTCTTGGATGTTTCCTCACAGCAAATATTTTGAAAGTATTCAAAGTGCCCATGCCATCAATCCCTCTGGACTTTGTTTATCTTCTTCTTTGTCCCTTTATGCTTTCTTGTTCCTGAAAGACTTCCCTGTGATGTAACCGATTTTTCCATTCCAAATGCAGCTCTTTGCCACAGAAGCCACGTCAGACTGGCTCAATGCCAACAACGTACCCGCCACCCCAGTGGCATGGCCATCCCAGGAAGGACAGAACCCCAGCCTCTCTTCCATCAGAAAGTAAGAGTTGGGCAGACTGTTTTCTGAGGAAACAAACTAGTATGATATCAATGCTCCACCTCCCTCCATTGGAAGACTTTTTAAAAGTCCTTTAAGTCAAGCAATTTTAAATGAATAAATTTGTGGATGATACTACAGTTTCATTCTCATAAACTTGCCATTATTATAGAACACACCATGGCATGTATACTTGGTGCCATGTAACATCATTCAAACAGTGTCCTAGTAAGGGTGCTTTCCTTGATGTATCCCAGGAGCTGCATGAGGGCATGGAGAGTGTGATGCAGCACTTTATATTTTAATGTCAAATTTATAGAGTATATATAAGTGTCTATCAAGTATAAGATTATCAGCTGCATCTCCCTGATTTTGTGTACCATAAGTTAGACAATTTACTGAGCACCTGACACATGCAGGAGACTATGGTAATACTGTGATAATGTCATATACTGGATTACGTAATTTGTCCTTCTTTGATCAGATGATCAGATGGATTATTTGATCAGATGGATTATTATGCCTTAGGCCATTTCCACATTAAATTTTGAAAGACATGATTTCATCCAATGTGTGATCCTTCAGGAACATAATTGCACCAACACTTACAGAACTATATGGTATGTGTGCAGGGCAACTAGGAGAGAATTCTTGGTTGCTTCAGGGTATTACACCCTACTAAGTGGTTAAGTCATACTAAACTGTACATGATGTTATTTGTCAAGGCTCTTAAGAAGTCAGTCTGTAAATCATTATGAAATTAACAAAACAATAACATTGTTTTCAGACCTTAGCGGGATTCCAGAGATCCCGCTAAGGATCTGAAACCGTTCTCCCGTGCTTGGTGCTTTCTAAAACAATAATAAGCATTTCCTTCATACCATTTGACATTTAAACATCGTCTAGTTTGTGTAACAGCCCAGCAGTAGAATGTGAAATGGCATGATTCTAAATCAGGTGACCTACATTCTCATACCATCTTCTGAGAAGCACTGGGAAGTAGGCAATGAAGTAAAGTTCTTGTGGGAACTCAGGGGTGGGGGTGGAATGGTCTTAATGCTGGAGTAATCACCTTCTTATGAAATAAGTATCTATTCAATTACTAATTCTAACTATGGATTGAACACATTTGAAAGAGAAAACAAACTTTTCCATGCTATTAGTCCCAACCTTTATCAGAATGCTTTTAAGAGCATCGTAAATTATAATCCCCAAATGAGTGTAATTTGAACATCAGCTTTGGAATAGAGAAGGCAGTCAATCCAGAGTGGGGTGGCAATCAGTTCAGGGTGAAATTGATTTTGAATGACTAAGAGAATGAATTATGTTAGTCTTTTCAAAATTAATAATACGATGTACAGAGTCACCTGAACATTTTTGTGTGTTTTCCCAGGTTGATTAGAGATGGAAGCATTGACCTAGTGATTAACCTCCCCAATAACAACACTAAGTTTGTCCATGATAATTATGTGATTCGGAGGACAGCAATTGACAGTGGGATTGCTCTCCTTACAAATTTCCAGGTATGTGCTCTTCCTCAGCTTTAGGCTACGTGGGACTTTTATTTCTGTGCCTCCCTTAAGAATATTCTTCAGTATACGTGCACTTCTCTTTCCCCCTCTTCTTAACATGCCAAGTTGAGAGGAGTTCTTAAATAGAACCCAAAATAATGGTGCTAACTGGCAGGTCATGGCATAAATGGAGCAGCTGATAATCAAGCACTGAGATAATAAGAAGCCAATGATAGCCATGGCTCTCTCCTTGTCCATACAATTACATAAAAAGTGATAGTGTGGTATGGAATGGAGATGGAAATTTTATTCCATTGTTTCTAAATGAAAGCCACACATAAAAGCAAGAGGTTAATGATAATTGAAGGTCCAGATACATGCAAGCACTTGTGCAATTCACAGAAAATAACTGCATGAGTTCAGTTTCACTTGGACATAGTCCACTGAATTCATCATGGGGCAAATTATTCTTTGAGACTGATTAACTTGCTGCCCATAATATTTTTACCCTGAGTCATTTTTAGCCTCTCTTGCGGATTGAAATAAGCTTATTCTTGATGAGGTCTGAAATTTAGGAGAAAGTCCTCACGAAATAAATTTTTTCATGCTTTCATCCCCTGTCCCTTTAAAAACTGGGATCAGAAACCCCAACTTCTCAATCCTGCTTCATTAAGCATTCACTTGCCTGTCACGTGGATTACTAAGGTTCCTACCATTTTATTTTCAGGTGACCAAACTTTTTGCTGAAGCTGTGCAGAAATCTCGCAGTGTGGACTCCAAGAGTCTTTTCCACTACAGACAGTACAGTGGTGGGAAAGCAGCATAGAGACGCAGAGTCCCTTCAGCTCCCATTCTTAAATCAACCTGTCATGTTTTCACTAAAAGAACTGATTCCCATCTTTGTTTCTCAGAGACGAATATTGATGCCAAACGTTACCCCTGTTTACCCCGTTACTCTTCATATTTCTCTATCTTTCACCAGGAATTTGTCATCAGTCACTCTTTCAAAAACTCATTTAGAGGTCCTTCCTGCGTGACTTGTTTTTTATGAGAAGTCATCCATGTACTTATGACTTATTTTTGGTGGACAGAGCTTGCCTACATGGTTATTTGCAGCTAACATTTTATGGTGCTGTTTGCTGATGATCAAGATAGAAAAAGCGGCTGCTCTATCTTCTAAACTTTCTCTTTACATGCTTTAAGGACACTACTGTCTTTTTTTTTTTTTTTTAAATAGCATCTGTCACGCTTAGGGCAATTTTAAAAAGCAGAATACTACATACTTTCTTAAAATGAAATACAGAGTCCCATCACAAGGTTTGGATATTGCTTCTTTTTCATAGTCATCCTCACCTACCTGGTGAATCCAGGAATATAATTATCATATATCCTACCCCAAGCTACTGCATTTCAAGAGTGTGACAAACGTTTTTAAAATATGGATTTTTTAAAAAAGAACAATGACTTGCAGGATTTTTGTTTTTCTTTTGTGTGTGTGTGTGGTTTTTTTTGGGGGGGGGTGGGGGGAGTATGACAGCGAATGGTAGACATAGAGCCACTGTAATTTTTTTGTGTGTTGCACATTGTTTTTTAACCTAGACCAAGGGAAAACTTTGGATTTATGCCATTCTCCCTTCCCTCCAACTTTGGAATAATTTGGAAGTTATGTTTACTCCTTTCAAAGTATGGATTTTGTTTATATATTGAGCCCCTTACTGCGGTATGAATTCCTCATATTTTAAGCATAAGGCTTCTATTCCTTCTCCATGCAAGAAAATATTTGTATGCCTTCCTGCATGGCAGTCTTTGTCACTTTTAAACTTTTCAAGTTATTACAAGTACTTTAATTTTGAACTTTTCAATAAAATATTATTGTGACAATACAGTTATGTTCTTGCATTTGTTTTTGACCTTGATGTTCATAAATCAGTTCACTGCTCTGATGAAACAGGGTTTGGGGCCAAGATCACATAACTTATTTTTTTCTAGATCAATTCATATAGGATATAAGCAAATTAATGGTTAAAATAATGAAGTTATAGCTGCTGTATTCTTCATATTTCCTTTTTTTCTTGCTCCCCATTTCTCATGAATCTCATTATAATATTGACTGTGTGTTTACATGGTTATATACTCTTGGATACCTTTGATCTGTATCCTTTCAAAGCATATACCTACAATTACACACTTGGTAAAGATTGCTACAAACATACGACGATGTAAATTTTAAGCAAATATCTTGCAAACACATAACAAATAATTGAGCCCAATCAAAGGCTAATCTATACTGTGGAAATGTAGCTTTGTGACAGCCATAAGATCACAGCACTATCATACCATTTTTTCCCTCTTGCCTCCTCCTAGCCCAGTCAATTGATTATCACTTTGTTTGGACCTACATGAAAGTCTTATAAATTCACTTCCTTCATTTCTCTCCCTTCTTACCACTATTGTTGAGGCCTTCATTATGTTTTTCTTGCAGTGATTTAGTGTCCTTTCTGGTCATTCATTCATTTATATGCAAATATCTAATGAGTTTCTGTTATGTTTGATGCTGGACATACCGCCATCATTCCTATTTCTATACTACTTTTTAACTATACTCATCACAATCTGTACCGTGATCACCACAAATATCATAAATAATATTATGGAGCACCTACTACTCAGGCAATTCTAACTATTTTTATATGAATTAACCCATGCAATCCTCGAAACAACCCCATGAGTAGGTACTGTTATCTCAGTATTATACTATGGCAATTGGTGAGAGTGAAGGTAATGTGGCAGAAGGAAGAAATTAAGGAATATGCCCAAAGTCACAAAAAATGCAGTCTCTTTTTTTTCTTTTTTTGCATGAGCAGGCACCAGGAATTGAGCCCGGGCCTCTGGCATGGCAGGCGAGAATTCTGCCACTGAGCCACCGTCATATCGCCCTCTCATTTTTTTTTAATAGTACATTACTATTAAATGAAGGCTAACATTATAAAATCCATTCTCACAGTAGAGAAAGTCCTTAACTTGCCTGCAGAGATCAGGAAAGGGCTTTCCTGGAGAGATGTTCTTTTGTATTGTCTTGAACAATATATCGTAGTTTCACAGGTAGACCACAGAGTAGTGCATTGATTTGATGACATTACAAGTAATTTCGTATGACTAGAGTTTAGAGTATGTGTGGAGCAAAAGGACTAGGGACAGAAGATGAACCTGAACTCTCTTACTTGCACATTTAAGCTAGATGAAGTTTTTAAAACTTTCATTTGGGAATAATTTGGGATGTAAAAATTTGCGAAAATAAAAATAGTGTGCCCTTTAACAAGGTTAACCTATTGTAAATATTTTACCCCATTTTCTTTATAGTTGCTCACTCTTTATTTCTCTATGTGCCTATCATGTATCATCTACCTATCATCATCATCTACAAATCTCTACACTCACACAACATACCTAGCTGGAGAAAAGGTAAACAGTGACCAAAAGTGAACAGGCTGTTAGTGATCAATTTGGAAATCAAGCCCGTAGTTTGAAATGAGCATAATTGCCTGCTGAATCTACCCCAAATTTGAGGCCATAATTGAACATTTTTTTTGCAATGTGAGAATGTAACAATGATTCCAAAATTCTATATTATTCTGAACAAGCTGTTTTATAAAAATACAGTCAAATTAGACATATAATAATAATTAATTAAGCAACATTGTTTCTAAATAAGCCCCATGCTTTTGTTGGCTAAATAAAAAGGGTCTTTGGAGCACCAGGAGACAAGGTACATACTCTCTCCATGGTTCTGAAGTTGAAATACCTTAATTTTTTTTGTTGTTATCTTTCTGTTTTCTAATGAACCAAAATTAGAACGATTTAAACAAATAAATAATTCATGCAAGAGCTTTGGTTAGTGAAGTGCAAGAAAATGGAAACAGATTTGCATTCAGATACGGGAGATTCTGTCCCTTTGGAGCATTATTATTCTTTCATATAAACAAGTTATCACATGCTTAAATGTTTGAAACTGCTATATATCACAAAAGTAGACAACATAGGAACCACATCTGTGGAGCCAAATAGAAAATCAAGGTAAATTTTTCCATACTGAGAACTTAATACCATGGAAGAAGGACCAGCCCTACTAGGGGGAAGGAAAGGAGCTCAGCCAGCTTGAGAAATGAAGTAGAGGAATAAAGAATTATCCATGTGTAGATTTAGAATTTTATGGCTTTGGAAAGGTAACTAGAATATTTAAACTGTATTTCTGTAGAATTTTCCTTTTAACAGCATTCCTATTGGAAACTTTTAAAAACAGCTACAACATTCATTTATCTCAACAGCTGCAGGTACTTGAACCTCAGCTTCTACAGTGTCCACAGCCTCTTGAACAATGAAAGTGGAAATTATCAGAGAAACAAACCATGGCTGAATGCAGTTAAGTGCTTCGTAATTACACACCAGTGTTACCATTTGGCTGCTGGTGCAACCCCCTGCAGGCACAGGTGCCATAAATTCTCACACACACCCAATCAGACACACAAAGCCCTTTCATTACATATCATTTGAAATACCCTTAGCTTGAAAAAGATTAGCTTAACTTTCTCTCCTTTCTTTCTTTTGTTTCTTTTCCCTTTGTTATTATATATAAAAACCAATTTTTCCCTAATGAATATTGCTGTGCTATTTTATGAGAAGCCACTGCAATCAGTGAGTGTGAAAGTAATGTGGCAGGAGGAAGAATTTCTATCCTCCACCTAAGTGGTTCCCTGCATCCTGTAAGAAAAATGGTAATAATTGTAACTACTTTTTCTCTTGTGTATTATGTAGAGCACAGGGGCTCCAGAAAGAGAGTTAAACTATATACAACTATTGGAATCAATGTAGCCATGGCAAAAAAACTCAACAAGTGAAAATTAGTACCATTTCTGTATGCTTCTTGTTGCTCCAAGTTCATGTTTATATCTACATAAAAAACTGTTGGTTGTTGATCAAAACAAAAAGCAGACTATTTTGGTGGAAGGAAAGGTCCACTTTCTCTCTGTTTAAACTACCAGTCCACCTTATTGTTCTCTTACCATGTTCGCTAGAAGAAAATACACAAGCCACAGAGAGGAGCTTTTGTTCATAAAAAGAAGTAACATCAACAGCCTCTGAAAAAGCCAAAGATGTTTGTGTCTCTGAATGACAATTTTCTGCACATTGCTTAGTACTGCTGGGCAGGCACAATGAAGACAGTTTCGATATTTTAAATGTACAGAGAGAGGATAAAATTAAACAAGCTCAAAACCTTGATATTACAGGAGAGAAATAACTTGAACAATGTACTTTATCAGTAAAAGACATTCAAATATCCAGTCCCTAAATACTTATTCAGTAATCTCTTTAGTTGTCTTTCTTCTACCTGCCTATGTAAAGCCCCAAAGGTTAAAATATGGCAGGGTTATGAGGCAGCATAACAAAATTGTCTTGCTAAGAGTTTTCCATAGTTCTTAACAAATTTTCACATAGGATACTGCAAATGTAATTTGTATGGACTGATTTAATTAGACTGTAACATTTATTTTAGTCCTTTCATCCAAAAGGATTTACATATGGATCTTTTTATGTCTTCCAATTAAATTGAGGACATAATGTTATATTATTTACCAGGTATGATACATTGTCTTTCCCAGTTATAATTGAAATATATTGGGGGTCAGTGGGGTAAATGATGTTGCTGTTAAAATGTGAGTGATGGCAGAGAAGAAGAAGAACAAAAGGATATTGGCACATGAGAAGATGGAGTAGCAGAGGCCAGGTCATGAAGTTCTTGAGAGACCTTGGTTAGGACTTTATACTTTGTTCTAGAAGCAATGGAGGAAGCCATTGAAGGTTTCTTAGCAGGTGACTTCATTTGATTTAAATGTCTACATCATTAACATTATTAAAAATAAATGTGTGAGTAGGAGTTTGTAGAGGTATTTAAAACCATGAGGTATAAATATCTGATATAAATTAGACTTTAATCATTGTCAGAATAAGGTAAAGCAACACTTAATTGACCTTCTGAACATTGGACAAGAAACACCTTGCACTAAATCTATTATCTGCTTTAAAGTACTGTGCAAGGACCTATTTGATTGAGACATGACAAATTCTAGTACCTAGTTCTGTTGAAATCCATGGATCTTAGGGAACAAGGGGCTTCTGAACGGAAGCAGATGGTGCTTCGTGGACTGATGCACATGTACCAGTCCTTAGTTTACTCTGTTTGGGTTTTGCTATGCTCATCTCTGTGGAAGGCCGACTTCAAGGTAGTCGTCTCAGATGTGTCTGAAACCTAGAGGCTTTTTAGGTTACTGTACTCATTGTACTAATTTCTCTGTCAATGCAATGGGATTGGTCTTAAGGATGTTTTTCTCTGATCCATTGATGTGACTCCACAAAAAAACATAATTCCAAATCATCTCAGCATCGCTTCCCTGTAACCTGAAACAGAGAGTGAGAGCTGATCATGATCCTCGAATAGTGATGTAGGTTTATGGAAGGTAGGGGCATATTTGTGTTATTGACTTCTGTATTCCCAGAACATAAGTTATAGAAGGTATTCAAAACTACTAAATCCATCAATTTTTTATCCTAAAAATGATAAAAACCCTGTCTTTGTTACAGGTTCATATCTTCTTTTTTGGCTACTGGTGCCTTGAACCACAGTTTATACTGGTCTAGTCTCAAACTGGCTCTTTTTCTGTTCAGAAGGCCTGAGCAGCTTATGCTCCCTTATAAAGGAAACACTGATAAATGTCCATTTTTACCAAATCTTCAGGGTGCTTTCTCTCGATACTATTCTAGATAAACATATGTTATCTTCAATCTCATTTATTGCTCCTGTGATCTAATGAATGCTTGTGTATAGCTCCATGATGTCAATTAAACATGTACTTTTACCTCTAAAGCTTATTTATTCTTTCTCTATTTTAGTTTTCTCGTGGCCACTTATATTCCTTTATTTCATCTTAATTTCTTATTATACAATATTTAGTACAGAATATTCATACATATGAAACTAATTTTTTAACAGAAGATAATTTAATTGAAGATCATTTGGGTCATGCATATATTATCTATGCATCCCTTTATCTTTAGTCCTGTTTTAAACCTTTTTAAATAAAATAGAACATTTTTGGACTCCTGACACAGTCTATTGGGGGACTGTAGAGAGTTTAAAAACCTATTATAATAGAGCTAGATAATGCCATAGTAAAGGAAGTTCAGGGCACTATATGAGCCCCTGATAGGGGTAGGTCAGAATGGGCTTCATGAGCTGAACCCCAAGAGATAAGTAAGAATTTTTCAGATGAAGATGTGTGAATGTGTACTAGGCAGTGGGAACAATGTGTGTGAGGACACGAAGCAAGGAAAACTTATTATGCTTGAAGAATTGAAGGAATCTTAGTATAACTGGATCATTGAGCAGACAGGGAAGGTTGATGGTGAGGCTAGGGAAATAGCACAGATTAAATCATAAGAGCCTTGTAAACCATGTTGAGGAGTTTGAACACTTTGCTATGGAAAATAAGAAGCTATTAAAATTTTTTGGAGACTTCCTGGAAGATGGCGGCTTAGTAAGACGCGCGGATCTTAGTTTCTTCTCCAGGACAGCTACTAGGGGAGTAGAAACGATACAGAAAGTGCCCAAAGCCACAACAGAGATAAAAAAGACAGCGTACCCCATCCTGGAACGGCTGGCTGGCTGAGAGAAGCAGCTCGGGTGAGATCGCCGAGGCGCGCGGGCCTTACCGGGCGGGGCGGCAAGCGGCCGGAGTCACTCCCTTCCCCCTTCCTGGGCCGGCTGGGAGAATTGGAGAGGCGGTCCCCTGAAACCAAGGCGGCTGGCGCCCACACCACGCGCAGCCCCCCAGACCAACTGAGAGAATTGGATCGGAAATCCCCAGGCCGCAGAGAACGGTGACGGGTGGGGGAGGCCCCTTCCAAACCTGTGACCACCGGGGAACGTGCACTCTCTCGGGCGGGCCGCTGCCGCTGGCGCCCTCCCGCCACGCTTGTCGCCCAGGGCCGACTAGGAAATTCGGACGGGCTCTTTCCCGGGCTGCGGCGACCAGCAACCCTCCCTGCATTCGGACCCCGGGCTGGCTCAAGCCGCTTCGGCTAGCGAACCCCCAGGATGGCGAGAGTTTTCCAAAGTTTAAGGTCCCACAGCACCTTTTACTGGTGGGACCCGCAGGCAAACGTGTGCCACGAGCGCCACCTACTGGGCAGGATAAGAAAAACAGAACCCAGAGATTTCACAGGAAAATCTTCCAAACTTTTGCATCCAATACCCAGGGAAATCTGTCTAAATGCGCAGACGCCAACAGAAGATAACGGATCACGCTCAAATAATTGAAAATATGGCCCAGTCAAAGGAACAAACCAATAGTTCAAATGAGATACAGGAGCTGAGACAACTAATGCTAAATATACGAACAGAAATGGAAAACCTCTTCAAAAATGAAATCGATAAATTGAGGGAGGACATGAAGAAGACATGGGCTGAACATAAAGAAGAAATAGAAAAACTGAAAAAACAAATCACAGAACTTATGGAAGTGAAGGACAAAGTAGAAAAGATAGAAAAAACAATGGATACCTACAATGATAGATTCAAAGAGACAGAAGATAGAATTAGTGATTTGGAGGATGGAACATCTGAATTCCAAAAACAAACAGAAACTATCAGGAAAAGAATGGAAAAATTTGAACAGGGTATCAGGGAACTCAAGGACAATATGAACCGCACAAATATACGTGTTGTGGGTGTCCCAGAAGGAGAAGAGAAGGGAAAAGGAGGAGAAAAACTAATGGAAGAAATTTTCACTGAAAATTTCCCAATTCTTATGAAAGACCTAAAATTACAGATCCAAGAAGTGCAGCGTACCCCAAAGAGATTAGACCCAAATAGGCGTTCTCCAAGACACTTACTAGTTAGAATGTCAGAGGTCAAAGAGAAAGAGAGGATCTTGAAAGCAGCAAGAGAAAAACAATCCATCACATACAAGGGAAACCCAATAAGGCTATGTGTAGATTTCTCAGCAGAAACCATGGAGGCTAGAAGACAGTGGGATGATATATTTAAATTACTAAAAGAGAAAAACTGCCAACCAAGACTCCTATATCCAGCAAAATTGTCCTTCAAAAATGAGGGAGAAATTAAAACATTCTCAGACAAAAAGTCACTGAGAGAATTTGTGACCAAGAGACCAGCTCTGCAAGAAATACTAAAGGGAGCACTAGAGTCAGAACCGAAAAGACAGAAGAGAGAGGTATGGAGAAGAGTGTAGAAAGAAGGAAAGTCAGATATGATATAAATAATACAAAAGGCAAAATGGCAGAGGAAAATATTATCCAAACAGTAATAACACTAAATGTTAATGGACTGAATTCCCCAATCAAAAGACATAGATTGGCAGAATGGATTAAAAAACAGGATCCTTCTATATGCTGTCTACAGGAAACACATCTTAGACCCAAAGATAAACATAGGTTGAAAGTGAAAGGTTGGGAAAAGATATTTCATGCAAATAACAACCAGAAAATAGCAGGAGTGGCTATACTAATATCCAACAAGTTAGACTTCAAATGTAAAACAGTTAAAAGAGACAAAGAAGGACACTATATACTAATAAAAGGAACAATTAAACAAGAAGACATAACAATCATAAATATTTATGCACCGAACCAGAATGCCCCAAAATACGTGAGGAATACACTGCAAACACTGAAAAGGGAAATAGACACAAATACCATAATAGTTGGAGACTTCAATTCCCCACTCTCATCAATGGACAGAACATCTAGACAGAGGATCAATAAAGAAATAGAGAATCTGAATATTACCATAAAGGAGCTAGACATAACAGACATTTATAGGACATTACATCCCACAACAGCAGGATACACCTTTTTCTCAAGTGCTCATGGATCATTCTCAAAGATAGACCATATGCTGGGTCACAAAGCAAGTCTTAACAAATTTAAAAAGATTGAAATCATACACAACACTTTCTCGGATCATAAAGGAATGAAGTTGGAAATCAATAATAGGCGGAATGCCAGAAAATTCACAAATACATGGAGGCTCAACAGCACACTCTTAAACAACGAGTGGGTCAAAGAAGAAATTGCAAGAGAAATTAGTAAATACCTCGAGGCAAATGAAAATGAAAACACAACATATCAAAACTTATGGGACGCAGCAAAGGCAGTGCTAAGAGGGAAATTTATTGCCCTAAATGCCTATATCAGAAAAGAAGAAAAGGCAAAAATGCAGGAATTAACTGTTCACTTGGAAGAACTGGAGAAAGAACAGCAAACTAATCCCAAAGCAAGCAAAAGGAAAGAAATAACAAAGATCAGAGCAGAAATAAATGAAATTGAAAATATGAAAACAGTAGAGAAAATCAATAAGACCAGAAGTTGGTTCTATGAGAAAATCAATAAGATTGATGGGCCCCTATCAAGATTGACAAAAAGAAGAAGAGAGAGGATGCAAATAAATAAGATCAGAAATGGAAGAGGAGACATAACTACTGACCTCACAGAAATAAAGGAGGTAATAACAGGATACTATGAACAACTTTACGCTAATAAATACAACAATTTAGATGAAATGGACGTGTTCCTGGAAAGACATGAACAACCAACTTTGACTCAAGAAGACATAGATGACCTCAACAAACCAATCACAAGTAAAGAAATTGAATTGGTCATTCAAAAGCTTCCTAAAAAGAAAAGTCCAGGACCAGGTGGCTTCACATGTGAATTCTACCAAACGTTCCAGAAAAAATTAGTACCAATCCTCCTTAAACTCTTCAAAAAAATCAAAGTGGAGGGAAAACTACCTAATTCATTCTATGAAGCCAACATCACCCTCATACCAAAACCAGGCAAAGATATTACAAAAAAAGAAAACTATAGGCCAATCTCTCTAATGAATATAGATGCAAAAATCCTCAATAAAATTCTAGCAAATCGTATCCAACAACACATTAAAAGAATTATACATCATGACCAAGTAGGATTCATCCCAGGTATGCAAGGATGGTTCAACATAAGAAAATCAATTAATGTAATACACCATATCAACAAATCAAAGCAGAAAAATCACATGATCATCTCAATTGATGCAGAGAAGGCATTTGACAAGATTCAACATCCTTTCCTGTTGAAAACACTTCAAAAGATAGGAATACAAGGGAACTTCCTTAAAATGATAGAGGGAATATATGAAAAACCCACAGGTAATATCATCCTCAATGGGGAAAAATTGAAAACTTTCCCCCTAAGATCAGGAACAAGACAAGGATGTCCACTATCACCACTATTATTCAACATTGTGTTGGAGGTTCTAGCCAGAGCAATTAGACAAGAAAAAGAAATACAAGGCATCAAAATTGGAAAGGAAGAAGTAAAACTATCACTGTTTGCAGACGATATGATACTATACGTCGAAAACCCGGAAAAATCCACAACAAAACTACTAGAGCTAATAAATGAGTACAGCAAAGTAGCAGGTTACAAGATCAACATTCAAAAATCTGTAGCATTTCTATACACTAGCAATGAACAAGCTGAGGGGGAAATCAAGAAACGAATCCCATTTACAATTGCAACTAAAAGAATAAAATATCTAGGAATAAATTTAACTAAAGAGACAAAAAACCTATATAAAGAAAACTACAAAAAACTGCTAAAAGAAATCACAGAAGACCTAAATAGATGGAAGGGCATACCGTGTTCATGGATTGGAAGACTAAATATAGTTAAGATGTCAATCCTACCTAAATTGATTTACAGATTCAATGCAATACCAATCAAAATCCCAACAACTTATTTTTCAGAAATAGAAAAACCAATAAGCAAATTTATCTGGAAGGGCAGGGTGCCCCGAATTGCTAAAAGCATCTTGAGGAAAAAAAACGAAGCTGGAGGTCTCGCGCTGCCTGACTTTAAGGCATATTATGAAGCCACAGTGGTCAAAACAGCATGGTATTGGCATAAAGATAGATATATCGACCAATGGAATCGAATAGAGTGCTCAGATATAGACCCTCTCATCTATGGACATTTGATCTTTGATAAGGCAGTCAAGCCAACTCACCTGGGACAGAGCAGTCTCTTCAATAAATGGTGCCTAGAGAACTGGATATCGATATGCAAAAGAATGAAAGAAGACCCATCTCTCACACCCTATACAAAAGTTAACTCAAAATGGATCAAAGATCTAAACATTAGGTCTAAGACCATAAAACAGTTAGAGGAAAATGTTGGGAGATATCTTATGGATCTTACAACTGGAGGTGGTTTTATGGACCTTAAACCTAAAGCAAGAGCACTGAAGAAGGAAATAAATAAATGGGAACTCCTCAAAATTAAACACTTTTGTGCATCAAAGAACTTCATCAAGAAAGTAGAAAGACAGCCTTCACAATGGGAGACAATATTTGGAAATGATATATCAGATAAAGGTCTAGTATCCAGAATTTATAAAGAGATTGTTCATCTCAACAACAAAAAGACAGACAACCCAATTACAAAATGGGAAAAAGACTTGAACAGACACCTATCAGAAGAGGAAATACAAATGGCCACAAGACACATGAAGAGATGCTCAATGTCCCTGGCCATTAGAGAAATGCAAATCAAAACCACAATGAGATATCATCTCACACCCACCAGAATGGCCATTATCAACAAAACAGAAAATGACAAGTGCTGGAGAGGATGTGGAGAAAGAGGCACACTTATCCACTGTTGGTGGGAATGTCAAAGGGTGCAACCACTGTGGAAGGCAGTTTGGCGGTTCCTCAAAAAGCTGAATATAGAATTGCCATACGACCCAGCAATACCATTGCTGGGAATATACTCAAAGGACTTAAGGGCAAAGACACAAACGGACATTTGCACACCAATGTTTATAGCAGCGTTATTTACAATTGCAAAGAGATGGAAACAGCCGAAATCTCCATCAACAGAAGAGTGGCTAAACAAACTGTGGTATATACATACGATGGAATACTATGCAGCTTTAAGACAGGATAAACTTATGAAGCATGTAATAACATGGATGGACCTAGAGAACATTATGCTGAGTGAGTCTAGCCAAAAACTAAAGGACAAATACTGTATGGTCCCACTGATGTGAACAGACATTCGAGAATAAACTTGGAATATGTCCTTGGTAACAGAGTCCAGCAGGAGTTAGAAACAGGGTAAGATAATGGGTAATTGGAGCTGAAGGGATGCAGACTGTGCAACAGGACTAGATACAAAAACTCAAAAATGGACAGCACAATAATACCTAATTGTAAAGTAATCATGTTAAAACACTGAATGAAGCTGCATCTGAGCTATAGGTTTTTGTTTTGTTTTGTTTTGTTTTGTTTTGATTTTACTATTATTACTTTTATTTTTTTCTCTATATTAACATTCTATATCTTTTTCGGTTATGTTGCTAATTCTTCTAAACCAATGCATATGTACTAAGAAATGATGATCATGCATCTATGTGATGATGTTAAGAATTAATGATTGCATATGTAGAATGGTATGATCTCTAAATGTTGGGTTAATTTCTTTTTTTCCGTTAATTAAAAAAAAAAAAGAGAAGGGATAATTGGAGCTGAAGGGATACAGACTGTACAACGGGACTGGATATAAAAACTCAGAAATGGACAGCACAATAGTACCCAATTGTAATGCAATTATGTTAAAACACTGAATGAAGCTGCATGTGAGGTATAGGTTTTTTGTTTATGTTTTTGTGTTTTTTGTTTTGTTTTGTTTGGTTTTCTTTCTATTATTGTTTTAATTCTTATTCTGGTGTCTTTTTATTTCTTTTTCTAAATCGATGCAAATGTACTAAGAAATGATGAATATGCAACTATGTGATGTTATTAAGAATTACTGATTGTACATGTAGATTGGAATGATTTCTAATTGTTTTGTTAATTCTTTTTTTAATTAATAAAAAAAATTTAAAAAAAATCTGGAAAAAAAAATTTTTAAGCTAAAAGATAATTATTTTTGTGTTTTGGTAAAACTCAGTTGGACTGCAATATGGAGCACAGATTGAATGAACCAGGTTTGGAGGGGGGAGACTAGTATAGAAGTTGTTAAAACCTCCTGGGAGAGAGGAGTTTTAATTTGAACTGCAGTAGGAAAGAGAAAACTATTTGAGAAAGGATGCTTTTGGGAGGAAAAAGTGTCATGGTGTGCTGGTGTGAGTGAGTGGGGGCACTCAAAATTGGTTCTCCATATTCTAACCTGAGCAAACAGTCTAGAAAAGTCCTGTGGTTTTTGGTCTTAGAGCAGGTTTATGGTTGAAATTGATGAATTCTGCTAAAGGTGTGTGTGTTTCAGGCACCCCTGTGATGCAAATTAGAATGGAATAGATACTGGCTAAAAGCCAGATGTTTGAGCCAGTCTTCCTAGGTATAAATTCAGGCTCTGACACAGTGTCCTGAACTTGGGGAGGTTATTTAAAATTTCCATATCTCAGTTTCCTCTGTAAAATGGGAATAATAATAATACCTATCATAGAATTGTTATAAGATTTAGATGGAGGATATATAAATTAGGCACTTGGAGCAATAGACAGAGTAAATAGAGACTAAATGCTATCTATGGTAAGTAATTGCCTTTATTATTGTTGTGTTTTTATCATTATGGAACATCCAAGTGGAGGTGGCTAATTGGTAATTGTATATTTAGTTTTAAAGATCAGAAAGTGATTAGTTATCAACAAGTACATCTTGTCATTACAGAACTTGTTCTGTGTGTAGAAGGCAGCTCACCAAACTCTGCTACAGAACATTGTGGGAGAGCAGTCAAGTGGTTACCTGGGGCAAGAGATTGCTGGTTGTGTAGGATGCACACCTGGGACTATGAGGAAATTGTTTCCTAGAGAAGAATAGCCATGTAAATGGGGAATTCTTAGGTCCATACATGCATGCCTGAGATAAGACATACGCACAGAATGATTAGGGAAGTCCCTACATTTTGACCTAGAGATTTCCTCTAAACTCATTGTATGGATAGGCCATGAAGGAACCTTTTGGATAGGTCATTCTGCAAAGACTGGGAAAAGTGTTTTCTGTTTTTTCCTTCTTTTAGTTTTTTGTTAGTTCTTGGCACTCTAGAAATTTCTGTCATAATACTAGCTGGATATAAGCCCATGGGAGGAATGCCACAGATCTAAATATTTTGCAATATTTAGGGCAACAGGACACTAAAATATCAAAATGATCAAGTTTCAACAAAAACTATAATACATACAAAGGAAATAATCAACCAGGAAAAGGATTAAATTAAAGCATTGGAAACCATCAATGAAGATGACCAGACCTGGGGCACACCAGAAAAAGACTTTTAAACAAGGGGCCTAAATATATTCAAAGAACTAAAGAAAAACATGTACAAAAATTAAAAAAAAAAACTAACAAATCAGGCAACAATAGATGAACACAAAGAATATCAATATAGAAATGGAAATTATGAAAAGGAGCTGAACTGAGCTGACGGCCACAGTAACAGAAATAAAAAATTCCCTACAGGGGTTCAATAGAAGATTGGAACTGGCACAAGAAAGAATCATGAACTTGAAGATAAGATGATTCAAATCATCCAGTCTGAAGAGCAGAAGAAAGAAAAGATGAACAAAAGTGAACAGAGCCTGAAGAAACTGCGACACCATCAAGCATACCAATATACTCATTTTGGGAGTCCTAAAAGGAGAATAAAGAGAGAAAGGCAGAGAAAATAGTCAAAGAAATAGTGGCTGAAAACTTTCCAAATTTGTTGGAAGACATGAATATTCACATCAATAGACATGAATATAATGGACTATTACTGGAGTCCATTATAAGAGAACGAAATTCAGACAGAGAAAGAAAAGCCATTGGAAACAAGAAGCTAAAATAGAACACCAAAGAGAAGGAAGAGAACAAGACATGCTTCCATGTGCTTTGCCATGTGACAGAGGAACCAAGGATCACCTGCAGTCGGCCCCAGAACACCACAGTCTGTAGGGAGAAAGCATTGCCTTGATGATGCCTTGATTTGAACATTTTCCCAACCTCAAAACCTTGAGCGAATAAATTCCCATTTTTTTAATCCAAACCTTTTCATGGTATTTGCTTGAGCAGCCTAGGTAACTAAGACAATATGCCCATCAGAAATAGTATAATTTTATTGAACAGAATCTTAAAATTATAGAGTAATTACATTAGCAAAAATTTGGATTTCTGGAATGGCCTTGGTAGCAGTTTGGCAGAACTGCTACCTCATCATGATGAGGATGAGCATTATACTTCTTCACACTATGACATGCTATCATTTTCTGGGAAGTGTGGCTACTTTGATGTGAAGGTTTTGATTATACTAGAGGTAGTCCCAATTAAACTCAGAGGAAGTTCAGATTTTTCTGGAAAGGTGTAATAAACCAGACAGGTGCTTATTGGCATGAATTTATTAGCAGGGCTTCTTTTGCTTTAGGCTGATGGTTAATAGTAATAATAGTAATAATGGGGAACATGTTTTGTGCACTTATTCTGCCCCACACATTATGCTAGACAATTTGATTACATCATCTCCTTTCAGTGCTCACGACATCCCTGATTTACAGGTGTGAAACTAAAGCTTAGAGAGGTAAAGTGACTCCTTAAGTTCATGTAGCAGTGAAGAGAAGATATATAGAGAAGCAGCAAGACCGATACAGAAGGCAAGTGGCAAGAGAGAGAATGAACAAGAGCACAAGAGATATCACAGGTGTTGAGAAAGGAGGGCAAGAGGGATGGACAAATGGATGGAGGAAAAAATGGATCTTGTCTGAATACCCATTCAGTCACATATACTAATTTTTGGTCCTTGTAAACATGTTAATTAAAACATGAGTTTAACTCAGAAGTTGTGGGAGCTGGTGGCCTCTGAGTAGACCCAGAGTTTAAAGTCTACCAGGAGAGCAGCTCATTTGCATAGAGTCATTCCTGTATATATAGGCTATATAGTCTGCATGGCCAATTACATGGAAGAGTTAGAAGTTTGTGCTTCTTAGGTGGAGGCCAATACAGATGTGAAACTTGGTTATAAATGGGAAGTGACTTCTTCAGTTGCCTTGGGACATTTTGAGTTATGTGATGACAGGATCAGAATATCAAGTTTGATTCCCTTGTATTAAGGCATACTCTGTTGTAGTTATCCATTGCTACGTAGCAATCATTTTATTATATCTCACAGTTATGTGGGTCAGAACTTTGGACCAAACTTGAGTGGATGATGCATCTGCTCTTGTGGTATTAGTTGAGGTCATTTTATGGTACTCAGCTGGCATTTAGGCTGGCCCACAATGTCCAAGACTTTTATTTGCATTCATAGTGACTTGGAAAGGATGACTAGAAGCCTGAACCCAGCTGAGACAGTTGATCAGAGGGCCTATTCAGCCCTCCAACATGGCAGTGCCAGGTAGCTGAACTTCTTACCTGGCAGGTGGCTTCCCCCAGAGTGAGCATTGCAACAAACAAAAAAGTGGAAACTGCAAGTCTTCTTATGACCTAGTCTGGGAAATCCCTTATTATCACTCATTCTGCATTTTATTGGTCAAATAAATTAGTAAGATCAGGTCAGATTTAAGGAGAGGGGCAGAAAAAGAATTTACAGCCATATATAATTAACCACATATGCCTAACTCCTACAAGACAACTTGTCAGTGAGGCCAAGAGTTTGAAGTTCTCTGTGCACAGTTACCATCACAGCTGTAAACACCATTCACAAGGCAAATCTTATCAGCAGCGCCTGGACAGCATTTCCTTCTCATTTGAAGACAGCATACCTAACTTCCCCCATAGAAGTTAGAAATTAATATTTTGCTGTTGAAGGCTAGGTGGTAAAATCAATGGGCTAAAGTCTATAATGATAGTACTTTTGACAGACTTAAAAGCAAAATGAAGAATCATTGCTAGAAAGTTCTCTTTGGATGAGATTTAGAAGAGAGATAGGCAGGCAGTTACAAAGCGGTTGCATAAGTAGAATTAGATAACATTATATTTGTTTGGTTCTAATCATTACTTTAGATACTTTTCTAAAGAGGCATTTAAACAAATTGTTTACATACACGTGGGATTTTTTCTATCCATTACAGTGCTTTGCAATGCTAAGTACTTGATAGGCTTTACAGAAACGAATGCACATGTATGTGAACATATTCATTTTGCCCTCTAGTTGGCTGAAGTACTGGAGTGTGATGGTTCTCGGATTCCAAGTCTGGTTCTATCACCCACTTGCTGCATGACTTTTAACAAGTTATCTAAACTGCCTTGTGCTCAGTTTCTTCATTGGTAAAGATAACTAATTCATAGGGTTGTAGTGCAGGTAAATAAGATAATCCATATAAAATATTGTGGAAAATTGCCAAACACATAGCAAAATGTCAGTGCATATTAGAATATTAGTTCCTTCCTTTATTTTTTTTATGCTGTATGGTGGGGTCACATTTTATCCTTTTTCCCTGTGAGTATCCTGTTATTGCAGCACCATTTGTTGAACTTTTGTTTGTTTTGGTTTGTTTTTTGGAGAAGTGCATGGGCCTGGAATCCAACCTGGGTCTCCTGCATGACACGCAAGAATTCTACCAATGAACTACCCTTGCACCCTGCATATTAGTTTTTATAATTACTTTTTTAAAGTGTAAACAACTGATTTCTGGGGGCAGCTTTGTGGTCTCTCAGGAACAAAGAATTCTAATTATATAAAGACACATCCAGGAATTTAGTTCTTAACTAATTGTTTTTTTCAAAAAAAGGAACTAAACTGAGGTCAATGAATGTATTTGATATTTTTTCCTACTGCTATAAGGCAATGTTCTACCAAAGCTACTTAACCAAAAAATATACTGATTTTTTAAAAATAACTGTAGAAAAATAGCCTCAACAAATTTGACTCACTAGCTATGATCAAGAAAAAAGCCTATTAGCAATAATTAGTGGGTTTTAGGTTTCTAACACCCATAATTAAATTTTATTGTCCTATAAGTGTTTTGGATTAATTACTTCCACAATAGACTGGTGCTCATTCACCACTTTGAGGGAGGAGATGGCAGTTTCACAGAATCTAGTCATTTATAACAATCCTTGAGCATTATTTTTCCTGCCAAGGCAAATCCACTACAAAGCCCAGTTCCTCTTAGGATTTACTGAAAAGTGACAGGTGTTGATTTGCTGGTATCTTTCTCAACAGATCCGAATGAGCTAAACAAAATTACTTCTCTATCCATTTAGGCAGAAAAATAAATGGAGACACCAGCTAATGAGGGAATATAGAGTTAGCCGGACTCAAAGCATTCCAAGCTGTTGGCAGCTAGAATCAAAAGAGGAATCATGCAGACAGTTGCTCATGTTTATTGCTGAACATGAAATTAGAAAGATGCTTCATCTTCCCACAGGTGCAAGAACATATAGTTATTAATTACAGCAAAACGCATTTATTGACAACTCCAAGCCTGCAAAATCCTACACTAAGCAAACGGCTTTCACAGTTCATCCAAAAAGCACTTTAGAATCAATACAAAAGCATCTCATAGTTGTCCAATCTATGGCAAGTAAAATTCTGCCTCCTAAAAGCACAGACTAGACTGCCTCTTAATATTTATGTAGTTGAACACCTGCAATGCTTTCTTTGTTCTTTCAAGAAACCTGTTATACAAAAAAAGTCCTAATTTCCCATGGATTTTACAGGCATAATTTCAGACTATTAGGTGGCTCAAATTGATTTTATCCTTTTCCATATATGTGTATATTTTGTCAAGGGCAGGCTCTGGGGAATCGAACCCGGGTCTCCAACATGGCAGGTGAGAATTCTGCCACTGAGTCACCGTTGCACGGCCCTCCATTGGTTTTCTATAGCTTTTAAACCAAGGAATTTATTATCTTACAGTAGGAGGCTAGCAGTCTAAAAGTAAGGTATGGACGGGTCATGCTTTCTCCTGGAGTCAGTAGCAGTCTGGTACTGGCTTGCCACAATCCTTGATGTGCCTTGCCTCTACCATCTTTGCTTCTGTCACATGGAGATCTTCTTAATTCCCTGAATTCTTCTGACTTCTGGCTTCTACTGAGTTCTACTGACTGCATCCCAGTTTCCTTTGCTTATATGAACTCCAATCATACTGATGAAGGCCCACCATGATTCAATTCAGTCTCATGTAAATATGATTGCTGAAGATCCTATGTCACTGGTGAGTCCACACCTTTACTAATAATAGCACCCTCAAGAGGCCTGTTTACAGATGGGTTCACACCTGCAGGAACATGGATTAAAATCTGAACATGTCTTTTGAGGGGAAAATGATCAATCCCTAACAGTTGCCTAGAGTTCTTGAATGGTCATGCATTTTTTTCTGTATTTATTTTTTTCAACTTGCCTACGCCAAATAGGATTTGAGACACATATAGTAAAAAATGATAAAAATAAAATAAAACAAAGGAGGAAACAGATAACATGCTATTCTCAGAGCTATTTGGACAATAGGTGATACACAAGTAAACTCTTTGGATAATAGGTGATACACAAGTAAACAAAGAACTGAAGTAATTTCAAATAGGGCAAGTATCATGAAGTTGGTACCACAGGGTTATATGGTGGAGAGCAGCCAGGTGGATGAGGAAGGGCTCTCTGAGAAGATGATATTTGAGGTGGATTTAAATGATGAGGAGAAACCAGCCATGACAAGATTTCCTAATAATTAAGGTATTGCACTCATAAAGTACAGCAATTTCAAAGTTCCCACAGAGGAAATTGTCTTGCTGAGTCTCTGAAATAAAAAGAAAAGTGGTGTAGCTGGAGCCTAAGGAATGAGAGAAAGAGGACTTGAAATAAGATTAGAAGTGGGCATAGTAACCTATGGGGAGGCATGAGGATTTATTCTATTGGCAATGGGAAACAGCTTAGATAATTTGGAATATCTGGAAAAATCATTCACTACACTTCTCTTTGAGTTTTATTTCTTGTCAAATACTTTAAAAATAGCTGGAAATAAGATCATTCAAAAACATCTTTTCTGGCAAAGACGTGGAAATCAGAAAGGCAGTTAAGGTCGGGGCTGTCCATCACTTCTGATTAACATCTGAATTTGTGTAGAATATTTGACAGGGCATGTGATTCCAAAACTTTATCTTAGTGTCAGTCCTATTCCAACAAAAGGAAAAATGAGTATTCAAGTTCTCCAAATTCTGTGCCGGGGAACCATATAACATGGGCATAATAATTTCCTTCTGAAAGAAAAGTCAAAGCACATGTTCCTAATTGTTTGTGGTAGCCACAAAAATATGTATAAAGTGACAACAGAATGCCTAATATTAATCAAAGACATTTCCTGGTGCATCTTCAAGAAAAGCTGGTTACAAAATAAAACTAGGTAACTAAGTGAATTGACCTATGATATAAAGCTGTTAAATATAAGCCAATTAAGTTTTGGAGGTCTGCCAAGCTATTATTAAAGCTTTGGACAAGTGCTATTAAGCCATACTTTTTGACAGCAATTAGGTGACAGGATCAGTTACAAATTGAGACCAGTCTTAGTTGATGACAATAGAATGCATAATCAGCATATATAACCATTCTTTCCCCACCCCCACCCCCCCTTTAGTCTTTTCACTGGCTATGACAGGTTCAGGTGTCAGCTTGGCCAGGTGATGATGCCCAGTTGTTCTGCTGCTAGAGACTTAAATCATCTACACGTAAAATTCATCTGTGGCTGATTACATTTGCGGTTGGTCGGCTAAGGGGAAAGCCTTCCACAATGCCTGAGGCTTAAAAGGAGAGGTCAGAGGCGCAACAAGTGGCTCAGCACAATGCACTTCAGAGGTCGGATCCAGCTCAGGCTCAGACGTTTGGGGATGCAGAAAGGAACCGCCCCTGGGGAAACCGTTTGAACCTGGATGCTGGGAGAGAGGCTCAGCAGACATCACTACGTGCCTTCCCAAGTTAGCAAATGTGTAACTAAATAAATCCCCTCTATAAAGACAAATCCATCTCAGATATATATTGCATTCCGGCAGCCTTAGCAAACTAAAACTGCAGTAGGGAGAAGACTGGCTTCTCCCCTCAGCCAGCAGAAGTCTGATTTCTGTAATCCAGGTCCTTGGATCTTAGTAGAAGATCCTTGGGAGGAGGAGTTAGATAATTATTCCAGTCTAGCTAAGGGTTTTCAACCAATGAGAGGGCTCAAGCTGCTGACAGAATACAGACGTGAGTATATTGATAAAATACTTTCTTATAAAAAGTAATGCTGGGTCAAAGGGAATGTGCATTTTTATTTTTGATGGAAATTAACAAATTTCCTGCCATAATGGTTTCCATTGATATCAGCCTTTGATGTGTGACAAACTATCCCCCAAGTTAGTGGCTTAAAACCAGAATAATTTATTAGCTCACAATTTTGTGGTTAGACGATTGGAGTGGGTTCAGCTGGTCAGCTCTGCTGGTCGTGCCTGGTTTCTTCATCTGTCAGCAGTTGCTGGTGGCTGTTTGGTCCTGGGTGGCCTCACTCACCCGCCTGGAGTTTGATGGGAAATTGGAAGAGATGGGGCTATGAAACAGTGTGCAGACCAGCCCATGTTTTTTCAGATGGTAGCTGGGTTCCAGAGTAACAAGAGAGCAAAGGCCCCACTGCGTCAGCATGGTTGAAGCCCCTGCCTGCATCAGGTTTGCTAGCATCCCATTGGCCAAAGTAAGACATATTGCCGAACTCAGGTATATAAACTCAGATAAATAAACCTCACCTCTTAATAGGAACATTTGTATGAATATTTTCCTTTCTGATAAACTGTTTTGTGTATTTTGCTTACTATAAAATTAACTTATTGGAGCATTTAAACTACATGGAAGAAATCAGATTTTTGTCCATTATGTATGTCTCAATTATTTTTCCCGTGTTGGTTTTTTTTTTTTTTTCATTTTGTTGCTTCACTTTAGAGTTTGTCTATGGTAGGTTTTTATTTTGTTTATGTTTTTATTGAGAAGAAGCCTTCTATTTTCAAGTTGTTAAATTTACACATAATAACAAGGGTTTTGTGTATACCCTAAAGACTTTCCCTATGTGAGAGTACTACTTACAAAAACCATGTTTTATTATGTTATTTAAAAGTTTCATTGTTTCTTTTTAGTAGTCTAGTTTTTAGCACATTTTTAAGTCCCTGTTTGGAATAAGCCTTGCCTGGCTAGAACAAATCCCAACTTTTTATTCACTATTGAATTTTAATCAAATTCAATATTTGGTACTGTTTTGCTGAGGATTTTTATATCTATGTTCACAAAATATAGTGGTCTATAATATTGTTTCCTAGTAATGTGTTTATCTGCTTTTGGTATTAGGGTAATGCTGGCCCCATAGAGTGAGGTTGAAAGTATTCCCTCTGCTTCTATTTTCTGGAATCGATTGTAGAGAATTGGTATTTCTTTTTTAAAATGTTTGGTAGAATTCACTAGTGAAACCATCTAGGCCTGATGCTTTTTGTTTTGGAAGGTTAGTAATTGCTGACTCATTTTTTGAAACAGATATAGGCCTATTCAGGTTATATATTTATCTTTTTTTGTGAATTTTAGTAAATAGTATCTTTCAAGGAATTGGTCTATTTTCCCTTAGTTATGAAATTTGTGGGCATGGAGTTGTTCATAATAATCCTTTATCATCCTTTTAATGTCTATGGGATCAGTTTGATGACCCCTCTTTTATTAATATTTGTATTGAAATTACATTTTAGTGATTTGTGTATACCTTCTTTTTTATTGGTTAGCCTGGCTAGAAGTTTGTCAATTTTATTGCTCTTTCAAAGAACTCTTTTTTGGTTTCGTTGATTTTTCTCTTATTTCCTATTTTTAATTTCATTGATTTCTGTTCTTATTTTTCTTTTATTCTGCTTTTGAATGATAGTTTTTATGGATACAGAATTCTAGGCTGGTAGTTGTTTTCTTTCCATACTTTAAATATTCCATCACACTCTCCTTTTGCATGGCTTGTGAAGATATAATTCTTATTCTTTTTCCTCTATAAATAAGATGTTTTTTTTTCCTCTAGCTTCAATATTTCCTATTATCTTTGGTTTCCTGCAGTTTGAACATGATATGCCTATGTATAGTTTTTATTGGTATTTATCTGAGATTCCTGGACTCGCTTCTGATGTTAATTTTGGAAAATTCTCAACATTATTACTTCAAATATTTCTTCTGTTCTTCTCTATCATTCTTATCCTTCTGCAATTCCTATTACATGTATGTTAAAACTTTTGTTGGTGTCTGCCCATGCAAAAAAAAAAAGAACACTTTTGTAATCGCCTCACAGTTGTTGGAAATTCTCTTCTATCTTTTTAATTTACTTTCCCCTTTGCATTCCAGTTTTTAAGACTGCATTTATATTTCTCCAAGCTCACTGATTCTTTCCTAGCAGTATCCAGTCTACTGATAAGGCATCAAAGGTGTTCGTTTTTGTTGACAGTGCTTTTGATTTCCAGCATTTCCGCTTGATCTCTCTTGGAATTTCCGTCTTTCTACTTGCATTACCCATTTACACTTGCCTGTGTCCACTTTTTCTATTAGAACCCTTCACAAATTAATAGTAGTTATTTTAAATTCTTGGTCTGATAATTCCACAATTATCTGAATCTTGTTCCCATGTTTACCCTACCTCTGCAGACTGCCTTTTGCCTTTTAGCATGCCTTGTAATTTTTGTGACATGAGGTAGTGAGTAAAAGGAACTGTGGTAAACAGGCTTTGAGTGTGAGGTTTTGTGTTTATTTGGCTATGAGTTAGGTTGTGTTTAAAGTTTGCTTTATTGTAGGTAGCAGAGGCTAAAATTTCCTCTGGTGTCGTTGCTTTGGTCCCCACTGTTGTCTTTGAGTTTCCTTAGAGATTCCTTCTTAAATAGGATCTGAGCCTTGCAGTTCATGAGTGGTGTAAGATGTGGGGAAAAGGAAAGTGTTCTGTTATCCTTTTAGAGCCTCCGGGCTGTGGTCTTCACAAGTGTTTCTCAACTTCTTTCTTTTTCTTTTTTTTTTTTTTTTACCCCTTTGTGTGACTGAGACTGGAGGGCTGGAGAGGGCTGGAGTTGGGAATTTCCCTTCCGCTACATTGGTTAGGCTCTGGTAAAGTTGTTCCTTGAGGGAAAGTGACTATTAAGTTGCAGAGAATGCCATGGGAGAATTTCAAAACGGTCACTTTTCTCCTCGTCCCACCAGAACAGGGAAGGGATTTTTTTCTGATTCTCCTGGATGTAAAGCACGTGAATATTTCCCCTAAGGCTAAGCCCTCAGGAATTTTTATCTGGTAAACTAGTCCAGGTTCAGGCTTCAGCAATTAATGAATTGCCATTTAATAGCATTGAAGATATTTTAATAATAAATAATAAAAATAAATGAACAGAGCATCCAAAGGGCAGACAAAAATATAATAAAATAACCTAAGCAAATAAGAGGAAATAATTAGTAAAGGTATAGGAGAAACTGTTGTTTCCCCTAATTTTACCCAAATTGTCCTATCAGTAATATTTTCAAATAATAGTGTATCAGCTGTTTCTTTTAGATGTTGAGTCCAGCTGCAGTTTCTGCTGTAGGGTGGCTGTGATTCTGTGTACCCGCCTATCTCTTTTGTTATGGGGATGATGGTTTACTCTATGACCTCAATTCTCTGATGGATCTAAGAAGAGTTGTTGATTTTCAGTTTTTCAGCTTTTTTCTTGATCCATCTGGAGATTTAAGAATGAGGGAGCTATCCATCACTATTTATTTCCTCTAATTTATCAAAATATTGCAACACTTTTATTGAATAACTTATTTTTCCCTCTTAATATGCATGCCACATTTATCAAATGCTAAACTTTTGTAAGAGTCTGGATATCCTTGTCTATTATAATAATGCATTTATCTACTCATATGGTCTATATTTATAATCACACCAATAATATGTATCAATCAGGGCTGCTGTAGGAAACAGATGATACACTATTATTTGAAAATATTACCGAAAGGACAATTTGGGTAAAATTAGGGGAAACAACAGTGTCTCCTATACCGTTACTAATTATTTCCTCTTATTTACTTAGGTTATTTTATTATATTTTTGTCTGCCCTTTGGATGCTCTATTAATTTATTTTTATTCTTTATTATTAAAGTATCTTCAATGCTATGAATAGTCTTTGAGCCATCATTATCGTTGAATCTCATATATTTCACTTAATTATTTTCTAACTAATCTGCAATTTGATTGAACCCTGATTTTTAAGTCCAGTAATTATTTAATAATGCCATAAATTTCCAGGTGGTGGAATTTTAACTGGTTTCAAGTTTTGTTACTAATTTCTAGTTTTCTTGCATAGTAAATAAATCACATTTGTACTACTTATAATTTATTGATATAGATGAAATTTAACTGACCTTATGTTAAATATGTTTGAATTTCTATGAACATGTAAAAACAAGTTATGTGTAGTGTTTGATATTTATTCATTTTGCTCATTTGCTATCTCTGGGGCTGATATGGGTGAATTTATTTGTTTCTGTGCATATATCTTATTTTTCTTGTACTTTGGTTTGAATTTCAATACTATATTTACTATAAGGATATTCATGGCTCTATGACTTTTATAGTTAATTGTACCCCTTATCATTAAAAAGTACCTTGCATTATATTTTGTCTCTGAATTCAGCTGGGTCACTTTTTATTGTATGAACAATCTCTGATTTTCTTATTTTTATGTGTTGTTTTTACATTTATTTGCCTTTGCAAGGTAAGTCTTTGTTTGTCCTTTTGTTTTCAACTTTCAAAGTCACATTATTTACATGCATTTCTTTTATGTTGCCATAAGGTTTGATTTACTGAGACAATTCCAAATCTTTTAATTTTTGCATTTTTTTGATAAATCAACTTTTTATTTCACAACTGTTTTAGATATACAGAAAGATAGTATATATTGTTGCTATAAACCCTGCACTCAGCTTTCCCTATTATTAAAATCTTACATTAGAATGATACATTTCTTACAATTAAAAAACAAATACTAATACTATTGTTAACTATAGTCCATAGTTTATTCAGACTTCCTTCATTTTCTCTAATATTTTTCTAATATTCTTTTTCTGTTCAGAATCCCATCTAGGATGTCACATTCCAACTAGTTATCATGTCTCCTTAGGCTTCTCTTGGGTATGACAGTTTCTCGGGTTTCCTTATGTTTAATGACTTAGACAGTTCTGAGGAGTTACTGATTAAGTATTTTGTAGACTCTGCATTGAGAATTGTCTGTTCTTCATCTCATCGTTAGACTGAGTTATGGGCATTGAGGAGGAAGCCCACCGATGTAAACTGCCATTTTATTCACAGAATATCATGGGTATTTACTACTGACACCATTTATCACTATAGTTAATATTGGTCACCTGGCTGAGATAATATTGGTCCTATTTCTCCACTGTGATATTATTCTTTATTTTCCTTTATTCCATACTGTACTCTGTGGAAAGAAGAAAGCCACTATGCATAGCCCATGCTTAAAGAGTGGGTAGTTATGCTCAACCTCTTTGAGGGAGTATTTACATATATTATTTGGAATTTTTCTCACATTTTTTCTATTCATTTATATCAGTATGGTCTCAAGGATATTTATTTTATATATTGGGTTAAATTCAATACTATTTTATTTTATTGCTAAAATTTTCCCAGTTTTGGCGTGTCAGGGTGCTTTTATTTCATTCCTCTGTCCCTTTAACATGCTCCTGTCATTGTGATTTTTTTATTTTTTAGCACTCTTGCAAGCTCTACAAAATGCTACAAGCTTGTCTTGTATATTTTCTGTCCAGACTTGGAGTCAACCGTTTCCCAAAGAAACATGGGTTCCTTTCATTGAAAAATGGTATTAGAAACCAAGATCTGAGTGCTATGTGTGCTTGCTGCTAGTGGGATGTAACTGCTTCTAGGCTCTCTCTGCTGACATAATGAAGAAATATCTGGGTATACTAATCCATATATATGCACATATCTATAGATATTTCTCTATATAACCATCTGTGTTATACTAATTCATAATGAATTCATCCTAATGTCTCTAACTGTAATTTACTACCACATGGATCATAACGATTTCTTCCCCTAGCTTATTTGCAACCTCCCACTTGAACAGTGAAAAACCTGGCTTCCACCATCTACCATCTATTTAATTCTGGCATACATTCATAGTGGTATCAGAATTGTTAACCTGTACCCCTGAGGGGGAAAAATTTATAAATGAGTACAAGGCTTATGTACAGTTTCTTTTGCCTTCATTCTTATAGGCTCCACTCATTTCCAAAGTTACTTAGGTTAGCAACTTTACCCATCACCCCCTTCAGTGAGATTGTTCATAGATTTGTAATACACTTAGTTTGCTCTGTCACAATCTGTATTCCATCTTGAGATCCTCTGAACTTCTAAATGATTATTTAAAAATTCCATACAACAAGGCTCTTTCTTTGTGTTGTAAAACTATGGCTTCAGCAAATGCATAATGTCATGTAACCACCATTTAATGTCATAAAGAACAGTTTCACTACCCTAAAATATTCCTGTGCTTCACCTATGCAATCCTTCCTCCCTCCTCCAAATCCCTGTTACCACTGATTTTTAAACTTTTGCTACAGTTTTGCCTTTTCCAGAATGTCATACAATTAGAATCATAAAATATACCACCTGTCTAGGCTTGCTTCATTCAGTTAGCAAAATGCCTTTAAGATTCATCCATGACTTTTTGTGGTTTGATCATCATTTTTTTTTTCTGGATAATGTCCCATTGTATAGATGCATTATAGTTTGTATATCCATTCACCTATTGAAGAACATCTTGGCTGCTTCCAGTTTTTAGTGATAATAAACATTTTGCTGCTATAAACATTTGCATGCATGTTTTTGTATGTATATAAGTTTTCAAATTAGTTAATAAAGAGCTAGAAGTGCAATTGCCAAATCATTTGGTAAGAATATGCTTAACTTTGTAAGAAGTTGCCAACTGTCTTCCAAAGTAGTTGTACTATACTGCATTCCTACAGCAATGAATGGGAATTCATTTTGTGCTGCATTCTTACCAGCAACTTGGCATTGTCGGTTACATTTTTTAAAATGTTGGCAGTTTTGATAGGTGCGTAGTGACATCTCTAATTTGTCATTTCCTAAAAACAAATGATGTTGAGCATCTTTATTTTCATATGCTTATTTACCACTTGTATATTTTCTTTGCTGGAGCTGGACATTTTGCCCAGTTTTAATTGGATTGTTTGTTCCTTATTGTAAACCCTTAAAAGTTTTTGCAAATATTGGACAGAAGGCTTTTTTCAAATATATACTTTAAATATATTTTTCTCAGTTTGTGGCATGTCTTTTTTTTTTTCTTATTAATGTCTTATACAGGACAGAGGTTTTTAATTTTTAAAAAGTCACCAATCATTTTTTTCTTTCATAGATTATGTTATTGGTATATCTAAAAACCTATCACCAAACCCAGGGCCACCAAGATATCCTATGATTACTTCTAGAAAATTTCTTGTTTTTCATTTTACATTTAAGTTGATGACCCCTTTTTTAGTTGATTGATGTGGAAGGTATAAGGTATGTGTCTATGTCATTCATTCATTCATTCAGCATATGACCATCCAATTGTTCCAGCACCATTTGTTGAAAAGACTTTCATTTCTCCATTCAATTGCTACTTTATCAAAGATTACTTAACTGTATTTGTATGGATCGACGTTTGGGCTCTCCTGTTTCACTGATCCATGTAGCTAGTCTTTACCAATATTGCTATTTTGATAACTGTAGCTTTGTAAATTCTTTGTTCTTTGAGTCAGTCAACTTTGTTTTTCTTCATTATCATGTTGTCTATTTGTATTTTTTGCCTTTCCGTATACACTTTAGAATCACTTTTTCAATACCTACAAAATATCTTTCTGGGATTTTGATTGGGATTTCATTGAATATAAAGATCAAGTTGGGAAAATTGACATATGAACAATAATATCTTCAAATCCATGATCACAGAATATATTTTCATTTATATACAATTTGAAGTTTCTTTCATTGGAGTTTTGTAGTCTTCTGCACATAAATCCTATACCAATTTAGATTTAAATATATGTATTAATTTCTGGTGCTATTTTAAATAGTATTGTTCTTTTTAAAATTTCACATTTCAATTGTTCATTTTTGGCAAATAAAAAAAGAAATTAGGGGTTGTGAGAGTAGTTCAGTGTTAGCATTCTCACCTGCCATGTGGGAGACCCGAGTTTGATTCCCAGCCCATGTACTTCCAAAAAAACAAACCAACCCACAAACAAAAACAACAACAACAAAATTTAACAAATGGTGCTACAATAAAGGGATACTCACATGGAAAAAGAATGAAATGTGACCCCCGCCATACAGCATACAGAAAAAAAAGCAATTGGATTTTGTATATTAACCTTATATCTTACTATATTGACTTACTAGTTGCGAGACTTTTTGGTGAATTTTTGGGATTTTCTAGTTGGATAATTATGTCATCTGCAAACAGAAACAGTCTTTTTCTTTCTTCCCAATCTTTATTTATTTCTTTTTCTTGTCTTATTGCACTAAGTAGGACTTTCAGTGCAATGTTGAATAGAAGTGATGAATGTGGATGCCCTTACTTTGATTCTAATCTTGTGGTAAAGTGTCCAGTTTCTCACCACTATGGTGTTAGCTATAGCTTTTATGTGGTCATTCTTTATCAAGTTGAAGAAGTTCCTCTCTTTTTTACATTTGCTGGGAGTTTTTAACACAAATGCATATCGGATTTTGTCAAATGCCTTTCTCTGTGTCAATTAATATAATAGTGTGATTTTTCTTCTTTGTTAATGTGGTGGAGTGGTGGTTCATAATGATTGATTTTATAATTATAAACAAGCCTTGCATACCCAGGACAAACCTCTTTGATTGTGGTGTATAATTGTTCTTATACATTTTTAAATTTGATTTGCTAATATTTTGTTGAAGACTTTGTATCTATGTTCATAAAGTATTCTTGGTCTGTAAGTTTCCTTTCTTTTAATGACTTTTTCTGGTTTCATATTAGGTTAATGTTGGTATCATAAAATGATTTAGGAAGTGTTTCTTGTGCTTATATTTTCTGGAAGATGGAGGAGTATTGGATATTTCTTCCTTAAATGTTTGTTAGAATTCACTAGTGAATTATATCACTTGCAAACAGAGACACTTTTTCTTTCTTCCCAATCTTTATTTAATTTATTCCATTTTCTTGTCTTACTGCACTAAATAGGACTTTCAGTACAATGTAGAATAGGAGTGATAAAGGTGGATGCCCTTGCTTTGATTCCAATCTTGCAGTGTGGGCTTTGTGCACTTTTTTTTTTTTGGGAAAGTTATTAATTATTTCAATTTCCTCAATAGGAAATTTTCATATTATCTGTTTCTCCTTTTGTGTGCTTTGGTAGATTTTGTCTTTTAGATATTGGTCCATTTTATGTAAGTTATCATTTTGTGGGCATAGAATTGTTCCTAATATTTCTTGATTGTCCTTTTAATGTCTGTGGTATCATTACAGATGATGTCTAAATCATTTATGATAGTCAAAATTTGTGTCTTCTCTCTTCTGTTTTGATTATCCTGGCTAGATGTCTATCAATTTTATTGAATTTTACAAAGAACCACCTTTTGGTTTCATTGATGTTTCTCTCTTGACTTCCTGTTTTCAATTTCATGGATTTCTGTTTGAATTTTTAGTATTTCTTCTTTCCTTAGGCTTAAATTGCTTTTTTTTTTTCCTTTCTTTCTTAAAGTGGAAGCTTGGATATTGATTTTAGGTCTTTTTTCTTATCTGAAATATGCATTTAATGAGATAAATATCCTTCTTTGCGTTAACTTTCATTGCAGTCCAAAATTTTTATAGTTTGTGTTTTATTTTCATTTCATTCAAAATATTTTAAAATTTCTCTTGAGGATTTTTCTTTACTCATGAGTAAAGAAGTGTATTATTATTTTCCAAATCTTTGGTCATTTACCAGCTTTCTGTTATTGATGTCTAGTTTAATTCCATTGTTGTCTGAGAACAATTTTTGTATAATTTCTATATTTTAAATTGTTAGACTGCGTTTATGGCCTAGTATGTGGTCTGTCTTGGTGAATGTTCCTTATGTAGGTCAGAAGAATGTGTTCTCTGCTGTTGCTGAATGGAGTATTGTATAAATGCAAATTAAGTGAAGTTGCTTAATGGTGTTGCTAAGTTCCGTTATGTCTTTACTAAATTTATGCCTGCTTGATCTTTCCATTACTGAATGAGAGGTGTTGAATAACCGGACTATAATAGTGGAGTTTGCTTTTTTCTCCTTTCATTTCTATCAGCATTTGCCTCAATTTTTTTGACCCTCTGTTGTTAGGTATACATATGATTTATGTTGTTGTTTTCCTGGGAATTAAACCCTTTTTGTTATGTAATGCTACTTTTATCCCTGCTAATTTCTCTTTTTCTGAAGTCCACTCTGTCTGAAATTAATACAGTGACTCTAACTTCTTTCGATTAGTGTTATCATGGTATATATTTTTCCATCTCTTTAAACCATTTGATTCTTTATATTTAATGTGGGTTTCTTTTACAAAAGATATAGCTGGGTCTTGTTTTTATATCCACTGTCAGTCTGTATTTTAATTGCTATATTTAGACCATTCATGTATTCAAAAGATTATATATTAGTTGGTTGAAATATACCATGTTTGTAACTGTTTTCTATTTGTTGCGTTAGTTCTTCATCTCTTTTTTCCCTCTCGTTGTCTTCCTTGCCTGGTTTTAATTGATCATTTTATATGATTCCATTTTTTCTCCTCTTTTAGCAAGTTAATTATACTTCTTTTGTACCTTTTTATTTGTTACTTTAGTGTTTGTAATATGTAATTTTTACTAATGTCTATCCACCTTCAAATAATACTATCCTACTTTACATTAGGACAGATATCTTACAACAGGGTATTCCCAAGTCTTCCCTTATATTCCCTACAACATTGCTGTCACTCATAAATTCATAATCACTTAATATGTTATTACTATTATTACTTTAAGCAAAAAGTTGCCTTTCAGATCAAAAGTAAAATAAGTAATAATTTTACCTACACTTATTACTTCCCTGAAGTTCTTTCCTTTTTATTTGTGTGTGCATGCATATATGTAGATCTGAGTTCCTATCCTATATCACCTTCATCATTTTCCTTCTCACTGAGCAACTTCTTTCAACATTTCTTGAAGGAAAGGTCCACTGGCAATGTATTTCCTCAGCTTTTTGTTCTTCTGACAGTCTTTATTTTTACTCTACTTTTTTTCGCAAAAAGCATATTTTTAATAAAATAGACCATGCTATTAAGATGAGCTAAGCAATCAAAGCCTTTTAGATGTTATGTAGTGCAATTTGAGGGTAATGTTTGATTTAATGAAATGTGTTAATGAAAAACAGGTTTTTTCGTTTGTTTGTTTTTGTTTTTGTTTTTGTTTTTTGCATGGGCAGGCACCAGGAATTGAACCCAGGTCTCCGGCATGGCAGGCGAGAACCCTGCCACTGAGTCACCATCAGACCACCTTGGAAAAACAGATTTTAATCTAAACTTTCATATTGAGCAATCATGAGTTTGGATTCACTGTACTTCATAAGACTATCATTTAAACAAGATCAACCTAGAGGAAAAAAAAAACCTTCCAAACTCGGGGAAAAAACAATTTAAGAATTTATAAAATTTTTATAGTTGAGGAAAAACACTTGGTTCCATATAAGTTAGTTCATTTAACTAAACTTTTACATTTGTTTCTTAATTCTTTTATAGATAAAATTATTACATAAGAAAAAATATGAAAAGGGGTACATATGGAGTATTTATAGTAAAAATTATTACTTTATTTAATTTCTTAGATTACTTTCTTTTTACTTTACACCTTATTAAAGCATTACACTCAATGTGAATTTTTCTGTATCATATTTCTTTAATGTATGTCTTGCATTTCTTCCTTTATATATTAATTATACAAGTAATACATGCTCATGGTAAACATTTTTTACAATCTGTAAGTAAAACAGACAAGTATGGTCTGCTTTTACTCCTAATTACACTCTCCTTGTAAAGGTGGTCACTTTTAAATTTTATTTAGTGTTTTCCTCTAAAAAGTTATGTACATTTTTGAACAAAGATCTGTGATGTGATTGGTAACTGACTTTTTAGTCATTCATTATATTTTTATGCCTAAATATGGTTTTCAGTTGCTCAAAAATATGTTGTTATGCTAGACTTTTTCTGCAAATAGATATAACTTTTCAAATATGGAGTCAATTCCCCAACTTTTATGACATTCTTCAAAAGCACCAACCTTCTGAAGACAATGAATATTGTATTTTGTGCCAAACAACAACCTTTTAATTTCAGTGTCTGAAATATAAAATGATGGGCCTCTGTGTTTAGTTGGATTGTAAGAAACAACAGATATGAGGTGCTGGAACCCTTTTCTTGTTAGGGACAAAATTCTATCACATAGTCACTGTTACTCCAAGTGATTGAGAACCACTAAGCCTACTCTATCCCAAATCCTATCAAATTCACTAATATTTGCTCTGGAAATACAAAATATGCTGCCACAGTACAATGAAATGTTCCCTGAAGAACTCTTAAGTACTTTGGCTCCAGGAATTTCAGCAATTGGTTCTACTGAATAAGAAAGATTCTGCTCTTTCAAAAAAATTCTTGAATCCCAAGTTCACAGATTTCCACACCAACAATGCTATGTTCCCAGTCTGCAAACCATCTTATCTCAACTGCTTTTCTACAAAGAGGAAAGGATATTCAAAGTCCACTCTTGCCATTAGGGAAAATATCCAAATACTTCTGTAATAGCTGATAACCTTGTTCATGATGAAATGAAATGTTGCAGCACACCCACTTTTCTTGCCATTCTTCCAGTACTAGTACTCAGTTTTTCTGTACTTCATTATCATGGTACTTGTTAATTTCAAGTAAAATTCTTGCATCATTCATCGTGTTGCAGACACCTTTGCCTCACAAGCAGTTATCTTCAAACCTCTTCAGCTACCCACCATCTGCTGCTTCTATTTCACTTTTGAAGGATAGTTTTGCTGGAGATTGAATTCTAGGTTGGTGGATATTTTGTTTTTACTTAAAAAATATATATATATCTATTCCTATTGAGAAATCTTCATACACATAAGTACCATACATGGTGTATAATCATTGGTTCACAATATCATCACATAGTTGTGTATTCATCACCATAATCATTTTTTAGAATATTTGCATCACTCCAGAAAAAGAAATAAAAAGAAAAAACTGATATATACCACACCTTACCCAACCCACTCATTGACCACCAGTATTTTCATCTATCCAATTTATTTTACACTTAGTGTCGCCTGTTATATATTTAGCCTATTTTTTTACTCACCCGTACATACCCTGGATAAAAGGAACATCAGACACAAGGTTTTCACAATCACACAGTCACACTGTAAAAGTTATATCTTTATACAATTGTCTCCAAGAATCAAGGCTACTGAATACTGCTCAAAAGTTTCAGGTACTTCCCTCCACCCACTCTAATACACCATAAACTAAAAAGGGATATCTATATAATGCGTAACAATAACCTCCACGATAACCTCTCGACTCTCTTTGAAGTCTCTCAGCCACAGAAACTATTTTGCCTCATTTCTCTCTTCCCCTTTTTGGTCAAGAAGGATTTCTCAATCCCTTGATGCCAGGTCCCGGCTCATCCCAGGATTTCTGTCCCAAGTTGCCAGGGAGATTCGCACCCTTGTGAAGTCATGTCCCACACAGTGGGGGAGGGCGGTGAGTTCACCTGCTAAATTAGCTTAGAGAGGCCACATCTGAGCAACAAAAAAGGTTCTCTAGGGGTGACTCCTAGGCCTAATTTTAAGTAGGCTTAGCCTCTCCTTTGCAGAATAAATTTCATAGGGGTGAAACCCAAGGTCAAGAGCTCAGCCTGTTGATTTCATTGTCCTTACTGCTTGCGAGAATATCAGAAATTCTCTAAATGGGAAAGTCCCCAGTCCCCCAGGAGACTCTGCAAATACTTTTTTATTCTGCCCAAATTACTCTGGGATATATCGGGGTATTACACTAACCTGGACAAACAAACCCAATTTCATGCCCTATTCAAGATTTCATGTACTTATGATGTTCCGCTAAACTAACCATACAAGTTAAAATAGGAAATACACTACCCAAAATATAAATTTTGCACCAAATAAACATCTCTTCCTTTAAACTCACACAGAAGTTGAAGTTTTAAAATATAGATGATATCATCCTTTGCCCTGTATTCTGATATACCTTAGTCCTTTCCAGATCGGTTGCATTCATAACTCTACTTGAAGTCTGATCACTTAGTCAACTTTTTAAACAGTTCCTTTATAGGGAACTGCTGAGTTTCATAGCTTCAGAGCTCTAACTCTGAGTTGCAGGTGTCATATAAATACCCGAAGTTTCTGGGAATGACCAGGCTATATAGAAACAGCTCAGTTTCTCAGAATTTAGAATTAATAATTGCACCTCCTAAATATATGTGACTGCTGTAAGAGCTAGGACCCTTTACAACAGGCCAAAACCTGATAACCCATGTTCTCAACTTCAGTTCACCAAACTTTTATATTATAGTTAGTCCATATGATTGAGGCATGAAAATATTTCGTTTTGTTCCTGACATTTCATTCAACATACTGCCCATAAGGTTCATTCACCTAGTTGCATGCCTTACAACTTTGTTCCTTCTTGGGGCTGCTCAGTAAGTCATTGTATGTATACACCATTGTTCCCCCTTCCATTCCTCAATTGTTGTACCCTTAGGTCACCTCTATCCATTGTGGACTGGAGACATAGCTGCTATAAACACCAGTATACAGATGTCCATTGGGGTCCCCATACTCGGTTCCTTCAAATACTGAGCAACAGGGTTTCAGGATCATATGATAACCCCACCCCTAGTCGCCTGTGGAACCACCATACCACCCTTCAAGGGGCTGCACCTCTCAGCTTCCCTGCTGACAGTGAATAGGTACATCTCTTTCTCTGCATTTTCGCTAGCACTTGTTTCTCCCTGTTCTTCCTTTTTTTTTTTTTTTTTTTTGTATAGGCAGGCTCCAGGAATCAAACCCGGGTCTCTGGCATGGCAGGCGATAATTCTGCCACTGAGTCACTGTTGCACTGCCCTCTCTGTTCATTTTTAAACAGTTCTATTCACACATCATACAGTCCAACTTGAGTGACATACCTTTGTCACCATAATCTATCTGAAGGCCTTTCCTTTTCTTAGATTTTTTTTTATCCTTAAATATTTCACTCCTTTCTTGCATCATTTTGATAAGAAGCTTGCTCTCATTCTTATCCTGATTCCTTTACTGGTAAGGTGTTGTCATTTTTTGTTTGTTCTTGTGTTTTGGTGTGGCTGCCTTCAAAATTTTCTTTGTCTTTCTTTTCTGCAGTTTGAATATCCTGTGCCTAGGTATGAGTGTACTTGGTATTTATCTTGCTTTTTTGTTCCCTGAACTTCCTGCAATGTGGCTTGGTGTTTAACATTAATTTTGATAAGTACTTGGCTTTCATTATTTTGGGTTTTTTTTTGTTTCATTCTCTGTTTCTTCTTCTTTAATTCTAATTATGCTTGCGTTATATCGTCGGAAAAGTTCACACAGTTCTTGGATGTTCTGATCCATTTTTTAAAGAAATTTATTGATTTTTGTCTTTGCAATTAATTTAGGGAGTTTCTATTGACATTTCTTCAAGCTCACCGATTCTCTCTTTGACTGTGTCCAGTTTACAGATAAGCCCACCCAAAGCATTCTTCATTTCTGTTAGTGCTTTTTTTTACTTCTAAGATTAGATTTTTATTCTTAGAGTTTCCTTTTCTGTTTTATTTTACCATAGTTTGATACATATAGAACAGTTCATCTGTCTCCCTCTGTTGCTCTTTTCTGAAAGATGCTCTATGTAATATAATTCCATTCTCTTAAACAGAATCTTCCCTGAAACAACCATTAAGAAGGTCAAAATGTGGAATTTGAAGGGAGTGATTAATATCTATGTTTAATTATGCAGTCATTTGCCTCAATTCTACATTTCAAATTCCACTTAAAGTGCTTACTAAATACTAGATGTGCCTAGCTATATGATAGGCAGAATAAATAAACACATGTGGAATATAACCTTCCCTCAAGGAATATATGGTGTTTTAAGTTTAGCTCTAAGAGGCTACTTTATTAATAGTCACATTAATAGTTTTAAAGTGTTAACTTTTCAAATATCAAATTCACATACAAAAATCAGCCCTTAAACTAAAAAATGTCATTTCTAGAACAATATATCTTATAATGTACTGTCTCTATGACAAATCAGATTTAAAATTTTCTAGTTTTGCTGGTGTTCTGACTGTGGTAGTTAGATTCAATTTTCAACTCGGCAGGGTGAACGTGCCTAGTTCTGTTGCTGTGGACATGAGCCAATGGTATGTGAACCTCATCTGTTGCTAATTACATCTGCAGTCGGCTAGGAGGCGTGCCTGCTGCAACGAATGACGTTTGACTTAATTGGCTGGTGCTTAAATGAGAGAGCGCAACGTAGCACAGCCTAAGCAGCTCAGCATTCCTCATCTCAGCACTCACAGCTCAGCCCAGGCCTTTGGAGATGCAGAAAGAAGTCACCCCAGGGAAAGTTGTTGGAACCCAGGGGCCTGGAGAGAAGACCAGCAGAGACCATCCTGTGCCTTCCCATGTAAGAAAGAACCTCAGTGGAAAGTTAGTTGCCTTTCCTCTGAAAAACTAACAAAATAAATCCCCTTTCATTAAAAGCCAATCCGTTTCTTGTGTGTTGCATTCCGGCAGCTAGCAAACTAGAACACTGACAATTTCCCATAGACACAGTGACAATCTACTTTGTATGCTCTGGGTCAACAAAATTGCAAAACATAGGTAAAGGTGTTAGTACATAGATAATTTTTTTCCAGTATTGGAGATTATCCCACTTTTTCAAAAACCTTCCTTTCCTCATCAGAATTTGAACAACTTTATCATTTTCTACCTCTCAATCAAATCTGAGAAATATCATGAAGGCTAAACAAACATTTTTTAAAATGTCCTCATAATGTAGAGAGTGGAAGCCGTATTAGAGTGTGTTGAAGAGTGAATAGAAAGTAGTGGCAGGGAGGGCAGACAATTCTTTCCAGGAGGTAAGAAAGTTAGCTTAGTTATTATTTATTGCATCTTAAGTACTGGTATACATGAAGATTTTACTGTATATACTGAAGCCCCAAATACAGAGAATGAAATGAAATCTGTTTTCAGCAGCTCTAGGTGACCTATCAAGAATTACTAAGAAAGGAGAGATATTGTAGAACCTTTTGTGAAAGAACTGTCTTCCTAAAAGTATGTGTGGGTAGTTTTCATTTAAGACCAAAATATTTTGAGAAATCAACACTCTGACTAGAGCTGCTGTAACTAAATTTAAATCTATACATTGAGACATAAAATGCCACTAATTACATATTTCAGCTGCCAAAATCCCTGCCAGTGTAGATTAGTGAAAAAAGAAGCCATAAAAGAATGAGGAAAAAATATCTGAAAGGGGAAAAAAAAGATGGTTATAAAGGCAACAGATTTTCTCCATAGATATGAATGTTTTTACTAAACATGTCAAGAAAGAATAACTTAGAATCTCTAAAAGGAAATTTAGAAAATCAAAATAAAGCTAAAAGAGGTAGACCATACAAGTGACAGTTAAGAGTGGGAGAAATCCCCAGTAATTTTTATCTAAGGTCTTTTAATCTCTTCTCTAAATTGGAGATGTTAAGAAACCAGAGATCAGATTTGTTTTTGCCTATTGATATTCAGCTGGAAGAGTGAGTCATGTATTATTTAAATAAAGAATAGTAAATCCATTTGAAAGGGCTACATCAAACTCATAGAAATATGTATTATTCTCCCAGAACTTCAGACTCCAAAGAATAGCAGATGACCCAAGAGGTTGTCCAGTTCATTTTTCTGTACTTAGAGTACTCCAACAAGACAGCTTTGTTTCTCCTGATTAATTTTTCAAGCTGGTGTGGCTATAGCTGATGGTCTAACACAACCCATTAAATTTTAGTTCAATGATTTCTTCTCCATCAACTTCAGCATCCTATTTTTTTTATCAGTTAGTAAATATCTATTAACAATTAGGACACTGAACCAATCAGTGAGGGTACAAAGGTAAATAAGAGAATACCTGCCCACTCGGTGAAATACTGTGTTAGGTAGAATGAAGTGGATGTTCCGGATTTGAGAGAAGGGCATCAAATTAGATAACTGTGGCCTTAAAAAGTATATTTTAACTAAATCTTGAAGGTGCAGTATAAATTAGATAGGAAAAAAAGGGTGAAGGCAGAACATTTAGGAAGAAGAAATAAGCATATGCTAAAGATTTGAGAGTGTCAAGACTGTGATGGGTTCCAGAAATTCCATACACATTGGGTAAACATATTAGGAGATAAGGTTCAAGCAACATTCCTTGAAACATGTTTTGAGGAACAATATTTTCAACATAAGTTTCCAGAGTCAATTAATTTTGATAACTAAAGTAAACTATATCCCTTCTGTGGAGGTTCATAAAGATAGTATCATATTGAAGGTTTAAAAATATGAGTTTAAGGGTGGGCCATGGTGGCTCAGCAGGCAGAATTCTTGCCTGCCATGCTAGAGACCCAGGTTCAATTCCTGATGCCTGCCCATGCAAAAAAAATAAAATATATATATATGTATATATATACGTGTGTGTATATATGTATGTATATGTGTGTGTATATATGTATGTATGTGTGTGTATATATGTGTATATGTGTGTATATATGTGTATGTGTGTATATATGTATGTATGTGTGTATATATGTATGTGTGTATATATGTATGTATGTGTGTATGTATGTATGTATGTGTATATATGTATATGTGTGTGTATATATGTGTGTATGTATGTATGTGTGTATGTATATGAGTGTGTATATGTATATATGTGTGTATATGTGTGTATGTGTATGTGTGTATATGTATGTGTGTATATGTGTGTGCATATGTGTGTGTATGTGTGTATGTACGTACATGTGTATATATGTATGTGTGTATATGTACATACGTGTGTGTGTGTGTGTATATATGTATATATATATATGGGTTTGAGCTTTATTCAATACTAACTGGTTTCAAAGAAGCTGTGGTTTTAATGACACTTTAAGTGCATAGAAATAGTGCTCCATGGTGTACACTTTGGGAAACATGGAGCTGGTATGGTAGAAAAGGCTTTTTTTAAGGCAAACGAAGAACTTTAGGCTTCATCCTGAACACACTGGGAAACAATTGAATTATTTTAAAGCAGGGAACTTAAATGATAAGGTTTTCATTTTATGTCACTGCCTCTGGTAGCTTTGGAGGCTTTGCCAGCTTCAAAGGCTACATTAGAAAGGAGTGGACAGGGACAGAGAGACAGTTGCAGTATTTCAGGAGTGCAGTGACACAGGCCTGAACTAGACAGCTGCAGTGGAATGGGGAGGAGATCATGAGCAATCATGATGAAGTAGAACTGATGGGATTCCACAATAAATAGCTTCTAGAAGTAGAGGACAGGAGTGGGAGGAAGCACTGGAGGAAGAAGATTTGAAGCAGTATTGGGATAAGAATCTAGGCGAGGAAAGGAAAACAGAGGGACTTGCATTGGGGCAGTGCCTAAGGAAGTAGAGGCTGACGGTAATGACTTGGGTTTTAGTTTCCATGACTACCAGACAGAGATGATGCTATTATCCAACACTGTGTGATGCTTCAAGCCCATGATCTGGTCAGGTTTTGTCCACAGATATACTGAGAACCCCAGCAAAATATGCCCTATGCCTTAGCTCTTCCCCCAATGGCATGGTCATCTACATATACATGCATGGTGTCTTTTATACCTTCCCCCTCCATTGGATGTGTACAGATGGGTCACAGACATCCTGAAAAAGGTTTCCTTAAGGACATTTTATAGCTTCAAGGAATCTCATTTGGCTGTGTCAGCTCTTTATTTGCCTCATTTCTCTGGCCACCAATATTTGTCATCCAGTTCTTGATTCTCCCCCTGCCCCCAGCTCCTTTAGAATCCCTTAATTTTCATACTCAGTTCAACCCAAGATAATGAATGATAATCGTGCTTTCCCTTTTTCCCATTCTTTAATAAAGCTTTGGTGTGGTCATGATATTGTTAGAAACTTACTGGCATCTAAACGTGGTCTGAGGGTTTGAATGTTCTGGCAGTATTACCAATTATATGGTTTGCTCAGAAATGAGGGATTATTGGGATGCAGGATTTTCCCCAAAGTTCTGGGTAAACGAGGACAGTTGGTCACACTAAGTCACTCTGACTTGTTCATCATTATCGTCCACTGCATGGATGATAGGTAGGTATATTGTTTTGGAACTGCATGTACCCCCAGAAAATCATATTCTTAAAGTGATTCCACTCCTGTTGGTGTGAACCCCATGTAAGTAGGATATTTGATGAAGCTACTTATATTAAGGGGTGACTTACCTCATTCGGTTAGATCTTTTTTTTTTTTGCATGGGCAGGCACCGGGAATTGAACCCAGGTCTCTGGCATGGCAGGTGAGAACTCTGCCTGCTGAGCTACCATGGCCCGCTCCTGGGGTGGATCTAATCCTCTTACTGGAGTCCATCATAAGAGAATGAAATTCAGACAGAGATAGAGAAAGCCAGAGATGCAAAAAGCTGAAAGCAATGAAACCTGGAAAAGAAGGGAAAGACCAGCAGATGCTGCCATGTGCTTTGCCACATGATGGAGGGGTCTGGAACTGCCAGCAGCTGGTCTTCAGGAAGAAGGTATCATCTTGATGATGACTAGATTTGTACAATTTTATGGCTTCAAAACTGTAAGTTTGTAAGTTACTAAATTCCCACAGTTGAAGCAAATGAATTTTTTGGTATCTGTTTGAACAGCTTAGCAAACTAAAACAGGAGACCTTTTCAAATATTTCAAAGAATACTAGCAACAATCACTTGAGCATCTACAATTTATCAGATATTTATCTGCATTATTTCACTTTAGTTGAATAGCAGATACTACTCTATTTATTTTATAGGTGAGAAATTTGAAACTCAGAAGTTTATTCTCTGCCCAGAGTCACATTGCCAGATGTGGTAGAGCCATGACTTCAACCCAGATCTGTCTTTGTCCTATAATGCAACGATCCCCATATCCGCCTACTTAGAGCTCTGAGTTAGTGCTGAGCTTTGGCAGCTCTTGGAGACAGGCTCTAAGGGAATGAGGAATGTCAATAGAGCCTCATACTTTGTAAACGCCCAGGAATAGCTACCACCCTTCTCTCCAAGGCTCTTCTTTTCCTAAGTCAGCTTGTTTTCTACAAGAAATATGAATTTGTGAGAAAGAGAACACATCCTAACTATCAACATGAGTTGAAAGTCAGACATTTGTCATTACTTTTATCTTTGTGCACATCCCATAAAACTTATTGCTTTAATAGCCCTAAGCATTCATATACTCTTTAAATAACAGCTTTTATGACAAGAATTTAAGATATTACACAGAAAAAAGGTAGGGTTTCTTTTCTGTATTTACTTAAAGGCATCTTCACAATGAAATCTGTATTTTATGCATTCACCATCTCATGACAACAGTTGACATATGATACCTTGTATTATAGTAAAAAATATCTTTCTCCAATCAGTTTAATCCACTTTGTAATTTAGACTTTAATGCAGTATTGAATTCTCTTAACAAAATATAAATTCTCAGATGAGTTATTCATATGGCAGCTATTATTTTGGTATAATAAACAAATGTAGCTTATAATTGTAAATTATATTGTGATTAATGAATGTGTCATCCTTGCACAGCAGCAACATATTTGCTCTTTGTTTAATCAAATTTAGAAGGAGGGTGAAGAAGGAATTGTGATATGACACATATTAGAGATGAAACTGATAACAGCTACAAGTCAGTGCCTCCCTTTCTTGCATATGAGCTATTTCCTTGATATGAGTCATTTGTGGAGCAAAGGGTCACAAGGGATTGAAGTATACATAGGGTCACACATCAATCTTCAATTAAATAACCTGTATGAAAAGTTCTTTTTTTTAAGTTGCAATAAAAAAAAAAAAACTGACGAACATGCAGGCAGAAGTTTGCCTAATTTTTTAAAAATTTCGTTTCCAAATTATAACTCTCTTGCTTCCTGTCTGATGTTTACGGAACTCTACAATTTGTAGATTAGTTGGTGTGCTTGTTTGAAACTGTTATGTACCTCAGAAAAGCCATGTTTTTTGTCTTTTTTTTCTATACATGGGTGAGAATTCTACCCCTGCACCACCACTGCACTGCCCAGCCATGTTCTTTTAATTGTAACCAAATCTTGTGGGGCAGACCTATTGTTTCGGTGGGACCTTTTGATTAGGTTGTTTCCATGGAGATATGACCCATCCATTGTGGGTGGGACCTTTTGATTAGATGTGACTCTGCCCATTCAAGGTGGGTCTTAATCCTTTTACTGGAGCCCTGTATGAAGAGAATAAAAGGCAGAAGATATAGAAAGAGCTCAGAGCCGACAAAGAGAGCAGAGAGATGAGACCAAGACAAGATATTTGGAGATGCTAAGAGATGAAATCCAGAGTCTGCCTCAGGGAAGCTAAGTGAGGAACCACAGATGCCTAGAGTGAACACCATTGGAAACAGGAGCTGAGAGAGCCATTTGAAGCCAGAAGCCAGGAGAGAAGGACAGAAAAACCCTGGATGCCATGGGCGTATCTTTTTTTTTTTTTTTTTTTTTTACAGTTAGTCAAGCGTGGTTGTGGGGGGAGATAATGCTAAACAGATTAACAATAACCCACAACCATCGGACCAACCCCATCGGCCTATCTTGAGAGAAGATATCGTCTTGTTGGTGCCTTAACTGGGACATTTTTCATGGTCTTAGAATTGTAATTTGTAACTTAATAAATAAATCCTCTTTGAAAAAGCCAATCTATTTGTGATATATTGCATTCTGGCAGCCTTAGTAAACCCAAAAAGTTGTGTTAGTGGATTAAACTTTTTAAAATGTTTCTATACCATGGTCAATAGAATATTCACTAATAAAAATTACATCCTAATATGGAAAGTAATAATTAGTTGTAAAAATGCTCTAAGAAATATTTCCATGAATAATTTAAAAACCAATCTTTCATAGTTTCAAATCAAAATGAAAATGCCCTCTGTAACTAGAAATCAGGCTATTTTGTAGTTTTCATTTTAGAAGGAAATAAGAATATTCTTATTTCTACCACTAAGTGCAATGAAGGCTTTGGGCAGCCAATGTGATTCCAGTGTGTGACGGTCTCAAGAGAAATATAATGGCTATTCTTAAAAGAGAATCAAACCACTTATTTGACATACTTATTCTATTTTACATCTTTTTAAAAAATATTTTATTTAGTTCCCAATTATCCAACCAATATTTGAATAACTTGGTGACAAGAGACTTCATCTATCCTTATGTCTTCCATAAAGTCCATCATAATAACTCACACAATTTTGGCATCCCGTAAATATGTATTAATTGTGTGAGCTATAATCTTGGAATGACTATGTTGAGAACATAGATTGTTATTGAGAAATGGAAAATAAATTGATGTGATATGTCCCAAAGTAAAGAGATTCTTCAATTTTACTCCAAGTTTGATAAGAGATTCCTCAATTTTACTCCACTAATTATTAGAATTTAATGATCCATCTTTGCTATTAATTTGAAGCTACTGCCACCAGCTAAGAGAGGGCCTGTTTCCTGAATTGAATGTGGTCAGCTCATTGCAAGTATCATGCCTGATAAGGATCAGCATTTCTGCTGTACTTGTCAAGCACTACTTCTAATTAAAAGTCTTGTTTAAATTGTTCTCACAATATTATGCTCTATTTAGAGAATTTTGATGCATTAGTAAAGTTTCTACAATGTTTTATGGGAGCTATCTTAGGTTATTTTCAAAACACAAGGTCATATATCAAATAGGTTATATCTAGTTACAGATAAGGAATCAAACAACTTCGGGAAAGAGGAGAGAAAAAAGTTAAGGAATAAAAGCAAAGTCAGCATTGCTACATGTGAAAGAAAGCAGGCTCACTGGGTACCTGTGACCAAGTTGAAGATGTGAGGTAAGGCATAGAGATTTCTCTTACCCTACTACTGCATGCAGAGAAGGAGATAGAAGTTCTAAACACAAGTGGATTACAAAAGCAACTATTTTTCCTCCTAATTAAGATGGACTGTTCTAGTTTGCTAGCAGCCAGAATGCAACACACCAGAGACAGATTGGCTTTTAATAAAAGGGGATTTATTTTGTTAGTTCTTCAGAGGAAAGGCAACTAACTTTCCACTGAGGTTCTTTCTTACGTAGGAAGGCACAGGGTGATCTTTACTGGCCTTTTCTCCAGGCCTCTGGGTTCCAACAACTTTCCCCGGGGTGACTTCTTTCTACATCTCCAAATGCCTGGGCTGAGCTGTGAGTGCTGAGATGAGGAATGCCGAGCTGCTTAGGTGGTGCTACATTGCGCTCTCTCATTTAAGCACCAGCCAATTAAGTCAAACGTCATTCATTGCAGCAGGCCCGCCTCCTAGCTGATTGCAGATGTAATCAGCAACAGATGAGGTTCACGTCTGCAGCAACAAAACTAGGTAGTTCACCAGGCCAAGTTGACGACTGAATCTAACTACCACATGGACATTCTGAAAGACAGTTGACGACTGTGACCGAGGGAAGTTAAAAGATTTTCAGAACTTCCACTGCTTAGGAGAGCAGATGGATGAAAACAAACTTCTGGAAAGAATGTTCTTCAACCATAAACTGATTCATGATGTGTATGACAGGTAAAATATCCAGGTCTTTTTTACCTTTAAAGTAATTATTAAGAAATACATCTAGATCTTTATTTCATAAAGAAATTTTTGTATAAAGTAATTGTCTTATTGGTTAATATTATTTATATTTGCTTTCTTTAATAAGAACTTATATTTCAATACCTAAAGAAATATTTCAGTTTCTTTTCTATAAATGTAAATGATCAAATCCTTCCTAGTTACAAAGCCCAGATATGGTGCAGTGAGTCTGTATTGCTGGTCCAGTGTGTTTGAATGTGAATAAGCCTAATTTTAAAGGCAAAGCTTCCTTTCCTAAACTAAAAACACAGTGTAGAGGCATTTTCAATGTCTCAATAGAATCACTAATGATGAATTAAGTAAATCACTGATTTGGACAGAATAGGACAATATCGGTCCTATTTTCTAATCCTCAGAATTTTGGCAAGTCAAACCCCATATTACTTAGCAATATTCAACATCTTCATCTGTAGTAACACATACTGTATCATTGGAAAAGAAATATCTACAAAGAGGCCAGGTAATTAAAAACTCTCCTCTCTCTCCACAATGCAAATAAGGGATGCTCTAAAAATTCTGGGGAAAACAAAAGTTTAGATAAAACCCAAATAGACAAAAGGCAATATTTAGTCCACTTAGGAATGCATTGCCAGAATCGGGGGCACTGCCTATTTTTTTTCCCTTACAACCAAATGCTTTTATTTACTTATTTATCAACAATAAGAATTCACTGGTTCACAGTTGGAGGCTAGAAATCCAAAATCAAGATGTCCACAAGGCAAGCCCACCCTCACGCTGGCAGGATTCTGGAGGTCTGGAGGTGGCAGTCCTCCATCACACGGAGAGGTCCCTGCTCTTCTCCTGTAACTCTCTCTGACTTCTGACTTTTCTGATGCCATCCACATTTCCTCTCTTAAAAAGGTCTCCAGTCATATGGGTTAAGGCTCACCCTCATCAGCTTGGCCCCCCTTGAATAAGATCTTGGAAGATCCTATTCACAAATTGAGTCCATCCCCTGATTCACCTTGACATATTCAAAGATACTACTTACAAATGGGTCCACACCCACAGCAAGCTGGATTAAGGCTTGAACATGGTTTGTAGGATACATGATTGAATTCCCAACATTCTGCATGATTTCAATCCTTTAGAGTATAAACTTGCTTCAGACTCCTTCTCTGTTATGATCTTCCCTTAATTTGCCTTTCCTGAGTATGTAATTTAAAATGAATTTAAATGAATGCAATTTAAAATTGTTTGAAGCGTTTGCTAACAGATTACCCAGGGAGCTTTTTGTAGTTGTTTTTGCTTATGTGTCTATATGTATATAGAGAGCAGACCCTTGCCATTTGCGGAAGTGATATTCATCACTTTGTTTTCTTGTACGCAACCATAAAAGACAGTGACAAATACTTTCCTTGGTTGAAACACATGTTTTAAATGAACATACATTGAAAATGGTGTGTAGGACGGAATCTGCTTCATGGTACAAATTTCTGGTTCTTTTCATTAACTTTGAAGTAATTCTCCTTTGGGATATGAAGGGGCTTCTGAGATTGTTCTTTGGAGGGGATTTATGAAGGTCTTGTGGCATATTCCTAGGCAATGTCTGCCCTAATTTAGCAGCAGAGTGACAGGTGAAAGGAGGTTTGAAATTTTATTTTAAAATTGTTTTCGTGGAAGAAGTTGGCTTAAAAAATTATTTAAACTTTGATTTTTAAGGTCACCTTGAGATAAGTGATCTTTTGTAGAAAGAATTTCCTACATAGTACCTACCTTTAGTTATGTAGATAGAAAACTTTCTTCTGAAGGAAGGGCTTAATTATTTCTCCTACCTTTCTTTAAATCTTAACTCTATGATATGCAAAACGACTGGAACCAGAATGGGAGGGGCAGTGGGATGGAGCTAGGATGGGAGTGGGGTTGTACAGGAGCCCAGGGAGGACCCTTTTGGGAGAAAGGGAATTCTGACCCTTTTCCAATTGAGGTCTACAGTAGTAGAAAATCTCTCAAAGACTATGACGACCCTCATTGAGATCAGCTGGCAGAAAAAGACCCAAGGTCCCGAATGAGTAATTCACTCTGAAGTGGACATGGGTATCTGAACTTCTGACACAGGTCCAACACTAGGTCTTAGGTGGTAGGGGCGGGGAAAGGAGCAGAGGTGGGCAAGTTCTGGGAGCAATGTGAGGCTGCTGCTGGAGCACGCTTCTGATCCAACCTGTCATTATGGGCAAGTCTTGAGGGAGATGTTTGGATGTGGCTTTCAAGTTTTTATACAGTATTGCATTTTTTTAAAAAATGCTCATTCTAATAACATATGAACCACCTAAAATTTCCCTTTTTATCTACATTCAATTATAGAATTCTGGGGTGCAAGTTACATTTACAATGTTGTGCAACCATCACTAGCATCCATTACCAAAAACTTTTCCATCATCCCAAACAGAAACTCCATACCATGTAAGCCTAAATTCCATTCTGTACACCCACCCTGGCTCCTGGAAATTTGTATTCTATTTTACACCTCTATGAAGGTGCTCATTTTAATTATTTCATATCAGTGAGATCATACACTATTTGTCCATTTTGTGTCTCACATTTCATTCAACATGATGCCTTCAGGGTTCATCCATGCTATCAAAAGCATTGGCACTTCATTCTTTTTTATGGCTGAATAATATTGCATTATATGTATATACCACATTTTGTTTATCTGTTCATTGGTTGATGGACACTTGCGTTGCTTCCATCTTTTGGCAATTGTGCATAATGCTACCATCAACATTGGTGTGCAAATATTTTTTCAAGTCCCTACTTTAAATTTTTTTAGGGATATACTTAGAAGTGGGAATGCCAGGTCATATGGCAATTCTATACTTTACTTTCTGAGGAACTGCCAAATTGTTTTCCACAACAGCTGCACTATTTTGCATTCTCACTAACAATGACCAAGTATCACTATTTTCCACATCCTTTCCAGTACTTTTTTTTTTAATAGAAATCATTCTGAGTGTGAAAGTTTTCTCATTAGGGTTTTAATTTGCATTTTCCTGATGGTAAATGCTGTTGACCATATTTTCATGTCTAATTTGCCATTTGTGTATCTTCTTTGGAGAAATGTATACTTAAGTCCTTTGCCCATCTTTAAATTTTTTATCTTTCTGTTATTGAGTTGCAAGGATTCTTTATAAATTATGGACATTTAACCCTTCTTGGATTTGTGATTTCTAAATTTTTCTGCCATTGAATAGGTTGTCTTTTTATTTTCATTATGAAGTTTGCTGATGGAGAAAACTTTTAAATTTTGATGAAGTCCCATTTATCTATTTTTAGTTTTCTTGCTCATGTTTCTGGTGTAAAATAAAAGAAAACATTGCCTACCACAAGGTCCTGAAGATACTTGATGTTTTCTCTAGGTAGCTTTATAATTTTTGTACTTATTTTGAGGTCTTTGATCCATTTTGAGATTTTTATATATGGTCTGAGGTAGGCATCCACCTTTCTTCTCTGGAATAGGGATATTCAGTTTTCCCAGCACCATTTGTAGAAAAGATTACTCTTTCGCCCATTGAGTGGAGTTGAGAACCTTGTAAAAATAAATTGGCCATAGATGTGAGGATTTATTTCTGAACTGTCAATTCACTTCCATTGGTCTCTGTCTGCTTTTGTGACAGTACTATGCTGTTTTGATTACTGTAACTTTACAATAAGTTTAAAAGAATTTTTTTACTGCAATATAACAATGAAGTAAACTAATTATACACCTACATTTTTTTCCTCCAAAAACAAACAAAAAATGTAAACAGGAAATAACTGCCTCTATTTGAGACACCTTACACTTCTCAAATCATGTTAGGAGGTCTTATCACATTCAGTTATCAATAATTTTTAAATAGTAATTATTTTCATTTTAAGAAAAGGTACCCCTTCTCCCCCAAGTATTTAACATAAAAGAAAGGGCTTCCTTACACATTAATTTTATACTTATTTCAAGCAACAACAATAACCATCTACAATTTGGCATTTCTGTTTTAGTTACTCCAAATATTTTCCCAATTTCAAAAAGCCATTATTCAGTGTTGCCATGAAATAGAGACCGTAGATTCAAGGTAGCAAAGATTTTTCCTGAAACCAATGTTAAGTCAAAGAATTATAAAGTAGAGCATTACACTAAATTTCTGAATTTAGTACAGTAAAAAGAGTGAAACCTAGAAAAAGTTACTATTTTTAGAAGAAATAAAGACCTGCAAAAGCTGCTTTTTGGCTGACTATTTTACAGACTGTGTGGACCTGCAGCATCTGCTAATATGTACACATGCACTGTATTTTTATCCCTGCCTATGTCTTAGATCCCTCCCTCCCTACCTCCAGCAATCTACTACCTTATACCAAGCATTGTGGACATGAGCCCAAATCATCCTGGACAATCCAGTGAGCTAATTAAGTGTAGTGCACTGGTGTGAAGTGTGAGATAAAAAAAGTTCCTTTTAATCTTCATCAATGTTCTGCTGTAGAAGAAAACTGGCAGCCAAATTCTCATTCTTCTCTCTAGCAAAATATGCTTGAATCCATGTCTTTTAGGAAATCCTAATGCCTTTAACCTTTCTGTAGCTTCTTTTTCCTAAAGTGTCACTTGAATGCCATTCATATGACCACTTCCAGCCTCTGTAATTCCTCTACTTCCACCTTCCCTCCTTCCTCCTTGACCACCAGCTTCTTGAACACCAGTTCATCTTACATCTGAATAAAATTCTCCTGGTATTGACTAATTTGCTGCAATGACTGGGGATTCTCTCAACCTATCTGTTGCTGCAATGCTGGAAGCTGGGAAGGAGTCTGTTGAATGATTTGTCTCGTCTGTTGGAACTGAGGCTGATTTTGTAAACATGCAAGCGGATGTCTTCCAGAACTTGTAGTTAGTGCAGTTATAGTTGCTGCAGCTGAATTGCTGAAGTCTGAGAAGCCCCACGACTAGCTGCTTGAGGAGGTCCACCACAGCCTGACTTTATCTCCAGAAATTCTCATCAAAAGGTACTCCACTGCTCTGTCAGGGTTGCTGAAGCTGGCTATCAAGGCTGTAATTACTTGCTATGTTTGTAGCCCATGAACATGATCTCAGCTGCCATATTCTTGTAGACTTACCTGTCTCAAGTGCCCTTATTGCATCTTCAGAAAGGTTTGGCCAAGCAGAATCTCCTGATGTGCTGTCAGTTGACGTTGGGCTGGTAGCCACTGTTGTCTCTGCTGGCTTTCTGCACGGTTCTCATGTTTAGTTGCACAGTAGGTGCAGGTTCAGTAGATGCTGTGATTGACACTGGAGTGATGATGTATGTGTGGAGGTGGGAGCCAAATCTGGGAGCAGGCCAGGGCTGCTGCTGTGGAGGAAGAAGCTGCAGCAGTGGTGGCAGGATTTGATTGCTGAGTTGTAACTATTGCTGGTATTGTTACTGCTTTTGGCTTAGTTAAAATCACCACAAAGTTTTTCTCATCAGTTTTATATTCCTTGAGCAGAGTATCATCATTACGGATTGTGTCTGCATAAATTAATTTTTGGCCTGCTACCCAAAAGGCATCTTTCCCATTTTCAGATTCAAGCTCTTTTCAGTGCTTTCACCGGCTCCTCTGAGTGTACCTGGATCTTGAAGGTTTGCTGACCTGCGTGGTCCCGCCGTGCTGCTCTGCTGCTGGGCCTGGGTCCTGGCCACTGGGCAGAGTCGATGGCCTGGCCAGGCCCGGGGTCTTCTCTTTCCTTTGCTGCTCGGGAGGAAAGCGGTGTGGGGCCGTGCTCATCACGTTCTCCCAGCAGAGTGACCTTTCCTTCACGCTGGCCCAGGGCCACTGTCTCGCTGACTGAAACATGCCATGCGAGTTGGGGTCGCCACGCTTCCTCAAGCTCCCAGCGCCTGGCACTGGCCCTGCAGGAGGCGCGAGGGGCGGGGATGGTCGACCAGAGAGCCCCCAGCTCACCACAGGATGGTCGCTGCTGTCATCGTCTGCAGTAAGTTTTAAAATCAGGACCTGTGAGTCCTCCTCCATTCTTTTTCAAGATGCATTGGGCTATTGGAAGCTTCTTATCCTCCCATGTAACTGTGATGTTTGGTTTTTCTACGTGCAAAGAAGGCTGTTGGGATTTTGGTTAAGCGTGTGTTGAATTGAGATCTTAACAATATTCTTCCAATATATGAACGCAATGTCCTTACATATATTTAGCAATGTTTCACTTCTTTTAGCGATGTTTTGTAGTTTTATGTGTTTGCATCCTTGGTCAAACTTATTCTTAGATACTTGACTCTTTTAGTTGCTATTGTAAATGGATTTTTTTTCTTGATTTCTTCTTCACAGTTCATTACTGGTAGCATAATTATTGCTACTGATTTTTGTGTGTTGATTCTTGAACCTTGTCATTTTGCTGAATTTGTTTATTAGATTTAGCAATTTTGTTATGGATTTTTCAGGATTGTCAACGTCTACAATAGTGTTGACTGCAAGAAGGAAAGTTTTACATGTTCCTTTCCAATTTGGATGCTCTTTGTTTCATTTTATTACCTAATTGCTCTGGCTAGAACTTCCAGTACAATGTTGAATAACAAGTGACAGTGGCCATCCATGCCTTGCTCCTAATCTTAGAGAGAAAGCTTTCAGGCTTTCACTATTGAACATGACTTAGCTGTTTTTTCATGTGTGTTTATCACGCTGAGGAAGTTTCCTTCTGTTCTTAGTTTCCTAACTGTATTTTTCAAATAAGAAGTGCTGGATTTTGTCCAATGTATCTTCTGCGTCAATTGAGAAGATCATGTGGTTCTTCTCCTTTGATTGGTTAAGGTGGTATATTACATTAATTGATATTTTTATGTTGAACCACCCTTGTATACCTAGTATAAATGCAAATTGATCATGGTGTAATTCTTTTAATGTGCTGTTGAAGTTGATTTTGCCAATATTTTGTTGAGAAATTTTGTGTTTATATTCATAAGAGACATTAGTCTCTAATTTTATTTTCTAGGGGTATCTTTATGAGACTTTGGTGTTAGGATGATGTTGGCCTCATAAAATGCATTAGAATGCAATTTTATTGGAAGGGTTTGAGTAAGATTGATGTTAATTCTTGTAATGTTTAGTAAAATTCATCAGTGAGGCCACCCAGCCCTGGGATTTTCTTTTATTGGGAGATTTTTTTTTTAAAATTACTGATTCAATCTTTTTTACTTGTTGAGATCTTCTATTTCTTCTTAAGTCATGTAGGCTGTTGTGTTTCTAAGAATTTGTCCATTTCAGGAAGGTTATTTAATTTGTTGGCATATAATTGTTTATAGTATCCTCTTATAATCCTTTTTGTTTCCTTGGGGTAGATAATTATTTAAGATTTAGTAATTTGCATTTTCTCTTTTTCCATTTAAGATTTTAAGATTTCATTTAAGATTTTAGTCATTTGCATTTTCTCTTTTTCCATTTAAGATTTTAAGATTTCATTTAAGATTTTAGTCATTTGCATTTTCTCCTTTTTTCTTTGTTAATCTAGCTAAAGGTTTGTTGATTTTATTGATCTTTTCAAAGAACCATCTTTTGGTTTTGTTGATTCTTTATTGTTTTTTATTTCTGTTTCATTTATCTCCACTCTAATCACTGCGATTTCTGTCTTTCTGATCAATTGGGTTTGGTTTGTTCTTTTCATTTCTTATCCTCCAGTTGTGAAGTTAGGTCTCAGATCTGAGATCTTGCATCATTTTAATGTATACACTTAGAGCTATAAATTTCTCTCTTAGCATTTCCTTTGCTGCACACCATTTTACTGTTGTTTTTTCATTTTCATTTGCCTCAAGATATTTCCTAGTTTCCCTTGTGATTCCTTCTTTAACTGTTGTTTTTTTAAGAATGCCTTGTTTAATTTCAACATATTTTTTAATTTTCCAGTTCTCCCTCTGTAATTAATTTCTAACTTCAATTAAGGTTGGAGAAGATGCACATTGTATGTTTTCCATAGTTTTGAATTTATTGAGTGTTGTTTTATGACCTAACATATGATCTATTCTGGACAGTGATCTACATGCAGTAGAGAAGATTGCTTATTCTGCTGCTGTTAGGGGAAGTGTTCTAATATGTCTGTTGGATCTAGTTGGTTTATAGTATCATTCAAGTCTTCTCTTTCCTTCTTGATCTCCTAATTGTTCCACCTATTACTGAAAGTTGTGAGTTGGTCTCCTACTATTAACGTAGAATTGCCTATTTCTCCCTTTAAATCTATCAACATTTGCTCTATATCTTTTGTGTGCTCTGCTATTAGGTGCCTATATATTTATGATTGTTATGCCTTTTTGTTGAGTTGAACTCTTTATCAGTATATAGTGACCTCTTTGACCCTTGTTAACTATTTTTGAGTTAAAGGTTATTTTATCTTATATTAGTACAGCAGCCCCAACTCTCTTTTGTTTATAATTTCCATGATATATTTTTCTATCCTTTCACTTTCACTTTCAAGCACCTTGTGTCTTTTAATTTAAGTTGAGTGTTTTGTATATGGCATATATTTACATCGGTATCTTATCCATTCTGCCAATCCCTGTATTTTGACTGGAGAGTTTAATCTATTTACATGTAAGGTAAGTACTGATAATACAGGAATTTCTTCTGCTATTTTGTAAGTCTTATACTTTTTTTTTTTACCCTCAATTCTGTCATTGCCTATTTTCATATTTATTTGATTTTCTTGGGTTGTACTATTTAGTATCCTTTCTCATTTCTTTTTGTTTATGTTCTTCATATATTTTCTTTAAGGCTAACATGTGGCTAAAATTTAACATCCTAAATCTATAGCAATTACATTTTATTTGATACCAGCCTACCTTCAATAGCATACATATACACTGTTCTTATACTTCTCCATCCCCCCACCTTTTTGTTGTACTTGTAAATTACATTATATATTATGTGTCCAAAAGCATGGATTTAGAATTACTTTTTATGCATTTGCATTATAGAACCTGTAAGAAACAAAAAGTGATGTTATATACAAAACATTGAAAACAATAGTACTGGTATTTGTAATTATCCATATGGTTACCTTTATCAGAGGTCTTTATTTCTCTATGCCACTATGATGCACTTTACATTGTCTTCCCCTTCAGTCTGTAGAACTCCTTTTAGCCTTGCTTGTAGGGCAGGTCTAGAGGCAGTGAGCTCCCTCAGCTTTCATTTAACTGAAAATGTCTTAATTTCTCTCTTACTTTTGAAAGGTAGTCTCAGCAGATACAAAGTTCTTGGTTGCCATTTCTTTTCTTTCATCATTTAGAATATTTCATCCCACTGCTTTCTTGCCTCCATGGTTTCTGATGAGAACTTGGCACTTAATGTAATTTGGATTCCCTTGCACATAACATGTTACCTTTTTCTGACACCAAAAATAAGATATTTTCAGAAATGATTGTTTTCAAAACTGTCTCCTTGTCCTTGACATTTGACAGTTAGAGTACCATGTGTATGGTTGTAGTTGTCTTTGTGTTTATCCTATTAGGGTTTCATTGGGCTACTTGAGTGTGCATATTCAGGTGCATAAATTTGGGAAGTCTTCTGCTGTTATTTATTTGAGTATTCCTTCTGCCTCTCTCTTTCCTCTCCTTCGGCGACTCCCATAATGTGTATATTGACAGGCTTGATGGTGTCTCACAAGTCTCTTTAGTTTGTTCACTTTTTAAAATTCTTTTTTTTTCTGTTCTTCAGCCTGAATCATTTCAATTGTTTTATTTTTGAGTTCACTTATTCTCTCTCTTTTCAGCTCCAATCTTCTGTTGAAAGCCTCAAGGGAATTTGTCATTTCAGTTATTATAGTCTTTAATCCTGTATTTGTTTGATTTCTTCTAAAAATTTCTCTTTATTGAGATTCTCTTATGTTGATTCATAGTTTCCCTGATCTCCTTTAGTAGTTCTTTCTCTGTGTTTTCCTTTATTTAATTAAGGTTCTTTTTTTCTTTTTTTTTTTTTAAGTTTTTTTCTGGCATATCTTCAGTTTGGTCTTCATGAATGATTTTTTTATTTCCTTGAGCACCACAACCTAACACAAGGAAACTAACCAACACAAATAAACATCTTTCACATTCCCTGCAAGTTGGCTCTGCATTGGCTGGTCCCCTCCTTCCGAGTTTAGTGTTCTTATCATGAATATCAGCCTAAGGTGACTGTAAAGTACAGGGTCCTCTCCATCTTTTCAGAGGCTTTCCATCTTATCCTGGGCTTGCCCCATTTGTAGGAATTCAAATGTTCTCTCTATTCCCAATGACATAGATTTTCTTCCCCTCGCAGGGACTCTAGCATATAAATTCAAGCAGGTAGTCCCACACCACTTCCACTTTGACTTGATTTCTTTCACTGGTTGCATGTCTGGAAGCTACTTCTGCCAGCAGTGCAAGTTCTATGAGGGGGAGCCTGTAACAAGTTTCCTGATTCAGTTTTTCAGAATGGCACCCAATATACTGGCACTGACATACCCCGGTAGCCCAGAGGTGTTACTCTTCTCCCTCCACAGGGACTCACAGTGGGAGCATAGGCTGGCTCCACAGCACACCAGAAAGTGGGTGGAGGAGGGGCCAGGAAGGCTACTGTTTTGGTTTGCTAAAGCTACCAGAATACAATGCACTAGAAATGGATTGGCTTTTATAAAGAGGATTTATTAAGTTACAAATTACAGTTCTAAGACCATGAAAATGACCAAATTAAGGTACCGAGAATAGGATACCTTCTCAGAGAAAAGGCAGCTGGCATCCAGTTTCCTGTGTCACGAGGGAAGGCACATGGTCATATCTTCTATCCTTCTCTCCTGGCTTCTGGTTTCAAATGGCTCTTTCAGTTTCTGATATCTCCTGGGGCATTTTCCTTCTGCATCTCCAAATATTTGTGTTCTCTCCAAAATGTCTCTTTCTTAAAGGACTCCAGTAAACAGATTACCTACCTTGAATGGGTGGGGTCACATCTCTGTGGAAACACCCAATCAAAAGGTCTCGCCAAAACGATAGGTCTGCCCCCACAAGATTGAATTTAAAGAACATGGCTTTTCTGGGGTACATAAAAGTTTCAAACCACAGGTACCATGAGCTCCTCCTAATGTTTTGAAAGCTGTGCTTTCTTGATTAGGCCCTCATTCAGTCACTCCAGTTTTTTAATTGTTTTCTGGGATTCTGAAGAAAATTACTCATGTCTGTTTTTCTAGTTGTTAAAGATTCTATGGGAGAATAATACTTTGGATTGACTTATTCAACCATATTGGTCCAATATGCCCGTTGCCTATTTTTAAAAAAATTTTAAAAAATAGTGAATTATATACAATGTGAATTATATACAATTCAAAGTTACAATTAAATTGCTTTAAATATATTCAGAATTTTGCATCACTATAATTAATTTAACAATAGTTTCTTCTTTGTAAATTAAAAAAAAAAGAACAAAAAACCTCTATAATCATTGGCATTAACTCATCATTTCCACTCAATTGTCCTTGTCTTAGGCTACCACTTATCCACATTTTCTCTATGGATAATATGTGGTCTTTTGTGACTGGCTTCTTTTATTGAGCATAATGTTTTCAAGGTTCATTCATGTTACAATATGGGCCAATATTTGTATTTATAAACATACAAGTTTTGTGTGGAGATATATTTTCATTTTCTTGGGTATAATTAAGAAGAGATTACATATGTTATATGTTAACCAAGCATTGAGGAAGTTGCAAAATAATTTCCACAGTGGCTACATTTTATATTTACACCATCAGTGCATGAAGATTGCAATTTCTGAACATCCTTTGTGCTGTTATTATCAAATAGATTGCATTTCTATATGGTACAATACAATAATACAATCAAACATATACCATTTTATATAATAACTTTTAAAATCAGTTAAGAGAAGAGAGAGGATGAAATATGCAATTATATTGACTTTCAATATTATCTACATAATTACCTTTACTCACATTCTTTGCCTATTGTAAGAATTCATATTAATGTCTGGAGGAACTTGCTCTCAGTCTGAAGAATTTCCTTTAGTGTGTCTTCTAAGGTGAGTCTGCTAGTAGTGTAGTAATGAATCCTCTGGTTGTTGGGTTTTTTTTTTTTTTTCCATCTCTAATGTCTGTTTATTTTTCTTTACTGTTAGTACTTTGTATTTGTTATCCCATGGCTCTCTGGTCTCTATTGCTCCTGAAGAGAAGTTAGCTATTAATCCTATCATAGTTTTCATGTAAGTGATGAGTTATTTTTTCATGCTGCTCTCAAGATTTTCTTTCTCTTTTTGTCTTTCAACATTTTTATCCTCATATGTCTATGTGGATCACTTTGGGTTTAAACTGTTTGAAATTTGTTTAGCCTCTTGGACGTGTAGATGTATTATTTTCCTATTGCTCTTATAAAAAATTATCAAATGTAGTGGCTTAAAAATAAGCCACATTTTATTTATGTTCTTGAATAGTTCTGGAAGTCTGAAATCTGAAGTCAATTTCACTGGGTTGAAGTAAAGGTATTGACAGGTTGGCTCCTCCTTGTGGCTCTGAAGGAGAATCCATTTCTTTCCTTTTTTCAGTTCAATAACTACCTCTATTCCTTGGCTGTGGCTTCTTTGTCTTCAAAAGATCATTGTGAATACAACAGCCCCACCCATGCCATCCAGGATAAACTCTCCATCTCAAAACCCTTAACTTAATCGTATCTGCAAATGTCCTTTTATTGCCGCATAAGGTGACAGTCACAGATTCTGGGTATTAGTTTGTGGACATTTATGGGGAACTGTTTTCGACTCAGCACAGTAGATTAAAATATCTCATCAAACTTGAGAAGTTGCAGCCATTACTTCTTTGAATATAAATTTTTTTGCTCCTTTCTCTCTCTCCTTCTTGTATTCCTATTTGTGTATATGTTGGTGTACTTAGTGTGTTCCACATTTTGCTGAAGTTCTGTTCATTTGTCTTCATTCTTTTTTCCCCACTGTCATTCAGGTCACATGCTATCTATCAATCTATATTCAAGTTCACTAATTCTTTTTTCTGCCAGCTCAAATCTATTATTGTGCTTCTCTAATGAATTTTCCTATTAGTTATTGCACTTTATAACTCTAGAATATCATTTTCTTCATTTTTGTAATTGCTGTTTTTTAATTGACGTCTCTATTTGATGATATTTTGTCTCTTTATCTTCCTTTACATCTTAAACATGGTATCCTTTAGATCTTAGAACATATTTATAATAGCTACTTTGAAGGCTTTGTTTGCTAAATTAACATCTCAATGGTAGTTTATGTTACCTGCATTTTTCCCTGTTTATGGGTCATGCTTTCCTATATATTTGTATGTCTTTCATTGAGAATTGAATATTTTAGGTAATAAATATAGTGTAGCAACTGTGGATCTTCATGCATCCACCCAACCAGGACCTACTATTGTTGTTGATAATTGCTTGCTTATTTGTCTAGTGACTTGGTTGAACTATTTCAGTGGCATCTATTTCCCCCACAGAGTGCAGCCTCTGATGTCATTTTTAGAGGGCACAGCCTCAGGCATATGTATAGTCACCTTGGGATGACATTCATTTGATCAAGTCTCTCTGAAACTTTTCCCCCTGATATCTCTGTTAAACTGTCTCCATCAATGATCTCACACCCAGCTCTTAGCCTCTACTAATTGCCAGCTGATTGCGCTATTATTTTCAACAATGTCCTGGTGCATAAATTGCTCCCCAGTTTATCAGTTAAATTTGACTTCTTTGCAGGAATGGTCTTTGAAGCCAGACTTTGAGGTTTGTTCTAACCCCAGGAAGCTCTTTTTAGCTGTCTCTCTCCCCTTTCTCACTGTTAAACTTATACCTGGTCTATGATTTAGCTTATTTTTTTCATGGAGTTTACAGCCTTCTCTCAATTGCTTTCCACCAAAACCTTTGCACTATACTCTTAGGGCAAGGACAATGACTTGCTTCCCTAGAAGTGATAACCCCCTTTATGAGCAGTCCTGATATAGGACAGTAGCATCAGGTCTTCCTGGCTTGCTTTTTCCAGCATGGAACCTCAACTCTACAAGAGAGCTGGGGAGAGGACAATTAGGGCTCAGTAATTTTGGCCTGCTGCACCTGGGTAGAGCCCTCACTCTTTGATTGGCAGCTAAGTGGAGTGTGGAAGAGTCAGGCTTCTTTGCCGCTCTTGCCTGGAATGGATCTTCTGGAACACAGAACTGGTGGTATGAGAAATAATAACAGCCTGCACCTCCAAGGAAAACATTGTAGCCCTAAACTTGGAGGTTGGGGGGAGAGGGATATCTATATTCTTGGCTGCACCTTCGTGAAGTAGAGATTCAGTCACATTTAACTGGGGATTGGGATCAAGTAATGGCTCAAAATGCCATAGATTCTTACTATACTTACCAAGATTTAGATTTTCTTGAACAAACATTTCTCTCCATTTGTTGTCATGCCTTAGAAAAATATCCAGAGGTTTTAAATGCTGTTGGGTCTTAAAAATTACTTTTCACCATTTATGGTTTCTTCGCTGGTGAGAGTACAGTCAGAACTCTTGTTGCTATTCCAGAAGTGTCCTTACATGCTGTCATGGTCAGGTTCATATGTCAACCTGGCTAAGTTGTGGTACCTGTTTGTCTGGTTGGGCAAGTGCTGGCCTGTCTGTTACAATGAGGACATTTCATAGCATTAGATCATGAGCATGTCAGCTGTATCCACAGCTGATTCCATTTGTAATCAGCCAAAGGGGAGTGTCTTCTGCAATGAGTGATGCTTAATCTAATCACAGGAATCCTTTTTAAGGAGGATTCAGAAGAGACAGGTTCTATTCCTGCTTTGGCTGGTGAGCCTCTCCTGTGGAGTTCGTCCAGACCCTCCATCGGAGTCATCGGCTTCACAGCCTGCCCTGTGAATTTTGGACTCTGTGTTCCCACGGTCAGGTGAGACACTTTTATAAATTTTATATTTGCGAGTGTTCCCTCTTGACTCTTTCTCTAGAGAACCCTAACTAATACACATGCCCTCTTGAAATAAAAAAATGTGCATTCTTTATACGTGTCAATTTGTATAAGAAGAAAATTGTAACAATTACAAAAGACCATGGTCAGATCACATATAAAGGACCCCAAATCAGTTCTATGTCATACTTTGAGTTACTTGTTTGCAAGAAGATACTAAAATATTGAAAGAAAAGAAAAAAATAATCTTTATTATCTCAAAGTTTCCGTGGGTCAAGAGTCATCACAGCTTAGCTGAGGTCTCTGATCAGGGTATCACACGGCTATATTCTAGGTGCCAGCTGAGCTGCATTCTCATTAGAGGCTTGAATTGGGAAGGTTCTTCTTCCAAGATCCTGAAGGTTGTCAGAATTCATCTGAAAGCTGTAGGACTGTGATTCCCTTGCTGTTATTTTACTGCGGCTGCCGGTGGTGCTTGCTCTCAGCTACTAGAAGCCTCGCACATTTCCTTGTTACACGAATTTCCTCGTAGGCCCTCTCACAACATGACTCCTTACTTTCAGGCCAGCAGGAGAATTTGTCTTTCCAGTCTCCTAAGCCAGAGTCTTGTAACATGCAACATAATCAAAGGAGGGACATCCCGTCACCTTTGCCATAGTCTGTTGCTTAGAAGTACACAAGTATTGCTGCCCCACACATCATACTCAGGGGGAAGAGATCATACTCATTAAGAGGTCACTTGAGGGTGCATCTGCCATACATGTCTATAATGTGAAATTTTTAAAAGGCTATTTAATATATGCCAATATGCAAGGTTCTTATTAAATTTCACAATAACCAGTGGCGGGTTATTGGTTGAAAACTCAGCTCAGGAAGAGGAGCTTGCTGGACGTAGCCAAACCTGCAGGATGCAGACTCGCTTTTCTCAAGGTTGTGCCCCAGCCTTTATGTGTTTGTTCTGTATGCCCGGATGGGAGCCCCAACAGGAGATTACAACATACATTATTCATTTTTCATTTCTACTTGATATTCTGCGGCTTCTTCCTCCAAGGAGTTAGGCATGTCCTTTTAGCTCTAAACTCAATCTTTCAAAAGTAGAAGAGGAACTTGGAAACCAGGAAGGGGTGAAGAAGTAGGACTCGGCAAAAGGGAAGGTTTGAGGAGGAAGATGCATTCATGAGATACAGGAGGAGAACAGGAGAAGCAAGGGAACTACAGGATCGCCTTTATATCCTTTTTTTATTTCACTAGCAGATCAAAAGAGGAACATAACCTGTTTAGTTGCTTACTCACACACCTATTTTTAAATCCTCAGTTAATCACTTCATGAAAAGTTAAAAGAAAAGAAAATGTTAGAAGCTGTGAGGAACATTCAAGGCTAATGTATTTCTTAGGATCACACAATGAATTTCACTCCAAAGTCAGCAGTGACTACAACTAAAAGTTATTAAAGGCAGCTAGTGACTTGTTGATGTACCACAGAGGCTCTGAACTGACTTTTAAAAAATGTTATAGCTGTCTTTCTACATGGTTCTGGTACTCAGTGCATTTCAAGTATATGACAGAACAGAGGCTGGATTTTGTTTTTATTTTCAGAAGCTGATGGATGATGGTCTTCCTGAGTAAGCAGAAGTTACCAATAAAATTGTTTCTAATGGGTGCTTGGGGTGTTGTTATTACACAGCTGCAGACAATAAGCCAAGAGAGGAACAGTTGATGTACATCTTGAGATCAAGATAAGAGGTGGTGCTTGAAGCTATAGTTTAATGACAATTGCAAAGCATTTATTGTACATATTGTATTTGTGGTGAATTGGTTTGGCAAGAGTATAGAATTTAAAAAGCCATGGATTTAATGCTCAAAAGAATATGTTGAGGCGACGCTGCCATCTCCTAATCTAGTCAGTCTTCTAATATATTTGTCCCTATCTCTGATTTGTGAGATCCTTACAAATGGAAATCTGCTCATACCACTCATTTGCTGGATTTCTGTTGCTCTTTAGGATGAGTTTCCAAAGCCTTACTTATATGACAAGGCCTCCCATTATTTTGCCCCTGAGCACCTTTTCAGTCCTTCTTTTAGATGCTCCATCCTTCTTTGATATCATTTTTCTCCTTCTAATACCTCACTCATTCTTGCTTCAAGTTTTTCATGCATACTGCTTCCTCCATCACTAATACTCTCCCTCTCCCTTTACTTTACTGATCTTGCTTATTGTATGTCTTAGTTAAATGTCTTTTCCTCCAGGAAGCCTTCCCTGACCCAGAGAGGCTAAAATTAGTCTCCTGTTATATGCTCCTAGAACACGTTATACCTCCTATTGTCCAGAACACTTTAAAGTATTAATCAGGATGTATTCCTTATATATCTTCCCTGCTAAATGGAAAGCTCCACAAAGCTATGTCACTGCTGTGTCCCCAGACTCAAGTCCTGTGCTGGTTGATTGGCAGTTCCTCTGTTATCTCCTACTCTGGTTCAGTGATCAAGAGCAAGACTTTGTAGCCAGAAACATCCATTTACTGACTGAGTATAGAGTATGACATGGATTACTTAATCTCACTGAGCCTTATGTCCTTCTCTGTGAAGAGGGATTATATCTTCTTTCACTTTTCTGCGAATTAAATTAATGGAGATAAAACATGTGAATCTGTAGGGACAGAATAAAAGCTGTGGTTGACAGTTTAGTAATTTGAATGAAGCCTTTGTATTATCTTCCTTTTTAAAATTCTTGTCTTAATGAAATGTGCCAGCATGCTGAGAAACTATATATATGGTAAAATGTATTAAATTAGCTACATATATATTGAGAACAATATATATGTAGCTAATTTAATACATTTTTAACAGTTTTGGTTTGTGCCTGAGAGTTTCTTTTTTCTCTTGGGGCTGTTAGCCTGTGTGTTGGGTAATTGGGGGGGATTGTAGGTTCTAACCCTACTTCCTTCTACCCTACTGTCATGGCATCTGAGTCACATGGGTGGCATTAATAAAGGTAAGACCTTTGTGTTGTCCTTGTGCCAAGGAAAAGTTTTGTCCTTTTATCTTTTTATTCATTCACTCATTCATTTGTTCATTCAGTCATTCAAGAGAATGACTGCTTTGTGTTAGGAGTACAGCAAAAGACAAAAAGATAAGGAAAGATCAAGGAAACATGCCAATTAGCTTTTAATGAAAAATGTTTAGCAGTTACAAGAACTGAAAAATTGTAATACAAAAGGGCCATCACATGAATTTCATTGAGACACCATTTTTCTTATTGAGTTGGTATTTTTATCTAGGTTATGTTAATATTAATAGCACCTGGACCCAAGATTTATTTAACTAGACACTGTACTAAATATTTTCCAAATATTAATCTCAGCAAAAATATTTTGGATAAGACTCATAAAATCCTCACTTTAAAAACAAAGAAACAAGGTATAAAAGGTCAAATGGCCTGCCCAATGTCACATAGTATGATGGAGCTGGTATTTAATTCTTAACTATGACGCAGTCAGCAAAATATTGGAAGTTCATTACTTAGATTTTATGGTGAATAAAATTCACCTGGAAAGCATTAAAAAAATAATAGTCTTCCTGGACTCACTAACAGAGATTCTAATTTAGTAGTCTGAGTTGGAGCTTAGAAATCTGTATTTTTAACTCATGGTTCTAATGTAAGTTCTCCATGGGCCATTTTGAGAAACATGAACCTATATATATATCCTTAAAGTAAATTAAGTTAATCCTTAAAGTTCTTCTAAATTCATAAGTGGCTTTTTAGGTGCAAAGTTCATTTGTATATGTAACACCTTTTTTTACCTTGATGCAGTTAAACCATTATTAATCAATCAGATTAACAACAATAACTGCATTTAAAGTCAATGGTTCCAGAATAAAGGATTATCAAATAAATGATTATCATAATTATAAGTGTTGGTGGGAGAAGATTGTCCTCCAGTCCTAGTAATTACTGTTGTTATTTGAGGTATCCTGTGATTCGTGTCTCCCACCCAAACTTGACTCTCTGCCATGTGTTCAATTCATCCACATGGCTCTCCTCAGGTCATCTTCTGGGTTGCAGTCAAGAAGGAACTTGCAAAGAAAAAATGGTAAAATATATTTGGTTAATTCAACGGAAAGAAATGCAGGGACTTCTATAAGACTGTTGCCTGAATGATCAAAATAACTCCCTTTGCTCTACTCTGTGAGAAAATAGGATAGATCTGGAATGACTTGTTTGTAGTTGATTGCACTTCACCCATGCACATTCTTTCCTTTTTAAACCTGTGTTTCTTATTTTTTTGCTGAAAACTCCATCTCCAGCCAGACAGAAATATAGCACCTGTCCTGCCTTCAGGTTTTCCTTTGCCAAGTTGTACTTGGTGAATCGATGAGCATATTCTCCAGAGACCAATCAAAGAGGGTCATCAGACTGCCCAGACTGACCCAATTAAGTTTAATTAGTTGCTTTTTTAATCTCTAAATTTCCTACCTAGGTGGATTTTATGTTTTTTTATTGAACAACTAAGAAGAGCTGAATCTTTGGAATTAGTTGGTCTCTCAGGTTCTTTCTGTTAGTAATAAAACTCCAGGAAATCTTCAAGTCTCCAAAAGGAAGTCAAATGATACTAAAGAACCTTAGGCACTGCTTCTTTTAGGGTATCTCTTTTCAATTGAAAGTGTCCTTGTCTTGGTTTGAACAAATATCAGTCTGATCTATTATTTTTTTCCAAGATCGGGTTACATTGATGTATCTTAAACACCTCACTGTTCCTCAAATGGTGTTATTTTCACCCTTTTCTCTCAGTTGGAAGTTAACTAGAGGCAGTGAAGGAGATTTCAGGGAATGATAGTGAGGGATCTAAATTGAAAGCAGAATTAAAGTAATCTAAAAGGTGAATTAAATGGGGACTAGAACTCAGAAGAGGTGTTTGCCTTGGAAGAAATACATTTGAATAATTAATAATAGAGGAAAATGAGGACTATTAAAGTGGCTGTGTTGAGCTAATTTTAATACTGGGCTATTTTCTGGCCAATAATTTTACACAGATATTACCAATATTAGGTGCCAGGGCACTTGGACAAGTGTTAAATTTTCTCAATTAATTCTTACAACAATAATGTGAGGTGATTATTACCCATTTCTTTTTTTGTATGCTGTATGGCGGGGTCACATTTCATTATTTTTCCATGTGATTATCCATTATTGCAGCACCATTTGTGAAGTTTTTGGTTTGTTTTGCTTGTTTGGTTTTTGTGGGGAGAAGTGCATGGACTGGGAATAGAACTGGGGTCTCCCACATGGCAGGTGAGAATTTTACCACTGAACCACCCATGTACCCCCATATTGTCCACTTCTGACTGGTAGACCTCTACTTGCTTGTTATCATCAATGGACACCTGTGATTTTGTCTCTTCTACTCTTCCCTCTTGTCAGCCCTCTCTTTCTTCTTCTCCTATCTCTTTCTCACTTACTCTCCTCCTTGTCTCCTCATTCCGTTTTCAAGCTCCAACTCTCTTCTTTCTCTTTTCCTTCTGTCCCTCTTTCTCTTCCTATCCTCTTTCTCCTTATCTTTCTCCTCTTTTTTCATTTTCTCCACCTTTCACATCTTGTAAGTTCATGCTTGTCAAACTTAACTGTATGTCAGCATCACCTGGAGAGCTTGCAATTGCTGCCCCACCACCATCACTTTGAGTGCCTGATTCAATAGGTCTGGACTGGGGTCAAAGCATTTATATTGCTAACAATTTCCCAAATGATCCTGATTTGGGAAGTATATTTTGAGAACCACTTCCTTACCTGACATGATGACCTGGTCTCTGCTTCCAAAATATAACCAATAAAACTTTAGATCAATCTTAGAATTTGTTCCCAGAATTGCCAGTACTGTACTAGGCAATTTTAATTGTCATATCATGTAATGAAAACAAGTGTTGTAAATTTGTAAAAATGAATATTTGATAGCTTTTCTTATGCAATAGTATAATATTAATACTATCAATCAGAATTACTTTCAAGTTGAAAGGACTGAAGCTCCCAAATTGGGTTAATCGCTATGCTGTATGTGATGCTGCCACAGTAAATTGTAAAGGCAAGAAGATTAGAAAAACATAAAAGACTGCAAAGTTTTCTCCTGATTTAAACAACTTCTAATTTTATGTCCAAGATAATTACTTTTTGAATCTGTTTTTCTTTGCGTCTGCTATCTCTTGCTCTGCTAACCCATGCCCCCTGATACACATTAAACATAATTTAGTTACCATATCTCCAGAAGGAGATGCTAAGAATAAAAGGGCTACTTTCCTGGTTGCTAGGAGAGAGTCTGTTGTTGGGTGTCAGGATTACACAGGAGGAAAGAACAAAGGCTGAGGACAGGGGAATACAGAATAGTGATAAAACAGAATTGTTAGAAAAAAGTATTCACTCCCAAATTTGAAAATAAAGTTCTCAGCAACATTTCAGTACTCCCACTTCCTGGAAATGTATTCTCTTTCTTCTGTCTCCTTTGCAGGATCCTCCTTTCCAACATCTGAATATTTAATTCTCTTACCACTCAGTCTTCAGACCACTTTTCTATTTATACTCACTCCCTGATATTGTCTCAGTCTCATATCTTGAAATACTATTTATGTTATTTATATTTATCTTCAGTCTTGACTATTCCACTCATTTTTTAAGACTTCCATATTAAACTGCCTATATTTTAACTATATTTGAATGTCTAATGGTCATCTCCAGTATAATATGTTCATAACCAATGTCTTTGTTTTAACCTAGAAACTGTTTATTTCCTAGTGTTTTCCATCCCAATAAACCATCTTTCCATTTCCCCAGTTGCTCCAGCCAAATATTTAGCACCATTCTAGTTTTCTCTCTTTCACACTTCTAATCCATTAACAAATCTTGTCAGCCCGACCTTCAGAATATTTCTTTTCATTTCCACCATTGTCCAAGCTACATTGTCTATCCCCTGGACTCCTGAAATAGTCTTCAAACTGATTTCCCTTTGTATTAATCAGGGTTCTCTAGGGAAATAGAACTGACAGGAGATATACGTAGATATTAGAAATTTGTCTAAGAATTATCACATGCAACTGTGGGGATGGGCAACTCCAAATTTCACAGCAGGCTGCAGACTCGAACTCTAATGACGGTTTTCAATGAATTCCCCCCAAAAAGCTGGCTGGCTGAAATAGAGGTGGAAATTCTCTTCTGACTGCTGAAATCATCACTTCTCCTTTAAAAACTCTTCGACTGATTAGATGAGACTTCTCTCATGGTTGAAGGCACTCTCCTCAATTGATTGTCGATGTAATCAGCCATAGAGGCAATCAACTTACTCAAGATTCAAGTCCATGAAATGTCCTCACAGCAACAGTCAGGCCAGTGCTTGCTTGACCAAGGAACTGGACACCATAGCCTGGTCAAGCTGATGCATGAACTGAACCATCACACCATTTCTGCCCTTATCCCCTAGTTAGTCTTTCTTCACAGAGCATCTATAGAGCTCTTTTTAAATACAATTTGATCATGTATTTTTTCTGTTCAAAATCCTTCTCTGGTTCCCCTTCACATGATGGACTCTCAATTATACTCATTATGATAATCTTAAAGAACTTCAATTCGTGGCTCACTCTGACTCTACTTTGTTGTCAGCTCAGGACTGTCTGGTTCACTGTACAAAAATTGTGTTACTTGCCTCTGTGTCCTCTATGATGGGTTTTTCTGCTTGGAACATTCTTTCTCCCTATTTGCCTAACTTCTTCTAACTTCTACCTTTAATATAGCTCTCTTCCATTAAGCCTTCCCAGATACTACCCCTCTCTCACTCCTTTTCCCTTCCCTTACATGATTGGTTAGAGCACTATCTTCTCTGCTCCTCAAATGCCCTTTGCATATCGTTATCACTTTAAGTAATATAATATTGTTCTAGTTTGCTAGCTGCCGGAATGCAATATACCAGAAATGGAATGGCTTTAAAAAGGGGAAATTTAATAAGTTGCTGATTTACAGTTCTAAGGCTGAGAAAATGTCCCAATTAAAACAAGTCTATAGAAATGTCCAATCAAAGGCATCCAGGGAAAGATACCTTGGTTCAAGAAGGCCAATGAAGTTCAGTGTTTCTCTCTCAAATGAGAAGGCACATGATGAACACAGTCAGGGTTCCTCTCGCATCTGGAAGAGCACATGGCATACACGGCGTCATCTGCTAGCTTCATCTCCTGGCTTCCAGTTTCATGAAGCTCCCTGGGAGGCATGTTCCTTCTTCATCTCCAAAGGTCGCTGGCTGGTGGACTCTCTGCTTCATAGTGTTTCTCTCTCTCAATCTCTCGTTCTCCAAAATATTTCCTCTTTTATAGGACTACAATAAACCAATCAAGACCCACCCAAATGGGTGGAGACATGTCATCCCTCAATCCAGTTTAACAAACACTCTTGACTATCACATCAACCAGGGAGATGATCTCATTACAGTTTCAAATATATAGTATTGAATAGGGATTATTCTACCTTTATGAAATGGGATTTATATCAAAACATGGCTTTTATTAGGGGGCATACTTCCTTTCAAACCAGCACAAATATTTATCAATTATTCATTTCTATGTCAGTGTTCTCTACTATGCCTTGCTTTTAATAAGAGTAGGAGTTGAGTCTCAATACTCCTTATCTCTCCAGAGCCAAACCCAGTGCCTGGTACATGGTCACAGGTACTTCATTTGAATTTATTGAAGAAATGAATGAGTGTATGAGAAGGGTGAATATTAGGTTAGGTAACTTTTCCCCTGTGAATGTACATGATGGGAAGGATAGTTTTGGATAGGGATAGGCTTTACCACCTGCTAGTAGATGATCCAAAAAACTCAAAGAGGTCCTATATGATATCTCCTTTTTTCCCCCATAGTAACTTAGTAGAGCATCTTCATAAACTGGGAAGACTGAAAGTAAGTAGGAGGATTGAAATGTCTGTGGTTGGGAATAACCATTTTATGTGAAATATTTGTTAGTGTGATCAGTTATGAGGTTAAGTGGTAGAAACTCAACTCAAAATATCTTAATAAACCCCATCCCATCCCCCAAAAGTACCTCAAAAAATTGGTGAGTCTATGAGTAGGATTGGTAACTGAAATTCACAGGATGTCAGATATTTTTCTATCTCTTCTACCCACTTCTCTTCCCACCTTGGTTTCTCTAGCATGCTTTTTTCCTTTCTCTCTCTTACTGCAGAAATTCTCTTCATGCGGTAGGACAAGTTAAGGGCTGCCACCAATACTATACTTAAATCACAGCTTAGCAAACTCAGAGGAAATGGAGATCTGTCTCTCTCTCCAGGCATATATATGCATAAAGTCCAGGGAAAGACTCTGACTGGAGTATTTTCACATTGCAAACCAACCACCGTTGTCGGGTAGGGCCTGGTGTAATAGTCCAGGCCTGGGTCATATGTCTAGGTGCTATGGTGAATTGATATTTGGATATTTAGAATTAGGTTTGGCTGTGAGACACAGAGGCTTCAACTACAACTGCGACTTCAACAAAGTAGAGTTTCAGGAGCATCTCTGCTCCATGATGTTTTCAGGGTCCAAAGTTTGCTCTCCCTTGTTACGATGATGTGAGAGCACTCTATTCTCCAGATCACCTCATAGTCTAAGGTGGCTGCTCCAGCTCCAACCTTCACGTTCCTAACCTAGCGAGCAAGATAAAAGAGCCAGAGCAAAAGGGGTAAAGGGCTTTTGTCAATGGTCTTTTCAAGGGGGTTTCAGAAAGTGATTTAGGAAGCTTGCTCTCAACAGAGCTTAGACACGTAACTTTCCCAAGAAATATTGAGAAACATAGCCTTTATTCTGATTTGTTATGTCCTTAGCTTTTATTTTGCTTTAGTATTATAGAATGAAAGGAAAATATGTGTTGGGGGACAAATAATTCCTGTTATAGTAGGGTACTATGATTCTGGTTCTGCCACCTCCCGGGAGGACAACAATTGATGTCTACTAAAAATAAATATTCTATTTAAGGCCTAAAGAAAGCTGGAAACCCTCCCCACTCCCCGGTGACTTTTTGGTAAAGGTTCATTGTAGTGTTAATGGCCCTTCTTTTTATATTTCCACAGTGGATCTTGTCATCTTTATGTCATAAAATCCATGCATTGACCATATAATCCACATTGGTCTATACAAGAAAGGTTTGAAAATGAGGCTTAGGTCAATTAATGATGAAAAATATAGGTAAAATGGTATTCTAAGACCATCTCATATCTTGAGTTAATCACTATCTTTCCAAAGTAGATCAGACTAGTGCTAACCCTCATATTAATGTTCGCTTCTAGAACAATCATTAGCTTACCCTCAAATAAAGGTACAAGTATCTTTCTTTCTTTGATCTGATGTATCCAGAATTTCATATGTAGCATAGGTTTGATGCAGAGGTTTCTGTTGTCATCAGGGTTTTCACTCCATCCTTCTGAGTTTACCCCAAACTATGCTGTACTCAGTTTTATGTTCAAATTAGTTTAACCCATGATATGTCAGTTGCCAACGAGTTGTAATGAGAGAAAAAAGAGATTTGAAATTCTTAGAAGAGGTAGATGGCTAAATTAACTTTGTTCTTATCATCAATACCTACTTCTTGTGGTAGCAGTAGACGTTTGTTATTTTTTACTGACATGCAATTTTTAGTAATAGAACCCCAAATTTTAGGGGTGGGGGATTATTTGTCCTCTCATTGTATACAGTGTGGCATGATTGTTATTATTACTCAAAATGTCCTGGCATCTCCAAATGTGGGGCTTTTTTTGTTTGTTCAAGTACCAGAAATGGATTGGCTTTTATAAAGGGGTTTATCAGGTTATAAATTAACAGCTTTAAGGCCAGAAAAATGTCCAAATTTAAGGCATCAAGATGATACCTTGACTTTGAAGAAAAGGCTGCCAGCATCTGAAATACCTCTGTCAGCTGGAAAGCACCTGGCTGGCATCTCTTGGTTCTTCCCTCCTGGGTTGCACTGCTATCAGTTTCTGATTCCAGTGGCTTTCTCTCTAAGCTTCTGTGGGTCCTTGGTTGGCATCTCCCAGGGCGTTTTGTCCCCCAGCATCTGCTCTCAGTGTCGGCTTTGCAAGCATCTGTGTTCTCTCAAAAATGCTGCTGTCTTATAAGATTCCAATACACGGATTAAGACCCACCTTGAATGGGTGGGGTCACATCTCCGTGGGAACAAACTAATGAAAGGACATCCCCCTAATGAGTCTTCACCCACAAGATTGGATTTAAAGAGCATGGCTTTTCTGATGTACAGAACACTTTCAAGCTAGCACAGGGGCTAAGCTAAAGTCACATAATTTTCTCTCTGGAATTTGAATGCTGAGCTGAGTGGTATAAAGAGAAAATATTTGTATCTGATTCTTTGAAAAGAGTCTATGGAGAACTTCCTTCTCCCTAAACCCCTGAGTATCTCTGCATATTTCTAAGCATGGTTTTCTAGCTTTTACTTGGCTATTAGGAGCTTTCTGATATCCTTATAATAGTTTCCACTTTTTTCTTAATTTGGCCAGAATGATTTTTTGTGGCTTGCACCCAAAGAAATCATAATATATACAGTGATGGAAACTTCAGGATTGTAGAGCAATGTTTGGCCTTGTTACTAAACTCTGGAGAAGAACTGCTGTGCTGAACTTATAAATCTAGTCTGAGGAAAAAGCCATAATTTAACCTCTTTTACTATACTCCTTTTCTAAGGCCAAATATAAATTTTCCAGATGCTAAAGAAAGGAAGAATGAATCACCCCAAGTTTTCTATACCAATTTTTAAGTGATATTTGGTCTCTTCTATAAAATTTTGTTTGGCATTCCACTGTCAGGTTTAGCTCAGATTTTGTTGTTGTTGTTTTCTCTTTCTGTTTTAATTATGATGTAGAGAAAATAATATCTGTTGGCATCATAGACATGTAATGAGAAATTTTTAATGACTTACCATGTCTTTAAGCTTAAATGACTCAGTAAATGAAGCAAGGTAATAAGTCTACTCTACCTAACCTAATTAAGTTTAATTATTAGTGCTTTTGTTTTGAATTTTTCTCATTCGTGTTGCTTTTACAATTGTAAGCACTACTTTTCTATTGGATGCATCTCCTACGGTCCAAAAATGATTAAAAAAACAGGGGATGAAAAGATCAAATAAGCCATTTGGTGGCCATTAATACATAAGAAATTTTCAATTTTTGATTTTCTGATGTAAGATCCATCCATCAGAGATGGCTGGGCAACCACACCTGGAGGAAGCCCTTCGGTGAGCTGAGAGATTTCTCCCATACTGGAGATAACCCCAAAGAACCCCAAAGAAGCTGAATGACCCTGCTGAGGACGCACACTGGTTTGTCCTCCAGAACAACTACTAAATAACCAGAAACAGTACAGAACAGCTCCTGGAGCAACGTCAGTGACCAGACACACAGCGTACCCCAGTCTGGACCAGCTGGACCAGCTACAAGCCTCCTCAAAACCGTGAGTTCCCCAAGCCACGGTGGCTGGCGCCCAGCACCCCTCCCCCACAGGTGGCTTCCCAGAGGGAAAGGAAAGAGACTCTAAACCTGGTCAAGGTGGAGTTTGCTCATTGGGCTCACGGAAAAAGAGGAAAGGGGAGGAAACAGAGGTTTTAGTGGCTGTGTTTCTACGGAGACCTGGCAGCCTCTGGATTCAGCAGTGGGACTTCTCGGGCTGCAACTGCCCCAGGCACAGGCAGAAACGGGTTGCCTTCAGGGCTGTCTCCTACCTGTACCTTCCCCAGGGGAGGGGTGAAGCCCAACGCAGGTGGAATCCCTCTCTCAAGGAATTCAGACCTCAGGTCTTGGCAATTTGAAGCCATTAAAACCAGCCTACAACCTCTCCTCTGTCTCTACCACACCCCCAGCAGGAAGAGTCTTCCTAAGTTAAAAGTGTTGCAGCATCTTTTGCTGGTGTGACCTGCAGGCAGACACGCCACATACTGGGCAGGATAAGAAACAAAGAACCCAGAGACTTCACAGGAAAGTCTTGTAACCTGCTGGGTCCTACCCTCAGGGAAAACTGACTCAGGTGACTCCTTCCCCCTGATAGGAGGCCAGTTTAGTCCAGGAAAACCCTGCTGGAGTCTATAATACCTATGTAGACTCTCCTAAGGGTGGGGAGGGAAAAGGCACCGTACAAGCAGGGCAAGAAACAAGAAAACAAGAACTGAAAAATTATCCTCTGTGAAACAAAACCTAAGCTAGAGGTCCAGAAAAAGCTGAACTGAGGTCAAAGAACAGATAGACAACAAATTCATCTAGCAAGAAAACCCTAGGTAAGAGAAGTGAAAGCAATCTCCAGAATAAACTAATTAAGGTAATTAAATGTCTAGATGCCAGCAAAAAATAACAGATCATACCAGGAAAATTGAAGATATGGCCCAGTCAAAGGAACAAACCAATAGTTCAAATGAGATACAAGAGCTGAAACAACTAATTCAGAATGTACAAGCAGACATGGAAAACCTCATCAAAAACCAAATCAATGAATTGAGGGAGGATATGAAGAAGGCAAGGAATGAACAAAAAGAAGAAATGGAAAGTCTGAAAAAACAAGTCACGGAACTTATGGGGATGAAAGGTACAGTAGAAGAGATGAAAGAAACAATGGAAACCTACAGTGGTAGATTTCAAGAGACAGAGGTTAGGATTAATGAACTGGAGGGTGGAACATCTGAAATCCGACAAAATACAGAAACTATAGGGAAAAAAATGGAAAAATATGAGCAGGGACTCAGGGAACTGAATGATAATATGAAGTGCACAAATATATGTGCTGTGGGTATCCCGGAAGGAGAAGAGAAGGGAAAAGGAGGAGAAAAACTAATGGAAGAAATTATCACTGAAAATTTCCCAACTCTTATGAAAGACCTAAAATTACAGATCCAAGATGTGCAGCATACCCCAAAGAGAATAGATCCAAATAGACATTCTCCAAGACACTTACTAGTCAGAATGTCAGAGGTCAAAGAGAAAGAGAGGATCTTGAAAGCAGCAAGAGAAAAGCAATCCATCACATACAAGGGAAACCCAATAAGACTATGCGTAGATTTCTCAGCAGAAACCATGGAGGTGAGAAGACAGTGGGATGATATATTTAAATTACTAAAAGAGAAAACCAATACTTCTATATCCAGCAAAATTGTCCTTCAAAAATGAGGGAGAAATTAAAAACATTCTCAGACAAAAAATCACTAAGAGAATTTGTGACCAAGAGACTAGCTCTGCAAGAAATACTGAAGGGAGCACTAGAGACAGATACAGAAGAGTGTAGAAAGAAGGAAAATTAGATATGATGTATAAAATACAAAAGGCAAAATGGTAGAGGAAAGTACTACCCAAACAGTAATAATACTAAATGTTAATGGATTGAACTCCCCAATCAAAAGACATAGACTGGCAGAATGGATTAAAAAACAGGATCCTTCTATATGTTGTCTACAGGAAACACATTTTAGACCCAAAAATAAACATAGGTTGAAAGTGAAAGGTTGGGAAAAGATATTCCATGCAAATAACAATCAGAAAAGAGCAGGAGTAGCTATACTAATATCCAACAAATTAGACTTCAAATGTAAAACAGTTAAAAGAGACAAAGGAGGATACTATGTACTAATAAAAGGAACAATTCAACATGAGGACATAACAATCATAAATATTTATGCACCAAACCAGAATGCCCCAAAATACATGAGGCAAACACTGCAAACACTGAAAAGGGAAATAGACACAAATACCATAATAGTTGGAGACTTCAATTCCCTACTCTCATCGATGGACAGAACATTTAGACAGAGGATCATTAAAGAAACAGGAAATTTGAATATCACAATAAATGAGCTAAACTTAACAGACATTTATAGGACATTATACCCCACAACAGCAGGATACACATTTTTCTCAGGTGCTCATGGATCATTCTCAAAGATAGACCATATGCTGGGTCACAAAGCAAGTCTTAACAAATTTTAAAAGATTGAAATCATACAAAACACTTTCTCAGATCATAAGGGAATGAAGTTGGAAATCAATAATATGCAAAGTGCCAGAAAATTCACAAATATGTGGAGGCTCAACAACACACTCTTAAACAACCAGTGGGTCAAGGAGAAAATTACAAGAGAAACCAGTAAATATCTCGAGGCAAATGAAAATGAAAACACAACATATCAAAACTGATAGGATGCAGCAAAGGCAGTGCTAAGAGGGAAATTTATTGCCCTAAATGCCTGTATCAAAAAAGAAGAAAGGGCAAAAATACAGGAATTAATTGTCTACTTGGAAGAACTGGAGAAAGAACAGCAAACTAACCCCAAAGCAAGCAAAAGGAAAGAAATAGCAAAGACTAGAGCAGAAATAAATGAAATTGAGAGCATGAAAACAATTGAGAAAATCAGTAAGACCAGAAGTTGGTTCTATGAGAAAATCAATAAGATTGACGGGCCCTTATCAAGATTGACAAAAAGAAGAAGAGAGAGGATGCAAATAAATAAGATCAGAAATGGAAGAGGAGACATAACCACTGACCCCACAGAAATAAAGGAGGTAATAACAGTATACTATGAACAACTTTATACCAATAAATACAGCAATGTAGATGAAATGGACAACTTCTTAGAAAGGCATGAACAACCAACTTTGACTCAAGAAGAAATAGATGACCTCAACAAACCAATCACAAGTAAAGAAATTGAATCAGTCATTAAAAAGCTTCCCAAAAAGAAAAGTCCAGGACCAGACAGCTTCACATGTGAATTCTACCAAACATTCCAGAAAGAATTAGTACCAATCCTGCTCAGACTCTTCAAAAAAATTGAAGTGGAGGGAAAGCTACCTAATTCATTCTATGAAGCCAACATCACCCTCATACCAAAACCAGGCAAAGATATTACAAAAAAAGAAAACTACAGACCAATCTCTCTAATGAATATAGATGCAAAAATCCTCAACAAAATTCTAGCAAATCGAATCCAGAAACACATTAAAAGAATTATACATCATGACCAAGTAGGATTCATCCCAGGTACGCAAGGATGGTTCAACATAAGAAAATCAATTAATGTAATACACCGTATCAACAAATCGAAGAAAAATCACATGATCATCTCAATTGATGCAGAGAAGGCATTTGACAAAGTTCAACATCGTTTCCTGTTGAAAACACTTCAAAGGATAGGAATACAAGGGAATTTCCTTAAAATGATAAAGGGAATATATGAAAAACCCACAGCTAATATCATCCTCAATGGGGAAAAACTGAAAGATCAGGAACAAGACAAGGATGTTCACTATCACCACTGTTATTCAACATTGTGTTGGAAGTTCTAGCCAGAGCAATTAGACAAGAAAAAGAAATACAAGGCATCAAAATCAGAAGGGAAGTAGTAAAACTATCACTGTTTGCAGATAATATGATACTGTATGTTGAAAACCCTAAAAAATCCACAGCAAAACTATTAGAGCTAATAAACGAGTACAGCAAAGTGGCAGGTTACAAGATCAACATTCAAAAATCTGTAGTGTTTCTATATACTAGCAATGAACAAGCAGAGGGGGAAATCAAGAAACGAATTCCATTTACAATCACAACTAAAAGAATAAAATACTTAGGAATAAATTTAACTAAAGAGACAAAAGACCTATACAAAGAAAACTACAAGAAACTGTTAAAAGAAATCACAGAAGACCTAAATAGATGGAAGGGCATACCGTGTTCATGGATTGGAAGACTAAATATAGTTAAGATGTCAAGTCTACCTAAATTGATTTACAGATTCAACACAATACCAATCAAAATCCCAACAACTTTCTTTTCAGAAATAGAAAAACCAATAAGCAAATTTATCTGGAAGGGCAGGGTGCCCCGAATTGCTAAAAGTATCTTGAGGAAAAAAAACGAAGCTGGAGGTCTCACACTGCCTGACTTTAAGGCATATTATGAAGCCATAGTGGTCAAAACAGCATGGTACTGACATAAAGATAGATATATTGACCAATGGAATCAAATAGAGTGTTCAGATATTAAGACCCTCTCAACTATAGACATTTGATCTTTGATAAGGCAGTCAAGCCAACTCACCTGGGACAGAACAGTCTCTTCAATAAATGGTGCCTAGAGAATTGGATATCCATATGCAAAAGAATGAAAGAGGACCCGTATCTCACACCCTATACAAAAGTTAACTCAAAATGGATCAAAGATCTAAACATCAGGTCTAAGACCATAAAACAGTTAGAGGAAACTGCAGGGAAATATCTTATAAATCTTATAATTGGAGGCGGTTTTATAGACCTTACACCTAAAGCAAGAGCACTGAAGAAAGAAAGAAATAAATGGGAACTCCTCAAAATTAAACACTTTTGTGCATCAAAGAACTTCATCAAGAAAGTAAAAAAACAGCCTACACAATGGGAGACAATATTTGGAAACGACATATCAGATAAAGGTCTAGTATCCAGAATTTATAAAGAGATGATTCAACTCAACAACAAAAAGACAGCCAATCCAATTACAAAATGGGAAAAAGACTTGAACAGACACTTCTCAGAAGAGGAAATACAAATGGCCAAAAGGCACATGAAGAGATGTTCAACGTCCCTGGCCATTAGAGAAATGCAAATCAAAACCACAATGAGATATGGCCCACCAGAATGGCCCACCAGAATGGCCATTATCAACCAAACAGAAAATGACAAGTGCTGGAAAGGATGTGTAGAAAGAGGCACACTTATCCACTGTTGGTGGGAATGTCAAATGGTGCAACCACTGTGGAAGGCAGTTTGGCGGTTCCTCAAAAAAGCTGAATATCGAATTGCCATATGACCCAGCAATACCATTGCTAGGTATCTACTCAGAGGACATAAGGGCAAAGACACAAATGGACATTTGCACACCAATGTTTATAGCAGCATTATTTACAATTGCAAGGAGATGGAAACGGCCAAAATGTCCATCAACAGACGAGTGGCTAAACAAACTGTGGTATATACATACGATGGAATATTATGCAGCTTTAAGACAGAATAAACTTATGAAGTATGTAACAACATGGATGGACCTTGAGAACATTATGCTGAGTGAGACTAGCCAAAAACTAAAGGACAAATAATGTATGGTCTCATTGATATGAACTGACATTGGTGAATAAACTTAGAATATTTTGTTCATAACAGAGACCATCAGGAGATAGAAATAGGGTAAGATACTGGGTAATTGGAGCTGAAGGGATACAGACTGTGCAACAGGACTGGATACAAAAACTCAGAAATGGACAGCACAATACTACCTAACTGTAATATAATATGTTAAAACACTGAATGAAGCTGCATGTGAGAATGATGGAGGGACGAGGGCTGGGGACATAAATGAAATAAAAAAGAAAGATAGATGTTGAAGATTGAGATGGTGTAATCTAGGAATGCCTAGAGTGTATAACAGTGAAATGTACAAGGTACAATTTTAAAAATGTTTTTGCATGAGGAAGAACAAAGGAATGTCATTATTGCAGGGTACTGAAAATAGATGGTAATTAATACTTTAAAACGTCACCTTCTGTGTGAGACTAAAGCAAAAAATGTTTGTTAAAAAATTTATGTTTTGACTCGTGCATTTCCTAATATAACTTATGTAGATAGTTTGATTGAATGCCATAAGTACTTGGAATCTCAGGTAGGACATGAGATTTTGCTGGTTTGTCCAGAGTGATGCCCCAATGAATCCCAGAGCAATTTGATCAGTGAGTGGAAAAGTATCTGCAAAGCCCCCTTCAGAGAGTGGTGAGAGCGGGGAGAAATTCAACTTCCCCAATTTGAATTCTTGATATTCTCACAAGCAGTGTGGACAACCAAAGCTATAGGCAGGGCCCCCAGTCTTGGGGTTTGTTCATATGAAACTTAGCCCCGCAAAAGATAGGTCAAGCCTACTTAAAATTTAGGCCTAAGACCCCCAAGAGGCCTCTTTTGTTGCTCAGATGTGGCCCCTCTCTCCAGTCAACACAACGAGCAGTCTTACCACCCTACCCCTGTCTACATGGGACATGACTCCCAGGGGTGTGGACCTTCCTGGCAATATGGGATAGAGATCTTGGAATGAATGGAGAGTCAGCATCAAGGAATTGAGAAAAACCCTAGAATGAGCTGAGACTTAGCATCAAAGGATTGAGAAAAGCTTCTCGATCAAAATGGGAAAGAGGGAAATGAGACAAAGTGTCAATGACTGAGAGATTCCAAACAGAGTCGAGAGGTTATCCTGGAGATTATTCTTATGCATCAAGTAAATATCATCTTGTTATTCAAGTTGTAATGGAGAGGCTGGAGGAAACTGCCTGAAAATGTAAAGCTGTGTTCCATTAGCCGTGTTTCTTGAGGATGATTGAATAATGATAGAGCTGTCACAATGTGACTGTGTGATTGTGAAAACCTTGTGTCTGATGCTCCTTTTATCTACCTTGTCAACAAAGGAGTAGAATATATGAAATAAAAATAAATAATAGGGGGAACAAATGCTAAAATAAATTTAGTTTAAATGCTAGTGATCAATGAAAGCAAGGGGTAAGTAGGTATAACCTTTTTTTTTCTTTCCTGTGTTTGTTTTATTTCTTTTTCTATTGTCTTTTTATTTCTTTTTCTGAATTAATGCAAATGTTCTAAGAAATGATGAATATGCAACTAAGTGATGATATTGTGAATTACTGATTATGTATGTTGTTTTATTTTATTTTTTTAATGACTAAATTAAAAAAATGTGAAAAAAACAAAAACAAAAAATTGTGAATATTTGATAATAAGAAATTGTTAAATTTTTGGATGTGAAATGATATGGAGATTATGTTTCTTAGAAAACGACTTATCTTTTAGAGCTATGTGCTTAAATATTTACAGATACAATGTCTGGAATTTATTTCAAAATCACCTATAGGGAGTAGGTGATTCATAGAAGAATCAAGACTGGGTATGAGCTGGTAATTACGAAGCTGGGTGATGGGTACCTGGGGGTTAATTACACTGTTCTTTCTACTTTTGTATGTGTTTGACATTTTTCTCTAATAAAAAGTTTTTAAATAAACAGGATTGAATACCCAAAAGCAAAAAAAAATCCATCCATCAACAGGTGATTTTTTTTGTATGAGGAATGCAGAAGTTCAGTCCTGCCAGAAGATTGGGAGGTGCTGTTCATAAGAAGTTAGCATTCTTATTAAAGGAGTAGGAATTAAGTGGCCTTCCACCTCCCCTGAAATAAGAGACAATTTCATCAAGTTTGGTCAGATGCTTTGACTTATCTCTTTTTTTTTTTTTTTTTTTTTTTTTTTTTGATTCTCTGACCTGAGCTTCAGTATTTCTGTTTGTCTTTGCTTTGTTTTTAACCTCGGAGTTGACTGACACTGATTGACTTGAGAGTGTGTGCCTCTCACCCTCTTTTCTACTATGTTGCCGACAGCAGGCAGGCCTGCTCTGAAACTGCCAGGATATCACGGTACCAGAGGTCTCGTCTGGCTTGCAAAATCTTAGAAGGATCTATTGACTTTGGGATGCAAGTTGGCATTATGGGAGTATGTGACAAGATGTTTTGACCATAAATCAAAGGAGTAAATTTTCACAAATTTATTAGGCCACATCTCTCCCCACATTATATACATCATTCATAATAATATTTTTCCTGGGTTAACTATCTCTCAACACCCTGACAGCAACAATTACAGTGTAAGCTATAAGGACTTTAAAACAGTAGATGAGAGAAGTCAAAAGAGCAAGTTAGAAAATTAAAACTTTGTCTTCAATTTGGAGTTGTTTATCTTTGAGGTCTTTTCCAGGCTCTTATCCTCCCTTCCTAGGCCCTTCAAAGGAGCCCAGCCAACCCAGATGTGACAGTCCATGTTGATTAATGTGTCCCTGCCACAACTGCTCAGGGGCATAGAGTCCTTCCCAGTGTCCAGAAGCAGCGGAAAAGATAAATGGAAATTATTAATCCAGTATGAACTCTTATTAGTATTAGAAATCCCAACTCAAATTGCCTTAAATAGTAATGCAATGCCTTGGCTCATGTATCCAGAATTTCACATGTAGCATAGGTTTGTTGCAGAGGTTTCTGTTGTCATCAGGGCTTTCACTCCGTCCTTCTGAGTTTACCCCAAACTATGCCGTACTCAGTTTTATGTTCAAATTAGTTTAACCCATGATAGTGTCAGTTGCCAACAGTTCCCAGGGCAATACATTTTTTGTTTAATATCTGGAGGGAGAGAAGACCGCTACCCCAAAACATTAAACACATTCCTGAGATTCACTATGATTAGATCAATTTATTTATTTGCATACCTCTTAATAGCTGTGGCAAGGAGAATAGGGTCACCTCTTTGCAGCTATCCCACCAAACAGTGTGGCAATTCGTAACTGTGGAAGATGAGATGGATGGTGTGGAGGAACTCAACACCTCTGGCACTTAGGATGATTTAATGTAAGCTTGATTTAATCTAACTCTTAACTATATAGCAATAAACTAATCACAAAGCCTATATAAAATTATAGGTTAAAAGGGAACTTCAAAATTTCACTAGATACCTTTAAACACAGGTGGTAGAATTATAAGCTATTAGTAAGATATATTAATCGAAATAGTGAACATTTTCCAGGGAACAAAAGAGTAAGGATTATTGACTCTGACAAAGATAACTAACAATAAATTCTCTCCTTATTCCTTTTTGTAGTAGAAGTCCTGCAAATTTTATCTGGTACATGACCACTTGACTGGAAGCTAAACTTCCTTGGCATCCCTGTAATTAGACTTGTTATTATGATAGGTAGAATGAATAGTTTGGTAGGAGTTGGGTGGGGATTGAATGGAAGAGATGTGTGAAACTCTTTTCAATTTAAAATAAGAAAGCTTTCTATCCTCAAATTTCTCTGACCCTCCCCTATAAGATGGAAAATGGTGGCAAAAAAAAAAAAAAAGTGAGTTGCAGTGGATTTAGAGCTGAAAGTCAGGTCAAGAAGAGGAGAGCTAGCCATCAAACTTAGATCACTCATCTCTAGATTGTTAATGTACCCCAATTAGGCATGTTCTTAATCTTAATCCACATTCCTGTGTAAAACCTTTATAAATAGGAGTTCTTAATGGTATTATCTTTCATTAAGGTGGGTCCTAATTGAAAGAAGTTGGGCCTTAATCCAAATTACTTCTAGTCTTATAAAAACAAAGCCACAGAGAGGAGCTAGAAGCAGGGAGCCAGCAGGGGTCCAGAAGAGAAAGTAGAAAACATTGCCATATGACAGGGAATCCAAAGAACCCCAAGGATTGTCAGCAAGCCAGCACCAGAATGTCACAGATATTAAATTTGCCAGTATCTAGATTTTGGGCATCTAGCCTCAAAATCATGAGCGATAAATTACTATTGTTTGAATCAACCTACTATTTAGTATTTGTAATAGCAGCCTGGAAAACTAAGACAATTGTTCTAGTTTGCTAGCTGCCAGAATACAATATCCCAGAAACAGAATGACTTTTAAAAAGAGGAATTTAATAAGTTGCTAGTTTACAGTTCTAAGGCCAGGAAAATGTCCCAGTTGAAGCAAGTCTATAGAAATGGCCCATCAAAAGCATCCAGGGAAAGATACCTTGATTCAAGAAGGCCAATGAAGTTCAGGGTCTCTCTCTCAAGTGGAAGGGCACATGGCAAACACAATCAGAGTTTCTCTCTCATCTGGAAGGGCACATGGTGAACATGGCATCATCTGCTAGCTTCTACTCCTGACTTCCTGTTTCATGAAGCTCCCCCGGAGACATTTCCCTTCTTTATCTCCAAAGGTCGCTGGCTGGTGGACTCTGCTTCTCATGGTTATGTTGCTCTGCTCTCTCTGAATCGCTTTTATTCCCCCAAAATACTTCTTCTTTTATAGGACTCCAGAAACTTATCAAGAACCATCCAAATGGGTGGAGACAAGTCATCACCTAACCCAGTTTAACAGCCACTCTTGATTAAATCACATCTCCAGGGAGATTATCTAATTATAGATTCAAACATACAGTATTATTCTGCCATTACTAAATGGGATTTTGTTTAAAACATGGCTTTTCTAGGGTCCATACATCCTTTCAAACCAGCCCACAGCAATTATATGTGAGAACAATAATCTTTCATTTTATTAAGCCATTAGATTTTTGGCCTTTGTTTATATCAGCTTAACTTGAATTCTAAGTGATGCATTAGCCAAAAATTTAAGATAGAAATGAAATATTCTTCGAATTAATTTTTCCTCAGTCTGGCTGCCTGCTATAGTGCAGCCTGGCTCTTTTTGAATATCCTTTTTTCAAACCTCCTTGAATGTACTCTTGGGTAGCTGGAACCATATACTCCCCATTTCTGTGATCTGTTCACAACACAGAGCACAGGATGCAGTTTCACCACTAATCTCTGAGCAATAGCAATTTAAGTCCATTGCGTTTAGACATCTGACATATGCTAGACTGATCAAATTTTCTTTCCTGGAAATTAGGAATTTTGTCAGGAAAAAGACAGAGTGCTGGGAGCAACCAATAGTTGAATCATGTTACTGGCAGTTAATTAGATTAAGGCCTAGGGACTCTTCTTCTGAGCTCTCCAGAGTATATTTCATACTTTGCTCACCTATTTTGAGTATTTGTTTGTTTGTTAAGTATCTTTCAATTGGTACTTGTCTGGTGTTTGTCCTATACAAAAAAACATGACAGGTAAAAATTGAGGACAAAATGGCTAAAGTAAGTACTGCTTTTACAGCAACACCACCAAATGTTAATGGATTAAGCTCTCCAATCTAAAGACACAGATTGGGAGAATGGATAAAAAAAAAAAGCATATTGTTTACAAGAGACACATCATAGAACCAAATAGATTGTGTTTGTGAAGGATAGAAAAAGATGCTCCATGCAAAAAGTAAACAAAAAAGAGCTGAGGTAGCTGTACCAATATCAGACAAAATAGACTAAGTGAAAATGTGTTATGAGACAAAGAATTACACTATATATTAATAAAAGGGGCAATCCAGAAAGAAGAAATAATAATCATAAGTATTTATGCACCTAACCATGGTGCCCCCAAATAATGAGGCAAACATTGGGAAAACTGAAGGGAGAAATAGACAGCTTTACACTAATAATTGGAGATTTCAATATACCACTCTCATCAATAGATAGAATATCTGTACAGAAGATGAATAAGGAAACGGAGAATATGAATAATAGGATTAATGAACTAGACCAAACAGACATTGCACCCCAAAACAGCAGGATATACATTTGTCTCAATTGCACCTGGACCATTCTCTAGGATAGACCACATATTGGGTCATAAAACAAGTCGCAATAAACTAAAAAGATTGAAAGTATAGAAAGCATCTTCTCTGACCATAACTGAATGACGCAGGAAATCAATATCAGGTGGGGAACTGGAAAATCCACAAATACATGGAAGTTAAATAACACACTCTATATCAATTAATGGGCCAAAGAAGAAATTGCAAAGGAAATCCATAAATACCTTGAGATGAATGAAAATACGGCATATCAAAACTTATGGGATGCAGTGAAGGCAGTACTGAGTGGAAAATTTATAGCCCAAAATCTTACATTAAAGAAGAAATAGCTAAAATCAAAGACCTAACAGCACACTTGGAGGAATTAGAAAAAAAAAGTAAGCTAAACCCTAAGCAAACGAAAGGAAAGAAGTAACAAAGATTGGAGCAGAAGTAGGTGAAATTGAGAATTAAAAAAACAATAGCACTTTAACAAAACCAAAATTCGGTTCTTTGAAAAGATCAATAAAGGAAAAGAAAAGACACTGAACTCGACTGACAAAAAAAGAGAGAAGGAGCAAATAAAATCAGAAATAAGAGAGTGGACATAACTACTGCCCAACAGAAAGAAATAAGATCATAAGATAAAACTATGAACAAATGTATGCCAACAACTTAGACAACTTAGATGAAATGGAAAAATTCTTAGAAACACACAATCTACACTGACTCCAGAAGGAAAAAAAAGATCTCAACAGATCCATTGCAAGTCAAGTGATAGCAACATCACTAGCAATTAGGGGAATGCAAATCAAAACCACAGTGAGATACTATTTCACACCCACTAGAATGACTACTATTAAAAAAAGGTCTGTCATCAGAAACTTCCCCCAAACAACCAAAAAGTCCAGGACAAAGTGGCTTAATTAGTGGATTTTACCAATCATCCCAAGAAGAATTGATACCAATCTCCCTCAAACTTTTCCAAGAAATTGGTCTTCTATGAGACCAAAATCACCCTAATTCCAAAGCCAGACAAAGATACCACAAGAAAAGAAACCTACAGGCACTTTCTCTAATGAATATAGATGTAAAAATCCTCAACAAAATACTTATAAATTGAATTTCACAGCACATTAAAAATATTATACATCATGATCAAGTGTTTTTATCCCAGACATGCAAGAATAATTCAACATAAGAAAATCCATTAATGTAATATACCACATTAAACAAATGAAGGGGGAGAACCCCATATGATCATCTCAGTCGATGCAGAAAATGGATTTGACAGAATCCAGAATCCTTTCTCGATAAAAACACTTGGAAAAATATGAACAGAAGGAAACATCCTCAACATGATAAAGGGCGTATATGAAAAACCCACAGTTAACATCACTACACTCAATGATGAGAGACTGAAAACTTCCCCTTTAATATTTGGAACAAGACAAGGCTGCCCACTGTCACCATTGTTATTCAACATTGAACTGGATGTTCTAGCCAGAGCAGGTAGGCAAGAAAAAGAAACAGTATCCATATTGGAAAGGAAGAAGAAAAACTTTCACTGTTTGTAGATGACATGATCCTATATATGGAATGTCCTGAAAAACTACAAAGCTCTTAGAATTAATAAAATAATTCAGCAGTGTTGGGTACAAGATCAACATGCAAGAATGTGTTTCTATACACTAGCAATGAGCAATCTGAAGAGGAATTCTAGAAAACATTCCCATTTACAGTAGCAATTAAAAGAATCAGATATCTGAGAATAAACTTAACCAAGGATGCAAAGGACTTAGATACAAAAAAACTCTAAAACATTGCTAAAAGAAATCAAAGAAGATCTAAATAAATGGAGGGATATTGTGTGCTTGTGGATTGAAAGATACTTATCATTAAGATGCCAGGTTTACTCAAAAAGATTACAGATTCAATGCAGTCCCAATCAAAACTTCAACAGCTTACTTTGCAGAAATGGAAAAGCCAATTTATATTCATTGGACTGGTAAGAAGTCCCAAACAGCCATAAACCTCTGGGAAAAGAAGAATGATGTTGGAGGACTCCAGTTTCTGTCTTTAAAGCTTATTATAAATCTACAGTGGTCAAAATGGCGTGGTACTGGCCCAAGAATAAGTATATAGACCAGTGGAATCAAATTGAGAGTTCAGAAATACAGCCTCATGTCTATAGTAATTGAGTTTTGACAGGGCTGCCAAGACCACTCAATTGGGAAAGAGTAGTTTCTTCAACAAATGGTGGTGGGAAAGCTGGATATCCATATGCAAAAAAATTAAGACTCCTCCCTCACACCATATACAAAAATTAACTCAAAATGGATCAAAGACCTATATATAAGAACAAGGACTCTAAAACTCCTTAAAGAAAATGTAGGGAAATATCCTCATGATCTTTTGTTAAGGACTGGTGTCTTAGACTTTTTACCAAAAGCACAAGCAACAAAAGAAACATATAAATAGGACCTCATCAAAATTAAAACTTTTGTGCATCAAAGGACTTTATCGTGAAAAAGAAAAGACAACCTACTTAATGGGCAAAAATATTTGGAAACCACGTATCCAACAAGGGTATAATATCCAGAAAATGTAAAGAAAGCTACAACTCAACAATATAAAAAGAAAAACAATCCAATTAAAAAATTGGCAAAAGACTTGAATAAACATTTCTTCAAAGAGGATATACAATGCCCAACATCACTAGCAATTAGGAAAATGGAAATCAAAACCATGTGAGATATCACTTCACACCCATGAGAATGCCTAGAGTTAAAGAAATCAGAAAATTGCAAGTGCTGGAGAAGAGGTGGAGAAATAGGAGCACTTATTCATTGCTGGTGGGAATGTAAAATGGTGCAGCTGCTGTGGAATGCTGGTTGGCAACTTCTTTGGAAACTAAGTGTAGAACTACCATATGACCCACCAATGCCTCCACTAGGTATATACCCTAAACCATTGAAAGCAGGGATGTAAATAGAAATGTGCACACCAGTATACATCACAGTATTATTCATAATTGCCCAAATATCGAAATGATCCAAGTGTCTATCAACCAATGAATAGATCAGCAAATGATATATACATGGAATGGAATATTATTCAGCTATGAGAAGAATGAAGTTCTGGTCCATGCAACAACGTGGATTAACGTTGAAGCCATTTAATGTTCGAAATAACAAGCTAGGCACAAAAGGACAGATATTGTATGATCTCACTGGTATGAAATAATTAGAACAAGTAAATTCATAAGAGCTAGAATCTAGAATGTAGTTTACCAGAGTCTAGGTTGGGGGTAGAAAATGGAGAGTTAATGCTTAATTTTTACAGAATTGCTATTTAGGTTTATTTTAAAGTTTTGGAATGGACGGTGGTGATGGTAGCACAATAACATCTTTGTAATTAAAATAATTGAATTATATATATGAAAGTGGTTAAAAGGGGAAATTTTAGGTTGTATAAATGATACTAGAATAAAAATTAAAAGATAAAATATAGGACTGTATATCACAGTAAACCATGGACTATAGTTAGTAGTACAAATATAAAAATTAAAAGCCAATCCATTTCTGGTATTTGGTATTTTGACAACTTTAGCAAACTAAAACGGGCTATATGGGAATGCTGTGTTTTTACATGATTTTCCTATAAACCCGTAACTCCTATAATTCATTTTAAAAATCCTTAGTTAAAAAGTATAAATTTTCAAAAAAGAATTGGGATAGTAAAGGGAGGAAACAGCTGAGAGAGAAACATTGAAAGGCCAGGGGTTCTGGGGTCTTCTTTTTGAGAAAAGGAAGCTAAGCCACAACAGAAATCCAAATCCCGAATCTCTGTTTGCACCCTGCATTAGTACATTATGCCATGATTTAGTGTAAGGCCAGGACATTAGAGCGAGTAACAATCCATGAGGCATTACCAAAATAAAGGGACATCAAAGCGATTGGCTTTTTTCTTGTTCTGATGAACTGAAAACAAATGTGGGTACATCAGTATATGTGTCTGTCCCACCAACAACAGAAGGGCAAAAGGAGAGGCGGGGGCATGTTCCTAGCTTTGTCTTATGTCCTGCCGGCTGACAGAGACCTCATTGAATTAAGGTAGCCATGCTCAGTCTTCCAAGAGAGAGGCCCTATAAACAGAAACCAAAGCCAGTTTTGGATGTGTTTCAGTTCGCTAAAGCTGCCAGAATGTAAAATACCAGGAATAGGTTGGCTTTTACAATGGGGATTTATTAACTTACAATTTCCAGTTTTTAGGCATGAAAACTCCCCAATTAAGACATCAACAGGCTAATACTTAGACTCTGAAGACAGGCTGTGGGCATCCGGGCCACCTTTGTAACATGGGAAGGCACATGGCCTGTGTCTGCGGGCCCTTCGCTCCTGAGTTTCATTGCTTTCAGCGTCTGGTTCCAGTGGCTTAATTTTCATGCCTCTTATTCAAATAAAAGAGTTCATGAGCAGTTGGAAATTTAAATATTAAGCGATATATCTTCCCAAGCTTTTTGGTTAAAAAAAAAAAGAATGGTATCTTACTTTTCAGGCTGCTATGACAAATACCATAAAATAGGCTGGCTTAAACAGTGGGCATTTATTGTTTCAGTTCACAGCCTAGTAGGCACACTTCCTCCCTGGTTGGTGCCTTCTGATGTTGGCTGCCAGCAGTCCTTGGGGTTCTTTGGCTTTTACTTTTGTCTTTTGTCACATGGCGATGTTCTCTCCTTTGTGACTTTTGTGACCTTTGTATCTCTTTATAAGGCCTCCAGCAATTCAGATTAAGAGTCATCCTTGTTCAGTTGGATCAAATCTTGATTAAAAATGACATCTTTGAGAGGTCCTATTCAGTGAGTTCACACTGATAGAAGTACAGATTAAGCTTAAGATCATAGTTTTTCTGCAATATATAATTCATTCTACTACAGATGGTTAGCCAACATTTTGGATTTATTTTTCTCTTCAACAGTATATGCTGTGCAACCTAATTATTGGTATGATTGTTTTCTTTTAAATACATATGTATTTAACAAAGTAATAAAAGGTATATATATTCTTCACTTAAAAAAGTGATTAGCTCACCTTATCTACAAATTCTTTCTGTCTCCCAGAGTTTTTCTTGCCAGGAGGTTTTTAGCCATACTATGTTTTGTTTTACTTTCTGCCTAATTATTTTTATTTCCACTCTTTCCATTTTAAAAGTTATTTGCATTTTTGAAAAGATAAAAGCAATTTTTAGTAATTTTATATCCTCTTTTACGTGAACATTATACTATTCTTTAAGCAGTTTTAAAGCCCAGGAAGATTTTCACTGAAAGAGATACTGTCCACTTAACCACACCCACAGAAAAGTCTCATATAAACATTTCATGAGAATATATTTGATTTTGAGTAATTTACTTCCTGGATGAAAAGGGAGTGAAATAAGGAAAGAAAAAAAAGAGGGTAGCTTTAAACAGCAGAAATGTATCATCTCACAGTTCTGGAGACAGACGTTCTGGAGGCTAGAAGTCTGAAATCAAGATGTGGGAGCAGCTGTGCTCTCACTAAAGGGTCTAGGGCAGGAATTCTTCTTTGCCTCCTCCCAGCTTTTGTTAGTGGCTGGCAATCTGGGGTATTCCGTGGTGTATTAGGTAGGGATCTCTAGGGAAGCCGAACTGACGGGGGTGGTTATTAACCCTCCCCTTAACGTGGCTCTTGGTTCAGTCTGTCCTCCAGGCTTGACTTCTCCTCGGGCCATCCCTCTCAAGCTCTCTAATAAAGCCTGCCTTGATCCACTGAGGTCTGTTCATTCCTTCTTTTCGAGCATTCTCCTCCTCTACACTCCTTCACTTTCCTTTCAGTAGGCCTAAGGATTCCTTCTTTATGTCCAGTACGAGACATACCTATGCCTTTATTATTAACAATATCTTCTGCACAGCTTTTGATCTTTGATGAACAGAGAGACGGATTTGCTTCCCACGTTCTTCCTTCCCTCCACTGACCATTAATGATGGTCTGTATTCTGCTGCATATTCTGGGATTCCTCCCGTTCTTTCCTCCCACCCACTCCCACCCTGATTTCTCTGAACATTTGCTTTGTGCGGTCCAGGATCTGCTTGTCTGCTCTAATACACAGGAGTGCAGTCACGGTGTCTCCTCCTCTGAAAGGAAGACCTTCAAACACAGAGAGACATGCTTTTCTGTGTATCCAGCAGGAAGGCAGACAGGCCCTTCCAAAAGACACTACAGTGAAAGAGTGTCTATGCTGCTTGTATTTGCCATCACAGTATTTTGTGACCTTCTGTGGGAAAATCCTCTCTAAACATCACAACAAATTGCCCATTTGCCTGGCCTTTTAGCATCTGGACTAGTTGACCCTGTGTTGATTTACTTCCCTTCCTGTCCATTTCTTTTGATTCATTCATCATTTGCAATCGGCGCTGGTGAGACCTAGATGCTGCTTCCTTTCAGCAGAAGCAAAGAGGTTCTTGACTTCTTTTGTAGCTAGTGTCAAACTGGACATTGAATGATTTATTTTGGTTTGGGCAAAGATAAGCTTTGTTTCTGGGCTTTAAGCATGATAAAGAAGTGCTTCCCAGCCTGGTTAGTTATAGTGGTAGTTTTAGGTTTGTTCTTTTCATTGAATTTGAAACTTTCCCCCAGGAGAAACCTATTAAACAAATGGAACGTATTTCTTAGTAATCACTCTTAGCAAATTTAGTGGATGAAGCATGAAATTTTAACAACTGCCTCTTTTTCTTTTTTTAAAAACATTGGTTTGCTGACAATACATTTGTGCATATTCATTATCTGTCTCCTGGATCTTTAAGGCACTCATTAGACAGAGAATAGTCAAGTTTAAAATTTACTTGCCTGCCTTGGCCCCAATGTGAATTTTTGACCCTGGGAGATGATAAAAAAAATTCTATGAAGATCAAAAAAGGGGGACTACATGGCATTTGATACTGGAAAGTTCTTTAATACTGGAAAATAATAAGTTCCCAACATTTAGCTTTCTTTATTGATTGTCTTCCTAAAAGTGACTTTGGACAAGTGTATTTGGAATTAGAGATAGTGATGAGATTTCTGCTTCTGAAAAGAAATGCTTCTCACTTTAATGCCTGTTGGATTTTGTTTCTGGGCTTCTGGCTTTTAAACATCCATATCTCTTGATATATGTCAAATACGAAAAATAAATTTGCTGAGAAAGAAATTACGATTGATTGTAAATAATGTTTTTGCAGGCTCAGGATGTGGTTTACCTTATTGATTTTAGTACATACAAATTAAGTTATACTGAATAACTGTTGTGATTATTAATAACAATTGTCAACATAATTATAAAACCTTTCACCCAATACAATGAAGGTATTCGACTAATTTCCTCTATTAATTAAATACATGGGAAAGTAATTAGTGGAAGTTTGGAGAAAGCAAGAAACAGCTTAAGAACATTATTTATTGATCTTTTTTTTTTTTTTTAAAGATTCATTTCCTGAAGACTCTTCAAACTAATGAAATGTAAAAAGTTATTTGGACATGCATTTCTTAGAAAAGATAAAATCTACACAGTCTTTTGATTATATTAGTAGCATTAAAAGGAAGTTTAAACAATTACAAAAAAACTTTTAGAAAATGTTCATTTTTTAAGGAGTGAACTCTGAGTTGCAAAAAGTCCCAATGATTCTGTCAAATCACACCTTTTTCCTTCTTCTTCTTGTTTTTTAGAGAAATACTTTTTATTCCTACATTCCTTTGTATTTTGAGGGTCTAGGATGAACTGAAGGAAAACTACTGGCTCTACTAAAGAGAATCCAATCCAGACATAGAAACTATTAAAGATTTCCTAATGAGACAATCTGCTGGGTAAATAGCTCCAATTCCTTGCCCTACCAGATCTTTTTTTTTTTGTCTAGGAAAGTACAGGAGGTCACAGCTGACTCACCAAACTTAATGTGGGTGATGTGCAAATTTGACTCTTTTGAAAGAGACGAGAATGTTTGATGAACACTTTCTCTTATCAGCAATCAATAAGTTAACAGGAACATGAAGAATCCTCTTTCTGCCCAGTTCTGTTAGTAGCTATGCAAATACAGATCGAAATACAGAAATCTCAAATCTCAGAAAACTGAAAGCTTTCTTTTAAGTCATTTAGCTGTAAAATCTGACCTCACTTGAGCTGAGGCGATGTATAATCTTTTAAGACCACACTTAAATTTGCATATTCCTACATTTCATTACAAAGTATTAATATGTTTGGCTATGGGTTGCTGTCTCAGACCTCAGTGGAGGTGTAAAATATATGGCCTTTACTGTGTATTATCTTTCCAAGATCTGAACAGTTTTGAATTAGGAAATACATGTGGCCCAAGAGTTTCAGGTAAGGGACTATGGGCCTGTGCTATCAACATTGCAGGTTATTTGATGAAATATTTTATTATCAGTCCTTCTGTACTTACTTCTTATAGCCTATTGATTTAAAATATAATTGATTATTTCTTACACAAACTTCCTAGGAGTAAAATTTAATTTTTTTGAAGTAGCTTTTATTGCATATTTACTATTTACTTGTTTCCACTAAGTGATTTTTATATCTGTATATTGTCGGTCAGGAGAGACACCTAAAGAGATGTCAGCCTACTCCAATAGAGACATCAGGGTTGCCAGCATAAAGCATGACTTGGGTGGAAAGATATTTCACACATAGAAAAGAGATAGGGCTTCATTAGTGGGCACTGATTCCCCCAGCCAGTGGATCTCATTTGTGGCCTATACATGGAGATGTTCTAGGCACAGCACTCCACTCTTGTGTTCCCCTCTCTCCTCTCCCTACTCCTGCCCCTCTAGGGACAGACATACTGCCGGTGTGTGCTGGATATCAGAAACCCTGCCACCAGTCAGACCTTCTCCAGTGAATATTTACGTATGCTCAGGAAAATAGAGGCAGGAATGTACCAACAGTCCTCTTATCTACCAGGGGTTTGTGTTTTACATACCTGGTTCTGTGCACAGGATGTATTTGTGGGTTCAGGGTATGGCGGCAGGCCATGCTATGACTGCCCCCTACCACATCTATTATACAGATTCGAAGACTGCTGTTGTGTAATTTGCCCAAGATCTCATTAATAATATCAGAGTTAGATTTTAAAGCCAGGTCTTTCTAACTCTAGAGCCTGAATTCTTAACCAATATTTTGGAGTATTTATGCTATATTCTTTCTTTCTGTTTCTGCTTATTGCTTTGTGGTAAAAATTAAAAATAATTTAAAAAGTTGAAAAAATGTAAAGAAAAAATAAATAAAAAGAAGTTATATGAGGCTTAACTCATATAACACAAAACAAACTCAGGAGGTATGATATCTCCATTATGTAGATGAAGAAACTGAGCCTCCGTAAAGTCAGGGAAGTAGTCCAAGGACTCTAGGACTAATAAGTGATGGAGACTAATGAAGCTGACTGGCTCTGATCAATTAAATCAATAGAGATAAGATAAAAGATGGCCTAATTCATCATGAGGAAGAGATTGAAATTTCATGATAGCATGGTGAGACCCATGAAATCTTTACATCTTCAGTAAAAGCAATGGCTTTGCTTTGTTTACAGATTAACAGTTGGAGCAGGGAATGAGTGCTTGATCACTTTGGAAGTTCTAGAATATCCACAAACGCCAGAAAGAAGTTCCAAATCATTATATAGGATCACTGGAAAATTTCCACCACAATTAGTTGAAAATACTAATGATGATACTATTGCTTACTTAAGGCATTTAATATCTATTTACTAAGGAGCAAGGAATTATTGAAGAAAATAGTAGCCATGAAACCTCCCCTCTTCTGGAATTGATCATTCAAACATTTTTAGAGACATCCATAAATATCAAATGGCAATGAAATTTTTGAGGTGGAAGGATGGTGATTTTGAACACAGTTTAAAATTCCTAAAAGCAATGAAGAATGGGTGTTTATTTAAGGAAGATATACCTGGCAAGGAAAACTACGTACTTATTCCCTCTTTATGAAACTTCTACTTTAATATACTTTAGTACCAGATACCAGCTTTTATAGCAACTGTTTGGTTTTCAGTAATTAATGTTTCTAAAACATTTATCTGTTGCTTTTAAAAATATTTGATATTTTTGAGTGCTTTAAGTAGATTTTTGACAGGAGCACTGCAGAACTGATGCTCAATGCATCATATCTAGAGGCATATGATATGTTGGCTTGAACCATTACTAGGGATCTTTTTTTTTTTTCTTACATGGGTAGGCACTGGGAATTGAACCTGGGTCCTCTGGCATGGCAAGTGAGCATTCTTGCCTGCTGAGCCACTGTGGCCCACCCATTACTAGGGATCTTAACCTTGATCCCTTAGTTAATATGATGATATGCTAACCAGTAACTCTCATTCAGAACTAGAAACCACCTCTAACACAGTGGTGACCCACCTGGAAAGCTGGGGATGGGTGGTAAACCAAGACAAATTACAGGGGACTGAATGCTCTGTCAAAAATTTTGGATGTTGTCTGGTTGGGTAAGCCTAAAACTATTCCTTCTGCTTTTTGTTGACAAAGTACAGAACTAGCCCACTTCATACACTCCTAAGCAGGTAATGGCATTTCTTGGTTTAATGGGCTATTGGAGATCATTTATACCTCATTTGGCACAAATTTTAAAACCTTTGTTTACTCTGGTTCGCAAGTAGAAGGCTTGGGATAGGGATACTCCACAGCAAGCTGCTTTTGAAAAGTCCAAACAAACTATAACACAACCACAAGTTTTAAAGGAGTAGATCCAGATGTACCTTGTGAATTGGATGTGGCCAGTACTGATATTGGCTTTGAGTTGGGTTTGTTGAAAAGACAACAGGCAAAACATGTACCTATTGGCTTCTGGTCTCAGCTATGGAAAAGGGCAGAACTAAGATACAGCAGCCCCCTGGAAAAGCAGTTACATGTGACCTATAGTGCCCTGTTACAAGTCAAAAGGCAGACTCAGAAGTGTCCTGTGATTTATGAATGGCCATCCCCATACAGGGTAGGTATGTGACAGTGCTCATAAGCCTGACTTGGGAAGTCCTCAGCTTAGGATACTGACAAAGTGAAAAGCTTACCTCCTGTAATGCAGGATCGTTAACAACAGACCTCTAACTACAAAAACACATGACATTTTAGGACCAGTTTCTCATATGGAAAAGCAATGTTTGTTCCTCCCTGCTGATACTCCCAAGGTGGCTACTCCTATGCCGACCTTGACATATGGAGAAGTATACCTGACTATTCATGGTATACTAATGGATCAGCACATGGGCAACCCACTACTTGGACAGCCATGGCCATCTACCCTAACACTGACACTATCTGGTGGGAAACTGGAACTATGCAAAGCAGTCAGTGGGCTGAGCTGGAGGGCCATATGGATGGTCATTATACACAAGCCAGGAGATACAATAACCATCTGTGCTGATAATTGGGCCGTATACCAAGGCTTGACAGTGTGGATGGCCACATGGAGACAGGAATGATGGACTGTCATTGGTTGCATTCTTTGGGGAAAGGAGATTTGGGAAGATATCCAGACTGTTTGCCACAAGCACAAGGTAACTGTTTTTCTCCTGTATGTTTCTGCCCATAACACTGACTCTTTACCAGGCAACACCAAAGCAGATGCTCTGGCAAAAATTTGTAGCCTAGCACCAGCTAGGTCACGTGAGACTCCTGAAAGTTACACAGGAAAACAGGGCACTGAGGGTACCAGGCTTTGTAGAGGCTGGTGCAGCAACTTCAGTTGCCCATCCCAAGACAGAAGCTAAAGGAAATTGTGGATGCCTGCCCCTCCTGCTCACCACGCCAACTGAGAATGCTCTCATCGACTTGGCTACATCAACTGTGAGCAAGTTTCCAGATAGATTATAATGGGCCCCTTCCCTTATCTGAAGGTGCAAAAATATGCCTTTACGGTCATAAATATGGCCACTGGATTTTTGCTGACCTTCCCAGTAGAGAAAGTTAGCCAAAGAACTGTAATATGATCTTAGAAAAGCTAAGTACATTGTTCAGGGTCCCCACACATGTGGACAATGATGGGGGCTCCATTTACTGGACAACTAACTCAAGCCTGGGCTACTGAACATGATGTCTTATGGGTATTTCATTTGTCTTACAACCCACAGCAGTGAGATTAACTGAAAGGATGAATGGGTTTTTAAAAGAGCAGTTGAAAGATGACAAACAATTTCTGTAGCAGTGGACATGCCAGTTATATCCAGTACACACCAGCCTTAACTCACGGTGCTAAAGCAGCTGCTCCCACTCCTGTTGAACTGGTAATGGTGGGGGGAGCATGCAGGCACTGCAAATTCGGGTAAAAGGACCAACAGTACTACAGCCACAACAAGGTAATGAAAATAACTTGCTCCTGTCTGTGCCACAAGCATTGGAAATTGAGGAAAATAAAGTTGATTGGGCAAAGTCCAGCCAACGCAGCTGTACAGGTTAGGAATCCTAAGCCCATGGAGTATTGGTGTCACCCAAAATTTAAGTATTAGACTGCAGTTTATTCACAAAGTGCCAAAAGTTGCATATGTAACCAACTCAGGATCCCCATACCTCAGGGCACAGTATGTGTATCTCTGGACACTTGTTATGCCCAGGCTATGGATTTAACTCCGAAAGTCTCCCTGCAATTGCAGGGGAAAAGGTGTAGTATCTAAACCCCCTCCTAACACCCCTTCTCCAGAAACACTTCTGTCTACTAATGGAAATTTGATTTGTATTCTTTTAAATCAACAAGATTTGCCTCTCACTGCTCTCCATAAACACGTTTCTTTTCGCCCTTAGTGTCGTAGCAAATATCTTTCTGCAATATGCTTCTTCATTAACCTGTGCACACAAGTAAATCTCAATGTTGAGTGTCCACTGAACCACCACTGTCAGGTGCCAATGGCCCGCCTTGGACTATGGCCCGTGTGAGCTGGACTGTGTGGAGTACCCTGCCGGCCTGGCAGAACTCAGCACATCAAAAGAATTTGGAATAAAATCTTCCTATTTAAGACTGAAGTAACAAGTTTTATAAATTGTTGTTAGAATGGTTTAATTCCCTTTCTTGGCCATGGCAGCAGCATTTTGTGGGGGCATTATCTCTGTGTGAAGGACTCCCAATGTTGTCTCTCACAGTGTTGTGGACTAGGGATGCGGTGTCTGTCCTGCTGCATGGAGGTGGATTGTGGCACCTCCAAGGAAAGGGATCAGGACCCCCTTCCTTAGGGAACAAAAAAATGAAACCTTAAGCACATAGCAGCCTGCATGACAGGAGACATTAAAGCCCATCAAAGCATTTATCATGGAAGTGAAGTTATATTTATATTATGTAAATATAACTTTCTCTCTATATAGTAGGGAGCACAATATATATACAATACATAAATATATACATCAATCATATATGTATATCAATCCTGTATATATATATGACCATTGCTTTCAGGGACTTGTATTCTAGTATCAGAGACCAAGAGTAATTTTAATGTAGTAATTGCTCTTGTCTTATCATTTACCACAGTCTATTTGAAGGGTCCATTTATGTCTATATCGCACCCATATATTCTTAAGAGATATCTTCTGCTTGTGAGCAGAAATCTTAAAAGGTATTCTGTAATCCTACAGAAAAATGGAATTGATCTTGTAAAATAATTCATAGTAGGGAGGCAGCTGCAATCAGAGAGAATATACCATCAAAAAAAGAAAAAGGAAGTACATAGAAGGGATGGTTTGCTTTCGTATCGCTAGATCTCCTGGCTTTCCTATTTCTTTTAATTTATAAACATCTGTTGAGTATCTACTCTGTAAAGCCCTATGGTGGGTTTAACCTCTATGAGTAAATTATAAAAGATCAATAAGACCAAACTACTGCCTTCCAGATACTCTGGACAAGTCACTGGGGACAAATACATACACAAGCAATTTAGAAAATACTTGGATATGTGCTATAATGTTGCTATATTTGAGGTAATGGCAAACAGGTATAGCGAAGTGCTGTGTGAAGATGTTAGGTATTGGGCTGGTATCTGGAGTTTCAGAAGCAGGGAGGAACTTTCAGAAGCCCTTGAATTTGGGAAAATATTAATTCCCTTGCATGTTGAAGTTTTGGTTTAAGTGCATTTAACCGTCCTACAAGCCTCCCTATGAGAATAGACTCTTTAGTTCCAGAATGAAGCACTAAATAACAGGGACAGCTACCATTAGGGTACAGAAACAGATAATAAAGCTGACTTTACTTACCAGGTCTCTGAGGACTTCCAAGCTAGGAAGCTGACAAAAATTTTGATTGGACTGCATTCTGTAATTGTTGTAATTGTAAAATAACTAAATGATATTTTCTTTGCCTCCCTAGAAAGGAAAGACAGGGGACGTAAAAGCCTAGAAGCTATAACTTATATGTATGTCAACTCAAGATTTATCTCTAGATAAAAAATAGCTGCTCTGACAGCAAGCGTTTTCACTATTGTATCTGTTATGATTCTGGATTTAATTAGTTGTTTATTGCTTACTTAAAACAGATTGATAATGTTGATCCAAAACAGTTTGTGATCATAATAAAGTTGCTTATGTAGGATTTTCCCTGTTATTTTTTCTTCTTAGAATGTGTTCTGCCTGAGAGAGCATTGTGTGCCTGCCTAACTGAAATAAGACCACCCCATCCTGTTGTATGTGTAAGGTGGCATTACTCAATTGTTTGCATGCTTTTATGGTGGGAATCAGATTTATTTTCTACTTTGGTTTAATAAACGCAATCATAGCTCACAATTTTATGTGTGAGTGACTGAGGTGTGCCGCGCTGCTCCCATTATAGTTAGGTAAGGCTGTATGTATGATGTGGAACTAATTTTACATATTGTCCGAGCCAGACCTTGGAAGCTGTTGGCCAGAGGTACGAAGCTGGGGCACAGTCAGCACTGCCTCCCTATCCCTACCAAATTTACAGCTTTGAAGTTTTAAATAATTCATTATTTAAAAATAACGTGAAATTTCGATTTCTGCTTCTCTTGAAACTTCAGTACATTTGTCACTGTTGTGCCCAAGTTCCCATGTGGCAAATCCCAGCTAGAAGAAGGAATTCTTCTTCCCTTCACATGGGCCGTGGTCTCCAATTTAACATCTCGACCTTCTCTATTTCTTTATTTTTGTCCACTTCATTGTCTGATAGGCATTTTGGGCTTAAATGAAAGAATATTAAACTCACTTTTCACATACTAAAATTGATGGACTTACAGCTCTCTTTTCTTTATTTTTATGTGAAATATGTACAGCAATAGTGATAATATAAATATATTCCATCCAGGTACAATTTTAAGAAATCCTTTGACTGCTTTAGAAAGACCTTAGGAGTGGCCATGCATGTTCATAACTGGAAAATATTAGAGAAGCCATGAGAAATGAGACTCAAAAAGCATGCCTCTAACTCTCTGCTGTTCTGAAAAGTACTGGTGATTCTTTACAGCATGAAAAATTTAAAATATTAATATACACTATTCTATGTTATTTGTTATATAACATATTATATATTAAATATATACTATCTATTTACTAGTGTATATATTTAGCTTAAAAAGCATAGTGAAATAAAAATATCAGAATGGAAGGATAACAATGTTAATTTGTTCTTGTTTATCTTTTTATAGAGAAAATATCTATTGTCTAAAGATTCTTGTGTGTTCTGGTTTACCTTTGTATTTTATAAGCTGGCAATTATGTATTTGCCAATATATAATTACTTTTGCAGTCAAAAAATATTAATTACATATCTAATCTCCCCTTGCTAGAGATAAAGATCTTGCCACTAACTTAATGTGATTCAATTATTTTTTGTTGCCATTTTTGTTATAACAGGAATTAATGATGTCATATCTTGGTGGAATTCTGGTCAAGAAAAGGTACTACTTGTTGGTTTCGCAGAGCTGGAGAAGAAGAGAGCCAAGGACCTGTGATGGGTTTTTCTGAAGAAATTTATAGATGAAGCAAAAAAAGATTTATGGTTTTAAACTTTCAAGTAAGAACATTCTCTTTTGTCTTCTTCAAAGCTTTTTGTGCAGATCAAAGTCACATACAGTAGGTTGGGAGCAAAACTATGCCACAATAAAGATGATCTTTTTAAAATTGTGATTTTCTTTTGCTGTTTTCCTTTATTATATTTAGCAAGAGTAAAAGACAAGGTAAAACCAGTCTTTGATCTTCCAACATTACAACATAGAGCATTAACTGAAAATTATTTTGTGGTTATCATATGACTTCCCTTCCCCTGCTTCTACTTTTAACTGTTTAACAAATCATTTTTATTAGTAACTTTTAATAATTTTTTATGTTTCAATTTATTAGAAAATCATCAGTATTACTTTGTAATGCTTATGAAATTATTGTAAAATTATTTTAAAGTCTAATATATTCAGTAAACAGCAATTTTGAACTTTTCTAAGATACCTTTCTTTCCACAAGTATTTATTGAGCACCTACTATGACTCCAGTGCTCTACTTGGAGCTAGAGTTAAGTGAGTTAAGATTCTGGATTTGGTTTCAGACCATGTTTCAAATCCCAGGACTACAAAATTCCTTAATATATGAACTTGGGCAAGTTACTTAAAATCTCTGAACTTCTATTTACACAATAGGGATAATGCAAACTATGTCAAGGCACTTTGTGGACATAACATGGGCATGAAATGTCTATGTAAAGGCTTAGCTTGGCCCATAATGTGCACTCAACAAGACTTAATATTAGTTACTTAGCATGTAACTATTTAATACATGCTAAGGGCTATACAAGATTCTTTAAAAGGTTTTCTCTTAATACTTAACATACATTGTGAAGTATGGATTGCTATTTCCATTTTTAAAGAAGCACAGGGTAGTTACAACCATTATATAAAATAGGACAGCCTAGAGATGTGTAGTCAATATGCAGTTATTAATATTATTATCTGCCTAGAAACTGTTCTTCTTTTCCCCAGTAATAGAAGCACAACCTCTTACTCTCAGTCTTTGTGGCTGGACTGCAGTTAATTCAATCTCGGGCCCTAGGGTGGACAAGGTACCCAGACCTATGCAGTTAGTGGTTTAAGTTTGGTTTGGGATGGGAATGTGACCCAGTAAGAGTGGCAGTAATAGGTAGAAAAACAAATCAATTTTTCTCTGCTGGGTCTACTGGGAGAAGAGGCATAGAACCAGAGGCTGCTGGCAGCCACCTTTCCACCAGCAGGGTAGAGCCTGCCTGAGAAAGGACACTGCAGAGAAAGAAACACAACTGGGAGAAACAGAGAGAAGGGCCTGACAACATTTTTTAGCCTTCATCACAGCATGGTTTTTAGACACCTCAATTATGTTCTTATGCTATTGAGCCAATAATTTTTTTCAGCTTGGCCAGTGAGGGTTTGTCCCAGTGTCTCAAGAAATACTGGCATTAAATTCTCTGTCTTCTCTACTGGCAGAGCATTTGCTTTCTGGCATCACCCACCAAGGCAGGGTAGTGGAAGCAGGAGGAGCAGTCTGCTGGGGGTGCGTCGTCTATAGGAAATTTAAAAACAATAGTAAAACAGAGTGAAGCTCAGCCTGTTCTTTATTACACCGTGGTAGGCAATTCTAAGCAGTGTCAATGAGAAAATACTCCTTCTTGAAAATAATCTTTTGTTGGTCTAAGTTCTAGAAAATTGCTGCAGTTACTGTTGAGTTTTAATAAAATGCATATAAACTACAATTGGCGTGAACTATGCAGACTCAGATACACATATTCATTTCAGAAATAAACTAGAGAGGTTTCCTCCAGGTTTGGGTTCAGTTGGGATTATATTTCAAATGTTCAGTCCAGTCACTCTATTTCATGTTTTAAAATGTGAAACACTAATCAATACTCTGGAATGGTAAACTTGAAGTAACTCAAGTTCTGTGTTGTGTGTGTGTATGTGTGTATGTTTTGTCTTTATAATTGCTGAGCTTTCATAGTTTAATTCCTCTGCTTAAACACAGGGATATGTGGTACGATGTGGGTTGGAGACAAGAACCATGCTAGCTCAAGGCAAGCTTGAACATTTCCGACCTATTATAAATATATCAGGTATGCTCCATATTAATTTTCATAGAAAATATGCTTACAGAAGGATTTATTATTATAACATGAGCTAATTTCAATCTTATCACAGAACATAATTTGTCATATAGAGGAGGGGCATGTTGAAAAATGGTCTGCCTTAGGGGTCAAATAGGCACTTATCATAGACTATTTTAAATTGTAATGGATTTTAAGGTCCCTGAAGACAGAACAGAAGCTTTCATTTCTCTTTATCCCTTTAATGATATAAGACAAAGGGAGTCCTTGTAAGTAATTATCTTTGGTGAGTGTGTGTATGGGACTGGTGGAGGGGGATATTTTGTGACAACACTAATATTAAATTTAATGAGTTCAGTTATACCCTAGGTGCTTTACAGGTTAAAAGTAAAGTTCATCACTGGTTGATTTGGGTGCTTAATCATTGAGTGCCAGGATAGATGGATGGATTTGGGTGCCAGCCTATATACACTATATAACTTTCTTTGGATATGCTAAATAGCCCCTTCTAAAGGAGGGACCTGGGTTACCATGATTATACCAGATGGAGCTGCCTCTTCTAGGCATGCCTCTTCTATGCATACCTCTTAGATCATGGTTTCTTGATCCAAGCTGAGACTATCAGAGCATCTTTCTCCAAAGAACTGAATTAGTTTTAAGAGAAACAGAAGCTGAATCAGATTTTGCTAAGCTTGGGGCCATAGAACTTGGTGAGCTAGGGATGCATCTTCAACATCATGACAACCCAAAGCCAGTCACAAGGCAATGATCATAGGAACAAAAATTAAGAGTCTGTTAGAGTAGCCAGTGGCAGACTGCCGAATGGATCAAATATAACAACATAGAGGAGAGAGAGTTGGTGGGTGAGAAAGAACATTTCAGTTCTTATGACTTGTGGTCATATTTCTGGCATTTTGGATCTGTGCAGTTCTCCTGCTTGTTCGTAATAAATTCTCTTTTACTTAAATTAGTGTGAGTGGGTTTTGGTTCCTTGGAATCAAATATTCCTTTGCTCAGATCACTAACATGTCTTTTCCCTCAATTTTTTATATAGACTTGATTCATCTTTTAAAGGAGATTACACTTTCTGAGAGTGTTAGATCTTGCCATAGGTTCTTTGTGAGAACTATGAGATGACACACTTAGCAGACTCTAAAAAAGGCTTTATGAATAGATACTAAATTGTTTGTTGATATTTTTAGTATTATTACAACTATAATCATTTCTTCATACTACAATGGGTTTTAATTTTATTGGGGGAAGATTCCAATAAAATTTGAAATTCCAGTGAAATCTATGATCACTGTTTTCAGAAAAATGCTTATATACATATGTATATATACATACACACAATATTGCATATATCATTTTAAGGGTTTCATAGATTCCAGGAAACAGTTTAGAAAATCCAATTTAAAGCAAACTACATTTCTGAAAATGTACAGACATCAATAAATTAATAATTCACTAGGGGAGCTTGCTATCCTATGGTGATTTGTTTTTCAGATTAAAGAAACCCTCCTGAAATGCAATAATATTTTCTACTTTTTTCTTTTATAATTCTGAAACTTAAGGTATATGACTTAGTGAATATCAATATTATAGAATTCTAAGCATGTGCCAAGTTTAAATTGCTTATATTTTCTTGATTATGAAACTGCCTCACCATATGTCTTGTCCAGGGAATGTAGCTATATCAATCTTTCATATGAGAAGTGATTCAACTTATAGTAGAGGGTCTAAAATTTGATATTATATAATTAAAATCCATCCTCATATGGACATATCAAATTAAGATTGTTTACATGCTCTTTAATTAGATGCAATTAAGAAGCTCTCTCAAACCATTTAGGCCTAGAGGGAAACTTGGCTGTGTTGATAAAATGACTCTTAACATACAGGAAGTTGCCTGGATATTTGTGGAGGAGTTTCCCTTTGGAAGACACGATAGATACACTTCTGATTTGGCCACATGAGGAAACAGATGCTGAGAATTTTCATTAGAGAAGGATGAAAAGTTCTGCTTGACAGTTCTGGACAGTAAGAAAACTTCCCTGCTTTGCTCTTGTCCTTCAAAACTTTTTTCTCATCACAGCAGCTGTATCATCCTTTTCAAACCTAAGCCAGGTCATGTCCTTCATTTACTCAAAACACTTCCATGTTGGGTGGGCCACGGTGGCTTAGTGGCAGAGTCCTTGCCTGCCATGCCAGAGACCTGGGTTCGATTCCCGGTGCCTGCCCATGCCAAAAAAAAACAAAAAAACTAAAAAACACTTCTGTGTCATCCCATTCCACTGACAGTAAACACAGAGGGGCCTGTGCTGGCTTCTGTGTGTGATCAGTCCTCCCATCTCACCCCAACCCAACACACATGGGTTGTGGCTGTAAAAGTAAAGCTCATCACTGGTTGATTTGGGTGCTTAATCATTGAGTGCCAGGATAGATGGATGGATTTGGGTGCCAGCCTATATATACTATATAACTTTCTTTGGATATGCTAAATAGCCCCTTCTAAAGGGTGACCATGATTATACCAGATGGAGCTGCCTCTTCTAGGCATACCTCTTAGATCATGGTTTCTTGATCCAAGCTGAGACTATCAGAGCATCTTTCTCCAAAGAACTGAATTAGTTTTAAGAGAAACAGAAGCTGAATCAGATTTTGCTAAGCTTGGGGCCATAGAACTTGGTGAGCTAGGGATGCATCTTCAACATCATGACAACCCAAAGCCAGTCACAAGGCAATGATCAGAGGAACAAAAATTAAGAGTCTGTTCGAGTAGCCAGTGGCTCTAGCCTCATCTCTGTCTCCTAATCTTGCTCTGGCTCACTTGACTCCAGACTCACATCTGTCTTCTCCACCTGAAAGCTCCTGGCTCTTTGCATGGCCTGTTCCATTAAAAACTTGCTCACATGCCCCACATTTTTCCTTAAAACTTTGTTGCTTCCTCTTTTCATTACTGCATTCTCTTTCCCTCTTCCCTGCTTTATCTTTTGCCATAGCACTAATTACCATCTGACATATTGTGTATTTTACTTATTCAGTCAGTTTATTCTCTTTTGCTGCTAAAACAAAAAAAAACATCCGAAACATCACAGGTTATTACCATTTGGGTTTTTTTCCCACTTGTACCCAGCCCCTATAAGATGATCCAGAGTAGGTACTTAATAAAGATATATTGAGCAAAAGAATTATTGGCAGAGTGAATGGTTTCTGTAAACTGGCAAATAAGATCATTCAGGATAATTCCACTGCTCACAATGCTGTGGCATTACCTATTCATTTGAAGAAGTGGCTAGGAATCTTAAGGTAAAAATGAAGAATTGAGAATGACTTTGGAAAAGAAAATAGGCTTTGAGTCAGTCTCACTCATTTTTTATCTAACTAGTTATCATAAACAGCTCAAACTGAAAGTGAAGGGGCTAGAAAGTAAAAGGAAAAAAATCAATTTATGTTTAGCAAGATTCTCAAGAGACTTGAGTAAGGAAAGGCTGAAAAATGTTCTGACTTCTGGGTGATGTACTTTTAAATTGGAGAAGAAAGAACCTGTTTTTGTTATGAATTGTTTGTGTTGGGACAGTATAAAAGGTAAATGATGAATAAGCTTTCAAAAACAGACCACTTTTCCTTAAAAATTAGTCTTGACTAATCCTTATCCTTGCCCACAGCATGCAATGAGTATTAGGAGAAGCCCCAAAGGATCAAAGCTCTAACTTGGAGCCACCCTGTTGTATAAAAAACATATACATCTTTTTCTTGGAGTCCAAAAAGTGAGGCACTAGAACTGTGTTCATGGGGATTCTTTTTGTTATTATGACCCTTTTCAATCATGAAAAATTTAGACATGAGGCTTAGCAAAAATACTGGAGTTACCACTGTGTGTGTTATAGATATGAAGCCTTAGCTACTCCTTGGCAGGAGCTACGGCTGGGCTGTCTGGTTTTAGTTGGGTCATTTTGCAGTTTTGATAAGAGACTGAGTGAACTCTGAAGGGCAATTGGATGTCCTCGGAATGGCGATTTCAGCAATGAATTTTGCTAAAACAGGCAAGGAACTTAGCAGTCACTACTTATGTAATTGTGGCAACTTCAGGGTAAATCAAATAACCTTGTAGAATTTAACGTAAAACCCGGACATGAGAGAGATTTACTGAGTTTGATTTGAGCTATTGTGATTTATTTAATTTCTCTGCGCAGTTTTACACTCTGAGGATTTGTGAAGCTACATCACAGCCATAATCTGTTGGTGATTATTCATACAAATGGGTTTATAGATCCTAGGAAGGACAAGTTTTATATTTGTTTTCTGTGAGCAAATATTATCAAAATTGCTGGCATATAAAAGAATTTAGATCAGTGGTTAAACTGGTGAGACATTAAATTAAATTCTCTTTCCCTTTTGTAAAATACAAATGGCAGATTATTAGGTTATTTAAATAAAATAAATGTACTGATCTGTTAATGCATTTCACTAGTCAAAATATTTAAAAGTAAATACATGATGCTCCAAATTTTAAATGAATGTGAAAGAGAAATTATTCTCTTACTAATGAAAGTTTGTTTTTTTTTGGTGGACTATTCAGCCTGTTTGAAACTATTTCACAAAACAATGGTCTGCTTCATCTGAATATTTCACCTTTTGTTTAGATATTATTCTAAACATATACTTCCCTGGCTATCTTTAGTCCTTGCAGGGAATCATTATTAAATAAATTAACATTTATTATTGTTAAATAAATAAATCTCTGTTGCTACTCATTTGTAGTCTACATTTGCCTATTTGAGAAGTAACTAGATAGAAAACTAGCACCTGCAGTTTAACATATTTATCCTTGGTGGCTTATATTTGAAACCACTTTTGTTTTTCTGCAATCTTAGTATATATAATTATACCGATTGGGAATTTCATGGGTCTCTCATGTAGCCCTAGTATCACCTCTTCTGGAGGGTGATGGCTTATATTTTTGAAGAGCCTCCTTCCCAGGCCTCAGATTTTTGAGCATGCTGCATAGCCTTCATTTTCCGTCACACCATGCACTCTAAACCTGTGCGACTATTTTTGTTCATCTTTTTTTTTTCATAATTAATCATAACCCAACAGAAATTTAGCTTTTTATATACTTAAGTAAAATAAAAATCACTATAAAGAAACAAAAGAATGTGAACAAATCAGTTTATAGGAGATGCAGAGTGACATAATGAGCAAACTAAGTGGTCAGTTTGTTATTGTGAAAATGTGTTGTTTCACATATGTACATATGAACTTTATTCAGAATTTACTATATATCTGAACCTTATCTTATTAAACATATACCTTGAGAAAATTGAAATGTATAGTTTAATACAAGTCATTTATTTCCCCCCAAATTCCTTGAAATTAATTATTAAGGAGTCCATAAATGCTCAGTATTTCCAGGTGGCTCAGATGGAGTTTTTTAGGACATGAGGAAAACCCAACTGCCCTTATTAGGAGAGATAGTCTGAATAAAAGAAGGATGATCATGCTTAGTTCTAGAGATATGGTTTACAGGTAATTATTATATGGGTTGTTTTGCAGGTTTAAAGGATAAACCTCAGCTTTGCGGTATGATTTTCTTTCCCAAGAGAATCATCGGGTAGCATTTTTATTAGATGCTTGGTGTTATATGTAAACAGTTTATAAATGTCCTTAGTTTATTCCAGGTCTCAAACTAAAGTAATGAAATACCATGTAACAAATCTAACTCATTTGGAAACTAAATTTGTTGGCAGTCTTCCAACATCTTCACTTTATAAAATGATGTAAGAACCCAGGAAACAAAATGAGCAATAAGAGGCAAAGTTAACTGTTATCAACCTGACACATCGGCAGGCATTTTAACCTGCATTTTTTCTAAGCCAATAAATGGCCTTTGCTTCTTACTAATGAATTGATGTTAGTACCAACATAGTTTATTAATATTTCTTAGTTTATTTTTTAGCAATAACAAAGTATTTTTGAAATTTGCATTTTAAGCATGTTTAAAAGACATGACATCTGTGGTCATTGCTTGCTGCAGTAAAAAGAAACTGGCAGCTGGATCCTTCTAGCAGAGATTCAGCTGCTTTTTCTTCTCAGAAAGTACAGAATCAAAGATAGGGATTACTTTTATAAATATGCAATTATGATTTTTTTTCAACTTCTGATTAATAATTCATCCCCAAATCTTATAACATTTTGTAATGAATGTTAAGCAACTGGGTGAGTCAAAATTTGATATTTAAGGAGATTAAGGGGAATATTGTAAATATGTTTTAGTTTCCGTAGCTGCCTTGTAGAATATTGTAGAGCACTATTTGAAATAAATTTGTTTCTTTTATTGAAGCCGCATATCCATATGCTTCATGTAAGAAATGCTATTGTCGTGTGTGACTTTTGATTATGATATGGGTTACCTGATATTCTCCTGATCCAAAGCAGTGATGCTGATTAGTACTAGAAAGTAGAAACATCTCGGGTGTGTTGCTCCTCTCCCCTTTTCTAAACATAGAGTCAAAAGCCAATTTTAACATATTTTTATGTTATTACATGGAGGTTAAGAGTTAGACTCCCTTAGTTCAATTCCTAGTCGAGTCTCTTGAAAGTTGTATCAATTAATGCCTCACCAATTAAAGGAAATGATAAAATCCTCCCCCCCACCCCCAGAGTTTTTAGAATTAAATGAAGTAATATACATAAGGTGCTTAGCACTTAAGTGAGACAAGTGAAGCAATATACTTTGTAGACACCTGGGGAAAGAGCCTCCCAAGAAGAGGAAACAGCAAGAGCAAAGGCCCTGAGGCAGAATTAGGCTAATAGCAAGGAGGCAGTGCAGCCGGAGCAGAGAGAGCAGGAAGGAGTGTGGTTGGAGAACATGCTCCAAGGACAGCAGAAGAGGATCACATAGGGCCTAGAGGCCACCGCAAGAAGCTCCAGTTTCCTCTGAGTGGGAAACACTGGAGAGCTTTTTGATCATGAGTTTGTAACGTTTACTGACTTGCAATATAAAAGAATCATTTTGCCTGCTGTGTAGAGAATTTACTATAAGGCAGAAGAGTAGCAGCAGGGAGAGCAGTGAGAAAGTTGTTCTTAAAGCTGCAGTCTCAATGAGAAATGACAGTAGGCAGGACTAAGATAATCGCTGCAGTCAGTTGTGGTGAAGTATTCAGATTCTGGGTATATGTTGAAGAGAGAAGTGATAAGGATAGCTAATTGATAGGACAGGGGGAGTGGGGATTAAAAAGTATCAAAGATAACCTCTGGCTCTATTTGCATGATCAACTGGAAGACACTGTCATTGAAGAGCAGGTAAAGGAACAAGTCAAGGAATTAAAAAGCTAGCATTTAGAAAGGTCTTTCAATGTAACCATGAGAATATGGAATCATGTATTCTATATAGAGTATGAAAGACTCAAATAGTATTTGGAAAAGTATCAATTAGCAAGGGTTTTTTGTTTCAAGAAATGCGAAGGAGTGATTGGTCCTGCCACGATGAGTCGGTGGCTCACTTTGGTGGGGTGAGTGGTTGGGTGGACAGTAGGATGGAATGGGTTTTAAGGGGAGTGGAGGGACCATGGTTTGGAGCTGCAATGAAGAGAAAGGGGGGCACCTGCCCCAGCTCCAGATACAGTAATGTGAGAAGTGTGGAAGGGAAACCCACTACAATTTAGAGGTAGTGTCCTCAAAGCAGAACTGGGTTTTAGTTAGAGCGCTAAGTAAGGGGACATTTAGAGAAAAAATTGTGAATATAAAGGGCTTTGCACATGAAGAACAATGGATTTCAGAGGCCTCCATTTACTGCTTCTCTGTATATTCATCTGCAATGTGCAGGGCTCCTGGAGGCTGCACCTTTAGGCACTTTCTCTATCATTGCTATTTTGTGGAGGGAGTACTATGCCATGTTGGATAAAGTTCTGTACCAAATCTGAGACTTCCATGAGACTTAACAGTTTCTCCTACTCTATGTGCCAGCTTGTGGAGCCCTAGCCTCATTTTCTTGGATTCTTCCAAACATCCATGGCTGTGCCTATCCACCCCACATCCCAGCTTTTCCCTCAGTACCTGCCCTTACTCTATGTTTTGGTGTTAAGGAAGTGTGTTAGTTAGATTCAGTTGTCAACTTGGCCAGGTGAGCATACCTAATCTTGTTGCTGCGGACATGAGCCAACAGTACGTGAACCTCATCTGTTGCCAATTACATCTGCAGTCAGTTAGGAGGCGTGTCTGCTGCAATGAGTGACATTTGACTTAATTGGCTGGTGCTTAAATGGGAGATCGCAACGTAGCACAGCTAAGCAGCTCGGCATTCCTCATCTCAGCACTAGCAGCTCAGCCCAGGCCTTTGGAGATGCAGAAAGAAGTCACCCCGGGGAAAGTTGTTGGAACCCAGGGGCCTGGAGAGAAGACCAGCAGAGACCATCATGTGCCTTCCATGTAAGAAAGAACCTCAGTGGAAAGTTAGCTGCCTTTCCTCTGAAGAACCAACAAAATAAATCCCCTTTTATTAAAAGCCAATCGTCTCTGGTGTGTTGCATTCCAGCAGCTAGCAAACCAGAACAGGAAGGAAGTGAGTACAGCTAAATCTCACCTCTTGGTCTGGTCATTGTTTTCCTCTCTAGACAGCACCTTCCTGAACACATATACAACCACTCTCTCCTAAGAAAGTTTTTTTATAGATCTTATTTCTTTGGGGTAGAAAACTTTCCATACCACATCTTCCATCTTCCCTCTTCTAGACAATAAGGCTATTGGCCCAGACTTAATAGTACAAGGGCTTAAGGAGAAGGTAAAATTTGTGTTAGTGAGAGATAAAATGTATCTAGAGTTCTTATATCTAATATGTCATGCCCATCACATACTTATCTAGAACTTACTCCATGCATAAAGCAAAGCATGCTTATATTCATAAAAGTTGACCTGGAAGTAGCTCTATAAAACAACATTTTGTTAGCTGTAGTTCTGCATTCACTTAAAAGTATGGAGGATACATAAAAATAGTTTTCACCCAAACAAGGCTGTTCTCCCTGCCCCTCTTCTACATATTTTGAATAACTCAGATTTTACAGTGCCCATTTGTTGCTTTTCTCTTTCTAATGTCCTCTTTTCTTCTCTGAATTATTTTATTACCCTCTCATTTCCTTAACTTTTTATCTCCCAAAATGGACTGAATAAAAATATAAAAATATGGAACAAAAGCACACAGGCTTGAAAATTCAGATACATTCTAATTCTTTGTCTGCTACTAACTTTCTGAGAAATTTTGAGTTAAACCATTTATTTGCTTATTCAAGAAGTATTTAAGCAGTTCTTAGCCTCCCTTGTGCTAGCTCTCCCAATCACTTACCTCCAGAACTCGTTGTGGCCCTTTTCAGTAAACGGAGAAAGTTAAATATGATAATCTCTAGGGTCCATTTCATCTCTTTATTCTATAGATGATGTTTTCCTTAAGATTTTTCTTTAGATGTTTACAAACCATGCTTTCCTAAAAGCCCTATTCCAAATCAATTTATTGCTGGCATGAAAGCTTCAGCATTCATTAAATATAAGTATGCAAACAAGTGTGATTTTATTTCCTTTTATTTCTTTTCTTTTTTCCTCTTTTTAGTTTTGTAGGAAGGACTACTTCATAACTCCTCTTTTCCCTTAGATGTGGAAAACTTCCCTACAGCAAGCATTCAATGAAGATTTGTTAATTGAACCCCACTGGCCTACTTTCCCTGTACTTCTCTGAGCAGAGCAGAAAAGGCAAAACTTATGGGTTTTTTCTATTGGTTGCCTGTTGAGAGGTACACTGAGGGAAGCCGGAGGAAGTTGCCCTTTCTGAGCCAAGCCCAGAAGGCTTAAAAAGCTATTCTCTGAGCTGCTTACTGGGGATTGTCTAACTTTAGTTCTTACAAGATTCATTTACCTGCAAGACTGGAAAATACCAATATTCTGAAGGTTAATAGACTGACATGACTTATGAAAACTGCCCTTGTACCTCATGAGTCTATGAGTGATGAATGGGGCAATGAACAGACATACTGTGCTGTGGGGGCCTGCAGACCACACTTTTAGATGAGCGGTTAGAAGAAGTCAGTGGTACCCAGAGACCAGAAAGACTGACGAGGCTGGGTTGCCACAGGATGTTCGTGGCTGTCACCTTCCCTGTGACTGGATAGCATCCTGCTGTTTGCCAGGAGGTTTTCTTTAATGACATGTAAATGACAGTAACACTCTTATTCCCTCTGGGTTTATGTGAGTCTCCACATCCTTGCTCCAACTCTCATGGCAGTTCAGTACTGCGGAAAAATGACGAGGCAGGCAGCTGCCTTTCCTTATGGGAAGTCCCAGAAGACTTGGTTCTAGTAACTACTGATCGTTACGGAAACTCCCGTGCGAGGATTCCCTAAGAGCAGGTTGGACTCCTGGTAGTGCTAGACTGGGTTTCAGGGCTCCAGGCTGAATTCTGCTGGCTGCTCGCGACAGAAGCACGGAGCCACCTTGATGGTCATTACCTGATGACGATTTCACAGGCTGTCAGTGACCGTTGTGGCTGAGTGAGTCTGCTGAAGGGTAATGGGATGTCAGTGCGTTTTAGATGAGGGGATGGGGGACTGCTTAGGGGTGAAGGGTGGGAGTGTGTTTTATGAAGAGGAGCTGAGTAGATAGGGAAGGGGAATCAAAACACATATTAATTTACCAAGCAGGATGATGATTCTGCTTAAAATAACAGCCTGGAATCCCTGAAAGCATTTTAAAGCTCAATTTAAAAGAATTATAATGGGGTTTCTTTCCCTTTTGCATTGCATTTGGTGGTATCAGTTGAATATTCTTTCTCCCTAGTAACAACAGGGGCAGGTGCCTGCCTCTGCTGTGCCCCGATGATTTACACAACAATGAAAGCTGAGTGGTCCTGTGATTGCTTTCGTGTGCATCCCCCCATCCCCCCACCCCCCCACCCCCCCCATCCCCCCACCCCCCCCACCCCATCACCTTTGGAATTCCATCTGTGTTCTCACAAGTGGAATGAGTGTGACAGTCTCCTTTATGTCCCTGGTGAATTTCTGTCTCTGTCAGGAGAACAAATCATGCTCACTAAAGCACAAAATGAATTTGGCAAGTCATACTGTCCACCATCTCTACACAGTCCTGCACGAAAGAACAGAGTAGAGGGGTATTTGAATCCTTTTCTGTCCGATTCCTTGCACGTGTGTGTCTTTCCTCTCATTTCTACTATATCACAGCAGTCTCCGTGTCTTGGGAAGTGGAAACCAAGGGATTTTGTCTGAATCTTGTGCTTTCACATTGCCTTGCCAATGGGAGAAAGTCCCATTAACTTTTTCTCTTTGTTCTCCTTCCTTGCTTCTCTGACTGGTGATGCAAGTTCTGGCAAATTGAATTTGTTTATTCATTCTTCTTTCTTGTATTTGAAATCGTAACTAGTACTGTAGGAAAGAAATTATCCTGTTTGAATAGCAGTTTTTTATGAGCAAGCTCTGGCCTGAGATACCAAGGGATAGGAAATCTAAATGCAAACCTGCATTTTTCCAAAGACTAAAATTATTCCAAACCACATAACATTGGAAATTGCCTAAATATCAAATAAAACCCCAACTTGATTCAAAATTTAGAAATACTGTAAAGAAGGATTTTATAAAGCTTAACAGTAGCTAATTTTTCCTGCTTAATTTAGCTATTTACATATATTTTAGCTTCTGAATGATAGAAATATCCAGCAAAAGCATTTGTGTCATTTTATATTCACTGCTATGCTTTTGGTATGAGTTAAGAATTGTAAAGAAAAGAGTTATGGGCCCCATCAGGCTAAGAAAAACAACCCGGGACTTCCCAGGGGCGGTTATCTGCTGCCTTTGTTATGCAAGGTTATCTGCTGCCTTGGTTATGCAAGGTTATCTGCTGCCTTGGTTATGCAAGGTTGTAACTGCCGGAGGAAGTTTATCTAAGAATGCAACTGAGAAGATTGAGTAACGGAGTTTTGCACAACGAGACAGCTGCTTCTTACATAAAGCAGCTCCCAAGACTCATGCGCGAAAAATGTTTGTTATCTGCTTCTTGCAAAATGTTTGTTATCTACTTCTTGCAAAATGTTCGTTATCTACTTCCTGCATAAAGCAGAACCTGTAACTCATGTTCAACCCTCAAACCCCACCCCCTTATCCTGGCCCTTAAAAGGCTTCCCAAACCCAGGCTCGGGGCTCTCTGTTCCTGCATGTTCAGTGAGCCCCACGCATGTGTGGTAAATAAACCCCTTGCATGTTGCATGAGAGAACGTCTCTTGGAGTCCTCCTTTGCGTGGCAAAACTCTCGAATTCTTACAATACCAACTTAACAAAACTGGAAATGCATTTACAATTTGTCTCATGTCTGTGACCAATTGCACATATTTATTAGAAAGCTAAATTCACAAAATACATACTAAGCTAAAAAGAAGTTTTATGTTTATCTAATCATCTGTTTTAAACATACTTCTTCAACCTTTATTTTATTGCCAAAAATATCATGCTGGTTTTTTTGTTTTAGCTAGTTTTAACATACTTAATTTTGTTTTTGTCAAAAGCTTTTATAACAAACTTTTGAAAAACTATCAGAGGGAAGCAATGACAATAATATGGGTAATTAAGTCTGTGTTTTAGAACATAAAATGCTACATGCAAGGAATTCTGAGGCATTCCCCCAATCCCCATCAATATAAGACTCCAAGACTGTGTACCTGCCAGATGAGCTGGAATGTGCTATTCTAGGACATAATAAAGACGTTGTCTAGAGGCTGCTGTAAGAGTACTACAAACTGCATTTCTTTAAATATAGGGGTTCAATTTTGTGAGAAAGAAAAATCATATCTGAGATTTGATTTCAGGCCTATTTGAATACTATGCTCATACTCTGACTTGATGAAATTATAGTTATTTTCTTCATTATCTTGTTCATCATCTTCAACATTTTCACTTTCGGTACAAAAAAATGAATTTGGAGTTGAGCCAAATAAGAACCAAAAGGACCTGCTAATGAAACAGAATTAGAAATAGGCCAATTGAATTTGTCCGAATGGGTAAGCCTTAAGAGTATGAGGAAGGAGAGAGGAAATGAGCTTTCTGCAGGTCACTTCACTCCCAAGAAGAAGCTGGAGAAGAAACTAGACATGAAGCTCAACGTGCCTAATTTTTCCTTCCTGAAATGAATTAGACATGCCTCTCCACTTCCCCCAGAAGACATTGAGTAAAGGGGCAGTTGGAAGACTAGCGTTACATTAACTGAAACTTCTTTATTATTAGTTGTAGGGAAGAGGTGTTACCTGACAAACAGTGTTAACTAAAAGTAAGAGTTCACCTTATGTAAGGACTAGAGAGAAGCTCTTAGATTTGGAGAGTGTAATTGTTAACTACTGAGAATGATTTGGTACAATAGCAATAGTTGGGTCAAAGCCAGATTAAATACATTAAAGATGAAAATATTGAAGCAGTTATTATAAACTGTTTGTTGCAGTTAAACAAAGGGGAAAAAAGAATACTGGCAATTATAATATAGTAATATATTAGTTGCATTGGATTATTTTTTCCCTAAGGCAAGGAGAACCTTGACAAATCTGAAGTTGATGCTGGAGAATGAAAGGCTGAGGATGCTAGGAAGATGGAATAATTAAAGGAGAAAGGACTAAGAAAAATTGGGAAGCAATAGGTCATGGATTCTTCCCCCCTCAATTTCCTGTTCTGTGTAAAATAGATTCAGAATTTCACACAAGCAAAACTTTTCATCAGTCCATTGGCTTTTGGCAAATCCCAACTTGTTCTCTGCAATATGAAATGAATATCCTACCAGTGAGACAGCTTGTAAAAATAACAACACGTTGAATTTTATTAGGCTACATTTTTTTTCCCGTGGAGATATTTTTCATAAAAAAGTTGTTAAATAGTTTTAAAGAAGCTTATCATATAAAATATACATACAATGTAGTTTTTTATTAAATAAGTTAACATAAGGACTTCCTTATTTAAAAATGACATTAGTGTGAATAATCTATTTTCCTGTGTGCATAAAGCTTACTGTTAACCTCTAAACAAAAGGGCAAATTCTGAAAGTTGATCATTTAGTAACAGTGATGAAATTGTATGTTTTCTATGTTTTCACTTTTAATTCCAGTCTAACCATTGTCTGGTGCAATGGTGCTAGAACCTAATAAATCGATTTTGCACACAGAGGAGGTCATTTAGCACTGTGGGCCTCATTCACAGTCATGTAAGTACTTTGAATCAAGGTTTCAACTAGCTAAGATACCGTAGTTAATTTTTGTTAAAGTCTTTAAAAATCTGTTTGCTTTCATCCTTCATTGGTTAGGCTTGAGCAATGTCCTTTGAAATTTCCTACATTTCTGACTTTGACTGACTGCTCAGTCTCATAAGTGTACAAGTGAACTGAAAAGATATGCGATGAATGGACATGCATTTGTAGTCAGAACCACATACAGTCTTTTCCAAGCAGACTGAGAGATCTTTGAATGAATAGGCCCGTGGGTTTCCTCTGATTGCTATGGAAAACACATCTAGGTAGGGTTGCTTCCATTGTGGGTAAATTCTATTCTTGCTAACAAAAGCCATGTCTATTAGTTTTTGAATAAGCTCTTGGTATTTTACAAAGAAATGCATCCTTTGGCTTAGGTCATAAAAGACTTTCTCGGTGTTAGTGAAAGATACATTTACTAAAGCATTTTATTACTCCACGGTTGGAATTAATCTCTCCCTGCTTTATGCTTTCGTAGCACGTTGTAAGTGCCTCTATTGCAGCACTTATCACCATCTGCCTCCGTTCAGACTGTTAATGTATGTTTCTAGATTACGAGCTCCTGAAGGACAAGGACCCTGTCTTTCTCATCTTATGTCTCCCTTAAGGCTATATACAGTGACTTGTATTTAGTTGGTGCTAAATAAGTGTTTATTAAGTTGACTGAGTAGGTAGCACATGCTTTGAAATTGACTGCTATCCTTTGAAAGGAGTGTTTCATTTTAAAACAATTCTTGCTTGCCAAGAAAATTTGGAAGAAACCAATAGGCAGAAATACTACGGAGACTTGTAGAGCACGGGTGCTCTTCTGACAGCTTTCTTTGGTGTCACAATTTAATGCACACTGACCTATATCTTTTACATGTCGTATAGCATAAAGACTTTGAAGTCAGGCAAACTCGAAATTGAATCCTCCTCCCTCTCTTTTTAGATACTTGATCTTAAGTGATTTATCTAACTTCTGTTAGTTACAATTTCCTTACCTAGAAAATAGGAACAATAGTACCAGGGCTGTAGAGTCCTTGTAAGGATCAAATAGCACATGTATGGAAATCAGCTAGAACATTCTGGGAGCTAAATAGATGAGTCGCCTTCTCCTTTACTTTTCTCCCTCTTTCCTTTCCTTTTTTCTAAAATTTGTTGATGAATTCTCACCTTTAGATGTGGGAGGGTTTCATTCAATAGGGAGTTATTGAACACTGTCGGATCCTGTACTAAGCGCTGGAGGTAAAAAAGATATTTAAGACCCATCTTGTGACACTCACAGTCTAATGTGAAAGGATCAGTGGAAATGACAATGTCACTGCAATGCCATGTTATGATAGAGATGTGTTTTGGGTACAATGAGAGTGGCAAAGATTAACTTACCCCATCTTAGGGATTCAGAAAAGTCTACCTGGAGATGATGATGTCTGGGCTTACATTTGACACAGTGATGTTAGCTAGGCAAAAAGTAATGGGATGGGGGTGGTGCAATGGTAGCTCAGTGGCAGAATTCTCACCTGCCATACTGGAGATCTGGCTCCGATTCTCGGAGTCTGCCCATGCAAAAAAAAAAAAAAGGTATGGGATGAGCATCACAGGCAATGGGAATAACATGAACCAAGGCACAAACAGCATGAACCAGCATTCTCTTTACTGCAAACTACTAGCATGTAAAGGCAGAAGGGGATGGCAGAAGGGTCTGTAGAGTTAGGTAGAGAACAGCTCTTAGGGGTTTTGACGTGCTAACCTAAAGAGCAAAGGATCTTTATATTATCTTGTAGACTTTTCAACTTTTCTTAAACAACAGAAAATTAGTTTTTTCAAACAGTCTTACAGGGAAACATAAATAAGAGTAGAAAGTAAGGGGGTACTTCACATTCTCCCATCTAGGGATTTACCAATTCCTTTGTCCTATAGGGACCAATTCTAAGGAACTATCAGGATTTCAAAAACTCAGTTTGAAAACCATAACTGTAGAGGATGAATAATACCTGGACGGTTTTAAGCAGGTTGTAGAACAAATTGCAAGTACAAAAAACAACTTTTGGCGATGAACCTGAGTTTTGAACTCTGCAAACTATCTCTATTTATTACCAAAGATCCCATCACTGTTATGGGTTCTTTCGAAGTCAAAATCTTTTGTAAATAAAGAAGAGTTTTGTTCCATATTATCTGGATACCAGGTGATTTGTTTGGCTGGAGTTATTTCTTTTCTGGCTATGATATGAGATCTCATTCATAAATCTGTGCCAGAGTTTGAAGGTACAGATATAAACATTGTCCCTACCTTCAGGGTTCTCACAATCTGGGAAATTGACAGGAAGGAGTTTAGTGATTGCAATATATTATGGTTAACTGACATAATAATGCCAGTAGACAGCAAGCAGTGCATGGTGGGGAAACCTTTCCAACAGGATGTGGTAATACAGTAGAGCCTGAGAGTGGCTGTCTAGGTTTCCAGGCTGCTATGACAAATACCATACAATGGGTTGGCTTAAACAATGGGAATTTATTGTCTCAAGCTTTCAGAGGCTAGAAGGCTTGCATCCTCCCAGGGTCCGCAGCATTCTGCCTGGCTGGCAATCCTTGGCTTCCTTGGCTTTCCTGCCACATGACCATGTCCTCTCCTTTCTCTTCTACATTTCTATCGATTTCTCACTTCTCCCTGTGGCCTTCTCTGAAGTATCTAAATTTCTTCTGCTTATAAAGGATTTTAACAATCCAGATTAAAGTCCATCCCCATTCACTTGGGCCATATCTTAACTAAAACTTCTTCAAGAAGTCCAGTTTACAATGGATTCACAGACACAGGAATGAGACTAAGATTAAGAACTATTTTTTCCTGGGGTACATAATTCAATCTGCCATAGTGACAGAGATTAGTCAAGTGGGAAGAAGAATGGCACAGACAAAGAAACAGCAGCCCAAGGAAATAGCATAGGCATGGACGCAAGCACATGAGAGCAGTGTATAATCAGGGGGCCTCAGGTGCATCAGCATTGTCCTTGAAGATTGTACATCAAAGTATCCATCAGTTTTCCATAAAGGAATATTATGGAATAAGGAGTTTATCATGAGAATTAGACCCTAAATAATGGTAGGAGGAGTTGGGAAGGAAAGCTCCAAAAAAAAAAAACCAGTTAAAAAAGCAGGATAATGTCACTAACCAGCCCCAGTATGGAGTTTGCAGGGAAATCTGGAAGGTCAGAATATCCAGCTGGAGTAGAGCTGCAAAAGAGTGTTGATAAAATAGTCTAAGGATGATTGTTAGTCTCTGTGGCTACCACATCTGAGAGTTCATAGCAAAATGCCCAATAGTGGGCCTGTGGCTACTGTTGTTGTTTTAGTTTCCTTGTTGCTAAAACAAATTTGATGCAATGGGTTGACTTTACAATAGGAATGTATTGGCCCATGGTTTCAGAAGTTAGAAGGCTTCCTTTCTATCTTCTGGCTGGCTAGCAATCTTTGGGTTTCCTTGGTTTTTCTGTCACGTGGCAGTGCACATGGTGGCACCTTCTCCTTTCTCTTTAGTGCTCTGTTGACTTCCAGCTTCTGGTTAATCCCCATGGTTTCTCTTTCTGTGGCCTTCTCTATGAGGACTCTAGTAATAGGATTAAGACCCTTTCTGATTCAGTTGGGTCACACTTTAAATGAAGAAACCTTATCAAAATGTCCTATTTAAAATGGGTTTACACCCACAGGAATGGATTAAGATTATGTTTTTCTCAGTTATATAACTCCAAGTCACCACATTGCTTAGCGGGGTCAGCAATTGGGAATGAGAGCTGGAAGTAGAGTAGGAAGAGGACAAACCAGACCTTGCACCTCTATGTTTGTCTCTCATTGCCCTAACGAAGACTTTCAGAGTATAATGGTGGTGGCTTGACCTTTACCACCCAAAATGTCTTGTAAGCTCCCTTTTGGTCCATTCTAACCCAGAACTCTGTGGGATTTTGAAAAACATAGTTCCCAGTATATGAACTGAACAGCTGAAAACAAAGCAATCCAATTGTGAAGAGCCAGTGCCTGGACCCCATACCCCATTCCTCCATTATGAGAATAAGTCACTGCACGAAGCCTCCTACGAAACCAGGATAGACATTATAGGTCACCAGAGCTCCTCAGGGGGTAAAGAATGCCATTAAAACTCCCTTCTCTCAATCAGATGTCATGAGATCCCACTGGGGATCATTGTCAAACCCTGTGGATATAAGCCTTTATAAACACTCCCATGGCACTCCTCTCTCTCTCTCTTTCTTTCTCTCTCTTGCATGGAACACTGACTTCCATTTCCCAACTGGCCGCCATTGGGAAGGGTCTTCTCCTATTCATAAGTCCCTAATTAAACTCATGTGCAACTCTGTGCCAGGCATGTTCTTTGGTCTTGGGGCTAAGTTGGATTGGAACACCAGTACACCAGAGCTGGTGGTATAGAACTGGAAAGGTTAATACAGACCTGATCAAAAAAGGCCTTATTTCCTAAATGAAAGATTTTGACTTATATTCTGAAGACATATAATTGCCATTTGTAGCATTTAAGCAGGAAAATAGCAGGATCACATTTGCATTTAGACTATGAGAGATGGATGTCAGGGCCTGAGGTGAGGGTGGGGATGTCATATTTAAAAGCAAGGTGTCAATTTTGAAGTTGTAGTTATCCAAATGGGAGAAGCTGAGAGCCTGATCTAAGGAAATTATAGCCGAGAAGGTAGAGGAAATTGGGATGATACTTATGTTCTGGTTTGACTAGTGATATACCTTGGAATTTAGGTAAGAGAAGCTGGTTCATGAGGAAGAGCAGAGTAGGTCCAGTTTGGGCATCATGAGTTTGAAGTACCTGGTTGTGCTGGTTTGAAAGAATGTATGCCCCCTAGAAAAGCCATGTTTTAATCAAAATCCCATTTTATAAAGGCAGAATAATCCCTATTCAATACTGTATGTTTGAAACTATAATCATATCATCTCCCTGGAGATGTGATTTAATCAAGAGTGGTTGTTAAGTTGGATTAGGTGATGACATGTCTCCACCCATTTGGGTGGGTCTTGATAAGTTTCTGGAGTCCTATAAAAGAGGAAACATTTTGGAGAACGAAAGAGATTTCTGAGAGAGCAGAACAACATAACCATGAGAAGCAGAGTCCACCAGCCAGCAACCTTTGGAGATAAAGAAGGAAAATGCCTCCTGGGGTGCTTCATGAAACAGGAAGCCAGTAGTAGAAGCTAGCAGATGATGCCATGTTTGCCATGTGCCCTTCCAGATGAGAGGAACTCTGACTGTGTTCACCATGTGCTCTTCCACTTGAAAAAGAAACCCTGAACTTCATCAGCCTTCTGGAAGGGTATCTTACCCTGGATGTCTTAGACTGGACATGTCTATAGACTTGTTTTAATTGGGACATTTTCTTGGCCTTAGAACTGTAAACTAGCAACTCATTAAATTCCCCATGTTAAAAGCCATTCTGTTTCTGGTATATTGCATTCCAGCAGCTAGCAAACTGGAACACTGGTGAACAACCAAGTGGGGATGGCTAAGTAGTAGGCAGTTAGAAAACATGCATTTATCCTTTGGAAAAGAGATATGGCTACATATATGTATTAATTAGTTATTAGCATAGAAATTGTGGATAAAGTCATAAAGTCTCCATTAACCATGGAGACTCCAATGCATGAGAGCACAGGAGGGTTAAGATGGAACCCAAAGCAACAGTACTTTTAAAGAGAACGCAAAAATAAATAAATAAATAAATAAATAAATAAATAAATAAATAAAGCCAGCAGAGGAGAAAGGAAAGGAATGGGTGGAAGGCTGGGAATAGAAGCAAGAGTCTATTAGGCAAGATTCATTATGTTTAACTCAACACAGAGTTAATTTTAAAAAAAGCATTGAAAAATAGTTGCTTTTCAGTGAAATGATAAAATTAGTGGTTGGTCTGAGGATGAATGAGTGATGAGAAATGGAGACAGTCAATGTATCCAGTCAAGAATTTTGGCCATTAATTAGAGAGAAATAAATGGTTTGGGGGAATGTGTCTGGGGGATGTGTGTGTGTGTGTGTGTGTGTGTTGTTGGTAAGTTCTCTTAAATGGGAAAATTTAACATGCATAAATGAAAGGGGAAGAAGTGATACCAAACAAATATGGAGTTCTCTACCATATGAACATAATGGCCAATCCATGACCCTGGGTTTCAAAGAGAGAAAGAGTTTATTGTTGCGCATGAAACAGATCAGATGGCCTGTTGGCTCCAAAATCTGAATCTAAGGAGTTCAGGGTTTTTATAGGTTCAAACAAGGGAAGATGGAGTTGTCACCATTATAATAGTAAGTGTAAATATGGCTGAGGCTAGGCTAGAATAACTATTATAATGGTTGTAGAAACAAAGGTGAGACTAGTTGAGTTTCAGTAATTTCAGGTATTAGCTTCTGGCTATTCTACAATTTAGAAAGAAAAAAAATCTATATAATGATTCAGTAATTGTAATCACTTTTAATTTCTCAGTTATAGAAGGAAGTTGGGAGTTGATTATTTAGGGACTCTAAAGCTAATTCTTTATAGCACATGATCCTTGGTTTTGTATGTTGCTTATTCTAAGTCTGTGATCTGTGTAACTGAACCGGGTTGTGGGAAATAAGGCTGTGACACTAATAGACTGACTAGATTGAACTTTGTCATCATTGACAGTCTCATTCTACATACAACATGCATAGGTAATGTTGAGAAAACTATTTTAGGGAATCACATATGATTTCTGCAGTTGATCTAGCTCTTTTTGGTGTCCAGAACTGTAACAGTACCAAAGAGCTTTATGAACCCAAAGGTTTAAAACGATTAGCTTCAAATTTTCAACTCCCTGAGGTTGAATATGCTTTTTATTTGACTATTATGGTTGATGATCTTATCCAAATATTACAAATATGAAAATGAGCAAGAAACAAAATGTCTTTCCACTTAGAACAGAGAGGACATGAATTATTTGTTATCTTATTGTTACAGATTGGAATCTGCTGTCTACATTGACGCTTTTCAGCCCATTGGCAGGTCTGTAATCTCTAAAGTCTCAAATTTGGATGGAGGTAGATCATGCTAATGGCCCCACAAACACCTATGCAGAATGACTTTTATTCCCGCTAAGCCTGGCAGTATTGTTTGAAATCTACTTGCATCATGTCAAATTAGAGATATATCATCTATATTGTTATCTATAGCTCCCATTTAAAGAGTCACTCATAATGACCATGTGGCCAAATTCTTCCTTCATTCATATTATTCCATGGAAAAGCCACACCACTCAAATCCTATTCCAGCCAAATCCAAGGAGATTCTTCTTCTGTCGTATTGAAAATAGATTTAAATTTCCCCTTAAAATAGATGAGCTCTTGCCTGGAGTTGAGGCATACAGAGATTTCGGCTGACTTGATATTTGCCAGGATAGGATTGGACCTGGTAATATAGAAAAAGATTTTGGTTGAAACCCAAAGATAGAAAAAATCACAAAGAATGTGCTTTTTTATTTTTTGTCTTTCATCCAGGGCATTCTTTATAAATAAATACATGTATATAAATACATTATATAAATATATATGTATATATATCCATATTTATTTATGAATAAATCTTCATGCACATACATTCCATACATGGTTTACAATCAGTGGCTCACAATATCATCACATAATTGTGTATTCATCACCATGATAATTTTTCAGAACATTTGCATCACTTCAGAAAAAGAAATAAAAAGAAAAAAAATCTTATATACTATACTCCTTACCCCTCCCTCTCATTGACCACTAGTATTTCCATCTACCCAATTTATTTTACCCTTTGTCCCTCATTAATTATTTATTCTTTATCCATATATATGGATATGGATAAAGAATCTGTATATATTCTTTTTTATATCTTTATATATATATATTTTTTTTTTATATGGGCAGGCACTGGGAATTGAACCTGGGTCTCTAGCATGGCAGGTGAGAAATCTGCCACTGAGCTGCTATCGTACCCCCCTTTATCCATATTTTTTTACTCATTTGCACATAACCTGCACAAAAAGAGCATCAGACACAAGGTTTTCACAATCCCATAGTCACATTGTAAAAATTGTATCTTTATGGAGTCGTCTTCAAGAATCAAGGCTACTGGAACACAGCTCAACAGTTTCAGGTACTTCCCTCCAGCCACTCCACTCCACCATAAACTAAAAAGGGATATCTATATAATGCATAAGAAGAGCCTCCAGGATAACCTCTCGACTCTGTTTGAAATCTCTCAGCCAGTGAAACTTTATTTTGTCTCATTTCTCTCTTCCCCCTTTGGGTCAATAAGGCTTTCTTAATCCCTGATCCGGGTCCTGGTTCATCCCGGGATTTCTGTCCCATGTTGCCAGGGAGATTTATACCCTTGGGAGTCAGGTCCCAAGTAGAGGGGAGGGCAGTGAGTTCACCTGCAGAGTTGACTTAGAAAGAGAGGCCACATCTGAACAACAAAAGAGGTTCTCTGGGGACGACTCTTTAGGCCAAATTTTAAGTAGGCTTAGCCTATCCTTTGCAGGAATTAAGTTTCATAGGGACGAAGCCCAAGACTGAGGGCTCGGCCTATTGATTTGGTTGTCCCCACTGCTTGCAAGACTACCAAAAAGAGAATATGTTGTAAAAACTACTTCTAATAATCTAGTTTTTGCTCAATGAACTAAACAGGATTTCTTAGACTATTCAGTAAATGAGCTTTTTCTGTAGGAATGTACTTTCCTTTACCTGGAGCTCTTTCTGCGAGAATATGCTTCCCTTTACCTGAATCCCAAATATAATGTTTACGTTTGGCCAGATGTTATTTAATTGAAACTAATTATATTTCCAGAGTAGTCCTAGCAGCTGGAGTCAGCCAGGCTGAAAAGTAAAGCTGAACTGAAACCTGGCGTTGTCCCTGCCTTTCTCCAGGGCTGCTGGAAAAGAAAGATTCGGGGTATAAGCACATTTAAGTCAAATAATCCAATTCACATCATCTGTTTTCTTTTCTTTTATAAATAGCCAGTGCATTTTGCCTGGTTATTGTTAAGCACAGGATTTCCAAGTTTATGCTAAAGAAAAACTTGAAGACGTACGAACAAAACACAGCTTAGGAATCGTGTATATTTCTTTTTCCTAAGTTGATTATTTCATTGATGCCACATTTGCGTACATTTTAGTATCTGGAATGTGATCTGATGTGGTTGTGGTTAAAGCCGTAACCACCATAGCTTGAATTCCAGAAAAGTTTAGGATTTTTAGTCACGAATTCTGCTTAACATTATTTTAATGAAGGTACTCAGAAAAGATTTTAAAATTTGTCCTGTTTTTAAATCATAGATTGTTTTCAATAACTTTCAAAAGGCTGAAGACTATTTTAATGACTCTTAGTCATTGTTCATTTTCATGTAAGTTTACTGTGCAGTGAGAGAGTCTCATCAGAGCTGGGTTTTGCCTCCTTGGCAGCAGGCTGACAAACGATGCTCTGCTAGAGAACAGTTAATCTCACGATGTGAATATTTTATTCTGAGGCTAATTGCTATGGTAAGTGATTTTGAGTACTCTAAACACCTAAATCATAAGGCAGCAAGTCATCCAACAGTGAATAAATGAATGAATAGATGAAAAACATCATTGTCGCTTTATGGTATATCTGAATATGCTAATGCTGAGAAACTTTTGGGACCTTTGGAAATATTGTGACTCTTGTAAGTCTTCTCCATTCTCGCCGTAGCTGTCGTTGTTTGGTGCAATAACTAGTAATATACAGAGAGGAAAACTGTACCAGTAAGAAGAAAGCCAACAGCCAGCAAGATAGGCTGAGTCTCAGAAAGAAAATTGATCCAATAGAGGCACAGCTTAGATACAGGCGATAACTTAGATACAGGAGATAACTAAAGTGAAAAGTTATGGGGATAAAGATACTACTGCTAATGGGAAGTTAAAATGAATCAATTTTTGATAAAGAGTATTTGTAGGTGTTGACATGGACAAGTGTTTTGAGTCACTTAAGCATTTTCCTACTTAACCATTAGAGTGCCATTTTGAATTGATGAACATAAGTATCGTAGCACTTAATGCAAAAATAAAGCATCGTGCTTTACTGACATGTATTTTGTAAAATACATGCTACCGTGTGAATGTGGTCATTTTCCAACTTATGAAGGAAGTTCAAACTGCACTTAGAAGGTGTGAACTTGACCTGTGTAAATTACAAAAGGGAAATAATATGTGTGTGGTATTTCATGATCATCTTGGATAGAAATGAGCTGCATGTGCTACTTGGAGTGAAAGAGTTATGACAGATGTGAGAAGCAATTTGAGGGAACCTGAAATACGAATGAAGCTGAGAACTGGGTACCTCCAAGTTTCAGGCTGATTTACTCTCCTGGCTTCATTTTTATGAAAACACTATATAGATAGTGTTATGTATTCTTCTGCGACTTACTGTTTTCCAACATAAAGCTTTTATTCATTCATACAGATGAGTGTAATGGTAGTTCTTTCATTTTTCACAAGTGTATAGTATTCCATTATTTAAATAACAGGCAATTTATTGATTGAATCTCCTGTTGATAGTCACTTAGGTTGTTTTCTTTCCCTCCCATTCTCTCCCCTCCCTTTCCCTCCCATCTTCTCCTCTCCCCTCCCTACCCCTCCCTTCCCCTTTCGTCCTCTCTCCACCCCTCTCCTCTCTTTCCTTTTTCTCCCATTCTCCCTCCCTCCCTCCCTCCCTCCCTCTCTCTCTTTTTCTCTTTTTTCTAAAACTCTAAGGATTACATATGAAATTTCTAGGTTGTAATGACCGTGTACCTGTGATTTCACAGCTAACACTAAATTGTCCAGAATGGTTGTACTGATTCATAATTCTATAGTCAGTGTTTTCCTTTAATACTCACTGGCTACGTTGTTCTATGTATTCAGTCATTTTTGGTATCATAGAATTTTAAATATTTGCCAGTCTAATGGTTTAAAAAGATAACTCACTATGGTCTTCATCTGCATGTTCTTGATTACTTAAGAGTTTGGACAACTTTTTTTAAGTGATGATTTTTCATATTCACTCACCTATAGCACTGCTGTTCAGGAATTTTCTCATTTTTGTCCCTTGGGGATTTTGACATTTTCTTATTGGTATTTTAGATTTTAGTTAAATTATGGAAATGGATTCTTTGCTGGTTATATGTTTTTCAAATATCTCTTCCCAGTTTATGATGTTATATCACTTTCATTGTGATAATATTTTAATAAATAGAATTCTTAATTTTTATAAAGTTTTGCTTATTCCTCATGTATGTTTGAGTGCTATGTGTCTTGACAACATGCAGTTCTAACCAATGCACACTGAATTGAGGAACATTCAAGGATAAAAACATTTTGCATTTCTAATACAAACTCATTATGGGTATTAATTATATTGGGAGGTAGATCAAGAGCCTCTGGATAATATGTGTGTATATGTGTATGCTTGTGTATGCGTATATATTTATCCATAAACTCTTGTTCCAGAAATAATTGATCATTTGAGATGGGTGAAGAGACACACACATATAGATTTATATAATCACTCTCCATCATTTAGAAACAACATCATGGTGTGACTATTGGCAACAGAGTGAAATGATATGTCCACATTCTGCTATGTGATACACCTTCTCTGAAACAATGCAATATCCACGTTAGCTTGGCCATTTATTCTGTGAAACTAAAAAATTGTTTGGCTACATGTGTATCAGATATGGCCTAGCTGTTTTTGGATACTAGAATTCAGAGAGAACTCTCACCTTTGTTAACTATGGCATATGAGTTTTGCTTCTGCTTTTATTCCAAGTAAAAATTATTGATTTTTAAAAAAGGTGCTCAATTGAACGACATCAAACCAAATCTGAAGCATTTCAGAGGGGAAATTTTGAGTTTCTTCTATTTTGTTCCCTACCTAAAGTTTTCCAGAGATAGCAAGTTTCTTAAATCAATTTTATATTCAGGGGATCATTTATGTAAAACAAACAAAAAAAAACCCTGTACTGTACACTCTTTCCAGAGGCAAATGAAACCTAATTTTATTTTAAGTTCCTTCATACACTCATTAGACTATGAGGTGAATTCTTCTCAAAGGGGAGACACTCTGTTAGGGACCCTTTTTGGGCGGAGGAAGATGTGTATGGATCGCGGGAGAATTTCTCCTGGAGGCATCTAAGCATGAGCATCTTCTTTGGGCATCACTCAGTACTAATTGTCCACAACCCCCTCAACCCCAACACTGCCTTTTCAGAGAGAATATTTTATAAAATCCCTTTACTATACTGATAAGAAAGTCATAGATAATGTAACACATCTATTCCTAAAAAACCCAATATAATGTCTTTAGTGTAATATCAAAGAGAAGTAATTTGAAAGAAAACATTGTGCATGTCAGTATTTAAAAATCTAGTGAAGGAAATGGTGTAGACCTAACTGAAGGCACGTACATGGACAACTTGTCATGTATCACCCCCATCTAAAACTCTCAAGGCTTTCTAGAGAGCCACAAATAACTGAAGTTGTTTTTTTTCATACCCTGGTTGTCTAATTCAATATTAAAATGCTTAGACTTCAGTGTGTTGCCAACTCATAGGATGAGCCACAAACTTGTACAACTGAGAGATGCTGTTCCCAGCCTGTGTTCTCCCTCCTTCTCTTATAAATTCTGTTTTTGCACTTCTTACTTGATTCAACTCTCCAGTTCCTTCTCTCACCATTATGAACCTGACTTTCAGTGGGCAAAATAACTAAGTAAATGTCTCTGAATTATTCTTTAGCAATACACAGATATTTAGGAGACACTATAATAGAAGAAATAATAGAAGTTTGGTGCTTGCACAGCCTTTTAGTGAATAAGTTAAAAAATTTTAGAACTTTAAAAATCTAACCAATTGAAGTCAAGGTTACATAAGTATACTTCTGTGTATATGTATTGCCAGTCCCTGTGAATGTATCAACTGCAGATACAGAATGATTTAGTAAAGGAAATGGTACCGGCTGTAGTGCCAACAGGGATACGGTATTTTGAAGAGGTGAATGAGCCTTGGGGAAGTCATGAACAAATTTCCTCCACTAACATAGTAAAAAAAACCCCAAATCAACATACATTAAAATCATACGATCCCATCCCCCTTTGTGGGACATGATTCCCAGGGGTGTAAATCTCCCTAGCAATGTGGGACATAATTCCCAGGGACGAGCCTAGCCTGGCAATGTGGGATTGAGAAAGCCTTCTCAAAACAAAAGGGGGAAGAGAAATGAAACAAAATAAAGTTTCAGTACCTGAGAGATTTCAAGTAGTGTCGACAGGTCATTCCGGAGGTGATTTTTATGCATTATATAGATATCCTTTTTTAGTTTTTAGTGGATTCAAATAGCTAGAAGGAAATACCTGAAATTGTTGAACAGTGTTTCAATAGCCTTGATTTCTTGAAGGCGATTGTATAACTCTATAGCTTTTATGGTGTGAGCTTGTGATTGTGAAAACCTTGTGACTGATACTCCCTTTATCCAGTATATGGGCAGATGAGTATAAAAATAATGACAGTAAATAATAGGGGGGAATAAGGGGCATGGGGAGTTTTGGGTGTTCTTTTCCATTTTAATTTTTATTCTTATATGTATTTTTTTGGAGTACTCAAAATGTTAAAAAATTGATTGTGGTGGTGAATGCACAACTATATTATGATACTGTGAACAACTGATTGTACACTTTGGATGATTATATGATATGTGAACGTATTTCAATAAAATTGCATTAAAAAAAAGAGTGCAGTGCTTTAGCTGAAAGAAAAAAACATTTGAAAGTACTTTATGTTTATATAAAAAGACTTAAATAGTTTTAAATAGAGTATATACCCACACATGAATGTACAATAGAACATAATAATCTAGTGCAGGGCACAGAATGGTCCTTTCTTCTTAGGCTTCGCTAACTTGCATATAGAAGGCCTTTTAGACTCCCTGCCCAATAAATGTCAGAACTGCTCCACAATTACAGCAGTAACCAAAAACATCTCTATAAATTTCCAAACCCTCCCCAAGTGTGGTATGGCTCTTACTGAGAACTGCTTATTCCTGCTTTAGGTCTGAGCCTGTTCTCAGCAGCCTGTAGATCAGTAGCGACAGTAGAAGACTTTTTGGCCTTTTGTCACCACTGACTTGCCAAATAGGGCTTCAGACATCCTGATTCCAGGAGGCTTTCATCATAACTGCCTGAGGCTCTCCCCTCAGCCCTCCCCCCCATCCTCTCTGGAGGGCAGGCAGGGTCACCTCCCAGCTGAGCTGTCCAGCGGCAATATCACCGTAAGGCCAGTCTTGTTTAAACCTGCTTGCCTGAGAATTCTCTCTGTATTCTTTGCCCAAGGAAACAAATGCAGGCAACATCACAGTGTCACCTTCCTAACTACTCCCACCCCGAATCGGCCTTGTTTTTTTTTTTTTTTGCCGAGTCCTAAAGCAGGGCAGAAATCCATTAATATTCCTTTAGCTTCAAGTGAATTTCATGCTCTCTATCCTGCCAGGGAGGTCCCTTGTGCTGGCCGCGATTGTCTAAACCCAGGTCTATAGGAGATTTATCAATAAGTTCTGTTTCCTTTAAAATCCTCCTCCAACATGAACAAATTCAGGTTTTTCTGGGGCCTGAAGCTTATAAAATATGGGGTACTTCTTTAAGAAAAAAGAAAATAAAATTACTGAAATAAAAATAAACATTTATTTAGAATGAATAAAAGAAATTGCAAAAAGAGTATACATTCAGAAAGGTGAAAAATACTAAAAAAAAATCACAAAATTGAGAAAAACAGCATGCTGTTTTTAACTAATTACATGCCAGACACACCTGTGTAATACTTTCTTTCCCACATTTTGGTGATGTGAACAGTGGGTGACAATTTTGCAATATATTTTCCTACAGAGATAAAATAAACATGATTAGTTCTTTTCTTTACCAGAGTTGATAAAAACATATAGTTTTGATTATTGACATTCTAGAAGAGTTTCTTTCATCTTCACAACATATCATTGGTGTTGTCGTGTACATTTTTGGAATTATTAAATTTAGGAAATAATTTTCTTACTTGAACAGTAGGTTTTCAGGGCATCATAAGTTTTCTCGTGCTGTGAATAATTTTAAATTCTGTTTGATTTGAAGATTCTAGGTAAGCAGTTGTCATTAATGTCCTCATAGTATTGGCATATTATGAATTTTATATTTGTCAATGTCAAATTCATGTTAAGTTAGAGAGAACTCAATAAGAACCTGTAGAGATGCGATTCAGTTAGGCCATTTCAGGCCAAGGAAGGAGCATATGCAAGTCCTTTATGGATGGAATATAGGAATATAGGAGATGCAGCATTTATATGGTATGTACAACCAGAGGGACAATTAGCAATAAGGTAGAAAAGTGTGCTGGGGCCAGTTAAAGAAATGAGAACTGATGTCAAATGTTGGCAAGTGGCTGAGGCTCCCTTGCATGCATTCTCCTGCTCTCTCCTTTAGGTTAAGGGATCAAATGCCTTTCCAAGTAAAGTTCTTTAGCATTAGAGTCAGCAAACATTCCTTTGAGCCCCATCTCTTTCATTTACAGGCGGGCAATCTCATTAGCAATAACTTTACTATGCAAGGAAGTTACTTTAAACTACACATATAAATATATCCCGTTTTAATCCAGTTTTAGCTGGTTCCCAAAAAGTGTAATAGCTACACCAATGCCAATGCCACTGGATACAAAGGAAAATGTAATAGAGGGGTAAACAGAATGGAAAAAATAGCAGTTTCATTAATTTACAAAATATATGACTATATGAAGATGTTATAGGACTCTTCTCAAGATCTTGGAAGGGGCCCATACTAGTGAGGGTCCTAAACCTTAAACTTTATTATCTTCAGGGTGGTTTCTGCCTCCCTCAAATGACATAGAGACACATCTACAAATTGAGTCCCAAGGACAGCACAGGTATCTTAGAGCTCCCACTATGCAAACTAACCTTAATTATAACCCTAGGCGACCTTATAAATACTGACATTCTCCTTGTGCAGTCCCAGGCTGACCTAGAAAGCCACAAATAGACCATCTCCAATGGGTGCGCCAACTGGACGTCAACGATGATTAGTGAGAAAGGAAAGAAGCCTTCCTTCCTCCACTGACTTCAGGGACATGCAAAGCAGAGTGTGACAGAGGTCTAGAAAACAGCTGTCACATGGTCTGGAGGGCATGCATCCCTGCGGAATTACAATTATCTCTGTTACTTTGAAAGAGTCTCCACCTGAGTCATTATATGCTTCTCTACCTTCTGCAGTTTTCAGGTTTTTACTGCACATGGATTTGTTCCATCGGAGGACTTATCTCTAAGAGATTAAGGCTTCTACTTCAGTCTTTGATTTTACTTAAAAATTTTGTTATTAAAACTATTCACACAACAATGCAGGGTAACATATATCTATATCTATATATATATATACTTACCTCTATTTAGCATTTGTGTATTTGTCTGCTTTTAATATCCTGAGTATACGACTTTGTGGAATGCATTTGTTCCTGAACTTCTAGATGGAATGCAAATTTCCATCTATTAGTTTATCTTTTCCTATTCATTTATATTAAGTGGTGGTGACAAATTACTATTAAACAACTAATAAGTTCTAGGAGAATACTCCTAGAAATTCCACCCTAAAAAGATGTACCAGATCTATGGAAATCTTGTCTAATTTCAAGAAAAAATTCAAGAAAAATGTCAGTCAATATTTTGAATGACACAAAATACAAGTGCTGTACTGAAATTGGAAATGTACCATAAGATATACCTATTCAGTGGTTAGATTCAGTGGTTTGTAGCATATGACAATAATGGTAAATGTAATTTATAAGGAATTCGCATAGATGAGTGAAGGTGGTATGGAGGGTCGGGGAAGCATTGCCCATCTTGCGTGTGGGGAGGAGAAGGGGAAAGGTGAAACTTTTATTAGCTGTGTGTATTTGGGCAAGTGGCCCCTATTCTAGTTTGCTAGCTGCTGGAATGCAGTATACCAGAAACAGAACGGCTTTTAACAAGGGGAATTTAATGAGTTGCTAGTTTATAGTTCTAAGGCCGAGAAAATGTCCCAAATAAAACAAGTCTATAGAAATGTCCAATCTATGACATCCATCCAGGGAAAGATACCTTGGTTCAAGAAGGCCTATGAAGTTCAGGGTTTCTCTCTCAAGTGAGAAGGCATGTGGCGAACACAGTCAGGGCTTCTCTCTCAGCTGGAAGGGCACATGGCGAACATGGCATCGTCATCTGTTAGTTTCTTCCCTGGCTCCTGGTTTCATGAAGCTCCCTGGGAGGTGTCTTCCCTCTTCATCTCCAAAGGTCACTGGCTGGTGGACTCTCTGCTTCGTGGTGCTGCCGCATCCTCTGCTCTCTCTGAATCTCTCATTCTCCAAAATATTTCCTCTTTTATAGGACTGCAATAAACCAATCAAGACCCACCCAAATGGGTGGAGACATGTTGTCTCAATCCAGTTTAACAACCATTCTTGACTAAATCACATCATCCAGGGAGATGATCTGATTACAGTATTGTCTACCTTTATGAAATGATATTTTGATTAAAACATGGCTTTTCTAGGGGGCATACTTCCTTTCAAACCAGCATAGCCTGGGCAGGCCACAGTGGCTCAGCAGGCAGGAATGCTTGCCTGCGATGCCAGAGGATCTGGGTTCGATTCCTGGTGCCTGCCCATATAAAAAAAAAAACAAACAACAACCAGCATAGCTCCTCTGAGCATTGATTTTTTTCTTTCTGCATATTGAGGAAATAAAATCTTCCTTAGTCTACCAGAATTGTGATGATCAAATAAGGTGGTATATAAAAAGTGCTTTATAACGTGTAACTGCTGATGAGTATGATTATTTTGCCCTCTTGTTTCTATGCCTTCTTGTTCAGTCACTCAGTATGTGACACTGTCGAGCACCCAAAGAAACCACATCTACCTCGTAGTTCGGCAAATGATTAAATATCTCCACTACATCAACGCTAGTGCTCTTTATTTTAAGTAGGTTTTGAGTAAGGAATTCTTAATTTGGAAAATAAGATATCAAATCAGGTAACAAGGAATGGATGTAGATAAAGAAGCATACAATGCATGGAATATCCAAGACTATGGTGTGTTTAACAGCGGTTGATGGAGCTTTTCTGAATGCCATAAATATTTGTTTATTGCTTGTTATATGCAAGGCACTGTTCTGGGTATTTGGAATACATTATTGAACAAAATGGCTAAAGATCCCTGTAGAAGAATTGTAGAAGTTGTGATTCAAGGGACTTGACAAATATAAAGCCGTGACCAACTTCTACAGAATTCTGGAATTAAAAAATATATGTTTGGGAGGAAAATGAATGCATAGAGAAAAAAGATTGACATAGGTTTTGATTCAGTAGCAGTTCTAGAATTTCATTATAAGACAAGCTTGGGCCTGGGGGCAGTCTTCTAGAAAGCATGTGCCAAGAGAGCTAACTTGAATCAAGGTTTGTAGAGCTGAGAAAGACAGCAGACCATTTAACTTAGATTTCATATTCGTTTCGGAAGGCTTTGTAGAAGAGGTGATGGAAGTGTGGACTCTAAAGGCCCTCTCTCCTCTATCCCAAGCTATGCCTTGTTTCTATCACTGAGTTAAATATTTCAGGTCAGATTAAGTTCATTGAGTCACTAGGTGGCTGTTATAATCCATTCACTTATACATTCCTATATTCATTAAAAAACTAACAAGCAGATACAATATGCTAATTATTTTTCTTAGTGGCAGAGATAAAATATGAAGGGAAAAAAAAGAAGTACTAAATTGTGATCCTTAGAAAGCTTATAGTTAATGACTAAACTTTTGGGTTTGTGTTGGTAGCTCCAGTCATAATAAGGTTATTAATAGGGGACATCATTCTATATTACTAAGAAGTGTATAAATATAATTTTAGATGCTGTTAATAAGAAACAATTCTCTATGTAAATGAGTCATTTCTACCTGAAATATTTAGAATGTACCTTCTATCTGGCTTGGAGAATTAAGTCAGGAGCAGAGGATTATATTCAGATATTCACATAGACCATTTCACCTATCACAAGATAAATGTTTAAAAAAAATCCCGGTTTGTCAGCATAAACCAACCATCTATGACTAAGATCCCTACAGATAAAAGGTGACAGAGGAAATGAAAAGAATGAATAAGCGAGAATAATGGCTTACTGAAGTTCTCATAAAACTTGTGCTGCGATGAAAGATGGGCAAATGTAGTGTGTAGATCTAGCTGTCACATAAAAGAAGATAAAGCAGAAAAATATTAAAGTGCTAATTAGGAAACCACATTAATATGTATCTTAGAGCAGAATGCTGGCAGTGTTTGGAGGTAGACAGGAGTCAGTAGACCTTGAATAAGCTTCAGTAATTCCAAATTTCTACTTTAGGCTGAAAATTTGGTAGCTGAAACATTTTTCCTTTTTCCTACCCACTTTGGTCTTATCAAGTTTACCATTTTTTTTCTTTGGAGGTTCTTCTAAACTCTTTTGAATGAGAGGACCTCATTTGCATGTCCACATTTTTTGCAATCCCCTCCTAGCCCCCATCTTGGCATCGGTTTTACTTTTAGAATCAGCTAACGGTGAAAATATATGACAATGAATACATATTATGCTTTCAGAGAATTTTTTGAATGTATTTGTGTATTTATTAGTGTCACCAAACATCTAGGAAATACATATATGTGCAAGAGATAGTTAATCCACTAACAGTGCTTCCTTTGCATTTGGATTTGAAGACCCTCGATTACTCTGCAGAGCCCCCTGTAGCTTCATGACAGGAAACATCTTCATGGCTCTCCAAGGAAGGTTCTAGAACAATAACCATGTAGTCAACCCAAAAACCATAAAATTGAGTGATGTGTTTGTTCTAATTTATACAACAGGTTTCCTTCATTTATTCAGTGGTCTGTGGAGACCTTGGCCTACCTTTTGCTTCCTGCCCTAGTCCTCCTCAGACCTCAGAGCTCCAGAAGGTTCTGAGATTTTAGAATTCAACCAGAAGGGCAGTTACAGATTGGCACTACTACTAATCACCAGGACTGCCACAGTCATGACTTGACAGAGAAAATTCTGGGATTTTCCTGAACATAGTCTATAAACCACTTTCTGATCTCTGGTAACTTGAAGGCTGACTATGTAAATTTGAGAATCTCAAAGGGTACCTGATATGCAAGTACATAAAATTGTATTCCATTGGGACAGCAGGCAGAAAAAATAGATTAGGAAACTGGCATTGCCGCCACTGATAAAAGACAGTGGTCGTGCTAAACTAAAGACGTCTATGCATTGTATGACATATCATGAGGATTAATAAATCAGTGAGCCCCTGAGAAAATTCACAAAAAGCTAAGTCCTAAGGGTGGCTCTGAGACAGAGGATGGAATAGTCTGCAGATGTGCAAGTTTGTTCTAACCCCAAAATGTTGAGCCACGGACTCCCTGCAGGAATAACTTGCTCTAAACTAGACTCTGGGTGTCCTCTGCCCTGATGAAGTGTTATTTAATTAGAGGGATTTTGTTTAGTGACTCTGCTGTCCAGAATCCTCTCTATCTTACTGTCATGAAATGGCTCAGCTGAGCTAAAAGGCAAAGGGACAATAATTGGAAAGAAAATGTCTTTGTTCTCTTTTCCTCTGAGCATCAGATTGCTCCTTACAAGCACCATATTGGCAAAGACTGCCTCTTTATTGAGGCTGCTGACAGAGGCATTGTGGCATATTTACAACAGCTGAGGATAGCATGCCCTGAAGAATGAACTTAATTCCTAGACTGCCAGGTAGTCTTCTGTGAATGACAGTGATTTGTCCCTTGTGATTCCTTTTCTTTCTTACTGACTACTCATAAAGCAGTATTTGACAGCCTAATTTTATATAGCTAATAACGCTAAGGAGCAATGTGATTTTAGAATGTCCATTAGCTGTCCCATGTTAAACTATTTTTAATAAACAATTCTTCCCTATCCTCCTCTTTTTGGGCTTACTGACATTTAATTACAATGTGTATCCTTCCTATTAAGTAATCGTTCAGCAATTTAAACTAAGGATCATGCACTCTATCCTTGATTGTACTTGGCATTAAGCAATATATAACTTTGGGTATGTTATAGGAATAGAGTGCCAGGCACTCTATTAAGAAATGAGTATTCAAAGATGAATACATGAAACATACTATGAACCCTAGAGGAGCTCTCACCCCACCCCTATGAAATAGGGCTGACGTAATCCCAATTTTACAGAGGAGAAAACCAAGGTTTAGAGAAGTTAAACAACTCACCAAAGCTCACACTGCTACTATGTGATGTGTCAGTATGATGCTAATGCCTACACTCTTATACACCATGATGGATTTCCTCGCAGAGTTTTTGTCCAGGGACACATTGGGTTTATATCCATCTTTATTCCATTTTTGCACATAATTCATTCATATTCCAATCAGTTATGCCTCTCTGTAGTATTTCTGTTCGCTGTCCGTAGGTGATATTTACACTCAGTGGTATAGTGAGAATAGAAATGAGGGACAGAAAACTGTAGGCTGTTCTTTTTATCCCCAGCTAATAAAATGTTTCCTTGGACTGGAGCTGTGCCTTGGGACCAGGGGTCATCTTCGCATCATTTCTAACTTTACTTTTATGTGCTGTTGGACTCCCATAGGCACTCTTTAACGAATTTGTTTCCATTACAGGACATGGTCTCTTCAAAGTTTGCCACTCAATAGCCAAGCATCCCTGTACTTGATAAATAACTCTAGTTTCTCATCCCTATTTTCTCCTGAATTTCGTTTCTCTTTTCAGGTGTATTTGATTTCAGGATCAAATCCTTTCTCCAATTCATTTAACCAGTGCTGTAGACATTATGAAAAGGAAGTGTATTTTCACCACTGCAGCTCCCTTCCTGGGACTGGATTCATCCAGAGATGGGTGGCTGGGCCAGCAGAGGCAACACACAGGGGTAGGATACAGGACTCAGAGGTTAACTTTAGAGTCATGGAGTGCTAATGTCACTTTTTCAAGGGTAGTTATCCTCCAGAAAACCAAGAGAAAAGAGAATTGCCTTCTCTTCCTTGAAGTGTTCACCTCCCAATAAAAACATTTTCTAAGATGAGAGAGCTGATTCATTCCACCACAGGGTATAGCTTTCAGCACAGCCTTGCCATGACCACCTGGCTACCTGTCTTATATTACGAATACCCACCATTGCAAATCGAGTCACCTATTGTTCAGTTACAGGGCTCAAGGATGTTTTCATTTGATAGAGATTTCCCACAATCTCTATGACATAAATAGGGGAATTATCTTTTTCTTTCATGAGTTTCAGGCATGGATCTTGGAGAAATCTCGCCAAATTCTTATTCCTTTTGACAGCCAGCATATATCTTTCATCTGCGAGACTACTTGGGAATTGTTCTGGATGGAACATACTCTGACACAAGATTTTGTAGAATCACTTTTTGCTTGTTTTAACCATCAGATCTCCAAATGCTTTCAAGAGAGGATGTCACAATTATGATTTTCTTCTTCTATGTCACTTTAGTACAGGAAAGGAAAGTGACAATAATATCAATGATGATAAGGATAAAAATTTTGAGCATTAAGTCTTTAGTATTTGACAGGCACTGTGCTATGTATTTTGCATTCATTATATGTGCATTAGGGTAGAAGCATTCTGCTTCCCATTTGTCAGATGAGGACATGGGGGCACAAAGAGGATAAATAACTTGTCCAATGTCAGATGCACAGACAATTTGATTCCAAAATCTGTTCTCTTTTCTTCTGTATACTCCAATGTTTGAAGAATTTCCTGCTTTCCAAGCTGTTTTTCTAAACATATTCTATTGTCAGTCAATTCCTCCAGACGGAATGATTTTAAAATTATACTCACAGACCTATTTTCTTCTTTTATATGGTATATATAGCTGCTGATTTTGGTAGTTGAGAATTATACCATGTAAATAATGATGTAAGACTTCAGGAATATCACTTAATCCCTCTGAACTTCAGTTTCTTCATTTGTAAAATGATGAAATAATAATACTTGCTTCACAAGACTATTAGAAGATTAAATGCAATAATGCAAGCAGAGTACCCTCAATGAATACATGTTAGCTCACTTCCCTTCCTTTCCAGTCCCTTGCCTTACAAGTCCCAGGATAAGGACATGTGACAGGACTCAGAGCAAATTTGAATACTAAGAGTACTCCTGATTGATTAAATAATTCATTTCTCATCCCTTCCCAAAAGGATTTGAAACAGCTTGATAAATATAAAGATAATATAATCACTGCAAATGTGTATCATATTTCTTGCATTTCATCCTACCCTTCATATTACTGTCTCCATTCATTTCATTCATTCATTCAGGTAGTCACTAATTCAGGGAATATTCATTGCGTACCTACTGTTTGCCAGACACTGTTTTGCATGCCATGCCACTTGACTTACAAATACTCTTTTATTGTCCAATTGGTCCTTTTTCCTCTTGCCTTTCTTGTAATAGTTACCTGTTCCTCTTAATCTTTCAGTCATTCCTCAGCCAACTATAATCTGACTTCTGACTTTCTCATTAAGGTCTTCAAATTGCTTCTCAATTGCTAAATCAAACTGATATATCTCAATTCCTTAGTTGCTGCATTTTACAATGTTGATTGCTTTTTCCTTCTTAAAACTTTCTGGTAGCTATTGTGATCAGACATTCTCCTTCTTTTCCTTATTTCTCATACTGTGCCTTCTCTGATTATCTCACACCTACTTCTCACTATACATCCCTTAAATGTTGCTGGCCTATAGGTTTCAACTCTAAATAGATTGTTTTGTTTTGTTTTTCTAGTCTGTTGCTTTGCTATGATTTTAGTTACCGTCTGTATATTAAGGGCTTTAAATGTATTGTTTTCAAGATCCAGACTCATATGTATGGTTGCCAACTGAACATCTGAAATACCCCGTGCTAGTTTGAAACTGTTGTGTACCCCAGAAAAGCCATGTTCTTTAATCCTGATTCAATGTTATTGGGTGGGATCTTTCTGATTAAGTTGTTTCCATGGAGAAGTGCTTATTATGGATAGGTCCAATTATGGATAGGACCTTTTAATTAGGTGGTTTCCATGGAGATGTGCTTACTCCCATTCAATGTGGGGTTGCGTACTGGAGCCCTTAAGAAGGAACCATTTTGGAAAAAAGCTTCAGAGCTGACACAGAGAGAGACCTTTGGAGATGCAGAAAGAAAATGCCCCTGGGGGAGCCATTTTGAAATGAGAAGCCAGGTGAGAAAGCTAGCAGATGCCACTATGTACCTTCCCAGCTGACAGAGAAACTCCAAACATCATCAGCCCTTTCTTGAGTCAAGGCATCTTTCTCTGGATGTCTTAGTTTGGATATTTTTATGGCTTTAGAACTGTAAACTTGTAACTTAATAAATTCTCTTTATAAAAGCCAATCCATTTCTGGTATATTGCATTTCCAGCAGCATTAGCAAACCAAAACACACTCCAACCTGAAAATAACTAAAACAATTTTTTATTTACCTCTAATTCTGTGCTGGTTTGAAATGATGTATGTACCCTAGAAAAGCCATGTTTTAATCCTAATCCCATTTTGTAAAGGCAGCTGTTTCTTCTAATCCCTATTCAGTATTATATGTTTGAAACTATAATTAGATCATCTCCCTGGAGCTGTGATTTAATTAAGAGTGGTTATTAAACTAGATTAGGTAGAGGTGTGTCTCCACCCATTTGGGTGGGTCTTGATTAGTTTCTGAAGTCCTATAAAAGAGGAAACATTTTGGAGAATAAGAGATACAGAGAGAGCAGAGCAGAACGACATAGCCATGAGAAGCAGAGTCCACCAGCCAGCGACCTTTGGAGATGAAACAGGAAAATGCCTCCCAGGGAGTTTCGTGAAGCAGGAAGCCAGGAAAAGAAGCTAGCACATGACACTGTGTCCACCATGTGCCCTTCCAGATGAGAGAAAAACTCTGACTGTGTCCACCATGTGCCCTTCCACTTGAGAAAGAAACCCTGAACTTCATCAGCCTTCTTGAACCAAGGTATCTTTCCCCGGATGCCTTAAATTGGATATTTCTATAGACTTGTTTTAATTGGGACATTTTCTCGGCCTTAGAACTGTAAACTAGCAACTGATTAAATTCCCCTTTTTAAAAGCCGTTCTGTTTCTGGTATATTGCATTCTGGCAGCTAGCACACTGAACAAATTCATACACCCATTCTTCTTGCCTTCTCTATATGTCCACCCAGTCATGGTTCTGGGAACTTAGATCTATTCTTGAATTTGCCTTGTCTTTGAGTTTCTCATGTCCAGTCAATCACCAAGGCTTCTCATATAGCCTTGTAAATACTTCTTTACTCCTTTCCGATGACTTTGCCCTAGTTAGAGTTGCTAGCTGTCTTTTGCCAGACAACTACAACAGTCTCCTAACTCTTTCCATGTATCAAGCTCAGATGCTAAAATCCATCCCCCTGACCCATCTCAGAATGATGCCTACCATCTGAATCATAATCTGGACATGGTCATCTTTTCCTTACAACCTTTGAATATTTTCCATGATCTACCACGTACATTTTGAAAATGGTGCTCTGACAGCCTTAAGGTTGATTGGAAGTACTTCTGGATCCAGGTGGTGATGGTAAGAGTTGGTAGGAGAGTCTAAAAATGAAGGGATTGCACAGATCCTGCCTTCTCACTTCATTCTTAACCTCTCCTTCCCTACTTAACCAGAGTAGTTCAGCATTTATCTCTTTTATATATTTTGGTTCCATGGAAGATTTTATTTTGGGTTAAAAGGATAGAGTAGTAGGGGGTAGGGAGGGAAGCAACTGCTTTTACAAAGTCAAAAGCCACCAGCCTACATAATATCCGAGGTTGCCAGGTCTCTGCATGGCCTAGCCTCTGACCCACTTGCCAGTCTCATCTCTTAAAGTGCTCTTACCTTTTAATTTATGCTCCATCACATTCATCTAAGCACTTGCCTGATAATGAAAAGTTGGAGTTTTACTGTGCCAATGCCCTCAGAAGAATATTCACTTTGAATTAGGCCTGTTCAAATTTTGCTATGTCTTATACTCATGAAGCTGCTTTAAGTTGCACAGTTGTTTCATTGAATTGGGATACAGAATCCTAATCTTGTCAGTCACTCATGCTCATTTCCAGGAGGTTGGCTTTTTTCCCTTGCTATTCAAAGCAATCCCATCCTTTTCATCAGTATGGCAGGTGGCCTATAAAGCTGAGCAGCTGTGAGTCTTTCTAAGAGACCCTTTAGGGATGAGTTGAGAGCCACCGTTTGACCTGTTTATGTTTGGGGTGGTTTTTTTTTATTCAAATCCTCTCTCCAAATTATTTTTAAAATGGACCATTCAACTCTGCCCACTAACGAGGCAAGTATTTCCTAGTCAGGAAACTGAGCTGAGCAGTATGCAGAATCTAAAATCGTTTGCCTAAGTGCCATTCTCAATATAATATGCTTTTTGAGCATTCATTAATATGCATTTTAAGACTTAATTTAGAAACAGAGTCTGTCATTGATCACTCTGTTTACATTTTAACAGTTTCCTAAGAGCACACTCATGCCCTCTTATAAGTTGCTTTTCCTTCTCCCTTTCCTCTTTATTAGCCTCAATTCCTTCTGTCATGTAAGAGGCACTCAGTTCAGAAAATCCTTAAAACTAAGGATTTTCTGCAAATTATAAAGCTCTTTATGCTGGAGTCTCTGACCTACACAACTTCTGATGACTGTTAATAATTTTATTCAAAAGTTAACAGGAGTTAACCATTTGAGAAAGTGATTGCCACCATCATAAAAGTCTCTGTAAAGGGCATATTCCATTGTTTTGAAGTCTGTATGGGGTGTTTTGTTTTGTTTTTTAAGTTTACTTAGACTCAAATACTGGGCATATTCTGGGATGTGTGTTTGAGTGTCTTTTGAGTAAAAGAGAATTAACAAAAAGAAATATGTGTAATAACTGGTTGAAAACACTATATTGACACATTAGAATTTGTATATGTATATGATTTGTGAGTGAACTTAGCTAAATTTTTTGTTGCAGAGTTGGAAAATTAGAGTGCAAGAAGCAAGCAGTCTGGTCAAATCCCTGGTAGCCTTGTATAACTTTTACGAGTAATTGAAACAAATTACTTAACCTTTCTATGTTTAATATGATGGTTAAATCCATGGTTTAATTTACCAATTAAATCAGAAATTTTGGAGAGGGCCCTCAGTATCACTTAAAAGCTCTCCATATGACTCTACTGTGCAGCCTGGATTGAGAACCACTGTCCTGTCTAATAGCTTATAAGTGCTGAAGTCAGGCATTTTCTTTAATCACTACTTTTATCATTAACTCGTAACTTTCTCTACCCTTCTGTTGTCCTTCAAGTCTAATCTAAATTCTGCCCAGTTTTCAAGAGTCTTCATTGTCTCATGATTTTGTAACATTTTACAATGTATACTATCTGCTCCAAGCTTGCAGGTTTCACTACCAGCAACTTAACTGTGTTCCCACAAGCCCCTCTTGGCTTATTATTGTAATTGTGCTTCCCTGGATAGAAAACTTCTATTCCACCTCTTGAAATCCCACCCAATTCCAAACTGCCTTGGGGAATGTCGTGTTGATGGTATATATTTTTTTCAACAAAGATTAATTGAGTGTTCACAATGGTTCACCGTATCAGGCCATTTATGATCTTCCAGAAAGGCTATATTTATGGCACAGTGTCAAACAAACCTAAATTCTCAGTGGCTTAACAAATGAGCGTTTGTTTCTCATATATGAAAACTTTGTTATAGGTCACTGTTTTGGTTTGTTAAAGCTACCAGAATGCAATATACCAGAAATGGAATGGCTTTTATAAAGGGGATTTATTGTGTTCACCTGCTGATGCCAGTGCTTTTCTTTCTGCTTGTGGGAATTCACTTAGCTCTTCTTGGACACAACTCTGGGTTCTAGCTTGCTTAGCATCTCATAGGAAGGCACATGGCTACATCTGCTGGACTCTGCCTGTGTCTAGGCATCTGCTCTCTCTGTCAGCACGCCAAGCATCTCCAAACATCCATGTCTCTGTCAGTTCTGAAGCAACTGTTCTCCAAGCATCTGCATCTGAGGTTTCTCCAAAATGTTTCCTCTATTAAAGGATTCCAGTAAACTAATCAAGACCCACCTTGAATTGGGTACGTCACATCTCTATGGACGTAATCTAACCAAAAGTTCATACCCACAACTGGGTGTGTCACAATCCATGGAAACAATCCAATCAAATCTTCTCTAGGTCTGGCCCCACAAGATTTGATTAGGTTAAGACATAGCTTTTCTGGAGTACATAATAATTTCAAACTGACACAGAGCTGCATGCAGTGATTCAATGATTTAGATACTCCAGTCTTCTGGCTTTGTGATACCAAGGCAAAACCTCCATTTTCACTAAAGGGAAAACGCTAAAGATGTCAAGCTTCACCTCTTAAATGGTTTGAAGTGATATGCAACTTATGACATTTCTGATAACAAACCATTATCAGATAAGTCACATGGCCCTGCCTAGCTGGAAGGGGAATTGGGAAACGTGGGGAGCCCATTATATTTAGAGTGAAACGCAAATATCTCTGCCGTGTTTTTTCAAATATGCAAGCTTATCTCATTTATTATGACTCTACAATATTGTGAGGCATATATTTCTTATTTATTATAATTGCTACTATTTTTATATCTATAGAAGAAGAACCCATAGATTCTGAAAGGTGAAATGACTTCTCTGACATCACCTAACTATTACAAGGCAGGGCCATTGACTTAAAATCCCACAGTCCACAGACTCTAAATTCCTAGAAGGCAAGAACCATGTATTACATTCATTCACTAATAGACATGAAAGGTGTTTTTAAAAATATATTACTTGGTTAAACTGATGGATTCTACTTAAAATTCAAGTATCTTTTACCTTTTATTCACTATTGTGTCTCAAACATTCCTAGGAAGAAAGTGATCAGTTTATGTGTGGATGATATTTAATTAGGGGTATTCACTACTGTGGTTCTTGAGTTCCAGGAGTGAGTATCAGTTACAGGAAAGGCTAGGGTGGAGCTGAAGGAGAGAGGATGAAAGAGGATGAAAGGCACAAAGACTCACTTTAACACTTGCATGTAGAGATAATATGTAACATTTTGGCTGCTTTTATATATTCAATTATATATAAGTTGAGATGTCAGTTTATATCCAGTGAGAACTTATTGCTACTTTACAACAAAATAAAACAAACAAAAACAACAGAATACTTTCCAGATAGTGCTAAAAAAACAGAAAATGTTATGCTGTTTTCCAGAGGTTGGTTCCTCCAGACCTACTTACATTTCTCAGACTTGGTTTCAGATTTTTTTTTTTTTTTTTTTGCTTGTAGAACCAACCAATCCTCCTGAAAGGTAAGAGTTGAGGAAGGACTGATTTGGTGATCTGGTAAAATCCATAATGTGATAATGGTAAAAGCATCTGAGGGTTTTCAAGTTTCTTCTCCAGATCCCCAAATTCACTCCCATGGTGGCTGTCCTGGCATCAAATTACTGTTTGAATTGATGATCTGTAGGAACTCTCCTGCAGGAAGGAAGGGACAGAGGGAGGGAGGTAAGGGGGAGGTAGAAAGAGAGAAAAAGCAGTTAGTTATGCATATATGTGGGAGAAGAGAGTTCCAGGTACAGCCAGTGCTGGCGTGTTCCAGGAATAGCAAAGGCCAATGTGACTGGAGGAGACTGAGGGAAATGGAATAGGTTATACAGGTAAGATGGGCAAAGAGGCAGATAAGGCAGGTATGATACGTAGGGCTTTGTGATTTTGTAAGTTATTTTCCCTACCTATTTACAAAAATGCAAGTAGTTTACAAATACATGCAAGGTGATGATGTGTTAAAAATGACATACTCAAGGAGAATAGCACAAATTGAAAATTTGATCGTTAAAGTAAATCACAAGGCTTTATACTGTAAACTTCAATATGTTTAGATTTATAATAAAATCTAGAAGACTATTAGCATTAGAGGGTAAGTTCTCCTTAGTAGGGGATCCAGTGGTCATCAGGTTTTACAACATTAGAGTTAGTCTGTGTTTTTTTTTTTTTTAACATGGACAGGCACCAGGAAATGAAGCCCCGTCTCCAGCATGGCAGGTGAGAACTCTGCCAGTGAGCCACTGTGGCCCTCTCTGTTTTGTTTTGTTTGTTTGTTTTCGATAATTTGTGCATTTATTTTTAGTTTTTTCTAGTCTCTGTTTTAATTTATAACACATCTCTTGAGAAAGGAAGCTTCTCGGTCCTTATAATTATATTTTTTAATGTTAATAATCACTCTTTACCTTAGAAGAAATTTCCTACAACAATTCTCCTGCTTTTAAAGATATGTTTCCTCTTAGTCAGTACTCAGTGGAAATGAGGAACAGCTGGTCAACATCTTATATATCACAGTCTATCATATTTGTAAGAATTAATCCTAATTTACCTGGAGAAACTTCTCTTTATGTTAAAAATTTCTATTTCTTTAAACTTCTCTCATAAGTTCTTTTTCATATCATTTTAATTCTTTGGAATTACAATTGCTATTTAAATTTAATATTTTCTACCTGATTAGTACTTAACTTTTTTCTAATTTACACTGAATCAGATTTTAAGAAGTAATCTTATACACAATTATCTGACAAATTCTATCTGTTTAACTATAATGTATAAAAATGACTAGCTAGTGGGGAAAGAAAACTTTGTGTTTTTGATACAGCCAAAGCAGTGCCACTGTGTAGGCTAATTTCTGTACCCTCATCTCATTTTATTAAGATAGTCAGACACATGAACATGTTGTTATTCATTGCTGTGTTATCAGCTAACAAACAACAAAGTTCACAAATTTAGCACGGAGCAGCTTTATTATTCCCAAGGTAAACTATAAATTCATTTGTTTCTCATCTAGTCTTTGGAGCAAAGAAGGTGTTGGCAAATTATGGAGAGAAACTTGTAATTTCGTCCTTGCTACTCCTTGGGGGTATGAGTACTTAGGAGGAAGGAAAGTCTCAGAAGATATAAATGTATCATGCCGCATAGCCTCATGGAAGAAAATTAGATAATGTTAAGAATGGAGGTTAGATTTTGATGGCAATGAGATGGTTTTTATTTCAGTTATTTATTGGTCTGTGACAAACCACTCCCGAATTTTTGGGTGTAAAACAGCGATCATTTACTTGATCACAAGTTTGCAAATTGGACAGGGCTCAGTGGGGCACCCAGTATTGTTTAATTCTTTTCTAAAAATAGTAATTCAACTTGTGAGCTTCTTAAGGGAAAGAATTGACTATAAGGAGACTGGGATCCTTAAATGTGAAAAAAAATACTATTCACAATTAAGATGGTAAAATAATGCTGCTCTTCACAAACTGGAACATGCATTCATCCCGTCTATGAGGAGCCATGGAAAATATGGCTCCTCATGATTTCATGATTAGCCAGGTGCCTGTAACTCTCAATACGGAGATTTCTGGTCAACTGAACTGAAGCTCCAGACTAAAGCTCAAGAATGCTTAGCTATGCAAATCACAGGCTATTTCCAAGTCCAAGAGGCACAGGACACATAATTAGGGGAAAATAGAAGGGGCTGAGGGAGGATGAGGGCCAGGGCAAGAGGGAGGCTAATCCAAGCTGCAAGATAGTTCCATCAATCCACCTTCCTGCTGGGGCTTGCTCTCCTACTGATGGAGGCAGAAGAGCAGAGAACAAAGTCTCTATACCTAGCCTAAGGGAAAAATCTTGATTTAGCTTTCCCCTCTGCCATATACAGAGAGAGAGAAAGAGAGAGAAATAGATAGACAGACAGACTTTGGGATTACTGAATTGGAATTACCCAGTTTAGATTTGTCTGTGATTTTCTTCTCCCTACCATATCCACATGTAGTGATGGGCTTTCATTTTCACAATTAATTGCCCTAATTTTTTCCTATTTGCAGTAGGAAAGAGAAGCAAATCAGATTGCGAAAGTAAAATCTAATGACATTGGTTGCATTCAGATGTCTTCCTGCCCAACTCAAACCCTAAATTTCCTAGTTATTTAAGTTGTGTGTGTGTATGTATATATGTATGTGTGTGTGTGTGTGTGTGTATGTACTTTTTCTGTTTTCTTGATTCATCATGATCTGAGTTTCTGTGAATTACAACTGGGAATAAATCAGACTAATGATTTATCCTGAAGGGAGGCATGATGGGGAGAGGAGATTCTTTGGCATCTTCCTCCATCCCCTTATTATTATTATTTTTCGATTAAAGGAGTTGTATTGTGAGGCTGCACACAGGTGGGCTGCTGCTTAAGATGGCAAAAGCAGGGAGCAAGGGAAGGGGTACAGCTGATACAGGATGGCTGGTGGGAAGACAGGGAAAGGAAGGTGGCGGGTTTTCTTTGTCCGGCTTGGGAGTGGGAAGTTGGCAGGTTGCCACTGGTTGTTTTTGGAAGCAGGGGACTAAGTAGGGAGTTGGAAACTTTTCATTGGTAGGGTTTAAAATTTAAACAGCACTGTAGTTTTGACGGGCACTCAGCAAGGGAATTATCACAGGAAAGCAGTTACCAGAGTCCATCCCCTTATTTTTTGGCTCTTTCTATTGGCTGGTTGGAACAAATAGCCACAACTTTGATGATCTAAAGGGTATGACATTAGCAGAGTTCCAGAAAATTTTGTGAAACTTGATCATTATATTTGCAAATGCTCTTGCATATCTATGAACTAGGCCATTTAGAGGTTTGAGAATTGGTAATAATGATAACTGAAAGCTGGCTGAAGTTAATTTCACTTTATTTCTAATCACCATTTTATCTAGTAAGTATTGCAAATATAATATCAGATAATCTATATTTAGGTAATAAGATCCAGCTCTCCAACTCATTCCTTGATTCTCTTGGAAGCTCTTAATGGAGTGAGGAATCCGTCAGCTCAGAGAAACCCAACATCATTGGTTCACCGTCTTTATAACATTTTAGTTGTTGTAAGGACATGTCAGCCCTCAAGTTTCTACCTTCTCATGATAAAAGTAAGGTATTATCATGCCAGTTACATTTATACATCTTTTAGTTTTTGATATGCCATTGGATATACTTGAGATTTCAATGAAGCTAGCCCAGCTCTAGCTACTATATACTCATCAGGCACATCTATTTTTGAGCACAATTTACAAAATTTTGCCTTCCTTCTAGTTTTTGATTTCCCAGTCCATTTCTGGATTGGCAAGCAGGCTTTAAAGGGGAACAGGTTGCCAGGGCTCATTGACTCCTCTGATTTTGTAAAAAAAAGGAGATGACAGATAAAACCTTGGAATTCTTAATCCCAATTTATTAAATATCCACTGCCAGAAGATAAAAAAAAAAAAAAAAGTGACACCATATCCACTGATTTCTGACATTTCCTTTCTGCAGCAGCATACAGTGCCCTTGGTACTTTGCCAGTGTCTTATGTCTAATTTCAAATAGAACCAGCTCGGTATTCAGAAGCTCAACTTGCAAGTGTTCACAGATCTTCACCCTATGTAGAAATAACACTCTTTTTCCTTTCTCTTCGCTTTCATACATTTCAATTGTTATGAGACACCTAATAGTGAGAGAGATGAAATTAGTGATTTCTGGGTAATATGTATCAATCCCTTGGTGTGACAGCATGCCAACTGCTTTTTCCTAATTACTTATAAAATAGGTAATCACTGCCACCATTTTATTAATGAGGAAACACAGAGAAGCATAGAAATATGTGGCTTACTCTGAGATTCACATCTTGCTAAGTGGTGGCACTGAGATTTAACTTTTCAGATAATCAGCATTTTGTTCATTGTTTTCCTCTATGTATTCCTGTTTTCAATTTCATTAATTTCTGCTCTACTTTTTATTATTTCTTTTTTTCTGCATGCTTTAAGTTTAAATTGCTCTTCTTTCTTTAGTTTTCTATTGTAGAAGCTTGGCTTATTGATTTTTAGATCTTCTTTTCCAATATATGCATTTAATGCAATAAAGTTCCCTCTAAGCACTGCTTTCTCTGCATTTCAGAACTTTGATAAACTGTATTTTTATTTCCATTCAGCTCAAAATATTTTAAAATTTTCCAATGAGACTTCTTCCTTCATCTACATATTATTTAGAAGTGTGTTTAATTTCCAAACATTTGGGGATTTTCTAGTTATGCCTCTGTTATTGATTTCTAGTTTATTTTCCCTGAAGACATACTTCACATGATTTCTATTCTTTTAATATTCATGTGTGTTTATGACCTGGAATGTAGTCTATCTTGGTGCATGTTCTGGGTTATCTTGAGAAGAATGTGTATTCTGCTGTTATTCGATAGTCTATAAATTTCAATTAGATCAAGTCGATTGATGTGATATTGAGGTTAATCATACCCTTTGATTTTCTTTCCATTCCAGCCCAACTTACCCCAAGATCAAAGAACATGCCAGGCAGAAGATTACCCATGAGTTTTAATTAGGGACTTACTGAAAGGAGATAATTCTACCTAATGACGGCCAGTTAGGAAAGAAAAAGTCTACACTCCACTTGAAAAGTCGAGAGAGACCAAGAGTGCTAAGAGAGCTGGTTATAAGGCTTGGCATAGTCTCGCGAGGTTTGGCTACAGTGAACTCTGGCGAGATTTGGATACAGCAAAGTTTAGCAGAATCCTGTGCTACTGATGGGAGTTTTACCTTCTTTCATGTTTAATGTCTGTCCTGGTTATGTAGGCTGCTGCGTGTAGTGACTTGCTTTGAAAACGGAGGAGGAATTGGAGCGCAAGCCCTGGGTCTTACACTTCCAGCTTGATCTGTCAATTAGTGCAAAGGGGGGTAGTGAAATTTCCAGTTATAGTGACTTTGTCTATTTCTTTCAGTTTTTGCCACACCTGTTTTGATGCTCTGTTGTTAGGCATTTAAATGTATTAAGATTCTTATGTCTTGGGAAATTGACCCTTTGATTATTATGCAGTGCCCTTCTTTATCTCTGATCGTTTTCCTTGTTCTGAAATCTGCTTTGTTTTGAAATTAATATAGCTACTCCAGCTTTCTTTGGATTACCTTTAACATAGTATAACTTTCTCCATCCTTTTCTTTTTTACTTATTTCTAGCATTTCCTTTTGTTTTTGAATTTCCATTTCTAATTATATACCCATCTGGCCTTGCATGTTATCTACTTTTTTCATTAAAGCTCTTAAAATATTAATCAGTTATTTTAAATTCCCTGATAATACCCACATCTGTGCCATATCTGAATCTGGTTCTGATATTTACTTTATCTCTTCATACTGTGCTTTTTCTTGCCTTCTGAAATGCCTTGTAATTTTGTGTCAAAAGCCGGACCTGTTTTATTTACTGAAGTACAAAGGCCTTGTAGTATAAAGTTTTATGTTAATTTGTATAGTAGTTCAGCTGTTTTAAATGTTTTCTGAAGCTGTAATACACGTTTACATCGAAGCCTTGTGGGTGCAGTGGTACCTGTTGGGGAAAGTAAGCATTCTATAATCTTATGACTAAATCTGTGTCTCTGGGATTTGATTTTTGTAAGTGTTTCCAGTGGTATAGCTTTTTTTTCCCCAATAGTTGAGTCAGAAAGGCTAGAGGGGCTTGAATGGGAGAAATGCCCTTGCTTCAGCTGGGATAAGGCTCTGATAAAGTGCTCTTCCTTGGAGAGTAAGCCTTTGTTATGGAGAATGCTCCAGGCTTAATACTAGATGATAATTCTTCCCCTCCCTCTGCCAGAGTTAACAATGGAATCCTTCTTAGATCTTCACAGTGTGACGTTAAGGTTCCTGGAGGTAAAATTCATGAAAATGTAGGGTCCTCCCTGACATTGTGATACCAGAAATTTCTCTCTCAAAGTTGTCCACTCTCAGCCTCCAGCAATTTGTCAGAGTTATCATTTTAAGTGTTGTGTCAGTTTATGGCTAAAGCAGCTTCTCAAGGTAAGTAGAGCTGACCTGTGACTTCCTCTGGATTTGAGTTTCCATATTCCAGGGTGGAGACTTGTCCCATGACTTCAGTTCTCTAATGGTCCTAGAAGAGTTGCTGATTTTCACTTTGTTCAGTTTTTTTATAAGGATGGGAGCACCAACTTCCAAATTTTTTACATGTGGGAGCTGAACCCTGAAGTCTGATATTGATATTTAAACATAGGTCTGCCTAAATTGGAAGTTTTTTTTTTTTTTTTTTTGCCTTTTGTGATATTCTTTATTGAAAAAAAAATTCTATTGTTAGGTGGGGGGAATGGGGAAGGGCACTGCAACTGGAGCTGTGGAGGCTGTGTCACCCCTCCCAACCTGACTTCCAGAACTAATGAACTGCCCCTTTTGGACATCACCTGACCTCCATCCTTAAAAGCTGCCCGTGCTGACGCCCACGTGTGCACTCACCTCCTTCCATCTTGGGTTTGGTGGGCTCTGCCTGGGAGCGCAGAAATCACCCCCCCTCCACTTAAAATTTCCTGGTGTGCCTTTCTTCTTTCTCACCCTTTTGCCTCCTAAACCTTTCATCTGGTGCCGAAACCTGGGAGAGGAGCACAGGTGCCGCCTGCCTGGCCAGAGGCACCCCGGCTTCCTCTCTCCTCCTTCCTTCACATGGCCAGCGACAAGGGATCCTTCCACCCGCCATTACACCCACCACAGATTGGGTCAGTCCCTCCCCTCCTAGCCCTGCTGCCGGGTCTCACGGTTCTGAGAGAGCCTGTTCTTTAATTACTCTCCAAAAATCGTGAATTCACGTCAGGTTCTCTTCTGAGGGCTGAGGTGAACGGGACGCCCGCAAGCCTCACACCCTTTCCCGGGACTCGAAAAGCTGTGGGGATGCCCCGCTTCTCGTTTCCCTCCCGAATTCAGGTCCAGGACCTGAAAGGGCCTCAAACCAGGGTGAGACGTCCCCTGGGGAGACGAGCCCCCACTTGTAAGAGCTCCGAGAACTCTCTCAGGGCGTTGGGACGCCGACACCCCCTGGGCCGGTCCTTTCTCCTTTCAGACCCATCAGTATGGGCAGCAGGTCCTCTCGCATGGGCCTGAGGATGGGACTTTCAATTTTAATATCCTTACAAACCTCCGCAACTTTTGCCAGAGGAGCGACAAGTGGGCCAAAATTCCTTATGTCCAGGCTTTTTTCCTTCTGCACTCCTGCCCCTCCCTTTGTATCCTCCTCTCCCTCGCTCTCCCCTCCCCTCCCTCCAGTGGCGCTCCAGCCACCATCTTGCCTTTCCCTCCCCCCTTCTGCTTCGGTGGCATCTCAGTTGCCGTCTTCTCTTTCTCTTCCTCCTTCTGTTCTGGTGATGTCCCGGCCGCCATCTTGCCCTCCTCTCTCCTCTTCCGTGCCAGCGGCACTCCTGCCGCCACCTTGCCTTTCTTTTCCTTCTTCTCCAACGACCCAACCGCCTATACTAAAGAATTCCAGTATCTAGCTAATGCTTATGACCTCACCTGGCATGACATTCATGTAATCTGCTCTTCTTCCCTAACTACAGATGATATGGACCGCATTTTCAGTGCAGTCAGGGCCCACGCTAACCAGGTGCATATAACCGACCACAGCATGCTGGCAGGGGCCAAGGCTGTGCCAGACCAAGAGCCAGGGTGGGAATATCAGGTTGACACTCCAACGGGCAGGAATGGGCGGACTAGACGGGACAAAATGCTCACATGCCTCATAACCGGCATGCAGAAAGCTTCACATAAAGTAGTAAACTTCCATAAGCTACTTACCCAGGGAAATTACCCAGGGTCCTGATGAAAACCTGGCCACTTTTCTACACCGGCTCACAGAAGCCCTCTCCCAATATACCCGCCTAGACCCTGACTTGGAGGCTGGTAAAACGTTTTAGCCACACACTTTATATCCCAATCAGCTCCAGATATAAGGCGTTAACTTAGAAAAATTGAGAATGGTCCTCAGGCCCCTATCCGTGACCTGGTAAACACGGCCTTTAAAATTTTTAATACTCGTGATGAACTAGAGAGGGCAGAAAAGGAATCCCGGGACTGCTAAAGGGTGAGTTTACAAACCCAATCCCTGATTGCGGCTCTGTGGCTCACTTCAACGGAGATGAAGCCGGCTACGACTAATCCACCACCAGGAAAGTGCTTCAAATATGGCCTCAACAGACACTGGTCCTGCCAGTGCCCCAATCCTTGACTACCCAAGGGACGATGCCCTCTGTGTGGTACAAAGGGACATTGGAAAAGTGACTGCCCTTGGTGCCTGGCCGTGGAGGGGCCGTCCTTCCAACCCCTAACCCACCACTAGCAGTCCTGGGCCTGGCCACCGATGACTGACGATGCCCAGCCTCAGCAACCCCAATCACCCTCGTCAAACCCAGGGTAATAATCAAGGTGACGGGTAAGTCCACCTCCTTTTTAGTGGACACAGGGGCTACCTTTTCTGTCCTCCCCTCCTACTCAGGTCAACTCCTTCCTTCCCAGGTCACAGTTATGGGCATAGACGGCCATCCTTTGCACCCCTTAACTGCTGGACTGCTTACATGTTTAATAAAAGGGTACCCCATTACACATTCTTTCTTAGTAATGCCTTCTTGCCCCAGCCCACTAATGGGGCAAGATCTTCTTGCCAAATTAAGAGCCTCACTACACTGGATAAAAAACCCTCAAACAAAACTTCATAGCAAGTGCCAGACTAACTATCCACAACACCACCCATGCCCCCAAAGGACAATATTTCTGGTGTAATGGAACTCTTACCAAGTGCCTTCACTCCACTGCCCCAGGACCATGCTTCCTGGTAACTATTGTTCCTCAATTGACCCTCTATGGGGAGTCGAAACTAACTTGGCTACTGCCCCTTCCTTGCTCAAAAAGGGCTGCCTTTCTTCCTATCCTAGTAGACATCAGCCTAACCACTTTGGTCACAGCCTCAGCCATAGCGGGAGGGGCACTGGGACACAATATTTTAACCTCTCAAAACTTTGAAACTCGACTACAGGTAGCCCTGGAATCAACATCAGAATCCCTCTCCTCTCTACAATGCCAACTCACCTCACTAGCCCAGGTAACTCTTCAAAATCGATGGGCCTTAGACCTGCTGATGGCTGAAAAAAGTAGGAATGTGTATATTCCTCCAAGAGGAATGATGCTATTATGTCAATGAGTCAGGTCTGGTGGAACAAAATATTCAATCCCTAAACAAACTAAGAGATGATCTCTACCACAGGAAACAAGGAACCAACTCTGCCTTAAGCTGGTTTACTTCTCCTCTGGTGACATGGCTCCTCCTGCTACTAGGACCAATTATCCTAATCTGTCTCTTTTTTCTCCCAGCTCCCTGCCTCCTCAGCTTCCTTCAGGGATGCATGAAGGAACCATCCTGGGTAGCAATCAACCAAATGCTCCTGCATCATTATCATCACCTGCCTTCCTCACCAGGTTCTTACAGCCAGCCTCCCCACTTCCCTGGCCATGACGGTTCCAGCCTATAACCCCACACCGCCCCATTACAGCAAGAAGTAGCCAGAAAGATCTCGGCACCCTGTTGTCACAAAAAGGCTGGAATGTTAGGTCGGAGGAATGGGGAAGGGCACTGCAACCGGAGCTGCGGAGGCTGTGTTGCCCCTCCCAACCTGACTTCCAGAACTAATGAACTGCCCCTTCCAGATGTCACCTGACCTCCATCGTTAAAAGCTGCCCACGCTGAAGCCCATGTGCGCACTCACCTCCCTCCATCTTGGGTTTGGTGAGTTCTGCCTGGGAGCTCAGAAATAACCCCCCCCCCCACTTTAAATTTCCTGGTATACCTTTCTTCTTTCTCACCCTTTTGCCTCCTAAACCTTTCATCTATCATTAATGAGAATTTTTCCAGTTAAAAATAATTTTTAAATGGTATTTCCTCATATTTCTAGTCTTTCTACTGAGGTTATCTATAGTTACTTCAAACAAAATAGGAGATTAGGTGTGAATGAACGGAAATGGAGAATCAGTGGCTGATCATAACATCACAGTCAAAAGTCTTTCACCTAGAAGCCTGAGAATTCCAGAATCTGCTTTGCTTTAGTTTCCATTTGTTCTAGTAAATACCTCTGACACAGGCAAACAGTCAAGTACTTAAAAGGAAAGGTGAACGTTCTAAACTGAGAGGGAATTGAGAGCAGGCAAGACAGGGCTGGCCATTTAAAATGGGTCATTAAAGGAAGACACAATTTGATTGCATTTCTCCCTGGAGTGTTCCTTCGTGTAGGTTTATGAACTCTGGGAAAGGGCCAAGTTAGGCCTAATTATATTTAGTTTAACACTGCAATTTAAATGCCTAACCTTTTCTCAGTTCTTTTTCCTTCCCTTTCCTCTCTGTTTTTTCTTTTTTTTTTTTTAATTTTGGAGTGAGCCCATCTTTATTCTTTGACCTTTCTGTTTTATCGGTGCTGAATGCTTTAAACAGCCATCACTTCTCTGTCTTTGCTTAAAAATTAATTGTGATGAGAGTCTATTCACCCATATGCCATGAAAAAATATATATATATATATAGATAGAATTAAAAAATAAAAGCACATTGCAATAAATACCTAGTCTCCATTATTTCTGCTTATTTGTGGCCTCCAGATTTTAGGTGACTGGCATCCTTTTATATAAAATTCAGAAAATCTGAGAATGATATAATTTGGACCCTGGACATTGCAGGGAGGGGCTGATTCATTCTTTTTTCTCTGATTTCTCCCTCTCTCACCCCCCACCCTCCAGGAGTATTACTCCTCTTTTGCTTTCTCCTCTTTCTAACACTTGTTTTACCGTGGTTTCTTCTTTACTAAAGATGGCAAAGCTCTTTGCTTTCCAATGCTGCCTTTTAACTCAGTGCATACACGTTTTTCTTAAGTGTAATACTATAGTCTCGTAGTTCTTTACCTTTTGGATATCACAGATCCCTTTGGGAAAATGCTGAAAGCTGAGGAATCTTCACAGAAATATGGGTATACACATGCATTTTTGCATATACATAATTTCAAGAGGTTTTCATATCCTCTAGTTTCAAAATAAAAGTTTCTGAACTTCAGGTTAAGAATGCTTGACATGTTTACATCTCAAAGGTAGCCTTTGTAAAATGACTTAAAGCCAGGCTGCCTTCTTCAAGAAGGGCTGTGTGCCAGGTTTAGCCCATTTTGTAACAAAGTTGGTTTCTGCCTGATTCAACACTGTATCAACACTGTTTAACTGTAAATGGTGATGTTCCTTACCTATGGATTTTACAAGGGAGACAGTTGGATTTGTTGAGAATGACTGGACCTGCCATGTGTAATAATAAAAATAAATGCTATGTTTAGTATGCATATTTATCTATATAGTGAATAGTAAAGATTCCCAAGTAGTCTCTTGTTCCTATTTAGGTAATGAGTCAAAATCCTTAATCAATTAAGACATCACTCTTAATCAAACCCTGTGGAATGGGCTCATTGCAACCCCAGTCCTTTTTATGCCTTTTATGTGTTCTTATCTGTGGTGAGAGATTGGCCTTTTGCTTCAGGACTTATTATTAGTTTCATAGATTTTGTATGTGAATCTTCTCAAAATGTAGACTTTGACAACTGAGAAATTTTTACAGAAGATTTTGCTTCCCTCAAACATGTTCTACAACCCTGTGGCTGTGGCAGGGTGTGTTAGGTTGAATGATGCATCTCAGTTTAGACCTGTTCTAAATCTTAACCCATATTTCTGTGGATATGAACCTATTGTAAATAGGGCCACTTGAAGATGTTATTTTTAGTTGAATGAGGTTGGATTTTAATCTGGTTCACAGGAGGCTTTGTAAAGAGAAAGAAAGTGGAAACTAGATTGAGAGAAAGCCACACGGTTGTAACTGGACATGGAGAAGAAAGAAGACATGGCCATGTGTTGTGAGGCAGGAATACAGGCCAGGAATCCCCAAGGATCTCTAGCAGCCAGTACCAGAATGTTACAGACTTTGAGGGGTAAGTATTGCCTTGCTGATGCTTCCACTTTGGACTTCTGTCCTCAAAAACATGAGCTAATAAAATCCTGTTGATTAAGCCAATTCATTGTGTGTTATTTGTCCTAGCAGCTCAGGAAGACTAGGGCACAGGGTGGGGCTGTGGCACTATGTCTTTTTAACTTGAGTTCACCGTATCTGTGTTTGGGCTTTTAAAATAACCGTTTAGCTATAGAACAAGGCATTCAGACAAAGCATCACTGTCAGGGGCAATTGAGATAAGTGGGCCTCTTCTGCCTATATAAAAATGGGCCAAAGGAAGCCATTCTCTTATGAATGGAAAACGCCAATGGTTGTTATAAGGCCTAGAGAGTTAACATTGAGCTTGCTAACTTTTCACGGTTTGCATTTTCTGCATAATTATGTGTGTATATATGCATAAAGCATATAAATTTGTAGTTTGCGTGTATAAATGTAGTCAGTGTTCCAGTTAGGTCTCTCAAGATTATGCAAATTAGACTGATTTAAAAAATGGTTTGATGAAGACATCCACGATTTGTAATGGGGACAATAATATGCATGTGATTGACACAAACTAATTAAATGGTAATAACCCAGGCTATTGTTTACCAGGCAGTTATTTAATGGTATAAGGGAAATGTCATAATACTGCCTTAGTAGGGGTTGGGTTTTCTTCAACAAAAAGAAAAAAAAAATAGATTCAAGCTCTCTTTCTGTAATCATGCCTATTGTATAATTCATCTGAATCACAAGATGATATAGTGATTATATAGTGCTAAGAAAACAGGATTTAGAAGTAAAAAGAAGAAAAATTAGGAGTGGTGTTGCATCTCTACATCTAATTTGCTGAGAGTTTTTTATTATCCTTGATATAGTATCCTATGAAGGGGGCATGAGAACAGGACCTACCTCATTGGTTTGCTGAGGGTTGACGGAGGCAATGCATGTGAAGTGCTTTGCAGAGTGCCTGGCATATGATACTGCTTAATAAATTTAAGAGATTTTCATTGCTGCTGTTTTGAGCCCCCTTCGTTAAAGCCTCTTATCTAAGGTCACATATTGGATTGGAGCTCTTGGGTATGCAGCATACTTAACCTTCCAGGCCTAAAGCCTATCTCTGTAAATGGTTTCGAGCAAACATCTTCATTTTCTTATATTTTTCTGTGAACAGACAAAACAGAGGCATTTCGGTTCTCTTTGAAGTCTTATTTGCTAGAGATATTTCACCAAACTCCACTATTTTAGTAACTGTGTTTCTTGTTTGGCTTGTTAATTTAAGTAGTTTCTTGCTTAGCAAGGCATATATTTTATCTTAACCTTAATTCCATCTGTTATTCCCTCTTAATTGAATCAATTCCAGAGACCCTTGTCAGGAACGTTTGTTGGTGAACCATAAGAAAACCAGATAACTCAATAATTCAAATACTTGATATAGTTATAGGCATGAATTAGGGTATACATTAATTTTTATCCCTTTTTTATTTTTTAATTGGCATCTATATTATCAAGCATGTTAATACTTTTATCAAAGCCCTCTAAAAAGATGCCCCCAGGATAGGATGGTGTGGCATTTCTCTCAATTGTTATCCAGTTATCTGGCTAAGTTATCTAATTTTGATTAAAAATAGTACTCAGATTAAATCTGCTTTCGAAGCCAAATATAACATTTGGGGCGTGCCTATGCAAATTCAGCAAAGTAACCGATGAAAACCAGGATATTTCTGATTCCTATAGAATCTATTTTTAAGGTCAGAAAATTGTCTAAACTGTTCTAGTGTGTTATGAGCATCTGTGTTTATTTTTAGGGCATCTGCTTTACTGTTCTTTCCCCATATACTATGCTCAAAGCATCAACACTACATTCAATGTGTATGCAATTTTAGTTGTAAAATAAGTTTCCTGACAATTCAGTAAATTTCCAGATTCCAGTTATCCTGTCTTTTCAGGTTTTCCTTTTGTTTGCCTCATGGTTTGTATAACTTATCGCTGTGTGATATGACCAGGCTGTTTTTTTCTATTAAAATTATATTCTTGTTTATTATCTTTAAAGGAAATTTAAATGTTGTATCAAGAAGTACAATACTTGATAGTTACTTTTGGGAATTGCATCATGCCCTCTACAAAAGACATTTCAAGTCTTAAACTGCATTCCTGTGGGTGTGAACCCAGTTGTAAATAGTATCTTTGACTATGACAAGATAAATCAGGGTGAATAGGATCTTCTAAGATCTTATTTGGATAAGGCCAAATTGAATCAGGGCAGGCCTTAATCTGTATGGATGGAGTCCTTATAAAAAAAGGAAATTCAAACACAGTTGGTAGAATCCATAAATCAGAGACAACCAGAGGAGCAGACATGAGTAGAGAGAGTGTGGTAGTTAATAAATCAGGTGTTAGTTAGGTTCACGTGTCAACTTGGCCAGGTGAAGGTGCCTAGTTTTGTTGCTGAGGCCATGAGTTAGTGACATGTGAAGCTCATCTGTTGAGGATTACATTTGCCCTTGGCTAGGAGGCGTGTTTGCTGCAATGAATGATGTTTGATTTAATTGGCTGGTGCTTAAATCACAGAGCTCAACGTAGCACAGCCCAAGCAGCTCAGCATACCTCATCTCAGCACTTGTAGCTCAGCCCAGGCCTTTGGAGATGCAGAAAGGAATCACCCTGGGAAAAGTTGTTGGAACACAGAGGCCTGGAGAGAAGGCCAGCAGAGATTGCCCTGTGCCTTCCCATGTAAGCAAGAACCTCAGTTGAAAGTTAGCTGCCTTTCCTCTGAAGAACTATACATTTTTAACCAAATAAATCCCCTTTTATTCAAAGTCAATCCATCTCTGGTGTGTTGCAGCTTTGGCAGACTATAACTCTCTAGAACTAGAGAGGTTGCCACATGACAGGAGATTGCTGGAACATTACAGATTCTGGTAGAAAGCAATCCCTGCCAATATATTCATGTTGGACTTCTAGCCTCCAAACCCATGAGGCAATAAATTTCTGTTATTTAAGCCAACCAGTTTTGTGGTATATATCATAGAAGCCATAGCAAACTAAGACAGTTTTCAAGTCACTTCTCTACAAATAGCACTATCTTAGGGTGTTATTCAACACCTGCTCAGTGTCTCTGTCTTTCATAGGTTCTGCTCTTTTGTATATTAACTAAATAATTTTCTTGACCTTTCAAGGAAAATACTTTTCTTTCCTTACTTCATCGGTGAAGATATTGGGGAACAGAAAAGTTCTGTGGTTTTCTCATAGTCTTTGATTGACTAAATACTTAGAGCAGAGGTCACTTACAGAACTACTGGTTTGAAAGACTTTGCTCTTCCTCTAGATGACACTAAACTCAGAAAAAGGGACATTTATGCTGCAAAAAAAGTTTACAGAGTCTCAGAGGAAATAACTTACTTTAAAAATGCACTTTCATTAAAATCTGCCTCTCCTATCATTGCAATTAAGTCTAGGAGAATGTCTTTTATATGCCCAGGCACATAGCATTGCGGTTTCTAAATGATAGTAATGTTAAAAATCACATTTTTCAGTAGTGTCATTTTGGGAACTAATCTATGGTGTAACACCAGTCTCTTCAGTTTGATGCTTTCTTTGCTGTGAAGGGAAAGTGCAGGCTTTAATATATCATGATGTCTCTTTAATTCATTTCTTTCAGCTTTTGCCTTAGTGCTTATAAATTACCTATAACAGATTTGTGAATGATGCCTTCATCTTTGAAATTGGTAGCATGGTCTAAGGAGCCTGTTTAAAAATTTTATACAATATTTTACATACAGAAGAGTTCTGGTTGTGGATGTCTTGATCTACAAACCTTAAACCTGGTTTCCTTATAACCCTGGTATTTCAGTAAGGGTCGCTCATATTTTGTGGGATACCCATGTTACCAAAGTTTTATATTTTTTATATAGCTTCTAATTTTGGCTGGAATAATTTGTAATGATTAGGAGTTTGGAAGCCAAATAAATAATGAAAATCAAAAATAACTGGGCTCCAACTCTTAACGAATTTTCTACCAAAAATTGGTATCATTTAATTCCAGAGATATGGGCCTGTTAAAACTTGTAAACCTTTTATGATTTATATACAAATTAATATAATTTAATATAAACTTAGCATCTTTGACTTTCAAATGAAATCTCTTTTACAGTGGCAAAATCTGTACTTAAACTCTTTGGGATTAATGACTACTGTAACATAATTAAGGCTTTAATTTTTGTGAAAAATACAACTAATAATTACAGCTAATTTTCAAAACTTGGTTGCAAACTTCCACAGTGATAAGAAAGATAGTCTCTGTTAAAGAATATTTAATGTTTCCTGAAGTTTCTAGAAAGTTTACCTGAATTTTAATTTAATAGGTAGCCTTACTTAGGGATTTATTTTAATGAAGTAACTGTATTTTTTTGCATGTGTTAGACCAATATTCACTGTGTCCTTGACTCTTTATATATTTTTGTCTTCTGGCTAGTAGGCATTTAATAAATATTATTTTCCTATATTCCTTATAGCAAAATTGAAATGCTATTGACAACATATCCTGAGCGACACAAGAATATTCTCCCAAATAATTTTTTAAAACTATCTGTATTGTTCCTTTGAATACTTCTAATATTTAATATATTTTAATGAGGTAAGTATGTCACGTTCCAGAGAAAGGAATCTGTGATCATATGTTCTGTTATGTTATGATGAGTCACGATAGGCTAAGTTTTGCTATGTATAAAACAACTATGAAATCTCAGTGGCTTAATAAATCAAGAGTTTGTTTCTTGCTTAGGCTACATGTCCATCATGGGCAAGCATTAGTGCCCTGCTCATGGTGGTACTAGAGGGCTCAGGCTAATGGGATGCTCCATTTGCACAAATGCACCTGTGATCACTATGATATCACTATGATATGGCAAACAGAACTTAAAGTGAATTGTACATGGCTTGTTAAAGTTTACACCCAGAAGTGACCTGCATCACTACTGCTCAGGCTTTGTAGTCAAAGTTAGTTCATAGACATATGCCTAACTGCATAGTTGATGAGGAAGTGCAATTCTACCATGAACTTTAAAGGAAGAAAACTGGAAAATCTGTGAACAATCTTAATAACTACAGTCAGACACTGTTTCAGGTGTGGGTCTGTATCAAGAAGGAATCCAGCTTTAGTACCTGACTGAGAGTGGTTCATAAAGACATTCAGTTCTTTCATGTAACAACAGTGAGTAGGTATGCAGTGCCAGGTTAGTGTGGGAGCTCAGCAATGTTATCAAGAAATCAGGCCCTTTTCATTTTTCTATTCTATAATTCCAAGCATCATACATATTTGACCTTAGTCTAGTCACCATGTGGCTTCAGGAAGACTTCTGCAGCTGTAAATCTCACATTCTCATGTATCTGCCCCCAAATCAGGAGGGAGGTAGTGTATCTTCTTCCTTTATTTCCCTCTATTTTTAGTTAGGAGAAAAATATTCCCTAGAAGAAATGTCTGTTTTCTTAGCAGATTTTACCTTAGTTTTCATTAGCCAGAATTATGCCACCTGGCAATCATCAGCTGCCACTGGACAGCCCATGGCTACCAGGAGAGCTGGGAAAGTGAGTATCTCAAAAAGGGACAAAGGATAACTATGACTGATTTAGAATTTTATCAAGGGTTTGCTATCTTCCTCTGGTGCTGGGAACGTTGCCCCTTGAATAAAATTGGCAAGAACACAATAGCAGCAGCTGCTATGTACCAGTAAAAGGTTTAAGACACAACCTGGGGCACTCCTCAACTGAAATCAAAAAGTCCCACAGGTATGAAATAAAAACGTGAACTATCCACAGGTATGAATAAAAAAATATGAACTTTTCTGGGCTACATAACATTTCTGCATTTGTGTTTTGGTGAACATATATATGTATGTCTGTTAGGAATGAAATTCGTGAGAGATACAATTTATGCATATTTAACCTTAGTAGACCCTTATATATTCCAAAGTTTTATATTAGTTTATGCTCTCATAAGCAGTATTTGGAGAATTCTAGATTCTTCCACATTTTTTACAAACACTCAATATTGTCAGTCTTTAAATTTTAGCCCTTCTAGAGGGTATGTAGTAGTATTTCATTGTGATTTTATTTTTTTGTTCATTATTGTGATTGAGAAAATTCATATATCTACTGGCCATTTTGCAAATTGCCTGTTTCAGCCACTTGTCTATTTGTTTGTCTTTTTTTTAATTGGTTTGTCATTTTCTTAAATATTCTTATTAGTTCTTTGTTGCATATATTCAAATATCAAATATCTTCTCCCACTTTGTGGCTTATTTTTGTATTCTCTGATGGTGGCTCTTAATAAACCTAAGTCCTTAATTTTAATACAGTCCAATTTATTAATTTTCCTTTATGTTTAGTGTTTTGGTGAACTATTTAAAATAATTTTGGCTATACTAAGGTTATAAAGATATTTTCTTATGTTATTTTCCAAAAAGTTTATTACTTTGCCTTCATGTTTAGCTCAACAGTCCTTCAGAATTGATTTGTGTATGATATAAGGTAGAAATAATATTGATTTTTTCCCATATGAATATACAATTGACCTAGCACCATTTGTTGAAAAGAACATCCCATCAATGCTGGCCTGGTCAGCCACTTTTGTAATGTATCAAGTATCTAAATAGATGTGAGTTTGCTTATGGATTCTCTGTTTAGTGTAATTGTCTATAGTTACATCATTACCATTTTGACTAACTATAATTATATGATAAATCTTGATAGTTGGTTGTGTAAGTTATCCAGCTTGATCTTCAATATTATATTGGTTACTCTTGGCTCATTCCTCTTCCATATACATTTTAGAATCAGCTTGTCAATATTCACTGAAAAAAATCTTGCTGTGTTTGCGTGAATGATTGATCCATTTGGGGAAAATTGACATCTTTATAACATTGAGTTTTCCAATGTATGCACATGATACATCCCTTCACTTTTTTACCTTCCTTTTAATGAGTCTTGAGTTTTCAGTAGTGATTTGTAATTTTCCATAGATTTTTATATCATTGGTTATATTTATTATTGACTATTGGATGTTTCTTGATGCTATTATATGTTGTATCATTTGTGGAACTCATTTTGTAATTTTTTTATTTGTGTATATAAATAGAATTGATATTGATATTTTTACATTACTTTTATACTCATTGTGATGGTTGGGTTAACTTGTCAACTTGGCCAGATGATGGTGCCCAGCAAGCACTGTCCTAACCATCACTGAAAGGACAATTTATGGCTGGTTTATTAAATCAGTCAATTAATTGTATCTGTGCCTCATTATATGTACAGTCAAATAAGTGAGTGTCTTCTGCAATGAGAGGATCCATACAGCTGGATTTAATCCAATCAGTTGAAGACTTTTAAAGGGTAGAAGAGAACATTCACTTATTTGGCCAGCCAGCTTCTCTTGGAGAGTTCATAGACGACCTCATCAGAGTTGCTAACTAGCAGCCTGCCCTATAGAATTTGGACTCATGTATCCCCACAGTTGTGTGGGATAATTTTATAAAATCTCATTGTTACAGATATCTTCTGTTGGTTCTGTTTTCTCTAGGGAACCATGACTAATACAGCTTGGTATTGAGAGTGGTGTGGTTCTTGAGAAACAGAATCTTAAAGGTGGGTTCTTACAATTGGTTTTCTACTTTGATTAGATTCAAAGGCACTAATGACGCTATTTCCAGTGATCAAGATGGCACTGATGCTCCATGCTGTGATTTGGCAATACAGATATGCAAAATATCACCATTTGATTACCTAAATCATACTATTAAACAATGAAGGCTCTGTGTGACAGTGTTTTTGATACCTTAATAGAATTTTGTGGCATTAAGAGGTATAATGATGTTGGCAGGTTGTTCTTAGATATGCTGGATACAGTTATGAAAGAAAGGGATGAGCTAAAAGCTGCAAATTTGCAGCTTAAATACTGTACAAAAGATGTAAATGTTTCAATCTGTGCCCTGAACAAAACTCTTATTTCCTTTGGTCATGGACTTGAGAGCTCTGAAAACAAGACCCAGAGCCACATTGTATGAATAGCAGATTTACAATGTAAGCTAAACTCTCAATCTTGCAGTATGTCTGCTATTAAAGTGAGGGCTTTAATTGGAAAAAAAAATGGGATTCTGAAACTTGAGATGGGGACATATGGGTTGATAATGATGGAAGTGGGGGCATGGAAATCTGGATTCTACTGAGTCTTTGCTACATAGCCCTGTAATTGTTTTTCCTGAGGAAATAGCCACCCAATCTCCAGCCTGCCCTGAGGAGACATCTACCCAACCTCCAGCTTGCCTTGAGGAAACAGCTTCCTGGCCTCCAGTCCACTTTGAGGAGTCTGCCATCCAAACTCCACCTAAAGAAATTAACCCTTCACTGCCTGCTAAACCTGTAACCATTTCCCCTGGGGCAACAGCTCTCACTCCTCTGTCTGGAGAGATTAATCCTATTTCACCAGATAAAACTGCAACAGAATGCCCTGAGGTAATTGACTTGAAAGACATACCTAATTCCTTTTATGACTCATTGCCACCCCGTTCTTTTCTTCAAGACCTATAACTAGATTAAAGTTCCAACAAGTCCCCGAAGCTGAGGTACAAAGTGTGACCCATAACAAGATATACTTTAGTCCTGAAGAACTTCATGAGTTTTCTAATTTATATCAACAGAAATCAGGGGGAATGTTTGTGGGAATGGATATTAAAGGTGTAGAATAATGGTGGAAGGAATTAAAATTGGATCAGGCTGATATGGACCCCATAAGCAGAGGATCTGCATTCAGTATTGTAGCTCTATGGGTTAGAAAGGGATTCAAATGTTTGAGTGGTTGGCTGAAACAGGGCTCAAAAGGTGGCTGACTTTACCTGAAGTTGAAATGCCAGAACTGCTGGTATAATGTAGAGGAGGGGATCCAGAGGCTTAGAGAGATTGGAATGTTAGAGTGGATTTATCATGGAAGATTTGCTCACGTACCCCAGGAATGTACAGAGGACACACATTTTGAGGTATGAGACTTTGAGGAATAAATTTGTGAGACTAGCTCCATCATCCCTGAAGAACTATGTAGTTGCCCTTCTCTTTAGGTCAGATATTACTGTGGGAACTGTTGTCACTCAGCTGGAATCCTTAAGCGAAATGGGTATGATCAGATCTTGAGTTGGCAGAAACAACATGGCAACAGTTAAGCACCACAGACACAGTAGGCATGGCTACCATAATGGACAGCAGACTCAAAGCAGCAGTCAAAACACCCTGATTCATGGCATTGGCCAGTAGATCATGGGGTAACTAGAAATAAAATAGATGTGCAGTCTACTAAATTCTTGTTTAGTTTAGAAGAAGAGTTCTAGGTCAAGTGAAAAAATGTCTAACTTGAATTACAGAAACAGGCAGTCATGGTCCCTTAATTTCCAGACTTGAGACAGTTTGCAGATTTAGAATCCCTTAAATGACGAGAAGGACCCTTTTACACTGCAAGAAATTTATACTGCTAGCCTTCCTCTCATCCTTCCCCCAGGAGACCTATAGCCTTTTACCAGGGTAACTCTGCTTTGGGGAAATGGAATTGATAAGATATTTTGTGGATTATGAGGCACTGGGCCAGAAGTGATACTAATTCCAGGAGACCCAAAACATCATTCTTGTCCATCATTCAGAGCAGAGGCTTATCAAGGTCTGGTGATCAATGGAGTTTTAGATCAGGTCCATCTCACAGTGGGACCGGTGGGTTCCCCGACCATACTGTGTTTTTTCTCCACAGTTCCAGAATGCATAATTGGAATAGAAATTCTCAGCAACTGGCAGAATCCCCACATGGGTTTCCTGACTTATGGTGGGACTATTATGGTAGGAAAGGCATGTGGAACTACTAGAACTGCCCCTACCTAGCAAAATAATAAATCAGAAGCAATACTATATTCCTGGAGGAATTGCAGAGGTTAGTTTCACTCATAAGGACTTGAAATATGCAGGGCTGGTGATTCTGACCACATCACCATTCAACTCTCCTATTTGATCTGTGCAGAAAACAGATTGGCCTTGGAGGATGAGAGTGGATTATCATAAACTTAACTGGGTGGTAACTCCAGTTGGAGCTGCTGTTCCAGATGTGATATCATTGGTTGAGCAAATCAGTAAATCCCCTTGTACCTGTTTGTTCTAGTTTGCTAGCTGCCGGAATGCAACACACCAGAGACGGATTGGCTTTTAATAAAAGGGGATTTATTTTGTTGGTTCTTCAGAGGAAAGGCAGCTAACTTTCCACTGAGGTTCTTTCTTATGTGGAAGGTACAGGATGGTCTCTGCTGGTCTTCTCTCCAGGCCCCTGGGTTCCAACAACTTTCCCCGGGGTGACTTCTTTCTGCATCTCCAAAGGCCTGGGCTGAGCTGCAAGTGCTGAGATGAGGAATGCAAAGCTGCTTAGCTGTGCTACGTTGGGATCTCTCATTTAAGCACCAGCCAATTAAATCAAACATCACTCATTGCAGCAGACACGCCTCCTAGCCGACTGCAGATGTAAATCAGCAACAGATGAGGTTCACACACCATTGGCTTATGTCCTCAGCAACAAGACTAGGTATGCTCACCTGGCCAAGTTGACAACTGAATCTAACTACACACTGTTAAACAGCTATATTGATCTAGCAAATGCTTTTTTCTCAATAGCTGTTAGTAGTGACCAACAGAAACAGTTTGCTTTTAGCTGTCAAAGACAGCAGTATACCTTCACTATCCTATCTCAGGGGAGTATCAACTCTCCAGCCCTATGTCATAATCTTGTCCTCAGGGAATATGATAATTTCTCCCTCCAACAGGACATCACACTGGCCCATCATATTGATAATATCATGTTGATTGGACCTAGCATCAACTACTCTAGACATTTATAAAACATTTGTTTATCAGAGAATGGGAGATAAATCCAACAAATATACAGGATATTCCACCTCAGTGAAATTTCTAGGTGTCCGGTGGTGTGGGAGCATGTCACGATACTCCGTCCAAGGTGAAGGATAAGTTGTTGCATCTGGCCCCTACTACAACAAAAAAAGAGGCACAATGCCTAATTGGTGTCTTTGGATGTTGTAGAAAGCATATTTCTCATTTGGGTGTGCTACTCTGGCCTAGTTACCAAGTGACCAGAAAAGCTGCTAGTTTTGAGTGGAGACCAGAACAAGAGGAGGCTCTGTAACAAGTCCATGCTGCTGTGCAAGCTGCTCTGCCATTTGGGCTATGTGATCCAGCAGATCCAATGATACTGGAAGTGTCAGTGCCAAATAGAGACGCTGTCTGGAGCCTTTGGTATGCCCCTCTAGGAGAATCACCATTAAGGCCCTTAGAATTTTGGAGTAAGACCTTACCATCCTCTGCAGATAACTACTCCCCTTTTGAAAAGCAGCTTTTGGCCTGCTACCAGGCCTTAGTAAAGACTGAATGCTTAACCATGGGCCACCAAGTTACCATGAGACCTGAGTAGCCTGTCATGAGCACGATGTTGCTGACCCATGAAACCATAAAGTTTGGCATACACAGCAACACTCCATCATAAAATGGAAATGCATATAAGAGACTGGGCTTAACCAGGTCCTGAAGGCACAAGTAAGTTGTGTGAAGAGATGGCTCAGATATCCATGGCCTCCACTTCTGCCACATTACCTTCTCTTTCCCAATCCAGAGCTATGGCCTGTTGGGGAGTGCATTATAATCAGTTGACTGAGGAAGAGAAAACTCAAGACTGGTTCACAGATGGTCCTTCATGATATGTAGGTACCACCCAAAAGTGGACAGCTGCAGCACTACAGCCCCTTTCAGGAAGGACAGAAAGAGAGGAAATACTCCCAGTGGGTGGAACTTCAAGCAGTGTACCAGTTGTTCATTTTGCTGAAGGAGAAGTGGCCAGAGGTGTACTATATACTGACTCATGGGCTGCGGCTAAGGGTTGGCTAGATGTTCAGAGATTTGGAAGAAGCATTATTAGAAAATTGGTGACAGAGGTCTGGGGAAGATGTATATGGATAGACCTTTGTGAGTGGGCAAAAAACATGAAGATATTTGTGTCCCATGTGAATGCTCATCAGAGGGTGACTTCAGCAGAGGACAATCAAGTGGATAAGATGACCCATTCTGTGGATACCAGTCATGACCTTTTCACATCCACTCTTGTCATTGTCCAGTGGGCTCAGGAACAAAGTGGTCATGGTGGTAGGGATAGAGGTTTTGCATAGGCTCAGCAACATTGACTTTCACTCACCAAGACCAACCTGGCTATGACTACTGCTGAGTGCAGCAGAGACCCACACTCAATCCCTAATATGGCATCATTCCCCAAGGTGATCAGCCTGCTACTTTGTGGCAGGTTGATTAAATTGGGCCACTTCCGTTATGGAAGGGGCAGTGATTTGTTCTGATGGGAATAAACATGTACTCCACATATATAAGAGTTTCTTTGTACACAGTGCTTCTGCCAAAACTACCATCCGTGGAGTTACAGAATACTCTACCCACTATCATGGTATTCCACACAACATTGCTTCTGTTCTAGGAACCTACCTCATAGCAAACGAGGTGCAGGAATGGGAACAAGTTCATGGAATTCTCTGATCTCGCCATGTTCCCCATCATCCAGAGGGAGGTCATTTGATATATGTGTATAGCTCCAAAGTTGACAAGAAGTGGACTGTGACGGTTGGGTTCCTGTGTCAACTTGAGCAGATGATGCTGCCCAGTTGTCTGGTCATGCAAGGACTGGCCTGTTACTGCAACAGCATTCCATGGCTAGTTAATAAACCAGAAGGCAAGTTCATTAAATCATCAGTCAGTTAATTGCATCTGTGGCTGTTTATATCTGTGATCAACTAATGAGCATCTTCTGCAATGAGAGAATCCACTCAACTGGATTTAATCCAATCAACTGAAGACTTTTAACAGATAAAAGAGAACTTTTGATTCTTCTTCAGCCAGTAAACCTCCCCTGGAGAGTGTATCGACAACCTTTATCAGAGTTGCCAGGTAGCAACCTGCCTTATGGAATTTGGACTCTTGCAACCCCACAGTTGTTTGAAACACTTTTATAAAATCTCGTATTTACAGATATCTCCTGTTGGTTCAGTTTCTCTAGAGAAATACACCATTAACTCATGCATTTACTTATTGATTCAGTAGTTTCTCAGTATATTTTTTGGGGTTCATTATGAATAAAATTAAGTCATTTGCAAATCTTCACATAATGAGAATTTTATTGCTTCTTTTTGTTCTTTCTGATCCCATATTTTTTCTTCCTTCCCTCAACTTATTACATTAGCAAACACTTCTAGGCAAGTATTGAATTGAAGCCAATGACATCCTTGTATTGATAGTGTAGGGAAATTTCCCATATTTTCAAGATTGATATTTTCTCTAAACATTTTACAGAAATCCTTAGATTAATGAAGTTGTGTTTTGTTCCTAGCTAGTTAAGGCTTTTCTTTTTCCTTGATTGGGTGTTCAATTTTATCAAATGCTTTTCCTGAATTTACTGGGGTGTTCTTATGATTTTTCTCTCTTATTCTGTTAATGTTATGGTCTGTATTGATTGATTTCATAATGATAAGCCAATCATGAATTTGTGAAAGAAGCCCAAGTATCTTGCAAGATAGGTTCATTTTATATCAATGGATTTAATTCACTGAAAATTTTTTAGGAACTTTACATCTCTGTTCATGGAAGAGATTAGACTATAGTTTTCCTTTCATGTAATACATTTGTCATATTTTTGGGATAAATTTTATATTGACCTTATTAAGTGAATTGAAAAGCATTTCCTAGTTCTCTATAATCTGGAGTAATTTGTATGGGCTTTGAGTTATATAAGCTTTGATGTTATCTTAGTCAAGAATTTTCTTTTGGGGAATATTTCTAATTATAGATTTTAAGTATTTACCAGGTTATTCAAATTTTCTGTTCCCTTTTTTGGTCAATTTTGATGAATTCTGTTTTTTAGTATTTTAATAATTTCTACAATGCATCATTCACTTTCTTTAGTTCTTTTGAGCTTAATTTGATCTTCATTTTTAAATATTTTGAGATCATTTATAAGGTTATAGGCATGTAGTATAGCCTTTTTTTTTGCATGGGCAGGCCAGACACTGGGAATCGAACCTGAGTCTCCAGCATGGCAGGCAAGAACTCTGCCACTGAGCCACCACCACACCGCCCTCTAATATATTTTTAAGGCCATAAATTTCACAGTAAGCATCTGTTTAATTTACTCCCACAGGTTTTGATAGGTTGTGTAACCAACATTCCATTCAAAAAATTTTGTAATGTTCTTGATAATGACTTGTTTGATCTATAGTTATTTAGAATGTTACTGCTTACTTTCCAAAGAATTGGAAGCTTTCTCTTTGTATTTATGTATTTACTTCTAGCTTAGTTTCACAGCTTTCAGAAAGCATATTGTTTCTACCTACTTTAAGGCCCAATATATAGTTTTTTTTTTTTTTTTTTTTTAACATGGGCAGGCGCCGGGAATTGAACCTGGGTCCTCTGGCATCGCAGGCAAACATTCCTGCCTGCTGAGCCACCGTGGCCCACCCTATAGTCATTTTTTTAATGCTCCAGAGTCCCTTGAAAAAAATGTATATTCTGCAGTTGTTGATTTAGTGATCATTTCTGCTGCATGAAATTTGCTCTTAAACTACCTACTGAATTCATAATTTCTGTTTTATATATATATATTTTCCATTCTCAAATTTCCATTTGACAACTTTTATAGATTCCCACTCTCTGGTGAAATTCTCCTTCTTATATAATTGATTGAAACTATTAACCACAATTATTTTAATGTCCAGGTCTAATAACTCTATATCTGAGCCATCAGTTATGTTGTCTGTTTTTCTTTTGGTTTTCCTCTCTTGTTCCTGTCTCCTAGCACGCCTGGTAATTTTACTGAATGCTGGTCATTGTGCATGAAAGTTGCACAAATGAATTGAGGTCCTGTTTGATGCTTTCTTCTTTTCAGGATTCTAACTTGAAGTCTGTAGTATATTTCAGCTCTTCTTTGGTGGACTCTGAACTTCACTTTTTGTGTCCTGGGCTCTCTGTGATGCTGTGAAAGTTCTTGCTCTTTCCCCAGGCTCTTAGCTCTCACTGTGTGTGTACACTCAACTTCTTATTATGCCATGTTTACAAATTGTCAAATGCTTCAAGGGGAGAATAACTGCAGAATGTTGGGCTTGTCTCATTGTACTTTCTTTCTGTCCATTTTCTTGGCCTCTAACCTGGGCTGTTTCGGAAGCCCTGAACTCTCATTTTTGTCTTTACATCCCTTTGAAATTGCTGAAAGATTGGCCCAGGTTCCCAGGCTCAATGATCTGCTCAACTTTTTATCCTCTAGGGCTTATGCCATTTACAAATCAGCAAATGCCATGAGACAGAAAACACCATCAAATGTTAGGCTCACCTCAAAATGCCCCTTTTTCTTCTTTGGGAGCCAGGAACCTCTGATACCTTCACCTATTTTTTTTTTTTTTTCATCTACTCAATTTGTTCTCATAGGAATATTACCAGAATGAGAAGATACTCAATATATTTAAATTTCTTTCTATCATCCTTTTATAAAATAGGGTAATAATACCTCCTCACCTTACCTCAAATAATGTTAAATATTATGCAGATTATAAAACATCATAAAAATTCAAGGTCCCTATCTTCTTGAATTATTAGTTTGTCTTATTTTAATTTTCTTCTCACTTTCAAGCTCTTATTAGAGCCCACTTTTATGAATTTAGTGTGGGATTTTTTTTGTTTTTCTTTTTTTGTTTTTTGGCATGGGCAGGCACCGGGAATCGAATCTGGGTTTCCGGCATGGCAGGCAAGAATTCTGCCACCGAGCTGCTGTCACACCACCCTAGTGTGGGATTTTAAAATGGCACTTCATATATTTATTTCCTAAGTGATATATTATGAATTTAATCCTGAAAAGCAAACTATGGGGACACTCTTGCATTCCTCATGTCTGCTGTATATTCCAAAAGAAAAATACAATTAAGTCAGGTTAAGTGAGAGTTACTTGCTTTTTCTCCTTTTCATTTCTTTTTCTTGAATATGAAAAGCTTTTACTGACTCTTTTAATAATTTGCTTTCTGTTTAAAATAATGGATTTTTCCAAAGAAGACTGCAGCATTCACACTATTTTCTAGGATCTGAGAAAGTACACTCTGCACCCTAAAAATAACAATTTCCTCACTATTATCCAGACCTGGCATGTTTTAATGAAAATGCTTGCACAGAAGGTAGCACGTTACCTTGCTTCATACCTTGCATGACACTGATGCTTTTCTGCTCTATTTCCTAGGTCATCTCATATCGGGTTCTCTGCTTTCTGTTTCTTATTTGATACTCTTTATTCTGTGCATTATTGTGAAAATTCATTTAATCATCTTTTGATTGCCAGTAATCTATAATTACAAGCATTTGAAGTGTAAATAACCCATTAGAGATTTCATTACCAACAGCACCCATGTAATGAGTAGTCACTGGCCATATAACACGATTCCGTTCTGTGTCCAGGAAACTCTTCAACCTCCACCCAGATTTAGGTTATATCACTGGGTGATGTGATTTGAACTTTTTTCAAAAAGAGACTTTGTGATTCAATGGGTAAGTCAGAGATAGGAGTCCAGCATTTGAGAAGTGCAGCTGCTTAATTGTGTTTATGCTATTTGATCCTTCTGCAATTTGTTTCCATGCCATGCCCCTTTTTCCATGCTTTCTCTTGGCTGGTTACAGTATACTTTATATATCTCTATTATGCCATAATTATCTAGATTTTTGGTAATTGCTATACAGTTCAACTCCCATCTTAAAATATGAGTGCCTTTAGAGATTAGGGCATTTATTTATCCTGCAGACACTTAAAGTATATTTGCTCAATTGCATTAAATTGATTAGAGCAAAGAACTAAATAGGATATTATTATTAAACTAATTCATGGGGCAGTTCCATAAAGTGCTTTGGAAAATAGAATCATAATACTCCAAGGGCTTATTTGTCCTTTCCTTTCTTTTCAGCTCCAGGCCTCATGTCAGATGGATGCAGCAAAAATTTAGCAGATCCTATAAATTCTGGCTATTTATTAGAACTACTTTCAACTAGACAATGTGTTGATATCTACATTATGTACTAATATTGAAATAGTCATTTTACATTCCTCTAGAAATATTCTGAAGTGAAATTAAAGATAACATTTAAACTTAACATACACATCTTATATGTCCCTGGATAGTTCTTATTTCAAATTACATTTTTTCATGAATCTTCTTGGTTAATTTCAAGATTCCTTTGTTTTTGAAATGTATTTGGCTTTTCTTCTTTTAAGTGTTAAGATTTTTAAGTTTATAATAGGTCGTTTTCAGTCCTATGATGACTGATGACAATGGTATTTCTGACTCAGTAGAACCTTTCTTGACTCAATATAACCCTGTTATTTTACCAGAGACATTCATCACTACTAATGGCCCAAGGCCATCCCATTATTTTGTTTGTTTGTTTATTTATTCTTATGAAGCAGATGACTCTCACATCAGGGTATGTCTTAAAGTTTGCCAATTTTCTGGGTCTGAGTTTATGGTATAATACAATTGCTATTTTCCTTTTTTAGTTTCTGATTCAAGATTTAATGCAAATTCAGATAATAATTATTGTGGTAAGTAGTAAAGTTTGATTGTGGGTGATAGATAATGTTATAAGAAATTTAAATATTTGAATATATAATGAAGAAAAATTCATGGTGCCCACAGATGGTATTCGATTAATAGTGAGACTTCACAGCATATAGCTTGGGGATATGTGCTTTTTTGTTTGGTATATTATACTTTGGTTATGTTTTCTATCAGTGGGAACAATAAGATTATTGCTATTAAGAAGCTATGAAGCACAATGGAAACAGCACACATATAAATAATAAATCATTGCCTTGGGTCTTAGCCCTGCTAGTTGTTAAGTATATGACTTTGGGTAAAATGTGTTTGAGCTTCTATTTCTTAAATTGTTCAACAGAGCTAAAGATAACATTAAAAAATTCTTCTGTTGATTTGTTCAGATTATAATTAAGTGTTGGTACTCAAATCTTCATAACTGATGAAGTACCTCTTTCTTGCCATCATTTTGTTCCTTTTCACTTGTTTGTATTAGCCTGCAAATTTGTTGTCCCCAAATTTCTAAATGAGGCAGTTATATAGGAATATTAACAATAGCAGATCCATCAATTGGTTGCCTTATGCAGTATACCACATGATATATCTTTAATTCTCATAAAAATCTTTTCAAAATAGGTGTTGAAAAGTGACAATTAATTATACCCTATCTTTTTCTTCTGTGTATTAAAGCAATAAAGAGGAACATATATAGGTATCTGAGACCTGGTTAAAATATCAGCTTTTCAGTTGGAAAGCAGGATTGGATAATGCAACTACAAATGGACTTCGGGTATAGTACTGTTATCCCTGAATTTAAGCCACCTTCCCTGCCTGCTGAGAAGATACTTTACCACCTGCATGAGAGAATCTCAGTCTGCTCAATAATTTTCAACAGAGAGAACCCCTAGATGTACAGACTTAGCAACTTGAACCTCCAAACCTGATTCTAGAAGAAAACCATCAGCCTTGATTTTGAGTGTTTGTGCATGAAAGCAAGAGGAAAATGCTTTACTCCTACACTCAGGATATCATGGATGAAAGATAAGAATTATGACTTTAACAACTTAACCCTTCTAAATAGAAGGATGTGATCAATGATCAAAGATCAAATTCTTCCCATCTCTCCAATTAAGTAAGTCAATCTCTATAGCAGGTGTAGTAGAGATAACAAGAAAAGAGCACAGAGTCAGATAGCTTCAAGGTGCTGTTCCAATACAGTTCCTTTCTAGGGAGTGGAATGGATGGCACCTTTTTGAAAACCTAAGGAGAGAGAAATGTGGTTCCCTGTAAAAGAGGTTATTTTTCTCAATTTACAGATAAAATCACTGGGTCTTAGAGTGATTATTTGTTCAAGGTCTCACAGAGAGTAAAGGATAGAGTAAGGATTCAATCCCAATTCTTTCCAGCTCCATAGTAATATAATTTAATGGTAGTCAAGGGGGCTGATATGTGCCATCACTGCTTTGAAAAAATATTTTGGGAAACTGACTGTGCATGACCAATAACCAAGTGCAGATTTTTATTTTCTTTGAGGACTGTTACATGAATCAAATTAGATAATGCATATTAAAGTGATTTATAAACTTAAAAATAGGAAAATATTTATGATTATCACAATTAATGTCAATAAGAGTAATGATTTTTGCTTTGGCTTTCATAGGATTGCTGTAAGGACCAAGCATGATAACGTTTCTGAAAGTTCTTTGTAGGCTGTGTAGCACTATACAAATGAGTGCTACCATTATTGATATGTATATCAATGGTGAGTCCTAAAATATGAGTTGTTTGATGATTTAATAATGAAAATTTGAACTATAATATTAATTATAATATGCTATTATAAAGTAAACAAAGATTGAGGCCATGATTTCAGATGAACAAAATGTGGCCAAGAGATTAGTTAGGCTAATTGAACATCACATCTTATTGTTTTTTTGGTTTCTTTCTACATCCAAGATCAGAACGCAGTGGAACTAAAAGGTGTGGTGGACACTGAGAAACATCCAAACAAATACAGCTCATCAACTTGATGGTCCTCTTGTTACTCAAAATGTTACGGCCTGGCAATCACCAGGAAGCTTGTTAAAAATACAGACTCTCAATCCCACCCCAGACTTACGGAATCATAGCTGCAGTAACAAGCTTCAGAGGTGCTGCTTTTTAGGAAATTAAACAACAGTGTATCATTACAACAGTAAAAATACGTGTGATGACTGTATTTCCTTGAATACCAGGAATTTATGAATAACTTAATACATTTAGGTCTTTAATTACCATGTTCTGTAATGATGGTTATTAAAAAGAAAAAATATCAGACTTCTATGCAGATTTTTCTTTCTTTTCAAAATTTTTTAATTAGAGAAGTTGTAGGTTTACAGAAAAATCGTGTACAAAATACAGCATTCCCGTATAACTGCCCCACCTCCATTATTAACACTTTGCATTAGTGTGGTACCATTGTTACAGTTGATGATTGATGAAAGAATATTATTATTGTACTACTAACTATACTTGATAGTTTACATTAGCATGTACTTTCCCCCATATACCATCTGTTTCAGTTTGTTAAAACTGCCAGAATTCAATCTACCAGAAATGAATTGGCTTTTAAAAAAGAGATTTACTAATTTACAAGTTTACAGTTCTAGGGCCATGAAAATATCCAAATGAAGGCACCAAGAAGAGGATGCCTTCTCAGAGAAAAGGTAGGTGGCATCCAGGAAACCTCTGTTAGTTGGGAAGGCATATGGCTGGCATCTGAGATCCTTGCTCCTGGTTCATTGTTTTCAGCTTCTGACACAAGTGACTTTCGCTCTAAGCGTCTGTGGGTCATCACTTAGCTTTGCTGGGAAACTCTGGATTTCATCTCCTTGCTTCCCTTGGCTCTCTTCAGATTCTGGCTATTTCTATGAGTCCTTGCTTAGCACCCAGGATATTTCTGTCTGCATCTCCAAAACTCTTTGTCTAGACGTCTGCTTCCTGTATCAGCTGTCATTCTCTCCCTTTCTCCCCTCTCTCTTTCCAGTAACCTCTTTTAAGGACCCCAGTAAACTAATTAAGACTCACCTAGAATGGGTAGGGGGCACTAATGATTCTGTTTCCAATAATCAAGATGGTATTGGGAGTCCATGGGGTGAGTTGGCCAGAGAGATACTTTTAAAATATTACCATTAGATTCTTCTAATTGTATGCTTATATGAGACAAGGCTTCAGGTGATAGTGTTTTTGACACCTTTATAGAGTTTTGTGAATTAAGAGGTATAATGATGTTGGCTGGTTGTTGTTAGATATCCTGGATACAGTGATGAGGGAAAGGGATGAGCTGAAGGCTTCAAATTTGAAACTTCAGCATCTTATGAATGATGTAAAAGTTTCAATGTGTACCCCAAAAGAAAATCTTATTTCTTGTGTTTGCAGAATTGAGATATCTGAAATCCAGACACAGAGCCTCATTGTGTGAATAGCAGATTTGCAATGTAAACTAAAATCTCAACCTTGTAGGATGTCTGGTATTAAAGCAAGGACTTTGGTTGGGAAAGAATCCTGAAATGTGGAATAAGGACATATGACTTGTTAATGATGGTGATGGGGAGGTGGCCTCCCTGGATTCTTTTTTCTTTTTTTTAACATGGGCAGGCACTGGGAATCGAACCCGGGTCCTCTGGCATGACATGCAAGCATTCTTGCCTGCTGAGCCACCGTGGCCCCTTCTTCCCTGGATTCTGATGAGCCTTTGCTAGATAGACCTGTAATGTCCTGCCCTGAGGAAAGAGCTTCCCTACTTCCAGTCTGATTAGTATGTGACTTGGAGTGCATCTGTTTGGATGTATTTTATTTGGAGTATGTTGGGCTTCTTTGATTTGCTGATTTATGCCTCTTTTAAGATTTGGGAAGTTTTCCCCCAATTATCTCCTCAAAATACCTTTATAACCCTCTATTCTTCTCTTTTCCTGGTACACCATTGATTCTTATATTTGTGCACTTTATGTTGTCCATCATTTCCCTGAGATCCAATTAAAATTTTCCCATGTTTTTTACCATTCGTCCTCTTGTGCATTCAAATTGTTTCCCTCTCTTCTAGTTTACTTATTCTTCCATCTGCTTCTTCATATCTGCTGTGATGTGTCTCTAGTATATTTTTAATTTGATCTATAGTATCTTTAATTTCCATAAGAACTGCTATTTTTCTATTTATTCTTTCAAATTCTTCTTAAAGCTCTTCTAGTGTTTTCTTGATATTCTTCTATCTTTTGTCAACTCGTTGAAATTATTTAGGAGATTTGTATAAACATCTTTGATTAGTTCCAAATTCCAGGTCTCTTCTGGCATTTTAATTTGATCTTTTGGCTTGGCCATATCTTCTTCCTTCATCATATGGTTTATGATTTTGTTGTTGGTTTCTTGGTAAGTTTATTTTGAAAGGTGTTTTCTCTTACTCATCTGATATCTTGTTTTTCTTTGGGTTTGCATTGACGGTCTCCTATGGCACTTAATTTTTCAGTAATTCCACATGAAACCAAGGCCAGGACCTCATGCAGGAGGTGAAACTAATTGAAAATTTGTTAAAAGCTAGGGAGAAAGGCAGTTTGCCAGAATGTACTTTCTGCATCTTCCCAGCATATGACGCACTTGGGCCACAGCTTCCCCTCAGATCTGCCTCTCTCTTACTGTGTCAGCTGGCTGGGCTTGATAGAGACTAGATGCAAATCCAGTCAAGGCCACAGGCCTTCATGTGTGCTGAAATGTCCAACCTTGGGGGTGGGGCTTGGGGGGTAGGCAGTGTGTACCTCAGTGGAGAATTTGCTTGTGGGCATGGTGGGGCTTGTTATTCCCAGGCTTCCTCGTGGAATGGCCTTGCGCTGAGAATTTCAACTCCCCTAATCACATCCAGCCTAGGACTGCCTGGCACTGCAGTGCAGTTCACTCCCTTAACTCTGCCTCTCTGCCTATGTATGATGTGAGTGCTCTGGGCCTCTGTGGAGAAATGATAGAGGTAGTAAGACTTAGAGAGTCTCATTCTCTGGCCAACAGAGAGAGAGAACTGGTTTCATTATCAGACCAGCTCTGTTCTGCATCCCCCCTCACCCCAAGGGGAGAGACCCCCAGTCTCTGCCCAAACCAGGTGCCCACAGTAGCCTGCCTCAGGAATAGGGGATAGGCACTGTGCATAGGCAGCAAAGTCTCTATGCATAAGTAAACCAAGTCTGCTGGCTTCTGGGTTCCTCACAGAAGTTCCCTGCTGCAGAGCTGAAAAGGAAATGTCTTAAACTGGTACAGAGGTGGGAATGTAGGAGCACACTGTTCCTTTGGCACCTGCTCTGTCCTGCACATTGCAGCCTGCCCCAGGGTGCAGTCTTGACTGAGTAAAGTCATCCCATCCTTTCAATCATAACTCCTCCACTTTTTCATCTAGGTCCTCCTTGTATAATGTACAAGTCCTTCTCTAGTTGCTCATACCCTGGTATTGTCCTGCTCATTTACTGTCACTTCTCTAGTTGATACATGGACCAGGGGTGAACTCAGCCATCCTATTCTGCCATTTTCCAAGAAGTCCATCCTCCTTGTGGTTTTGATTTGCATTTTTCTAACAGCTAGTGTTGTTGAGTACCTTTTTATGTGCTTTTTAGCCATTTGTGTATCCTTTGTATATGTCTAATTCAGCCATTATGTCCTCAGATATTCTTTTGGCCTCTTTTCCCTTCTCTTCTCCTTCAGGGACACTCATGATGCATATATTTGTGCACTTTTTGTTGCCACTCAAACCCCTAAAAACTCCTCAATTTTTTCTTTTCTTTTCGTTATCTGTTCTTTTGTCTGTAGGATTTCAATTGCCCTGTCTTCTAGTTCACTGATTCCTTCTTCTGCCTGTTCAAATATGCTGTTATATGCCTCTAGTATATTTTTAATTTCTATTATTGTGCCTTTCATCCCCATAGTTTCTATGTTTCTTTTTCTACTTTCAAATTCTTCTTTATGTTCAGACATTGTCTTCTTAATATCCCTTAGTTCTTTAACCATATTTTCCTTCATTTTCTTTAATTGACTTGGGAAATTTGTTTGAACTTCTTTGATTAGTTCTTCAAAATTCTGTGTCTTCTCTGAAGTTTTAATATGTTCCCTCAACTGAGCCATATCTTCCCATTTCTTAGTATGGCTTGTAATTTTTAGCTGATATCTAGGCATTTGATTATCTTGCTGAGTTAAATCTGAACGTTAGTTTTTCCCTCTTGTCTAAGGTTTTATTGTTAGCTGACTGTGTTAAGGTTCTTCTTTGGTTCTCAGTCTAATTGATTCTAGACTTTAGAATAACCTGTGTTTAACTGTTCAGATTTTGTCAGTCCTTCTTCATCTGATTCTTGCCTTGGCTATTTGGTGCAATTTTTAAGTCTGCACTTTCTGTTCAATTGTTTCACCTCCAGGAGAAAGCCTCCTTTCCTGTATTCCTTCTCTTAGAATCTTGATCTGTTCTGCTTATTTTTGTGCAGGAATTTCTGCCCAGGTCTTACACTTTCTTTGTATTTTCCTCATCACTCTTGCCCCCTTTTCCTTATACTTTTCAATTCTGGAACCCTCCTGTCTTACAGCAGTTCATTTTAACCCCCACCCCTTTTATTCTGTGAGGTTTTTATGCCTCTGGTTTATTCTCTATTAGGGTGTATCTCACTCTGAGGACCCAGATCAGGTCAATCACAAAAAGGTGGGTGAATACAGAAAAGTCTGTTTTGTGTTTAGATGGTCCAGTCATCAGAAACTGGATTTAGTAAGCACACCTCCTGTCAAAAATTCTCTCTCTCTTTCCCCCCCCCTTGGAGCCTCTTTTGTATGCAGCATGTCTTAGAGGCTTGTGTTCTGTCTTGGATCCCTGTGGGCTTGGGCCCCTATGCCTCGATATGCATGGGGTTCTATCTTGCTGCTGTGAGTGGCTATAGAGTTTGTCTGAGCAGGAGAGACCTGGCTGTACCACCTCTGTGAGACCCCTGAGGGGACAGTGAAGGGTGAAGTATGGCCTGGTGTGTCTGGGTTGGAAATTTCCTTCCTGGTTTTATGGATTATTTTTTTCTTTTTCTTAGATTCTGCATTTGTGTAATCCTTTTCTAGTGTTTATTGTCTTCCAAAGTTCTAAGCAAATGGGTTTTGTCCTTTTATTATTTGAATCTGAGGGAAGGTTATTTTTTAAACATTTTTTATTGTGAAATATAGCATATATACAGAAACATGCTAAATTTCAAAGTTCAGTTTAACACGTATTTATAGAGCAAATTTCAAGTTATAGATTGGGTGACAGTTCCACAATTTCAGGAATTTCCTTCTAGCTGTTCTGATACACTAGAAGCTAAAAAGAAATGTCTATGTTATGATTCAGTAGTGATAATCACTTGTTATATCTTAACGTCTCTGTTAGAACGCCTCATTCTCATTGGATTATTCTCTCAATCTTCAGGGCTATTTGGGCAATGGCTATTTTAACTTCTTCATGTTGAAAAGGAGTGTTGACATTATGGGGTAGGGGAGTGGAATTGGTTGATGCTCTGGAAGAGACTGGTACCTCTAAGTTTCAGTGTTTCTCTGGCATAGGAATAATCTGGAGGTTTTACGTTTCTGTAAACTTAATAATAAGTAAAACTTTTATAGAGTCTGATAGATCCCTGGGTTTTGTTTAAGGTTTTCAGGAATACACATTTTTGCTTGAAGCTTGGCATACCATGGTGATCTGTAATATCTGGATGAAGTTTGCATAAAGAGTAATCTCAAGAATGAGCTCTCAGGTCCATTTGAAATTTCATAGCCATTGAAACCTTATTTTCTTTCATTTCTTTTCCCCCTTATGGTCAAAAAGGCATTCTCAAATCCTGCAATGCCAGAGCCAGGGTAATCTCTGGGAGTCATATCCACGTTGCCAGAGAGACTTATATCCCTTAAAGTCACATGTCATGTAGGGGAGAGGGTAATGAATTTATTTGCAGAGTTTGGCTTAGAGACAGAGAGAGGCAACATCTGAGCAACAAGAGAGGTTCTCTGGGGGTGACTCTTAGGCAGGTTTATAAGTAGAATTAGCTTCACTATTACAGAAATAAATTTTATAAGGGACAACCTCAAGATCAAGGGCTTAACTTATTAAATTGTGAGTTCCCAGTGCTTGAGAGAATATCAGGAATTGAGAAAAGACTTTTTCATGAGATGTCTTATGTCATCAAGTTAATGACATTGCTTCCTAATCAAATGTTTGATAGAATCATTTATCTATTTTTACTTTTGTTACTCCTGCTTTGAAAATAAGGTCTAAGAAACTATTGTCTACCACAAGGTCCTGAAGATGCTTCCCTGGATTTTCATATCGGAGTTTTATAGTCTGTTTTTTGTATTTAGGTCTTTGATCTATTTTGGGATAATTTTTGATTATGGTGTAATAGTTTGAAAATGCTGTCTCCAGAAAAGCCATGTTCTTTAATCCTGATTCAGTATTGCAGAGTGGAAACCTTTGATTAGATTGTTTCTATAAAAATTGACCCACCCAACTGTGGTTGTGACCTTTTGATTAGATTATATCCATGGAGATGTGGCATGCCCAATTGTGGGTGTAATCTTTTGAAATTTGATCAGGTTATCTCCACATAAATGTGACTCGATCAATTTTGGGTAGTAAACTTGATTAGATGGAGATGTGTCTCCACCCATTCAACATGGGTCTTGATTAGTTTGCTGGAATCCTATAAAAGAGGAGACATTTTGGAGAGAGTGCCTTTTGAGTGAGGAGAGAGCTACAGAACCATGACAGAATAATGAGAACCACAGACTCCACTAGCCAGTGATCTTTGGAAATGAAGAAGGAAAACACCCCCAGGGGACCTTCATGAAGCAAGAGGCTTGGAGCAGAAACTAGTAGATGTCGCCATGTTCATCACATGACTTTCCAATTGAGAGAGAAACTCTGAACTTCAACGGCCTTTCTTGAGTGATGGTAATCTCTTGTTAGTACCTTAATTTGGACATTTTTATGGACTTGCTTTAATTGGGACATTTTTTCAGCCTTAGAAATATAAACCAGCAACTTGTTAAATTCCCCTTTTTAAAAGCCATTCCGTTTCTGGTATATTGCATTCCAGCAGCTTTAAAAAACTAAAATATCATGTTTTGCTTTCCCAGTATTATTTTGAAAGAGCTATTCTTTCCCAATTGAGTGGGCTTGACACCCTTGTGAAAAATCAATTGGTCATAGATGTGAGGGGTTATTTCTGAATTTTCAATTTGATTCCATTGCTCTATAAGTCTGTCCTTGTGCCAGTACTATGCTGTTTTATCCTCTGTAACTTTGTAGAAATTTTAAATTCAGGACTCATAAAATATGAGTCTTCCAACTGTATTCTTCTTTTAAAATATGTTTTTGGCTACTTGGGGACCCTTATTCTTTAGATAAATTATGATTGCATTTCCATTTCTGCAAAGAGGCTGTTAGAATTTGAGGATTATGTTGAATCTAAGTGTATTTGGGTAGAATTGATGTCTTGACTATATTTAGTTTTTCAGTTCATGAGAATGGAATGTCCTTTCATTTGTTTTGACCTTCTTAGAGTTCTTTTAACAATGCTTTCTAGATTTCTGTTATGAGTCCTTTACATCCTTGATGAAGTTTATTCCTAGATATTTGATTCTTTTAGCTGCTACTGTAAGATTTTTTTTCTTTTAATCATATTTGACCTTTCTTTTTCTTAATGAACATATTTAATTTCCTGTTCATTTTCAAAGTCCTTTCTGGGTTCATTCACTTATTCATTTATTGAACAACCATCTTTTGAATGGTTATAATGTACCACATTCTGCTAAATTCTGGGTATATAGTGGAAATCCAAATTAGAAACAGCCTGGGTCCTTTCGAAGAGCCTATGGGTTTAGTGATGGGACATGAGAACAAATACACAAATAAATAAGTATAAATTGAAAAAAGTGCTCTGAAGGTCACAGACAGGGTGGTGGGGCATGTGCAACATATATGCAGATATCTGAGAAGTCATCTGAGTTGGTGGTATTGCATCAGTTTGAAGAATGAGAAGCTAGCAATTCAAGAACTGAGCAAAGGAAAGATAGCCAAGGCCTTAAAACTGAATAGACTTGGTTTGTTCCAGTAGCTATAAGGATGCTAGAGTTTCTAGAATGTATTTGGTAAGATGGATAATGGAGACATTTGGAAAGGTAAGCTGGGCTTACATGAAGCAGATAATCGTTTATTATTTGAAATGTAATTAGAAGCCATTAAAATGCCTTAAGCAAGTATTGAAGCATTACACTCGAAGATTGTCCAATTTACAATTGAAAAAAGTTACTCTGGTTTCTATATGGAGCATGAACTGGAACAAGTTTGAAGCTTATAAGAATAATACAGGTGATTTGGATGAAGGTAGAAGATAGATTTTAGGAATATTTTGTTGTCTTAGTGGTTATACTCTCAGATCATTCCTTGTACTCCCCTGCTTTGTTCTGTATTGCAGGTTGATTTTCCTTGATGTAGCTGGCTTCTGTTGACAGAGGCTCTGATCAGAGATTGGAAGGAGAGAGCACATCTCTGCAACTGTATCTCACTCATGGCTCCAGTACACTTCAGACTGGTTTGCACTGGTTCCAGCTCTGCCAAATGCCCCTGTAATACAGGCCCCAGTAATGACATGTGCTTCCCTTGGCTGTACTGCTAATTTTAGAGTTGCTTCACCAATTTCTGTTTAGCTTCTCAGTTCTTCTATCACCTGTGTAACCAATTTTCTGCATTAGATTTCCTTTGCTGCAAAAACAGAAGTTATTTCTCCTTTTCTGTTTAGACCTTGACTGATGTAAAAAGTAACAGAAGGGAAAAAATCAAGAATATTGCCCAGATTTCAGCCTTGGTCAATTAGGTACAAGAAATTGATCAAAATGGCAAGTCCGTTTTGGAAGAGAAAAGTCAATTATTCACTTTTGGAGGTGTTGTTGTTGATACTTTCACATGCAAACATCTAAGAGGTAATTATATATACAGGTCTAGAGGTCTTGCCACATTTTGATTTATAAATCCCTGTATCATCACATATTGATGGAACTTAAAGTCATGAGAATGGATGGGTTACCCAGGGAGAGAGACACAGAGAGGAAAGAGAAAAAGGCTTACAAACTTTACCTACAGGCCATGAAAAATAGGACAAGACAATAAACTAAGAATCTTTGCAAGTCATTAATTCTATTTTAGTTGTGAAATAATTCAGCACTCCCAGTTCTGATGCACCTTTCTATCTATGTGCTGGAGAAAGAATAGGGCTGTAGTTTGCAACTGAAGAGGCACTGTTTAAAAACCCAACCTAGTCCTGATGGGCTAGGAAGCCCATCTCTCTGCTGGAAGCCTTTTTGTAATTCCCTACGCAAATGGGAAAGCCATTTTCTAATATATACAAAATCATCTGTGTGCTACCATTGGTTTGGGGATGGTGGAGGCCCAAGGGCACAGCACCACCAACCTCTATTTCAGGCTAAACCATCACAGAGATCAAGTTTTAGGCAAGTCCACCTCACTCTCAGTGCCAAAATCTGTTTTAGTTTGCTAAAGTTGCCAGATGCAACACACCAGAGATAGATCAGCTTATAATAAGATTTATTTTGTTACAAATTTATAGTTCTTCAGAGGAAAGGCAGCTGACTTTCCTCTGGTTTTCTTTGTCATATGGGAAGGCAGGCAGTGATGACTGCTGGCCTTCTTTCCTGGGTTCTGGATTCCAAGCAATTACAAAAACCTGCAGGACAAACTCCATTAGAGTTCAAAGTCTGAGAGTCATTCATCGTCAGGGCATTAGGAAGCACCAGTCCCACCCTTTCCAAGGGCCTATCCAGTGGCTTTGCTCTCTCCAAACACTGGGATGGTTGCAATTTTGGGGGACATTGGGGAGAGCACCTTTTTCTCAGCTGCACCCTCTCCAAGCTTTGGGACAGCACCCAGAATCTCTGCTATCTCTGGGACACATGCTCAATCCCTCCAGAACAATGGGGTGGCAACCAGACTCCCCATCAATCCCCAGTTTATGCACTCAACTCTCTCCAGTGCCTGAGATGGCACAGCTCTTCCTGAGCAATGAAGTGGGAGGCCCGCACTGTACTCCTGGGGCAAACTCATCCTCTCCACATGTATGGGTGGGTCCACTCTCCTGGCCTGAGATTTCCCAACTTCAGACCTTAGCTTCCATGGTTCTGCCTTCAAATTTATTTTTCTTTCAATATGTCCCTTTTAGCTCAGACTGGCAGCAGTTCCATCTGTACATATTTCATAACAATCCTCTTGGTTTTCTATGCAATATTCTGGGATCATGCCAATCAGACAATAGGACTCTACAAATCCTTTCTGGATAACTCCATCTCAAATCCTTGCTTGTCCTGTAATGGCCGACTGATTCCATGTGTGGTTGACTATTCATGTGGGGAACTATTCTTTGATGTCTCTCTTTCTTGAAGCTCAAAATTTTCCAGACCATCAATTTCTGGGTTCTTTGTACCTGAGTTTATTCCTCAATTTATCTCTTTCCTGCCACATTTCACTATAAGCTTCAAGGAGCAGCCAGACTGCATCCTCCATACTTAGTTTGGAAATTTTCTTTGCTAAATATCCAAGTTCACCACTGTCAGATTCTGCCCTCCATTTACAAAGGATGCCTTCCCTCCAGTTCTTTTTTTTTTTTTTTTCCCTCCAGTTCTTAATGACACATGCATCATTTCTGTCTAAAGCCTCATCTGAAGTATGCTTAAAGTCCATATTTCTACCAATAGTCTTTTCAAAGCAATTTAGGCCTTCTCAAAATCCTCACAAATCTTCCAAAATCTTCCCCTTATCAATTTAAAAAAACATTCCAACATGTTTGGTATTTGCAAACTGCAGCAGCACCCCACTCCTGGTACCACAGTCAGTTTTAGTTTGCTAAAGCTGCCAGAGTGCAGCACATCAGAGATGGATTGGCTTATATATATAATATATCACTTTACATTCTTGTATTTAAAATTTTTTATTGATACATCTTCATACATATACATTCTATATATGGTGTACAATCAGTAACTCACATTATCATCATATGATTGTGTATTCCTCACCATGATCATTTTTTAGAACTTTTGCATCACTCCAGAAAAAGAAATAAAAAGAAAAAGGAAAACCTCATACATGTCATACCTCTTACCCCTCCCTTTCATTGACCACTAGTATTCCCATCTACCCAATTTACTTTGCCCCTCATACCTGCTATTACTGATTTATTTATTGTCCATATTTTTTTACTTGTCTGTCCATATGCTGGATAAAAGCATCAAATGCAAGGTTTTCACAATCACAGTCATATTGTAAACATTATATCTTTATACAATAATCTTCAAGAATCAAGGCTACTGGAACATAGCTCAACAGTTTCAAATACTTCCCTGAAGCCACTCCAATACACCATAAACCAAAAAGGGATATATTTATAATGCATAAGAATAACCTCCAGGATAACCTTTCAACTCTGAAATCTCTCAGCCACTGAGACTTTATTTTGCTCATTTCACCTCCAGGATACCCTTGATGCTGGATCCTGGCTCATCCTAGGAGTTTTGTCCCATGTTGCCAGGGAGATTTACACCCCTGGAGATTTACATGTCAGGGCATGACACTAATCTGAACAAACAAAATCTCATGCCCTATTCAAGATTCCATGTACTTATGGTGTTCAACTAAACTGATGATACAAGTTAAATTAGGTAATACACTACCCCAAATATAAATTTTGCTCCAAATAAACATCTCTCCCTTTGGTCTCACACAGGAGTTGAAGTTTTAAAATATGGATGATATCATCCTTTACCTTGTATTCTGATTTATATTAGTCCTATCCATATTAGCTTCATTCATATCTTTTTTTTTATTAATTAAAAAAAGAATTAACAAAACAATTAGAAATCATTCCACTCTACATGTACAATCAGTAATTCTTAATAACATCACATAGTTGCATATTCATCATTTCTTAGTACATTTGCATCGATTTACAAAAAGAAATTAAAAGACAACAGAATAAGAATTAAAACATTAATAGAAAGAAAAAAAAAAACAAAACAAAAAACCTATACCTCACATGCAGCTTCATTCAGTGTTTTAACGTAATTGCATTACAATTGGGTAGTATTGTGCTGTCCATTTCTGAGTTTTTATATCCAGTCCCGTTGTACAGTCTGTATCCCTTCAGCTCCAATTACCCCTTCTCTTTTTTTTTTTTTTAATTAACGGAAAGAAAGAAATTAACCCAACATTTAGAAATCATACCATTCTACATATGCAATCAGTAATTCTTAACATCATCACATAGATGCATGATCATCATTTCTTAGTACATTTGCATCAGTTTAGAAAAACTAGCAACATAACCGAAAAAGATATAGAATGTTAATATAGAGACAAAAATAAAAGTAATAATACTAAAGTCAAAACAAAACAAAACAAAACAAAAACCTATAGCTCAGATGCAGCTTCATTCAGTGTTTTAACAAGATTACTTTACAATTAGGTATTATTGTGTTGTCCATTTTTGAGTTTTTGTATCTAGTCCTGTTGTACAGTCTGTATCCCTTCAACTCCAATTGCCCATTATCTTACCCTGTTTCTACCTCCTGCTGGACTCTGTTACCAATGACATATTCCAAATTTATTCTCGAATGTCTGTTCACATCAGTGGGACCATACAGTATTTGTCCTTTAGTTTTTGGCTAGACTCACTCAGCATAATGTTCTCTAGGTCCATCCATGTTATTACATGCTTCATAAGTTTATCCTGTCTTAAAGCTGCATAGTATTCCATCGTATGTATATACCACAGTTTGTTTAGCCACTCTTCTGTTGATGGAGATTTCGGCTGTTTCCATCTCTTTGCAATTGTAAATAACGCTGCTATAAACATTGATGTGCAAATGTCCGTTTGTGTCTTTGCCCTTAAGTCCTTTGAGTATATTCCCAGCAATGGTATTGCTGGGTCGTATGGCAATTCTATATTCAGCTTTTTGAGGAACCGCCAAACTGCCTTCCACAGTGGTTGCACCATTTGACATTCCCACCAACAGTGGATAAGTGTGCCTCTTTCTCCGCATCCTCTCCAGCACTTGTCATTTTCTGTTTTGTTGATAATGGCCATTCTGGTGGGTGTGAGATGATATCTCATTGTGGTTTTGATTTGCATTTCTCTAATGGCCAGGGACATTGAGCATCTCTTCATGTGCCTTTTGGCCATTTGTATTTCCTCTTCTGATAGGTGTCTGTTCAAGTCTTTTTCCCATTTTGTAATTGGGTTGGCTGTCTTTTTGTTGTTGAGATGAACAATCTCTTTATAAATTCTGGATACTAGACCTTTATCTGATATGTCATTTCCAAATATTGTCTCCCATTGTATAGGCTGTCTTTCTACTTTCTTGATGAAGTTCTTTGATGCACAAAAGTGTTTAATTTTGAGGAGCTCCCATTTATTTATTTCCTTCTTCAGTGTTCTTGCTTTAGGTTTAAGGTCCATAAAACCGCCTCCAGTTGTAAGACCCATAAGATATCTCCCAACATTTTCCTCTAACTGTTTTATGGTCTTAGACCTAATGTTTAGATCTTTGATCCATTTTGAGTTAACTTTTGTATAGGGTATGAGAGATGGGTCTTCTTTCATTCTTTTGCATATGGATATCCAGTTCTCTAGGCACCATTTATTGAAGAGACTGTTCTGTCCCAGGTGAGTTGGCTTGACCGCCTTATCAAAGATCAAATGTCCATAGATGAGAGGGTCTATATCTGAGCACTCTATTCGATTCCATTGGTCGATATATCTATCTTTATGCCAATACCATGCTGTTTTGACCACTGTGGCTTCTTAATATGCCTTAAAGTCCGGCATCGCTAGACCTCCAGCTTTGTTTTTTTTCCTCAAGATGTTTTTAGCAATTCGGGGCACCCTGCCCTTCCAGATAAATTTGCTTATTGGTTTTTCTATTTCTGAAAAATAAGTTGTAGGGATTTTGATTGGTATTGCATTGAATCTGTAAATCAATTTAGGTAGGATTGACATCTTAACTATATTTAGTCTTCCAATCCATGAACACGGTATGCCCTTCCATCTATTTAGATCTTCTGTGATTTCTTTCAACAGTTTTTTGTAGTTTTCTTTATATAGGTTTTTTGTCTCTTTAGTTAAATTTATTCCTAGGTATTTTATTGTTTTAGTTGCAATTGTAAATGGGATTCGTTTCTTGATTTCCCCCTCAGCTTGTTCATTACTAGTGTATAGAAATGCTACAGATTTTTGAATGTTGATCTTGTAACCTGCTACTTTGCTGTACTCATTTATTAGCTCTAGTAGTTTTGTTGTGGATTTTTCCGGGTTTTTGACGTATAGTATCATATCATCTGCAAACAGTGATAGTTTTACTTCTTCCTTTCCAATTTTGATGCCTTGTATTTCTTTTTCTTGTCTAATTGCTCTGGCTAGAACCTCCAACACAATGTTGAATAATAGTGGTGATAATGGACATCCTTGTCTTGTTCCTGATCTTAGGGGGAAAGTTTTCAATTTTTCCCCATTGAGGATGATATTAGCTGTGGGTTTTTCATATATTCCCTCTATCATTTTAAGGAAGTTCCCTTGTATTCCTATCCTTTGAAGTGTTTTCAACAGGAAAGGATGTTGAATCTTGTCAAATGCCTTCTCTGCATCAATTGAGATGATCATGTGATTTTTCTGCTTTGATTTGTTGATGTGGTGTATTACATTAATTGATTTTCTTATGTTGAACCATCCTTGCATACCTGGGATGAATCCTACTTGGTCATGATGTATAATTCTTTTAATGTGTTGTTGGATACGATTTGCTAGAATTTTATTGAGGATTTTTGCATCTATATTCATTAGAGAGATTGGTCTGTAGTTTTCTTTTTTTGTAATATCTTTGCCTGGTTTTGGTATGAGGGTGATGTTGGCTTCATAGAATGAATCAGGTAGTTTTCCCTCCACTTCGATTTTTTTGAAGAGTTTGAGGAGAATTGGTACTAATTCTTTCTGGAACGTTTGGTAGAATTCACATGTGAAGCCATCTGGTCCTGGACTTTTCTTTTTAGGAAGCTTTTGAATGACTAATTCAATTTCTTTACTTGTGATTGGTTTGTTGAGGTCATCTATGTTTTCTTGAGTCAAAGTTGGCTGTTCATGTCTTTCCAGGAACCCGTCCATTTCCTCTAAATTGTTGTATTTATTAGCGTAAAGTTGTTCATAGTATCCTGTTATTACCTCCTTTATTTCTGTGAGGTCAGTAGTTATGTCTCCTCTTCCATTTCTGATCTTATTTATTTGCATCCTCTCTCTTCTTCTTTTTGTCAATCTTGATAAGGGCCCATCAATCTTATTGATTTTCTCATAGAACCAACTTCTGGTCTTATTGATTTTCTCTATTGTTTTCATGTTTTCAATTTCATTTATTTCTGCTCTGATCTTTGTTATTTCTTTCCTTTTGCTTGCTTTGGGATTAGTTTGCTGTTCTTTCTCCAGTTCTTCCAAGTAAACAGTTAATTCCTGCATTTTTGCCTTTTCTTCTTTTCTGACATAGGCATTTAGGACAATAAATTTCCCTCTTAGCACTGCCTTTGCTGCATCCCATAAGTTTTGATATGTTGTGTTTTCATTTTCATTTGTCTCGAGGTATTTACTAATTTCTCTTGCAATTTCTTCTTTGACCCACTCGTTGTTTAAGAGTGTGCTGTTGAGCCTCCAGGTATTTGTGAATTTTCTGGCATTCCGCCTATTATTGATTTCCAACTTCATTCCTTTATGATCCGAGAAAGTGTTGTGTATGATTTCAATCTTTTTAAATTTGTTAAGACTTGCTTTGTGACCCAGCATATGGTCTATCTTTGAGAATGATCCATGAGCACTTGAGAAAAACGTGTATCCTGCTGTTGTGGGATTTAATGTCCTATAAATGTCTGTTAAGTCTAGCTCCTTTATAGTAATATTCAGATTCTCTATTTCTTTATTGATCCTCTGTCTAGATGTTCTGTCCATTGATGAGAGTGGTGAATTGAAGTCTCCAACTATTATGGTATATGTGTCTATTTCCTTTTTCAGTGTTTGCAGTGTATTCCTCATGTATTTTGGGGCATTCTGGTTCGGTTCGTAAATATTTATGATTGTTATGTCTTCTTGTTTAATTGTTCCTTTTATTAGTATATAGTGTCCTTCCTTGTCTCTTTTAACTGTTTTACATTTGAAGTCTAACTTGTTGGATATTAGTATAGCCACTCCTGCTATTTTCTGGTTGTTATTTGCATGAAATATCTTTTCCCAACCTTTCACTTTCAACCTATGTTTATCTTTGGGTCTAAGATGTGTTTCCTGTAGACAGCATATAGAAGGATCCTGTTTTTTAATCCATTCTGCCATTCTATGTCTTTTGATTGGGGAATTCAGTCCATTAACATTTAGTGTTATTATTGTTTGGATAATATTTTCCTCTACCATTTTGCCTTTTGTATTATATATATCATATCTGACTTTCCTTCTTTCTACACTCTTCTCCATACCTCTCTCTTCTGTCTTTTCATATCTGACTCTAGTGCTCCCTTTAGTATTTCTTGCAGAGCTGGTCTCTTGGTCACAAATTCTCTCAGTGACTTTTTGTCTGAGAATGTTTTAATTTCTCCCTCATTTTTGAAGGATAATTTTGCTGGATATAGGAGTCTTGGTTGGCAGTTTTTCTCTTTTAGTAATTTAAATATATCATCCCACTGGCTTCTAGCCTCCATGGTTTCTGCTGAGAAATCTACACATAGTCTTATTGGGTTTCCCTTGTATGTGATGGATTGTTTTTCTCTTGCTGCTTTCAAGATCCTCTCTTTCTCTTTGACCTCTGACATTCTAACTAGTAAGTGTCTTGGAGAACTCCTATTTGGGTCTAATCTCTTTGGGGTGCGCTGCACTTCTTGGATCTGTAATTTTAGGTCTTTCATAAGAGTTGGGAAATTTTCAGTGAAAATTTCTTCCATTAGTTTTTCTCCTCCTTTTCCCTTCTCTTCTCCTTCTGGGACACCCACAACACGTATATTTGTGCGGTTCATATTGTCATTGAGTTCCCTGATACCCTGTTCAAATTTTTCCATTCTTTTCCCTATAGTTTCTGTTTGTTTTTGGAATTCAGATGTTCCATCCTCCAAATCGCTAATTCTATCTTCTGTCTCTTTGAATCTATCATTGTAGGAATCCATTGTTTTTTCTATCTTTTCTACTTTGTCCTTCACTTCCATAAGTTCTGTGATTTGTTTTTTCAGTTTTTCTATTTCTTCTTTATGTTCAGCCCATGTCTTCTTCATGTCCTCCCTCAATTTATCGATTTCATTTTTGAAGAGGTTTTCCATTTCTGTTCGTATATTTAGCATTAGTTGTCTCAGCTCCTGTATCTCATTTGAACTATTGATTTGTTCCTTTGACTGGGCCATATTTTCAATTATTTGAGCGTGATCCGTTATCTTCTGTTGGCGTCTGCGCATTTAGACAGATTTCCCTGGGTATTGGATCCAAAAGTTTGGAAGATTTTTCTGTGAAATCTCTGGGTTCTGTTTTTCTTATCCTGCCCAGTAGGTGGCGCTCGTGGCACACGTTTGGCTGCGGGTCCCACCAGTAAAAGGTGCTGTGGGACCTTTAACTTTGGAAAACTCTCGCTGTCCGGGAGGTTCGCTAGCCGAAACAGCTTGGAAGGGTTCGAGCCGGCCCGGGGTCCGAATGCGGGGAGGGTTGCTGGCCGCCGCAGCCCGGGAAAGTGCCCGTCCGAATTTCCTAGTCGCCCGGGTGACAAGCGTGGCAGGAGGGCGCCAGCAGCAGCGGCCCGCCCGGGAGAGTGCACATTCCCAGGGAGTCACGGGTTTGGAAGGGGCCTCCCCCGCCCGTCACCGTTCTCCGCGGCCTGGGGATTTCTGATCCAATTCTCTCAATTGGTCCGGGGGGCCGCGCGTGGTGTGGGTGCCTGCCGCCATGGTTTCAGGGGACCACCTCTCCAATTCTCCCAGCCGGCCCGGGAAGGGGGAAGGGAGTGACTCTGGCCGCTTGCCGTCCCGCCCGGTGAAGCCCGTGCGCCTCGGCAATCTCACCCGAGCGGCTTCTCTCAGCCAGCCAACCGTTCCAGGATGGGGTATGCTGTTTTTTTTATATCTGTTGTGGCTTTTGGCGCTGTTCTGTATCGTTTCTACTCCCCTAGTAGCTGTCCTGGAGAAGAAACTAAGATCCGCGCATCTTACTAAGCCGCCATCTTCTCCGGAAGTCCTTCATTCATATCTTGACTTGAGGTTTGAGCACTTTTTCAACTTTTTAAACAGTTGCTATATGGGGTACTGTTGACTTGCATAGTTTCAGAGTTCTAACTCTGAGTCTCCGGTGTCACATAAATACCTGAAGTTTCTGAGAACAACTAGGTTATATACAACAACTCAATATCTCAGAATTTAGAAATAATGGTTACAACTCCTGAATATATACCCTACTGTAAGAGCTTACAATCTAGTAACCTTTACTTTAATAGGCCCCAACCTGATTATCCATTACTTGACTTCAGTTCACCGTACTGAGCTTTTATATTATAATTAGTCCATTTGATTGAGACATGATTATACTTGTTTTTTGGTTCCTGACATTTCACTTAACATACAGTTCTTAAGATTCATTCAACTTTGTTGCATGCCTCACAACTTCATTCCTTCTTGGGGCCCACTTGGTCGTCCATTGTATGTATATACCAGAGTTCCCCTTCCATTCCTCAGTTGTTGCACCTTTAGGCCACCTCCATCCATTGTGAATCATGAACACTTACACCATAAATACCAGTGGGCAAATGTCCATTCATGTCCCCCCCACTCAGTTCCTTCAGGTATATATTGAGCAACAGGTTTTCAGGATCACATGACAACCCCACCCCTAGCTTCCTGTGGGATCTCTAAGGGGCTGCACCTCTCAGTTTCCCTACGAACAGTGAATAGGTATCTCTCTTTCTCTGCATTTTTTTCTCGAACCTGTTTCTCTCTGTTCATTTTTAAACAGTTTAGCCACACCTCATATAATCCAACCTAATTATAGAGACATGCCTTCAACACCATAATCCATATGAAGACATTTCCTTTTCTTCCACAAAGATGTATTGGCTTTTAATAAGGGGATTCATTTAATTGCAAATTTATAGTTCTTCAGCAAAAGGGAAGCTAGCTTCCATCTGAGTTTCTCTGTCAATGGGAAGGCACATGGTGAGGTCTGCTGGACTTATCTCCTGGCTTCTGGGTTCCAGTGGCTTTCCCTGGGGTAATCCCTTTCTGCATCTCCAAACATCTGGGCTGAGCTGTGAGTACTGATATGAGGTATGCTGAGCTGCTGAGCTCTTTTCTGACCTTTCTCTTTTATGCCTCCATCTGATTAAATTAAACCTCACTCATTGTGGAAGGCACTACCCTCAGCTGACCTCACATGTAACCAGCCATAGATGAAATTCACATACTGATGATTTAAGTCCACAGCAACAGAACAAAGGGGCATCATCACCTGGCCAAGTTGACACCTGATCCTAACTAACACAAACAGAAGAAGAAATTTTGAGAGCAGTTTCTCTAAAAATATAATTCTTAGATTATCTGCATCATAGTTATCCAAGAAGGCAGATTTTAGGGACTCCACATGTCCTGGTTTGAAATGATGTATGCCCCTAGAAAAGCCATGTTTTAATCTAAATCCCATTTTGTAAAGGCAGAATAATTCCTATTCAATACTGTATGTTTGAATCTGTAATTAAATCATCTCCCCGGAGATGTGACTTAATCAAGAGTGGTTGTTAAGCTGGATTTGAAGCTTAACATTCAAATCCAGCTTTGGGTGGGTCTTAATAAGTTTGGGTGGGTCTTAATAAGTTTCTGGAGTCCTATAAAAGAGGAAACATTTTGGAGAAAGAAGCAGATCCAGAGAGATCAGAGCAGAATGACATAGCCACAAGGAGCAGAGTCCACCAACCAGTGACCTTTGGAGATGAAGAAGGAAAATGCCCCTGGGGAGCTTCATGAAACAAGAAGCCAGGAGAAGAAGCTAGCAGATGATGCTGTGTTCACCATGTGCCCTTCCAGATGAGAGAGGAACCCTGACTGTGTTTACCATGTGCCTTTCCAGATGAGAGAGAAACTGTGATTGTGTTTGCCATATTCCCTTCCACTTGAAAGAGAAACCCTGAACTTCATCAGCCTTCTTGAACGAAGTTATCTTTCCCTGGATGCCTTAGATTGGACATTTCTATAGACTTCTTTAATTGGGACATTTTCTTGGCCTTAGAACTGTAAACTAGCAACTTATTAAATTCCCCTTTTAAAAGCCATTCCATTTCTGGTATATTGCATTCTGGCAGCTAGCAAACTAGAGCACTACACTAAAACTCCTTCATATCTGTGGGAATAGAATCCAGGACTCATAATAGGCATGTCAGAATATGCTTATGCATATTAAATGTGAAAATAAACTGCTGTAAGTGCACCAGGATGTCTCTATGATATAGTACTAATTTGGGCAACATCTGCCTAACCCTAATTTAAAGACTTGGCAATCTCCCTTTTGAAGACACAGATAATGTTGTCCTAGACCTTTCTTGAGAGTAAAGGTAGATGCAATGCTATATGAGATCCTAAATTGCTCCTTATTCTCCTCTCATCCTGTAAGATATCTTCTCAAAGTTCTCTTACAGAGTTACTAGGGATGTATACTGATTAAATCAATATACACTTACAAGTGAATTTAACTTATAATATTTAGAGGCATTTTAAAGTAGAATATTTAAAAGTATTTTGTGTTCAGCCCCAAATGATCCCTCTACCAAGGGTTTGCTTCTGAAAACTCTCAACCACCATCCTACACTTGAGTGTGACTCCTTCTTCCTTAGGACAGCCTTGAATGATTAAAGATATCCATGCCACTTTTCTCCATCCCAACCACAGCAACTGTTCATGTCTTCCTGTCTGCATTTATTTTCTAATCTGTTTGTTTAATTTTTGTCTTCTGTCTTTCTCACAGGAGTGTATGTATGACTAGAACATAAGCCCTGACTCCCTTGTCCATCTCTGTATATTCGGTACCTGGCATGGAATAAGCAATCAATTTATACTTGTCTTATGAATAAACATACAAATTTCTATTGGAAGAATTTAGGATTGAGTGATTTACCTCACACCATTCAACTTTGTTTTTAAAATGGGTGAATGAAGAGATGTTTTAAATTCACATTGTTTCAGTGTTAGGAGACAAGGTCTTGGGCATCTTTCAGAAGTAACTCTTGGATGTGGTGTTGGGAATATCTGGAAAATTCTTCTGGTGAAAGAATTTAGAATCTAAAGCCCTGGGAACCTGGGATGAGTACATTTGTGAGTATTTTAATTGCTACATTGTAATGACGAACCATGAAAAGAACCCTGATGTTTGCTCAGTTTCTCTGTGCTCCTCAGTGAACATACTCCTCCTGCCTTCCAAAAGAAAGATGCATGTCCTGAGGAAGGTAAAGCACCTAATCCTGGAAATTATTTATCCTCCCTTCTTTTGACATTTTATTGGCCTTTATCTCATTTGTGAATGATAGCATAGCCAAATAAGACTAGGGAATAAAAAGCCTTTTCATTAAATGACTGTTCTGCATAGATATTTTTGTTATTCTCCTGTAGAGGGTCTTCGATCAGTACTTGAGCAGAGAATTCATGAAGAAAGAAAATTAGGTAAATTTTCAATCAACATATAATGTAGCAGAGAGGAAACACATGGATTCAAATTTGGGAGAAGATTATTTCCAAGCCAGAGAAGTACTGGTTGAAAGTGTTAAGGCTTAAGAAAAGGGGTATCCCCATCAGTGAGGCCTTTAGTCATTTAGTAACATAGGAAAAACAAAGGCAAAGATTGCCCGGTGTCCATGTAGTAGCTGTCAAGAGAAAAATGTATCATTTGCAAAAAGGCTTAAAGCCCACCTTGGGTGCTGTTTTGGTTTGCTAATGCTGCTAGAATGCAATACATCAGAGATGGACTGGCTTTTATAAAGGGGATTAATTGAGTTACAAATTTATAGTACTTTGGAGGAAAGGCAGTTGTCTTTCCTCTGGCTTTTTCTATCACACTGGAAGGCACAAGGTGACATCTGCTGGCCTTCCCTCACAGCTTCTGGGTTCCAATATCTTTCCCTGGCGTGATTCCTTTCTGTATCTCCAAACATCTGGATCTGAGCCATCTCTGAGTGCTGAGCTGTGCTGTGCTGGTCTGTGCTGAACTACTCTCTCTTTTGACCTCTCCTTTTGAACTCCAGTTGATCAAATTAAAATGTCACTCATTGCAGAAGGCACTCCTTAGTGCACGCAGATGTATTTAGCCATAGATGAATTTCACATGCTGATGATTTAAGTCCACAGCAAAAGAACAACTGGTTGCCATCACCTGGCCACATTGACACCTTTACCTAACTAATATAGGTACTTTGGCCACTATTTATTTTTAACTTCCACTCTGCAGGGCAGGGAAGATGACATAGATACTCCTCTCCCATCAGTTTTTAAATTTCTTCTGTGTGCAGTACTCTTTCCTAATAGAGGACTTGGTAATCATACATATAAAAAGGAACTGTGCTTGGGACACATGGAGGAGGATTTCAGATACTGGGTGATTTTTTTTTTTATATGCTGTATGGCAGGGTCACATTTCATTATTTTTTCCATGTGAGCATCCCATTTTTGCAGCATCACTGGTTGACTTTTGGTTTGCTTGTCTTTTTGATTGTTTGTTTGTTGGGAATTGCATGGACTGGAAATCGAATCTAGGTCTCCAGCATGGTAGGCAAGAATTCTACCACTGAACTGCCCTTATACCCACAATCATAAAAATATGATTTTAAGCATATTTGTAGCTATACTCTGCTATTAAGTATTTTTGTTTAATTCAGATTACTAGGTTACATTTCTATATATTTTGAATTATATTTTTTTATCAGCATTGATTCATTAATTATAATTAGGTAGAACATTTACAAATGTAGGAAAATATATGAAATGGGGAAAAATGATCACCTGTAATAACTTGAACCAGGGAAAATAATGTTGACATTTTGGCAAATTTCCTTGTAATATTTATTTTTTCTCTCTATTTATAGCTATATATAGTATATACACTCATATGTATATATATCATATATATATGATATATATTCTTCACTCATCTATTATGCCTAAGTGCCTATGATTCTTCCAGTAATTGAGTATAAAATGAGGTCACACTCATATGTTTGGCAAATAATCATTGAGAACCTAGTATGTACCAAACACTCAATGATACGTAAGAGTGACTTAGAAAAAAAATATCTCTGACCTCAATGTGGTTTATCTGGGATGACAGACTTTCAATTTCCAGAATTACAGTGTCTTAGGTCTGAATTTGAGTCTCTCCTCAAAGGCCCAGAAGTTTTCCTCCAGGATTCCTGGAGTCTGTCATATGCTCAGGAGTATGATAAGTGTGCTTCTGCCACTCCATCCTCCTCCTCATCCCACTGCACCCTGCAAGTGCAGCTGACAGCCTTTGGGCACAACCATCCTCAGGGCCCATACAGCTTCCCAGAGCCAGAGGACTCATGTGGCTGCCTGGTGCAGGCCCTACTTTGGCCTAGTGACTTGATGCTGGCTGATCTTATATATATATGTAAATGCGGAGGAGAAGCTGAGTGCTATGCAGTCCAGTTGGAACCTCCAGCAGAACTGATTATCTATACATATCAGCCCAAGTGATTCAGCTCTGGCCCCAGATTTGCATACCTTCCTCTGCAATGAGTCTTGCAGCTGACTTGAATCACTGCCTTGAAAAGGCAGTTTTGCTTTCCGCTGTCACACAGGTCTTCAACAAGAGTTTTAATCCCAACTCCAATGGCTTTTTAAGATATTCCTTTCAATCATTTATAGTACTCTATTTGAAAACAGTTCTGATTGATTCAATTTTATCTGACAGGTTATGTGATATTTTAGCCACCCTGTTAGATTGAAACCCTGGATAACTGCTTGAATGTCCCATTCCTCTATCTGGCTCTGCTGCTGCTGTCACTCTGGTTTGAGGGAGAGGAGCATACTTACCTTTACCTCTCTGCCCAAGGGCAGGCCAGATCTTCACATGAATTCCCTGTAGCACTATCATGACAGGCTTGACACTGATAATAAAACTTCAATGAGATTCAGAATTACATGTCAGGAAGTACAATATGGAGAATAATTTAGAAAGTTCTGTTAGATGTGGTTACTCTTGAGGGTCTTAAGACAAGAGATCCCTTGTCAGATACCTCTCACCAACCTCTTGCTGTTTAATGCCAAAGTACATTTCTCCTTCTTTCCATGGATTGTCCCCATGCATGTCTGTCCAAATACCTGAACAGCTCTCAAAAAACAAAGAAAATTCCTTTCTCACTGCATAAGATGTATCTTCACAACTCTAATTTCCTCTATCAGGATTTGCCAAGTCCTAAGGTGATACATGGTTGTGTTCCAATGCTGTGGCCAGGCAGGACAATAAAAGCATTCAATCTAACCCCAATGTATTTTGAATTATCTAGTCTTAGATAAAACCAAATATTTATACAGTCCCAACCCTCCAGTGCAATCCCTTTAATCAGTCTTTTTCCTTCACAAGATTGTGATTCTTGCATTTCCTTATGTCCTCCCTCTGGCTGCCGAAGTCTCAATTCCAGGTTTTCTGTGAGCAACTACTTAAACAAAGACACACACACACACACACACACACACACACACACACACACACACACACTCATACATTGATATACGCTTTTATCTGCAGGAAAGCAAACACAACATGCATAAAATATTCTAAATCTTTAAGGAAAAGAACATTTTTACAAAAGAGGTAAGAGGGCATTTAGAGACAAAACAGCTAAAACTGTATGTAATTTATATTACCTTCCCAGTCTTGATATTAGTAATCAGCCATCAGGAAAATATTGTCTCCAGATTTTTCTCTGAGATTTGGGGTTTGTTTTACACATGAAAGTAAAGAGTTCACTCAACTAGTTTTCCCAGGAAAACAAGGATGTTACATTAGAAAAAAATAGCATTTTTAATTACAAATATTGCATATATACATTTGTTTTACCAAATTGATCATGTTACACTTTATATCAAGATTTATACAATGAACTTCTCACTTACTCTAATGTATATGTTTTCGCATTAACTACTTTTGAAAACATTGTTTTAGTGACTATGTTCATAATGTGAATATACAACAACTTCTTTTATCACTTTTTTGGGGGTCAGAGGAAATTTGTTTTGTTTCCATTTTTTTCTGTTATAAACCACATTGGAATTGTTATCTATTCACCTGCTTTGCTGATTACTTGCTTAAGCTATATTGTTGCAAGTGGAATTGCTGTGTCACAGGATGTTACAGTAGAACCTCAAGAAAATGGGTCCTTAATCTCCAGGCCCCGTTATGTTCTTCAAGGCTAAGCAAAGTTTGTCAAGGCTACTGTGCCTTTGCCATAAGTATATGTGAAATTTTACATTCTCTTGCTTAAAGTGAGACTTTTGCTTTCAGCAATTGCTATTTGCCAATAACATTATTTAATTTAATTATCCACATATATATTTATTCAGTGTGGTCACAATAAAAGTTTTTGTTTTCAGGCACAATGAAAAATGAATCTAAATGTCAAAATCTTATGAGGGCAGCATATAGCTATCTATGACTAACTAGAGGACTCAGAAGGTATAAGCTGATTCCACCAGAGATCCGTACTCACTACTTTTGGATAGCTACCGAAAAGACTAAGTCTCCAGAACCATTGTATTTTGACTAGTAGATATTAGTATCAGATGGATGGAGTTGTGTGCTGTAAGAGAAGAGAATACAGACCCACTGGTGCTGGGAGTTGCAACACATTTCCTATGCAATGTCAATCCATACTGATACTGGTGTGTTGATTACTCACATCTGGAACTTGTATTTGATAAGGTTTACAGCATTTTGCTCTTCTTTTCATCTCCAACCGTTCTCTTTCCTTAAACGTCTTTGTTGTCATTGAATTTCAATTTATCCTCTAAAGTTTCATTAAAATTAAGATTTCTTTTTTCCGAGGTTTCTATGTATGCCCTTTACAAACTGTTTGAACATTTGTTTCAGTAAATAAACATCAGAAATGCATGTAATTCTGCAATCACTGACTGTCACCAGTCAGTGGCACTGTGTGTAAATGAACAGGTATGATATTCATGTCACCCTCTTCATTAAATTAGGTGGAGTGGGCAGAGGAAAACCGTTTGAACCTGAACCTGTCATCTCTTAAGTGTGGTCTCTCTTGCTCACTTGCTCTCTCTCATAGGTACAGAATAACTAGGCACATGGTAAACACTCAGCATATATGACTCTTTCTCTATTTCAACATTTTAATATTTTAATTTAGTAATAGAAAGTTTTACATTTTAGTTTAAGTATGTAAATTAAGGCCCCTAAAGTTGCATTATCTCTGAAATGGTTAATCAGAAATTTTATATGTTGTAAAACTCCCTATAAGTCAGTATCTTCACTTTACATATTTAAACACAGTGTATGTAGGTCAGGTTTCATAGTGAATTAACACATTTTCTGTGCTTGCCTTTGGCTAGATGCTTAGAGATACACTATTTAAAGTAGGCCTGCCTACCCAGGGAATCATTGGCTGATGGAGGCTACCAAGATTTCTTATCATTATGCCAACCTGCAGTTCCGGACAGGGTCTTAGGCGGTCTGAGAGGACAGGCTTTCCTCTGTGTACCAAATGATGATACAAGTTCACCCTTATGACATAAGCTTGACAGATTTTCATGGCATCAAACACACATAGCCTACATGGTTACGTTACTGTTCAGTAGTAAATTTCTACTGCTGAGAAATTTAAATGTATTTTTGGGATACCATTTAATCACATTCAGCAGTATGGACTTTGAGTAATGAATATAGATTTGAGAGGAATAACAAGGTAGCAGCAGCAACTTATCAATTGTCTTTCATTCGGCAATTCACCAACAAATATCTCTTGAGCACCCACCTTGCCGTTATTCTACTATTTGTAGCACAGATTTTGCATCTTAGCTTAGGTATGTCAAATAAAAGCCCAAATCAGTAAATTTACATCAGTAAATAAAGCAGATGAAAAATCCCTGCTCTCATGGAACTATAATCTTCAAAATTAATTTTACTAAATGCTATCCAATTAAAGGAACGTGCTATCTATCACTTCCTATGTGTACATGATGCTGGACCCTGTCAAAGGGATTAGAAAGTAAATGAGTTTCAGTGAAAGAACAATGTGGGGATAAGAAGAGCACTTCATATCACATGATCCACCATTTTAAACATTCCCAGTAAAAAATAAAATTGTACAAATGGCAAAACTGTATGCTGTATTCAGAAGCTGCCAATATCCTGTGAGTACAGAAGACTATTTGACTTGCCCAAGGTCAAGGAAAATGTCAGGGTTTTGGTCAGGAATGGAATCCAGTCTTTTCAGTGTCAACACAATTACTTTTTCTGTAAGGGAGTTGTCAGGTGATTTGTGTGATATCCTGTTGCTTATTCTGCTACTAAACTGAAGACCATTACCATCACCCTGACAGGTGTTAGTCTGTTTTGTAAAATTATACAGTGTGATCTTCTTGAGCAACAGATCTATGCAAAATGTTCATGCATAGCTCAGACATATATATGTAAATGTATGTTTACATGTATATATGCATACGGAGAGATACACACAGATCTCAAAGATATGTTTAATTAAAATAAAAAAGTGATAAATTTACAAACTGAATGCTGTTTTTTTATCTTCAAAAATAATGATTTTCTCAGTGCATGAAGGGAATACGCCATAATAACTTTTCTTATTATTAATAAAACTGCTTGAATTCAAACCTGTCAGAGAAACAGTGCTTGGGCAAAATTAAAAATAATAATAATAATAATCCTGCAAAGGAAAACATTGCATTTGCTTAAGAAAACTTATGATTTAAATAAGAACTGAATGTTTAATTAAAATAAGTGATTAGTTTTAAATGGTTTATACAAGATCCTAATTTAGAAATGTACTAAATATTTTTCTCTGTCACCAACATTCTTTGATAAACTCAGTTTAGCAGCAGTGGAAACATCTCATTTGATTTCACAGTTTTATGTTTGTAGAGGAAATTGGTTTATTATAATTCCTTTCAAGTATATGCCAGTTTGAATCTGTTGTAGATCCCAGAAAAGCCAAGATCTTTAATTCTCATTCAATATTGCTGGGTGGGAGCTTTTTGATTGTTTCCATGGAGATGCAACCCACTCAATTGTGCGTGGTAACTTTTGATTAGATTGTTTCCATGGAGGTGTGTCTCCACCCATTCAAGGTGGGGTTGCTTAATGGAGCCCTTTAAGAAGGAACCATTTTGGAAAAAGTGTAAGAGCTGAGAGCCCAAGCAGTCAGAGACCTTTGGAGATGAAGAAGGAAAACGCCCCGGGGGACCTTCATGAAACAAGAAGCCTGGAGAGAAAGCTAGCAGACTTCCCAAGTGTCCTTCCAGCTGAGAGAGAAACCCTGAACTTCATAAGCTTTTCTTGAGTGAAGGTAACCTCTTGTTGCTGTCTTCATTTGGCCATTTTCATAGCCTTGCTTATTTGGACATTTTCAAAGCATTATAACTATAAATTTGCAACTTAATAAATTCCCCTTTTTAAAAGCCGTTCCATTTCTGGTATATTGCATTCCATCCCCTTACAAACTAGAACAAAGTGGAACTCGAATATTTTCCTCAAAAAACAGGTGTACACACACAGATACACGTGCACACTTTTATATTTCCTAATTGCCCACAGACTTTTTCCAAGAACAATTTAAGGATATCATCATTTTTTTGTTAAGAATTAGCATAATACTGATCCTAAATTTCTTTAGACTACTTCAAAGTCTTGTGGAAGTGATTTGGGTATAAAAAATAAGTAATAAATAATAAGCAAAAAACACCTTGTTGCTTTTTCATATAATCGCAAAACTCAAATCTTGGCAGACATCCTGATAGGATTCTTTTAATTGCACAAGGCCTTTGTTTTAAAACTAAACAACTTGGGCCATGTCAGCTTTTTGATCCATGTGCTCAACAACTGCATACCAAACTGCAGACCTGTACCCTTATTTCCTGCAGCAGGGTCCTTGTTCTTGCTGTGAAAGTTCCTTCTCAAACTTTTTCATGTTGCATCTGTATACCTGCTTCCAATTTTTAAGACTTCTTTCAAGTGTGTTTTGCCTTAGTTATCACTGTTGTCTGGGGACCTCCCATTTTCTTGAGTCTTTTACATCCTAGCTCCTTGTATATCTGGAACATTATGTCATCATTTTCCTTCCTATCCAGTCCTATATAAAGACCACTATTTCAGTTATTTTCATGCTAATATTCTCTACTCCCTTTTCCTTTTGTCCACAGCTTTGATAGATCCAATGTGCTTCACTAGAAATTCAAAGAATCTGCATAATCAAGGTGGTATTTTTGACATGATGCAAAATTTAATTGATTTCTAATATAAGAAATAAAGATAAAGTGTAAACAACCCCCCAAAATTTAGAAACTCTTCATACTTGTAAGAAAACTCGCAGGTTAAATATATAAATATCAATGAAATTTATACAATATTTAAAGTAGAATATCAGTGGAGATGATATTGCATATCAAGATTAGAGAGATGTAGCAGAATGGCACTTAGATAAAAATTGATACCGTTAAGTGTACTTCATAAAAAAAAAAACTAGTAAGAAAAATAAGTGTAGGCAAGATACATTTGTTAATTTAATTAATATAAATTTTAAAAGTAAGAAAAATAAACAGGACCAATAAGTGGATTAAATTTTCAACACACATAAACAAAATGTGATTCTGAAGAAAGTGGAAAGAAGAAAAGAATAATATAGATAAAAATTAATACTATGATAAAACACAAGCAATATTGAGAATGAAAGAGAAGCTTTAACTACAGATATAGAGCAGATGTAAACAACTATAAGAGATGATCATGTACAATTTATGCTGGTACATGTGAGATCTAAGAAAATATGGATAATTTCTAGTAAAATAAAATTGGTCCTCAAAAAATAACTAAAAAAAAATTAAAAATGTGAATTAATCAGTATCCTCAAAAGAAATGTACATGTTAACAATTAAGCATTCTTCCCCTCATTCCCCATGGCATCAGGCACAGGTAGTTTTGTAAGTAGTTTTTATAAAATCTCACACTTTATGCTTAAATATTGTAGCATAAAAGAAGTAAAGCTATCAAAACTCACTTACAAAGATACTGTAACTTTGATGCCAAAACTGGGCAAAAACAGTGAGACAAAAACATACTATAGATGATTTTTTTAATAATATACAGGAAAAATTTTGACATAAATATTAGTGTATTAATTATGTAGTAAATAAAATATGGTATCTTTCATGTTTTTAATAGAAACGCAAAGATTATAATTGTCATAAAATTTATTATTATAATACCCCATAACCATAGATTAAAAGATAAAACACCAATCATCTCATATGTTGTGGGGGTGCAGGGCCCTGGCCTTTTCCTAAATGGAAATGAAACCCCCAACAGATTACAAGATTGCTTTGACCAGGACAAAGTTTGAGAAAGTCAACAATCTCCCAAAGGGAGAAGAATGTAATCACATATGTAAAATGGCACTGATGATATCTTAGTCTTAAACATTAATCTTAGTAGAAATCAGGTCTTAAGTCCCTTTAATGATTATACTAGAGGCCTAATGCTCTCATACTGTATGGAATGTCTTTGTTCTAAAATCATATGCATATTGCACCTTGCACTCCTGTTCTTTTGCAGAGTGCTACCCCTCCAGACAGGCTGCCACTGGAGAATCTCTCCTGTTTGTAAGTCCTAAGAAACCTGTGCCTACTTCTGTGCCTGCTGTGTTTTCTTGGTCTCAAAACAGCACTGGCCCATGCTTTGCATGAATTTGGCCTGACCCTAAACATACATACTGGATGATTTAGCACAATTTAACTATAAGTTAACAATAGCTAATAAGTGTGAAGATGCTCTTATCATTGTATCATCAAATTTATTTCTAGAAACATACCTAGGAATTATATATAAGGAGATACAAGAATGTTTAAAGTGACATTGTTTTAATAGCCAACACTGAAAATCCTAAATGTCTAGCAACCAAGAATGCAAATTAAATCATATTATATTTATAATATAAAATCATAAAGAGAACAAATGTCTATTAACTGGCAGATACATAATGTTGAGTGAAGAGAGTATGTACACAGGAATAAATGTGATTTGCTGCCATTTATATAAAAGACAAGGACCAGCAAAACATTAAATTATGTCTCTATATAAATATGTAAATATATAATATAAATATAGAAATATGTATATAAATATGGGAATAAATTATGTCTATATATAAAGATGTAATAATATAGATGATGCATGGAATTGATAAAAAGTCAATTCATAATATTTGTTACCTCTTGAGAAAGGCACAGAGGATATTAGTTATGTAACTGAAAATTCTTGGAAAAAAGTTTTCTGAAGCAAATAAAACATAGAACATTTTGACAAAGCTGGGTGGTGTATATGTGGATACTCACTGTTTTATTCTGTGTTCTTATCTGCATGTTTGAAATATTTCACAATAAAAATTAAAAAAATAACACACCTCCTGTCCATTTCCACTAACATCTCCATTGTCCTTGGAAAAGAAATACAAGACAGAATAATTGAATTTTGATGAATGTTACAAAGGATAAATAAAAGGGACCATAGAAGTGTATAGCAGCTTAAGCTGTAATTATTCTGTGTTGTGTTTCTTCTCCATGAATCTGTAAGCCCTACAGGAGCTGGGACTCTGTTTTCTTCTCTGCTGTATCTGTGGCTGAAGCAATGCCTGGCACAGAGTAGATGCTCTGTACATATTTGTTGAATAAGTTCATAGATTCTTAAAGAATATGTATTAATTGATTTTGAATGATTAAAATATATGGTAAGTGTATTCTGTGTCCCATATCTTTTTTGCATATTTTTCTCTACTTACCTCAATTTCCTATCATTTGTTGTCATTGTATTCTTAAAGAAGAAAGCAAGGTAAACAGAAACAGAACGTTTCTGCAAAATCCAGAGGAAGTCAAATCTAAGCAAACCAAAAACCTGATCATACTCAAAAAATGTTTTTCCATTTTTTTAAAGTGGGGAGATATAATTAAATCCTTCATAAGTAATGAATTTTTTTCCCTTTTCAAGTGCAACTCCACCCTACTTACTAGGGGTCAATGATTCTGATTCCTAGGAGTTCCTAGGAATCAAAGAGGAACCAAATATTCACCAGAGTAGCATTTAGGTATAGAAAAAGGAAAGAAAAAACAAGCACACAGCCCTAATGTCTGACACTTTCAAACCCAACCCCGATTCTGGCCCTCTCTCTGAAACTTTCTTTAACCTTTGCCTTGTTTGCATTTGTGCCCAGGGCCCTCTCTCTGAAACTTTCTTTAACCTTTGCCTTGTTTGCATTTGTGCCCAGGGGTTTCCATTGTCCTACACAGTGTTTGGAAACAATAACACAACCCCACTCTCAAAATAGAAAGGGAGAAAAAAGGAAAAAAAGACAATTTACATTTCACACCCTGCCGGTGTTCTGGCTGCTCTAGGTGATTAATGATAATGGCCATTTGCCCAAAATACAGACTCTGTTCACAAATGGAAAACAGCTTTATGACAAATGTGGAAAACATATTTTTCTTCTTCTATGGCCTATACCTTTCTTTATACATAAAATGGAAGGCGTTCTTAAATTCTACTTGCACATAATGCATGAAATTATAGCTTTTGTAATGCTGAATATTGAAAGAAACTGAATTGATTGGATTAACCAAGAAACACAGCCTATTTTCTTCAGAACTGCGAGAATTCTGTTTATTGATACATTACAACCTGCAGAGTTCTTCTAAAGGAAATATTATATATTGCATGTTGATGGTTTATTTTATGGTGACTCTGTATTTGATATTGAAGAGAGAGGTTTGGAGTTTCCATCCTGATGGTTACCCCACAGGTATTTACTTATTTACATGAAGTTTATAACGGTGAGTTTTAGAACAAAAAGGTTAATTGGATCCAAGGGGAAATTATCAGTGAAGAATTGGGTCCCTCTGGAGGTGATACATTTCTCTTACTCTTTTAAATTGTTTTAACTTCTCTTGGTGAAGGAATGGCTCCCCATGACCCATTTTGTAAATGATGAAATGTTCCAGGCCTTCATTCAGGTAATAGGGAAAAGTCTTTTTGCAGTATTCGTTATGCAACTGATTATGTCTCTAATAAACTAAATGTAATTAAAAATAGAGCAGGGCCATTGCATTTTAATAGCTTGGAGTCTTCCCTGTGGAAGAGTCAGCAAATAGTGAGAGAATATGAAGATTCAGCTCCCCAGCACCTGCCAGGCAGCCTTTGTCAAGATTTAACAGCATCACATCAGGTTATTAGAGGAAACATAAATACTTTTGAGGCTCTGTGGGTAGTTACGATATCACGTTTTATTATCTTCTAAAATGGAATTACTGACTGTAATTGCTTGCCAGTCACAGGTGAGCAAATATGACAAGAGAAATCCTACATATTGGTAAGAAAGGTTATAATGCAAAGGCAGCTGACCTAGAGCATGTTTTTAAGGATACATTATAATGTATTTGTAATAATCATAATTTAAGATTATATGGTACTTTACAGCTTCTAGGACAGGCACAGATTTGCATGTGGTGGTTTGAAGTGGGCATAGCGGGTATTTGAATTCCTATTTGAGTAAGAACATGGGGATGTGAAGAGGTTGAGTGATTTACCCAAGGAGTGTGCTGCCAGTGAGTGCAGAGCTGAGAATGAGCCCCAGTCTTCTAACTTCATACTCCATATTGTTTCTGTCACTCTGCATGGCCTCACTTAAGTTCACCAGCACACAGATAATATTTGCAGCTCCCTTCTCCACCACACATTTTCTTAGTGAAAGAGATGGTTTTGAAAATATCAGTTTCCCTAGAGAAACGATGGAGGATAACCTGAAACGCAAAGGAATTGCAGCTTAATAAGTAGGCATGAGTAACCTTTAAGAAGCTGGGAGATTTGGTGTCAGAGAGAAAATACAGGAAGTAAGGATCTTTAGGAGTAAGGCAAGGAAAGTACTGCATCAGGGAACACTTTTTTTTGTTTGTTTTGCTGGTGGTGGTGACGATCTATTTATGAATCAAATTTGATTCTCAGAGGGCCTGACTGTTGAATATCACAGATGCTAGGGAGTGGGTGCTGACTGCTATATTAAAAAGTGCAATGTGTGGCCAGAGAGAATAATTGAGTGATACGATATCTTAAAATCCCTCCGAGGTCTGAAGGAAACAGCAGAATTTTACGTTAAGGTTCCACTCTTTACTAGATTAAACTAACATTCTGATGGAAGTTCTGACTGTACATTGAAATGGGACTTGGAATCTCATTCCTCTATTACTGTGAGAATCATCACTAGTACATCTGAATCCTAGACAGTCTCTAGGAAAATGATTCATTATTATTCAATTAATCCAATGGAACTACCTGTGAGAATGTTTTCAAAACAGGATTTCTGACTGAGAAATCAGTACTTGCTATAATTCAATGGAAATGAAAAATTTTGTATGCTCCAATCCTTTACTTTCTGTGTTATATGCTAGAATTACAGATAGGAGCTTCCCAGGTATAATCCTATTACCTTGTGTGATGGTTTAGAGGCTTTATGGACCCCGAAAATCATGTTCTTAAAGCTAATCCATTCCTATGGGTGTGAGTCTATTGTGGGTGGGAACTTTTGATTAGTTTATTTCAGTTGAGGCATGCCCCAGATAGGTCTTAATCCTCTTGCTGTTGTCCTTGATAAGAGGATGAAATTCAGAGAAAGAAACAGAGAAAAAGACACAGAAGAAAGAGAGCGACGTAAGATGAGAGGGAAAGCCATTGAAGCCAGAACCTGGAAGTAATGAAACCGGAAGAGGAAAGAGAGACCAGCAGATGCTGTCATGTGCCTTGCCACGTGACAGAGGAGTCCTGGATTGCTGGCAGCCTGTCTTCAGGAAGAAGGTATTGTCTTGATGATGTCTAGATTTGGACATTTTTATGCCCTCAGAACTGTAAGCTTGTAAACTAATAAATCCACATTGTAAAAGCCAACTTATTTTATGGTACCTGCATCTCAGCAGCTTCAGCAAACTAAAACACCTTGATTGAAACTTACCTGGGCATTAAGAAAATTTTAATTGTTTTCTTGCTTACTATTTTCTGTATTTTTCAGTTTGAAGCTTTTCTAATAGTAGTTGAATCATTTAGATTATTGATGGCTATAGAACATTATATTTAAATAATCAGGCTGTTAAATGCAAAGATCTCTGCTCTAAGTTATGGACAGACTGTGTACAGGGTAACAACTGAGAAGTAGCATTTTTCTAGCCTGTAGAATGTTAGGTAAATCCCTTGAGCTAAAATTTTATATGTTTTTTTGTCAAATATGGATAGCATTTTAAACTTTTTTTTTTAACTCAAAGGATTTCATTAACTATTTTCTCCATTATTGAGGAATTTAGGATTTTCTAATAATGAGATTTTGCTATAATATTTACAGGCTTTAGACTGTCAAAGCTCTTGACAACTTCTGAGTATTTTAGTGTTAGCAAGTTCTCTGATCTTTTGTTAACAATTACCATTAGTCAAGTTTTAAGTTTTCCTTTGACAATTGTCTTTCCAGCAAACTGCTACACAAAAATTCCAGATTATTTAGTTTATCATCTGCTGGACTCCTGTTTGAATGTGTAAAGTATGAAGTATGAAGTTCGGGGTTTCATTTCAGTATTTTATATGAGATTATAGCACACTTGCTGAGATGGGGAAAAAGCACATAACTGTCAAAAGTGGAATTATCAACTGAGAGTTGATAATCAACTAAATCAACTAAAAACTTTTTGGAAAGATTTTATAAATCTTAAGACCTTAAACAGGACTTGGTCCCCCCACTGAGGATGGACATCATGGCCAAACAATGGTTATGCAAAAGCTTGGGGACTGAATTACAGGATCACAGGCCAGTTAAAAAGTCAGTAATTGGAAATGTGTTAAGGTGGGAAAAAGAATAGAGAGGCATCAATCTCTTTAAAATTATTTAGATCTTTCATAAAGCTGAATAATACCCACATAGGTCAACCTAAGGCATAAAGAGCAGAAACAGAAAAACACCTGAGAAGAAGAAACCAAACACTTTTGAAGAATGGATGAAAATATGATCATAAAATTTATCTTAACCTAGGTTACCCCAAGGCAGAGTATGAGAAAAGGGCTTGCATGCAGGTAATTAATTTTGTGACATGATCCAAAGAATGGGAGTGGAGTACTATAAAAAGTGAAACAGGATAAGAGGAAAAGTCAATGCAAGGGTGCTTAACGAGCTAATAGCCATGATGTGCAAGCAGTACCAAAGGCCTGTAGGATGTACTTCAGAGTAATCACACAAGCAGAAGAGTTATCCATCAGCTGCTACCCTCACTGGTTAAATGGTGCCCTAAGTGGGGCACACTCTGCTGTCCTCTCAGCTATGTTCATGCATCAGAATTGCCAAGTGGGTCTGCAAGTAGCTGTCCTATGCAGCAGCAGCAGAGAAGCTCCTGGATAAAACAGAGATAGGCAGTGCCACTGAAGACAGGTGCTCTCACATTACATCTGAACATACCTGGTTGCTGCAGCAACAGCTGGAATAAAGCGTGGGCCAAGAGGGAGCGAGACAGGGCACGCGAGTTATCCAGTAGTAGAGGTTCATAAAGACTTACTTAGGTGGCTAATGAATATACATCAGGGTATTGCAAAAACTTCAGATTTGGTTCATGTACTTATTCTTGTTTGAAACATTTATTGAGGAAAATTTTGTTTTAATGGAAGGTACTGAGTGAGGCACTGAGGACAACTGTTTTCTCTTTAGGAAGCTTTCTATTTAATGGCAAAAGCAAAGTGCCATGGAACATAGAAGGAGTACCACACTCTTTTGTAAACGTTCTTCAGTGCCTTCCTGCTTCCACTAGGGTGAGGCCCAATTTGATCAGCAGAAACAAGGCCCTGTGAGATCCAGTTCCTGCCTCTCTCTTTAACCCCATCTCAATTAGGTGACCTTGCTTCACCTGATTGTCTCATCTCTACTCTTACTGATATCTTAGTCTTTAGACTATTTGGTGTTCTCCCTCTTCTAAGAGTATTTCACATGCAGTTCCAGCTTTTGGAAGGCTCTTAGTTCCTCTCTCCCATCTCAGCTGGGCTGACAGCAATAATTCAGTTATAAAGTACCAAATCACCCTCTACTACTTCTTGCTCTACATTACTGGGATTATTTAATGAATTATTTGTAGTTATTTGCTTCACATTCGTCTTCCATGAGAGTAGAGACCATGGGAACAGTCTCTAAAAATCCCCAAAAAGAGAGTGAAACTACACAATAGTCAAGAATCATGGTTGAGTATTGTTTGGGAGAGTAGTCAAAATGGATTGCTAATAGTTTAACCCATCATATCTCCCATAGCCATTTCAGAGTCAGATTATACACATGTACTACGGTGAGGCCATTTGCCTGATCAAATGTGAATGGCATTATAACAGGGATTATTATAAACATGATTGAAAGTGTAATTATGTGTTTCAAATCTTTATAATGTAAAGACAGTAGGCCTTGGAATAGACAGTTTCAATGGCTATTGGGTTTGAGAGGGATTAGTTAGTATTTGAGGAGCCCAAGAGAGAAGTGAAGAGGAGAGAAGAAATTGCTGTGAGGAGATGGGAGAATTCAAATTATAACAAAACTGGACATGTGGCAAGATTATCATGGCAATTTATTGTTTGGGGAAACTACAAAAAAAGTATGCTAATTGCAGTAGCAGATATATAGTAAAAAAAGGCTCAAAAATGATATGTAGATTCCATTCTAGAAATTAGTACAGGGACATAAAAAAGGCCAGAGATGAGAAATTTAACAAATAGTTGGATTAAAATTGTCTGTTCTATGTGGCTGGGAAGGTTTGCCTATTCTGAGATGGAGGGAAGAAGCATCAGGTATTAGCTATGAGACCAAAAATAGGTGATTTTTTAAAATTGTTGCACAAATTTGCTTAGAGAAAGCTGGGACTTTGAGAGTAGAAGTAAGAATAATATGAGTACACTAATAAGAAAAAAAAGAAAACTATGAGGGAGAGAACCAGAAGATCTGCCATACTTGAGTGCTAAAAATATAAAAACTAGTGAGTCATTTAAAGTACAAAATCTATTTTATTGAAGAAAGGAAATCTTTTTAAATTAAATATAACCAGACCAAGAGAGTGACAGGTATAATGGAATATAAGATATGAGACCAGAAGCTGTTGATTGAGAAAACTAGTTTGGAATGCATATTTACCCATGTAACTTCTGTTTCTTCCAATCTCTTCTACATGGGGATACACAACAGGTTACCTTTAATGGCACCAATGTGTCACCAATACTTACCTCAATTTATTTACTATTCAATGGACAGTTCTTCTCCAACCCTCACCCCGTTATTTCTGGAAGCCATTGGGCATATGTTTTGTGGGTTGTGAAGACTCCTTCTATTCTTTGGAACCCACTATGTTCCTCCACTCTAGTTCTTCTTATTGAGGATCACAGACAACAAAGTCACTTGAGGTCCCCTGATTCCTACCACTGCAGCTGGAACGCTCTATGAAGTTACTGACATTTGTGCCAAGGGTGCTGCCTCCTGACACACCCTTCCATGCAAATCCCTAGGCAACAAAACTGTGCTTTTCTCTGTCCTCAGGGCTCATCTTCACTTGAACAAGTTGTGCACACCTGGGTGAAGAGAGACCTCTGTTGGCAGCCCCGTGGATCTCAGATGGGAATCCTTGGACCTGAGTCAGCAGCATTATCAGGTCCTGGTCAAACATCATTTTCTCTCCCTTCTTGCCTCCTTTCCCCACCCTGCTCCCATCTGTTGTAAATGCACCGCTGGATTGCAGTAATAGAAACGGACAAAGCTTAGTTAGTTTTTCTATCCCATTATACCTGTCACTCTCTTGGTCTGGTTATATATACTACAAAGAGATTTCCTTTCTGAATATATCTTATACATAAAGATTTCCTTTCTTTAATGAAATAGATTTTATACTTTAAATGACTCACTAAGCATATGTGAGCTGAAGTCTGACAATGGGGGAAGAATGCTTTAGAAGGGATAAAAGTGGTGAGGAGTATAGTTTTATGGGTCCTGCCTTTGGATAGTTCTTTAAAAACAATGTCTAGTCTAGAATGGTGACAGAAGAAAGTGTAACTTCTGCCTTTGAATTGTGCTCGGATGCGTACCATCTGTATTTCACCCACAGCTCTGCTATGAAGTAGCAGGACGTAAAGTGGGTCGAGAACCCTGTAACATTGCTATAATAAATTGCACGGAGCATGAATAATAACATAACTTCTTCAACCTGATCTCCTATGATTTACTAACTGTTATAGTGAACATCATGAATTCAACTATATTGTTTCTAGTTGAGATTACTGTTCAGCATACTTTAATGGCAAACTTCCTATTCACCAGGAAATGTGTAAGATACAGATAATTAAAAACCTCACAGTCTAGAATGGAAGCATATTTCCTTTGTTTTATTTGTTTGTCCTTGCCAGTTAAAAATGAGAGCATACGTATCTGTAGGAAAATTTCTCTAACTCTTAAAGCAATTCTTTTGTTGCCTAAGTCATAATTTTGAATGAGACACTGAGCTGACCCACTAACTTACAAAGTCCTAAACCCAAATCTGATTGCCTCTTAGGGACTGACTAACTGAACAGCAGATACCATTTCTTGTGTTGTTAAGAGCTTTTAATATGAACTCAGTAGTTTTCAATCTAAAATTCATAAATTTTTGTGGATCTGAATTCTATCCTAAATGTAAATGAATAAGCAAGCACTCAATGTCTGCCTCCCAAATTTAAAACCTCTTGATTATTCTGTTTTTATTTTTTTATGTCGAATTGGTAGGCTAGATTTTAAATCTCATTTTCCTTGCTCATATTTTGTCCTTGAATTCTTTTGATATACATTCTAAGTATACTCTTACATATAGTATGTGTCAGTTAAATTTTGTCTCTGTGGAGCCCTGGGGAGTAAACCAGACCAGCAGCCCCTAACATAAGCAAATGGGCTAACAGATGGAGTGCACAGTATGAAAGTAGAGAATAACTGGCAGGATTTTATTTTGTGATCCATCTGAAATCCAAGGGTCAAGATCATCAATTCTGACATATATACAGGACACAGTCTCACTTCAAAGCTAATTTCTAAAGTTTCTATTCTCTCTCTCTCTTTTTAAAAAAGTCCTCATTATAAATAGGATTTATTAAAGAAATACATTTAGAAAATAAACAATGAGAATGATTTACAAATTAACAGACAGTAAGCGCTGCCTTATTACAGGGTAATGGCTTACACATAAAGAAATAACATGAATTTCTGTTGCTAATCACATCTGTAATTCTAAATTTTCTATGCCATGGTACACAGAACTTCAAAATGGATATGTTACAGTAGGCTAGATTGATGTAACAAGCTGACCACTTCCCCCACACCACCTCCAAATTCAGTGACTTACAGAACAAGGAAAGGTACCTTTTGGTAAGTGTCCAAGATGAGTGTTCTTTTAAATTAATTAATTAGTTTTTATTTATTTTTTTTTACTGAAGTGCTTAAAAAACTTTATTTCATGCTTCAACTTTTTTCTAAGGCATCACAAAATTATTACACATTCAGATTATTCAATGGGAGAATGACATTCTAAAGGAGAAACCTTTAAAGAAGACTGTTGTACATTATGATACTATAAGTACAATGAATTCACACAGCAGCAAAACCTACAAGACAGGAGACATTACAGAAAATGTCTATTACATAAAGGATAGGTGATTCTTTCTAAATATTTATGGCCTTTACTCTTCTTGTGGCTAAGATAGTTGTCCATCATCCTACCCCCTTCTTTCCTGTAAAGTTGAAAATCTGTCTTCTAACTCTATGGTGAGAAAATACATTAATGTTCCATCTTGCTGATGTGCATATGTGAAATACCACACACTATTAGCAGTCAAAAAAAAGTACTGAAGGTGGAGTTTGTCTTTTCAAATAGTAGCAACGTTTTACTTTTAAAACATCAAGCATACATTGACTGCATAGAATCAATTAAGAACTTTCTATATATAGAGACAAAAATCCATTGAAAACACCCTCTATAAGATGCATTGTCCCGAATAGAATGCAAGCTTTATTTTATATTAATTTAAGCTTCTGTGAATTTTTTTGGAATGTAAAATATCAAAGCTCTTCCACAACCCCAAGTAAAAATCAGGAATGTTCACCTTATAATAATAATAATAATAATAAAAGAAAGAAAAAGTATAAAAATCCGAGATGAGTTGCCAAATCTACTTTTTTTTTTCTTTTAGGTGCATGGTCCAAAAATTGAACCCAGGTCTCCTGCCTGGAAGGTGAGCATTCTACAAGTTGCCAAATTTAAAGTTATTTGTAGAGAGTTCTTCAGTTTTAAGGATCCCTCAGTAAACTTTATCAATTTGTACCAACAAAAAAGCACTATTTACTAAAAATTGAAAATTTCCAGGAAATTATCATCCAATTTGGGAAACAAAAACAATGCACTGAACAGAGAGGGACAAAGAAGGCAATCATAAACCATGGGAATTAAGGCAATAACCACGGATTTATAAAAACTTCCTAAATCGCATATTCTGTATTAATTATTATGTGTAGAAAACCACAATTAAATTAAAAAGTTTTTAGCAATTGCATAATCTAAAAATATGAAGAAATTTTTGACTATATCTCTAAAAGACCACAGAGTTATCAGTGAAATATACATTTCTTGAGACCATGGGGAAAATTACATTAATGGGAACTATGTTCTTTTTTTCAGAGTGAAACTGAGAAATATTATATCAAATTAAATATTTTTCCCTAACGTAAATTTGTTAGTACATCTTTTAAAAACCTCAATAATACAACACTTAGGAAGTGTAAATTCTCAACTCCGACTTGAACCAGGTTATTGTTAAATAAACATATTCAAACTTTATTACTCAGCACCAGACTTTTATCACCATACTGTTCTTAAATCATATTTTGAACTTTTATGCTAGTGCTACTTTTATTTTCTGAAGGTAGACTGTTCAATCTAATGACAGTCTAGAATGACCCTTGCAATGTAAGTCACAATTTGCTCCAAAACAAATGGTCTATCTTCTGTTTTTGTCAAAATCATGATATTAAGATATTTATAAAAATTAATTAGCATTTATCTGTGGGCAACGAAGGACCCACAAAACGTCTCGCAGCATTCTTTGTTGTTTGTTCGTCCTTTACTTTCACCTTCCTCTTCTGAAGCATCTTCATCAGCCTGTTTCTCCTCCGCTTTTTTCAATGGTGGAGATTCCGGTAATAATGTTTTTGAAGGGTATGGTCGTGGTCTGTACCTTTTTGAAGGACAAAGGCAATCTGCCACAAATATCATACAAAGTCCAAATAATAATCCTGAAAGCAGAGTTGCTAAAGTAAAAACTGCATATGATCCCCAAACTGGTAATCCAAGACCGTCAATAAAGTAGTTATGGCCAGTCCTAATCCACACAGGTAGCTGAAAGAGGGCTGACATACTACTCCAAGATAAGCGTTCTTGATTGCTGAGTGCCACTGCTCTGTGAGAGCACTCAGAGACTTAGGGTAATGCTAGACACAGGACAAATAATGGATCCTGCAAGATGTTTACATCCTAATCCCTGGAAGTGTAAATACGTTACCTTACATGGCAAAAGGGGCTTTGCAGATGTGATTAAGTCAGGGATTGTGGAATGAAATTATCCTGTATTATCTGGGTGGGCCCCCTAATTGCATTACTGTGGCATAAGGAGAAAAGAGATTTGGGAGACAGCAAGGTATCTCTGTCATACTGGGGGTAACAGAGCATAGCATTTATTTCATCTATTTTGCAGTCTACATAAAATATGTAAACTATATAGGGTAATTACAAGGCTTTTGTAAGAAGGAGGCAGGAGGGAAAGGGTGAGAGATAGCAACATGTGGTGATGAGGCCATGGAAGCAGAGGTCAGAGAGTCAGAGAGACATTCAAAGATCATTCACTGTTGAATGAAAAGATGAAGCAAGGTGGCCCAAAGCCAAGGAATGCAGGCAGCCTCTAGAAGCTGGAAAAGGAAAGGGAACAGATTCTCCTTTAAACCCTCCAGAAGGAACCAGCCCTGCAGAACCATGAATACGGTTCCTGAGACTGATTTTGGACTTCTGATCTCCAGAACTGTAAGATAATAAATTTGTGTTGCTCCAAGCCATTAGACTGTAAAAATCTGTTAACAGCCACAATAGGAAACAAATACGGTGGCTTAACTTAGGTTTTCCAAGGTTGATTTGCTCATCACCATTCTGCCAGTGGGAAGGAGAGAAAGCAGGCAACGGGACAGCACACTGCTGTTTTAAAGGACCTTCCTAGAAGTGCTTTGCATCACTTCTACTCACAAGGAATGACTAGAACTTAGCTGCCTGGACACAGGAGGACTGAAAACTGAGAGTGCTTGCCTATTGCTCTGTGAGCACATAATTCTATTACTGAGGAAGAAGGAAAGCACAGATTTTAGGAAACAGTGACAGATCTCTTCCGTAATGGAGGTCATAGAGCCTGGTGTGAAACAAGTTGCCACAATGGTGCATCCTGGGAACACCGGTTCAGGGCAAAAAAGAAGCTTTCAGCAAATGATCCCTTAATTGTACAGAATAGAGAGTCCAGAAAGAGCACAGCTCCTTGTCACTTATATAGCACACAGCATTCAAAAGGGTAGGGGAAGAAGTTCCATTATAGCTGGTGTCTTGGGTGGTGGAAAACTGCTCTGGGTCAGTGTGGATAGAGGGCAGCTGCGTGCGCCCCACTTCGTGTTGAAGAGAGACCAATCTATATGTTTGAGTGTGGTTTTTGTTTTGTTTTTTTTTTACTTTTTTATTTTTTATTTTTTTATTAATGAACGGAAAAAAAAGAAAAAAAGAAATTAACCCAACATTTAGAAATCATACCACTCTACATATGCAATCAGTAATTCTTAACATCATCACATAGATGCATGATCATCATTTCTTAGTACATTTTCATCGGTTTAGAACTAGCAACACAACAGAAAAAGATATAGAATGTTAATATAGAGAAAAAAAATAAAAGTAATAACAATAGTAAAAAAAAAAAAGACAAATAACCAGACAGACAAAAACAAAAAAACCCCCCAAAACAAACAAACAAACAAACAAACAAAAAAACCAAAAACCTATAGCTCAGATGCAGCTTCATTCAGTGTTTTAACATGATTACTTTACAATTAGGTATTATTGTGCTGTCCATTTTTGAGTTTTTGTATCTAGTCCTGTTGCACAGTCTGTATCCCTTCAGCTCCAATTACCCATTATCTTACCCTGTTTCTAACTTCTGCTGGACTCTGTTACCAATGACATATTCCAAGTTTATTCTCGAATGTCGGTTCACATCAGTGGGACCATACAGTATTTGTCCTTTAGTTTTTGACTAGACTCACTCAGCATAATGTTCTCTAGGTCCATCCATGTTATTACATGCTTCATAAGTTTATCCTGTCTTAAAGCTGCATAATATTCCATCATATGTATATACCACAGTTTATTTAGCCATTCTTCTGTTGATGGACATTTTGGCTGTTTCCATCTCTTTGCAATTGTAAATAACGCTGCTATAAACATTGGTGTGCAAATGTCCATTTGTGTCTTTGCCCTTAAGTCCTTTGAGTAGATTCCCAGCAATGGTATTGCTGGGTCATATGGCAATTCTATATTCAGCTTTTTGAGGAACCGCCAAACTGCCTTCTACAGTGGTTGCACCATTTGACATTCCCACCAACAGTGGATAAGTGTGCCTCTTTCTCCACATCCTCTCCAGCACTTGTCATTTTCTGTTTTGTTGATAATGGCCATTCTGGTGGGTGTGAGATAATATCTCATTGTGGTTTTGATTTGCATTTCTCTAACAGCCAGGGACATTGAGCATCTCTTCATGTGCCTTTTGGCCATTTGTATTTCCTCTTCTGGTAGGTGTCTGTTGAAGTGTTTTTCCCATTTTGTAATTGGGTTGGCTGTCTTTTTGTTGTTGAGTTGAACAATCTCTTCATAAATTCTGGATACTAGACCTTTATCTGATATGTCATTTCCAAATATTGTCTCCCATTGTGTAGGCTGTCTTTCTACTTTCTTGATGAAGTTCTTTGATGCACAAAAGTGTTTAATTTTGAGGAGTTCCCATTTATTTATTTCCTTCTTCAGTGCTCTTGCTTTAGGTTTAAGGTCCATAAAACCGCCTCCAGTTGTAAGATCCATAAGATATCTCCCAACATTTTCCTCTAACTGTTTTATGGTCTTATACCTAATGTTTAGATCTTTGATCCATTTTGAGTTAACTTTTGTATAGGGTGTGAGAGATGGGTCTTCTTTCATTCTTTTGCATATGGATATGCAGTTCTCTAGGCACCATTTATTGAAGAGACTGTTCTGTCCCAGGTGAGTTGGCTTGACTGCCTTATCAAAGATCAAATGTCCATAGATGAGAGGGTCTATATCTGAGCACTCTATTCGATTCCATTGGTCGATATATCTATCTTTATGCTAATACCATGCTGTTTTGACCACTGTGGCTTCATAATATGCCTTAAAGTCAGGCAGCATGAGACCTCCAGCTTCGTTTTTTTTCCTCAAGATGTTTTTAGCAATTCGGGGCACCCTGCCCTTCCAGATAAATTTGCTTATTGGTTTTTCTATTTCTGAAAAATAAGTTGTTGGGATTTTGATTGGTATTGCATTGAATCTGTAAATCAATTTAGGTAAGATTGACATATTAACTATATTTAGTCTTCCAATCCATGAACACGGTATGCCCTTCCATCTATTTAGGTCTTCTGTGATTTCTTTTAACAGTTTTTTGTAGTTCTTTATATAGGTTTTTTGTCTCTTTAGCTAAATTTATTCCTAGGTATTTCATTCTTTTAGTTGCAATTGTAAATGGGATTCGTTTCTTGATTTCCCCCTCAGCTTGTTCATTACTAGTGTATAGAAATGCTACAGATTTTTGAATGTTGATCTTGTAACCTGCTACTTTGCTGTACTCATTTATTAGCTCTAGTAGTTTTGTTGTGGATTTTTCCAGGTTTTCGACGTATAGTATCATATAGTCTGCAAACAGTGATAGTTTTACTTCTTCCTTTCCAATTTTGATGCCTTGTATTTCTTTTTCTTGTCTAATTGCTCTGGCTAGAACCTCCAACACAATGTTGAATAATAGTGGTGATAGTGGACATCCTTGTCTTGTTCCTGATCTTAGGGGGAAAGTTTTCAATTTTTCCCCATTGAGGATGATACTGGCTGTGGGTTTTTCATATATTCCCTCTATCATTTTGAGGAAGTTCCCTTGTATTCCTATCTTTTGAAGTGTTTTCAACAGGAAAGGATGTTGAATCTTGTCAAATGCCTTCTCTGCATCAATTGAGATGATCATGTGATTTTTCTGCTTTGATTTGTTGATGTGGTGTATTACATTAATTGATTTTCTTATGTTGAACCATCCTTGCATACCTGGGATGAATCCTACTTGGTCATGATGTATAATTCTTTTAATGTGTTGTTGGATACGATTTGCTAGAATTTTATTGAGGATTTTTGCATCTATATTCATTAGAGAGATTGGTCTGTAATTTTCTTTTTTTGTAATATCTTTGCCTGGTTTTGGTATGAGGGTGATGTTGGCTTCATAGAATGAATTAGGTAGTTTTCCCTCCACTTCGATTATGTTGAAGAGTTTGAGGAGAGTTGGTACTAATTCTTTCTGGAATGTTTGATAGAATTCACATGTGAAGCCGTCTGGTCCTGGACTTTTCTTTTTAGGAAGCTTTTGAATGACTAATTCAATTTCTTTACTTGTGATTGGTTTGTTGAGGTCATCTATGTCTTCTTGAGTCAAAGTTGGTTGTTCATGTCTTTCCAGGAACCCGTCCATTTAATCTAAATTGTTGTATTTATTAGCGTAAAGTTGTTCATAGTATCCTGTTATTACCTCCTTTATTTCTGTGAGGTCAGTAGTTATGTCTCCTCTTCCATTTCTGATCTTATTTATTTGTATCCTCTCTCTTCTTCTTTTTGTCAATCTTGATAAGGGCCCATCAATCTTATTGATTTTCTCATAGAACCAACTTCTGGTCTTATTGATTTTCTCTATTGTTTTCATGTTTTCAATTTCATTTATTTCTGCTCTGATCTTTGTTATTTCTTTCCTTTTTCTTGCTTTGGGATTAGTTTGCTGTTCTTTCTCCAGTTCTTCCAAGTGGACAGTTAATTCCTGCATTTTTGCCTTTTCTTCTTTTCTGATATAGGCATTTAGGGCAATAAATTTCCCTCTTAGCACTGCCTTTGCTGCGTCCCATAAGTTTTGGTATGTTGTGTTTTCATTTTCATTCGCCTCGAGGTATTTACTAATTTCTCTTACAATTTCTTCTTTGACCCACTCGTTGTTTAAGAGTGTGTTGTTGAGCCTCCATGTATTTGTGAATTTTCTGGCACTCTGCCTATTATTGATTTCCAACTTCATTCCTTTATGATCCGAGAAAGTGTTGTGTATGATTTCAATCTTTTTAAATTTGTTAAGACTTGCTTTGTGACCCAGCATATGGTCTATCTTTGAGAATGATCCATGAGCACTTGAGAAAAAGGTGTATCCTGCTGTTGTGGGATGTAATGTCCTATCAATGTCTGTTAAGTCTAGCTCATTTATAGTAATATTCAGATTCTCTATTTCTTTATTGATCCTCTGTCTAGATGTTCTGTCCATTGATGAGAGTGTTGAATTGAAGTCTCCAACTATTATGGAATATGTGTCTCTTTCCCTTTTCAGTGTTTGCAGTGCATTCTTCACGTATTTTGGGGCATTCTGATTCGGTGCGTAAATATTTATGATTGTTATGTCTTCTTGTTTAATTGTTCCTTTTATTAGTATATAGTGTCCTTCTTTGTCTCTTTTAACTGTTTTACATTTGAAGTCTAACTTGTTGGATATTAGTATAGCCACTCTTGCTCTCTTCTGGTTGTTATTTGCATGAAATATCTTTTCCCAACCTTTCACTTTCAACCTATGTTTATATTTGTATCTAAGATGTGTTTCCTGTAGACAGCATATAGAAGGATCCTGTTTTTTAATCCATTCTGCCAGTCTATGTCTTTTGATTGGGGAATTCAGTCCATTAACATTTAGTGTTATTACTGTTTGGATAATATTTTCCTCTAACATTTTGCCTTTTGTATTATATATATCATATCTTACTTTCCTTCTTTCTACACTCTTCTCCATACCTCTCTCTTCTGTCTTTTCATATCTGACTCTAGTGCTCCCTTTAGTATTTCTTGCAGAGCTGGTCTCTTGGTCACAAATTCTCTCAGTGACTTTTTGTCTGAGAATGTTTTAATTTCTCCCTCATTTTTGAAGGACAATTTTGCTGGATATAGGAGTCTTGGTTGGCAGTTTTTCTCTTTTAGTAATTTAAATATGTCATCCCACTGTCTTCTAGCCTCCATGGTTTCTGCTGAGAAATCTACACATGGTCTTATTGGGTTTCCCTTGTATGTGATGGATTGTTTTTCTCTTGCTGCTTTCAAGATCCTCTCTTTCTCTTTGACCTCTGACATTCTAACTAGTAAGTGTCTTGGAGAACGCCTATTTGTGTCTAATCTCTTTGGGGTGCGCTGCACTTCTTGGATCTGTAATTTTAGGTCTTTCATAAGAGTTGGGAAATTTTCAGTGATAATTTCTTCCATTAGTTTTTCTCCTCCTTTTCCCTTCTCTTCTCCTTCTGGGACACCCACAACATGTATATTTGTGCGCTTCATATTGTCCTTGAGTTCCCTGATACCCTGTTCAAATGTTTCCATTCTTTTCCCGATAGTTTCTGTTTGTTTTTGGAATTCAGATGTTCCATCCTCCAAATCACTATTTCTATCTTCTGTCTCTTTGAATCTATCATTGTAGGTATCCATTGTTTTTTCTATCTTTTCTACTTTGTCCTTCATTTCCCTAAGTTCTGTGATTTGTTTTTTCAGTTTTTCTATTTCTTTTTGTTCAGCCCATGTCTTCTTCATGCCCTCCCTCAATTTATCGATTTCGTTTTTGAAGAGGTTTTCCATTTCTGTTCATATATTCAGCATTAGTTGTCTCAGCTCCTGTATCTCATTTGAACTATTGGTTTGTTCCTTTGACTGGGCCATATTTTCAATTTTTTGAGCATGATCTGTTATCTTCTGCTGGTGTCTGGGCATTTAATCAGATTTCCCTGGGTGTTGGACCCAACAATTTGGAGGATTTTTCTGTGAAATCTCTGGGTTCTCTTTTTCTTATTCTGCCCAGTAGGTGGCGCTCATGGCACACGTTTGTCTGTGGGTCCCACCAGTAAAAGGTGCTGTGGGTCCTTTAACTTTGGAAAAGTCTTGCAGTCGGAGAGGTTCGCCAGCCGAAGCGGCTTGGAAGAGTGCCAGCCGGCCTGGGGTCCGAACTCGGGGAGGGTCGCCGGCTGCCGCAGCCCAGGAGAGCGCCTGTCCGAATTTCCTAGTCGGCCCGTGGCACCAAGCATGGCGGCAGGGCACCAGCCGCCGTGGCCCCCCCGGGAGAGTGCACCTTTCCCGGGGAGTCACGGGTTTGGAAGGGCCCCCCGCCCCGTCACCGTTCTCCGTGGCCTGGGGATTTCCGATCCAATTCTCTCAGTTGTTCTGGGGGATGTGCGTTGTGTGGGCGTCAGCCGCTGCGGCTTGAGGGGACTGCCTGCCCAATTGTCCCAGCTGGCCCAGGAAGGAGGAAGGGAGGGACTCCCGCTGCCTGCCGCCCCGCCCGGTGAAGCCCGCGCCCCTCGGCGATCTCACCGGAGTGGGTTCTCTCAGCCAGTCAGCCATTCCAGGATGGGGTACGCTGTCTTTTTGATCTCTGTCATGGCTCTGGGAGCTGTTCTGTATCGTTTCTACTCCCCTAGTAGCTGTTCTGGAGGAGGAACTAAGATCCGCACGTCTTACTAAGCCGCCATCTTCTCCGGATGGATTCTGAGTGTGGTTTTTATTCACCTCCACAGAAGGGGGCCCTGCCACGGAGAATTCCTATTCTGATAAGCATCTGGGGCTACTTATTCCTAGTTTCCGGTTTAAGATCTGGCAGGGCCTTTTCGTTAGACTTAACGTCTCCTGCAGGTTGTGGAAGGATACAAAGAAAAGGAGGCAGGGATAACAGAAGGTCCAGAAGGGCTGCTTAGCATGTGGTTTTCATTCCCCAGAGAAGGGGATGGAGGTAGTTGCTTAACGGGTGTCTGTGATTTTCTTAACATGTAGCATTTATTTAATCTATTTTGAGGTCTAAGTAAAACATGTCACATAGGTAAGGGAGAAATAACAGTACCAAAAATAATAGCAAAAATGCTCATTGAGAGTGTCTTCTATGCCTTTCCTTGTTCAGGGTCTGCCACATGTGTTAACTCACTTAAGGCTCCTGCTATGAGGTGGGTGCCGCTGTTATTCCCATTTTACAGATGAAGAAAAAGGATTACAGAAAAGAGAAAATTTTACAATGTCAAGTGGGTAGTAAATGGCTCTGCTGGTCTCAGCCCACGGCCATCTGACTCTGGAACCTGTGTCTTTGTCCTCTCTCTACACTATCTTTTCATTATGTGTTGTTATAGTAGAGATGAAAATACTGAATGTGGAAAATAGGCCAGTAGGAAAATGATTAGTTACCTCTTTGATCATTAGAGGAAACAATTGGCAAAGCATACTTATAGTATTATATAGGAGAAGCCCTGGGCACCCTTCAGAGCCCAAATACCCACGCCCTACTTCTTCTTTGAGCCTCATCTTGAGTTTCCTTTTGTTATCTTTTAGATTTGAAATACCCACCAACACAGCTCACCAAGAGAGCCAAGCAAACACCTCGTTCATTACATTTGACCCAATACAAAATAAAGCCCTCGTGCCCTAAAGCCACCCCTATGAGATAGACAAACCCTGTCCAATGGCTGTAAAAACCATTTGCTCTCCCTAGAGATGGAAGTTACTTCCATTTTCATCTGTGCTCAGGCTTCCTTCTGCAGAAAACTTTTGGTGTCCTGAATAAAATGCTGTAATCTGCAAACTGGACACCAATTTGTCTTTTGGCGAACTGATTTATTTTATAAAATCCACCAGTAATTTTCCCATCTATGAATTTTTCTTACTCTTCTAAGTTGGACACAATTTTAATTTTATTATTCCTGCATTGTACTAATGATCAATACTCTAAATTCATTGTATAGATTTTTCTTTTATTGTACACATAACTTTTAATTTTACATAAATTTTGGATCTTTGAGATATTTAAAATTTTTGCCATCAAGTTTCCAGCCTTTACAATGTAGACTCACTGTGTATCTTCCAGTGCCTTATTCATTTATTCATTCAAAATATTAACCAAGTTACTACTATGTACCATTACTGAAGATACTTTGGTAAACAAGATAGATTTGGTTTCTGGCTTTATGGAGCTTATCATCCACTGTTGTAAAAGTTCTTCATATAAACATTTACCAACAACTGTGGTAAAGACTAAAATAAAGGAAACACAGGGTACTGTGGGAGCTTTAGCAACAGACCTGTCCTTAGCTAGAATAACCTTTATCTAGCTATTTACTTAAAGCAGATGTTTTAAATAGTGATTTTGTAAATAGCTTGCAGTTCTCCTCTAAAGCATCATTTCCCCCTCTTTACTGATAGTACTTTTTTGAATAGAAGAAATTTGTCATGCTGGTATGATTCAATTTCCCCCAGCTTAAAAGGAAACCCTCTTGATCTCAGTTCTTTTCCAGATCCCAGCCATTTCTTTGCCCCCTCATTTGCAAGAATTTTCAACTTATGAAATCAGACCCCCCAAACTTATTTATTTATATATAATGTACAAAATTTTTTACATTTATAAAAAATGAATGTTTTATAAATACTTTATATAATACATAACTATATAATTAAAAATACATAAATATGTGTGTGTGAATGTGTGTGTATCAGTTTGTTTACTATGGATCCTAAAAAAGTTTTTGGAAAGATGAGGGGAATCTTGGATTTTGTACACATATAAGGGAGAACTTGCGTGTTGTCATCTGGCTTCTGGCTGCTGAATATTCTCTTCACTTCTTCCATTATGCAGATTTTTAGCAAATGGCAAGAACCCAGATTTATTGCTTTACTTGTCAACACTATAAGCCAATTTATCTTGTCCTGTTCTCTCTGGAACACGTTCTGTTGGGCTTTTGCTTTGTCACCTCAGGAATGAAACTGCCCTTGTCAAAGTCATCTGTGCCTTTCAGGTTGATTTAATTGTCATTTTCCAGTCTTTATCTCACCTGACTTAGCCCCAGCATTTGGCAGAGCTAAATATGCCCTCCTCCTTGAAACACTTTAGATGTGACTTCCAGAAGACCACCCATCCTGGATTTTCCTCCTAGCTCATTGTCCATTCCTGGTTAGTTTCATTTGCTGATTCCTCCTCATCTCTCATGTCTAAATAATCAGATCTCAGACTTCAGATCTCTTCTTTGCCCATTTATAGTTGCTTTAGTGATTTTATTCATCTTAATGGCTTTAAATATTACCTGTACTCTGATATTTCCTGAGCTTATATCTGTAGATATTTGTCTAAATTTCAACTTTTCCCCTGAAATTCAGATTGTATATCTAACTCTAATTGGACATCGCCACTACAGTGGCTAATAGTGAGCCCAACTCAATGTATTAAAAAATCTATGTATGATTCCCCTCTTATAAAGAGCAGTAAATGTCACTTCAGTCCTTCCAGTTAACCAGGCTTCCTCTCATTCTCTCATCCAATATGAACTTTTTAAAAACTGTTTTATTGTATAGTATAACATATATACAAAGCAAAGAAATAAAAAAGCAATAGTTTTCAAAGCACTCTTCAGCAAGTAGTTACAGGACAGATCCTAAAGTTTGTCATGGGCTACTAGACGATCCTCTCAGATTTTACCTTCTAGCTGCTTCAGAATACAGAAGACTAGAAGACATATTTTTTTTAATCACCACAATAAACTTTTTTTTCAAAAAAATTGAATTTCAAAACTATTTTTAATACAAAAAAGCAATAAATTTCAAAGTGCAGCAACACAATGAGTTGTAAAACATATTTCAGAGTTTGACATAGGTTACAATTCCACAATTTCAGGTTTTTACTACTAGCTGCTCTAAGATCCTGGAGACTAAAAGAGATACCAATTTAATGATTCAGCATTCATATTCATTTGTTAAATCCTATTTCCTCTGTATAACTCCACCATCACCTTTGATCTTTCTAGCCCACTCTGTAGGGGTGTTTGGGATATGGCCATTCTAACTTTTTCATGTTGGAAGGGTCTGTCACTAATATGGGGTAGGAAGATGGAACTATCTGATGTTTTGGAGAAGCTGGGTCCTCTAGGTTCTTCTCTGGTCTTATCTGGTCCAGAGAACCATTTGGAGGTTGTAGGCTTCTGGAAAGTTCTATTAATGCATGGAACCCTTGTGGAATCTTACATATTCCCTTTAGGATTGGCTGGAACAGTCCTGGTTGGGGTTTGGCAAGTTCTGATAGGTAGCAATATTAACCGAAGCTTGCATAAAAGCACCCCCCAGAGAAGCTTCTCAGCTATATTTGAACTCTCTGCTATGGATATTTTATTAGATGTACTTCTTTTCCCCCTTTTGGTCAGGATAGAATTGTTGATCCCATGGTGCTAGGGCTAGATTCATCCCTGGGAGTCATCTCCCATGCTGCCAGGAGACTTTCACCCCTGGATGTCATGTCCCACTTTGTAGGGGGGAGGGCAGTGATTTCACTTGCAGAGTTGGGATTAAAGAGAGAGAGAGAGAGGGGCCACAACTGAGAAACAAAAGAGGTCCTCCAGAAGTCACTCTTAGGCATACCTTTAGGTGGTCTAATCTTCTCCACTACCTACATAAGTTTCACAAGAGTAAGTCTCAAGATCAAGGGCATGGCCTATTGATTTGGGTGTCCCTAAAGTTCGACACAGTATCAGGGTATTCCCTGATAGTAAAGTTTAATAGTTCCACATTTTTTCTCCCATCCTTCAAGGGACTTTGCCAATACTTTTTGATTATTTGCTTAATATACTGTAGGTATATTATATTAGGCTATACAGGATTAGAGGCCCTCTTTCTTATTCTGGGCTCCCTGTGTTTCAGTTGTTCAAATGAGCTACTCTGATAGGTTGAGTTACATTATGTTTTACAGAAAATTTCAGTTCCAGACCAAATAAACATTTCTTCCTTTGGTCTCAAAGAGTATGTGTGGTTTTAAAATATAGACAATGTCTTCCTTACCTCTGTGTTCTGAATTACTTTAACCCCAACCTGATCAGCTTCATTCTATCTCTAAATATCAGGATATATATATAGAACAGCCTCTTGAAATCCAGAAATAATAATTACCACTCCAGACTAAATGTGTCTGCTATAAAAGCTTACAATCTAGGCCCTTATTTTCTTGCAAGCATTTTGTAAAGGAGACCATACCATTGTTGTTCTTTTGTTTCTGGCTTATTTTGTCTCACCAAATGTCCCACATATTTACTCACATCATTGCTTGCCTTACGACTTTGTTCCTTTTTTGTAGCAGCACAATTTTAGGTATACACCATCATTTAGTATACACCATCATTCGCCAATCTACTTCACAGTCATTGCATTCTTCAACCAACTGCATCCATCAGGGATTATGTATAGGGCCCAAAGTCCACAGTCCATCAACACCCTCAATTTTAGATAATTTCATCATTCCCAAGAGAAAGAAAACCAATAAACACACCCTCGCCAAATAGGAAATCTAAACCTGCTCTTAACTCTTGTCCCTCCCCCCATTATTTACCTCTGCCATTGCTGCGGTAGTGCTGATGGTTTCTTTTGAACATAGCCCATAGCATCATAGTAGGCAATGACAGTTTTCCCCCATACCCTGGACCTAAACACTCTTTGTACACGAATCATACCTTTGAAGTAGTTTTTGCAAGAGCTAATTTATATATCTGGTTTTAATCAGTGGGACACGTACGTCTATATAATCCCTTTCAATCTTGTTTATCTTCAATGTGGTAATACTGCTTATAGACCCACTAGAGAACTGCCTTCATTTCTATCTATTCCTTTGCATCCAATATGAAATTTAAATCCATCTGTAAATTCTATTATACTTTTGAATTCTACCCGGAATACCACCCCTTCTCACTATCTCCACTATGACTGTTTGGCCAAGACCACTCTCATTTTTCACCTGGTTTACTGCCTTCAAGGGCCCACTCTCAATACAATAGCCAGAGTGAGGCTTTAAACACGGAAGGTGCTTAGGCCCCAGACTCTTTAGTGGTTTCCTTAGTTATTATAAAAAGCTGAATCTTTGTAATAACTACAAGGCCCTACATTATTTGATCCTGAAAACTTCTCTGATCTCAACTAATAAGCTCTATACTGGCTGCTTCTGCTTTTCTGAATATCTAAAATCAGAATAATCCCTTTCCTGCTTCAACAATTCAATAAATGTTAATTATCTGAGTAAGTGAATGAACATTCGGAGAATTTTCCATTGCAACTTAATAACATGACAACAAAATAGCAAGAACAGACATTTTGATGCTAGAGAACGGGCAGCTGTCATTTAATCTCTGATATATTAAATAGAAAATGTAGATAGATATATTAGCTTTGATAATTTTCTAGGACAGAGATGCTTAATGCTGTTATTCAATCTTTGGAAGTTCAGGAATAGGGCCAGAGCATATGTATTTTTAAGAATTTCCACAGTTGATCCTGATACACAGCCAAGTGAGAACCCCTATTCGAGGGCACAGATATTACTGCCCAACACCCTAGAATGAGAAATGCTTTTCAGAAATCAGGGTACGCAACCATAGCGAATCAGTAGTGAAGCTCTTGTTAACTACTATATCCAGTGTATCTTTCCTAGAGACAGATACAATATTAGATGGTCTCTAAGGCTTTCTTTCAATCCCAAAGGACTATTAAAGAATACCTCAGCCAAGAATGTTAGCCGAAAAACTCTGCTTGGAAAGAAGCCATGTTTTCCCTTTCCTGTCAATGACACAGAGCAAAGCTCTTTAATCTTTTTTCTAAGAGGAATTTCCTCCACTGAGAAATTTCTTCTTGAAAGTAGCAATACCATTAATGTTACAAAAAGTGATTTGGTTTATTAAACTAGTAAAGGAAGTGCTAGTACAAGAAAGGCATCCTTGTAAGACACAGCGATTACTATAACTTGAAAAGGAAAGTACCACTGCAAAGACATAAACAGACCTATTATTGTCAGCTTCCATTGATTTGAAGGGGAATGAATTCCAATAGCTCATGCACAGTAGTGGGATAAAAAGTTTGGGAGCCTGTGTGTGGGGGGTGAAGGGGAGGAGTGTTGTAGGTAGAAGTTCTTACAGTTTTAGAAAACAAATTTATAAATTATAGACAAGGAGAAACCTGGAAGATTTGTTGAAGAGTTAAACAAAAAACATAATGACTATTTGAGGTGTTTAAATGCCAATCAATGAGGAACAAGCAAAAGTAGAAAAAAACTGGAAACTTAATTTGTGATCACAAAAACATGTAAAGAGGTCATGAGCCTTACTTACCAAGCCCAGATACTTAAGAAATTCCAGCTTTCTTTTATCAGTTGGGGTTTGGAGTTGAGGAAGTCTCATGCCCTGGGTTTGTACAAGAACTCAAGAGGCTAGTATGGTGAAGGGCAAAATCTTCACATTCAGTGTAGCCTGGGAACTGATGACATCTTTTTGTGTGAGTTCAGGTAGATATTTATTTATTTATTTATTTGCATTAAAAAATCAGCTTGGCCATGTTGGTGCTACAGAGGTTATATATATATATATATATATATTTTTTTTTTTTTTGCTATGGGCAGTTTCCGGGAATGGAACTCAGGTCTCCAGCATGGCAGGCGAGAATTCTGTCACTGTGCTACCATTGCACTGCTCAATTTTTTTGACATTTTTATTCTCAAAGTCACTGTGGTCCCACAGAAGCCAGCAACTCTGTTTCTGGTATGCCCCACTGCAGCATGTTGAGAGCCTTGGGACAATGACCATAAGTGTCTACAGGCTGTACGTAATCTTGCCCTTCTGAAGCCCTGAGATTTCCTCAAGGCTGACATACCAGGATACAAGACATATAGGTTTCTATACACCCTATTCTTTTCCTTCCTCAGACTTGGGAATCTTTCTTATGTCTCTCACATTATCTCTTTCTTTCCTTCCTTTTCTATCTTCTACCCCCCAACCTAACCCTAACTCACCCACCAAGCGTGATCACTTCAATATGTCACAGTACACAAACTTCTCCAAAAGGGGCCTAAATGTCTTATTGGAGCAAGAAAAGAGGGAAAGAGGTTACAGCAGAAATGGACAAATTAATATCTCAATTAATTATCCTTCTATGGTTGAGTGACCACAACAGGATGGGAAAGCTTATGGATCTTTGTTTTCCTAAATAATGCTTTTCTTCATTTCCTCTGAACCAAGAACTGCTGGTATTTTAAAACTCTTCTGATAAGTTATCAGTTAAAGAAAGGAAACTATCAACAACTTGTTTTCTAATTATTTTCATCTAGAGTGGACCTTATGCACACCTGTTCACTGATTCTCAGAATATAGCTTTGTGATAAAGTTGTTTTTAATCTTTTTCTATTAAAACATTCTATAATGTTTTAATGTTTTTCATATTGAATAAAAGGCTCTATTCCATTAACATTTTCTTTCCTGATTATTATTGAATATATTGTTTGCACCTAGGTAAACAGCCCTAACTGAAATGATGATTATTTAAGGTCCTTTTTAACATTATTTTGTTGAAAATGGACCATTAATGGAAGAAGATAGCAGAGATGTTTCAGTAGAGAATTAGCAATAGAATATTTCAAAGCCTGTCTTTCATTGGATGATAAATGCTTGTTTTTATTTATTTTTTATTATGTAAGCTATGTCCTCCGTTATACTTCAGAATGTCAGTATGTTTGGATAACCAAATTTTATAGTACATTTTAAGACTCTTTCATTTGGCATGGGAATAATACTAAGTATTTATTATACGGCTCATATATTAAACTGAGCCTCAAGGAAAGTCTTTATAATACACTGTGAAAGATTTTGCCAAGTTGGAAAAACCAGTTAGGATAATAAAAAAATATAATAAGATGCCTAAAGGTGTATTTCTAAGAAGAGGGAGAATAAGTTTAAGTCAAGGAACGGGAGCAATATTAGAGAGTTGTACCCATACAGGAGGACTGTTTATGGCAACAGAAATGCATTTTTCTCAAGGAGGGCCATCCTGCCTGAGATAGTTTATTGGCTTGTGACTGGAGCCAAGATCCCATAAGGCAGAGGATAGTCACACGGAATGAAGGCCAATAAGTAAGTGGATAAATAGGAATTACACAGACACATTGTTATATGTCTTCCTCAACCTAGGGATGAATGAATGAATGAATGAATGAATTTTGACTGTCCAGGATCTTGAAGTTGGTAGAACAAGAAGGGCCATGTGGCAATATAGCATTCATTTTTAACATTGCTTATGTTGCACATATGAAGTTGATGGTTTCTTGGAGAATTAGTCTTGGTCAGTTTTTGCTTTTCACCCTCCAACTAATTTATGATCAATTTATCTTGTTTATTAATTAGAGCTTTAAAATTGATCATTTTCCTTTGAATGAGGCTTTAACTTTATATCACAGGATTGATATCTAGGGTTTTTACTGCAACACCTACTTAATGATTATCTGGAAATGTCCAGACTACAAGATTACCCTTAGAGCAGTAACCCAACTAATTACTTTGTAGGTTGCCTCTGAATCTCTGTCGAGTTTTACCTTTAGCCTCCTCTGGACATTATTGTATTATCAAGTTTTAGACTTACTATTAAGTGGATTTTAACTAAGTAATTAATTTTTTGGCATGAAAATACTCTCTTAATTCATTTAAGCAATTGAGATGACCAGAGAATTACTTTTATTTTGTGAACCTTTAGAAAGTGTTTTGAACGGTTCTGTTACTATCAATTTTCAACCAGCGACATCTCATTCTGTGAATGTTGCAATGTCTCAGAGCTACTCTATGTCCTAGACTTTTGATTAATACAGGCCCCTGATTTAAATTGGACTGGCAGGAAATTACCTTGCTTCAGCTGCATGTATTCTAACTAAAAGATAATTTTGTGACACAAATACATAAACTATGGCTAGGGACAGAGCAATATTTATAATATATCTTCATTTGTTTTTGAATCCTCACCTAACTGGATGGGAGCAGATGAGAACATCCTAAAATACTCAGTGTATCTCAGAACAAAAGAACAAACATTACATGGAATCATTTTAGAAATGCAGAATTTTATACCCTTCCCCACGTATAATGTATGAGGATTAACATTTTAATAAAATCCCCAGGTGATGCATATGCCCAATTGAGAAGTTGCGGTTTGAGTAATTTAAAGGATAATTTAATCAGACTTTATCCTGCTCTTGAAAGTAGAAAGACAAGAAACCTAACAAGTTTTCTTTCTCAATTTCTTCCAACTGTACCTTCTTTCCAGTAATCATAAAAACTGTGCGCTATCCTTTCAATTTGATCATTAACTAGAAAGATCTTGTTTCTAGATGCTTTACATATACTTGTGAAGGTGAAGGCAGACCAGCTCTTTCATTAGCCTAGATTAATCCTTTTTTATCTCTAATTTGTACTAATACAGGCACTTTTTGTCTAGTCTTCTTGCTTTCACTAGTAATCCTTTTAGAATTATTTGCTATATGGCTACTAGATGGACATTTCCAGTGAAAACCTAATCCTATCACACTTCTGCTATTACTGTGTGATATCCTTCCATAACTTCCAGGATGAAATGATAAATTCTTGACATAGCATTTAAGGTATTTCAACCAGTTTGTACCCACCTTCCTAACCTATAAATTCCAACTATAATGAATGTAGGAAATGCTATTGATGCCATCTCCTTAGCCCTTCTGAGTCCACCTGCATCTGCAGCTCTCAGTATTCAGAAAAATTCCTTCCTCAGGCTTCTGTGGCTCTCTTTTTTGCCTGAGAACTTTTTCAGCAAGGCAAAAACTTGGGGTGCATCACCAGGTACAACTTGGAAATGCTGCATTAAACCCTCTGGGAAACTCTTGAAAGAGTAGGGATCAAAGTCCGTAGATAAATATCTCAGCCTCACTGCCTTCTTATGGGACAATTCTGAGGCTTGTTTCTCGAGATGTTTCCAAGGTTCTCTAATACAGTTGAGCTCCAGTTGCTCAAAATAATAACTGACTCATTAACATACTTCCTATTAACTTTTCTCCCTTTTCATTTTCCTACTCCTCACTTGCACTTCTTGGAATCACCTAAAAAACTACTTGCACTCAACCGCTTGACTGGGGATTTGCTTTTAGTGGGGAATGCAAGTAAAGGCAGTTGATACTGTAAGTGTCCCTGAAACCAGATCCTTAGCATTAGATTCTGAAGTTGGGCCCCTTGTCAGAGAGATGGAAACAGGCACAAACTTTGATGATGGTAAGTGGGGTGGTAATGATGTTTGGTGCTGGGACCATGTAAAGGTGGAAAAGGAAGTACAGGCTTATACAAAAGCCCTAGCACTTGAACTATATGGAGACAAATACATTGTTTTGGTTTGGAAGCTGGAATGTGATATACTAGAATTGGAATAGCTTTTATAAAGGGAATTTAATAAATTACAAGTTTACAGTTCTAAGGAAGTGAAAGCATCCAAATTAAGGCACCAACAAGAGGTTACCTTCACTCAAGAAAAGCCGATGGGTCTAGAACATGTCTGTTATCTGGGAAGTCATGTGGCTGGCATCTGCTGGTCCTTTGCTCCTAGGCTCCGTTGCTTTCAGCCTCTGTTCCTGTAGGGGTTCCTCACTTTGCTTCTCTTGGGCTGGCTTTCATCCCTTGGCTTCCCTTAGCTCTCTCCAGGTTCCGGCTTGTTTAATATCTTATGGCAATATCTGCTGGGCTCCAAGTATCTCCAAACATCTGTATTTCTGTTCTCTGAAGCAACTGTTCTCTGAGGATCTACATCTGCTCTCTCTGTTGGCTCTGAGATGTCTATCGTTTCTGTTGTTTCTCGCTCTCTTCAAAACATTTCCTCTTTTCAAGGATTCCAGTAAACTACTTAAGACCCACCTGGAATGGGTGGAGTCACATCTCCACCTAATCAAAAGTCACACTCACACTTGGTGAGTCACATCTTTGTGAAGATAATCTAATCGAAAGTTTCCGCCCTACAATATTGAATTAAGATCAAAAGAAGTGGCTGCTTTCACAAGATTGACTCAGGATTAAAACATGTCTTTTCTGGGGTACATAATATTTTCAAACAGGCACAGGCATTTATAAGGATTATAGAGTTGTCAGATTTTTGTTAAGTGCTCTTGAATCCTTGAAAGAGGGGGATGTAAAGCTCAGATTAGTAACTATCTTCTCAAGGCATGCTGGGATATCCAGAAAGCCTCCATGCCAAAATAGTAAAAGATCCTTATCTCCTGCAGCTAGAGGCAAGACTGATGAAAATATTTAATAGTAAGTATGGCAGAGCTACTAAAGAGACTTAATATACAGTAAGCATGCCTATGCTAAATGCAGAGTTCTACTGAGGAAGGATTGGATCCCTGCAAATTGCAATAGAGATATTAGAGTGGATGCATTTGAAATACAGAATACATAGATTCTCCTATAGCCAGACCCTACCTCATTGCTAGAGGAAATAGCATCCAATTATCTATTGAACATGTGAAAGCTTCAATTGAGTCAGCTGCCTCACATGATAATGCTTTACCTTCTCACAAGCTACCTGTCTCTCTTCATTGCCCCAATACCTAAGACCAAGTCTCAGCATTGCCCAAGCAGAGACATGTAGTTCCTGCTGCACCATTCTCCAGACCTATCTAGTTGTTAGACTCAGGATCCATCGATCAAAGGTGAGACTGAGACCTCTTGAGAAAGAAACCCTACAACACCATTGGAAGAATTGATACATATTACTGTAATCCTTTTCCAAAAAAAATGCACCCATTTACCAAAGTAATACCCAGACATTTGAGTCATCTGTATGAAGAGTCTGAACTGATATTGATACCAAGGTTCACCAAACCCCTCCATGTAGATGCAAATGCAAATCCATTCATAGAGTGGATGCAAATGAAGGCTAAGTAAAAAATAAAGCATGGCTCAAGTCCATACCTCTGATTCCTGAATACTTAATCTGGGTGATATTCATAGTAGCTTCTAGAACCCTTTCTATCACCATGATTCAATGACCATGGAAGACCATGTGGAATTACATGAAACTACCCCTGTGGGCCAAAATTGTAGATCAGAAGCAATTCTGCAGAGATTAGTGCCATTCTCAAAGACTTAAAGGCTACAGAATTAGTCTCTATTTAATTGATCCATTTGTTGCTCTATACCATCCCACATCTATTAATACTTCTCTGGGCTATTTTTGAGTTACTTAGAAGATCACCAATTTGAAGAAAGTTTCTAGAAAGAGAGGGCTCTGTACCACATATGGGCTGTGGTGAAAGTTACATGCTACTTGGGCCATCTGACCTGCCATATCCAAAGGTGCTAGAGGAATCCATGGAAGATATACCATATATAGTCTCTGGCAAGCCCAAATAGGACAGTTGTAGGAGAAAATCTTAGGGTCATAGTGCAGGACCATAGATTCTGAAGAAGATAATTTACTGTCTGAAAATCAGCTCTTGGCATGCTTGTGGGAAGAGTATAGACTGAGCAATTGACTGTGTATCATCAAGTGACTTTGCATTTGGAGCCATTTATCATGACCTAAATATTGTCAGATACTCACTCATTTATACAATTTAGGAGGTAAAACAACAACCTATCTAATGGTTGAAATGATACATATTTTGGCATCAAGTGTATATCTGGACCTAAGCAAGTTACATGAATATGTGTCATAGGCTCCTATGTCACTTGTGTCATCTATCTTTGTTGCCTTGACAACTTTTCTTCAGTTTACATGGTTTCATGGGGAAGGAGTTCTATATGGCCAGCTGATGGAGGAAGAAAAAGTTGGGCCTGCTTCAGAATGGGGCTCTGGATATGTTAGTCCTAGCTAAAAATGGATTCTGCATTATAGTTCACCCAGTGGGTCCTAAATGTCAGTTGTGAAAAGAAATCCTCCCAGGGGTCAGAGCTTTGAGCAATATTCTTGGTTATCTCTTTGTTTGGAAAAAGAAGGAGACTGTGATAAGGATGAATATGGGTTAGTGGGATATAGTTAAGACTTGACTAGTCACAAAAACCTAAAAGATGGAAGAAGCATATGAATGAACTTTTGAGAACAGTAGGCTCTTGAGCAGATTATACATTGTGGCTAGAATGGAAGATATACATGGGCCAAGAGTATAGAAGCATGGATTACCTCCTACAAAGGCTGATCTAGTCATTGCTGCTGCTGAATGGTCAAACTGTTGGCAGCTAAAATTAAGTTTTAGATAAGTTATCATTCAGTGACTAACTAACCACTTGCAAGTTAATTACATGGGAGAAATTTCTATTCAACTCATTTGCTCATTGTATAGTTGGGCTGCTTATTTTGTTGTTGTTGGGTCGGCATTAAATGGGGAAAAATGGGACATCTGAGGCAAGACAGAGGGTGACTTTCATTTTTCAATTTATTTCCTTCTATTTGTACTCCATATTTTTTACTATGAACCTTTATTCTACTATAATGAAAAAATATAATGCAATATTTTCTGTGACTAATATATTCAACATAGGGGCCAGAACAACACTTGACATGGTCAGTATATTCTCTTTCTGCTGAGGACAGAATTTTAATATGATGTGATGTATGTTAATTCATACATGGAACAAAAAAATTTGAGGTTGAAAAGATTAGTGCATTCTTTCACTGTAGGCCAATCTAAATGTGAGGTCAAAGCAAGGTCAAATGATTATTGGAAATGGCATCAGAACAAGGGGAATGAAAGGAGCTGAGTAACATAACTTTAAGACAGTTTGATGCAGTTATTTTCAAAGACACTGAAATTGTGAAAGTCCATCGATGAAACTGACCTTTCAACTAAGAAGTACTATAACTGCCACATTTTTCTTCTCTAATTGTCCTTTGTCCTAAATTTTCAGGGTAGGTCAAAACCTCTGTTCTTTTTAAAATGTGTGTTAATAATTTCAGGCAAATCACAAGGAGATTTTCCCCTGGTAGTATCCAGTTTCCTTGGATATTCTGTGTTTATATTTTTATCCTCTATCCTTTAAATTTCAATTTTGTAATTTGACCCTCAAAGTGCAATTTATTTCCCCTATTTCTAAATTACTACAGGGCACTGGTTTAGGAGTCTCTAAGTTGTTAAGCTACCACCATATTTTCTCAACTTTCCATGCTTTGATTTATAATGTTACATGTTAGAAGGTCCCTCTTTTCTCTTTTCACCACTCTGACTTTGGGAATTTTCCTTGACCATCATGCATTTGAATCTCCTTGTACTCTGTGAATACTTTTCTTTATAGGAAGAATCCCACTTGATTGCAGTTTTATTTGTGAATACACGTTTCTATCCACATGTGAACTTCTTGAGCTTAGAAACTGTCTTATTCATCTTTGTATCCACAAGATGTGATAAGCACTCTCCTTTTATAGGTGTGGAATGAATAAATATGTACATTCTAGGAAGAATTAGTAGTAAAATGAATCTGCACGGACTTATGATTTTCCTAGCTAGAGATTTGACATATTAATTTAAGGGGTCTCCACAATCCAGAAGTGGATTGCCCCAAATCAGGATGGTTTCCTGTTCAGTTCACAAAGAAAGAAATATACCAAAATGGTCTATTAACTTGGTGTTTCAGTTTGCTAAACCTGTCGGAATGCAATATACCAAAAAATGGATTGGCTTTTACAAAGGGGATTTATTAAATTACAAGTTACAGTTCTAAAACCATGAAAATGTCCAAATTAAGACATCAACAAGAGGATACCTTTGAGAAAGGCTGCTGGCATCCAGGGTTCCTCTGTCACTTTGAAGGCACATGGCAATATCTGCTGTCCTCTCCTGGCTTTTGATTTCAAACAGCTCTCTCAGTGCCTGTGGGCCCTTTCTGCTTCTTTCTGGGGCGTTTTCTTTCTTAGCTTCTCTAAACAATCTTGGCTGTCTGTGTGCTCTCTTAAAGGACTACAGCAAGCTGATTAAGCACTACCTTGAATTGGTGGGGTTACATCTATGGAAACAACCTAATGAAAAGGTCCCAGACAACAATAGGTCTGCCACCACAAGACTGGATTAAAAGACATAGGCTTTCCTGGGGTACATGATAGGTTCAACCAGCACACTTGACGTGTGTGATACCATTCTTGCTAACCTTTCAATATCATAATCGTTCAGGCCACTGAGGTAGTTGCTTCCAGCTGATTCTTTCATGTGAACAATTCTTTAGTTTTGACATATGAAATAGCCAGATAATGTGTCCATTATTTTCTGCAATATTAGAAATCTTTCACTTAAAAAAAAAGCAGGACTTCTTTTGTACCTAGGTGACACAGATTTACAACTCATACTTGGAATTTTCAAGCCTCTAAGGTAGTTTCCTTAGTGGAACCCACACCGAGACCCTGGTTTATCTAAAGTCATGGCCATTGGATTTTGCCCCTTCTCCTTCTCTCCCATCCCTCCCAAAATGGCTTGAGAAATGCAGACAAAGCATCAAAGTAAATGGTAAAGGTAGCATATGGCACAGGGTAGCTAAACTAGATATTGTTTCCTCAGACTTTTAAGCAATCATATATACTTTTAGAAAATAATGCTGAACAAAAAAATGAGCAAAATAAAGTGGTGACATAATTAATATTTGGAGTTTTGGGAGAGTAGCCCAACAGAAATTTCCATTATAAAGCTAAAAATGATCTATTAATTCATTTAGTCACTCCTTAATGAATACCCTCTATGAATGAGGCACTTATTCATTATGAAAAATGAGAAAATACAGATTCAAAACAGAAAGACAATATGATTGCTCATAGATAACCACTGTTCCTTGTTAAGATTATGATCTTTCTGATTATCTCTTGCTCTATCTATATTTATATATCGACATATACAGAGTTTTAGATATAGACTTGTATAGATAGATAGAAGATATATACATATAAAAGTTTCCCAAGACCCCAAAGAATGCCCCTTCTCTATTCATTGTGTTTGTTGTACTGAAGCTACCCAGGTGACTCTGCAGTTAATACCATGACAGTTTTCTTATTTTGTTTAAAGGACAGCTTATCTGGAGTGATCTGGATGTTCTGTATATATATGACAGGTGTGGTAGGTCCTGTTGGTTGGCTACTTCTCCAGTAGTAATCCCCCATTCTTCTTTTTAAAGAAAATTCCAAAATACTGTTTTTTCAGATGTAGAGGAGCCATGTGCTGTAGGGGAGTCTGGGTCCCTCCTTAGCCCTGGGACTTAAATCATGATTAATAGAAGTTAATTATGGCATTCCCATTTCCCTTGATACATTTGGATTTAGGCATGCAAATGAGACCCAAAAACATTGATAATTCAAGACTTTAAGGAAACTTCTGGGAAAGATTTTGCTACTTTTAACAGGGGGGCAAAGATGGGATATTGTCTCTGTAAGGGGCCCTTGTGTTTCTTACTTCCCTTTTGTCCCAGCCAACTTATCAAGAATGTTGTATAGTAGGCAGACTTCAAAGACAGACACAGTTTTGGAGTAAAGGGGAGTTTTGTTGACTGTGCTGTATAATAAAGATATTGTCTCCCTTTCAGGACAAAAGCGGAGCAGTTTTACTCAAAGTGCATTGTAACAGGTTAGGGTTCCCTAATATCAGGGTGTCACTCCTATAACACAGCTCACTGCATAGACAGTCATCACCAGGTCATTGTCACTTTGCCATATAGGGGACTCATGACTCAGTGAATGAACTCAAGAAAATGATGATACCCTGACTATTGCTTTCATTCTGAGTGACAAACTGCACATCTCTGACTTGGGACTGTCATGTCTTCTGTCAATAAACATGAAACTATGACAGACTAATTCGCTACTTTGCAGGTAGTTCCAAATCTTAAATCTTTCACAGTTAATTATATTCTCTTTCCCACTTCGAAAGAGAGGACATTGTTTTGTGAAAATGTGGGAGAAGAGTCATGGCAGCCATCATATGATATGAAGGTACAAGCCTGAAGACAAAAGTCTACACTTTGGGTGGCAGGAAAAAAATTATGGAGAGAACCTGTGTTATTGAAAATGTTGTTAAGCCTATAATAACCACCTTTGGAACTATTCTGCCTCTAGTTTCATGTTAACTGAGGTAATGCATTTTCTTTATCGTTTAAATCAGTTGAGTCAGAGTTTCTGTGGCAAAATCACTTTACCCTAAAATGTAAAGGAATGCAAAACAATTCTGAAGACCTGTTTACTACTATCAAAGACAATGGCATCCAGTATTTATTTAGTATTTACTTTATGCCAGCTTAGTAATGAACATATTGCATGCCTTTTTAAATTTAATCTTATAGCAAACCCTACAAGGCCGTTATTATTTTAAAAACAAACAATCTGAGCATTGAGGTCAATAAATAAGACTAAGATTTTTTAGGTAATAAATGACAAAACTAGGATTCAAATCCAGACCTCGTTGGCACAAAGCCAACGCTCCTAATCCTGATACAGTCTCCAAGTGAGTTATTACAGGCCACATTTGTAGACTTCCTCTTGTCCAGATTGAGTGCTAAGCCCTTAACGGTGAATTCTCCAAACTGATTTAGACCAGTTATGTAAGTGTTGGTGCAAATGAGTGCCAAGAAAAATTCTGCCTGAAAATGGAATATTTAATATGTCCCTAAACAGTAATTTTGAATCAGAGGTTTGCTTGTGCTTTCAGACCAGAACTGAAAATTAGATGCTTACTAGGTATTACTGGAAGTGAATTTGCTTGTTGTGAACTTGTTTTGTCATCACATATTAGCCCCACAGATGAAAAATATATTTTGTTACACTGATAGATGACCAGAAAAGAGCTGAGCATATCTCTAATCAGTCCTGTGCTCGGTAGTGCTTTTTTGCTTGCGAACTGCTCCAACCATCTCCTCCTCCCAAAAGCACAGATAGAAACAACCTGCAGGACAGTTGGGCTCAGCTTCATGCAGCCAGGGACTGTGTTTGACTAATTCAGTGGGCTATCACTAGCACCTGGGTTAGTGCCTAACCTTAACTAGACACTCAGCTACTCTCAGGAATGGATAAATTAATGAATAAGAACCAAGGAATTATTTTTAAGACATCTTGACTTTGGTTTATAATGCTCCCTTGGGGCTCCACAATAGTGACCTCTGAGGTTCTAAATAGAGAGTCCTGTGAAATGGAAAGATTTTATTACTACCTGACTTGCCTTTGAAGTGTAATTGCTGATTATTTAGTTACCCAATAGGATCTTTAGATGATTTTCTGTTATAATTTGTGAGGGTTGCAGATGATTGCCCTGCCCAGCTTCTTGGGGTGGTAATGTGGGAGGGAATATGCAGTGAAGCTTTGAAGAGCCAGAGAGAAAGATTTGAAATAAAAAAAAGATTACTAATATCTCCTAAAGCTTTCCTCTCTGTGTTTGTAGTGTTGGGAGTGACATCAGAATATAACCTACTTCTCCACTGTAATATAATTTTTAATATAAAAGTTATTTGTTATCACTCACCACCATGGCCCAGAAGTGAAACATAATCCAAATACATTATCCATTGTAATATAGGTTTGGCATGTATTTCCCTAGTGCAGTTGTTTTCCAGGGAACCTAGTCCTAATTATTTAATACTTTCAAAGTCAATAAATTATTGGAGGAGAGCAGAAGGCCTGTTGTGGGTGAAATTTCTCTGTGAAATGAAAGTTGTCTCATGAAGTGTGAAGTTGCAACAAGGTATCATTTAATAATAGCAAGTAATATTTTAAAATTACTGTTTAGAAATGCATTGTCTGATATTAAAAAGACTTCATATGAATGCTGTGTCCTCAATTTAAAACGACATTGTTAAAAGCCCTTAGGACTGGAACAAGCCTTTCCTCCACCTAATTAAATTAAGTGCAGTGTATAGGGCCTTTCTGCAAAGATTAACAGAATGCATTTCTTGTCAGCTTAAGTGTTGCCTGTGGCGGTATTTTTTTGAATTTAATTAAAAACTGTTCTTTTATGAAGAACAAGCTTGCAGCATAATTCCTCTTACATACCTTCACATATCTAAAGTCTGTTTGGGAGAAAGTGAAGCGTGAAAAGAAAGAAGAGATAAGAGATAGGACAAGAGAGCTGACCAAGTTGTACCTACAGAAAAGGAAGTTGGTATGTCCTGGCTGTCAGGAAATTTCATTTCAAAGATAAAAATGAGTGGACATGAACCACGTGTCTACGAAGACAATCGTTTTCACTGTGTTGTTTTAGACCAGATTTATCTTATCCCCATGAGCAAACTTGACAAAATTACTGGGTGTTTGCCAAAGAAGTAATTATACCACAAAATCTCACATATTCAAATGCTTATTGTGCTAATGGGTCTTTCAATGTGTATAATCGACTATGGCAGATTTTTCAGGCTGGTGTGGGTTGGCAGTGCCAAATCGGAAAGGCACTTTGAATAAGTTTAGGTACTAAGTTCATTCAATAGTTCAGATATTAAGTCCATTCAGACTTAGGACCCTGAGATCCATCTTAGACATTCCCTAAGTGCTGCTAGTTTCCCAATCATGAGAAAATCATGATTAAACAACATACAACTCATTGAATTCTTCATAGTTTTGCTATGAACTTAGCATATCTATATGAACTATTAAATATTTATCACCACAGTATTAAGAGCTTATGTCTTGTTGAGTTTAAGCAAATCAGAGAGAACAGAAGCAAATCGGAAAGAACAGAATATAGAGAATAGATGAGGTGAACATTTTAAGAAAGGCAGTAACCAGTAAAAATTTAAAAACTAGGGAAGGGAGGGAGGAGAGAATACTGTGTTATATTTGTGCTACAGGTGATGTGATATAATGATATTTGTAAGTGGACTTTGATGAGTTAAAAGTGTATATTGGAAAATCTATGCAACCATTAATTTTTTTCAAGTAGTAAAATTGATATGTCCAAAGAGGGAATGAAATGGAATAAAAACTAACTCAAAAGGGATCGTAGTTCTACACGTAAAATGTAAAACTATAAGATTTTGAGAAGAAAATCTATGTGATCTTAGGCTTATCGATGAGTTTTTAGGTATCTAAAACATGATCCATGAAAAAAATTTTCTAACTTTGACTTTATTAAAGTTAAAAACTGTTTTGCTAAAGCCACTGTTAAGATAATGAAAAGACAAGCCACAGATGGGGAGAAAGTATTTGCAAGACACATATCTGATGAAGAATGTATATCCAAAATACAGAACTAACTCTTAAAATTCAACAGACAACCCAAATTTTTAAAAAATGGGCAAAATATGTGAATAGATATCTCACCAAAGAAGATACACAGATGGCAAATAAGCATATGAAAAGATACTCGACACTATTTCTTATTAGGAAATGGCAAATTAAAACAATGGGATACCACCTGTTAGAATGTCTAAAATCCACATATTGGCAATACCAGTTGCTGGTGTGGATGCACAATCTCATTCATTATGGGTAGTAATGCCAAATTGTGCAGTCACATACAAGACAGTCTGGAAGTTTCTTATAAAGCTAACCATAGTCTTACCATACAATCCAGCAATCATACTCAGCTATTTGCCAACTAGTTTAAAAAATTTGCTCAAGTAAAAATCTGTACAGAAATGTTTGCAGATCTTTATTCATAATTGACAAAAAAGTTGAGGCAACCTATACGTCCTTCAGTAGGTGAATAGTTGAACAAACAATGGTGCATTCATACAATGGAATATTATTCAGCAATAAACCTTAAATGCATATTCCTAAATAAGAGAAGCCAGTCTGGAAAGGCTACATATTGAATGATACCAATTATGGGAAAGACAAAATAGAGATGATAAAAATATCAGTGGCTGACATGGGTTTTGGGTAAGGGTGAGAGGGCTAGAAAGGTCAAACAGGAGATTTAGAGTAAGATATTGTAATGGTGGTTACATGCCACTAAGCATTTGACAAAACCAGTAGAAACTACGGCACATAGAGTGAAACTTAACATATGAACATTAAAAAAAATCAAGTGGGAGGTCAGGGAGCCCAGGATAGGAGGCAGACTGTAACAAGGCAATTTAACTGTAGTACCAATATATGAAGCAGCCTCACCGACGAGGGTGAGGGGAAAAGGTACAGATCTAAATAATTGTGGAAAGGAGTGAAGCCTAGAAGACTAAAGGTAAAAAGCAACTTTACATAAGCTCTATACTCCAGTTGATAATTGTCTTTCCCATGGTGGTAAAGGTTAAAAATTCTGACATCACTGTGTCAGTCTGAATCTGTGGTGGACCCCAGAAAAGCCATGCCCTTTGATCCTCATTCAATACTGCTGAGTGGGAACATTTTGTTTCCATGAAGATGTGACCCACCCCATTGTGGGTGGTAACTTTTGATTAGATGATTTCCATGGAGGTGTCTCTCCACCCTCCATGGTGGAATTGCTTGCTGGAATCCTTTAAAAGAGGAAACATTTTGGAGAGAGTCCCTTTTGTCAGAGCCATGTGAAAGCCAGCAGATGCCGCCATGTTCACCATGTGCCCTTCCAGCTGAGAGAGAAATGTTGAATGTCGTCGGCCTTCTTGAACCAAGTTATCTTCCCTGGATGCCTTAAATTGGACATTTCTATAGACTTGATTTGATTGGGACATTTTCTTGGCCTTAGAACTGTAAACTAGCAACTTATTAAATCCCCTTGTTAAAAGCCATTCCGTTTTTGGTATATTGCATTCCGACAGCTAGCAAACTAGAACAGTCACTGTTCATGTATACTGGAATTGAAAAATTCAGTAAATGGGTGGTAGATGATGGCTTTTCACTGTTGGAGTAGTTTGTTAACAGATACGTTAGAGGAGGAGGCTAGAATGATCCTTGTGGTAATGGACTAGAGTTGGAGACGTCAGTATGAACTCATGTTTTGTTTATTATAGATACAGATATGTATAGAAATATTTACAGATATGCCTATATACATTGGTAAGTTTACCCAGATATTTCCTTGCTTTGTCAGATGAACGGGTCTAGAAGAAAAGTTATCCAGGTAGCCCCAAAAATCTTAATTTTAATTCCCTTTTCTAATACCATGCAATTAGATCCATAGCATCTTCTAGGGACAGAAAGCAAGAAAGAACTAATAAAAATAATTTGAAGAATGCTGAAATGATGGGGTATGACAAGGGGGACCCAACTGAAAGAGCTCCCAATGGCCAAGGCTGGAACAATTTGAGCAACATAAATAAATAAAGTTGTATTGGATTGTATCTTAAAATATAAAATATACATCATGAGTCCACAGAAATGATTACATAAATAAATAAATGGGGGAAGAATCAACAAATTCTCTATGCAGAATAATTCCAATTAATTTATGTAGAGACTGTTCCCTCAAGGAGATTGAGGGTAACTCCCTAAGTCTTAAGTGTGAGCTGTGTGCAGTAATTTCCTTCCAAGGAGCATCATATGGAAAGGGGGAAATAGAATTACTTCACAGATGAGAAACCTGATAAAGACTACCTCAGCCAAATGAGCACGGTCAACACCAACAGTGATGTCAGGTTAATAGAATGTACCTTTGAAATGATGTGATGAACATGCTACTTTACCTTTCTAGTCATCCTCCCCAAAACCCATATCGCAAATCCCATCACGAGTGAAACATCAGACAAATTCAATCAAGAGACACTCTACCAAATATCTTGACCCAAATTGTCAAGGTCTTCAAAAATGAAGGAAAGTGTGAGAAATTGTCACAGCCAAGAGGAGCCTAAGGAGACATGACATATAGTATGGTTTTCTGGTTGGGACCATGAAACAGAAAAAGATATTAGGTAAAAACTAAGGAAATCTGAATGAGGAATAGGTTTTAATTAAGAATAGTGCATCAATATTAGTTCACTATTTTTTAACAAATGTACAAACTAGTATAAGATATTAATAATAGGGGGAATGTGCATAGGGTATATGGAACACTCTGTACTATCTTCACAATATTTTGTAACTCTGAAGTTGTTCTTAAATAAAGAGCTTTTCTTTTAAAAGTTATAAAAACGTTGAAAGGCAAAGTTAAAGATTAAAGGGAAATGTTTGACTAATATAGCTCAGTTGTGGTTGTGACTAATACATTTTCTGTCATTTTGTAGTTGAAAAACCTGCTCATGTGAAAATGGAAGAGGTGAGGAGAAGACAGAAGGAGAAAAGGCTTAGCAACCTGGTTTTCCAACTCCTATTCTCCTGACGCAGCTTCTGGCTTAGTAGTATAAATGAAAAGCAGATGGCAACTCAGATGTGATCCAGCATTCAAGGAAAGCATGGCTCTCAGCACAGGCTTTAGTAAACAGTCCCTCAGATCTGCCAAAACAGCCACCGGGGGTGATCCAAAAATGAGGATAACATCTCAGCACACAGCAAAAGGAGGTAATATAGATAAATGAGTCATTACAATATTTGAAACCGAGGGAACGAAAAACTCAACTTTCAGAGGCTAGTGTAATTCCTGTCCTTTTCTTTAATGGGATTGTAATAGGAGTCATCTGTCTGTTGTACATACTTTGAACTTCCCAGCTCCTGTCAATTAGTATGGAGTATCCATTAAGGGAGGCGGATCTACAGATATGTTAATTGAATGAAAAAGAAACAAATATCTTATTTTCTATTTCTGAAATGAGAAAACAGCACACACAAATGAACGTTTATGTGCTTTTCCTAGAAATGATATGATGGATTGCTGCCAGATAGTACAGTTTTATAATGACAGCATTTTATTCTATTTTGGTTCCATAGTTGCCTGCCATAATAATTTAAGTAAGCAAGAGATTAGTCGAGAGTAATTTTGCAACAATAAAAGCCACCTTGTGGAAGGTCAGTTCACTGTTGGCTTCTTATTTCTCAATTCTACGCCCTTTCTGCAATAAGAATATGATCCTGTTGAAAAACCTGTACACAGTAGTCAGAGAAGAATTATTTCCTATATGTTATTGGATATGGTCTCCAGCATAGAATTTGAGTAGCTCTTTGTTAAAGTGGTTTCTGAGGGGCATATTGCTTCTGAGAATTCTTTTGTTGTGAATTTTTGTTCTGTCTTAAGGGAAAAAAGCAAAACAAAGAGAGAGCCATGAAGTATGTTACTCTCAACAGTCTGTGAGTCCCTAAAATATATACAATATCTTCCTTGCCTCAATAAATTTTATATAAGTTGTGAAATTAATGGATCTTTCTTACCATGTTTGGAGTCATTTTAAAAAGATTTTTAAAATGTTTCAGTTGATTCAATAGCTTACTGAGCTTCTTGCTGTTTCTGGAGAGTTAAACTCTTTCAAAATTGTAATTCCCAGGAAGAGTATTAGAATTTATTGAGTATTCTCTATGTGACTAAAGCTTTAAATATGTTTTTTCTCATTTGATTGGATAAATACATTTTCTTTAATTCTTGCAAAGGTTTTATGAAGTACATAGTTACAATTTACAACTGAGAAAACTGAGGCTAAAAGTGATTAAATATTCTCTGACAATCACACAGCTAGGATGTCACACAATGGGGGTGTGGTTATATGCTTAAACTTTACTCCAAAGTCAGAAATTATACCTCTTTTATATATAATACATAACATAAATAAATATATAAATAAGTGTGTGTGTGTGTGTGTGTGTGTGTGTATATATATATATATATAAAATTTCACAGCCCAACTAGCATCTAAATTTAGTATGAATTAGAAGTTTTTCTAGACAGAAGGTCTAAGTTTCTTAAAGGCTTCTTTATGACTTTACCACTTAGCCCAGTGTCAGGAAAATAGTTGGCCCTTAATTATAGTCACTGATTGGTTGAATATAACATGCTTGGAAATCAAGTTCTCATCGATTAATGTGTTGTTTGATATTCAACCAGTGGAGAGAATTGTTTTAGGACTTGTTAGTAAGTCAACATTGTAAGACATATCTTCAGATGGGCTCTACCCTAATTTACACATGGAAAAATAAGAATTTATTCAGAAGTGGTGCCATGTGGTGTTATTTGTACCTACTGTACCTACTCTACTTACTCTCTTCTCACTTTTGTCATAAGCATTTGCTTTTGTCAAGACTAGAGAACTAGATCAGGGGCCCTGAATGCAGATGGCTTAATGAATTATGTCATGAGTGATAGGGAATATGCGTGTGTTATTTTGTCTCAACTCCTCTTTTCCTTTTGCGGAAAGGTATTTTCTTGTTTTGTTTTGCTTTTTTTTTTTGTCTGAGAGTGGCTTAGTATTACTAAAAGCAAGTTGCTAAACCTTTTCTCATAGAAGTTATGGGCAAATTCTGATACTGTGCTTCTTCTGTTACTTCTTTTCATCTCCTCCACCTTCTCAGAAAGTAAGATGCTAAATGCAATAAATATGACATTCTAAATTCTTTTGAAAGAAACTCTTCATCCAGAGGGTTTATTTTGAGGTGAGTGAGGGAAAACTTCTCATTTTTGAAAAGATGAATAGTGAATGAATGATCCATAAGTGACTTTGGAACCAAATTTGTCATTGTACCATGCTGAGATTACGAAGCTGACTAAGATACAGCTTTCTGTACTTAAGGAGTTTTCGATTATCGTGATGTGACAAGTTAAAGAACATTTTAATATTTTGAACCTCAATTCAGTTCTACGTTTCAGAAATCTTGTTTTTTCCCCTCTCTAAAATTTCTCTACTCTTACAGTTTATGTGATGAAATCAAATATAATAGTCACTTGTTCAGTAGTGCTTTATTGTACACTATAGGAAATAATGTAGTATACTACAATATTGTATACTTAAGGAAAAGAGGTAAGAACCATTCTGTACTACCTCTGTCACTAGCCAGCAGGGGAACCAGACTTAAGTCATGTTGACCTCACTGAGTCTCAGTTTTCTTATATTAAGTGGTTTGTTCCCAATGACAGGTACCATGGCTTCTGTGCATGAACCAGGAAGTCTGGATTAAAGTACCACGATGCACATAATACACTTAGGAAACAGCCTGATATTTATTATACACATAATAAAGGAAATACCTGCTTGTATTTCGATTCAGTTAACCTCCATTCACAGTTAATTAGCCAACATAAACTATCTGTCTTTTTGTATTACAAAGGGAGGTGGTAAATGGGACTGGAAATGGGGGTGGAGTCTCAGCCTAACTACCGCCAAGATGAATGGCCTTGCACTCATTACTTCTCTGAACCTCAGGTGCCCTATCTGACAAATGATAAAAATAGTATGGGTGTTTAATAAAACTAAATCTATTTTTCCTCTAATCAAGATGCTTGGAACATTTCATTTTAAAAGTTTTCCTTGTGCAGACATGCTTTATTGCATACAACTTTTGGTCACAATAATCACCATATTTCTGAGGATTTAATAAACCAAGGTCATTTTGGAAGTAACCATTGGTCCTCAGATGTTCCAGCAGAATGTTCAATACTCATTATTCTCTACACGCTTCCTCTTCCCTTTTCTCCTCCAATGCCTTTCTAAGAGTTATGCAATGGTACACTGCAAAGCTGCAACGGTGAATGTTTTTATAAGTGAAAGGATGCAGAGAAGAACTACCCCCCATCTTCATTTCAAAACCTTATTCTGAAGTTGTAGTGCAGAGTAGTCAACTTTTAATACCAGCCGAAGCTTCCAATATACACACATCTTTGTTTCCCAAGTTATGTCAACTTTTAAAATGCCATCACTGATTAAATTCGAGTGTATTCTACAATGTTGACTATAACTGGACCCTGTGCTGTTTTACTTCTCTCCCCTACCTAGGCAACATTTCTGCAGTTGTGCATAGGGACAATGGAGATTTGAAACTGTAAGAAATAATTTTGAAGGGATTGGTTAACATCTACTTTTCTTTTCACACTGCAGACACCACAAAAGACTTGTCTTTTAGTAAAGGTTGTAGTATCTTAGGTCCAGGGACATTTGAGTATCCTGTGTGGCTTGGCATTAAAACAAATTCAATGATGCTCTTTTGTGGGACTATAGTCTGGCCTTTTGTTTATTATTGTTATATTTTATTTGTATAGGTATCCCGTCATGCTCTGTGCTATAAATAGTGATGTTTTTATTGTTAGTACCGTTCACTTAATAAAGCTGCAGTTTTCCTAGCAATTAATTGTGCTGACAATCAATGCAAGGCTCCAGGCAGTGTGTTTATGTGCTGAGTTTTTGATGAGTGAAGCCCTAAGAAGTTGGACTGTCAGAATTAAATACACTGCTTAGACATAAAACCACATTCTGTACTTGGTTTGACCAAATGACAGTTGATTATAGGCTAACCCTAGGCTTAGTTTTGCTTGTAAGGTAGAGAATATTTGAGCTCCCTTAAGCATTAAAGCTAGGCATGTATTTAGTATATAATATCTGCTTTCTTTTTCCTGTAGTCTATTTTTAATAAAATTTCCATCTTCTGAAGTGTGCTAGCAGCTTTTGGAAAACTTTTCACTTTCCACTAAATGTTTATGTGTGTGTGTGTGTGTGTGTGTGTGTGTGTGTATTACTTCCAACTTGCTTAGATAACTTCCCTGGATTAAATATGGCTGATGATTTATTTTCCTTCTTCCACATACTAAACAACATTTTATAGTATTTGCCTTTATTTCCTGACTCATTGTGTGCTCCATCTTTATCCAGTTATCTTGGCCTCTGGCAAATTTAAGGCGTTTGATGATTGAAATGGGAACACAGCCATTTAGCAATTAATTTTGAGCTACTCTCCCTTTGTTGTTCAGTATCAAATCTATTTATGAAATATAATTATAAACTAATATTTCCACAATTCCCAAATTATCCAGAAGCTCTTACCCATGCTTTCCTCAAAGTATCATTTAAGTAATGTTTAGTAAAACCTAAAGTCTTTTCTTATAACACTTCAGAGTAAGTTAGCTTGTAAATCTTAATTCATACCTAATTCTCAGTGTTCTGTTTTATGACACATGCATTTGAATCAAATTAACCATTTTGTACATGTAAGTCCATTCTTGTAAAAGTAGAAATAATGTTCCCCTTTTGCTCTTTTTATTATAGCTCTTAAAATGTTTTTATACACGTCAACTCAGATTTATAGGAGGTAATTTATAGGGCCTACTGAGTTGCTGAGGACAAATCTGGTTCAGGATAGGCACTAAAGGAATACTTGGTAGCTGGCTGATGAGTTAGCAAACTAACAAGTGAACATCAGTGTGTGTTTTTTATAACCTTTCCAAAATTATATATTTTCTCTGTGCTTTTCTAGACTTTGCTTTATTCTCAATGCTAAGCAACATTCAAATTTCACTTGTAAGTCCTTCAAACATCTGCTAAAGTTTGAACTTTTCATCAAATGTTGGAACATTTTTAGACCCATGGTTCTTGTAGTCACTTGGTGTCAGGAACAGATAGTCGTATTTGCTAATAGCCCAACACCAAGTTCTATGGATACAACTGAGGTACCATGCAGAATGGAAAGAGTGTTTATATTTCTTTTAATATCTACTTTGGAGAACAAATCATAACTTGAGTGACACTTAATTATTGCATCATTACTCTTTCTACCTTATTTGAACAGATTAAGTGGATAGATCCATAATAGCAAGCAAGCATATTTCTGGGTCCACAGAGTCTACTCTTTACAATTTTAAAGATACTGAATATTTTTATCATATATATACATTTTTTATGTAATGTACAATTTATAACTGGAAAGATATTTAGAATTTTATATGAGAATTAAAAATAATAGACCAGGAATTTGTGGTTTCCATTTGGAGATGTTGAAAGTTAGAAACAGCATTGCTCCCAACCATATGAGAAATAACCTGACAAACAGCAAGTTTATGGTTTTTCTAGAATCCATGACAATGCTGAAGTCATAGAACAAACATTTGGCTCAAAATCCAGGAGACAAGTACCTGCAGGGAACAGAGAGAGACACAAATGTGACTTACCTAGGCCAGATAGAGCCAGACACTGGTAAGGAGGACTTAGGTGGGAATTGTCAAATTGATGGAGGGCAGTCAGATGTGCACTGAAAAGAATGAGGAGAGCTTAGGGGGCTGCAAATACAAGAATCGTCCTCAGGTTTGGGCAGGATTTTCCCACATGAATACCCACTCTGTGCTCATAAGAAAAGATCAGGAGTGTTCTGAGAAAGATTTCCTTTTAGTGGAAAACTAGGGGAGGGGAGCAGCTATGAGAAGTACACAGAATTCCACAAGGACCATTCACCTTAGTTCACCTTCAGGAGGAAAGCCCTAATCTGGGAGGGTAGGGGCCACAAATGCTGTTGTCCTAAATGTGCTAGAGGACACGTGTTGCAGCTAGAGGAAGGGAGCAGGAGAGAAAATCTCTGTCCATGTGAGAGGTGTAGGGATGCCTGCTAGGCCAAGAGCAGAAAGGAACATTGGGAAAACGAAACTCTCAAGACCCAGAGATACAGTGTCTTCCTGAGATGTTATCAGAACACATCAGGGTGCCCACACCCCACTCCCTACTGCCAGGCTAATAAATATCAAGTATAAAGCAACTTGCAAGATAAAAGACCATCCCTGAGGTTCAGTGCAGAGGAAGATTAACCTGAGCGTGGTGTAGATATTTGAAAGCAACCAAATAAGCAAACAAGCAAAAACGAAACACAAACCCTTCCGCGAAGAAGTCATCAACCTAAACATAAATTATTAGTAAGAGGAATTTGAAGCCTGTAGTGCACTGAAGGTAAACAACAGCAACAGATCATGAACCCAGCCTCCCTCCTAATTGGATTAACCCTAAATCCCTGCATTAAGGGCCTATCTGAAGGAAATATTCTTCCCAGGAAATATTCTCACCTCTATCTTTACTGTCTTACACAAGATGCCCAGCTAACAACACAAAATTATGAAACATACAAGAAGGCAAGAAGAAAACAACACAATCCAAGAGACAGAGCAGTCATTGGAACTAGACTCACATGTGGAAAATATTCGAGCTCTCTGACAAGGAATAAAAAATAACTATGGTTACCTGTCCCTAATGGAGATGGTGGGCAATAAGCAAGGTCAACAGAGAAAGAGAAAGTATAAGGAGAAAAAATCAAATGAAAATGGAAAAACAAAAACAAAAACAAATGAAAATGAAAATCTTAGAAATGAGAAACACAGAAGAAGATGAAGAACGACAATGGAATGCTCAGCAGTGTACTCAACACAGCGGGGGAATGAACCAGTAACAAGAGGGAAGTCCGTAGGGATCAGAGTGGAAGCATGAAGGGGACAAAGGGGGGAAACAAAGTAACAATAGAGCATCCGTGAGCCCTGGAACAATATAAATGATTCAAAATACATATAAATGAAATCCTTCCCTGAACACGATGAGAGAATGACCAGAAGAAATATGAAAAACCATTTACTAATAATTTTCCAAAATTAATGACAGACCACAAATGACAGACTCATAGTGTTCAGGATAAATATCATAATTAGGCTAGGCTAGGCTAGGCTAGGCTAGGCTAGGACAGGATACTATTGGCACCACATCTGGAAACAGAAGACTGAGAAAATCATGCATGAAACCAGAGACAAAAGTCATAATACATGCAAAGAAACAAAGATGAGAATTACAGCAGAATTCTCTTCAGAAACCACGTTAAATTGGAAGACAATGAAGCAACATCGTTAAAGTGCTAAAAGAAAAAAAAGACATCAGTAATCCAATATTTTATACTCAGCAAAATTTATTTCTAAAATAAAGTAGAAATAGATGTTCTAAGACAAATAAAAGTTGTGGGAACTTAGTGCTAGCAGACGTATTCTAGAAGGAGAAAGACGATACTAGGGAGAAACTTGAATCTCTAAAAAGAAATGAGGAGTCGGGAAATAGGTTGAATGAAGTAAAAAAATCATATTTTGCTATTTCTAATTGCACAAAAAGGAAAGTGACTGCTTAAATAAAAATAATAGTAATGCATTGTATGATTATAGCATAGGTGAAGTCAGAAATATTTTAAAAAGCATGCTGATGGGAGGGAGGAATTGGGCATATATACAATTTTTATACTACACATAAGCATTATATTATTATTCAAAGATACACTGTGGTTCCTTAAAATATATATTGTAAATCCCAGTACATCCATTTAAACATTTTTTAAAAAGAGGTATAAATATAAGTCAACAGAGGAGACAAAAAAACATGGAATCATAAACAAATTCCCAATTAATCCCACAAAAGTCTGCACAAAGAACAAATAGGACACAGTAAACAAGGTGATATATTTTAATCTTACCATATCAATAATCATTGTAAGTGTGACTAGGATGAACACACCCAGTTAAAAAACAAATATTGTTAGACTGGATAAAAGAGCAAGACCTACTATATTCTGTCTATAAAAATCCCACTTTAAATTAAAAAGACATAGATAAGTTAAAAGTATGAAAAAGATACACCATGAAAACATTAAAAAAGGAATCTGGATTTGTTATATTTGTATCAAAGTTGTCTTCAAACAAAGAATCTTATTAGGAATAAATGTAATAGTACATAGCGATAAAGGGGAAAATTCTTCAAGAACACAATTCTTAAAGTGTATGTGACTAATTTGTTTCTAAATACATGAAACAAATCTAACAGAATTAAAGTTAGAAATAAATAAGTCCCAGATTAAAGGTAAGTCCCCTACCTTTTCCCAAGCAATTGATAGAGCAATTAAAAAGAAAATCAGTGAGAATATGGATGATCTGAATAACATTACCAACCAAAATGACCTAACCTGAAATTTACAGAACACTCCATTGGAGAACAGCAGAACGTGGATTATTTTCAGATGCATGCAGAAAATTCACCAGAACAGATCATGTTCTAGGTCATAAAACAGTTTTTAACAAATTAAAAGTATCTGTCTGCCTAACTGATATATATATATATATAGAAAAGTGTATAGTTTATGGCACATAACAGTCACTCAATAAATATGTGTAAATAAATGTATCTGCATGTCAGATTCGAATAGAATTGATGTGTGAAAAGTTCTGCTTCTTGCACTCAATTCAAAAATATTAATTAAGATTTCTAGTTCAAGCAAGAAAAAGAAACAAAATACATACTGAGAAAAATAAGGATGTGGGAGACGACATAACCATTAATATAAGAGAAACTATGATAATTATCATCAAATACTACACTTTATGGCAATTGTATCAGAAAAAGTTATCTTGGTCGCTGCCTCCCTGGAAATGTCTTGGACGAGACTTTTTTGTAATCAGGGTGATAGATTTAGTAGCTGGAAGACAACAAGGATCATTGTGATCTGCCATGTTGTAAATTTTTATCTAAGAATGATGTCAGCAGGATGTTCTAGTTTACTAGCTGCCGGAATGCAATATATCAGAAATGGAATGGCTTTTAAAAGGGGGAATTTAATGAGTTGCTAGTTTACAGTTCTAAGGCTGAGAAAATGTCTAATTAAAACAAGTCTACAGAAATGTCCAATCAAAGGCATTCATCCAGGGAAAGATACCTTGGTTCAAGAAGGCCAATGAAGTTTAGGGTTTCTCTCTCAAGTGAGAAGGCACATGGCGAACACAGTCAGGGCTCCTCTCTCAGCTGGAAGGGCACATGGCGAATACGGCGTCATCTGCTAGCTTTCTCTCCTGGCTTCCAATTTCATGAAGCTCCACGGGAGGCGTTTCCCTTCCTCATCTCCAAAGGTCACTGGCTGGTGGATTCTCTGCTTCCTGGTGCTGCAGCATTCTCTGCTCTCTCTGAATCCCCGTTCTCCAAAATGTTTCCTCTTTTATAGGACTCCAATAAACCAATCAAGACCCACCGAAATGGGTGGAGACATGTCATCACCTAATCCAATTTAACAACCACTCTTGACTAAATCACATCATCCAGGGAGATGATCTGATTACAGTTTCAAACATACAATGTTGAATAGGATTATTCTACCTTTATGAAATGGGATTTTGATTAAAACATGGCTTTTCTAGGGGGCATACATCCTTTCAAACCAGCACAGCAGGATATATCTAATTTTCTACATTTATTCTAAACAATCTTGTAATTTATGAGCTTATGAGCCATATCTGCATGGGGTAATGGATGTGATTTGTGTAGCCTTTGCAGCGCTGTTATCAGAAAGGTATAGAAACTGAGATACCACAAAACTAATCAAGGGCTGACTTCCTTAAGCTCACGGTACCACACACATACTTAGTGATCATCTGGCATTCTGAAAACAAAAAAATGTCCTGCCCTGGAAAAAGGGGACTTGTAGGAAGCTACATCTGCTGGGACAGATACCATTTTTTGCCGCACTGGTGGCTGTTGCTTCTTTCTTGTATTTTTTGCTAATTATTAGTAAAATTGTGTATTGGTTTTAATGTGCATTTCATGAAAATCTGTTTAATGATTCAGACTTTTTTATAAGTATAAAAACAATTTTAAAATTATAAACAGAATTTGACAGAAATAGAAGAGGAACAATAAGCACAGAATATAGTGTAAAATGTGTCAAAAATTACTTTTAAAATTTAGCATTTTCATCTAGTTTAATGAATGGGTTTATTAAAAACTTTTCAAGTCATGAAATATTTTTATGTTAATGCTATTCTGAACTAGGAAAATAAGGAAACTTTCCTATTCATTCTACAAAGTTATCTGTATTCTGTAATAAAAGCATGACAAAGAATGAATCTAAGAAGAAAATGATAAAAAATAGATGTAGATAATGCTGAATAAAATGCTAGCAATATCCATTTAGGAAATATAATGGAAAAATATATCATTGATAATAAGTAACAAAACACGAAAGAGGAGAAAATTAAATAAACTATGTACAAGATTTAAGAAAACTTCAAAATTTTTCTGAGGATCAAAATGTAATTGAAGAGATGGAGCTATACCATGTCCTGGGTGCTAGAGAAGAAAGAAGAAAAATAACTCATTCATCTCCAAATGTTATATTCAAATAATATAATTCTCAAAATACCAGTAGAATATTCCGTTTTACTCAAAACTTAAGTGGAAATAGGAAAAAATGGCAAAGGAAATCATGCAACTGAAGAATAATGAAATGGGGGGAAAGGGATAATTGCTTTGATAGATAGTAAATAAAAGTATAGTTCCCAAATTAAGAGAGTGTGAGAAAACTGGTGTGGAAAAAGACAAATAAAAAAAACAGATTAGAAAGTCAAGAAAGAAATTACATATACATATAGTAATTATTTATGATCAGATAGTTCTATCATTTCAACTAAATGAGATCTAAAGAATAGATATAATGTTAAATGATGCTGAGATAGTTGATTAACTTTTTGGAAAATAATTCTTTAGAAAGGATCTTAGTCTCACATATAACCAAATTAATTTCAGGTGCTTTAATTTACAAGTTCTAAAGAATAGTTTACACTCATTAAATCTTGAAAAAGTGCTATAATATCTAATCCATAACTCATAAGGCTGAATACCAAAAAAAAAAAGAAAAAGAAATAGAAGGAAAGAATATATTTGTCTAAAGGAATTAATATTCCTATACAAACAAGTGATTCTATTGATCAGAAAAATATCACTAACGATATTGAAAGGAAGGTAACCATTCTAGAGGAAAAATATTTGTGGCATATATCACAAATGACTTTTCTTTGTTGCCCTCTTTTATATTACAGTAATATTTCTGGCAAATTAAAATAGCAAGAATCAAATTTAATGAAAAGGGTTAGCAGCAGGCCTGCAATTTATTTTCACCTGTACCCGGGATGCTTATTAGAGAAAGAGATGAAGGAACTTGTCTAATCTCTTTATAAGCATGCTAATGACAGACCTCCTGGCAAACACATTAATATTTACTGGTGTGGTAGTACAAACTACAGAATGACTTTAGCAGGATATACTTGCTCTGCTAGAAATACTTAAGATAATCAAACCTGGAATCTAACTTATGGGACATTTCTGGAAAATGTCCCATAAGTTAAGTAGTTGAGTAAATTGAGGTGTTTCATATCCAAAATAGTTTCCTATTATGTAAATGATGTCCTGAATGCATAACTTAGAGACCTCTTGTATTAAATTTGAGTAGGACACAGCCTAATGTGGGAAAGGACCTGGAAAGTGGCCTTCGTAGTCTCAGAGTCCTCCAGGCTTTACCAGTGTTGGAAAATTACCTACATTCTTGGTATTATTAGTAAAACTTGGTACACTATAAGATTTCTGATTTTTGTGTGATTTGTCAATCAAACTCTTTGTATAATTTCAACAATTATAAGAGAATGGTCAGGAAGAATATGAATGGGAACTTGACCCCCAAAATAATAATTCTAGATGTATATAGTAATGACAGCTAGCATTCAAGAGCCCTGACTATATGCTAGAAAATATATTAAGAATTTTTCATTATCTCATGTCATTCTCACTGTCATTGACTATATACATGTTATCTCTATTTTACAAAAAATAATACTTGAGCTTTAAGGAGGGTAAGTGACCGAAACAGAATCATACAGTTAGTAAATGTCATTATTAGAACTCGGCATCATATAGCTCATAAATGTCATTATCAGAACTCAACTCCTTTTAGTCCCCCATATTGGAGACAATTTAAGATAGAACAAGGGAGTTTCCTAAAGGAATTAATACATATAAATGAAAAGACAAAAAAACATTGTCTATAAAACTGAAAAATATTAAAATATTACTAAATATTAGAATAATACCAAAGGGATTTAAGTTGGTACAACTTTTCCAGCAATATACATTTTCTGGAACATACATCAAAATTTTGAAAGATGTAGAAAGAAATTTGTTCCAGAAATGTAGAAGTTCACCCTGAGGGAAGAATCAAAATTTTTATATTAGAATGTATTTTGCAGCATTATTTGTTATTAAATTAAAACAACCTAAACTTTCAATACCACAGAGACAGTTAAATGAGTTATAGTACTTCTGATACTTTATAATCATTAGATGTAAATGAACGTTAATAAAATTTTTTCTAGCAAAAATATCAGGAAACAAAATATCCTATATTATATGAGTCTAATAATCTGTGTGTAAGTGCCACACTTTTATATTTATGTATACATAGAAAACTACTAGATGGTTATTTAATAAATATTAATCATGATTAACCATGGGCAATGTGATTACAAGTTGTTTTCTACTTTGTGCTTTTATGAATTTCACAGTTTTTCTAAGATAAAAAGAAATTGCCTTTTAATCACAGAAAATCCTTTACACACACACATATATATATATTTGTGTTTGCTGTATGGTGGGGGTCGCATTTCTTTCTTTTTTTTTTCGTGTGAGTATCCTGTTATTGCAGCACCATTTGTTGAATTTTTTTGTTTGGTTTGTTTTTTGTTTGTTTGTTTGCTTGTTTTTTGGGGAAGTGCATGGGCCGGGAATCAAATCTGGGTCTCCACGTGACAGGCGAGAATTCTACCGCAGAACTACCCTTGCATTCCTTACATATATATTTTTAAAAGCCAGTTTGTAAAAAAGAAAGTTAGACCATAGTTATAAAACTTGGAATCAATTTTGTCCCTGGTAAGTAAAGGCATAATACACAAACTGAAAAGTTGCATGTTACTGTCATATTTTATAGCGAAAGCTCCTAAGTGATATAGAAATCAAAAAGGGAAAAAACTTTTTTTTAGAGCTGTCAGTCAATCTCATGGAAAAGATTAAGATTTACATTTGTGGAAAGCAAAGGGGGGATTATGGAGTTAGTTTAAAGAACACTTATGGGTTCCCACTAGTGTTGGAGAGAAGGCTAGTCACGTTGAAACAGCAAGTTTTGTGACAAGAAGAAAATATGCGATGTTGGATTGATCATGTAGGAATGGAAGGCAAGACAACTGGGAATGATCCTGACTGAAAGAGATGAAGGCAAGGAAGTGACACAATTAAATTTGGGAAACTTAATCTGCTCATAGTGTGCTGAATGAATTAAGTAGAACACATTTTGTATTAAGAAACTTTGTCAATTCATGTCCTCAGAGAAGCAGATGCCAAGACTGGATGAAATATACAAGAGATTTATTGGGAAATACTTACTAAACATAAAGGGGGGAGAGAGCAGGAGTAGGTAAGGAGACTTTAGACCATGATGCAGGTCTGATCTCTGTGAAAAGAGAGAGGTAAGGAAGGATTGGGTAGAAACAGGTTCACAATGAATTGCAGTTCTGAGAAAGTTTTGTCTAAGCTGATCAGGAAGGCCCAAACCAATGTTTCTCTTTAGAGTAATTTACATCAGGTGGGACTTATCAAGTTCTAGTACACCCTTGTGGGAACAATAATTGGCTGGTAACAGCCAAGGGGAAAAGTAGCCAGGCAAGAATGGTGTAGTGGATCCCAACTTGTGGCAGCTGAATACTCTCAACCTGCTCTGCCTATTTTCTGGAAGGGAGTTCTGAACAGGGTGCTTCTATGGCTACCACAGTCCACTCTGCACTGCAGAGAGTCACTGTTCATGACTATGTGGGTGACTTAGAAATTAGAAGTTTTAAAATCTGAAATCAAGGTGTCAGCAGGGCCATGATCCTTCTGAAGCCTCTAAGTAAGAATACATTCAATGCCTCTCTCCTAGACTCTGGTGGCTACCAGCAGTCTTTGCAGTTCCTTCACTTGTAGTTGCATCAGTCCAATCTCTGGCTCCATCATTGCATGACCTTCTTCTCTGTAGCGCTGTGTCTTCACATGGTCTTATAAGGGCATCAGACACAGAACTTAGGGGGCCCACCCTAAGTGACCTCATTTTAACTGATTACATCTGCAAAGACCCCATTTCCAAATAAGGACACATTCTGATGTTCTGGGTAGACATAAATTTTGGGGGGGACACTATTCATCCTAGTCCAGGCACACAAGTAGATCCTTTGAGATTCATATGCATTCCTCCCTTCTCCTATTGCATAAAAGCAAACTTACCTCTTCTTGCTGAGCAGTCAATTTACTCTGCCAAGATGATGACTTGCCTGCTAGTCCCCTGGTATAAGGAGTCTAGTTCAAAGTCTCCTAGCAGATCATTGGCAGTGATAATGCATGGGTTCATTCCTTCCTTCACCCCAGTCCTGGAACAACTGGTATCATTTATATTTTCCAAGAAGCAGGTGCCAAGACTGGACTAGATGTACAGGAAACATCTTGGAGTACATGCCTGTGGAGGATAAAGGGAGCAGGAGCAGGAGTAAGCTGGGAGGGCTTCAGGTTTCAATTGCAAGGGAAGGAAGGAAGGATTGGATAGAAAGAGCCACAGAACACAATAGAGTTCTGAGAATGTTCCAGCCAGGCCAGTGGGGACTCAATGAGCCAAGGGTGCCTATTAGAGGAATTTCATATCAGGTAGGAATGGCCATGTGGAAGTACTCTCCCCACTTTCTGCTATCTTCTGTCACTGGCTGGCTGTAGCCCGGAAAGAGTGGACTGACACAAACGGGGTGGTAGAATCAAAGGAATAGTTTCTGGAGGTGCCTATTTAGCTATGCTCTCCACAGCATGTTCTCTTGAAGGGAGCCTTTGGGTTCAGGCACCTCTCTGAGCAAGTTGCCTCCATGACTGCCACAAAAAATACAGATTAACCCAGCAGAGGGAAAAATGGGCTGGACTACATGTAGTTTGATAGATGGAAAGAGCAACACGAGTTACATTCAAATTATGAGAAAGTTTCTAAACTCAGACATTCCAATTCCTACTCCTTTGTGAAAGTTGTGCTTTGATGTAAACCTGGCAAGCAAAAGGTTTTGCTATCTTCTTTATGCCAGACACACATTCAACAATGTGTAGCGTACTCTGAGGATGCTAAAGTTATCATTATTAATCATCATATTTTCTTTGTTTATATAATGTATTTATTATCAAAATAAATATTCTAATGTAAATATTGGGAATAAAATTTTACTGTTTTGTACAGGCTTTACTCACTTGAGAAATAGTTTAGTAATATTTGCTCTGTGCTCATTTATTTTAGGATTTTAATTTTTTTCCAACCTCTACCTACAACACTACACACCTTTTTTGTCAATGTTTTCACAAATTTTTTTTTTTCTCTGCTAGTAGAAAAGCTACATAAATGCAATAAAAAATTGTGTGGGAACTTGACATATTATATATATTGACTGACTAATATTTACACTTGGATTTATTTATATGTGATGAGCTAAGGATGTCTGAATACTAGTGTGCAGACACTAATCTACAGAAATGCTTGTAACAGAATTCTTATACACGCAGCATCCTTAGGAATTGCGCTGATGAACTGTCATAATAATTGATTGCATTAACAGAAATAAATAGTCCAAATTTGGCTCACTCTCAAAACGACCCTGTTTCAATGGACACAGATGAGGGATAAGGTTATTTAATGCTGCGCCAGGGAGGTCAAGGCACCAGGAAAGCCTTGGCTTGTGCCTTTAATTTCATCCCGCAGACAAGGGAATGAATTGGCCTTGTCAGTACCTTTCTGTTTGGCATGGATACCAATAACCTTGCTTCACTTTCTTGTTTCTCCTAGGGGGAAGAAATTTTCGCGGAATACTGCTTACTTTTACAGTTACAGAAGTTACACAGTTTAAGGAGGGAACAGTAATTACATGCCATTAAACTCAGAAGGCCATCGGCGTAGATGAGCATTCCGAAGAGGACACAGCCTTCAAGTTCAGTAAAGGATGATTACCAGAGCATTTTAGTAGCGAGCTGGTGAAGGAGAGGAAGGAATAACTCTGGAAATGTGCTAAGGCAGCAAACGTATGAAGATGCAGTTAGACACGGCAGTGACTACATTGATTATGCCCGGAATGATTTAGCAGGGGTGTTTCACACTTGTCATTAAACAAAGTACCATAATGGGGTTTAAAATGTACTCACATTCTACTTGCTCAATCCAGCTCAAACCAAAGAGGTGTCACTTACATTATCACCTCATGTTGGTTTGCGGGCAAATCCCTCTCCTTTCCTGACATGAGTGCTTTTCCTCTTGGTTCTGGATTCAGCAGTTGGAGAAGTTTCTGTCTTCCTCTTTCCTAATTGCTGACTCCCTTCTGTTTGAAACACAGCTTAAAATTTACCCCTTGCAGGAAGATTGCCTGATTGATGGCAGTTGGTTACTTCCCTTCCACGTGTTCCCTTTACAAACGCTGAGTTAAATTGTCTCTCTGATAGCCTGGTCTGAAAGGGTATTTAAGAACAGTTAAGTATATGCATCTTTACCTTTTAAATTCAAATGGTTTAAATTCAACATGCAATATGGTTTGCAAGTAACATATATATAGATTTCAGTAAAAACAATGACCTTTATGCCCAGATCATTGGCATCTAGCTGCTTTTGTACCCCTCTGTAAGCATTATGCCATTATTCTGAATACAGTGTACAAAAAAAAGTCAGGGACAAATCCTTTTGGGTGGGTAAGTGTATGGAAAGGGGCACTGAGGATGATACAAATGAAAAGAAAAGGGAAAAATATCTGAAAAACCCTGAATACCTGAAGCGGGTAGGTGGATTTTTCTACCACTCTGAAAAGGAAGCATTACAGTTGTTTTTTTTTTCATTATTCTTAGAAGAAACTCTTCTCCCTGGATCATCTAGGGGAAACAAGAGAATGAAATTCCAACTCACTGTCAAGTCAGAAGCTGCTTATTTTATTGAGATTATATGACCACGTGCAATAATATTCACTAGGTCAGAATTAAATAAAGTATACAAAACTAAAATGTGGGATATGAATTGTGGGACCTCTCAGTCATCACCTGCCCATCTTATCTTAAAGCTACATCTCCTTTAAAACAGCCTTTTTTTTTCGACTGCGGAATAAAATTATACCTAATGCCATTTGCTTTCTTACTCTGCCTCTCAGCATCACTCTTAATCAGAATGTTCATACAAGGGTGGGTTTCAAATGACTACATTTTGCATATGGTAACTAAGGGAAATGGAAAACTGTTAGGTTCCCATTGCTTCTGTACATTTGATGTCTTAAAATAGCCCAAATTTATTCACTTTTGGTTTTGGAAGTCAGATATCTGAAATTAAATTTATGCTCCCTCTAGAGGCTTTAGGTGAGCATTTGTTTCCTTGCATTTTCCAGCTTCGTGAGCTGTATTCCTTGCATCCCTTGACTCTGACCCCCTCCTTCATCTTCAAAACCAAAAGCACAGATGCTGTGCGGGAGACCCGAGTTCGATTTCCGATGCCTGCCCATACAAAAAAAAAAAAATATATATATATATATATATATCAAAAGCATAGAATTTTGCTCCATTCTTCACATTGCTGCCGCCTTCTGTCTGTGTCAGATCTTCCCCGCCTCCTTCTTCTAAGGACCCTTCTGAGTACACTTAGGGCCCTCCAGGGAAATCCAGAATAATCTCCCCATTTCGAAATCCTTACTCACATTTGAAAAGTCCATTTGCCACATAAGGTAACATAGTTTCCAGGCAATAGGGTCTGGATATGTTTTGGGGGCCAGCATTCAGCTTATCACTCTAACTAATGTGCTACACTTTCCAGATTTCCTCTTTATTTGTAAGTAATGACAGTTAATGTTAGACATGTCAGGTGTTGTGGTGGGATGCTGGGAAAATACAGTTTTGTTCAGAGGCCTGGGACTACCTGTCAGCACCCTGCAGGTAGCACCGCTGAAATCCTTGTCTTAGCTGCCTTACCTGCCCAAGTGAAAGGCTCATGGGTGCTTGACCTGAACAATGCAGCTCTCAGTTGGCTTTATGCATGAATGCTTACAAGTGTTCACCATGCAAAGAGGGTGGGTTTCTCTTTTCTCAAGACAACTATAATATCTGAGTGCGGTCTGTTCACAGTCGGTGGCCATTCTCTGCCTGCCCACCTCCTAGATAAGCTTTGCTGTTGTGATGTAAAGTTTCTAAGTTCTAAAGGATGTGAAGCTGACAACTCCTTTAGTGCATAAAGGAGAATAAAGCTCAATTTAAGAGTGGTGCACGCACGTAATATGTAGTATGTTCCCTTAAGTTTTCCTACTGCAAAAAAAAAAAAAAAAAAAAAGAGGATTTAAAGCTATTCTCCTTGCATGGCTTTGGTGGGATTTGCCATGGGTCTTTAAGCAAACCATTGTCTTGTTCTGATCATATTACCAGATAAACTTATTATGAGATTTACATGATTTAACAACACTGGCACACCTAAGCAGTCTCATTAAACCACATAACAAACTATAAGCTGTGATCATTTAATGAATGGAGTGGTGTTTTCCTCTTTTCACTACCCCAAAGAATGTTGCCACAGATTGCGTTTTTTATTTCTGTACAATTTTATGAAATTATAAAACAAAAATGAACCTAAGAAGCATTTTTTTTAATTTTCCAGTTGGTTAAAAATAGCAGCAAACAACAACAACAATTCAGTTACGTAGAAAAATAATTAAAGATTTTGAACTGCATAAAGGAGGTAAAATACCCAACTACTGGATGGACTCCAGTTGTTAAAAGAAAAATATGTTCATCAAAGCTTCAGAGCCCACACTAAAGCAGCTAAGAGTCATTTGACCTTATACTTTTTTTATAACTTAAAAATTATATATGCTATGATTAAAACAAAGGCTAATGTGACTTGATTAAAGCTTTGACAGACTCTTTTCGACAGTAATCACTTGAATTCATCTTCTCCATTCACTAAAGTAAGAAGTGCCTCTCAGTTAATGTTAAAGTGCTTGAAACTTTTGCACAAGCATTTTGAAATATGGCAGGATTTCCCTAATAATGAGGATCATTTTTAGTCAAAACTTTTACACTACGATTTTAAAACATAATTCCATTAAATTTTTAAAATATAACGTCTGCTCAATATAAAAATTCAAATTACATAGAAAAACAGGAAGAAAATATAAAACTAACCCCCAAATCCATTATCCACCCATAACCACTTAGGGGACATGACTAAAATCTCTATCAGTCAGAGCTCTGCAGAGAAACAGAAACAAAAGGATATACATGTGTGCCTGTATTTAATGATAATATCTTTTGCATTTTCATTTTAATCTTATTTCTGTGAACCATAAATTGGAGTGGGTCAGAACAGGGGCAACATTAAAATATATTTTAACAAATCTTTTATTGGAAGGCATGAAGTACTGGTCTGTAGCTGTTACATACCCCAGAAAAACCATGTTCTTTTAATCCATTCTTGTGGGTGCAGACTTATTTTGGGTAGGAAATTTTGATTAGGTTCTTTCCATGGAGATGTGACCCAGTCCATTGAAGTGGATCTTAAGCCCTTTGCTGGCATTCTTTATGAGCAGATAAACGCAGATGGAACTCACAGAGATGAAATCAAGAGAAAAGCGTCTGTAGGAGAGAGTGTCATTGAAACCAAAACAGGGAAGAAGGACCAACAGACATCGTCATGTGCCTTTCCATGTGACAGAGGAACCTCAGATGCCAGCAGCCTTTCCTCTGAAAAGGTATCTTTCTCTTGATGCTTTAATTTGGACACTCTCATGGCCTTAAAACTGTAAATTCATAACCTAATAAATCCTGATTGAAAAAGCTAACCAATTTCTGGAATATTTTATTACAACAGCTTTAGCAAACTGAAATAAATGTCTTATCGAAGACTGATATTTATTGAACAATGTGTTCAGAAATTGAAACCCCCTACTTTTGTGTTAAATACTTTTCATCACCTATTGATATGATCATATAATTAATTGTTTGCCTTAGATGACCTAGTGTGAAAGATTACGTTGATTGTCAATTATTAAACAATCATTTGATTTCTAGACTGAATTTGAAACTTAGTAGTAGCATATGTTACATCTTTCAGATGCTGTTAGATTCTATTAGCTAATTATTTTTGTATTTTTGCACTGTTGTTCATGAATAAAATTGGACTGTTGCTTTCTTTTCTGTCTGATGTTGTTCTACTGGATTTACATAGGAATTAAAAATATTTTTAGTATTTTCTATACCCAGAAAAAGTTTAAATAAATAGAGTTAGAATTATCTGCACATGAAAGATTTGGTAGAATTCTTCTGTAAAACCATCTGAAATTTTGAGGCTAGATTCTGGATAGATTCTGGTGTCAGCTGGTCCAGGTGATGGTGCCCAGTTGTCTGGTCAGGTGAGCACTGGCTTACTATTACTGCAATGATATTTCATGGCATGTTGATCAACCTGAAGGCTGGTTTATTAAATCATCAGTCAGTTGACTGCATCTGTGGCTGATTATATCTACGATCAACTAAGGGCCTGCCTCCCGCAAACAAGATAATCCAATCAGTTGGATTTAATCCAACCCATTAAAGACTTTTAAGGCAGAAAAGAGAATTTTCACTGCTGTTTTCATCCAGCAGAGTTGCCAGCCTGAGAGCCTTCCCTATGGATCTTGGACTCTTGTATTCCCAGGGCTGCATGAGGCATATTTATAAATCTTATTTTTACAGTTATCTCCTGTTGGCTCTGTTTCTCTAGAGAATCCTGACTAATACGGAGGAGGTTGCAGTTGTAAAAAGAAATAAAACTAAATAGAATTTCTATGGCTAAGAGATTTAGAATGGAGTCAGGAAGTCATTCTGGAGGCTACTCTTATTCAAATCTCAGCCAGATATCACAAACTGCCAAAGTATGCAAAGCTGAAAGCAACAGTATTCCTCAAAACTCTAAGGGCATCCGACACAGACATAAATCACATATGAGAAACTCAGTAAACAAACTAACCTGAAGGACCTTTGGAGCACCCTGAATATCCACAAATCACAAACAACTGATGTCATCTACTTCCTTTTCTATAAAAATCTTTGCTTGGAAGTACCGAGATGGGACATGATTTGGGTTGCTACCTCAGTCTGTGTGCTCCCTGAGCTGTAATTCTAAGACCCCAAAGAAACACCTTTGTTGCCTTGCAGCTTAGTTTATAGTTTCTTCGTTGACATTACATGGTATCTAAAGCCACCACGGACCTGACTTGGTAGCTATCATTGGATTCCAGCATGATAACTCTAAGAACACCTCACACTCTGTCATCTCCCCAATGGCCTTTATCACAAGGGCTCAGCAATCTACAGAATCCCACTATTTTCCTTCCACCTGTCCTTACTGTTTCTGAGATAAGAACCATTTGTGTAATACCAATAATTAATTTAAGAAAGACATGCATTATGTGGTTGTAATCAAACCTGATGCTTTCAGATGATCTACTTATATCTTCAGTGTGGAAAAGATTAAGAACAAAACAAATTTATTTAAAACTTCTGGGCAACCCAGTTGACTTTTAAATGTAAGAATGGAATTCCAAACACTTACCACATTCAGCTATATGACAAATATACTTACAAGTGAGTTCTCTCAGTCCCAAACCTCCCTCTTTTTGATTGAGGTTCTCACTTCTCTTTGGGTAAAGGGCACCTGAATATTTGTTCTTCTGGTTTGGGCTGGTAACAGCAGTCTTTTCATGTTTGCCATTTTTGATATACAAGCAACATTTCCTTTTCTGATGAGTACTTGGATGGACTTTAAAATTTTCCTCTTTAAAATCATTTTATGAGCTATTTTCAGTGGCGGGGCACCTCCCTAACAATCAATTTGACTTATGTCCTGTGAGCCATCAAATAATTACTGTGATTGACATGGGATGAACACTTAAATGCTATTAGAGTGCCTGCCACCTTTCAATTTGAAGCCTTAGTTCCAAAAACCAAGATTCCTATAAAAGTATAAGGTGGTTACAGATGGGCTGGATTGACACATGGTTGTATGCCACCCTCAAGACAATTTCTGTGCATCTAGCAACTCCTGGTAGTGTATCACACTAGAATACAGACTGTCCACCAGGTAAAGCAAATATCATACAGAAGGCACACTGTAAAACATACACTTGCCAAAACCCAAACAGTTCCTCTCAGATTTAGGATTTCTCATAATCAGAGCTAGCTAAAAGAATGGGTTCCATTTCCTTAAAATTCTAATGGTGCACCACCATATAGCAACTGGTTTCATGTACAAAAATTATGTAAAATTTCACCCCATATAAGATTTTATCCTGTTGGGCCTGACACACCAGAGAAAATTTCAAATTATAGTAATCAAAATGGAGATTTTTTTGATATATTAAATTGGTTTATTTTCATACTCAAGTAGAAAATAGAGGCTTTAAAATCAAGCTACCTGAACTGGATACTTTTATTTTTGGCATGGGCGGGCTCCAGGATTTGAACCCAGATCTCCACCAAGATAGGCGAGAATGCTGCCACTGAGCCGCCGTTGCACTGCCCAATACTTATTTTAATTATACTTGGAAACTTCTAAATATATAACTGATTTTAAAATTGCCTCTCTTCAAGAAACAAATACTAAATTAACAAAGACTAACAAAGATTTATCTAAGCATATTATCAAGCTTGAAAAATTATCTGGAACTCATGACTCAGACTATTCTAATCTTTTAATCCTCTTGTGTAAAGCTATATCACAGCTTAGATGAACTCCCCTTCTAGAGTGATAAGATTTTCCAAACCCTATCGAGAACCCAGTAGGTTTTACAAAAGAACTCAGTCTTATCACTAAGACTTTATGGGGCTGGATACTCAGACCTTTACCAGTTAACTCATACAACTGCTAGTGAAGGTTGTGCCCAAATCTGGATAGACAAAACTAATCGAAAAGATCGCTTAAATGACGTTTCAAAATGAAGTGCTACTGACAAAATTGAAGCATTTAAGCTAGCTAAGGACCTTCATAAGGTCACACCTGAAGTTTTCCCCCAGATTATTGATTGGAGAAAAATCCAACAATATATCCATAAATCCAATGAGCCCACATATGAATATTATAACAGACTTGAAAAAGCCTTGAAACAATTCTCAGTTCTTGACCAAATTAACCATGAAATTTAATTCTACATTTGTTTATACCTCTTGGAAGAATTAAACCCATCTGAAAATATAAACAACTAAATTGAGCCACCATGGAACCTAGTGATTTAGTAAATCTTGCAGGTTAGTTAGAGCACACCTTTAAAAGGCTGGAAAAAAAGATCCTCCTAAGCTAAATCAGGGCAAATACAATTAGCACAATCCATGAGTTTCCAATTAAAGCAGCTAAGTAAGCCCTCAATGAACTTTTTTAGGCACCAGGGTTCAGGGCAGCCATACTTACAATTACCATAAATAACCTGGATAATGGAAAATGAAACTCTCCCAAAACAGCTGAAAACCCCACTGAATGCACTCTTCACCAGCTAAGGCAGCCAGATGCCTTTCAATGCAACTGCTAGGGCTACACTGGTGATACAGCAGAGGTTTGTTTCAGTTGTCCAAGTCACATCTTTAGGCAAAACAAATCTAATAACTGGAAACAAGGAGTTTAGGCTCTAATATTTACTGAGGACACCTTCTCTGTCATAAATCTCATTGCCCTCATTAACCCTCCTCCCTGGAGTACAGATACAATTAAATGGTCAAGTCTCCAACAAGCCCATGACCAGCTTTAAATCCCTCCCAATTCCCTTCCAATTAGTACCAGTACAAGGCACTCATTAATTTTTGGTTAGTCCCTTTTGCCCCAATTCACCTTCTTGGAAAAAAAATTGCCTTGTAATATTCAAAGCACACAAATCTTTCTCCCAAAAGAAAGAAATTAATTTGGAACTCTTAGAACCAGATGTCACAGAGTAAGATAAAGAATTAAATCTGACACATATTCCCATCCTTTCAGTCAAAGAAATAAAATTTAAACAACCCCCTTTTTTAGATACTATTTTGACCCACTTACGGTTCACATTGCCTATTGATATGGACCAAATTCCTTCTGACCCACCTATTTCTGACCTTGGGACCTCCTCCTAGACCTTGAACAAATCCAAAGCATTCTAACTTTCTCTCCTCCCAAGAATTAAATGTCAACTAAAAGAGATTTTAGGTTTTGTAGGATATTTATAATTTTCCTTTAGCTCAGTTTTTATATGCTGTGTTTACAGCTGGCCAAATTGAGCCCCTTATTTGGGATGAAACTAGTAAAAATTCCTTTAAGGAAATAAAGCATAAGGAGAGTTAGTGGCTTCCTTAATTAGCCTTTTAAAGAACCAAGTTTTTAAAAGACTTACTTATCAATATTACTGTTTTCCAACTTTTTTTTTTAACCCAATTCTTTCTTTGGGTTTCATTCAGTTTATTTTATAGTTCTTTTTCTATCTTTTGAAGTCATGCTTATTTTCATTTTTATAATATTACTTGAGGGTTGACTGCAAGTAATTAAAAATATATACTCTATACACTTTAAACTCAAAGCATCCACTAAAAATGCAAAAACCAAAAGTGATATCCATTAATTTAATAAAGGATATAAAATGAAACCATAAACACACTCAATCTAAAACAGTGCAGAAAATGAAATAAAAGGAGTCAAAGCTGAGAAGAGAGAAATAGAAAACATAAGACATTGTGTTCAAATAAAGTAGATATAGTCATATTACATTAAATATTAATGTGCAAAAGACCCAAATTAAAAGATAGTGATTGTCATTTTGGTTAAAAAGTAAGTCTCAACAAAATGCTGCCTGTAATAAATTTACTTTAAATATAAAGACAAGACAGATTAAAACCATTTAGTTTTAGAAAAAGATAGAAAAAAGTTTTAGAAAAAGATAACCCTGCCAAAACTAATCAAAAGAAAGCTGGATTGTCTAGATTAACACCTGAAAAAAAATTCACAGCAAATGATGATTAGCAAGACAGAGCAATCCTAAACATGTATACATTTAAGAGAACTTCATTGATGAAGCAAAACCTGATAAACCTGCAATTAAAAAATAAAGACAAATCCGCAATTGAGTCAGATATTTTAATATGCCTATCTCAATAATTGACACAAATCTGTGAGAAAGATAAACTATTAACCAAAATTACCAAATTGATATTTTTCTAGAACACTCAATAAAAATACAAGAAAATACACATTTTTTTCAAGTTTACACAGAACACTTAGCAAGATAGACTATATTAAAATAAGTCTCAAAAAATTTAAAAGGATTCAAATAAAATAAGATACAGTCTCTGACAATAATGAAATCAAGTTAGAAATCAATAACCAAAAGATATCAGGAAAATACCCCAAATTTTGGAAATTTAATAACTCACCTCTATATTACCATGGGTTGAATGAAAAATCAAAACATCTATTCAAAAGTATTTTGAATAAAAATTAAAACACAATATTAAATTTGCATGTTGGAGATAACTAAACCGGTATACAAGGAAATTGTTAGCACTTATACTCTATTTTAGAAAAGAAGAAAAGACTGAAATCAATTACTTCAGTTTAAAGTTTAGTACACTAGGAGAATAAAAGTATATTAAAACAAAAGTAAGCAGGGGAAAAGAATTTATGAAGACACGGGCAGAAATCAGTAAAATAGAAAACAGAGAAAAGAAAATCAATTAATCCAAACATTGAGTTTTTGGGGGGAAGATTAATAAGTTGATAAACCTCTTGCCAGACTGATAAAGAATGAGATAAATTACCCAAGAAAGAGAAAGGTGAAATAATGTTATAGATATTAAAAGAATATTAAGGAATTGTTATAAGCAACTTAATTCCTTAGAGACACAAACTCCAAATCTCACTCAAGAGGAAACAGATAACCTGGATAGCCCTGTATCAACTAAAAACATTGAATTTGCAATTAAAAATATTCCACAAAGAAAACTTCAGGCCCTGTGGGCTATACTGATGAATTATACCAAAAATTTTTAAGGAAAGAATAACATCACTTAGGCATAATATCTTCCAGAAAATAGAAGAGGAGAGAATACTGCCCAAACTATTTCATGAGACCAGTATTGCCGTGATATCAAACTAGACAACAATATTACATGGAAAGAAAACTACAGACCACTATCCTTCATGTACATGTATGCAAAAATTCTGAACAAAATTTTATCAACAAGAAACTATCTCTTGAAGAGACACAATCTAACCAATGCAAACTTACCCTTTACGAGGACTGTAGCCAATAACTCCATTAAGATACCTACATATCCTGCATTAGAAAAGTGTCTTTAAATGAGCTCACAATCCATGTCACATGCTGTTCTACACTCTACCTAATACCTTATCTCTTTTCAAGGTATTATACCTTATTTATTTGAAACACATAGTTTTTCTAATTTTATTCTACTGGAAGTTATGATGGGAAGGAACCTAACTTTGACTTCTTCACTTGGAACCAAAATTTGGAATGCAGCAATAATTTACTAGAGGAGATGAAACCATAGGTTTTTGCTTAGTAAAAATATTTTACTTTATTCATTGATTAGAGTGATAGAAGATTTTCCTGTGCCAATGACTGTACTCCACATGAGTGTCTTCTGTGAAAGACTCTACTGAAAGTTAATGCCTTCCAGTTTGTGTAGTACCTATTTCTGAAATGGTTGGACCTTCCATTTATAAGCCTGATGAAAGAGACACTGATAAGCTCTTTCCCATGGTGATGTTAGGGATAAAGAAATTCCAGCAATGTGGTCTGATGTCTTCATTCTACTAAAGTACAAATATTCCAAAGCAGATATCTTTACTATGAAAATTTGAGGAGTTAATACTATACAACTCCAATTCATAGCTCCTAATTTAAGCATTTGAGGTGAAAATACATTCCTTTTGGACATGTCTCTTGCTATATTAATTTTAGAGGGTGTAATAATTAAATGTATGACAGGATTAAATGGAACATGATACTAATATTTCAACTCTGATTATGTGGTAAAGCTTGATACTACTACAATATGCTTTCTATAGAAACTAGAATTTCTATGTGGAATTCAGCAAGAAAGTAAGTTGAGCAATAAGCATGATTTATTTTTTTTATAGTAGATGTGGCTAAGTGGTGACAATACAGGAATAAATAGCTTAAAATTGAGAAAGGAAATAAAATATGGCTGTCTATCGTCTTCTGGTTGGCCCATTGCAAGCACTAACATAGGGACATACTACGGAACATTTTAATGTGCAGCTTTGAAAATTCTCTTATGAAAAATTAATTTAAACTTTCCATTTACTTTTGTCATTTCAACTCCAAGGACAATATGAACAAAATATTAAACCACTGTGTGCAATGTGGTCAAGGATTTCAAAAGCATTTGGTGTGGAAAATAAGACTGGACTGTTTTATCATGCATAAGCTAGCTTACTCCAAGAGAAGCAGCCCTGAAATGTATTTTACACACTAGAAGGATTTTAAAGGACTTTAGCTTCTTTCAGCGTTACAAAGCTTTTCTTCTTGTCTTGAGCAGTTTGGCTTGACCCTGCAAGTTTTGTGTCAAACAAAATCAGAAAAAACTTTGCATCTTTGGAAAAAAGTCTTTTATTTAAGGTGTCACAGAGAGTACTCATAATTCTCAAGTCATTACAGTCTTCTTTATTCCTGCTGCACACATCTTGCCTCTTTATGAGGTGAGGATTTTAGGTAGTCTATCCATGGTCATTCCCCCTTCTCTCTTTCAATAGTTCTTCACTCCAGCAAATTGAGGTTAACCCATTGATCTCAGAAAATGCCAAATATTTTCCCATTTCTGCATGCTGGCATTTTTCTTTTATCCTACCTGGCAAAGCACAGTTTCAAGAGATAGAAAATGGTGGCTATGTACTTTAGGATTGCAAATATAATTTCTCAGGTTACTTCAACTTCCTAACTGTTTAGTGTTAGCAAGGTAAACAGAATGAACTTTTTAAAAGTCATAAGTATTTCAGAAGTGTTCATTTTTAAGTCAAAATTAGTCCTCTAAGTACAATGTACTAATCTCTAGTCATTAAACCAAAAATGCCTGTGAAATAATGAAAATTTATTTTCCTCTTTTCAATACTTGTGTTTCAGAGTAACAGTACAGCATTATCATTTTCTTTTTTTTTGCTTTTTTGGGGGGGAGGTATATGGTCCAGGAATTGAACCCGGATCTCCTGCATGGCAAGGGAGAATTCTGCCACTGAAATACCCTTGCACTGCCCGACATTATCTTTTAAATGGTTAAAATTCTGTCATTTCACTGAATCTAAGAGTTTTCAATGACTAGTATGAATTTCACCTTATTGTAAATATCATTCATTCAATTTTCCTTATTAGATAATAAACACCATGAGGGTAACATCCCTCAGAATTTAACACATTCGATCTACAAAAATGTAATTGTGGAAAGAGTTGTCCAGTTAAAGAGCAATTTCACTTCCTTGTATAAGCAAGTATTCATACATAAATAAATATATGTTAAAATATGTTCAGGATAAAAAAGGAAAAAAGCATGCATTACAGAATTATAGCACTTTAAAAAGCATACAAGCTGGAACTTGATTATCACCTGACCAAACACATAAGATAGAGGTAAAAATGGAAGGAAGTCAGGTTGTTCCAAAGCTGCCTCTGGGTTTTGCAGAGCCCCTTTCTGTGGTGGTTTGTCCAGAGCCCTAGCTCAAGATGGTGGCTCCTTTTTCTATAACACGTACACTGAATTTTTTGTGTCAGGTCTTGCATGTGTAGAAAATGACTACATTTCTCATGTAGGCTGTGCCTCCTTATGCCTTATAATATCCACTTTGGTATGCGGTAATGGTCCAGAATATAAATTGAATGATCATGGCAGCTGTGTCTTATAACCATAAATATCCAAGACAGCCTTTCTCACACATTTTATGTTCAATGTGACAAATTGAGTCCCGATTAGTCTCACAAATTATAGTTGAAATGCATTTGTTTGTAAAATTAAATCTGAAACAAGCCCAATATTCATTTCCCACAATTTAATGATATAGATATTAATTTTTCTTAAAACTTTATTTAGGTACTAACAACAAATAATTTTTGCTATGTTAGTTACATCTGAAGAGATTTTTCAGACAATGAGGTTAATATATATAAATATTTATAAATTAATTAGTTAGCAATTTATTTTATTAATTAAATAATTTAATTTTAATTAAAATTTATTTTATTAACAATTTATTTTAATTAAATTTAATTAATGAATAATTAATATAAATAATATATTTACTATTCCTTGAAAGAATGTGGTTATGGAGAGTTCAGATATCTATATTCAGATAGGACTCGACTTCATAAATTAATACATAAAGTTTTGTTAACTGAGTCACAGCATTAATTGCATAAAAGAATAACAACTGCATTCAGAGTCTTATTTTTGTGTCATTGAATACGATTTTCTATTATGTGACTAATTCATGTATCATGTCAGAATTCCTTTCTCCCCTTTATATTCCTGAGGTTGTTTTAATAAATATCTTCTCTAAGAATTTAGGCTTTGAGAATTTGTTTTAATGTCTTCCCTTATAATTTATTTGCTATAATTTTTTTCCCTTTGCCACTAATTAGGCATAGTGACTCTTTTCTATTCGTGAAATATGGCACCAGGAACACCCTCTTCTATTTCTGTAATCATACAATAGGAAAACTCACCTGATTTTCTTTGCAAAACAATAGTGAGTTGCTGGACTTGATGTATTGTTTCGTTCTGCTCTGTTGTCTGATAATATGATAAAGTTCTTTCAACCTTGAGATAAGATGGAAGAAAAATGAAAGCTCTAGAAACATGGCAACACTTGGGAATACACAAAGCCATGTCAGAATTGGAATGGTGAGACACAAACTGAAAAAAGCTTGGATATATTTTCTATGAATTGCTCAAAGGAAATACAAAACCACCTTATGAAATATGTATATCATTTTATATTGAACACATTACCAAAATTTGAAAAATTTGGACAGTTTTCACCCATATTCTTTTCTTCTGTTTGTAGCAGCATTGTTGACAGTTGTTATTGTAGTGTAAACGTTCTGTCTTTGCTTTCTCTGCCTTTTATCCCTTCTATTGGCACAATCCAGATGAAGCAATTAGAAATGCCTGGGGGAGGAAATTCTTTGCTTATCAATAAACACCTTTATTGAACACCTTCTAAATATCTATCACTCTGCTGAGTAGAGACAAGATTCTCTCTGCCTCTGAGGAATTAATAATCTAGTCATTTCACTATATATTTCAACCAAGACATGTGTTTTTCCACTTAGAATGATCAAAATTAATGCACTGGTTTATACATAAAATCAATCCTAAATTTGCATCAGTTATACTTGGATTTTTTTCTCTTAAATTTTTTCTTCTCATACACTAACTAAATCTTACTTTTCCCTAATAACTCCACATAGAACAAAATTATCTCCATTATGAGCTACTACTATTAATTCCTCCTGTATTTACTATGTGTTAGTTTGCAAGCTGCTGGAATGTGATTTACCAGAACTGGAATGACTTTTAAAAAGGGGAATATAATAAGGTACAAGTTTACAGTTCTAAGCCTATAAAATCGTCTGAATTCACGCACCAACAAGAGGTTACCTTCACTCAAGAAAGGCCAATGGATGAGGAACACCTCTGTCAGATGGGGAGTCACATGGCTGGCATCTGCTGGTCCCTTGCTTCTGGGTTCTGTTGCTTTCAGCTTCTGTTCCTGTGAGGATCCCTCACTTTGCTTCTCTGGGGCTGGCTTTCATCTCTTGACTTCCCTTGTCTGTCTCCAGGTTCTGGATTGTTAAACATCTCATGATGATGTCTGTTGGGTTCCAAGCATCTTGAAACATGTGTCTCTGTTCTCTGAAGCCACTGTTCACCAAGCATCTACATCTGCTCTGTCAGTTCTGAGGCTTCTGTCATTTCTAGCTCTCTCCAAAATGTCTCATTTTTTAAAGGATTCCAGTAAACTAATCAAGATCCCCCAAAAAGGGGAGAGTCACATCTCCATCTAATCCAAGGTCACAGCTGCAATTGGGCGTGTCACATCTCTGTGGACATAATCTAATCAAAGTCTTCCAACCTATGGTATTAAATCAAGGTTAAAAGAAATTGCTGCACCCACAAGATTGAATCAGGATTAAAATGTGGCTTTTCTTGTGTACATAATACTTTCAAACAGGCACACCATTGTTGCCACACTGGGCATCCACCACTTGAAGTCCATTCTGTTGAACTCCGAGTTACCTACTTATAGAAACTTCTTACCACCATCAACCTCCAGGACCTTCTTACACTTTTCTCACAGTCCATTGTTGCTGAAGAAAACTAAAAAAGAAAAAATAAAGAGGCTAATTTGGTTACAAATGAATGAATATTGTTTAATATTAGGTAGGGTTAATTGTTAGATAAGTGACTATTGTTGCTCAGATAATTTTTTGGCAGACTTAAAATTATATTCCCTACAGTGTTTATACTAAGATAAATATGACGTATCACCTATTCTCAAGGAGCTCATACTAACTGGGAGAGATGGATGTGTGTTCATGTATTATGAAACAGTGATTTAAATGCCAATAGAGGGATCCCTGACTGAGAAAGGGATGGTTTCCTGAAACAGTTCATCCTTTATTAAGATTTTGTTGGGCAGGGAGGTAAAAGTATTTGCACACAGGAAATAGTAGGTAATAAAGAGCATGAGGTCACTTTTCTGATCTCATTCCTCTATCCTTGCATTTTATCTCATGCCCTTCTGAATTTTCTAAGACATAGGTTGGCAAATTACTGCCCAGAAGCCAAATATGGTTTACCAATGGTTTTTATAAATAAAGTTTTATTTAAATAAAGTCATTCTCTTGCTCCAAAAAAATATTGAAATAACGCTGTTCAACTTTTTCACTTGCATTGTCAATAATTTTGCTGCCGTGAATTAATTCCTCATGAAAATATCTCAAGGTGGAATTTTAGTGTGTTTCCTGTCTTTTAACATTATAATCAGTGCTTCCTCTATCCTTAAAAATGTTTACTGATCTTTAAACCATAAATATATCGAACCTTCCCTCCACCATAAGACATTTAAAAAAGTGTACTGTTTGCAAAGTTTCCTCTGCCCTACAATCCATTCATTAACTTTGTCTATTTTAGCTTTTGTCTCCACATGACTTTCAAAAACCTCTAGTGACAGAAACTCTAAAGCCCCTTTTCAGTTTCTTGAACTTGTTAATATACAAAGAGATCATCCTTGTCCATAATGAAACTTCACAGTATTGCTATACTCTGATTTTCATTTTAATCATCATCAATCTATTTCTGCATCTTTCTTCTGTATTACTGTCCACTAAATTTAGGTTTTCCTTAAATTTTTATCACCAAAATTTACATCTCCTTTATTCATTTTTTTCTTTATTGGTGATGCAGTTACATCAATTCTTTTAAAGGCCAACTGTTTCAAAAGAAGCATAAAACCTTGCCTAAAAATATAATCTCTGAGAGCTCTACTTCCACTTAGGAAGTAGTAAACTGAAAGAGAATATTCTGCTCACTCTAAAAATGAAAAAAAATGTCTGATAATGTACAAACTCATAGCATCTTGAGCTCATCAGAGATCTCAAAGCAACCAAGTGAATTAGATCGAAAAGAGTGAAAAGGCTCTCCTGAAGAGACACTGTTGAACACAAAAACTGTTTCACCTTTGGCAAAAAAGGTGTAGGAAAAAAGCTACAGTACCACAAGCCGTCCACCACAGATGAGGTAATGACAGCCCACCACCAGAGAAATTTGCAGGGTAAAGGGTCCTGAAACTGACTATAGCAATATTACAAAGAAACTCCACTCAACCACTGATTAAATTGATTCAACTTCCTATGCTAATAGCCTGACAGAAGAAGAGAGCTGCACATTTGAAGGCATAAAGCCTATTTATCTCAGTTTCTACTATCATTCCACATCCAATGTCAGTTAAATATTGCAAGACTTAAAATTAAAATAATTATGTGTTTATTGAATAGATAGATTCAATAGATAAAGCAAACAACAGGGCTCAACTCAGATATGATTCAGATGTTGGAACTATCAGCTGGAGCATTTCAAATAACTATCATTAATATGAAAAAGCCTCAACAGATAGAAAATTTAAAGAAGAACTGGAAATTTTTTAAATTTCAAAAGAAAATTCTATGGTAAAAAAGAAATCATGATATGACAATTGAAGAGCTTATTAGCAGAATGGGCAAAGCTAAGGAAAAAAGTTGGTGCTCTTGAAGATAGATGAGCAAAAAACATCGAAACTGAAAGCTCAAAAGAAAGTACAGTGGAAAAAAGCCAAACTATTCAAGAATTGTGGGCAATATTAGACATTCTAACTTGTATATAGTTGGATTATCAGAAGAGAAAAGATAGAATGGGTCAGAAGAAATACTGGGAGAGATAATGGCCAAGAATTTCCAAAAACAGGGAAGTGAAATAATCCACAGCTGCAAGGAATTTGGACTAAGGAACTTAAACCGCATATTGGGAAACTAAAGCAGGAAAAATGCAAAATACACATGTATCATATGTCTAGAAACATCTAAACTACTGAGCTTTCAAGATAAAAATAAAGTTTTGAAGATAGTCAAAGAAAAAGAATCATTGTATAAAGAAGAATAAAGATTAGAAATTTTGTAGACTTCTCACCAGAAACTATGCTACCAGAGAGAGTAAGGAATTTTTAAAGAACTGAAAAATAAAAACAAAACTTTTAACCCAGGATAATATACTTTGCAAAAATATGTTTAAAGCTAAAATCATTTCAAAGAAAGAAACCTGAGAGAATTCATTACCAGCAGACTTGCACTACAAGAAAATATTAAAGAAAATAATTCAGGGAGATGGAATATGATACAGAATGGAAATGTGTATCTCTAAAGAAATAAAAAGCACCTGGAATGGTAATAAATGAGGATCAGAGACTCTTTTTGCTTATTTTTACTTGCCTTAAAAAGTTTGACTCTCTAAAGCAAAAATTGTAACAATGCATAGTGGGTATTACGAAGTATATAGACATAATCTGTATGGCAATAATAGGAAAAATGATGTTTATGTGTTTGTGTATCTACAAATATACTGCAACTATAACATTGCAAGTTTCTTATCCTATACATGAAGTTGTATAGGACTATTTGAAGGTAGACTATGAAGAGCTAAAGGCATTGTTTTAGTTTCCAGGCTGCTATAACAAAGACTATATAATGAATTGGTTTAAATAATGGGACTTTATTGGTTCATGGTTTCAGAGTCTAGAAGTCTTGCTTCCTCCTGTGATTGGTACTGCTCTGCCCAGCTAGCAATCCTTTGGTTCCTGACACATGGCTATGTCCTCTCCTTTCTCTTCTGAGTTCCATTGACTTCTGGCTCTTGGCTTCATCCTGTGGCTTTCTTTTCTGTGTCCAATTTCCTTTGCTTATATGGATTCCAGCCATATTAGATTAAGGCTTACTGTCATTTGATTTTGTCACACATTATCTAATAACACTGCAAATTTCCTATTTACAAATGGGTTCAACCTATAGGACTAAGATTAGCCCCTGAACATGCTTTTGTGTGGTATATGATTCAATCCCCAAAAGATGTACATTATAAATACTAGAAAATACACTAAAATGATATAATTAATTCATAAAAATTAATTAATTAATTCAAAAGAAGTCTGGAGAAAATATATTAAACAAATAGAAAACCACTAGACAGTTCAAAACAACTAATAAGATGATAGATTTAAATTCAACCATATTAATGATTACATAAAATGTAACTGGTCTACACACATCATTACAAAGGCAGTGATTGTGAGATTGGATAAAAATGTAAGTTCAATTATAAGCCATCTATAGGAAACTGTGTTAGTTTTCAAGCTGCCAGAATGTGATATACCAGAACTGGGATAGCTTTTAAAAAGGGGAATTTAAATAAATTCTAAGTTTACAGTTCTAAGTCTATAAAATTATCCAAACTAAGGCACCAACAAAAGGTTACCTTCACTCAAGAAAAGCCGATGGGTCAGGAATACCTCTGCAGCTGGGTAGTCAAGTGGCTGGCATCTACTGGTCCCTTGCTCCTGTGCTCCATTGCCTTCAGAATCTGTTCCTGTGGGGGTTCTTCACTTTGCTTCTCCAGTGCTAACTTTCGTCTCTTGGCTTGCCTTAGATCTTTCCAGGTTATGGTTTGCTTTACATCTCATGGAGACATCTACTAGGGTCCAAGCATCTTCAAGCATCCATATCTCTGTTCTCTGAAGCAACTGTTCACTGAGCATTTACATCTGTTGTAAATGCTTACAACATTTACTCTCTATTGGCTCTGAGACTTCTGTCATTTATGTAGGCTCTGTCATTTCTCACTCTCTCCAAAGTGTTTCCTCTTTTAAAGGATTCCAGTAAACTAATTAAGCCCACTTGTAATAGGTGAAGTCACACCTCCATCTAATCAAAAAGTCCCACCCACAAATGGCTCTGCCACATCTGTGGAGATAATCTAATCAAAAGTTTCTAACCTACAGTACTGAATCAGGATTAAAAGAAATGGGTGCTTCCACAGGATGAAATCAGGACTAAAACATGGTCATTCTGGGGTATGTAATAACTTCAAACTGGCACATTCCACCCTTTGGACCCCCCAAAAAGCATATTTTTTTCCATATACAAAATACATATACTCCATTGTAATATCACAAAAGCCTTAAGCCATTTCAGTAACAATACAAATACAACACAAAGTTAAAATCAGTACAAAATCACATCAAAGTCTTCTACAAGCATTGTCTGTTCTAATGCAAAAATTCTCTTCTGGCTCACAGACCTGTAAAACTCAGAATAAGTTATCTGCTGCCAATTTACAAAGGAGGGACAGTCATAGAATACCTGTTCCCATTGTCATAGGGAGAAATCAAGAGGTAAATAGGGGTCACTGGACCCATACAGTTCCTAACATATGCAGGGCAAACTCCATAAGATTCCACAGTCTGAGAGTCAATTATCCTTTGGGTTGTAGAAAGCAGCAGTCTCATCCTTTCCAAGGGCCTACTCAGTGGCCTTGCTTTCTCTCCAACTGCTGGTGTGTTTTGCAACACTGGGGGACATTTGGGAGACCACTTTTTTTTTTGGCTCCACCCTCTCCAAGCTTTGGGGTAGTACCCAGGGTCTCTGCCATCTTTGGCATGCTCAACTCCTCCAGAACAGTGGGTGGCAGTCAGGATCCCCCCAGTTCCCAGCTTATGTGCTCCACACTCTCCAAGGCCTGAGGTGGCACAACTCTTCTTGAACAACAAAGCAGAAGGCCCACCTTTGCTTCTGGGGCAAACTTACCCTCTCCAAGTGTATAGGTCAGTCTGCTCTCCGGGTCTGAGTTGTCTTTGCTCCCGACCTTGGCCTCCATGGTCTGCCTCTGAGGATATTTTTATTCACTTTGTCCCTTTTCTGTCCCTTTTACTCCAGATTGGCAGTGGTTCCATTTATACAGATCCACAACACTTTTGTTGGTTTTCTATGTAGTACACTGGTATCATGCCCATCATTCAAAAGAACTCTCCACAAACCCTTTCTGAATAATTCCATCTCCAATTCTCACTTGTCCTGTAATGGCTGACTGCTTCCATGTTTAGATCAATTTTCATGTGGGGCACTATTCTCAGGGGCCTCCTTTCTGGAAGCCTAAAATTTTTAGACCATCAATTTCTGGTTTCTTTATACCCAAGAGTTCAGTTCTCACTTATCTCTTTCTTCCTGCATTTGACTATATACTGCAAGGAGAAACCAGACTGCATTTTCCACATTTAGTTGAGAAATTCTTCTGCTAAATATCCAAGTATATCACTCTCAAATTCTGCCTTCCATTTACAGAGAATGCTTTCCTTCCAGTTCGGAATATCACATTTATATTTTCTGTCTAAGCCTCATCAGAGGTATTTTTTTATTAATTAAAAAAATTAACTAACACAACATTTAGAAATCATTCCATTCTACATATACAATCAGTAATTCTTTTTTTTATTTTTTTATTTTTTTATTTTTTAATTAATTAATGGAAAAAAAAAGAAATTAACCCAACATTTAGAAATCATACCATTCTACATATGCAATCAGTAATTTTTAACATCATCACATAGATGCATGATCATCGTTTCTTAGTACATTTGCATCGGTTTAGAAGAACTAGCGACACACCAGACAAAGATATAGAATGTTAATATAGATAAAAGAAATAAAAGTAATAATAATAGTAAAAAACAAAAAACAAAAAACAAAAACAAACAAACAAACAAAAAAAAAACCTATAGCTCAGATGCAGCTTCATTCAGTGTTTTAACATGATTACTTTACAATTAGGTATTATTGTGCTGTCCATTTTTGAGTTTTTGTATCTAGTCCTGTTGCACAGTCTGAATCTCTTCAGCTCCAATTACCCATTGTCTTACCCTGATTCTACCTCCTGCTGGACTCTGTTACCAATGACATATTCCAAGTTTATTCTCGAATGTCTGCTCACATCAGTGGGACCATACAGTATTTGTCCTTTAGTTTTTGGCTGGACTCACTCAGCATAATGTTCTCTAGGTCCATCCATGTTATTACATGCTTCATAAGTTTATTCTGTCTTAAACCTGCATAATATTCCATCGTATGTATATACCACAGTTTAGTTAGCCATTCTTCTGTTGATGGACATTTTGGCTGTTTCCATCTCTTTGCAATTATAAATAATGCTGCTATAAACATTGGTGTGCAAATGTCCGTTTGTGTCTTTGCCCTTAAGTCCTTTGAGTAGATACCCAGCAATGGTATTGCTGGGTCATATGGCAATTCTATATTCAGCTTTTTGAGGAACCGCCAAACTGCCTTTCACAGTGGTTGTACCATTTGACATTCCCACCAACAGTGGATAAGTGTGCCTCTTTCTCCGCATCCTCTCCAGCACTTGTCATTTTCTGTTTTGTTGATAATGGCCATTGTGGTGGGTGTGAGATGATATCTCATTGTGGTTTTGATTTGCATTTCTCTAATGGTCAGGGACACTGAGCATCTCTTCATGTGCCTTTTGGTCATTTGTATTTCCTCTTCTGATATGGTGTCTGCTCAAGTCTTTTTCCCATTTTGTAATTGGGTTGGCTGTTTTTTTGTTGTTGAGTTGAACAATCTCTTTATAAATTCTGGATACTAGACCTTTATCTGATATGTCATTTCCAAATATTATCTCCCATTGTGTACGCTGTCTTTCTACTTTCTTGATGAAGTTCTTTGATGCACAAAAGTGTTTAATTTTGAGGAGCTCCCATTTATTTATTTACTTCTTCAATGCTCTTGCTTTAGGTTTAAGGTCCATAAAACCGCCTCCAATTGTAAGTTTCATAAGATATCTCCCTACATTTTCCTCTAACTCTTTTATGGTCTTAGACCTAATGTTTAGATCTTTGATCCATTTTGAGTTAACTTTTGTATAGGGTGTGAGATATGGGTCTTCTTTCATTCTTTTGCATATGGATATGCAGTTCTCTAGGCATCATTTATTGAAGAGACTGTTCTGTCCCAGGTGAGTTGGCTTGACTGCCTTATCAAAGATCAAATGTCCATAGATGAGAGGGTCTATATCTGAGCACTCTATTCGATTCCATGGGTCAATATATATATCTTTATGCCAATACCATGCTGTTTTAACCACTGTGGCTTCATAATATGCCTTAAAGTCAGGCAGCGCAAGACCTCCAGCTTCGTTTTTTTTTTCTCAAGATGTTTTTAGCAATTCAGAGCACCCTGCCCTTCCAGATAAATTTGCTTATTGGTTTTTCTATTTCTGAAAAATAAGTTGTTGGGATTTTGATTGGTATTGCATTGAATCTGTAAATCAATTTAGGTAGGATTGACATCTTAACTATATTTAGTCTTCCAATCCATGAACACGGTATGCCCTTCCATCTATTTAGGTCTTCTGTGATTTCTTTTAACAGTTTTTTTGTAGTTTTCTTTATATAGGTTTTTTGTCTCTTTATTTAAATTTATTCCTAGGTATTTTATTCTTTTAGTTGCAATTGTAAATGGGATTCGTTTCTTGATTTCCCCCTCAGGTTGTTCGTTGCTAGTGTATAGAAACACTACCGATTTTTGAATGTTGATCTTGTAACCTGCTACTTTGCTGTACTCATTTATTAGCTCTAGTAGTTTTGTTGTGGATTTTTCTAGGTTTTCGACGTATAGTATCATATCGTCTGCAAACATTGATAGTTTTACTTCTTCCTTTCCAATTTTGATGCCTTGTACTTCTTTTTCTTGTCTAATTGCTCTGGCTAGAACCTCCAACACAATGTTGAATAACAGTGGTGATAGTGGACATCCTTGTCTTGTTCCTGATCTTAGGGGGAAAGTTTTCAATTTTCCCCATTGAGGATGATATTGGCTGTGGGTTTTTCATATATTCCCTCTATCATTTTAAGGAAGTTCCCTTGTATTCCTATCCTTTGAAGTGTTTTCAACAGGAAAGGATGTTGAATCTTGTCAAATGCCTTCTCTGCATCAATTGAGATGATCATGTGATTTTTCTGCTTTGATTTGTTGATATGGTGTATTACATTAATTGATTTTCTTATGTTGAACCATCCTTGCATACCTGGGATGAATCCTACTTGGTCATGATGTATAATTCTTTTAATGTGTTGTTGGATACGATTTGCTAGAATTTTATTGAGGATTTTTGCATCTGTATTCATTAGAGAGATTGGTCTGTAGTTTTCTTTTTTTGTAATATCTTTGCCTGGTTTTGGCATGAGGGTGCTGTTGGCTTCATAGAATGAATTAGGTAGTTTTCCCTCCACTTCGATTTTTTTGCAGAGTTTGAGGAGAGTTGGTACTAATTCTTTCTGGAATGTTTGATAGAATTCACATGTGAAGCCGTCTGGTCCTGGACTTTTCTTTTTAGGAAGCTTTTGAATGACTAATTCAATTTCTTTACTTGTGATTGGTTTGTTGAGGTCATCTATTTCTTCTTGAGTCAAAGTTGGTTGTTCATGTCTTTCCAGGAACCCATCCATTTAATCTAAATTGTTGTATTTATTAGTGTAAATTTGTTCATAGTATCCTGTTATTACCTTCTTTATTTCTGTGAGGTCAGTAGTTATGTCTCCTCTTCCATTTCTGATCTTATTCATTTGCATCCTCTCTCTTCTTCTTTTTATCAATCTTGCTAAGGGCCCATCAATCTTATTGATTTTCTCATAGAACCAACTTCTGGTCTTATTGATTTTCTCTATTGTTTTCATGTTTTCAATTTCATTTCTTTCTGCTCTAATCTTTGTTATTTCTTTCCTTTTGCTTGCTTTGGGATTAGTTTGCTGTTCTTTCTCCAGTTCTTCCAAGTGGACAGTTAATTTCTGCATTTTTGCCTTTTCTTCTTTTCTGATAAAGGCATTTAGGGCAATAAATTTCCCTCTTAGTACTGCCTTTGCTGCGTCCCATAAGTTTTGATATGTTGTGTTTTCATTTTCATTCGCCTCTAGGTATTTACTAATTTCTCTTGCAATTTCTTCTTTGACCCACTTGTTGTATAAGAGTGTGTTGTTGAGCCTCCATGTATTTATGAATTTTCTGGCACTCTGCCTATTATTGATTTCCAACTTCATTCCTTTATGATCCGAGAAAGTGTTGTGTATGATTTCAATCTTTTTAAATTTGTTAAGACTTGCTTTGTGACCCAGCATATGGTCTATCTTTGAGAATGATCCATGAGTACTTGAAAAAAAGGTGTATCCTGCTGTTGTGGGATGTAATGTCCTATAGATGTCTGTTAAGTCTAGCTCATTTATAGTAATATTCAGATTCTCTATTTCTTTATTGATCCTCTGTCTAGATGTTCTGTCCATTGATGAGAGTGGTGAATTGAAGTCTCCAACTATTATGGTATATGTGTCTATTTCCCTTTTCAGTGTTTGCAGTGTATTCCTCATGTATTTTGGGGCATTCTGATTCGGTGCGTAAATATTTATGATTGTTATGTCTTCTTGTTTAATTGTTCCTTTTATTAGTATATAGTGTCCTTCTTTGTCTCTTTTAACTGTTTTACATTTGAAGTCTAACTTGTTGGGTATTAGTATTGCCACTCCTGCTATTTTCTGGTTGTTATTTGCATGAAATATCTTTTCCCAACCTTTCACTTTCAACCTATATTTATCTTTGGGTCTAAGATGTGTTTCCTGTAGACAGCATATAGAAGGATCCTGTTTTTTAATCCATTCTGCCAGTCTATGTCTTTTGATTGGGGAATTCAGTCCATTAACATTTAGAGTTATTACTGTTTGGATAATGTTTTCCTCTAACATTTTGCCTTTTGTATTATATATATCATATCTGACTTTCCTTCTTTCTACACTCTTCTTCATACCTCTCTCTTCCATCTTTTTGTATCTGACTCTAGTGCTCCCTTTAGTATTTCTTGCAGAGCTGGTCTCTTGGTCACAAATTCTCTCAGTGACTTTTTGTCTGAGAATGTTTTAATTTCTCCCTCATTTTTGAAGGACAATTTTGCTGGATATAGGAGTCTTGGTTGGCAGTTTTTCTCTTTTAGTAATTTAAATATATCATCTCACTGGCTTCTAGCCTCCATGGTTTCTGCTGAGAAACCTACACATAGTCTTATTGGGTTTCCCTTGTATGTGATGGATTGTTTTTCTCTTGCTGCTTTCAAGATCCTCTCTTTCTCTTTGACCTCTGACATTCTAACTAGTAAGTGTCTTGGAGAACGCCTATTTGGGTCTAATCTCTTTGGGGTGTGCTGCACTTCTTGGATCTGTAATTTTAGGTCTTTCATAAGAGTTGGGAAATTTTCAGTGATAATTTCTTCCATTAGTTTTTCTCTTCCTTTTCCCTTCTCTTCTCCTTCTGGGACACCCACAACACGTATATTTGTGCGGTTCATATTGTCCTTGAGTTCTCTGATACCCTATTCCAATTTTTCCATTCTTTTCCCGATAGTTTTGGTTTCTTTTTGGAATTCAGATGTTCCGTCCACCAAATCACTAATTCTATCTTCTGTCTCTTTAAATCTATCATTGTAGGTATCCATTGTTTTTTCCATCTTTTCTACTTTATCCTTCACTTCCATAAGTTCTGTGATTTGTTTTTTCAGTTTTTCTATTTCTTCTTTTTGATCAGCCCATGTCTTCTTCATGTCCTCCTTCAATTTATCGATTTCGTTTTTGAAGAGGTTTTCCATTTCTGTTCGTATATTCAGCATTAGTTGTTTCAGCTCCTGTATCTCATTTGAACTATTGGTTTGTTCCTTTGACTGGGCCATATTTTCAATTTTATGAGCATGATCCGTTATCTTCTGCTGGCGTCTGGGCATTAAGTCAGATTTCCCTGGGTGTTGGACCCCACAGGTTGAAAGATTTTACTGTGAAATCTCTGGGTTCTGTTTTTATTATCCTGGCCAGTAGGTGGCGCTCGTGGTACACGTTTGTCTGCGGGTCCACCAGTAAAAGTTGCTGTGGGTCCTTTAACTTTGGAAAACTCTCGCCGTGGGGGAGGTTCAGCAGCCGAAGTGGTTTGGAAGAGTGCCAGCCGGCCCGGGGGTCCGAAGGCGGGGAGCGTCGCCGGCCGCCGCAGCCCGGGAGAGCGCCTGACCGAATTTCCTAGTTGGCCCGGGGCGCCAAGCGTGGCGGGAGGGTGCCAGCTGTCGCAGCCTGGGAGAGTGCACTGTTCCCAGCCAGACCGGGGAGTCACGTGTTTGGAAGGGACCCCCAGGTCACTGTTCTCCGCGGTCTGGGGATTTCCGACCCAACTCTCTCAGTTGGTCCGAGGGGCCTCACGTGGTGGGGGCACCAGCCGCCGTGGCCCGAGGGGACCGCCTGCCCAATTCTGCCAGCTGGCCTGGGAAGGAGGAAGGGAGGGACTCCGGCCGCTTGCCATCCCGCCCGGGAAATCCCGCGCCCCTTGGCGATCTCACTGGAGCTGGTTCTCCCAGACAGTCAGCTGTTCCAGGATGGGGTACGCCGTCCCTTTGATCTCCGTCATGGCTCCAGGAGCTGCTCTGTATCATCTTCACTCCCCCAGTAGCTGTTCTGTAGGAGGAAAGGTGAGGGTGGCAAGGCTGTCGAGGCCGGTGGTGGAGGAGTCGGTGAAGGCGGAAGAGGGCATGGTGGTGGTTGGAGAGCCGCCGGAGCAGGAGGATAAAGGGAAGGATAAGATGGCGGATGGAGCGCCGCCGGAGCAGAAGGGGGAAAAGGGAGAGGAGGGCGGGCTGGCTGGTGGGGCGGGAGCACTGCGTGGGCCGGCGGAGAAAGAGGGAGAGGAGGGCAGGCTGGCTGGCGGGGTGGGAGCGCTGCGCGGGCTGGCGGAGAAAGAGGGAGAGGAAGGCGGGCTGGCTGGCGGGGCGGGAGCGCCGCGCTAGCCGGCAGCGAAAGAGGGAGAGGAGACACAATCAGTAATTCTTAATATCATCACACAGATGCATATTCATCATTTCTTAGTACATTTGCATCAATTTAGAAAAAGAAATAGAAAGACAACAGAAAAAGAAATAAAACGATAATAGAGAGAAAAAAATAAAAAAAACAAAAAAAGCTATACCTCAGATGTAGCTTCATTCAGTATTTTAACATAATTACATTACAATTAGGTAGCATTGTGCTGTCCATTTCTGAGTTTTTGTATCCAGTCCTGTTGCACAGTCTGTATCCCTTCAGCTCCAATTACCCATTATCTTACCCTATTTCTATCTTCTGATGGTCTCTGTTACCAGTGACATATTCCAAGTTTATTCTCTAATGTTGGTTCACATCAGTGGGACCATACAGTATTTGTCCTTTAGTTTTTGGCTAGACTCACTCAGCATAATGTTCTTTAGGTCCATCCATGTAATTACATGCTTCATAAGTTTATTCTGTCTTAAAGCTGCATAATATTCCATCGTATGTACATACCACAGTTTGTTTAGCCACTCGTCTGTTGATGGACATTTTGGCTGTTTCCATCTCTTTGCAATTGTAAATAATGCTGCTATAAACATTGGTGTGTAAATGTCCGTTTGTGTCTTTGCCCTTAAGTCCTCTGAATAGATACCTAGCAATGGTATTGCTGGGTCATATGGCAATTCTATATTCAGCTTTTTGAGGAACTGCCAAACTGCCTTCCACAGTGGTTGCACCATTTGACATTTCCACCAAAGTGGATAAGTGTGCCTCTTTCTCCACACCCTCTCCAGCACTTGTCATTTTCTGTTTTGTTGATAATGGCCATTCTGGTGGGTGTGAGATGATATCTCATTGTGGTTTTGATTTGCATTTCTCTAATGGCCAGGGACATTGAGCATCTCTTCATGTGCCTTTTGGTCATTTGTATTTCCTCTTCTGAGAAGTGTCTGTTCAAGTCTTTTTCCCATTTTGTAATTGAGTTGGCTGTCTTTTTGTTGTTGAGTTGAACAATCTCTTTATAAATTCTGGATACTAGACCTTTATCTGATATGTCATTTCCAAACATTGTCTCCCATTGTGTAGGCTGTCTTTCTACTTTCTTGATGAAGTTCTTTGATGCACAAAAGTGTTTAATTTTGAGGAGCTCCCATTTATTTCTTTCTTTCTTCAGTGCTCTTGCTTTGGGTTTAAGGTCCATAAAACTGCCTCCAATTGTAAGATTCATAAGATATCTCCCTACATTTTCCTCTAACTGTTTTATGGTCTTAGACCTAATGTTTAGATCTTTGATCCATTTTGAGCTAACTTTTGTATAGGGTGTGAGATACGGGTCCTCTTTCATTCTTTTGCATATGGATATGCAGTTCTCTAGGCACCATTTATTGAAGAGACTGTTCTGTCCCAGGTGAGTTGGCTTGACTGCCTTATCAAAGATCAAATGTCCATAGATGAGAGGGTCTATATCTGAGCACTCTATTCAATTCCACTGGTCGATATATCTATCTTTATGCCAGTACCATGCTGTTTTGACCACTATGGCTTCATAATATGCCTTAAAATCAGGCAGCATGAGACCTCAGCTTTGTTTTTTTTCCTCAAGATATTTTTAGCAATTTGGGGCACCCTGCCCTTCCAGATAAATTTGCTTATTGGTTTTTCTATTTCTGAAAAATAAGTTGTTGGGATTTTGATTGGTATTACATTTAATCTGTAAATCAATTTAGGTAGAATTGACATCTTAACTATATTTAGTCTTCCAATCCATGAACACGGTATGCCCTTCCATCTATTTAGGTCTTCTGTGATTTCTTTTAACAGTTTTTTGTAGTTTTCTTTGTATAGGTCTTTTGTCTTTGTAGTTAAATTTATTCTTAAGTATTTTATTCTTTTAGTTGCAATTGTAATGGAATTTGTTTCTTGATTTCCCCCTCAGCTTGTTCGTTGCTAGTGTATAGAAACACTATCGATTTTTGAATGTTGATCTTGTAACCTGCTACTTTGCTGTACTCATTTATTAGCTCTAGTAGTTTTGCTGTGGATTTTTCAGGGTTTTCGACATATAGTATCATATCATCTGCAAACAGTGATAGTTTTACTTCTTCCTTTCCAATTTTGATGCCTTGTATTTTTTTTTCTTGTCTAATTGCTCTGGCTAGAACCTCCAACACAATGTTGAATATCATCAGAGGTATTTTTAGATTCCCCATTTCTACCAACAGTCTCTTCAAAGCATTCTAAGCCTTCTCTATCAAGCTTGCCACAATTCTTCCAGAATCTACCCCTTATCCATTTAAAAATCTGCTCCAACATGTTTGGTATTTGCCAACTGCAGCAGCACCCCACTACTGGTACCAAATTCTGCGTTAGTTTGCAAGCTGCCAAATGCAGTATACCAGAACTGGAACAGTTTTTAAAAAGGGAAACTTAATAAGTTGCAACTTTACAGTTCTAAGGAAGTGAAAGTGTCCAAATTAAGGCACCAGCAAGAGGTTACCTTCACTCAGGAATGGCCAATATGTCAGAAACATCACTTCCAGTTGAGCAGTCTCGTGTCTGGCATCTACTGTTATGTTTTTCTGAATTCTGTTGCTTTCAGCCACTGCTCCTGTAGGAGTTCCTCATTTTGCTTCTCTGGGGCTGACTTCATCTCTTGGCTTCTCTTAGATCTTACCAGGTTCTGGCTTGCTTTACCTCTCATGGAGATATCTGCTGGGCTCCAAGCATCTCCAAACATCTGTATTTCTGTTCTCTGAAGCAGCTGTTCTCCAAGCACCTACATCTGCTTTCTCTGTTGGCTCTGAGGCTTCTGTCATTTCTGTAGGCTCTGTCCTTCCTCACTCTCTTCAAATGGTTTCCTCTTTTAAAGGATTCTAGTGAACTAACCAGTACCCATGTGGAAAGGATGGAGTCACATCTCCATCTGATGAAAAGGCCACATCCACAATTGGCCATGCCACATCTCTGTGGAGACAGTCTAATGAGAAGTTTCCAACCTACAATATTAAGTCAGTATTAAGAGAAACAGCTGCTTCTACAAGATGGAATCAGGATTAAGACATGGCCTTTCTGCAGTACATAATACTTTCAGACAGGCACAGAAACCCACCCAAAATAAAGGGTCATTCATAGATTAAAAATAAGAGGATGAAAGAGTAGGATGCAAAAATATAAACTGTGGAAATACTAATTGTAAGAAGCCAAAGTAGCTATATAAATATCACACAAAGTAGACTTCAGCACAATGAATACTATTTGGGATAAAGTGGAACATTACTTAACTAAAAGGTGTTAATTTATAAATAAGGCATAACAAACATAAATGCATATATAAAAGCCAATAGAACTATAAGTAGAAATGGAATGAATAAGCTATTATAGTTGAAGACGTCATACCTCTCTCTCCAGAACTAATTGAATAGTAGACAGAGAATTAGTAAGGTTACAGAAAACCTGAAGAGTACTGTCTACCAAGCTTTCATGTTGACATTTATTGATAACTTTAACCAACAATATTGAACACACTTTCTTTACACATGCACATGGAAAAAAAAGTTGGAGGACTTACATGATCAGATTTTAAGTTTCACTATAAAGCTAAAGAAATGATAGTGAAATATTAGCTTAAAGATAGAAATATAGGTCAATGAAAATAAGAGAGATCCCATAAATAGACCTTTATAATCAGCACTTTATTTTAAACAAAGGTGCAAATATAATTCAATGGTGAAAAGTTATCATGAGTTAGAAATCGTGTTTTAGTAACTGGACATTGCTATGCAAAAATAAAAATGAACTCTACTTCAACCATGCACAGTTAATTGAGAGGATTAGGAACTTTAGTTTTAGGAGCTAAAATTATAAAATCTCCTGAAGAAAATAGTTGTGAAAATTTATGTGATCTTATGTTAGGTATAGATTTCATAGATAAGACACAAAATGTAAACTACAAAGAAAAATTGATAAAATGTATTGCATCAGGATGAAATAGAGCTACCCTTTGAAAGATACTGTTAAGAAACTGAAAAAGCAAGATCTAACTGGGGAAAATATTTATAAAACATATATATATGTATATATAATGAAATATTTGTATCTAGTATACATAAAAGAAATCTTACAACTCAACAATAAAAATGAACAAAATATTTGAACAGGTAAATCTGCAAAGAAGACACATGCACAGCAACTAAGCATATGAAAAGATGCTCAACATCATTAGTCACCAGGTAAATGCAAATCAAAACCACAATTAAACACTATTACACACAAATTAGAATGGGTAGAATAAAAATAATAATAATACCAAGGATGTACAACAATTTAAACTTCCATAAATTAATGATAGACATGCACAATATAATTGAGTTTGAAAACAGTAGACAGTTTCTAGGAAAGTTAAACTATGCTTCCCGTAAATTCCAGCAATCTCATTCCTATGTATTTTCCCAAGAGAAATGAAAGCATATTCCCATTCATAGATCTCTATAATAATCTTTATAAGACTTTATTGATAATAGCCCAAAGCTGGGAACAACTCAGATGTCCATAGCAAATTCTGATACAGACAAAGCATTAAATATTACTAAGAAAAAAAACAACTAATACATGTAATAACATGAATCATAAAAGTATTATACTAAGCACAAGAACAAGAGACATAAAGCTAAAGATTCTATTTGTTTGAGTTTATAGAAAAGGCGAAATTCTCAGAACTAATATCTGATTGGTGGTTACCAAGGTTTCATATGACAAGTATAGCTGGGAAGGGATTGACTCTCAAGGGGTGTATTAGTTAGGGTCTCTAGAGAAATAGAATCAACAGGAAATATCTGTAAATATAAAATTCATAAAAGTGTCTCACATAACCGTGGGAACATAGAGTCCAAAATTCTTAGGGCAGGCTGTGAAGCTGATGACTCCAATGAAGGGTCTGGATGAACTTCACAGGAGAGGCTCACCAGCTGAAACAGGAAGAAGAAGCTGTCTGTTCTGAATCCTCCTTAAAAGCCCTCCATTGATTAGATTAAACTTCATTCATTGCAGAAGACACTTCCCTTGGCTGATTACAAATGGAATCAGCTTTGGATGCAGCCAATATGATCTTGATTTAATTCTATGAAATGTCCTCATAGCAACAGACAGACCAGCACTTGCCTGACCAGACAAATGAGTGCCACCACCTGGCCAAGTTGACACATGAACCTGATCATGACAAGGCGTATGAGGGAACTTTTGTGTTTTTTTTGAGTTCGTGGTTTGGGAATCAAACCCATGTCTCCTGCATGGAAGGCCAGCATTCTACCAGAGGGAGTTTTTATGAGATGATGGAACTGTTCTGTATCTTATTTGGGATGGTGGTTAATGTCTGCATACATTTTCAAAACTGTTAAGTTGTTTAAAGGAGTTGAATTTTATTCTAAACTATATTTGAATAAACCCAACTTAGAAAAGAGGGAAAAGTGTTTTCTCTCTCTAGTACACAAGGAACTGCATTTCCAGTTGCCTAAAGAACATGTCCACCTGGATATATTATCAGGTCTGTAAACACATCTCCTTACTGTATCCCATATACATATCCTATGCTTAGGCTTTGTCCTAATTTTTCTGATGAACTAGTATTTGTGCTCTGACCCAGATCAGAAATCTTTGTGTGAACTTTGATAAACACACAATTCTAGTAGGGTCTGCTTCTCCTGTGGCTCTTGTGTCCATTTTCATATACATTCTTACTGTTTTCTCCCTTTTCTAAGCATCACTGAATTTTCTCTTTCCTGTTGAAACCGCCTCTTATCTCATGCCTGAGCCTCCAGCTCTCCTCAATGTAATATTTCAATCAGTTATAGGTACTGTAGTGGCAAGGCAAAAACTCTGCTTTTTGTGTAGTTTATTTCTAGTGGGGGAGAGGCAAATATAAAACAAGCAAAAAATAAAATACATTCAGTAAGTTTAGATGCATATAAATTCTACAAAAACAATAAGCCCAGAGGTAATGATATTACCTTGAGGTAATTTGGGAAATGAGAGTCAGAGCAATTACTTTAAATTCAGAGGTCAAGGAAGACCTCTTGACATTTTGGATAGGATCCAAGCAATACAAGGGAGCAAACTCTGAGCAAATCTGGAAAGAAAAATCATTCAAGGGAAAACAGTGAGAACAAATGCCCTCAGGTAAGGTGTTTTAGTGTGTTTGATGGAAATAAATGTCTGTGTGTCTAGTGAGTAATAAGTGGGTCCAGAGAAGGGAAGATGAAAATGAACTCAGAAAGCTAGACAAGTGTCAGATCACCTGTGGCCTTATGGAACATTATAAAGCATTTGAAATTTTGTTCTACAATATTTTACAAATTTTATTCTACAAATGAAGGGTTTTAATCATGACAGTTAATCGATCTGGTATATATTTGTAAAAGTAAGTCAGATGATGGAGAACAGATTAAAAGAAGCAGGAGAGAATGCAGGGATACTGGTTAAGACATTAGAGTTGTCTACAAGAAAAATAATAGCGCCTTGGGCTAGGGTGAGAGTGGTAAAAGTACAGAGAAATGGTTGGATTTAACCATATATTAAGGTTGATCCATCAGAACAAAGGTAAGAATAAAGAATCACACAGAATTTCTAGGTCATTGGCCTGAGCAGCTGGGTGGATAATGACATAATTCACTTAACTGGAAAAAGTTCAGGAAAAATAGCTTTCAGAGGGAACAAGAGTTTAGTCCTGAACACATAAATATTGATATGCCTATGAAATATTCAAGAAGAGATGTTAAACAGGAAGATAGATATAGTATTCTGGAGCTCAGGGGAGAGGTCAGAGCTGGTGATATAAATTTGGAATTATCAGAAAATGTTATTAAAATCCATGGGCTTGGAAGATATTATTCGGGCAGAGAGCACAAATGGAGCAGGATGCAGCATTGAGTACGTGGGCATTCAGAAATGTGGATCTTGGGAAGTCAAGCCAGCAAAGACAATTGGGAGAATAGCTAGGGAGATTGAATATGACTACGAATGTTTCAGTTTGCTAAAGCTTCAAGAATGAAATATATCAGAAATGGGTTTGCTCTTTCAATGCAGATTTACTAGCTTACAAATTTACAGTACTACGACCTTGAAAATGTTCAGATTAAAGCATCAAGAAGAAGATAACCCCAGAAGAAAGGCTGCTGGTATCCTGGGTTCCTCCGTCATGTGGAAAGGCACATGGTGACATCTGCTGATCCTTCTCTCTTAGATTGGTTTCAATGACTCTCTCTCTCTCTCCTCTGGAGGTTTGTCTCTGGATTTCATCTTTTAGCTTCTCTGAACTCTCCGGGTTTCATTTGTCTTTTATTCTTTCATAAAGGCCTCCAGCAAAGGGATTAAGCCCCACCTTGAATGGCTGGATCACATCTCCATGGAAACAATCTAATCAAAAGGTCCCACCCAGCAATAGATCTTCCAGTGATGGATTACAATAACATGGCCTTTATGAGGTACATAACAGCTTCAAATCAGCACAATGAGTATAGTGCCAAAGATGCCAAAGGAACAGTTTTAAAGAGGAGGAGTAACTAACTCTATTGAATATTGCCAATAATTAGGATAAGTGAAAAAATAGGCCATTGATTTGGATTTCCTGTGATGTTGACAAAAGCAGGTACAATGAAGTGTGAGATGAAAGCAAAATAATTTGCCTACATATAGTTTTAAATGTAATAGTACCATGAAAATACAAAATGGATGGTGAAAGCATAACATAGGAAAATATTCGTTAAAATCCAAATGGATTAACTGTAGACTAATGAATCTCCTGTGGTAGTTTTGAGTAGAAGCAAGTTAGAAAAAAGTTTTTATATATTATAATTAGGAAGTTTGTCTATTGAAATGGCAATGAAGACCATAATAGAAAGTACAAGGGCTTCAGGAAGAAGCTGAGCATGAGAGAAGCAAATGGTGGCATTATCATTGTTGGCAAAATTAATAAAAATTCTGAAGATGTTGACAAGTCAAGGCAGGAATAGCATTACTGTGAAGTTTTTGTGAATTATTTATGCAATTTAGAACAATATCATAAACCAAGCTCATATTTTTGCACTCCCTTTACTTATCAATGGAGAAAACAGAGGGGAGGGAAAAAGCATTTGGGATCCCAAAATGTAGGGAGCATGCTTAGAAGAGCTCCACGTTCATAAATACATTCTATGTCCAACTAAGTGAAGCATCTAGTTGAAATTCTAATTAAAAGAATTCATTTGCCAGCTCAGAACCTGCTATTGTTTAAAAGGGTATCGAAATGAATTTCAACCCAGAGCTCATCTATTTCTCTCTGTTTGCTCCGTACAGGCTTTATAGTGACATTTGTGTAATCTTTTCTTGTATGCAAATTTATGTTAATGGCATAACTGTTGCTTGAAATCTAAATTGACATGGAGGGAAAGCTAAGTACTATAATTAAAACCTTGTGAATATTGGCCTTTCTGAAAGGAAACCTTGAAATATCAGTGGAACTCAGTTGTGGATCCAAAGTGTCTGCCCTATGTTCATTGCATACTTCTCTGCAAGAATCAAGCTTGTAATGGATGTGAGAGTAGAGGGGTTTCTTTATTCTTTAGAAATATTCTTTAATAATAATAATAAATGGATGATACATTGCTGATATCATTTCCTCCAAAATATTTATACTGTTTCCATTTTATGTATATGATTAGGAAATAATAAGAGCCTTTTATTTTTTTTTTACCAGTAATAGACTAACGTTTTGCTTCTAATTGCCCTTTCATAGAATTGATGTTACGGCCTAAAATAGAATGAGTTTCAAGATCACTTATTCTATAGAAACTAGTAATTTTTTCTGGTTTTTATAATTGATATCAATTGATAATTCCCTTTAAGGACTAAGCCGTGTGGAAAAAAAGGTGTAATTTTTAAGAAGACATTAATTTGGAGGCTTCTAGATTATAGAGGAGAAGTTGATTCTAGGTTAATTAGATCCCTAAAGTTAATAACACTTGGTCCCTCACCTGCTTGCATTCTTGTGAATTCTTTTCTTGAAGCACATATATTTTTACAGCCCACAATTTCACAGTGAGTACCTTATTTTACTTTATTTCACTTTCATATTTCATCGCCTAGATGCAGTACTCTACCGAATGGTGGTATGTTTTGATCACATACTGTTTAATCCACCTGCACAATTTGATTGCAGTGAATCTGCCTATCTCTATTCCTGTGTGACAGATTTATTTTTTTTAATTCTCATGGCATTTGCATTTCGCTCAGCACATAAATAGATGTTCAATCATTTATATTCACCTACTATCTGCTTTTCATAGAATTCCAATTGGATGGATGTTTCTATATGTCTATTTTGTTAGAAAATCATTGTTTGTAAGATCCTCTTTTACTATATATATTATCATAGTAATCACTTATATGTAAACTGTTTACCATGACAAAAATTTCCATTGAAAAACTAACCTCTTCTATTGATAATTCTGTGAATGTGAATAAACAGATGTTGGATTAACACATATTTGTATAGAACTTTCCTAATGCATTTTTCTAGATATTACTGTTACCATTTTTATATATTTTGTGACACACACATACACTACACACAAAGAATAATGACAATGAAATTCCGGCTTCTAGTAAAGATGGAATAGCATGTGCTGAAGTACCTCTCCTGTCAAAAATAATTACATACTCTGGACAAAATATATATACGATATGGCTGTGCACATACACACACACAGACACTATTCTTTGCAGTCACTGCAGACTAACCAAAAGCAGGCAAAAACTGGATGGTATTCACTGCTTGAAAGAAAAATAACTGCACTGTGTGACAGCTGCCTTGATAGGAGATGCTTAAAATAGAGCTCAAACAGAAAGCTGCCATTTTATTAGATGAGGAGCCAGTGATTGGAGCTTGCAGCTGAAGACAATTGGAAATTGGTAGAGGATATTACAGAATGAGGAAGGTGCAGAAAGGGGAGCCCTCAAGTCTGCACATAACACTCCTCAAATATTTTATTGACCCAAAACTATGCATGAATAGAATAGACTCGAAGTAACCCAGGAGAAAAGAAAAGTTGGACGCATGAAAGTCCTAAGCAGAAATTTCATCAGATGCCTTCTGTAAATGAAAGAGAGTTTGACATTTGACTCTCATCAAATTAAAAAGACCCCAGGACTAAAGGAAAAATTCTAACAAAAATTCCTGCCATACAAAGAATAAAACCAAGCCATAACAAGATCAGGATGACCTGCTAGTAATGTAATTGGCTGTTGGAACATAATTCAATGTTTTTTAAAAAAAGATGACAGAATTCAGAATCATTATACAGTATCATGCACATGCACAATTATAACATCTTTTAAAAATAACAACACCGAAAGTGGGTCAGGAGGAAAATAACTCAATAGAAAATAAAAACAGTGACTCCAATATTGGAATTATCCAATAAGGATGCTAAAATAACTAATAAATATGTAATAAAATATATATGAAAAATTGATATAATGTTTGAGATGGAGATCAAGAAATACATTAAATCTATTTTTAAAACTATGAAAAACTAAGAACTGAAAATTCAAAATATGAAAAGCATAATTGAAGTGTTTAATAGTAGCATATGTAAAAGAACTTGAAGACAAGTAAATAGAAATGATCCAAGCCAGAGCAGTGAGAGAAAAGCAACTGGAAAAAATATTGCTTATCTGAAGAATAGTCTAACATATATGTAATTAGAGGCCCAGAGGAAGAGGAAAGAAGTAATGGAAAATAAAATATTTGAAAACATAATGGCTGAAATAAATTCCAAATTTGTTTAAGCACAACAACTAACAGATAAAGAAGTTCAGCTAACTACAAGAAGGGTGACTACAAAGGAAATAAAATGCAAGTATATCATATTGTTGAAAAGCGAAAGAAGAGACAAAAAACAAAAACAAAAACAACCCTTATAAGCAACTAGAGAAGAAAGGCATATTACATACATACAGATAACAGCTAACTTTTAATTTGAAACAATAGTGGCCAAGAGACAATAGAATAGCATCTATGAAGGGCTAACGAAAAAAATAAACAAACAAAAAAAATCCACCCAGAATTTTACCTCCAGAGAAAAAAACTTTAAAAATGAAGCAGAAATAAGGACATTTCCAAACAAACCAAAAGTGGGAGAAGAAATACTATAAAGTCCTATGGATTAAAAAGAGATGATGCTAAAAATCCCAAATTGATCCCCATTAAAGAGAGTAAAGGGGATCAAAAATTAAATAGCAGAAAAGACAAGTAGAAAGCTGTTGCTTCCCATTGAACCAGCAGCATGACTAACCCAGAAAGAGGGAACAAGGGAAGATCTAGCCAGGACTTGCTCAAACCACCCTGTAATTTATAAGAACTTCAGAGAGTTGCAGCTACCTCACAACAGGCAGTGAGACATTAAGAAGTTTACTTGAGAATGTTTGTGCCTGTGGCAACTGCTCTAAAGTTTATATATGGCTAGGGAACAAAAGTGGCTAAATGCCAGGGTCTTGCATGCAAGTTTTGGGAAAATATTTGGTGTGTGCTCTTTTCTCTAAAACAAAAAGGATGTACTCAGGGCAAAGCAGCTCTCAGATTACAGAAGCCAAAGCCATGGCATAATTTCTGGGAATTTTGGGGAGGATGCCTGGGGAAGGGGGGGCAGGGGTGAGGTCAGTCTTAAGAGAGGTAGGAGATACTATATGTATCACACAAAAACAAAGAATAAGACTGTAGTTTTAAATCCAACTTGATCAATTATTGCATTAAATGTAAATGGAAAAAACACTGCAATTAATAGAGTTTTTCAGACTAGATAAAAAATAGCACCCAAGATGTGCTATTTACCACAGATATCTTTAAATATAAAGACAAAGATGGGTTGAGATAAAAGAATAGAAAAATAGATCATGCAAATACTAGGCATATGGAAGTTGGTGTGGTTGTACTAATAGCATAGTAGATTCAAGACATAGAAGATTAATAAGCTTAAAGAGGGACATTTCATAGTGATAAAAGGTTAGTTCATTAAGAATAATAATCTTAAACAATTAGTGCTGTGAAAGGGAATATTGGCTAACAAGTAGTATAAGAAATATTTCTGATAGGATAGAAATATTTTATAGCTTGATTTTCATAGTGGTTACATGAATGTAAACTGCACACTTAAAGTCTGTATATTTTCAATTTGAAAATACAATAAAAATGATATATTATGAAAATTGTTTCTTTCCTTTTTTTAGTTCAGTTCAAATCAATTATATTTTTAAGGACTTGGTAAGAGAGAATTACTATAAATTAAAATGACATTTATTGGGTGTGGTGGTTTGAAGTTGTATGCATGTCAGGAAAACATGTTCTTAAGTCTAATCCATTCCTGTAGATATGAATCTATTGTAGGTAGGACATTTTAATGAGGTTAGTTCAATTAAATTGTTGCCCAGCCCAATCAGGAGGCTCTTAATCCTGTTACTGGGGTCCTTTATAAAGGGAATGAAATTCAGAAACAAAGAAAGTCACAGGAAGAGAACAGTTGAACATCAAAATCTCATACTACTTGTTAACCAAAATATACCTTGCCATGTGACAAGCTAAGGACCAAGAATCATGAGCAGCCAGTCCTGAATGCCACCATCTTCAGAAAGAAAGTATGGCCTTGATGTTGCCTCAATTTGGACCTTTTCCCAACCTCAAACTGTGAGTGAATAATTCCCAATGTTTAATCCAACCCATTTTGTGGTATTTGCTTGAGCAGCTTATGAAACTAAAACATTGTGCCTAAGGTTTATCAATCTAAATATTATAAATAATAATATCACTAATATTATTATATTTATATTATAATATTATAAATACTAAATTATTAGAAATAATAAATAATATTATGCCCCATCAGGAAGGAACTGTGAAAAAATTGTTATAATTTCCTTATTTATTTGTTTTTGGTTTGCTGATGCTGCTGGAATGGAGTATACTAGAAATGGATTGGCTTTTATAAGGGGGATTTATTGGATTACAAATTTACAGTTCTAAGGCCATGATAATATCCAAATTAAGGCATCAACAAGAGAAAATCTTCACTCAAGAAAGGTCATTCGTATTGGGGGTTTCTCTGTCACATGGGAAGCACATGGCGACGTCTACTGGCCCTTTGCTCTTGGGTTTCATTTCTTTCAGCTTCTGGCCGCAGTGGTCTCCTCTTTGAGCTTCTGTCTGTCTCCAGACTTCTGTGTCTGAGCTTTCTTCAAAATATACCCCTCTTACAGGACCCCAGTAAGTTGACTAAGACCCACCTTGAATGGGTGGAGTCACATTTCTATGGAAATAACCTAATCAAAAGTCTCACCCATAATCGGATGGGTCACATCTCCATGGAAACAACCTAATCAAAGTTTTCAGCAAACTATGGATCCTATCCTCACAAGATAGGATTAACAGAGCATGGCTTTTTTTTGGGAGACATTTCAGTTTCAAACCAGCACATTATTCTGTAATGGAAAATGGACTTTGTGGATTTCATGCTTTAAATTTGGATCAATTAAATTGGACTATCTCCAGATGTAGCTTCTAAACATTTTTGGATTTTCTCAAAAACTTAAAAGAGTGGCACAGACAATGATAAAAAACAGAAGAATTTGTAACTCCCTTTGAAAGGAAGATTTAGTAGAGGTGCCAGTATCCTGCCTGTATTCCTTGGAATTTTCAGAGTGTTCCAGCTTCTTCCAACTGCCACTATCTGTATCTCTAAGTTTGATGACTCTTTCACAGCAGCTGCAGAAAGGTATACTGCCCATGTGCATGGCAAGTAACAAGTGCCGACGAATCAACATCTTCCTCCCAGCAAAGCTATAAAAATGCCTTGGGGAGTTGGTATATAAATAGCTCAGCTCCCTTACCTCTTTGGTGGGATAAAATTTGAGGTATGTATTTTGCACTGTTTCCAAGAGTTTCCAAGGGTCCACTAGGTGGTATCTGTCTTAGTAATAAATACTTTATTGACTACTTTCTTCTTCTATTTCACTTGCCTGCCTTTCTTTTGGTACTACTTGCACTTCTCAAATAATCTTTCACTCAAACGTTGTCTTAAGTTAGCTTCTTGGAGAACCCAAACTAAGACATTAAGGCATGCCAAAACAGAGCAATTAAACATGTTTGAAGTTTTTGCACACACGTATATAGTCACCCACAAATGAAATTGTCAAAAGGATTAATATATCATTTCTATTCCAAATGTTTCAAAGATACTCAGTTTACATAACCAAGATATAGAGATTGCACATGGCATCTTACTTATTCCAGTTTCAGGAATAACGTTTATTAAACATCTTTGGTTTACTGAACCAAAAGATGGTTTAGTTTATTGAACCAAATCTATGTAGGATTGTGTTTATGGGATGAGGTATCATTCCTCTACTATCTCTGTGTGCATGTTGAAAACATTTTCAAAACCGCTTAGAAGTAAAATCAAGATATATAAAGTACACAAGGAAATTCAACCTGAGTGATTCTCCAAAGTGTAGCTTATATACAAGAGTTAAATGTTTGTACTCAGGGTACTGTTATATTGATAGTTGTATTTTATTCGGAATATTTTTATATATTTCTACAGCCTTCTTCTCACTGGCAAATACTAAAATACATGGAAAATATTTGGGGTCCAGGAATTTATCATTGTGCCAATTATATAGCATCTAGTAAATACATGCTGAAAGGTGGTTTTCTGAAAGCCCAGTTTCTGATCAAAGGTAGCTTGTACACATTTGCACTGACAAGAGTCCCCTAAAGCGAGGTCAAAATAAGGCCCAAACAGCCCTGTTTTTCAGTGCTGGACTTCTTAGATAAACCCATACTAACCTTTCTATCATTCTGGTAAACATTCCTGCTGTGCCTGCAGAGGCGATTTTTCCCCCTCTTTCTTGTCTGTCGTGTGGTATCTGGTGATTGCGTCACACCTTATTTGTGTGACTTCAAACATATATTAATGCTTTGCTTTAAAGATGCTTTATTTCCTCTTGACATCTGGTTTAATTTGAGCAGAATGGAAGATGCTTTTTTTGAGTATGGAGAAGTTCTGTGAGATCTTTATTGCTAAACTCAAGTACTATCTCTAACCCACAATTAGATAAAACACGTTCACATTTATAAGGTCATCTGTTTTATCTCCTTTCTGAAAAATGTTCTGAGTATTTAATATAGAAACTGGATTTTACAGAATAATAAAAAAAAGTAGCACACCATTTTAAATTTCTGTTCTCAAAATATTCTAACTTGGTGTTCCCTCTTTCTCACATACCTGCATCCTCCCTCCACCAATGGTTAGTGCATACTAATTTCTTTAAACAGTATTTAAAATTGAGTGTTTTTTGAAGTCACTTTGCCAGAATGGAAGCTACATCTGTTGCCCATTCCGTTCTAGCACTGCCCAGCTTTGCTGTTCATATTGTCAATTGCACTGTATATAAAAGCTGAGTGTCATTATGGTTTAAAGACCCGTCCTCTGGCATGGTGCCAAATAAGTCTAATTTGGGAGTTGGGGAATGATAGACAAGAAAATTACACTGAGAAGAAATGTACATTGAATCCTAAATTAAAGTATGAGGTTTTGGGTATCATGCCTTTATTTTGCACTTTGTTGCAGGTTTTTTTCTGAGAATTAAAAAAACTCTGGTTCTGTTACCAAAAAACAACATGAAGCAGGTGTGAAATTGTATATTTTGATTTATTCTCAGAGATAACATCCTAAAATATGTTGATGCTCTTTATTGATATAATTGTAAGCTAGTCTTCACCGAATACATACCTTCTTTTTAAATACATCCATCTTTAAGTAAATCTGATTTAATTGACATTTAGTATTGGACTAACTAAAAACATTAAAATTTAATTTGCCACTTGTGTTTTTGCAATTTCTCCCCCAGTTAATGCTATAAATCCATCCACTTTTGGAGATTCAGTGTATTCTCCTGAGGGAACAACTTAAAGTATTTGGATATCTGTGTTACCTCAAATTCAACATGCCCAATATAAAATTCAACTGCTACTCTATTCTCTTCAAATTGGATTTTTGTGGCTTGGGCAAGATACCAAATTTTTGTAGGCTATTTTGGAGTCATTTCTTTTAAAACTGTTTGTGAGAACCATGTTTATAATTCTTGATTTTCATATCCTGTATCCAGTATTTTTATTGTTCTTGGCACTTTTTTTTTGAAACACACTGGTATCCATTCACTCCTCTTTATCCCCATCTTCCATCACTGGGTAAATCTTCCTCTAAACCTCAGTCTATGTCTCTTGGGTGCTGTACTTTTGGACTGATTCCAATCGTTTTCCTTTCTACTCAACTGAATCTTGCTAATCTTCCTATAACCCCTTTTTTATCAAGTCAGTTATTTCCTCAAGAATATGCACTTTTCCCCTATCCTCTTAAAGCAAGTCCTGACATCTCTAAAACGTCTTCAAATCTTCTCAGATTTCTTCAGCTTGTCTTCAAACACAATGCTAATTCCTGTTGAGACTTCTTTGGGTTCTTCATCTCCCAAGATCCAGGGAAATTTATAGTCACTCATAGGCTTGAATCTGATATTTGCATTTTGGACCAATGCAAAATTTAAGAATTTTTTTTTTTAAAGCTAGTAGAATGTAGTGAGGTTCTAATCACTAGATAATCCCTGATATTGTGTTCAGGCAGATAATTTGATTATACCTTATTCATAAGAATTGCTTTCTGGTGGCCCAGCTCCCATAAATGGGCATCTGTCTTATTCTCAGTGAGTTACTCACTTCATGCTTGACTTACACCATAACTTAGTACTTCTGATATTCTGCCCTGCATTTAGTTTGTTGTTTTGTTTTCTTTCAGTACCTCTCTCAAAAATCATTGGCATGTGCTTGAATCAGGGATCGTGTTAAATTACATATCATTTGCAGATCTACTGGGTGAATTAGAACAAATGAATAAAACTCTGAGCTTTACTCTATTTATATGTAAAATGTGATGTGGAAGGGTTAAATGAACCATCTTATGCCACTTAGCACACAGTAGGTCTTGGATCAGAATTTCTCAAACCGAGTGTCATGAAACATCCATGAAGACATTAATAAGTGTTCTGAGGGAGAAAAATCTGGCCAAATAACATGGAAAATATGTCAAAGGAAGGCAGATTTATTTACGTTACTACGTTCAGAGCTTTTAATATGTTAATAAACTGGAATCAAGAGTGGGTGAACCTGAATACGTTTCCTAAACATACTGCCTGTTTTTGTTTGCTAAATTGCTGAAATGCAGTGTGCCAGAAATGGACTGGCTTTTAACAATGGGGATTTATCAGCTTATAAGTTTTTACAGTTCCAAGGCCAAGAAAATGTCCAAATCAAGGCACCAGTAGGACAGTAATAACCTTCTTCCTGAAGAAAGGCTGTCGGTGTCCGGGGTTCCTCTAGCAAGGCACATGGCACGTCTGTCCCCTCTTCCTTCTCTCCTTTCTTATTTTCAGCTTCTGGCTTCAGTGGTTTCCTCTCAGAGCTGCTGTGGCCTTCTCTCTCAGCTTCCCTGCGTGCATCTCTGGATTTCATCTCTTATAAAGGACTCCGGAGAATTAAGACCCACCTAAGGCACACGCAATTTAAATAACCTAATCAAAAGGCCCCACCCACAGTAGGTCTGCACCCACAAGAATAGATTAGCTTTAAGAACATGATTTTTTCTGGAGTACATAATAGCTACAAAGCATCACTTTGCCATGAAATACTTTCTCTGTGGACGTCTGATAGCAGTTTAGTGGAATTATTTTTGAAGGAACAGCTATTCTGAAGGAACAGTTTGAAAAGCGCTCCCATAAGTATTAATCCTTTTCCTTCCTTCCTGCTCCCTGCTGCCATACCAGATTGCCCCCTGCTGACCAGCTCACTTAATCGGGCTCCCCCTACTACTTGACCTATTACTTCTCTCTGTCTCTGTTATCTGTCTTTTCTGAGTGTTCCAGTTTTGCCTGAAGGGATTGTTACATACTCACACAGCCTCATTAACTGTAGTGAAAGCTGCTAAAGGTAAGTGGAACGTGTTTTACAATTAAAAAATTTCTTAGAACCTAGCAATGTAGGGCACACGGTAGATTCCAAATAAATAAATTTTTTGTACCTGATGTGCCTTCCTATTTAACAGAAATTAAGTATTTTATATAAATTGAATAGTACGTGAAACATTTTTCAGTTAATTATTAAATCAGAACTAATGAATGGTGAGCTTGGTGCAGAAAAGAGATTTTTTTTTTTTTTTTTTTTTTTTGCAGGGGCAGGGACCAGGAACTGAACCCGGCGTGACAGGTGAGAACTCCGTCACTGAGCCACCATTGCACCACCCAGAAAAGAGATTTTAAACAGTTTGTACGTCAACTTGCATTCATTAAACTCACATATGAAATGGCAACTAATCAGTTTTAGACAATGTTTATGTATAGACTTCCTCTGCTTTATAGGATAGCACCTATCTTTTATCTGCTTTTATACTTGGGCAGAGGACATGAAAGAATGGCCTATCCTCAATAATATTTTGTTCAATATTTTTATGTAACTAGCATGTTTCTCTCACTCTGTTTTTAACATAATAAGCCCTACTGCACAGTACAATAATTTGTTATTGAGATAGCAATCTTAAGGTGTCTCTTAGAAGTACCACCTTCTGATGTGGTGCCAAAGCAATGGACAGCCACTCTTGTGCATTGTTTGTCAACGTAAGTGAGATCACACCAATTACTGAGATTATAACTGGTTTTCCTTGATATTCCTTGGCCTCTCCATTTATTAAGAATCACTTTCACAGCCACATGCTGAAGTCTAAGTAATATTTCCACAAATTATTCATTTCTTTAAGCAACAAAATATTTATTCTATTGGCCCAGATGTATTGGGTAAGAATATTTTGTGATACTTTACAGAGCATATTTTATACATTATTCTTAAATGTCTGATTACTTGAGACAAGCCCGCCATCTTCTTCTCTCCATAACCATTCAGAGAAGGAAGAAGAGTAACCTTGTTTACTTGCTGGGTCACAGTTTACCAGGGTATCTCTGCACTGGGGAACATTATGTATTTGCCCAGATATCAGCAAAATGGTGTTATCCTTCTTGTTTGATTGTATATAATTGCTCATGAATCCCGAAGGAGGAAAAATGAGTTGTGAGACCATAAGATCTTATCCCAAACCGTTAACAAGCAATACAGTAGACTATCACATGCCCTCTAATTGAGGTAAACATACATGTCATGTTTGAACAATGTTTTTAGTACTATACAAATATGAAAGAACTTGCTAGAAATAAATTTTCCATCAATTTGTTTTTTCTTGGAGACATAAGCCATGTTTTTATTGGAATCATCATATTCCAAGGATTTAACTAATATTACCAGGGCCTTCCTAAATGAGTGATAGAGATCTGCATTTAGATGATAAACATCCAAACATCATTTTTATGTAAGTAAGATATGGTTTAATTCAATATTATTGCTTGGTATTACATTACTGATGTAGTTTCTCTTTTTTTCTGGGTATTGTAGTTTTCTGATCTGAACTAATTTTCCTTCTTAAAACAAGTAATACTGATCCATGCTAAGAATTTTATCATGTAGACAGTTCAAAGACAAGAGATTCAAAAACAGCATTTAATAACCTGGGGTCCCTAGTGTATTTCATAGTGTTCTCAAGCCTTGAATGGATACGGATGGACCCAGAATAAACACAGGTTTTCCTGTGCTACGTTTGGAGCAATTCCCCAACTTAAAATCACAGCAGTTTGTTTTAGGTCCTTTATGGAATAAGGTATGGAATGCTGAACAAGAGTTCTGAATCTATTGTCAAGGTGCTCTCAAGAAGTAAAAAAAAAAAAAATCTCTTTTTATAGAAACAGGCATTCAAAATTCTTCATATTCATATTATAATCACTCAACTATATCTGCTACTCTGGGTGTTAATGTTGAGAATAGCTTACAAAATATTTACAAATTTTACATTTTTCTCATTTTCTCTATAGCCTTTACATTTAACCATTAATAAAACACACATATGTGTATTATCAGTTTTCCCCTCAGCTGACTGTGCAGGGAGATGGCAGAAACATGCGGAATTGATTGTAAGATAAGGGGTACTTCTGTGTAAAGCCATGCAAAATTGCTCTGACATGGGGCAGGTCTTCCTGTTTGTGCCCCAAGTAGCACCCCTGCACCCTATACCATGAAACTTTCTTGGTCACAGAGACCCAGTGATGGAAGATGATCATGGATATTTTTTATGGCCTCATCTTGTGGGTTTCTGCTTTTCACTGAGCTTTCAAATAGTAGGATATGGTGTTAAGGGGCGTTTTCCTTACCTGATTGATGAAATCTATTCACTTGACTCTGGCTTTTCACCTTTTGTTTCCATTGCCAGATTTAGCAGGTTCTTCCCGCAGGGCCTGGAGATCTAACAATCCATAAGCTATTAGCTAAAGCTATACCAAAGCTATGAGAATCAATCCCAGCATATGTGGTATTTCAGTTTTATTGCTCAAGTCAATAAATGAATATTATCCCTCAATTTGACAAGAGCACAAGGCTTCCAACTTCTTTGACCTTCCGACTGGATTATTGTGAAGTATTTACTCTCTTTCTGGCAATCCAAAACTCTAGTAAGGGTAACAATAAACCATGTTTAGACAACATATTGTTGATTTGTTCAGGATGATTCTGCTAAGTTTACTTTCTGCTTGTTTTACCCTTTGAATTCAATTTTTTTCACTCTTTTTGCTGAGGGGAGTTGCTAATCAAAGCTTCTCATACTTGGGAAGATAATAGTTATCTAGCCTGATGTGCCCTTTTGGCCAGGACTAAGGTTTGGTGAAAAGATTGTCTCTTTTCATCACAGAAGGAAAGCTACAGGATTCCTGGGCACAGCAGCACTGACAGAAGCAGGGCTGTGTAAGGCCATTGTAGCACCATCTCCACAATATTGTAATAGAGTCCTTATTTTTTTTCTGCACCACTCCAAAACCCAAAGTTTGGACGGTGCTCAAAGACTAACCCAAGAAAGGGATTCCATATGTGGTTACAGTCAGCCCTTCAGCTCAGTCAAATATTTTAGTTTCATTATTGGCTTCAAAATGTCTCAACTGACCCAAATGCAAGTGGCACATATTTTAAATTAAGTGTAATTCTAAAAGAAATAGAAATGAATTTTTGAACAGTCTGTAGATTTTTTCGCTTCTGAAACAATGGGAAATAATAAAACTACTTTGCTTTTTTTTTTTTTTTACAGCTATGGCAAAGGCACTGGTGTTTATTAAAATCCCATCTTCACCCTCATATTTCCTAGCCCTTTTGCAGTTTGGTGGAGCCATGTGCTAGTTTTGACCAGCAGGCTGTTGGCAGAAGTGACATGTGTCATATGATGATGTTTCAGTCCTCTTTCCCCCTATTTCTGCAAATAGGGAGACTCAGGTTGAGATGGTGGAGCCAGAAAATCAGTTCAGTCTGGATTCCTGCATCACTCCATGGAATATTGTTACCCTGGAAAATTTTCCTTGGTCTTTGTATGTATGAAAAATAAACCTTTATAATACTGAGACCTGATATTGTGGGGTTATTTGTTTCTACAGTATAACCTAGCCCATCTCTGACTCCTACAAGCAACTAACAATTGATGAAGACAATTTATGAACATTATTTCATTTGCTTTCTGAGATCTACTGCTCAGATGAGGAATTTGAGGTTCAGGGAAAAGCTTACTTGCCCCAGGTCACACTCCTAGTAAATGACAGAGACAGGCGTCTCATGTAGCTCTTCCCTCATGTACTTCACAGAATACTGCATTGTACCCATTGTCTCTCTCTCAAAATGAAATCCCCTTTGCCCACATATAATATCAAGATCTAAAATGTAACCTTGAAATGCCATCTAGTCTAATTCTTTCTTCTTAAGCAGGGTGACATCTAAGTGACTCTAATCAAGAAAGAGTCTCTTCTGTATTTAAATATATCTATTAGTATTCAAAATTGTAAGTGTGCATAAACAAAATCCTCTTATTCAGGAGATATTACTGCAGGGAATTATACTTTGTCTTAAGGACATAAAAGCATCTGAAATTATTATGAGAAATATGACATATTTTAAAGGTGAATTGTTCATGTGGAGGGAGTGACATTGAGAAACCTTTGAAAGCAAAATCCTTCAGACAATCTCCCTCATATTGCTTCTGCTGCCATTTGATTTTTTCCCCAAATTTCATTGCCCATGGCAAAAATACATATCAGATAATGGGTAATGCTGTAATTAAGGTCCTTAGTTTTCTGTATAGCATATGATGAACGAACTGTAAGTGGGTACAAATGAAAGTTAATGTAGGTTGGACAGGTTGTGTTGTTCTTATATCTATAGTGCTTACCTTATTGTGTTTTTGTTTAACCAAGCTTGATTTCTGAACCCAGTTTTTACTGTTGCTGTATAATTCTCTCAATGATTATTTATGCCTTTGGACCTGCTGACTGGCTGACAATGTCATTATGGGGGGGGGATGGACACTTGAAAGCCACTCAGAAGCAGCATCTAGAATAATAAGTAGATTGCTTAGATTATGGTTTTACTTAAACTCAAATACCCTCTTATTTCCACAAATTAGTATCAAAACACTCTATGTTTCACTAGAAAATAATTGAGCACAGGAGAAAATAAAAGAAGAGATTAATTCTTTTGAATGACAAAGGGAGAGCCTTAATGCTTCGCTCAAAAATCAGTGAACAATTTTGTAAGGTAGATCTTGAAATATTTTTTCATTGATAAAATATAGATAAAAATACACACCAAACATTTGGCCTATGGGGAATGCTAGTTATAAAAATATAGTTATAAATAAGCCTTCCTACAAAAATAGAGCAGATGATAGAAATTCTGGAATCATAGATGTTAGGAATATCCCACTTACAGTATAGTTACGTCATCCTAGACACTGAACCAAGGTAATGAGCTTCAAAGTTCTCACCTCAGGAAGAATGCACTAGGAGAGATTGCTCCATGATACATTTGTCATTTTGCGTTATAAATGTTTAAAGATATTTTTGATACTTTGAAAGTTCTTACATATGAATCTCTTATAATATTTTCTATGTGGCATGCCCAAGACACTCTAAATAATTTTCAAAAATCCTCCAGTCTCTAAATTTACATGTGAACATACCCATATAAACTCACACAGCCTTAACTGCGCTTATTTTTTGGCACTTATACTTTCCTGCTTATAGCTGCATATCCAAAACCTCTCACAGGGTAAAAACAACTTGAATTTGGAGTGGTCGTTCTGCTTTAGAATTGCCTGCTGCCTCTGTGGCAGAACTGAGGAGCTGGCTGGCTGTACATGCAATAGTGGTGTCAGTAACTGAGTGGTCGCAGCAGTCTCCTGGACAGGTATAGCTGTCATGCTTGGATTGGTTGTCCAAAGAGGACTTGATTTGCCATCCTTCAGGTTTTTGTTACCTCACGTTATCCCAACTATAGCCTTTCTCCATTTTTTCCTTTACAATTTCCTCTTTGTGGACTTTCCCTTCTGAGGGAATTGTCAGATGCTGGGCCTGAGTATTTTGTCATGGAATCTTTTAAAACTGTTGTTGACTGACCATGGCCTAACAATCTAAATTACTATGGATTACAGTTTTAGCATCGTGATTTGAAATATGAGCATGAAATATGAAACATACATATTTCTCATTGACTTGTATTTTTTAGGGGGGTGCATGGTCCAGGAATCGAACCTGGGTCTCCCACATGAAAGGTAGGCATCCTAACCACTGGACTACCCATGCACCTTCTCATTGACTTTTTACTTTGTTCATTTGGAAGCTTATTTGCTTTTGTGTTCCAGACATTTCCCAATAAATGTCATCTATGGCTATAAGTATTAAATATTTCTACATTGCTGGAATGTAACTCTCTGTTCGAATTTATACTTGACCTTACAAAATGAAAACTTTTCCTTTAGGGGATTTACTTAGGGGAATGGGAAACTGTTAGAACATTATTATTACTGGATGGTATTATTACTGTATAATTTCGATAAGGAAAAATACTCTCACAGTTTAAGGCATTTGGTAAACTGGACTCATGTAATTCGCAATGTAAATCACTCAACAAAACAAACATAAAATGAACTCAAAGTCTGCCTTCAGATGTAGCACCATAACCTCCAACAAGAGAGTGGATTAGGGAAAGCATGCAGGGCAGCTGTACTAAAGATAGTTCAGTGGCACCCAGGTGGTCTCAATGTTTTATGGTGGTTTCTTAGAGCTGTGGAATTTTAAAGTTTTTGTTATGATGAAACACTTAATACATGCAAATCAGTTTAAAGGATATATGTAAATAGTGCTAATACTGCCAGAATTAACAGCCACGTGCCCACCACCCATCTACTCTGTTCAACATAGAACAGTTGTACACGGTTGCCAGTGAACTTATTCCTGATTTCATCACCCTCCCTCCCACGAATTCCATACTTCTGATCTTTGCCTTTTTATTACCTTGCTTGTCATTAGAGTTTCATCACATTTGTATGGATCCTTAACAATCTGACGTTTACTTCTATGTTACTTTATCTTATGTAGAGGATATGGTCTATAATTCTTCTTCTTTCTTATTCATCATGATGTTTCTGTCACTCACCTTCGTTGGTTCCTATAGCAATAGTTACTTCATTTTCACTGCATATGTCTCGGTTTAATTATATTTTTATGAATGCAGCTCATCTGTTATTTCATTATCTCATTAACTGATATTTAGATGAATACAAGATTTTTTTTCTCCATATAATGGAAGAAAAAATGACGCTGTGAACATGTGCAAGGTTTGCTCAGGGAGATTTACCTTAGAGTATAAACAAGAATCATAGCATAAAAGCAGCATGAATTTTACCTGCTAATGGCAAATTGCCTAATTGATGGTACCGATTCATATCCCCACTGGCCAAGTGTGAGCGGTCCTGTTGATTCATAGGATGCTGAGCCTTTTTCACAGGTATTTTTTCTCAGTTTGTGACTTGTTTTTTTACTCTCTTCATGGTATCTTTTAGTGAAGAGAATTTTTTTTTCTTTAGGAGTTGTGCTTTTTGTAACACACTTAAGAAGTTATTTCCTCTTATATTCTTCTACAAGTATTTCTAAAGATTTGAAATTTTTATTGTTCACATTTTTGGTCTTGTCTTTACTGGAATCAATTTTCACGTAGAGTGTGAGACAGAGATTCATGGATTAGCACTAATTGCCTTAGTCCCATTTATCATCTTTCATTTTCCCTGTGATTTGCAATGCAAATTTAGTCATGAATCAAGTTTCATATATATCAGTCTGTTACTGGGATGTTTATTTTCTTCCACCTGTCCAGTTGTTCAGATCTATACAAATCGGAAACTAAATTGATTAGTACAGCTTTTAATGTTTTTCTTATTGTTTTAACAAGTCCTTCTATAATGCTTCTCTTCTTTAGAAGAGCTGTGTCTCTGTGTCTACGTTTGGCCCTTTGATGTCTCATGTGACGTTTACCTGTAGCTTGCTACAGTCGAAAAGAACTGTATTGAAATTTTTATTGGAATTGCAATGCCTCTTTAGAAACATTTGGAGACCAATAGCCTCTTGGTGAAGCATATCTCTTCATTTATTTATGTCTTCTCTAAACCCCTCAATAAATGAATAATTTGTAAAATAAAGGTCATGGACAAATTTTGTTGATACATTTCTAAGAACCTTATGTTTTGGTGGTTGTAAATGGAATCTCCAACTATTTTCGTGAATATAAAACAACTAAGTTTTGGAGATTCTTTTGACTTTTCAAATGTAAGCAATTACATTATCTGTGGATAACTTAATTTTTATTATGTCTACCCTATCATCTTTTAAATTTATTTAACTGTTCAGTATGCTATCTTGGACCTCTATTTCAATGTTGTACATAAACTGTGTCAGTGATAGGACATTTCCATATAATTTATCAGACTGGTGTGGAAGGAAGGCCTTGCAGATAAATGGAAATGATAGTTATCTTAACAGTTTCACCTAAAACAAAAGTACTCTTGGCAAATTCATTTTCTACTGGATTTTCAGTCTATCTATGATTTCATCACTTAGAGATTCTTTGGGATTCATTTAAAATTAAATTCTACTAGGGGTTATGGGAAACTTAACAGTTTAAGCACCTAATAGGGATTTGCACTTTAGCAAAACTTAGATTGTGTCAGACAATAAGAGAATGAGGGTTAATGTTGACTGAGAAATGAAAAAAAGAACAAAAGTCCTCCATCCTTAGTAATGCAGGGGACAACATGAGGGAAGTTCATGGTGTTTGAGGAGGGTTGGAGGGTGGGGTGGCGACATGGACCATGGTGACAGAGAAAACTGCCAAGTAAGAAGGCAACATAGGTAACCCTCTTTATTAGAACTTGATACAGAGGTCCCACGTTGCTGAAAAGAAAACACCTCTCTAGAGATGTCATAATCTGCAAGGTCTTCGACCTTTGGTATCCAAAGACTGAATTTGCATATTTTGCATAAAGTCTGAGAAGGTTTCCATTTCCTCTTGGGTGGGGCAGAATGAAACCTGCATGTTTATATTTGCAAGCTCCTTGAATAATTGAAGACTGAAGAGAAGCATGATTTCTCATTGTTGTTTCTCCTGTGCTCTTTTTTTCAGAACATCACTGTGCTTGAAATAAACCTCCCTCCCTCCCATTCACCTGCTTTTTTTTTTTTTGGTAAATTTATTCATTACTATAGTTCCGCTATTATATTTTTTTCAAAAGTTCTCAGATGTAATGCCCCTTCCTTTTTCTCTTATGTTCTCTGAATATTCTTATCATAACTCATGTTCTTCTTTATTTCATTTCTCAGGCTGCTAGTTCCTTGTGAGCAAGAACCGTGTCTTATTCTCCTCTATATTCCCAATGCCTACCTGTTTACAAAGCGCACACATTGATTAAACAAATGAAAAGATTAATTCACAAATGATGCCAATAGAATTAGAATGAAATTCTAAAATAAAGCATAGTGCCTCTAGCCAACTATGGAATACACTGAAAGAGCTTACATTGTTTTAAAATTATAAATGTGAACATTTTAAGAATAGCTCTTCAAATGAAATACTACAACATTTTTACAAATAATTGTACTATTTAAAGATTAATCATGGGTAACTAGACCTTAAATACAGTGGAATATTATAGGACTACGGATCTGGCGTATGTAAATAACAGTATTTGCAAGAACTCCATTTTCCGGCAAGCCAAGCCATGTGCACAGTTTGTCCTTTTAAGGGAACTTTCTTTGAGCAAGGAAAAGAGATGTCTGTATGAACTTTGCTTTGAAGGATGTATCAGCAAAGCCTCATTAGAATTACCAGGGAAAAGTACAGGGGGCAGTAATATGCACATCTCGATATATAGGGGCTAGTGGCAGTCTGGCCATCGTAATTGCATATAACCTTCGGGGTTCCTCTAACCATACTGCCTCTTCTCCCCATCAGCATACTGTGCTATAGCTTATGATAATGATATTTATTGCTAATTTATTGATTGGATGAAATGTTAAACATTTCATACACATGAATGTATTTAAATTTTGTTTAAAATTTAACACGTGTATAACACTTATGTGTTTTTTATAAGTATGAGCATCTATTAACATCAATAGCAGTAAGTTATCATTGTTAATTTCCAAAGGAAGGATTATGCAGCTAATACCTTTCCTAAGGGATAAAACATCTGAGTAAAGATAAGGTAGTAAACTGACTTGAGACTAAGGAGAGTGGAGACCAGGGCATCTGAAACTGCAGAATTTTCCTTTGAAGGGAAAAGATTCTCTTTAACGAGAAAAATGATTTCTTAGGAAATGCCTAGTAGAACTAGTTGATGCCTTTTTCACTAATAATAGCTATTTCACATTAGTTTTAACATGAAAAGGCATGGTCTTGCAGTGCAATGAGCCTAAAGAGAGGACTTCCAAGATGTCTTCTGAGACACCCACAGACAGAAGAGTTCTCTGAGCCCTGGCTCACCTCGGGCATATTCATGAATATAAAACTATTCTTCAGCCTTCCTGGCACATCACTCACAAAGAAAAATGAGAAAGGGAGCCAGGCTACCTCAGAAATCAACCAAAGGCTGCCAGAGGTTTACAACTTCACTCTATCCTAATGAATTTTGGAGATGTAAAGAGGATAGAGGGAGTAAGAGAGGGAATTATTTTCCATCACTTATTATTTTTTTCTTTGCAATAAAGATAATAAATTGCATAACAGACCTTTTCAAATGAATAAAAAATATGTTTTGGGAAGATCTCTGTCAGAGAATAGAATTGTATTATCAACAGATCATTTCACAGTGCATTTGTCCTCATCATGGATCATATAAATAGACCAGGGCTCTCCATGAATCTCAGGTACATAAAACATCAGTAAAGAGAAAGCTCATTGCTAATGGTGACCTGAGGATGTAGAGGAGAGCTAGGTTTGCTCAACTCATTGCTGTCTATTTTATTAAAACCATCTGGCTCCTTTGAGTAATTTAAAATGTGATGTTGAATATGAAGGAAGAAAATTAACTAATATTATCAGGGTATATTGCACTGTCAGGCATTTTCACATCATTTAACTAATTTGACCCTCTCCATCATCTTGCCAGGTATATATTTATTTAATTTATTTCATAGGGCAAAAATGATTAGCCCTCTTCAGATGGTATTCTGGTATTATAGAGAGTGGCAGGACTGAGATATAAACCTGAGTCTTCTGATTCCAAAATGAGTTATCTTTCCACTGAGTATTATTTATTTGGTTGATTGTATGATTTAAATTTTAGATCAAATGTAGAAAAAAAAGTATATCAGCTTAAAGTCCTACATTAGGATTTATTGATAATGAAATGGAGAGACAAGTTTTCAAATTATTATTATTTTTTATAATACCCAATCCATCTTTAAGCTAGCTGGATGATGACTTAAGTATTTGGTCAAGTCTAGCATGCATAGCAAACATCCTTCTAATTCTAGCATTTTCCCTTATTTATTTAGGCCATGAGCTGTTAGAGTTTTAGACAGAAATATGCCTTCCAGAGCATAAAGTACAGGGTCCAGATAAAGAGTTCCATTTCTCTCTTCCTGACAGTGTTTGCTGAAGTAGAAATACAAGACACATCAATACCGCTTGATTCTTTGAGAGAAAATGTGGGCCATTTTGTAAAAATGGCAATTTCCTGTCAGTGCCCCATACGGGCTACCGGTGAATGGTTTTTCTAGTCACTAGCATTGCTCCAGTTGGGCAGAGATCCATGATTCTAGAAAATCCTATAAAGCTAAATTTTACTCTGTTAATCCTAGACATACCCAGTAGACCAGAAAGACGTTAGGAGTCTGCTGAAGTCATAATATGACTCTTTCTAAACTTATGTGGGCAATATTACCGGGTTACCCTGCAATAAAATCTTCTACCTCCTGGACATTTTTAATGGTCTTAGAGAATGAAACTCCATACTGTAACAACTCTGGTGGATCATATTGCCCCTGGAGCAAATTTTACTGAGGTTGTGGCATTTGCCATGACCAAAGAGGCTATAAACTTGAGAGCGCTAAAAAAATTGAGCTGCCTTGTGAGACTTTTTTGCTTCTCTCTTTCTTCCCCTCTCTCCCTTCCATGCTTTTCTTCCACCAACTATTTATCAATTGCCAACTATACTCTAGTAATTGTACATGGTAGGGGTACAAATATCCTTGAACAAAACAGAAAAAGTCAGTGCCCACAAGGTGCTTCCAATTCAGAGGAGGCAAAAAGACACTAACAATATAAGTACACATTTATCACGTTAGGCAGTAGGTGTTATAAAGAATACATCAGGGAAAGGCATAGAAAACAGTACAGAGCATGTTTACTGTGTATTTGTGAGCAGGGAAATTTCCACTAATAAGAAGAGATATGAGCAAGAGACCTGACTGAATTAATGGAGAACATGAAATTATCTTGGACATGAGCATTTCAAGAATGGGGAATAGGCAGTGCAAATACTATGGATTGCTTAGTATGTATGTGTGTGTGTGTGTGAGTGTGTTTAAGTGTGGTTGAGAATGAGAGCAGTTTATGGCCGTGTAGGCTTTGGAAAGACTTTGCAGATTTCCCTAAATAAGATGGAGGGAATTTGAGTGTGTTTTGGAAGAGTATGATCATGAGATGACTTGCCTTCTAACAGGATCACTTTATGATGTAGAGGCTAAACTGTATAGTGTCAAAGGACAAATCAAGGAGACCAGGATTATAGTGAATTCAAACTTTCCAATACTTGAGAGGTATATCTGCATTAATAAGTGGGAGAGTAGGTGTTAACCTCTGAATCTCTTCTGCCCCTCTAAGAGAAGCGAGTTCCAAAATGCCAGCATCTTAATTTTTGCTTCTTAAATACCTGTTTTTAAGTGCACAGGTGGCAGAGATGAGATAGGGTCTGAGCATATGGCTATGGTAGTGCTCAAATATCTCCTTACATGACTATAGTCAGTTTCTACATCTTCAGCTCCATCCTTCTTCTTTAAGATTTCATATTTTGTTTCATATTTTGTGCACTGGCACAGAAGATTATAGTATAAATGCAGTTGGCCACAAAAAATTTCCAAGAACAAGTCAGATGACAGATGTAGAATTATCCAAATGTACATCCAGGGGAAGACTGAGAAATGCACTATTTGATAATCGGAAACAACCATATGTGGCGTTCTTAAAACCATAAACCTCTGTTAATACTCCAGAATCTTTCAATCCAACTTCATGGGGGCAGAACCATTGTTGGGTGGGGCCTTTTGATTAGGTTATTTCCATGGAGATGTGACCACACCCATTCAAGGCAGGTCTAAATCCATGTACTTTGGTCCTTCGAGGGGGAGGCATTTTGGAAATCAGAATACAGATGCTTGGAGACAGAAAATGCCTTGGGAGATGCTAAGCTAAGAGATGAAATCCAGAGTATGCCCACGAGGCTAAGAGAAGACCCATAGGACACAGAGAGAAAGCTTCTAGAATCAGAAAAAGAAAGCCATGTACTGGAGTAAGGACAAGCAGCTGTCAGTCATATACCTTCCCAGCTGACAGAGGTGTTCCAGATGCCAGTGGTCTATCTTCAGAGTCCAGTCAGACATTTTCATGGCCTTAAAATTGTAAACTTGTAACCTAATAAATCTCCTTTGTAAAAGCCAATTCATTTCTGGTATATTGCATTCTGAAGCTTTAGCAAACCAAAACAGATTTTAGTACCAGAAAAGTGGGGTGCTGCAATTTGCAAATACTGAAAATGCTGGAATGGCTTTAAAAGTGTATAAGGGGAAGAATATGGAAAAACTGTGATATGCTTGATAGAAAAGGCCTGAATTGCTTTGAACAGATTGTTAATAGAAATATGGACTCTAAAGATAGTTCTGATGAGGGCTTAGAGAGAAATGATGAAAGTGTCATTGCAAACTGGAAGAAAGATGATCCTTATTTTAAAGTGGCAGATAATTTGACAAAATTGAGTACTGGTATTGGATGGAAGGTAGAGTTTGAAAGAGATGAGCTGGGATACTTAGCTGAAGAGATTTCCAAATGAAATGTGGAAAATACAGCCTGGCTTCTCTTTGCAGCTTATGGTAAAATGCAAGAAGAAAGGGATAAGCTGAGAAAGAAACCAGAAATTAATGGCTAAGAAAATCCTGGGCTTTTAGAAAATAAGACCCCAAAGGCTAGTGCTCCATGTAAAGATGGAGCCAAACATGGGACCAATCATCCATGTCCTGATGAGCCAGGCTTAGAGATGGAATTATCCAGAAAGGATACGTGGAAAGTCCTATTGTCTGATGGTTGTGATCCCTATATGTGATCGCCAAATGCCAAACCAACATTTTTTTTGAGAGAGAGATCTGTATAAATTGAACCACTGCTGGTCTGGACTAAAAAGGACAGAAAAGGGACAGATCAAGGAAAATGACTTTAAAGGTAGAGCCATGGAAGCTAATTCTGGAGCCAGGAAACTTCAAGGCAGGAGAGCAGACCCATCCATGCATGTAGAGAGGGTGAGTTTGTCCCAGAGGCAGAGAGAAGGCCTTTGCTCAATGTCCAGAAGGAGGTTTGGTGCCTTAGTCTTCAGAGAGGGTGGAGCACATTTCCTGGGTATTGAGAGCTGGTGGCCACCCCATTGTTCTGAAGGGGTGAGCATATGCCCCAGAGGTGTAATAGAGTCTGGGTGCTAATCAGGTGCTTGAAGAGGGTAGGGCTGAGAACAAGCTGATCTCCCCAATGCTCCCCAATCTTGCAACCCTCACTCTAGCATTTGGAGAAAGCAGGGCCTCTGTGTAAACCCTTGGAAAGGGTGGGACTGCCACTCTCTCAAACCTGAAGGATAAAATATCATTCTGTAAATGACTCTCAGACTTTGAAATCTATTGGAGTTTGGCCTGCAGGTTTCTGGGACCATTTGAGAGCTTTGACCCTTGTTTTCCTTCCAATTTCTCCCTTTAGAAATGGAAATGTTTATCCTATGACTGTCCCTCCTTTATATATTGGAAGCAGTTATCTTGCTCTAAGTTTCACAAGTCCACAGCCAGCAGGAGAATTTTGCCTTAAGACTAACCACACCTGTAACTGAATTTGATGAGACTTTGAGAACAGTTTTTGACCTTGTATTGTCTTTGAAATGTTACTGAAATGGTTTAAGGCTTTTGTGATATTGTGATGGAATGAATGTATTTTGTCTATGGAGAGATCATGTCATTTTGGGTCCAGAGGGTGAAATGTGCTGGTTTGAAACAGTTTTGTAACCCAGAAAAGTCATGTTCTTTTAAAACAGTTTTGTGGGGCAGAACTATTGTTGGTTGAAACCTTCTGATTAGGTTTTCCATAGAGATGTGCCATTGCCCATTCAAGGTGGGTCTTAATCCATTTACTGGGGTCCTTGAAGAGGGATACATTTTGGAAATTAGAACATGGACACTTGAAGACAGAAAATGCCCTGGGAGATATTTAGCTAAGAGATGAAATCCAGAATTTTCCCCAGAGAAACTGAGAGAACCTACAGATGCCTAGAGAAAGAAAGGCCCAGGAGAGACTAAGAGAAGACCCACAGGACACAGAGAGAAAGCTACTGAAATCAGAAGCTGAAGGCAACAAATCATGAGGATGGACTAGCAGACACTAGCCACATGATTTCTCAGCTGACAGGTGTTCCAGATGCTGGCAGCCTTTCTTCAGAGTCCAAGATGCCAAGTAAGGCATCTTGTTAATGCCTTAATTTGGACATTTTCATGACCTTAGAAGTGTAAATTTGTAACCTAATAAGTCCCTTTTGTAAAAGTCAATTCATTTTTTTGATATATTGCATTCCAGCAGTTTCAGCAAACCAGAACAATTACTTAATTCATTTTTTCTTTAGGCAGAATTCTGACAAATAAATGCAATAAATTCGAATTCATCATTGTCAATAATATATTCTCAGCAATTTTGAAAATTATTTCCTTTCTGGATGTGATCATGAAAAGAATTTTTAATATAAAGTTATTTTGAAACTATAAATTATGCTACAATTTTTATTTCAGAAGTGTATTTATCAAGTGCCAATTTGTAGAATTAAGACCTACTTTACAATGTTAAGAAAGAAAATAAATGGGAAAAATATAATCAATACATACTAGGGTCTATAATTAACAGGAACACTGACTATAACAAAGGCAATATGCCAGAACTAAATGTCAATTAGTGGGGGATATAGGGGAGGGGTATGGGATTCCTTGCAGAAGAAATGGAAATGCCTTCATATAGAATGTGGTGGTGAAGGCATGGCTATATGATTATACTTGGAACCACTGATTTTTTTACTTAGGTTGGGTTGAATGATGTAGGATTAAATCCATTTAAAAAAGAAAAACAAGGAAAAAATAGCCTACATATTTTAAGGGGGATATTGTTCAATTTTAATCATTCTCTATTTAATGTTTTTTATCCAAAAAACATATAGTCATTTGTGATTTTTTCTTGTGTACTGACAGTTACAGTGAGGATCAAAGTGACCTAAATATACTCTATCCTCAAAGAACTCTTTGCCAGCAAGGACAAAAATGTTTTCAGCCACTGATATATAATGACTTTCCAGCTTAAACAGATTGCTTATTGACAAATAATTTTGGCATTCATTTTAATTATGCTGTGGTGTTCATTTTTAGAAAGCAGAATGCCTATTCACAATGGTTATTTTGACAGCCAAAGATATTATTGTGAAACTCTTATGGTAATTTCATGTTTGACTTTGGATACATTTAAGATACTTACACTAGATATTTTTGTAGTAGAAAGGACATTTAAAAAAATTATAGATAAATATGTGCAGTTTCTATTAGCAAGATTTGAAGGTGAAGTTGATTAGGCAATATTACTTAAATATAAAAGGGATGAGAACATTTCTTTTATCCAAAATGTACATAATCAGAAAATGGGGGCTAGTTATACTTAAAAAGAATTTTATATCCAAATTGTAGTATGTATAAATTTCTATATTTTAGAGAAGGAATGTGCTGGGTGAAAGTGATTCTACTGCAGTTTTATGAAGTTCAAAAATGTATTAAAATGGGCAGCATGTTATTCAACCTGGCTGAAAATTTCAGAAATAATTATAAACAAAATGTTACACTACATAAGAGTTTATTAATATGGAATTAATATGAACTGGAGAGCCTTGTCTACCTCCCACCAGGCTAGATTAGTTGCCCCTCCAGGTTCTCTAATAGCAAACAGAATTTAACTATTGTAGCAGTCATCCCACTGTGCTGAATTTTTTTTTACTTATCTATCTCTTACACTAAACTGAGCCACTTGGTGACAATATATCTTGTTTGCAAATACAGTCCAACATTTGTCACAGTGCATATTACAGAACAGATTAAATAAAGTCTGAAATGATTATGCTGTGAGTGAAAGGGTTCAATGTAGATAAGTAAGAAGACAAATTCTATAAACAAGATCACCCTTTGAAGTACAGGGCATATTGTCCTGGCTCACCTTTTTTTTTTTGGCAAAGGCAGGCATTGGGAATTGAACCCTGGTCTCCAGCATGGCAGATAAGAACTCTGCCTGCTGAGCCACATTACACCACCCTGCCTTGGCCTACCTTTTATCCCAGCCACAGGGCAGCCAGCTTTGTTCAGATGTGAGCTTAGAGCACTTCATCTCTTCAGAGCCTGCTCTCTGTCTTTCTTATCCAGAGCTTTTGGGTAGCATCCAATGTGTGTGTGTTGGTGGTGGGGGGGAGTGGGGTGAAGTGGGAGCAGCACCTATTGTAGTTTCCTAGGCTGCCTAAGCAAATAACATGAAATGGGGTGGCTTAAACAATGGGAATTTATTAGCTTATGGGTTCTGATGCTAAAAGAAAGTCCAAACCAAGGCATCATCAAGGCAATGCTTTCTCCCCCCAAAACTGGCATTTTGGGGCTGAATGTTGGTGATTCTTGGTCCTTGGTTAGTCACGTGATAAGGCACATGTTAGCATCTTTGGCTCTCTCCCTTCTCTTTGGGTTTCATTAATTTTACCTTCCTACTTCCTGTGGTTTCTCTCTCTGACAGAATTTCATTTTCTTATAAAGGACTCCAGCAATAGAATTAAGACCCATCCTATTTGAAGTGGGACATACCTTATCTGAAGTAACCTCATCAAAAGGTTCTCCCTACAATGGGTTCATACCATAGGAATGGATTAAATTTAAAGCATTTTGTGTGTGTGTGTGTGTGTGTGTGTGTGTGTGTGTGTGTGTGTGTGAGGCTACGTACAGCTTCAAACTACCATAGCATCTAAAGGAATTAATGGAATTTATAAGTCATTTGTATCTAAGTTTTGTTGTTATGTAAAAAATAAATGAAGAAAATGCTCATAGCAACAACCACAAAGCAGCCCTCATTGTTCAATTGCATAAGGATGTTATTCCAAGCCCATAGAGCAGTATGGCGCCACATCACAACTCCTCTCACAAGAACAATTCAGCTCCTATATTTCTTTTTCTATATCTCTATTCAGAAAAATAACTCCTAGAATATTTGGGGAGAGAGAGATGGGCAAAGGGAAAAATTTTCACTTCTCTTCCCCTAAAGAAAGGGTTGTACACAGAAGTATGGATCAGACAATCTCTGGACATAGTCTGTGCCATGGGAGGGCTACCTCACATATGTTGCCCTGTCCAAATAAATTATCCATTTAGCGTATCAGCCTCTAGTTTATTTTAAGAGCAACCTAAATCGTCTTTGTAAATCAGCAGATAAACCTTTCTTGATTAGGGGATTGAATTCAATGCTCTCATATTTTATGTAAAGTATTTTTGCCTATATATGTATTATAACAAGTCTTAAACTATAGTTTCCCCTTTCTTCCATTTCACTAGACTTTGAAACATAATTATACTAGCTTTATATAGAGAAGTTACAAGATTTTCTTACATATTTATCCTATCTTAGGGAATAGATTATATAATATAGGCCTAAGATGGCATAAACTTTAAAAATAGTTAATATAACTAGAGTTATTTGTAAGTAATGCTTTTAAAACTTTTAATAGTGTCAATATTTATTAGTCCTATCTCCATGTGACATTGGGTAAGTTATTTTGTGTTTCATGTCCTCATCTAGGAAATGAGGTTAAACAGTAGTTCCTACCTTAAGGAACTGTGGTGAGGATTCAGTGAGTTAATATATGTGAATATTAAGATATAAAGTGCATGTAGTTGTGCCTGGGACATATAAATACAAAATACGTTCTAGTTACATCTATTATTACAGAAGTGAAATGAAAACGTAGGAAATAACTAGAGAAATGGGGAAATGAAATGTTGCATATCCACATGTGTTCAAGAAATTTGTAATGGGATGTCCTTTATTATACCATGTGTGCTATTTTGAAACAATTATGTATCCCAGAAAAGTCATGTTCATTTAATTCTAATTTAGTCTTGTGGGGACAGACCTATTGCTTGGATGGGATCATTTGATTAGGTTATTTCCATGGAGATGGCACCAACCCGATTGTGGGTGGGTCCTTTTGAATAGATGGAGATATGACTCTGCCCATTCAACGTGGGTCTTAACTAGTTTACTGGAGTCCTTAAAAGAGCCAACAGAGAGCAGAGAATTCACAGAGTTGGAGACATGCTCAGAGAGAAGGACATTGGAACCAGGAGCTGAAAGCAAAGAAATCAAGGAGCAAAGGGCCAGTGGGTGTCGCCATGCGCCTTCCTATGTGCACAGGAGCCCAGATGTTACCTTTCCTCCGAGACGGTATCCCCTTGGTGGGGACTTAATTTGGACATTTTCATGGCCTTACAATTGTAACTTATAATTTAATAAATCCCTTTTATAAAAGCCCATCCATTTCTGGTTTATTGTATTCCAGCAGCATTAGCAAACCAAAACACCATGTAATCGTTTTTCTTCTTATGGAAACCAGAAATAATTAATAGACCATGCCTTTTTATATTCTTCTTAAATAATGAGTTTTAAGTTTCTTTTCCGAGTTAAATAAAAAAGGAGGTATAGCAGAGATGAGGAAAGAGAATTTGCAACACTTGCCTAATATTCCTGTGTTTAGAAATCTTCCTTGCATGGTCTTTTATTTATAGATCTTTATAAGGAAATTGGGTTAAAACTGTTCCCATTTTATCACAATAACTCAAAAGGAAGCTATGATTTGATGCCATGTGACCCATAATTTCTTCTGTACGGAAGGTATTAAGCCTGAATATCGGCGCAGGTCCTGTCTGTGGACTCACAGATCTCTACTACCAACAAATCTCTATATTCCCAGCATCCAAGAATGTTTGGGTTTGCTAAGAATTCCTTCTCCAGCAGAGTATTTCATGTGTTATACAGAAAGTGTGGAACCTTTACTTGGTATGTCTTTTTGTCTCTTGCAATTTCCCTCTCAATATCGAAAAAGGAAAGAATAATTAAACCAAGATTCACTCCTGAAAGGGATTAATAGCTAATTTTGAGAGGGCCTAAATCAGGCACTTAATAAAAATGTTAATATAAAAATATTAAGTGCAAAGTGATAGATATACATCTCTATAGTGATCGTAATACCAGTTGTGTAATATATGTCTGTGCTTGTAAGAAAAGACAAGAGAAATTATACTAAAATATTAACAGTGGTTATTGGTGGATATTGAGATTAAGAGTATATCTCTTTTCTTCATCATTTTATATTCCCAAATTGCCCCTATGAGCATGTGCTACTTCTATGACAAGAGGAAACATACTATTACTAAAAAATACACTTAGAATTCTTCCTTGGGTTGTTAGACTTATGTCTCTTTCTCTGCTAGCCTTGGAAATATGATTCCTGCTTATTCTGGTGGCCAAGAAGGAGATCATGCAAAGCAGAGGCTACTGTTGTAAGGCATGAGACTCTAAATAGCTCACACCCATAACTGAAAGGAGTATACCAGAACTTTCTTTCCCTCTTCTGTTTCCTTCAGCAATTGCACACTACTTAATATTTTCTTGTGGTATTTCATTTAGTGCTATCCATAGAAGAGGAGAAAATTGCATAAAGATAGTAAAATAGAATTATGATACCATGTTCCTATGAAAAAAACTGAAAATCAGCCAGATTAAAAGAATGTTTCTGGTTTTCATAGGCATGGAAATTGAGTTCTTCATTTGATTGCCATAGCATTTCCTTCTCCCTGTAGAGCTTCATCTTTAACTGTGCTCTGAACTACTCTTTCCAAATGTGAAGTTTCCACCTTTTCACCCTCGCTGTCATGCCTCTGGCTTTTTCTTGCATAAGGAAGTGCCTTTGTACTCCTCCTCACCCCCAGTCTCAGTTTCCCACTGCAAGAAAAGGTTGGGGTGGGGGGTAGGCACACCTAATATCGCCATTGTTGGGTCATTTTTCATAAAAAATAACGGCTCATGAATGGTGCATTCTAGAAGGTAAGAAGAAAGATGAAAAAGATATTTCAAACAATTGTTATCATGAGAGTATGGGCCACTTGTCAGACGCAGTCAAGGATATATCAAAACAGTAGATGAAATGGTTTTCTAAATTAACATTTCTCCCTTTCTGGTTCCTATTGTTACTGCAGCAGCCCTGTTGGCATCACTCCTAAAAGTCATCTTATCATTTCTGTTCTGTTTCTGATCTCTACATATTAAAAAGTAAGGGAAGGATTTGTGAAAAAGAAGCTTCATATTGAAATATCTCCTTCCTTTGGTTCCAAGTGAAACATTTTATTCTTGTATTTATTATTTGTGAATTGGATTTATAACTTTTAATTTTATTCTTATTACATGTCAAAATCATGTTCAGTGTAGAAAATAGAAAGCAGAGGAACTAAATAGAAATCACCCCTAAGCCCTTTACCCAAGAAATATCACTTTTTTTTGAAAGATCACTTTTTAATGTAATTTTGTTGCGATATATTCACATACCATATAATCATCCAAAGTGTACAAACAATGCTTCAGCACAATGCTAGGTGTTAGTTTGAAATTATTTTCGTCATGTTAAGGGGGTACCCATACGCAGAAGTTATTATTAAAATAAATTAGACCAGACTGCCCAACATCCATACTTTCATTCAGAATCAAGTTCCATTTTTGTTTTTTCACTTGAACTGGGAGTTAGAGGAGTATATGGCAGAAATATCTTCATGTTTTTTGCCCACTCCAAAAGGTCTGTCCAAATGCATCTTCCTAGACCTCACTGTCACCAATTTTCCAATCAAAGTCTTTCCAAGTCCCTGATCTTTCAGCTAAACCATTAGCAACAGCCCATGAGTCAGTATACAAATGCATCTTTGGCCAGTTCTGCTTCTAAGCAGTGTCTAATAGTCCCTGAAATATTTGATCATTTTCTTTTCCCCAATTCCTAGTCACCCTGGTTAAAGGCTGTATGTCTCCTGGGGGAGGCTAGGTGGAAGGTTACATTGTAAATTGTGAGCAACATAATAGGGTTCTTCCTCAAGGGTACCTGGCTCCCCACTCAATCAAGGGGTTCTGGGTCTGTAAACTGTCTTAAATTAGGAAATTGATTATGGGGTCATGACTCTCTGTTTTTGTAATTCAAGTTAGACTTCTGTTCATTTAACCTAAAACTCTTCTATTTATACAGCTTAAACAAGAATTTAGTAGACAGCCTGGGTACCCCATGAGCTACTAGCCAACACCATAAATCTCTGTGAGTCACAGTACTTCGCTGCTTTGAGTATACTGTATATTATGATAGCCACACCCACCTTGTCTTTGGTGATTAACTATTGCTGTGTGGCTTCCGCTAATTCAGCATACAATCATCCCCATTGTGTTCAAGGATTCCATCTCAGTGACAGCAGTTTCTGCAGTAATGTCTGATCTCCTACAGAGAAGGGCAGCTGCAGAACTCTTCAGGGATGATAAACCTAGTCGCACAAATTTATTCCTCACAGTTCTGGTAAAAGGTGTATTCTCTGAACATTCCAGGGTGTGTGAGCAGTCTCCCATGATAAATTCACTATAACATCCCAATCATTCTAAGCTTTTGGATGCCCTCATCTGCATTATACCAGGGCAGTTCTGGCATTTCAACCTCAGGTACTGTTGGCTGATTTTTGATATACGTTTCAGCCAATCTAGAAAAGAAGCTGTCAATGCCCTTTCTAACTCCTTAAGCTAAAACACTGAATGCAGTATCTCTGCTTAATGGACCCATATCAATAAATTCAGCTTGATTCAACTTTTTATATTCCTTCCACCATTTCCTATATGTCATGGTCAGGTTCATGTGTCAACTTGGCCAAGTGGTGGTACCTGTTTGTCTGGTTGATCAAGTGCTGGCCTGTCTGTTGCAATGAGGACATTTCAGAGAATCAGATCATGATCACGTCAGCTGCATCCACAGCTAATTCCATTTGCAATCAGCCAAGGGGAGTGTATTCTGAAATGAGTGATGCTCAGTCTAATCACTGGAAACCTTTTAAGGCGGATTCAGAAGAGACAGGCTCTCTTCCTGCTTTGGCTGGTGAGCCTCTCCTGTGGAGTTCATCCAGACCCTCCATCGGAATCGTCGGCTTCACAGCCTGCCCTGCAGATTTTGGACTCTGCGTTCCCACGATCATGTGAGACACTTTTATAAATTTTATATTTGCGAGTGTTCCCTGTTGATTCTGTTTCTCTAGAGAACCCTTACTAATACATTTTAGTACCAGGAGTGAGGTCTTAAGAAATAGAATCTCAAAAATGGGTTTTTATGAATGGTTTTCTACTCTGACTGTACTTAAAGGCACTAAGGCCTCTGATTCCCCTAATCAGAATGACACTCCCAATCCATGGAGTGAGTTGGCAAAAGAGATAGTCAAAATGTCACCATTTGATTCTCCTAATGTTTCACTTGTATGAAGCCAGGCTCTGGGAGATAATGTTTTTGAAACCTTTACAGAGTTTTGTGGAAATAAGAGGTATAGAGATGTTGGCTGGTTGTTGTTAGATACACTGGCTACATTAAGGAGTGAAAGGGATGGGCTTAAGGCTTCAAACAAGAAGCTTAAGTGCTGTCTGACAGATGTAGGAGTTTCTATGAGTATCCTGAAGGAAAATCTTATTTCCGGCAGCTGCAGACTTGAGATCTCTGAAAATCAGACTCAGAATCTTATTGTTAGAGTAGCAACTTAACAACGTAAACTGAAATCTCAATCTTGCATGGTGTCTGCCGTTAAAGCAAGGGCATTGATTGGAAAGGGGTGGGACCCTGAAAATATTATATGGATTGATAATGATGTTGGGGGTAAGGTTGATACCCTAGGTCATGCTGTGTCTTCTCTAGATAACCCTGTAATAGTCTGCCGTGAGGACATAGCCACCCCACCTCCAGCCTGCCTTGAGGAATTGGCCACCCAATCTCCTCCTGAAGGGATTAGCCCTAGAATGATTAATCCTGTTTCACCAGATGAAACTGCAAATGAATACCCTGAAGCAAATGGCTTGGAAGATATTTCTAATTCTTTTCATGACGCACCCCCACCACCCCTCATTTCTTCCAGACTTATAACTAGACTTAAGTCCCAACAGGCCCCTAAAGGGGAGGTACGAAGTATCACACATGAGGAGGCATGTTATACTCTAAAAGAACTGTGTGAGTTTTCCAATTTATATAGACAGAAATCAGGGAACTATGTGTGGCAATTCTAAGGGTGTGGGATAATAGTGGGAGGAATATAAGGCTGGATCAGGCTAAATTTATTGATATGGGCCCACTAAGCAGGGATTCTGCATTTAATGTTATAGCTTGAGGGGTTAGAAAAGGTATTAACAGTTTTTTTGGATGACTGGTTGAAACATGGATCAAAAGGTGGTCGACATTACCTGAGGTTGAAATGCCAGAATTGCCCTGGTATAATGTAGATGAGGGGATCCAGAGGCTTAGAGAGATTGGAATGTTAGAGTGGATTTTTCATGCAAAGCCTGCTCTTACACCCCAGGAATGTCCGGAGGATGCACCTTTTACCAGAACAGTGAGAAATAAATTTGTGAGACTAGTGCCATCATCCCTGAAGATCTCTGTAGTTGCACTTCTCTGTAGGTCAGATATTACTGCAGGAACTGCTGTCACTGAGCTGCAATCCTTAAACACAATGGAAATGATGGGATCCTGAGTTAGCAGAAGCCAGGTGGCAGCACTTAATCAACAAAGACAGGGTAGACGTGGCTGTTATAATAGACAGCAAACTCAAAGCAGGAGTCAAAATTATATGTCTTGCAGAGATTTGTGACATTGGGTAATAAATAATGGGGTGCCTAGAAATACAATAGAAGGGCAGTCTACTCAATTCTTGTTGGAGCTGTATAAACAAAAGAGTTCTAGGTCAAGGGAACAGAAGTCTAACCTGAATTACAAAAACACAGAGTCACGGTCCCTTAATCAATTTCCAGACTTGAGACCGTTTACAGACCCAGAGCCCCCTGAATGAAGGGAGGCCAGGTCCCACTGGGGGAGAATCGTGTTACACTGCCGCAAATTTAAACTGTTAATCTTCCTCCAAGCCTTCCCCAAGGAGACTGCCGGCTTTTTACCAGGGTAACTGTGCATGGGGGAAAAGGAAATGATCAGATTTTGGGGGGATTATTAGGTACTGGTTCAGAAGTGACATTAAGTCCAGGGGACCCAACACATCACTCTGGACCACCATGCAGAGTGGGGGCTTATGGAGGCCAGGTGATCAATGGAGTTTTAGCTCAGGTCCATCTCACAGTGGGTCCAGTGGGCCCCTGGATCCATTCTGTAGTTATTTTCCCAGTTCCAGAATGTATAATTGGGACAGACATATTTGATCAATTGGCAGAATCCCCACATTGGCTCTCTAACTCATGCAGTGAGGGTTATTATGGTGGGGAAGGCCAAGTGGAAGCCACTAGAAATGCCCTTACCTAGCAAAATAGTAAATGAGAAGCAATATTGGATTCCTGGAGGGATTGCAGACATTACTCCCACTCTTAAGGACTTGAAGGATGCAGGGATGGTGATTATCACCACATCCCTATTCAACTCTCCTATTTGGCCTGTGCAAAAAAACAGATGGGTTTTGGAAGATGACAGTGATTACCATAAGCTCAACCAGGTGATAACTATAATTGCAGCTGCTACCCCAGATGTGGTATCATTGCTTGAGCAAATCAATACATCCCCTGGTACCTGGTATGCAGTTATTGATCTGGCAAATGCTTTTTTCTCAATAGCTATTAGTAAGGACCACCAGAAACAGTTTGCTTTCAGCTGTCAAGGTCAGCGATATACTTTCACTGTCCTACCTCAGGGGTATATCAATTCTCCAGCCCTATGTCATAATCTTGTCTGCAGGGAACTTGATCATTTCTCCCACCCACAAGACATCACACTGGTCCATTATATTGATGATATCATGTTGATTGGACCTAGTGAGCAAGAAGTAGCAACTACTCTAAACTTACTGGTAAGGCATCTGCGTGTTAGAGGACTGGGAGATAAATCCAACAAAAATATAGGGAACTTCCACCTCTGTGAAATTTCTAGGTATCCAGTGGTGTGAGGCATGTCGAGATATCCCTTCTAAGGTGAAGGATAAGTTGCTGCATCTGGCCCTTCCTATGACCAAAAAAGAGGCACAATGCCAAGTTGGCCTGTTTGGATTTTGGCAACAACATATTCCTCATTTGGGTGTGCTACTCTGGCCCATTTATTGAGTGACCAGAAAAGCAGCTAATTTTGAGTGGGGACCTGAACAAGAGGAGGCTCTGAGTCAGGTCCAGACTTCTGTGCAAGCTGCTCTGCCACTTGGGCCATGTGATTCAGCAGACCCAATGGTGCTAGAAGTGTCAGTGGCAAATAGAGATGCTGTCTGGAGCCTTTGGCAGGCCCCTATAGGAGAATCATGGTGCAGACCCTTAGGATTTTTGAGCAAAGCCTTACCATCTGCTACAGATAACTACTCTCCTTTGGAGAAACAGCTTTTGGCCTGCTACTGGGCCTTCATAGAGATTGAATGCTTAACCATGGACCACCAAGTTATCATGAGACCTGAGTTGCCTATCATGAGGTGGGTATTGTCTGACCCACCAAGCCATAAAGTTGGGCGCATGCATCAGCACTCTATTGTAAAATGGAAATGGTATACACGAGATAAGGCCAGAGCAGGTCCTGAAGGCACAAGTAAGTTACATGAAGATGTGGCCCAAATGCCCATGGTCTCCACTCCTGCCACATTACCTTCTCTTTCCCAGACCACAGCTATGGCCTCTTGGGGAGTTCCTTACAGTGAATTGACTGAGGAAGAGAAAACTTAGGCCTGCTTTACAGATGATTCAGCACGATATGCAGGTATCACCCAAAAGTGGACAGTTGCAGCACTACAACCCCTTTCTGGGGTGTCCTTGAGGGACAGTGGTGAGGGAAAATCCTCCCAGTGGGCAGAACTTTTAGAAGTGCACCTGGTTGTTCATTTTGCTTGGAAGAAAAACTAGCCAGAGGTGCATTTGCATACTGACTTATGGGCTGTTGCTAATAGTTTGGCTGGATGGTCAGGGACTTGGAAAGACCATAATTGGAAAATTGGTGACAAAGAGGTCTGGGGAAGAGGTATGTGGATAGACCTTTCTGAGTGGGCTAAAAACATGAACATATTTGTGTCCCATGTGAATGCGCACCAGAGAGTGATTTCAGCAGAGGAAGGTTTTAATAATCAAGTATATAAGATGACCCGTTCTGAGGATACCAGTCAGCCTCTTTCCCCAGCAACTCCTGTCTTGCCCAATGGGCTCATGAACAAAGTGGTCATGGTGGTAGAGATGGAGGTTATGCATGGGCTCAGCAACCTGGACTTCACTCACCAAAGCTGACTTGTGTACAGCCACTACAGAGTGCCCAATCTGTCAGAAGCAGAGACCCACACTCAGACCCCGATATGGCACCATTCCCCGAGGTGACCAGCCAGCTACATGGTGGCAGGTTGGTTACATTGGACCACTCCCTTCATGGAAGGGACAGGGATTTGTTCTAACTGGAATAGAAACTTACTCTGGATATGGGTTTGCTTTCCCTGCATGCAATGCTTCTGCCAAAACTACCATCCGTGGACTTACAGAATGCCTTATCCATCATCATGACATTCCACATAGCATTGCTTCTGATCAAGGAACACACTTCACAGCAAATGAAGTGTGGGAATGGTCACATGCTCATGGAATTCTCTGGTCTTACCATGTTCCCCAGTATTCAGTAGCAGTTGTATTGACAGAATGGTGGAATGGCTTTTTGAAAACTCAATTATGATTGCCAACTAGGTGGCAATACCTTGAAAGGCTGGGGTATTGTTCTCCAGGAAGCGGTATATGTTCTGAATCAGTGTCTGCTGTATGGTGCTGTTTCTCCCATAGCTAGGATCCATGGGTCCAGAAACCAAGGGGTGGAAATGGGAGTGGCACCGCTCACTATTACCCCTAGTGAGCCACTAGGAAAATTTTTGCTCCCTGTGCCTGTGACCCAGAGCTCTGCTGGTCTACAGGTTTTAGTTACAAAAGTGGGAAAGCTTCCACCAGGAGAAACAACAATGATTCCATTGAATTGGAATCTAAGACTTCTACCTGGTCACTTTGGGCTACTCATGCCCTAGGATCAATAAGCCAAGAAGGGAATTGCATTATTGTCTGGGGTGATTAAGCCTGACTATCAAGGGGAAATAGGACTGCAACTACACAAGGAAGGTAAAGAAGAGTTTTCTTTGAATATAGGAGATCCCCTAGGGTATCTTGTAATACTACCATGCCCTGGGATTAAAATCAATGGAAAACTGCAATGGCCCAATCCAGGCAGGACTACCAATGGCTCTGAGACTTCAGGAATGAAGGTTTGGGTCACCCCACCAGGCAAAGAACCACAGCCAGCTGAAGTGCTTGCTGAGAGTAAAGGGAACATGGAGTGAGTAGTGGAAGAAGGTAGTGATAAATATGAATTACAACTACATGATCAGTTATAGAAACAAGGACTGTGGTGCTGTTTTGTTCCTGTTATACTATTTAAGTTGTAAGATATCAAGTTTAAGAATGAATATTACCCAAGGACTTGCACCCTATTCTGGAGAGAGTTAATGTGTTTCCAGTTGTATGCAGGGCAGTTGAGCAGTGTTAGGTGAAAGAAAAAAAGTGTGTGTTTTAATGGTTTTTATTTAGAAATTAGTATGGTTTAAGGTGATTTACATAGCTGCCAACTTGACAAGGTGTGGACTGTCATGGTCAGGTTCATGTGTCAACTAGGTCAAGTGGTGGTACCTGTTTGTCTGGTTGGGCAAGTGCTGGCCTGTCTGTTGCAATGAGGACATTTCATAGAATTAGATCATGATCACGTCAGCTGCATCCACAGCTGATTCCATTTGTAAGCAGCCAAGGGGAGTATATTCTGCATTGAGTGATGCGCAATCTAATCACTGGAAGCCTTTTAAGGAGATTTCAGAAGAGACAGGCTCTCTTCCTGCTTCAGCTGGTGAGCCTTTCCTGTGGAGTTCGTCCAGACCCTCCATTGGAATCGTCGGCTTCACACCCTGCCCTGCGGATTTTGGACTCTGCATTCTCATGATCATGTGAGACTACTTTCATAAATTTTATATTTGCAAGTATTCCCTATTGATTCTGTTTCTCTAGAGAACCCTTACTAATACACTATACCCTTAATATCCAATACCACATAAACTCCTGATTTTCCCCAGGGGAGGTGGTTAACTGCTTGGCAGGCACTGAAAGGTTTATCTCTTCAGGTAGATGTTGAATGGCAGACTTCTCAGGGCAGACTGACGGCTAAGAAGATGTTTCTTCAAGGATGGCTGGAGTTTAGGTGGCTTCTTCTTCAGGGCAGGCTGGAGTTAGCACAGCTGTTCCCTCAGGACAGACCATTGCAAGTTTATCTAGGAAAGATTTGGCAGAATCTAGGTTTTCCATGTCCCCATTGCTGTCCTCATCAATCCATATGTCCCCATCACAATTTTTAGGGTCCCACTCCTTTCTAGTCAATGCCCTTCAACAGCAAACACCCCTCAAGGTTAAGATTTCCATTTATGTTGTAAATCTGCTACTGGAACAATAGCAGAAAAACAGTCTGGTTTTCAGAGATCTTATGTCTGTGGTCATAGAAAATAAGATTTTCTTTCAGGGTCCACATAGAAATGTTTACATCTTTCATATGGAGCTTAAGCTGCAAATTTGAAGTCTTCAGCCCATTCCTTTCCCTCATAAATGTATCTAGCACATCTAGGAGCAACAAGCCAATATCTTTATATCTTTTAGCTCAACAAAACTCTTTGAGGTGTCAAACACATCATCACTCAGACCTTTGCCTCATATAAGCATACAATTAGCAGAATCAAAGGGTGATATTTTGCTTGTCTCTATTGCCAGTTCACAGCATGGAATGTCATTGCCATCTTGATTATTGGAAATAGACTGCACCAGTTTGAAAATATTCTGTCTCCAGAAAGGCCATATTTTAATCCTGATCCAATCTTGTGGGAGGCCACCATTTCTTTTAATCCTGATTCAATATTGTAAGGTTGAAACTTTTTATTAGATTATCTCCGCAGAGATGTGGCATGCCCAATTCTGGGTGTGACATTTTGATTAGATTGGGATGTGACTCTATCCATTCCAGGTGAGTCTTGATTAGTTTACTGAAGTCCTTTAAAAGAGAAAGCTCAGAATAGAGACACAGATGTTTGGAGATCCTTGGATCCCAGCAGATGTTCCTGTGTAGCTTTTTATGAGATATTAAGTAAACCAGAACCTGGAGAGAGCCACGGGAAGTCAAGAGATGAAAGCCAGCTCCAGAGAAGCAAGGTTAGGAAAACCCACAGAAACTGAGAGTGAAAGCAATGGAGCTCAGGAGCAAGGGACTAGCAGATACTTTACCAGCTGACAGAGCTGTACTGGACAGCATCAGCCTTTCTTGAGCAAAGGTGACCTCTTGTTGATGCCTTCATTTGGGCATTTTCTCAGCTTTAGAACTGTAAACTTGTAACTTATTAAATTCTGTTTAAAAAGCCAATACATTTTTTGTATATTGTATTTTGGCAGCTTAACAAACTAATACAGAGTCATTAGTGCATTTGAGTCTAATCAAAATAGATAACCAATTTTTACAATTTTGCAATTTTAAGATTCTGTTTCTCAAGAACCACTCCTGGTACCAAGCTGTATTTGTTAGGGTTCTCAGGGAAACAGAATAAATAGGAGATATCTGTAAATATGAGATTTATAAAAGTGTCTCACATAACTGTGAGGTTGGAAGAGTTCAAAACCAGTAGGGCAGGCTGTGAGCTGGCAGCTTCAATGATGGTGCTCAATGAACTCCCCAGGAGAGGTTGGCTGGCTGAAGCAGACAGATTCTGTCTTCTGAATTCTCCATAAAAGCCTTTATATGATTAGATTGAGCATCACTCATTGCAGAAGACACTCCCCTTAGCCAACTGCAGATGTGATCAGCCATAGGTGCAACCAACATGCTCATGATTTAAGTTCATGAAATGTTCTCACAGCAGTGGATAGGCCAATACTTCCTTGAAAAGAGAAATGGGAAGAATTACCTGGACAAGTTGATACATGAACCTAACCATTTCAGGGGCATAGACATTTCTTCTTCATGAATTGCCCCTTTGATTAATATATAATGTCCTACTTTATCTCATAAAATATTTCGTTTTGAATTCTGTTTGTATGATATTCATATAGCTGCCTTAGCTTCTATTATTTCTGCTTGTGTGGAATATCTTTTCCCATCCTTTCAGTTTCAACCTATTTGTATCTTCAACCCATTTGGGTCTAAGATGAGTCTCTTGTATACCACATTTACATAGATCACAGTTTTTAATCCATTCTGCCAATCTGTGTCTTTTGATCAGGGAGTTTAATCATGTAACCATTATATGAGTCAGGTTTCTCTAGAGAAACAGAACCAACAGGAGATATCTGTAAATATGAGTTTTATAAAAGTACCTCACAAAAACGTGGGGATGCAAAGGTCCAAAATCTGTAGGGTTGGCTTCAAGGCTGGCAACTCCAATGAACATCCTTGATGAACTCCACAGGAGAGGCTGGCTGGCTGAAGAAGTGAAAATTCTCTCTTCTCTCTTAAAAAAAAAATCATCAACTGATTGGATTCTATTTTTGAAAGACACACACTTAATTGGCCATAAATGTAATCAGCCACAGATGCAATCAAGTGACTGATGCTGTAATAAACCAACCTTCTGGTTTATCAACCAAACAGGAAATACCCTTGCAGTATATTTTGCAGGACCAAGTGCTTGCCTGACTAGACAACTGGACACCATCACCTGGTCAAGTGGACACCTGAACCTGACTATCACAACATTCAACTTATTCAACTACCTGGAAAGGTAGTTCTTAATTCAACCATCTTGTCATTTGGTTTTTATTAGTCAGATCTATTTTTTTTCTCTTTCTTTTTATTCTTTAAGTAGCCCTTGCTAATACTCTTCCATTCTGTGCCCTCCTCTAGACTACCTCTCTCCTGTCTTTTCTTTTCACTGGCAGCACTACCTTTAGAATTTCTCATAGGGCCAGTTGCTTATTAACGAACTCTCTTAGCTTCTATTTATCTGTGAATACTTTAAACTCCCTCTCATTGTTTCTTTTTTTTGTTTTTGGCTTGGGCAGGCTCCAGGAACCGCATCCAGTTCTCCAGCATGGCAGGTGAGACTCCTGTCACTGAACCACTGTTGCCCACCTTCCCCCTCATTTTTGAAGGGCAGATTTGCTGGATAAAGAATACTTGGCTGGAATTTTTTTTTCTTCCACTATCTTAAATATATTGTACCAATGCCTTCTCACCTGCAAAGTATTTGATTAGAAATCAGCACTTAATCTTATTTGTCTTCCCTTGAATGTGGTGAATTGCTTTTCTCTTGCTGTTTTCAGAATTTGCTCCTTCTTTTCAGCATTTGACGGTCTGATTACTCTGTATCTTGGAGTAGGTTTTCTAGAATTTATGCATTTGGGGTACACTGGGATTCTTAGATTTGCCTGTTTATGTCATTTATAAGTGTTGGAAAATTTTCAGCTATTATTTCTTCAAATACTCTTCCTAACCCTTTTCCCTTCTCTTTTACTTCTGGGACACCCATGATGCATATATTTGTATACTTTGTGTTGTCAGTCAATTTCTTGAGACCTTGCTCAATTTTTTTCATATTTTTCTCCATTTGTTCTTTTGTCTGTTACAATTTGGTTGATCTGTCTTTTAGCTCACTGATTCTTTCTTCTGCCTCTTCAAATTTGTATATTTTTATATAAAATATATTTTTAATTTCCTCCACAGTGTTTTTTATTTCCATAATGTCTGTTATTTTTTTTATGTATTCTTTGAAATTCTTCTTTGTGCTCTTCTAGTGTCTTCTTAATATCCTTTATCTCCTAATACATATTTTCCTTCATTTATTTGAATTGATTCAGGAGATTTGTTTGTACTTCTTGGATTAGTTGTTCCAGATTCTGTGTTTCTTCTGACTTTTTGATTTGTTCCTTTGACTGGGTCATTTCTTCTCGAGTTTTAGTGTGCTTTGTGATTTTTTTGTGTGTATCTATTCATCTGATTATCTTAGCGGGTCTATTCTGAGGCTTGGTTTCTCTCTCCTCTAAGATTTAGTTGTTGACTGGGTTTGTATTAGGGTACTGCTTTGTTAGTTGGGTTGTCAGTATTTCTCAGCCAAAACAGGCCCAGGTACCTGTGCATAGGGTATAGTTCAGCTCCACTGGGCCTAGGATAGTGTCTGGAGAAGCTCTGACTTCTCTTGCACTTTCCAGCCTGACCAGCAGATGGTGCTGTGTGATGACATAATCATCCACAGAAGCTGCTTCCCTCCTGAAGCCCAGGCACCATCTGACCAGGCAAGACAGAAACGGAGGGTTTTCTGTGTCCTCATTTCACTGGCCAAAATCTGGCTTAATTTGGAACCATATCCCCTACTTTACTTGTGGTAGAGGACTCCCCCAGCTGCCCCAGACTGCAGCTGTTCCCCCAGGCAAGGATCAGGCTGCCCAGTGCTTTTTTCCTCAAGGGTCGGGGATGGGAACCAGGACCCATAGCTGGAAATATGGTCTCTGTCCACATGTCTCAGACTTCTCATCCCTCACTGACCTAGGCCTTGACATTTCCTCCCCTGCCCCCTGGGTATCAAAGCAGTTGATTCAGACAGTTCCTGCCTAACTGCTTGTTGCTTTTGGGAAAAATCCTGCCTTTCACTCCCTAAACCTCCATTCTGGAAACTTCTCCTGATTAACCTTTTATACTCTGCTCTCCCTGGTGGCTTAAGTCCTGCCGGGGGTCTCTGAGGGCTTGGGTCTCTGTATCTGGTTATAGGTGAAGATGTAACTTATTGATGTGAGAGATTTTATAGTCTGTGTCCCTGGTGGAAGGGATCCCCGCAGCTGCCTCTGGGTACTTTCCAAGCTTCATGAGGCTGAGCAATGGGGAGGGGGGAGGAACAGCCAGTCAGGGAAGAAGTTTCTCTTTCTTTGATTTAGCATTTGTGGGATCCATCTCTAGTCTTTACCTTCCTACACGGCTCTGAAATGATGAGAATTGTCCTTTTCTTGTTTTTGCTGAATCTCTGGGGAGAGGTTTTCAGAAGCTGTTTATGTCACCATGTTGACCAACCATGTATGTTTTGATTTCAACACTCACTAGCCCAGATCCTTAAAGAAAGGGTGGAAGATTTTAGCATAAATGCATAACATACATTCTTACACTCAAAATGCCAGGGAAACAGATGGAAAACTTTGAAATACCTGTGTCTTGGCAGGTTACTTTCCAAAATGCGGGCAAGATCTCCTAGTCTTGGGAAAGGGTGAACTTTGCTAGTAATGGCTTTTTTTTTTTGTATGGGCAAGCACCAGAACTCAAACCCAGGTTTCAGGCATGGCAGGTGAGAACTCTATCTGCTGAGCCACCCTGGCCTGCCCAGTAATGGCTTTTTAAGCAAAATAAAATTCTCATTAGAAGAACATTTGATCAAACTGACTGCTTCATATTTACCAGAGAAAAGGGGAAACTTTTAAGGGATTAGTGCATTAAAAGTTGACTTATCTTTTAGGCTTAAGGTAGATGATTCACCTGAGATCTACAGAGGCAATACATTGCATTTTAAAATTCTACCCCTCTCAAACCAGTTGAAATGCATAAAACGTTATTCACATTCAAATCGTGAGACATGACAATAACAGTAATTAAGAAAATTCTTGGCTCTAAATGCACATTGGAATCCTTTTTAGAATGGTGATATTTGGGCCCCAGCTGCAGAAATTTTGCTTTAATTGGTGTTCTAGTTTGCTAGCTGCTGGAATGCAACACACCAGAGATGGATTGGCTTTTAATAAAAGGGGATTTATTTCATTAGTTCTTCAGAAGAAAGGCAGCTAACTTTCAACTGAAGTTCTTTCTTACATGGGAAGGCACATCTCTGCTGGTCTTCTTTCCAGGCCTCTGGGTCCCAACAACTTTGCCCTGGGTGATTTCTTTCTGCATCTCCAAAGACCTGGGCTGAGCTGTAGTGCTGAGATGAGGAATGCTGCGCTGCTTGGACTGTGCTTAGTTGTCCTCTCTCATTTAAGCACCAGCCAATTAAATCAAACATCATTCATTACAGCAGGCATCCCTCTTAGCTGACTGCAGATGTAATGAGCAACAGATGAGATTCACGTATTATTGGCTCATGTCCACAGCAACAGAACTAGGTACCTTCCCCTGGCCAAGATGACAACTGACTCTAACTACCACAATTGATATGGTGTTAGAATAGTAACACCTCAGGAGATTCTAACTGGGGTAAGGATTATGAGCCACTGCATCCATTGTTCTATTTTACAAAAAGCTCCCTTTTCCAGTCTATGATGGTTTCAAGCTGTTATGTACTCCAGAAAAGAACATTTCTTAAAGCTAATCCATTCCTGTGGGTGTAGACTTATTGTAGGTAGAACCTTTTGATTAGGTTGTTTCAGCTGAGGCGTGCTCTGGGTGGGTCTTAATCCTATTACTGGAGCCCTTTTAAGAGCATGAAATAGAGAGAAGACACAGAAGTTGAGAGAGAAGGACACACCCAGAAACTGGGAGGAAGCCACCAAAGCCAGAAGCTGGAAGCATCAAAACCTGGAAGAGAAAGGAGAGAAGGACCAGTGCATGCTATGTGGTGGAGGAGCTGAGGATCCCTGGTAGCTAGTCTTTGGAGAGAAAGCATCACCAGTTGATGCCTTGATTGGGACATTTCCATGTCTTCAGAACTGTGAACTTGTAAGTTAGTGAATCTCCATTGCTAGGCCAACCCATGTTTAATATAATCCATTTTGGCAACTCTAACAACTAAAATACAGTAATTAGTTTAATTACCTGTGCCAATGTGCAAATTGAATAATCACTTAGGCATTAACAAGTGTGCTAAGATTATGTCCCAAGAAATTAATCACCTGGAGAAACATTAAAAATTTTCCTTATAGGGTAATTGAACTTAAAATAATAAAAGCAAAGGATTTCTCAGAATTGACCTAGTACTTATACATGAGGTAATGTAAATGGTATATAAGGATTTTAATTTATCAGATTCTCATTCTCTTAATTTCATTCTATTTAATGAACACATCTGTGGGAATAGTGCACATGAGTATGGATTGTTATGAGTTAACATCTTTAAATGAAAATTACTTATATTAGAAAAATATCAACAAATATTGAGTTCCTACTATGCTGCACACTTTTACAAACCAGAACTATAACAATGAGAAAAGCACCAATAAAAATCTGCCTTAATAGTGTCTGTTTTTGGGTGAAGGAAATGGACAATAAACAAATGAGTGCAATGAAATAATCTCACCTTAAAATTGTGACCTCTGTCAAGATGTCATTACTACCACCCCACAGTCAGGCTAACTTTGCCTTTTCCATTTGACCTCCCCATTTTCCTAAACTATTTTATTCTTTCTCCTCAACCTTCAACAGTCTTCCCCTTTCCAAACTCTCCACTGATAAGCCTGCTTTCCATGCCACTGTGAATATAGAAGACATCAAAAGAGAGTATTCATATTCCCACCTACACATCTAGGCTTCCTCCCGGTTTTGTCTGTCCTTGGTGCTTTCATATATGAGCCAGGTCGCCACCATATGCCAGTTTCTAGGGTCTCTCCCCTTCTAAGAATTATCTAGCGACCACGATTTTCTCCTCTTTCCTGTCAGCTTGCAAACAATCTGTGGCATCTCCAGTCTCAAAATACAAAAATACCATCTCTGTTAAAGTGACCAATGATCCTATTTTCCTGGGTTTTAGCACTGAAATTTCCATGCCCCAGGAAATCCTTGTATCCTGTGAAAATGGGAACACCAGGCACCATACCACTTTTTCACCCCTTGCTATAGTAAAAATCAGTTGGTTTTAATAGGTACTCACTCCAATTTTCTTTCTTCCATTCTCTGCTGCCAACAGGCCTTCATTCCAACTATTTACCTGGAAGAATCTTGTCAAGGTCACCAATGACATCTGTGATGCTAAATTCAATGGTCAGTTTTCAGTCAACATCTTACTTGTCCATCCATAATGTCTGACATAGTTTAATCAAGTCTTCCTTTTGGATCCTTTTCAAATAAGCATTTTTATGAGGTCTTCTGGCCATTTTACCTCATTCTCCTTTTATATTTCATTATTTTTCAGACCTCTAAAATCAAGAGTGCCCCAAGACTCACTTCTCTGTCCTCTTCTCAAAAAACACATAAGTAATATAGAGATGTATGCATGTATTTTTAATTTGGTTCATCAGAGGAGTGATGAACCAAATGGCATTCCATTTTTGTCTCAATTTAACTGATCAAAGTATAGTAATAGCTTGAAGAATGACTTATATATGTCATTAGTATTTTGATGTAATCCTTTGATGAACACACTGGAAGATCAAGCATCATTTTCTCTCCTTGCTTGCTTTTTTTCAACTTGGTGCCTAGTAAGCTAAGCAAAACAACATCAGAATTACAAATCTCAGTCTCCTTTGCAGCTGGGATGGGCCATGGTCATATTACTTAATTTGGGCTAATGAGATGAAAGCAGTTTGTGGTGTTTTGTTTTGTTCTTTCTCCAGCTTATTTTTTCTTTCCTAAAACCAATGCAATGCTTTGAGAAGTAGAAGCCAGTGCTAAGGGTAGAAGAGCAGGTTGCTGAAAGGATCAGTGTCTTGATGGCTCTATTGAGCCATTATTTTCTGCTTCTTGTTCATAAGCTTGTTGAATGAGGTAAGTACCTATCTACTTACAACACTGTTGTCAGACTTCTGTTAGTGCAGCCAAACAGAGACCCTTTTTGTCACAAAATAATATCTCCTTCATATCCAGTAGATTGTGGTAAGATAAATAAATTATAAAGATATGCAGAATGGAGTAGTTGTTTTTAAAGAACTCGTTGCTACGTTGTATTAAAGGTAGAATCTCTAAAACGAACATATGAAAACACACACACACATAAAGAGGCACTTTAAAAAAGGAGAATTAGTACAACAAGAAATCTGACAAACAGGACAGTTAAATTTTGACACAGAAAAGGGTGGGGTGATGTCTAGTGAAAGTTCCTATTTAAATTACGTTCAGACTTTAATGGAATCTGAAATATTGTTTACCTCAGGTGAGGAAATTAGGTGGTGGTACAGAAAACTTGATAGAGATGTTTAGAATGAAGAAACCAGATAGTAAATAAGATGTAGGTAATAATAATAAAGAAAGCAATAGAATAAAACACCCATACTCTTATAATGTTATTTTTATAAATCAATTGACTATAGCTTACTTTCAATTCTGATTTATTATTAGTCTGTATGTGATAGGAAAAAACATATGAAGATGATTATTTGTGGGAATCATTTTAACTGTAGTCATTTAGAGTCCATGTGTTTTTAGGCATGGCCATTTTTCTTCGTAGTCACATTTGTGCTTTTAATGCTTGATGTACTTAGATTGGGTAGCTTCTGAAAAGTCAATAGAGTCCATTAGTTAAGAGCCATGTCTTTGGAAATCGATCTGCATTCCAGCTACATTATCTTACTTGTGCTACCATGGGCAAGCAACTTAACCTAATTAAATCTCAATTTTTGTCTATGAAAAATGGCAATAGCAACATCCTCAAGGGTTGTCTGAGGATTAAATGAAATATTACATGTCGAGTGTTCAGTCTAGTGCCTGGATGGTAGTAAGTACTTAATAAACCTGTTGTTATTATATTAATGATTCTGGGAGAGAATTGGGGATTCAGTTAAATTTCTGCGGTTTCCTTAAATCCCATTACTTTTGCCTCTCATGTACATATTTTTTTTTAATTTATTTTAAAGTCTAACATGTTATAGGGATACATTTTAAAAGCCAGATGATTATTTGAATTTGATATTTATTTGGAGAAGAAAATATGTTTTTGCTCCATTTCAAATGAAAAAAAAAAAAATCCAGATGCCAAAATACCAATAAACAAGGGCGCAGAAACTTGTGTGTATTCACATTTATCACTGTATGGAAACAGAGGTCCTTTTAAAAGCATAAAGTGTGGGGCAATTTGGTTCACTCCAGATGAGGATGGTTAATATCTTTTTGAAGTCTTTGGCTTTGGTAACTGACTCCAACAAGACACCAACAGGAAGTAGCCTAGTCTGGGATGGCAGCCCATAGCTGATACACCGTGTCCCGGTTCGCTCTGTTCAGATATTTATCAGTGAGTAGGATTAAAAAAACACATTACACACTCGTCAAGAAAACTGCCTTTCTCTCAGCAACCCTGTGTCACAATTCAGTGCTGTTGTTTAAAAACAGAAGATAAGAAGAAAGAAAAAATGATGTGTCTGTCGCCTTTTATCTCTTTACAGATTCAAGATGCCTTGAATTTCTTGCCACGCTTTGTTCCTCCCAGTTTCCTTTTCTGGCCAGAAGTTGACCCTGAACCACAAATCTAGATTTATATGATGTGACAATTTGATAGACTAACTTTGTATACCTGAGCTAAATAACACTGATGGTTCTAATAATTTAAATGTATTCAGTTAATGTCAGCCCTAACCCTTGCACACAAACCCAAAATGCAAAAGACTGTTGATATGCTTTTCTGTATTTGTTTTCCTAATTAGATACTGGAGAAAAAAATTAGAACAGTAAATATACATAGAGGACTTCAGGGTATACAAAAATGAAATATTTTATCAGAAAATATTCTCAGCTAGCAGATTAGAGTGGTCAGTATGTTCTCTTTTTACAAGATCAGTTTTGCAGGCTAAGAACCTGCAGATTGGAAATTCATGATGTATTTTCTTTTTTATATATTTGCTAAATTAAACTTGTGAAAATTCTGTTAAGAATTTTTGGCATATGTGCGTTTTCTTTTCTTATGATCACTTTGTCTGATTTTGGCATCCAAAAGGAGTTGGGAAGTTCATCTCCTCTTCTGTTTAACGTGTTGTGTTTAATTGCTATTTCCTTCTTAAATGATTGGTAGAAAACACCAATGAAATAATCTGCTCCTGGATTATATTTTCTGGGAAGATTTTTAGCAACAAATTCAATTTCTTGAAAAGATATAGGACTAGTTAAGTTATTTTTTTTAATGAGCTTTAATAATTGTGTTTGAAAAAGAAACTTGTGAATTCCAACTGTTTTCAAATTTATTGGCATATAGCTGTTTATAATATTTTAATATATTTTAATGTCTATACAATCTGTAGAAATATCTTCTCTTTTATTCCTTATATTGGTAATTTGTGCCTTTTCTCTTTCTTTCTTTTTTTTCATTTCTTTTATTTAAAAGAACAAACAATACACTTAGAACCACCAAAAATGGAGAGCTTAGTCAGCTTAACCATAGGCATATTTAGATAAAGTATCCATATGATCATAATAAAGGCTGTGTTTGTGCAATAAGTTCCATAAACCAATTTAAAATTAAGGCAACAAGGAAAATTCTACAAATTCAGGTAACAAAGTTCTTAAATTCTAAGTACTAAACAGATACCATTTGATCAGCTGTCAAAACTGTGAATGTTCTCAAAATATCAAGTAGAAGGTTCTTATGAATATCTGCATTGCTATAATAATGACCTATGCTGCTAAATATTTTCCTGATTTCAGGAAAATATGAAGATACAAACATTTTTACAATTAACATATGGAAATCTTAACAATCTAAAATGGATATCTTAGTTAGCTTATCCATAGTCATATTTTAAAAAAATCTAAGTAACCATGGTAAAACCTGTTTGTACAATATGTTTCATAAACCAATTTAAAATTAAAATAAGGAAGGAAAAATATCTATAGATACAGATATCAGAGTTCCTTAAATTCTAAATATTAAACACTATCTTAAATACCATTTGGTTAACTATCAAAACTGTGTGCATTCTCAAAATATCAAGTAAAAAGTTATTAAGTAGTGAGCTATGTTACTAAATATTTTCAAATTTTTGATTTCAGGAATTTATTTTATCTAATATTACTATAATTGCCTTTAGTTTTTTTTTTTTAGCTTTTTTGTTATAAAATATAAAATATATATACAAAGAAAAGAAATAAAAAAGCAATAAATTTCAAAGCACGCTTCAACAAGCAGCTACAGAAGAGTTCTCAGAGTTTGTCATGTGCTCCCATGCCCTCATCTCAGATTTTTCCTTCTAGCTACTCCAAAAACACTGTTGACTTTATCAGTCATAATAATGGAATCATACAACATCTGCCCTTTTGTGTCTGATTTATTTCACTCAGCATTATGTCCTCAAGGTTCATCCACATTGTTGTATGTTTCAGGACATCATTTTGTCTAAATGCTCCATAATATTCCACCGTATGTATATACCACATTTTGTTTATCCACTCATCTGTTGATGGGCACCTGGATTGTTTCCATCTCTTGGCAACTGTGAATAGCACTGCTGTGAACATCAGTGTGCAAATGTCTGTTCATGTCACTACCCTCAACTCTTCTGGGTATATACTGAGAATGGGTATAGCTGGATCATAGGGCAACTCAATATTTAATTTTCTGAAGAATTGCCAAATTGACTTCCACAGTGGCTGAACCATTTTATATTCCCACCAACAGTGAATAAGTGTTCCAATTTCTCTGCATCCTCTTCAACATTTATAGTTTCTTGTTTGTTTAATAGCAGCCATTCTTATAGGTGTGACATGTTATTTCATTGTCCTCTTAATTTGCATTTCCCTTATAGCCAATGAGAATGAGCAGCTCTTCATGGGCTTTTTAGCCATCTGTATTTGTTCTTCAGAAAAGTGCCTATTCACTTCCTTTGTCTCTTTTACAATTGGGTTGTTTGTTCTTTTATTGTTGAGCTGTATAATTTCTTTACATACACAGGATATCAAGCTTTTATCTGATATGTGGTTTCCAAATATTTTCTTCCATTGAGTTGGCTGCCTCTTCACCTTTTTAACAAAGTCCTTAGAGGCACAGAAGATTTCGATAAAGGGTTCCCATTTGTCTATTTTTTCTTTCACAGCTTGTGCTTTAGGTGTAAAGTTTAAGAAGCTACCTCCTATTATTAGATCTTGAAGATGTTTCCTTACGTTCTTTTCTAGAAGTTTTATGGTATTGGCTCTTACATTTAGGTCTTTGATCCATTTTGAATTATTTTTTGTATAGAGTGTAAGGTAGGGGTCCTCTTCATTCTCTTGGATATAAAAATCCAGTTCTCCCATGCCCATTTATTGAAAATACTATTCTGTCCCAATTCAATCAATATGGGGGGTCTTATCAAAGATCAAATGTCCATAAATTCCGTGGTCAATTGTTGCACTATTGAATCTATTCCACTGGTCAGTCCTTCTGTCTTTGTGTCAGTACCAAGCTGTTTTGACCACTGTGGTTTTATAGTAAGCTTTAAAGTCAGGAAGTGGTAGACCTCCCAGTTCACTCTTCTTTTTTAGGATATCTTTAGCTATTTGAATTCTCTTTCCTTTCCATATAAATCTGATAACCAGTTTTTGCAGGTCCTCAAAGTAAGTTGTTGGGATTTTTATTGATATTGCATTGAATCTGTAGATCAGTTTGGATAGGATTGACATCTTGATGATATTTAACCTTCCTATCCATGACTATGGAATATCATTTCATCTATGTAGGTCATTTTTTATTTGTTTTAGCAATTTTCTATAGTTTTCTGTCTATAAGTTCTTGACATCCCTGGTTAAGCTTATTCCTAGATACCTAATTCTTCTGGTCACTATTCTGAATGGAATTTTTTCCTTAGTTGTCACCTTAGTTAAGTCATTGCTTATGTATAGAAACATTACTGATTTTTCTATATTAATCTTGTATCCTGCCACTTTGCTGAATTTGTTTATTAGCTCAGGTAGTTTTGCTATAGACTTCTCAAGGTTTTCTACATATAGTATCATACCATTTGCAAATAATAAATGTTTTACCTCTTCCTTTCTTATTTGGATGCCTTTTATTTCTTTCTTCTGTCTAAATGTTCCAGCTAGTACTTCTAATATGATGCTGAATACTAGTGTGACAATGGGCATCCTTGTCTCATCCCCAATCTCAAGGGGAATGCTCTTAATCTCTCAAGAAATTAAGTATGATGCTGGCTATGGGTTTTTCATATATGCCCTTTATGATATTGAGAAAATTTCCCTTGCTACCTAACTTTTGAAGTGTTTTTATCAGGAAAGGATGCTGGATTTGTGAATGCTTTTTCAGCATCAGTTGATATGCTCATGATTTTTCCCTTTCAATTTGGTAATGTGATGCATTATGTTGATTGATTTTCTTAGGTTGATTGATTTTCTTAGGTTGAACCACCCTTGTATTCCTGATATGAATCCCACTTGATGATGATGTATAATTCTTTTAATGTGGCGTTGGATATGATTTGTTAGTATTTTGTTAAGAATTCTCACATCTATGTTCTTTAGGGAGATTGGTCTGTAGTTTACTTTTCTTGTATCATCTTTTTCCAATTTTGGGATTAGAGTGATGGTAGCATCATAAAATGAGTTAGGTAGCAATTCTTTTTCTTCAATTTCTTGAAGAAAATTGAGATTGGCATTAGTTCTTTTTGAAATGTTTCATAAAATTCTTGCGTGAAACCTGGGATTTTTTTTTTTTTTTTGGTGGGAAGATTTTTGATGACTAATTGGATCTTTTCACTTGTAATTCATTTATTGAGATCTTCTATTTCTTCTTGGGCCAGTATAGGTAATTTATGTGTTTCTAGGAATTTGTCTATCTCACCTAAGTTGTCTGTTTTGTTGGCATATAGTTGTTCATAATATTCCCTTATGATTTTTTAAAATTTCTTCATGATCTGTGGTAACAACACCCCCCCCCATTTCTGATTTTGTTTGTTTGTGCCTTTCTCTTATCTTCTTTGTTAGGCTAGCTAGGGGACCATCAATTTTATTAATTTTCTCAAAGAACCAACTTTTAGTTTTGTCAATTCTTTCTATTGTTTTATTGTTCTCCAGTTTGTTTATTTCTGCTTTAGTTTTCATTATTTCTCCTCTTTTATTTGCTTTGGGGTTAGTTTGCTGTTTTTTCTCTAAATTCTCCAAGTGAGCAGTTAAATCCTCAAGTTTTGCTCATTCTTGTTTTTCAATATAGGCATTTAGGGCAATAAATTTCCCTCGCAGCACAAAGCTCTGGTTATTTGATGATTATTCATTTTCAACTTTATTCTATTGTGATCAGAGAAAGCTTTGGATAATTGCAACCTCATTAAATTTATAAATTTTTGATATGAAAAGCATTCCATAAGTTTTGATATGTTGTATTCTCATTATCATTCATCTATATTTATTTACTGATTTCTGTAGCAATTTCTTCCTTGACCCACTGGTTATTTAAGAGTGTGTTGTTTAATCTTCACATATTTGTGAAAGCTCTGGTTCTTTGGTGATTATTCATTTTCAACTTTATTCTGTTGTGATCAGAGAAAGTGCTTTGGATAATTGCAATCTCATTAAATTTATAGAGACACAGTTTATGTCCCAGTGTATGATCTAACCTGGAGAACACTCCATGCACACTAGAGAAGAATGTGTACCATGGTGTTTTGGGATGTAATGATCTATGTATGTCTATTAGATCTAATTCACTTATGTTATTGTTTAGGATCTCTATTTCCTTGTTGATCCTCTTTATGGCTGTTCTATTTATAACAAAGAGTGGTATATTGAAGTGTCCCACTATTACTGTTGATATGTCTGTAGCTCCCTTTAGTTTTTCCAATATGTACCTCATGTACTTTGGAACTCCTTGATTGGGAGCATACACATTTATGATTGGTTATTTCTTCCTGGTGAATTACCCCTTTTATTAATATGTAGTGTCCTTATTTGTCTCTTATAGTGTCTTTACATTTAAAATGTATTTTTTTCTGATATTAGTATAGGTACTCTTGCTTTCTTTTGGTTACAGCTTGCATAGAAGATCATTTTCCATCCTTTCACTTTCAATCTGTTTCTTTGAGTCTAGGATGGATGTCTTGTAAGCAGCATACAGATGGATTGTTTTTTATTCATTATGTCAGTCTGTATCTTTTAATTGGTGAATTTAGTTCATTAACATTCAAAGTAATTACTGTAAAAGCAGTTCTTGACTCTACCATCTTGTCTTTTAGTTTTCATTTGTCAGATCTGTATATTATTTTCCTTCTATCTCTCTTTTCCCTTAAATAAACTTTACTTGTATTCTTCAATTCTATACCTTCCTCCAGACCTTCTTTCCTGTCTTTTATCATCAGCTGATGGCTCCCTTTAGTATTTCTTGTAGGACTGGTCTCTTGTTGACTAGTTCTCTCAATTTTTCTTTGTCTTTGAAGATTTTAATCTCTGAATGTAGTTCCCCTGTATTGGTGCTGACATTTTCAGCTTTAGAAAAAAGGTTTTATCTCACATTCAATTTTGTGTAATATTTTAATTAGCATAGACTTCTAGGTTGACTGTTTTTGTCTATTAAAATATTAGAAATGTTGCTTAACTGTCTTTGGGCTTGCTTTGTTTCCTATGGAAAGTAAGTATGTTATCATCATAACTCTCTATGTACTCTATGTAATGCATCTTTTTTCTCCCTGGCTGTGTTTTTTTTTTTTTTTTTTTTTGCATGAGCAGGCATGGGGAATCGAACTCAGGTCTCCCGCATGGCAGGTGAGAATTCTGCTACTGATCCACTGTCACACCACCTTCCTTGGTTGCTTTTAAGACTTTTTCTTTATTATTGGATTTTGTCATTTGATTATGATGCATATTGCTGATTCTTCTTGGAATTCTCTAAGCATCTTGTTTCTATGATTTCATCAAATTCGAAAATTTTCATGATTATTTCTTCAAATATTCCCCCTTCACTCTTTCTGTAATTCCAATTATATGAAGTTTCCTCACTGATTATCAGTTCATATTTTTCAGTCATTTTCCTTGTCTTTCATTTCAGATACTATCTATTATTAAGTATTCACATACAATAAGATTTTCTTTTGTAGGATCTAATCTGCTGTTAATCACATGCAGTGTATTTACATAAAAGATGAGTGTATGTTCTCATTTGTAGAAGTAAATTTGTGTTTTGCTTATATTTACTATGTCCCCTTAATGAGGCCAGGTTTTGCTCTACATTCTTGAAATATGGAGCATTTTAGTAATAGCTGCTTGAAAGTCATTTTCTTATAGTATTATCATCTCTGTCATTTCTGGGTCTTTTTGTATTGATTGTTTTTCTCCTCCTCATTGGTCATATTTTCTTATTTTGTTGCATCTACTAACTTTTTAAATGGATGCCAGACATTATATGTTTTATGTTTTTGTATTTGGATATTTTTTGTATTCTTTTGAAAATGTTAGAGCATTGTTCTCAGATTCAGTAAGGTTACTTGAAAACAGTTTTATCCTTCTGAGGCTTGCTTTTACACTTTGTCAGAACAAACATTAATTGGAGGTAAATTTAGTCCTATCACTAAAGCAATACCTTTCTGAGTGTTCAAATAAACACTTTATTGTGAAGTTTCTCCTCTCTGGACATTGGGAGCATATACTAATCTAAGCCCTCTAGGAGATCTGGAGATTGTTCTGCCTTTGCCTTTGTTTATATTTCCCTGGTCTTAGTTAGTTTCCTTGTGTACATGCCCTGGTCAGTATTCAGCTGATGACTTGAAGGCAACTGTTTGCAGATTTCTGGAGCGGTCTTTTTTATGCAGCTCTCTTCTTTCCAGTGCTCTGTCTTGTCCTACCATATTCTTAACATTATCTCTTCATCTCAGTGGAATTTCCAGGAACTGTGGGGGTTCCCCTTCCTGCTTTGTGGCCTGGGAATCTTTGCATGCAGTAACTTGGCTCAATTGTATGACTCACTTCATTTCTTTCTGGGGCCAGCGCCCCATGCTACCCATTGTACAAAATTTGAAAGTCATTGTTTCATATATTGTGTTCAGTTTTTCAGTTGTTTATGCCTGAGGATAAATCTGGTCCCTGATACTTTAACATGGCTGCAAGCCAAACTCATGATGTAAATTTAAGTCAAGAATTGACAAATATAATAAAACCATCCAATATGTACTTAAGTTTTTTAACATATCCCATTATGCTTTATGAATTTTTCTTCTAGAATTATGTTTTTTTGGGGGATGCTGTATACTGGGGTCATATTTCATTATTTTTCCATGTGATATCCTGTTATTGCAGCACCATTTGTTGGATTTTTGTTTGTTTTTTGTTTTGCTTGTTTGTTTGTTTTGGGGGGAAGTGCATGAACTAGGAATTGAACCCAGTTCTCCCACATGGCAGGTCAGAATTCTACCACTGAACTACCCTTTCACCCACTTCTAGAATTACTTTTAAAAATTATCTGTTTATGTATGTGTATATATCTATCTCTATATCTATATATTTCATCTATCAGTTATCTATCATCTCTTCATCCTTATTGATAACTTTAGTTGTTTATATAAAAGTTGACAACAATAAATCAGAAAAAAATAAAAACAGAATTATTGAAGCTGTTTCAGTTCATAGTTTTTCTTTCTAAATGAGATAATGCATGTATTATACTTATCTGGCACCTAACACATTCTCATTAAGTATTCATTATTATTTTGTTTCTGCTGCTGTTGTTCTTTCTGTTATTATATAAGATGCACTGTTTGCATCCTTAAACCACATCCACTAATAACCAGTAGGTTCAGTTTATATCCAAAAAGTTATTTTATGAAAATTGTCATCAAATCACTCCTGTGGTTATGGACTTCATTGCAATATAAAGAGAATTATAATATTTTTAATTGTTTGTTTATGCATATATTGTTGTGTGGTAAAAGTGTTTTATATATGTATATTTATTTCCACAGAACAGTATTTGGTGGCCTGTCAGAAATACAATATCATTGAATAAGGCTTTGCTTTGGTTCGGAATAGCAATATGTTTGCTTTTATAGACTTAGATTATGAAATTTTGCAGTTGAAGTCCATCACTCCCCTTTATTTGACCAAATGGCATAAAAAGGTAGTATTTGGGTCACTGTATACACCCAATAAATGCTAGTTGAATTATTTATAGAGAAATGCATAAACACAAAAACATACTTTGCTTTTATTTAACTGAAATCCTCTAGACAGTAGCTTAGATCTTCGTTTGCCCTAGCAAAAACAAACATATCAGCATTATAAATAATGCAATTGTTATCAAAACAATAAAAGAGAAAATCACATGTGAGTATGCTAGTTTAGAATCATAACTATGAAAATAATCATTCCTTAGTATATGTTTGTGTCTTAGATGTTTGCCCATAAATGTGTGTGTATGCACACACGTGTGTGTGTTGAAAGAGACAGAAAAGGAAAGAGTGAGAGAGATTGAGAACAAGCAAGAATTCAGAGAAGCAGGAGTGAGCAGAAGACAGTAAACTGGACTGGACAAAAGGTAATTTTCCAATTTTCTTTACTAATAATACATGAAAGTATATGTGAAAGTGGTTAGTATATTATAGAAATTTTATACAAATCTAAACTTTTTTTTTTTTATCCAAAGTTGTCCACGGTTTGGACATAGCTGAAATTATACTGTAGTGAATATTTTATCCCAATTGCATGGTTTCTAAGTAACTGGGGATGATCCTGGGAGGATTTGATTAGCTTATTGATTTCAAACATGATACTTTTGATCCCAGTGCATATTTCAAGCCCACTAAAGCTGTTCTGATTTTTTATCCTGAATGCTAAATCCTATGATAAGGATTTCTAAAACCTTCCCCAACAAAAGATTATTTCAACACTATTGCTGTCTTTGATAAAATTGGTCTGTCTTCTTCTGATATCTTTTGCTTTATAAGTCCAATCTTTGAACCTGGGCTTATTTATTATAAAGTAATTTTTAATTCTACTTGACCCACTTGGAAAACCAGGTGACTTCCCTGTTTGTTTTATAGCAAGAAAGATTTTATGATGGCAAAATACAATGCCACACTAAAGAGTCAAGCCTTGGTTTGATTAGCTTTGGTTTGACTCAGACATTAAAGTATACTAAGGAATGTGGAAGGGTGGGGAATGAAGAGTTAGTTATTTGGGAGGAATATCTAAAAATTGCTTGTGTTTTAAAATTTTATAGTGGGCATTGGCCATATAATTGATTTATCAAATAATAATTTGATATCACATGACAAGCCATATACGTCCTAAAATAATTTAATTCAAGCGACGTCATAGAATTTTTCAGACGCTCATGCCTAAATTAGCTGAATTTTGAATCCTGAGACAGGAACTGTATCTTATATATTTTTGTAAGTTCCTTTAAAATTAGCTGAACGTTTTATTAATAGTATTGCTCTGTATATGGATATAAATCAGATTTTTAAAGTGATAGCTTTTGGTATCTGTCATGTGTCAAACTTTATTCTAGTCGTCACATAAACATTTTATCTCTTGTTCCATCAATTACTTTCTTCCATACATTTTTTTCTACTGTCTTTGTCTCTGTCTGTTTTTCTGTATCTTTTAAATTTACAAATACAGTCTGGACCACCAATGAATTTATGTTCTTCATCTCTTTTTCTGTGTCTTCATACTCTTTTCCTCTAATTAAGGATTTTCCAAGATTTCTAGTTTGTTTCCATTCTCTTCTCCCCTTGTACCACCTTACATCTGTATCCCATTAGGCTTTCATAGCTTCAAAACTCCTTCCAAAAACCATGCCCTGCTCCTTGACCTGTCCCACAACTCCAGCTGCAGTTAGGTGACCATATGCGCCTGCATGACCTATTATATGTATTAAGATAAGTGCTTTACTTAATATGAGTGAAGTAAAAGTCATAATTTTCCTCTCCAAACAGTGGTTTCCTCCTGATTTCCCTTTAACCATTAACTGCGCTGTCGTATTTCCACATTCTCAAGTTTGGTACACCACTTTTGACTTTTCTTCTTCCCCCATTTGAGCCTATTGACAAATCTAGTTAGTCGCACAGGTTTTGTTCCACAATGTCTCTTGAATCTATCTATCCTGACAGGATAGATAGGAGGTTATTTAAAATAACTTCCTGAATATTCCTATTTTGTTTCCCACCAGTGATCTCAACCCACTTCACTTCTGATCATCTTACACTATTGCTAAAGCCATTTTTAGTTTGTATCATTTCATAGTCCTACTAAAAATCCTGTTCTCTGAGTTTTAAGAATTGTCCCAATACTACATCTTAAGCTCTTTCTCCAGGTGACTTGAAGTTTTGAGAAATTTTGTATCAAGTTATCAAGAAGGCAGCTAGCAGTTCTCACCTATAGAAATTTGTAAAGATTTGAAATATACAAGTCTCTTCTAGGATGTTGATATCAACTGAGTACAAAAAAATCTTTAAAAAAAATCCAAGCAATTCTTCACTTCATTCTCAGTCAACCATAAATGGTAAGAAGAAGTGAATTGTTTGGACTATTGTGGTATATTTGCTTTTATTTACAATGTAATAAATAAAATTTTTTGTGCGTGTGATTTTTACTTAAAAATGTTTGACCATTGCATTGTAGTTATTATTATAGACACTACTTTGAAATATGACTAAAGCTGTATACTTGTTGATGTTTACATCTAACTTCATTACACAGTCACATGTGCTGCTAGGATTTTAGGAAGAATCACAAAAAAACCAAAATATATCAAGCATTAGATTTCATTGCTCCTTCCAAGTTACAATTTTTAACAACTAAAAACACTCTTTTGATTTGAGACCAAGATGGAGCTATTATCTCCTGAAAGGGCAATGAAATATTGTATTATTTTATACCAAAATATTTAATGTAAATGTTCCTAAAATTGTGAATTTTTAATAGCATGTTTATCAGTGCCCTCTAAGAGGAATTTTCAGGTGACTGGTTTGAATAAATATTATTGCAATAATGCCCTCCCTTCATCACACATCGTTCAAGAAGTTCTCTTATAAATACCTGAAGTGTGGATTAGAATCGGGACAGGGTTATCTCACTGTATACATCATTAAACAAATATACATGATATATAAGAGATCCTCCTTAGTTGTAAAGAAACAGTGGTTCAAAATAATAGGATAGAGGGGTGGGCAATGGTGATTCAGTGGCAGAATTCTCTCCTACCATGTTGGAGACTCGGTTTGATTCCTGGAGCCTGCCCATGCCAATAATAATAATAATAATAAAAGGATAGAAAAACATAGACCATACAAAAACTAGCCTAAAGAAAGTTGATGTTGCTATATTAATATCAAGCAAAGTAGGCCTTAATTCAGGAAGCATTACTTGAAATACAGTTAGAGCAGGGAATTTCATAATGATAAAATGTCAATTCACCAGGAAGATAAATCAATTCCAGATGCATATATGCTTAACAGTACAGGCTGAAAAGTAAAAAGTTAAAATTAACAAAATAGAAAAGAAAAGTTTTTAAAAAATGTTGAGATATTGTAACATCCTTTTATCAGTAATTGATAAAATATGTAGGAAATAAACTCTGTAAAGTTACAGAAAATCTAACAAAAAATTTGTCTCAATTGACATAAATAGAATAGTACACCCAACAACTGCAGAATGTTACCACAAAATGCCCCCCCTTCTTCACACTTCATTCTAGAAGTTCTCCTGTAAATATCTGAAGTGTGGATTAGAATCAGAACATTCTTTACAAATGTTCATGAAACAGCTATCAAAGTTGACCATATGTTTGGCCATAAAGCAAAAATGAATTATTTTCAAAGGACAAAGGACTGAAATCATACAGAATGTGGTCATTAAATTATAGTGAAAAGATAAAGATCAAAATCTGAAAAAAAATTGGAAATTATAATATAGACTTCCAAATACCCCATTGTAAAAGAAGAAAATAACAACAAAAATTAGAAAATATTGTAAATGAAATGATAAAAATTGAACATAGAAAACCTTGCAGAATATTATGATGTGTGGAGGAAATTTTGTAGTCTGAAACGTGGGTATCAGTATTCAAAAGGCTGACAATTCGATGATCTAAGTGGCCACCTCAAGAAACTTGAAAAAGTACAACAAATTAAGCCCCACAAAGATAGAAGAAAACCATAAAACTAAGAACAGAGAACGAGAGAACAGAAAACAAATGCACAGTGAAAAATAATCTACCACGACAAAAATTGGCTCTTATAAAATGTGAATAAAATCACTAACCTCATGGCAAAGCTACCTGCTGCTGGTGCCCAACCCAGTGCCCTGTATCTGGACCTTTGCATCATGTCCTCAGCTACTGAGAACAGTGGTTGCTAACAGCTCACAGGTGTACCCTTAGATGTAGAATTGTCCTCGCCTACATCAGAGGCCCCTTCAATTGGAGCCCCCCTCCACAGGGCAGCCTGCAGCTAATGCCTGACTGGTAGCTTGTCTCTAGGTGGTACAAACATTGAAGAACAATTTGTGCTGCAAAGTTCTCCATGATTATTTCTAATTAAGACCACATCCTTACTGATGTTTTCTCTCTGTGCTTTTCTGTTCCAATCATTCCCTTTCTCCCTGAATATATCACTTTCTCTAGAACCTAATTCTAGAAAACCAGATTTAAGGTAGTTGGTAACAGAAATAGTCTAAAACTAATACTAAGGATGAGATTCTGAGGATGAAAAACTTTTCACTTAGATGGCATTGAAGACCTCATATCTATTGCTAGGTATAGGATTAATTATACCTGGTTTGTCATAGCAATGCAATTTGAAGATTGTTGCCAGTGATTAACTGGGATGGATTATAGGAAGGAGGAGAGGTACCAGCCAGTGTAATATCTCTGACATTTGAGAAGTATAGAGGAAATAGTAATGACATGGATTATGGATTTTGGTCGCTATTGCTAAATACTATTGGAGTATTGGAGAGAGGAAGGGGCAGGTTCATATCTATTAATGGCCAATTTAGAGAAAAGTCTGAGAGTAAACGGCTTCCTTGGCAGTATTTAGAGAGTTCTTAATCTCCTACAACCAGAAGGCAGACAGAGCTGAAGACCAGGCCCAAAGGCTTTCATAAGAGTGGCAGAAAGTCATACGGTTGACATGTCAACCTAATAAAGTCTATATCAAAGTTAGGGCACTGATGGAGAAGGAGTGGTACCATGAAGGATTTGAGGTGCGGTAGATACCTGGATAGATTCACTTGAAAGCATTGAACCCCTAGATTTCCCTATATCTCTTGAGTCTTCAGAATTGCCCTTCCCTTTGCTTGAAGACAACAAGGTAATGCTTGCCCTTCCCAGCATAAGCTACCAATTCCTCCCCTAATCATCAGACCCAAGAAGTAGGGTCAGATCTCTTTGTTGTTACTTGTAAAGATGGGCATTTATGGACTTATGGAGTGGGCTGAATATGTGAGGATCATAGTATCACATATGCAGGCCTATCAGAGAGCATCCACCCTGGAAGAGATTTTAGGCAATCAAGTAGAACCCATAATTTAGTCAGTAGGTGTCAGCCAATCTCTCACCTTGGCCACCACCAAGCAATAAGGCCATGAATGGAACAGTCATTGTGTCAGATATGGAGGCTATGTAAAGGTCTTTACACTGCTCCTGCTGAATGTCAAACCTGCCAGCAACAGAGACCAAGGTTGGGTGTTGGATATGCCATCCTCATAGACACTAACCAGACATTTGGGATTAACCCACATTCCATCCTCAAGCAAATCTATACATGGATTGATATGTATTCCAGTTATGGGTTTGCATTTCCTCCCCTTTTCAGCCACGACTATGTGTTGGCTCAAGAATATCCGATATACCAACATTTAACCTTGCTTAGTATTGTATCACATAAAGGGATACATTTTAAGGTAAAAGAGGTATGGCCATGGGCTGACAACATGGCTCCTATCATATACTGCACAATACAGAAACTGTCCACACAATGTAATAGTGGAATGGCCTCCTTAAAGTGTGACTGATGATACAGCTTGGAGAGGAATCCTATGAATATAGAGTAAGCTCGTTCAGAAAATAGTGGACACCCTCAACAAAAATTCTTTATTATGGTGTTTTGTCCACAACTGGTAGCATCAAAGGGTGGAAATAGGAGAGGCCCAGCTCATAATTATTCCAAGCTACCCATTTGTGGAATTTGTGCTTCCCTTCCATGTATCCTTGGGCTCTATAAGTCTAGAGGCCTTGTGTCCTAAAAGGAAATTGCTTCAAGAAGGGGGAGAGTAAAGGTGCCTCTAAACTTAAAGCTACTTCTTCTAGCTGGTCACTTAGAGCTCTTAATGCCAGTAGATCAGCTAGTGGAAAAAAAGATTTACCTACTTGAAAGGGTAATTAAATTAACCATTCAGGGAGAAAGGGAATGATTGTAACAGAAAAGCACAGAGAGAAAACTGTAATTTAATTTTTTATATTGTTTCTTTCTTTACCTCTTTCCTTTTAGACGTCTCTTTTCACTCAATCTTCTGATCCTCCCCCGCCCCACTCATCTCTTTGTGCTACATTCATAGACTGCTCCCCATATTTTTTTAGCTGACAGCTTCATGATGAGCTGATAAATTATATGTGATCTCCTGTCCTACTGAAAGCATCGTGGTTCAACAGAACTTTCTGCAATGATGATAATGTTCTCTAGCTGTGTTAACCAATATGATAAGTCCTGGCCAATATGTTATCTCTGAGCTCTTGAAATATGACTAGTGTGACTGAGTAATAGAATCTTTAATTTAATTCAATTTTAAATATTTTAATTCTCCCTACCTATTTATCTATCTAATGTACACATCAATGAGACCATCACTTCAATGAAGATACTGAACATATCTGTCACCCCCCAAAGTTTCCTTGCTCTCATTTGTAATCCCTCCCTCCTGAATCTTCCCAGAACTGAAAAATTATTATCAAATTAGTAAGTAGTTATAAATTTATAATATGTAAATCAGTCATTGAATATTGATGATGGACCAAAGGTCTGTACGGCAAGAAAAAATAAGAGAAGCCTGTAATAGAAGAGAAGAAAAATGATTGGAAACAAAAAGGAAGAATATTTGTTGGAATAGGTATTGTCCTGTTACCATGCTTGCTGAGGAATAGCATAAGACTAGGTTAGGATGACAGGTTCAATAAAATCAACACAAGATGGGGAATTTAGGATATCAACCATTGCTGGATATCAAAGATAAACTCCCCATTTTCCTAGGACTGTATCTGACTGTAATTTTTTCTGCATTGCTGTGGTTTAAATTATATAAATGTGTTTAGTTCATTGAAATGGGCAGGAATTACCATCGAGAAACATCTGTCATAATTTATTTTCCATGCAATTCACTTGCTATGTTTTAGAGTTGCTAATGAGGATGAAAACAATTAATTCATGGGCAAGTTCTGCCCTCTTAACTCTGTGTGCTTTTCTTAAATCAACCACAACCTAGTTAATTCCCATTAGGGATTCCCTGTCCATCAACAGTGCAAGAATTTCATGGACACATGCCAGATAATGCTTTGAGAGTTCATAATGTTGAAGGCCATTATGATACCTATTTTACATTCACACAGAGTAGGCGCTGAAGTGGGAGCAAAAGGAAGTTCCCTTTAACTTTTCATTATTTCAAGAAAAAGACAACTCAAACATCCTTTTCTATCTTGGCTGTGAAATCCCTTTGAATACCTTGAAGAAGTAGCATCTTGCAAAAAAAAAAAAGTTAATTTCAAGAATATTGCATCTCAATGTGAGTAGGTGACATGGGGCTTGTTGCTTCCAGTATGCCCAGCTAGTCACGCTGTTAGAACATAACCATATGTGTTTACTGTGTCTTGTTATATTGTTGAGATATTTTTTGAATGGTGTCCCTCACTCCAAAGATGCATTCTCCAGAGACCTCAGTTTGTGACCTTATTTGGAATAGGGCCTTTGCAGATATAACAGTAAGATGCCAGCTTGAATGGTTAACTTACGAAATGAAAGGTTGTTGGACTCCCCAAATCCTGTAGGCACTAAATAAATGGATAGATCTACTTTGCTGCATACATATATTATTAAAGAAAGAGTCTTGGATGCAGAGGCCAGTGCCATAGGTCCAGAGACAGAGGCTTGAGCTGCAAGTGCAGAGGTAGAGACTGATAGAGCCACAGGGAAAAAGGGTGATGTGGCCACAAAGCAGGCATGGTGTGGGGTGATAGGGCAACCACTATTACTGTGGGCTCCGTGGAGGGTAACGTAACCAAGGGTCCAAAGTGAGAAGCCAAGAGCAGCAGAGGATACAAAGGGTACAATACACATTTTGGAAATAAGTGAACAAAATATCTAGGGAGGTTATTTCCAGTGTAGACACCTAAAATTATAAATAAAATATCTATTAAAATTCTTTTTATAATCATGGCCAGATCCAGAGCCACAGGAAAGCCCCAAAATTGATATTTCCTTTAAGGTATTTGCCAACTTGTAGAGCTTGTATTTGAGTGTATATATATAAAAGGGAACAGGAGAGAAATGTTGGGAACTACTGAAAAGTTGAATCAGAGACATTGTTACCCTAACAAACAACACCATTATTGAATGAACTATTTAAAAAGTTCTGCCCTGTAGTGGGAGGTATGAGGACATTTGCCTATTCTATTACAGAGGTAAAAGAAAATACAAAATGTGTGAAAAAGAATCCAGAAACAGATAAAAAACAAAACAAATAGAGACTTTCAAAACACATATAATTCCTAGAAATAGAAAATATAAAATTTGAGATTAAATGTATTAAGATGTTAAACATAGCTGGAGAGAGCATTTAGAGCATTAGTGAACTTGAAGAAAAATCTAAGGAAGTTGAAAGATAAGGTACATAGTAATGATGGGTAAAGAAAATTGGAAAGTCAATGAAAAAGTGAAACACGCATCTAATTAGCATCCTAGAGGATCAAGAGGAGGAAAGACAGTACTTAAAAAGATAATGATTTACAAGTTTTCAGAACTGATGAAAGGCATGAATTTCCCTATTCTAGAAACTCAAAGAAAGCCAAGTACAAAGAATTACAAAGAAATTCATTTCTGCATACATTAAATAAAAATTTAAAACACCAATTTAGAGAATTTTCAAAGCAGTCAGAGAAAGAAGAGAAAGGGAGAGAGAGAGAGAAAGGGAGGGGAAGTGGGTAGGGAGATTGCCTAAAGTAATTAATAAAAATATGTTCATATATAAACAAATGACAGCAATGCAAATCAGTAGCACTTATGTCTAATTTTAGGGTTTAAAATTAAGCTAGTACTATAATATTGGACTAAACTGCACATATATATACCTGCACGTGGTTATAAGAGTACAAGTGTTTCATGATCTTTTGCCAATAATTAATTTTAGAATTTGTATCATTGCATAGGTTAGTTAAAATTTTGAAAAATATAGGAAGTATATAACTTCCAATTTGTTGGAGTGAAGAGGAATAATAGCTAACACCTATATGACAATTATGCACAGAACACTGGTCTAAAGGTGTTTTAAATTATTTAATTGTCACAACAATCCTAAGACAAGGGTGATGACAACAGTAAAGTACAAAAACCCATGCTTCAGTGGAACTTCATCACCAGGTGAAGTAATTGAGGCACAGAGAGAGACTAAGCAATTTGTATAAATTCATAGGATTTCTTATTAACAAGCTGGGATTTGAACCCAGGCAATCTGACTCCAAAGTGCAAGCCCTTAACCACCAGACAGCATTACCTCTCTATAAAAAACAGGGAGGGTAGCAATAAATCCAAATGAACCACAACTGTCTTAGACAGGAGGCTATGAAAAATGCCATGGCTTAAGCAATAGGAATTTATTGGCTCATGCTTTTGAGGCTAGGAGACGTCTAAAGTCGAGGCTTCAGCAAATCTGTCACATTCTGTTCCTAGTTTGTTCACAATCCTTAGGGTTTCTTGGCTTGCACCTCTCGCTTGCATCTCTACCTCATATTGCATGGACAAGTCTCTCTTTTCTCTTCTAGGTTCCATTGGCTTCTGGCTTCCAGCTCCTCCCCATGGTTTTCTCTTACTAAGTTCGAATTTCTTCTACTGACAAAGGATGTCAGTAATCTACTGACACTCTCGTTTAGCTACAGTTAAAATCTTTAAAAGGTACAGTTGACAATGAATTCCACACACAAGGGGGCAGGTTAAGATTAAGAACATGTCTAAGAACATAACTCTATCTACCACAATACCCATCCATCCACACATTCATTCAAAATGTACTTATTGAATCCTTATCCATGCAAGGGTCAAAAATCAATGCTCAACTAAATTTATGTTCTAATGGAATAATGCGAATGAAAATAACACTCCTTTCAAAAGATAAAGATCATGCAGCTAAAATAAAAGGATAGATTTTTAAAAAATCTTAAAAGAGGAACAACCGATTTATAAATGAGGGAAATTTGAAAGAAATTGAGTGGGAAAAATATAGTGGAGGTAAATAGTAACTAATAGAAAGAAAATGTTTCCATATTCACATCAGATCAAATAGATTTTTTAAGTTAGAATACCATTAATAGAGACAAAGAGATCTACTTCATTTTGATAAAGATTCAATTTATCAGGAAGACATACCAATCCTAATGTTGTATGTACCCAATAATATAGCTTTAAAACATATCAAGTAAAATGGAAAGAACTAAAAAAAGCTAAAAATTTTATTTTAACAGGCTTCTCTTACTGATTGATCAAGCAGACAAAAAATCAATAAAAATATAGCAGATTCAAACAATGTAATTAATAGACTGAGTCAAATGGAACATCTAAAGAACATTACAACCCAACAACTTTTCAAGCACTTAGAGAATATTCATAAAATATGATCATATTCTAAAAAAAAAATGCCAATACTCAGTACAATGCAGACCAACTTCTCTGAGCACAATACCCATAGGCTAGAAATCAATACAAAAATAGTCACATTTTTCATATTTTAAAATTGTACTTTTAAATGCCAAGTCAGCCAAAGAAGAAAATCTTAATTAAAATTATGCTAAGAATTAAATAACAATGAGAAGACTTCTTATGCATGCTGTGGAATGCAAAAAGCAATACTTAAATCCATCAATAGAAAAGAAGGAAGGATGGAAGTAGCTAAGTATCTAATATAAGACGTTAGAATAAAATAAGATGAGGAAGAGTAAAGAAATTAACAAAAAATAATAGAGAGAATTAATAAAATTAAAAATTATCCCTTGAAACTATTAATAACGTCAACCTCCAACAAGAGCGACCAAGTTCCTGAGGCAGGAGCATCCCTGCTGTGCGCGAAGAACGGCTCAAGACCAGTGTGTCTGGAACAGAGTTAGTGAGGGGTGGATGGTAGGAGGTGTGATGTAAGTGGTCCCAACAGCTACATCACAAAGGCGTTATAGGCCATTCGAAGGAATTGAAAGTCACTTGGGGGGGGGGGGGGTTTGAGAAGGAAAAAGACATCATTTAAAAGAAAACTTTGGTTGAAGTGTTAACAAGACTTCAGGGATAGGAAGTGGGGCACTAGTTATTAGGTCATTGCACCAATCTAAGCAAGAGAATGGGGACTTAGACACCACATTAGAATAGCATGTGAAAGCAATAGCTGGCAATTATTGTTCATTCTCTTTTGCTTTCTCTTTTCACTTTTCCTGACAACTGTGTATTTCTGTAATTCAAATAAGTTAAATACATATATGACATTTGTGAATAACTTCAGCCTTTTTTCTCTTTAATGGACAAAGTTAAATTAAGTTGCTTTCTCAAAGCTCTTTCCGAGTGTCCTTTATTGTGAATTGGAGCCATATTTCAGGGTCCACAATGGCACATTTTAAATTAGACCTGCCCATAATTCTAAACTCTGGCAAGTAGCTCCAACCTACAGACCTGTCCCAATAAAGAAGTTCCAGCCAATTTACTTCCCTCTTTTACATTTTTACTTATGGGAGATACCCTAAGCTTAATCCATTTGTAAGGGTCATGCTACATTGTTTGGTTATACAGTTCTCCTCTTGGACCTGGAGAATTGGTCCTAGATCCACACACCTCTAATCAGCTCAAGGATAAACCTCTCAAAGGACAACTGTCTCCATTTTCATCACCCATTGTGTTGGTTCGAAAGTGTTGTGTACCCCAGAAATGCCATGTCCTTTAGTCCTAATTCAGTATTGTAGGGTGTAAACCCTTGGTTAGATTGTTTACATGGAGATTGACCTATTCAGTCATGGGTGTGACCTTTTGATTAGATTACTTCCATGAAGATGTGACATACCCAATAGTGGGTATGGCCTTTGGATTAGATGGAGATGTGACTCCACCCATTCAAGGTGGGTGTTGATTGATTTACTGGAGTCCTTTAAAAAGGGAAGCGTTTTGGAGAAAACAGTTGCTTCAGAGCTGACAAAGATGCAGACTTTTGGAGATGTACAGCCCAGCAGACATTGCCATGTACCTCCCCATGAGATACTAAGCAAGCCAGAACCCAGAGTTGTATCATGGAGGGGCTAAGTGAAGGCCCACAGACACTTAAAGAGGAAGCCATTGGCATCAGAAGCTAGAAGCAAAGGAATCTGGGGACAAGGGCCATCAGATGTCAGCCATATGCCTTCCCATGTGACAGTCATCAGCCTTTCTTAAGTCAAGTTACCTTCCTCTTGATTCTTTATTTTGGTCATTTTATGTCCTTAGAACTGTAAACTTGTAACTTAATAAATTCCCTTTTAAAAAGCCATTCCATTTTTGGTCTATTGCATTCTGGCTGCATTTAACAAGCTAAAACATTCACATTCTCCATCTGTGTTGCACCTACTGTAAGAAACATAGAGCTAACACAACCTTGCTTTAAAGACAGCCAACTCCCAAGGTCACCGTTTGTGGTGTTTAGATATTAGTCAGCCACTATTCATTCTTTCCCTTTCAATCTCCATGGGAAGAGTATACATCAGGGCTCCACTGATGTTAGGTTTGCTGCCATGAGACTTTCTTTGGCAAGAGGAATGTCGTTGAAAGTGATGGTGTGCAAATTCTTAGACCTTATGGATGCTCCATTGTTTTTGATGTCCCCTTCAAGGTCTTCTGTCCTCCCCCTCCCCTATAAAAAGAATATGCTCTGGTTAGTTGCTTTCCTTAAGACTGGACCCCAGAATCAGAGGCACAGACCAGTCTTGAACATAAATGCAACTGAAAGAGAATTGCCCCAGATGAACAACAAATGAACACTCTTAACATATGATCAATTTTTGGATGCTCTGCCATAGGTTTTTGCAGAGCAATCACTAAAAAAAAAAAAAAAAAAGGGAATTGCCCCAGATGACCTGCAGTCCTATGCAGAATTGTCTGCACATTGTCTCAACCCATTGACATTTGTGGAATTATTTATTAATTAACATTATTGTAATAAGAGTATGCCTAATGTAGTGTCATACAATTTACAAGTTAAAAAAAAAACAGACTCAGAGAAAGTGAATGGGCAAGTAGCAAACATCTAGATCTTGACTCAGGTCACTCTGACTCAAAACGATGTGATCTTATCATCCAATATAGCTTATCAAAGGCGTATTATTAAACTTTCCATGTCTTTCAGGAATGATGCTGTACTCCCCTGTTGAAAGTTCAAGGCTTAAATTTGCAGCTATATATTTTTCCCCACTTTTATTTCATTGAATAAATATTTATTGATTTATTACTTTATTCTAGTCATAATAACAGGAGCAATGTGTATACAACTTAAGATTTGGTCCATGCCTTCTGTCTCATTTGGTGGGGGGTATGCATCTAAGATTTGACACTTTTTCTTGTCCTATCTATTTTAGGCTGTTAAAAGGGACCATCCTGCCTAAAGTCTGAGTCTTAAATTATAACAAGGTAAATATTGCACTTTCAATGTGGCTAAGTTCACTTGATTAGCTGGCAAGGATGAACTGTTGGATTAGATTTTATTTCAAGGTGGTCTTTTAAAAAATTATTTATTTTTATTGCTATATATTATATATTCACATACCATGTAATCATCCAAAGTATACAATCAATGGTTCACATATCACTATATAGCTGTGCATTTATCACCACAATCGATTTTTTTAAATAACATATGCAAAAAAGCAATACATTTCAAAGAAGATTGCAACAATTTGTTGTAGAACAGATTTCAGAGTTTGGCATGAGTTACAATGCCACAATTTTAGGTTTTTACTTCTAGCTGCTCTAAGATACTGGAGACTAAAGAAATATCAATATAATGATTCAGCAATCATACTCATTTGTTAAAACCTACCTTCTGCATAAAACTCCACCATCAACTTTGATCTTTATCCCACTGTTTACGGGTATTTGGGTGATGCCCATTCTAACATTTTCATGTTGGAAGAGGCTGTCAGGAATATGGGATAGGGGGTTGGAACTGGTTGATGTTGATGTTCTGGAGGGGCTGGCCCCTCTGCATTTCAAGAACTTATCTGGTCCAAGGACCCATCTGGAGGTTGTAGCTTTCTGGAAAGTTACTCTAGTGTATGGAACGTTTTTAGAATCTTATATAATACCCTAGGTGTTCTTTAGGATTGGCAGGAATGGTTTTGGTTGGGGTTTGGAAGTTGTGGTAGGCAGCAATGTCTAACTGAAGCATTCGTAAGCATGACCTCCTGTGTACCCTCTCAACTCTATTTGAACTCTCTCAGTCACTGATACCATCTTTGTTACACTTTTTTTCTCTCTCTTAGTCAGGATGGCATTGTTGATCCCATGGTGCCAGGGCCAGGCTCATCCCTGGGAATCATATCCCACATTGCCGGGAGACTTTCACCCCTGGATATCATATGGTGGGGAAGATAATGATTTCACTTGCAGAGTCGGACTTAGAGAGAGGGGCCACATCTGAGCAACAAAAGAAGTCCTCCGGTAGTAACTCTTAGGTATCCCTATAGGAAGACTAAGCTTCTCTGCCACATACATAAGCTTCACAAGAGCAAGCCTTAAAATCAAGGGCTTGGCCTATTGCTTTGGGTGTTCCTAATGTCTGACACAGTATCCGGGGTTTCCCCAGGGATAGTTCCATATTTTTTCTCCCATCCTTCCAGGGACTTTGCCGATACCTTCTGATTGTCTGCTAATTATACTCTGGGATGTATCCAGGTATTGCATTAAGCTATAAAGGATTAACGGCCCTCATTCTGTTTTTGGGCTCTCTACATTTGGATTGTTTTAATAATCTATCCAGGCAGATAGAATTGGATTATGTGCTACAGAAAATTTAGGTTCTGGACAGAACAAACCTTTCTTCCTTTGGTCTCAAAAGGTAGATGAGGTTCTAAAAATATAGACAATGCCTTCTTTGCTCCTGCATTCTGAAATACCTTAATCTAGACCTTATCAGTTTTGTTCTTATCTCTAAATACCAGGTTTTATATATATATATATATAACAGCCTCTCAAAATCCAGAAATAACAATTACAAGGTGGTGCTTTTTGAACAGGTTATTATCATTATTAAATAAAATAAAAATGGAAAGAGAAAATTATTTTTAGGAAACGATCATACATATTTAATATAATAGGTAGAAATTAACAGTATATGAATATTAACAAAAAGATCCCTTCCCTCTCTCCCACTGTCTGAGGAGAAATGTATCATTGCCAACTTACATTTTCCCTCTTTCTTTCTCTAAGCAGTACTCTGTCTTTTCTAGACCTAATCCCAGGCATTTTGTGATATATAATTGGAAGAATGAGTAGAGACAATCCGAACTAGAGAGACAAGTAGAAAAGGAAAAAAAAATCTCATAACTGAGTCAAGCCCCTCTTGTGAAATTTTCTGGTAACTGAAGGTGTGGTGGGCAGAATTTCGGCCCCCATGAACTTTGCACTTTTGCATCATATCCAAGATTATGGTACATTCATGGCAAAAAGGTCTTTGCAGATATAATTAAGATGTAATTAATTAATTAATTAATGTAATTAGCTTTTACAATGTGACTGTGTGATTGTGAAAACCTTGTGTCTGATGCTCAAGGGTTTGGACAGATGAGTAAAACAATATGGATAAAAAATAAACAAAGAATGGGGGCATAAGGAGTAAAATAAATTGGGTGGGTTGAAATACTAGTGGTCAGTGAGAGGGAGGGGTAAAGGGTATGATATATATGAGATGTATTTTCTTTTTAGTTCTTTTTCTGGAGTGATGCAAATGTTCTAAAAATCATCAAGGTGTTGAATATATAATATCACATAGTGATGTAAGCTACTGATTGTACACCATGTATGGACTGTATATGGATGAACATTTCTCAATAAAAATATTAAATAAAAAATGATGTAATTAAGATTACTAATCAGCTGGCCTTAAGATAGTGAGATCATCCTGAATTATCATCATGAGCTCAATGTTTTACATGAGCCCTTAAAAACAAAAGAGGAAAGCAGAAAGTGAAGGCAGAGATAGGGACAGACGGGAAAGTCAGAGAGTTTCAAAATATATGAACTTGAGACACAATTTCTCTCCCTCATCCTCTTAGCAGAGATCTCTCCTTGCTGACTTTGAAGGTGGAAAAGGTCACAAATCAAGGAATGCAAGTGGCCTCCAGATGCTGCAAACAGCCCCTGGCCATCAGTCAACAAGAAAACTAGGGTATTGGTTTTACAACTACAAAAAACTGGATTCTGTTAATGATTAAAACCAGCTTGGAGGTGGATTCTTTCCAGGGCCTCCTATTAAGAGCCAAACCGACCAGCACGTTGATTCAGCCTTTTGAGAACCTAAGCACACACCCCAGCAGAGCTCAGCCAGGACTTCTCATATTAAATGGGTATTGTTTTAAGCCATGAAGTTTGTGTTGGTTTGTTACAGCAGCAATAGGAAACTCATACAGATGATGAGCCAAAAAAATTTAAATAGATGTTGGAGATATTAATATCATAAACGTCTGAGAAATATAGGACACGGAGGAGAAAGACAGAGAAATCATATAATTAGGTGCCAAGGAGAGACTGGGGGAAGAGACCAGGGGCAGGAGACTTGGAAAAGAGGGAAAAGAGACATATGTGCAAAATTGGGATGCTTTTTAAAACAATTTCTGCTATGGGCAATACTTCTTTGGATATGATTCTATTCAGAGGGACCATGTGGGAGCCTGAGATACAGTTAATGTAGGATGAACTGGAGTTTGAGCAAGAATAAAAAGAAAAAATAAGCAGAAGGGATGCCAGTGATTCCAGGAATAAACAATTAAGCCTTGAACTGAGGTGGTTAGTGTGATGATGAAGCAATTAGGCCCTGTGTGGATGAACTAAAACAATGATCCTGGAAGTTTGCCAGCGACACTTAGTAGGGATATTTAGGTGAGTGCCTTCTTATAGAATCCAATTTTAAGAGGATATTCAATAGCACCTTTCCGCAAACTGAGAGAAATACCTGAGGAACTACCCTTCAGTTTGGTAAAGAATGGTTATTGACCATTGGTGACCTTCGCGAGGAATGTTTTAGTCTTATTTTTGTGAGTATTGTATAATTATACAAGAGAGGGAAAAAAGTTTCATTGTTTAACAAAGACATGATATTGTGAAATTCAAAGTAGAACTAATTTATTTTTATACTTCTCTCTGAAAACAAGTGCATAATCTGCAAGTTTTACTTTGCTTTCAGGAGTACCTCTCTCTGTTTTAAGTAGATCTGCTATTCATTAAACACTACTGAAGTCCTAGGTAATGCAGCAAGGCAGCAATTACCTGGCCTGCTTGTGGAACAGGTGCTCTGATTAAGTTTATTTTCTGGTTAAATCAGAAATCTTTCTTATTTCATTCCTTATTGTTGGCAATCTTCATAAAACTCATACATCTACTTCCTTGTCTTAGTGAATGAAGCAGAATAAACATAATGTGTCTTTGTTTTCCATTTTGATGAGATAAGATATAAAAGTGAAGTAGGGATTTCAGTGGTATGTGAATTCAACCTAGATCATCATTCATATTTAATAGATTTGATAGTCTTACTTTTTGATATCTTTCTAAAACAGAGTAGGATTAAAAGTTTCAGAAAATCAATCTATTTGGTTGAGAATGGTTATTATTTGCTTTTATGAAATTTATTTTAAAGGCAATTTTCTCTTTCTTTAAAGCTCTTGAACACAGACAAAAGGAGTTAAGACATATAAAACAGTATGACATTATTTTCTAAAACAAATCAGATTGATAAGATTTTATAATATTCATAAATGATGCCAGCATTTTCAAAGAAAAAGCAAAGCCTTTCTCTTCTCAAGTACTTCTCTTCTGTTTTCTCATGCTTTATGAATTTCAGGGCAGTTTCTGTTTATGGACTATTTTTATATTTGCTCTGGTTCTAAAGTTGTGTGATTCTGCTATTTCCAGATAAGGCGCAGGGGCTCAACCAAGGGCTAATATTACAGCAGCAAGGATAGGGCCGAGCAGTTAGGGCAGGAGATTGCTGTCGATATCGGTTCTGAGTACCTTGGAGAACCCTTTACATGATTGCTTCTAATTGATCGGTCCCCTGAGACATGTGCGGTCCCTTCCCTTCCTCAGTCCCCTACATGCACCCACCTGCAAACGATCATTTCCTAAAGAAAAGCCAGAATCATTGAGTGAAACATCCCAGAGAATATTAAAATGTATCATATTTTCTTTTTCCCAGCCATCCAATATAGTCTTTGAATGTAAAATAAATGAATAAGTCAGTTTTAATGATTTTAGAGGGTCTCACAGAGGAGCTGTTAGCAGAGATTTGATACCAGTTGGATTCAGAGACGCAGAGGAAAAGATAAAGAGCTTTTGAATGACTCAGTGGCGATACCAGAGGAGGTTAAAACCAAGAAGGGATGTGGAATGTTAAGGTCTAGAAGACAAACGGTAAAGACTAGTGATTTATTGCTTTCTATGAGGACTATTGGGATAGAAGATGATTTATTTTTTAGTTACTATTTATGATCTCAATAAAAGATAGACCCGGTAGGTCAATACAATAAGTATAAGTACAGTTTGTATTTAAGACGAATGACAATATTTTTAAATGTACCTATTGAGCATCAAAAGGAATAGAATTTAATTCTACATCAAATCAGACAGTGCTCACGATTTGCTGATTGAGTTTGTGTGACTGAAATTCTCCTAAAAGCTCACACCATTTAATGAGCGTGTCTTTCTACCTTCCATGTGGAAAGGAAAGCAATAAACAACAAATCCATTGATACTGAGAGCGTGCATTGAGAGCAGACCTATGATCCTTTGTAAAATCAATTTGGCATTTGCCCTCTGCTCCTCTCCTCTGGGTTTGTCTTACTAAGTTGCATTTTATTTCTTCCCAACTTCTTCGCTTCCCTATTGTTCTGTCTGCTGCATTTGCCACACTACATGTGTCCTCAGGATTCTCACTAAGATGTCTTACAGCCCTTTTCACTTTCATAGCTCACATATTCTCTGGTATGTACGAAGGCAAAGGAAACATTTTATGAAGTAATATGTCAGATAAAGTGATAACTCTCAACAATGAAAGAGAAGTTAAATTTGACAGTAAGTATAATATTTTAATATTAACTAGACCCAGGTGGGGTTTTGTGTATAAATTTTAAAATAATATATCATAAATATTTCCATTATAACCTTGCCTAAATATTAGATTTGGGGGTGGGGATTATCTTCAGAACATATTGACTTGCAGCTCTCTCACAAAAATGAAATTGCTTTCGCTGTCTCCCGCTTGTTACTAAGTGCTTTAGGTTAGTGTATAGATAACATAATTAATATTAATCCTGGAGGAAAAAATAAAACTAACAGTGCTCTTGTTTGTAGGCCAAAAAAGAAATAAATTTTTAAAATCTGTAACTACCTGTTTCTACAGCTGAAAAAAATTTAAGTCTTTATGCTCACACTGTATTTTTTTCTCTATCAAGCCATCTCGGTAGAAATATCCAGCGAAACCCTGATCAGGTAAGGTTCTGTTATGAGAGTGGGTACTCCAGTAATTAACAATCTACCCTCAAAAACTGAGGATCAGATTTTATTCACTCTCCTATTACAACTCTATGGTTGAGGGGATGGGTTTTGCTGAATGTTTGGGCATTTGAAATATGTTTAAAGGTATATATAGGTGAGACTATTGCTGTGAAAATCCTGGGTCACAGATTCAGCAATGATGTTACCATTAGAGAAGAGAACAAAGAGACCGTGTATTTCAAAACAGAATTTTTAGGTCAATTAACTTACTGCTATACCATATGCAAATGTTTTGGATTTTTTTTTTCATAAATGTTCTTCTGGGAATGTCTCTATGTTGCTGGCAAAAATTAGCACTTTACTTTCACTACCTTAACCTTTTTGAAATTATGCTGGTTAAGAGATGAACTAATGCTTTAGGGAGGTTATATTTCAATATTTTAATTTTATAGGACACTTTAAAATGAACCTTTGTTGCTCAAATAATCTTACATTCTAGAGTATTATAGTGAGCCTGAAGAAAGACATGAAAGATTTGAATTTCTTATACATGAAGCAATATAGGAAATGACTCTAATAGGACAAAATTCTATGGCATCTCCTTCATGGTTCTGTTCAGTCAAAGACAAAAGAAAATTAAAAGGAGACTATAGGAATCAAGATAGTAAAATGTGTATCAGAAAGGTAAACCTGCAAGAGCAAAAGACTTCCTGAAACATTTCCTCTGAAGCCCCAGAGAATAAATCAATATGAGCTTCCCAGGTACCTACGTAAACAGCTCATTTGTTGTTTAAGCTCAAGTTCTTCCATCTTGGAAGTGTTAGAGAAACACAACAGCAGTTTCCTGAACTGTGCAACCTAATAAATTTCTGGCAACAGTGGTCACTATTGTTGCCTTAACATCCTTATAATGTATGCAACCCCTTGCAGTATTGATTTTTTTTTCCATCAACACATAGAGTAACTCTACTTCAACATCCTATTCATTGCCCAACACATTCCCCTATTCTCAGTTTTTGTCCTTTTGGACTCCTCTATAAAAAATATTATGCTGCCTCTTTCTGAAAATCACATCGCCTTTGGAGACTGATTCTTCTGCATTTTCTCCATTGGATCCTTTTCTCCTCGGCATTCCCAAAATATATTCTGCCCACAGACCAACCATCTTCTTTCTTAGTTGTCTCTCAAGATCTCTTCTTTTTTTTAACACCTGTTTTTCTAGCCCCACTTCCAATATTATGCCTTCATTTTTCCATGTATCATTTTACAATTTCAAAATAGATAGCATGTGGGTAATTCAAAAGGAAAAGCCACTTACAAAATGACTTATTTTTCCTTTCAAACTAGATTATCTTTCTAATCTCTCTACTTCCATTAACAATAGCAATATTATTCTTGCATTTCATGGTTAGCATTCCAGTCTCCGCAACCCCAAACAAAACACACACACACCATAAACACACATAACCATTGGGTTTCTGAGATTGAAGTCTAAGACGAGGGGTTTGATGATATGATTTCCTAAGGGAGAGCTCTTTAGGAAATATCTATATAGAAGTGAGAGAGGCAGGATAAGGAAGGGAGAAGAATGTAGTAAGCTTGTGGTCTTAGGTAAAGTCAAGCCTTGGTCTTAATCGAGAGAGGGGTAAGGGCAAGAGTGTCGAGATTGCAGCATAAGCTAAACCATAGTTTTCCCTTGTGCTCAGGAGCTCACTTTTGCAGCCTAGTATCATATCAGTCACTGACTATAGACACCTTCCCACGCTGAGATTATGTGAGAACTTTCCTTGCAAGCTTGCTCCCATTCAGTTTCCTATGCAAACTCGCTCCCATTCAGCGAGTGGGGGGTGGGGGGAAAGTCTACTGAGAAGTGAGGCACTGTTGAGCCTTTAGACACAATATTCACAGCAGCTGATGGATGGGTGTAGGGTGTAGAGTCCATGTAAATGGGATGTGGGTGGGCTTGCAGCGTCTACTGCACCCATATATCAGCCTCCTTCCTCAATAGGCTACCTTTTCAGTGGGTTTGAAATTTTTTATTCCTGTTGCTACACCGCAGTAATGGCCCTCATGACACATCACTGGGCTTGTGTTACACTCCACTAACTGATCTTCCTACCCCCTGAAACTTCTTAATCCGTCCTATTCCTAAATGCAACACTAATCACAGCTCTGATCTGTTAAATGCTTTCAATGATTCTCTGTTACTTAGTGAAAAAGTACAGATTCCCATTTTTATTACCCAAGATTTTCTACCATATCTCTATCTCACCTTTTTTCAGATTTAGTGTTTGAACAATCCTTTACACAAACCACATGTGCTTCTGAAATTGATTACCCCTTTCTTAAATTTTTTATAAGTTTGTTTTATTTTATTCATTTGTTCATTCATTTAATGTTTTTGCTTTTGATTTTGCATTTTACTCTCCTGGAAATCCTTTCCTCCTACACCCCATATTTTTAATGACCGTAGTCCTTACCAGATTAAATATGTGTGTTTTATACCCACAACATTTAATTTGTCCACCTCCTGAGGCATTTAGTATTGACATGAAGCTGAGTAGATATTTGTGAAACTTTTTTGCCCTCTACAAATTATAATTTGTTCAATGTATCATTTTAGCACCTGTAATGTCTCTCACAGAGCAGGCACTCAATAAATACATGTCTAATTGAATTGCACTATCTCTCTCTAAATATAGATATTTAGAGAGAAAGCAAATTGGGCAACATCTAAACAATTAGTGAATCTGGATGGAGTGTTTATGGGAGTTTCTTGTGCTATTATTTTAATTTTTTGTAAGTTTGAAATTGCATCAAAATAAGAAGTTATAAAAACAAGTTTTGTGGCATACAGATGGATTTACATGATAAATTATATTTTTGCTCCAGCAGAGCTCTCTTGCATCCTAAAGACTTTTACATATTCCATATGTAAACAAGACAGAAATATTTAAGTCATCTTTTCATTTTCATCCTCTTCTGCTGGGGATTTGCATTCACTTGACCACTTCCTAAATGAAGTGGAGGCACTGGTGAAAGCATGCTTGTGGTTTATTAAAAGGGATCACATGGAAATAATAAAACCAAGAGTGAAATAATAGTTGTTTGAAGTGCCAGAAGTCAATTAATACTTTCTCAACTCAAATGGTTGCTAAAAATTGTACTCATAGAATTCAATTCAAAACATTCCTCTATATGCAAAGTTATTTTAAAAATTCAAGACCTAGCAATGCTTATTTTCACGTAAACCATGTGTTCAGGTTTTACATTTATTTTCTCAAAGGCCTCATCACAGTTGTATGTGCTTTCTATTTTTAACTGATTTTTTTCCCTCCAGAAACAAGAGCAGATTTTATCACATGGCACCTCTCAGTGAGGAAATTTAAACAGTGATTTGGCTCCCTTTGGGGAGTAACTGATGTAACAGAATTTATTATTTTTTATCTCAAATTGTTGTTACTTGTTACACATTTTATCTCATACTATTATTACCCAAGTATATATCTTATCTTGCATTTCCTAATTCACATTTTCATCCCTCAGTGTCTTGCACATAACAGTCTTAAGACTTCCTGAAATAATAATACATGTATGAATACATTTTTTCTAACACGTCATCACATTTGAAAATTAGATCCAAGATGTTTAATTGTATTTGAATTTGTTAAAATGATTATGTATTTCTGAATACCCTGTGGTGTCTTAAAATGGATTTAAGATAGCTTCGAGGATTAGATATATGGCATGATATGTAGGAAAATGCAGGAAAGTCACACAGTGTCTCTCAGCGTAGTAAAATCCTGTATTATAGTGTAGTGGCCAGGCATGACTATAAAATAGAAAGGTGAAAAATCGGTTATGAAATTTAGGAAGCCCACGGAAATTGGGATTTATGTTAATTTATGGAACTAGTTAAGGGGAAGAATAAAAATGTTTGAAAATGGAGGAGCCTGAAGGTACTTTTGGTGAGTGCGGTGACAGCTGAAACATGGCTCTACCTTTACCAGGAGGGATTTAGATGAAAGGGTTTTTTCTTTCCTTTTTAAAAATTATTCTTCTTACTTATCAATTGCTGTTTTATACATTAGCACTCAATAAGCTGGTGATTTCAAGCTATTTTCAACGACGATTTCTTTGATACTATGCACCTAAATTAAATAGCACTGTGGACTGTAACGTCTTTAAAAACTAATCCAATGCAAATTGAACATGCAACAATGAACTCACTCCCTCAAGAATTTTGGGATACTGGATGGTGTTCTGCCTGCCGTGCATTGCCAATAATAAAATGCTTTTGCTGTTTGAAATATTTCCCTTCAGGATGAAAGATAATTGAGAGAAGGCTAGCCATGGGAAACCGGGCTTGTTGCCACCTCCACCATCTCATGGAAATCTGTTCTCCTTTCCCCTGCCCACCAGAGCCCCTGGCTCTACCAAAATCAAAGACAAAAAACCTTGGCATATCGCATTCCTCCTTTGTATTGACACCCATCATCCTTTTTATTTTTAAATGCTACTCATCACACTTTCTCTACGTATCCTGAATCTTTGTCGTTTTCTGTTTTACTTCTCTTACTGCTTTTCTTTATGACCTCCTCATAACTTAGCAACTAAATTATAGCAATAATTCCCTGCTTCAAGGCCCAAAGATTCTATCCCTTGCAATACTACGGGAGAAAGAGAGATCTTTCTAAACTACAGCCCATACGAGGTAGTTGATTGTTAATTGTTTTCAGTTGACACTACATCACCTTGAGAATGAAATCCAAATAGCTTGGTATGTCAGATAAAACCTTAGTCATCTCTATTGTGTTTTATTATAGCGTAGAACTATTTTGTTTTTTCTAGTCCAAAATTACTTCTCCTTTTTTTTTTTTTGGTACCGTTAACCCTCACCATTCAAGTATTATTGAGTCAGGATGCTTCCCCTTAGCTGTTGTGGTCACATGACTTATTTGTGAGGATTTGAATTTTAGATAGTATCTTAGTTTGCTAGGGCTGCTGTGATAAAGCACTGCAGACTAGTTGGTTTACACAACAGAAATGTATTGTCTCACAGTTCTTGAGGTAGAAGTCTGAGCCTGGTGTCAGCAGGGCCATGCTGGCAATCCATGATATCCTTTGGCTTGTGGCAAAGCTCAAGCTCTGCCTCTATCACATGACCATCTCTATCTCTCTTTCTGTGTCCAAATTTTTTTCCCTTGTAAAACACCAGTCATGTTGGATTAGGGGCTACCCTAATCCACTTTGGCCTCGTCTTAACTGATAACAACTTCAAACAAACCATATACAAATAATTTCCCATTCACAGAACTGGGAGTTAGGGCATGAGTATGTCTTTTTTAGATGCATAATTCAACCCTAATAGATGGCTATGCTGAACAATAGCATGTCCCTGTATTCATCATATCTCCTTGTATTTGAACATGCTTTTACTGTCAATGTAACAGTCTCTCATCTTTTCACTTCAATTCAAATATCACCTTTTTGGAAGTTTCCCTAACTCTGCCCCCACGATACTGAGATGCTTCATTTGTACCTTCACTGCACTTTCATTTCTCCATTATATTTCTACTTAAATGCCCAAATCCTCCTAGAATATAAGCTCCTTTGAAAGCAGTTAGTAATGGAAGTGCAAAGGAATGGAGGAAAGAACATAACTCAATGACAAAGTATAAAGAGAACAAAAGTAGTATGCAGAGAAATATCATTAAAGTGCTTATAAGGATTCAAGCATGTACTGCAAGCTATGCTAATTGTTTTCAAGGCCAGGGAAGTTTCTTTGAAGAAAGTATACATGATAGTTATTACTATTGCTTACCAAATATCTCTAGGTCTTTCCCAAAATGAATAGGGGTGTGCTTCTTAGGCTCATTGTGTTTTTGGCTAATGGGTTGTGAACAGAAGTTTTTTATGTCAGTTCTAGGCCAGAGGATTTAATTGCTGGCATGCAACCATCCATAGCTCTCTCCTACTCTGGCTTTGGCCACGACAGAGAAGGCGACTCCTCCGTCCATTAGCAGGCGCACAGTGGGAAGGTGCTGAGAGAGAAATAAATCACTTCTGTTTCCAGATCCTGAGATTTGGAGTTGTCTGTAGCACAGCATAACCTAGCCTGTGCTGGCTTCTCCTTACTGAAACAGTGAAGAGAAACAACATGGGAGGACCATAAAGGAGTTAGAGAAAAAATAAACTTCCACGCGGACTCGATTTAAGTTTGCAAACTTTATCATACACTGCTTAGTAAATCTGATTTTAATTGAATGCATATTTTATATCTGGAAAGCAACATTATCTTTCTTTGCTTCAGTTCGAAGCTTAGCTCTCTCAGCCCCCCACCCCCCACTCCTTGCTGCTGGAAAGGCTGCAGACAGTATTCCCAGCCCTTAGCACATCCTGTCTGTTGTAGAGAGGAGTCATTTCACACAGATTGAGTGGACAAATCAAATCATACTTTTGTTCACCTGAAAAAAAGGTAAAAGGAAAATGAGAGCAAGAGAGGATGAGAGAAAATTAAAGCAAGAGGGAAAGCAAGAGAGAACATGTGTGACTTCACCAAATTCCTTCTAGCCACTCCCAGGCACTCATGTAAATGTTAGAGGTGCATCAGGAAAGCTAAAAAATCTACACTGTGGCATTCCATGCATCAACAAGCAAATGAGAAAGGTGTTTTATGACAGGATTTGTCAGAATACAGTTATCATTTGTCTTATAATCATATCACATAAGCAGCTTCACACAGCTCTAATAGGAGAGCTTCTCTGGAGCAGGGTGGGAAAATGCCAGTAATAATATGTGCAGTATACAGAGAAATGTAGGCATTCAATTAAAATTTGAACAAATGCAACGTCTGAAAAATAATTCAATGCCTTACAGTGGAATTGTCCGGCATTATAGTAGCCCAGAATACAACCAGTAAATGCAGATAAATGCAGTAATTATGTAACACACTTTTATCAAATTCTTTGTATTGCTAGGTAAGCACAACAAAGCCACCTGATTACAGTGAACAGGAGATTACTGGAAAGTGGGAGAGTGTTTCACCATCTGCGAGCTGCAATTAGATATTCTGGTTTATTTCCAATCAGGCACTTTTATGCTAGCGGTTTGAATAATACAATCTCAAAATTAGAGTAGCTATATTTAAAATTATATTAAGGTATCACTGAAAGAAGACTAAGTATTATTATAATACAGATTCATATTCATTTTAGAAAGTACTGTGTTAGGAGCATTGACTATGATCAATATTGCTAATTGATTGATAACTATTCCCCAGCCAGCTGACAATGCCTACCACAAGGGGGCAGAGAGTGAATGCTAATGATTTAATGTGAGTTATCCTGTCCAGAATAATTTTATTCTAGGGGTATTCTCAGGGTAAATCTCAGAGTGAAATCATTAGGAGGGTTCTCTAATTACAGACGATTGCCACCATCTCATTTGCTCCTAAACTTTTTCCCCCCAGATAGTCTAATTTTGCCACCTTTCATATGGCGAGGTCACATTTCATTTTTTTTCATGTGAGTATTCCATTATTGCAACACCATTTGTTGAATTTTTGTTTGTTTGTTTGTTTGTTTTTTGGGAAGTGCACGGGCTGGAAATTGAACTCGGGTTTCCTTCATGGCAGGCAAGAATTTTACCACTGAGCTACCCTCGCACTCCCTCCATTCATCTCCTTGTAAGCAAAGAAAGAGAGTGACTTTCCAAGTATTTGGTCTTATAGCAAATGCACACGATAATGCACTATCAAGAAAGAATATATACACAAATAAAATACTGTTTACTGCTTCTCTCTGAAGGAAAAATGAAAGGCAGAATATGTTTGTGATTTCAAAAGACTCTGCTGAAATGGAATATAGATGAATAGAATTTCAATAATTTAAAAATTAAAACCAGTTAAGCAGTTACATTCTATTTGGAGGGAAACAAAACTAATTTAATTAAAACTATTTTTCAATATGGATTCAAATCAGTTCAAAACACCTTTTTGAACGTGTGATATAAATTTCCATTTACGGTGTGACCAAACAAAAAAATATATATCCATCTTGTATATTAGTTACATGCATAAACTCTGTCAGTGACTCTTCCATTTAAAAATAGGAATCATGACTTTTAATGCTAAAAACATAAGTTAATTTCTCAAACTATTTCATTTGTTATTGACTATGATGATTATATAGAATACCAATGTAATTTGATACTTCATAAATAGTGATTTACACTTCAGTGTGTGCTGGAACTCAGGAACCTTTTTTCATTAGTTTGCTCTTTTGGTGTCTGGACATGATTGCTCTTGCTGAGACTGACCTTGTTTCAGAAGATAGGCCCTGAATGAGTCTCTACATTTGTCTTCTTTTTTTTTTTTTTTTTAGCTTTAAGAAGAGTAGATAATGAATGCATGCTTTGTGGGAGATGCTGAATAACAGGTCTCAGTGTGAATGTTCTGTCATATTTTCAAGCTGAAAATTGCTTTTGAGCAGTGGATATGGGAACTGATCATTTGGGCTTGTTCTCCTTTGTCTACCTATCCAAGTGCAAAACTCAGTGAGCAGATGTCATCAAGGTTGAAAGCGAATACTAGATTGCATTGCTACCCAAGGATGGCTCTTTCCATGTTCATCTCCACATGTACAATGCTGGAGCACAGTGCTGGGAGTCAATCCAGCTTTTCAATGCTGTTATTTTACAGAGTCACCAGAGACCCAGCCCAATAACCTCCTTGTCCAGATCATCTTCACTTAGGACTTCCATAATCCTTATGATGTCTGCTGAGATATCCTAACTAAAAACGTTAAAAGCACCAAATTTGCTTTAAAAATGGTAAGTAGTTACAGAGAAATATTATTTCACTTTGTATGTGCTGGATATACTACTTTTATCCTTTTTGTTCTAACAAACTTGAAAATGATTATCATTATAATAGAATGATTAAAATATTTAAAACTTTATTAATCATCTACTATGTTTTGAGAAAAATATTAAGCATCTTACATACATCTTTCACTTTCACAATCCTACAATTTAATCACTACTTGTCCAATGCTACTAATTGGGGAAATTGAGAATTAGAGAAAATGATTTGCTTTCTGCCAAAGCTTCTGCTTTGGAAGTGCTAAGTGCCAGTGCCACTATCATTCCACTGGATAAAACAGATCTTGTGGCCACATTAGTAATAGCACAGAAAATCAGTCAAGAACAACCTGTGACATGTGATGAATGCAATAAAAGGTACAAACTATAGCGACTGCTGGAGGCCATGAAACTTCCATAGGCTAAAGTGATGTTCACAAGGGAAAAAGGACCTTCCAGGAAATGGGAACAACAGTTGGAAGGACAAAAGGATATGGAAACGGCAGCTGTGTAAAGGGAAAGATGAGCAGATCAGATTGATTGTATCATGAACTTGTCTCTGATGCAGTGAAGGGAGGTTTGACTGGAAGTGAATTTTCTGCCATGCTGATTTTTTTGACTTTATCATTTAGGCTCTGTGTAAGTGTTGTGCATGTGTCAGCATGTGAGGCAAAGAAATCAGGAGTTTTTAAATTTTACAACAGTGAGAAGGTTTGAACTAGTTTCAGCAAGATCATCTGGCAGCAGTGGGGAGAAAGGAAAGGGAAATGTATAGACAATATCTGAAATAAAGCGTTCTCGTTGGCCTTCCTTGCACAGTCCAAGCTATGGCTAATGCAATCCTAAAAGCATGAAGGATGGAGAGATGAAGAATATTTAAGGGAGTTTTAGGATCAAATAAGAAAATGTTAACATTTCCCTCAAATAGAAATACTTTAAGTAGAAATAAAGATTTTAAAAAGCAAAATGAAGATGTTTGTCAAAATGTTTGCTCATTGAAAGCACAAACTTGGTTATGATATCAACAAACTGCTAGTATTTTTCTCCTGACATGCAGTACAAAAGGGACTTACACAGATCAATTTTATGGGCAAAACTTGGACAATGAAATATAGACTTCTCTTATAAACGTAGTATGAACTGGACTTAACTTTATTATGGCATAGAGCGCAGGCAAAATTATAGGTGATTATTATTTTTTGTAAGTAATTAAAATGAAAAGACTTAAAGTCTTCTTTTTCAACAAAGAAAATTGTACAAGACAAAAAACAAGAAACAAAATTCCATTTCCTCAGGGATATACTAATTATTTATATTTTTATACTTGAATAAAAAAATACAAGTTTTGATGCTTGTCTCTCAAGGTTGTTTGGTTGTGGATTTTATTCTTTTTCTGCAAAAATCTGCAAACCTGATTTCTTTGTACCTCCCTCATACAAAAATGCCATCATTAAATATCTAAAAAAATGATATTTTAAGTATATATGTATATATATATTTTTAATAGAAAAAAATAAATGTTATTTCTCCTCTTCCTTCCTACTCCTATAGTGTTTTTCCAAAGTACTATTCTTTTTAAGAAAAATTGAAGACTCATCATCTGGTGCTTGATTTAGTTTCTATGAATTTACATAGAGTATTAAAATCTATTCAGTGTATATTCCCTATCCAATATGTACAATGGAATTGGAATAGCTATTTAGTCACTTGGCATATACTTAGTTAGAAGCCATATTTTCTTTTTAAAAATTCTTACGAGAGTCGTTTTGTATGTTTTAAATGAATCGTTTGGTGGAGTTTTTGAATCTCAGATTTGTTCTATTGCTCCTGAATTTTCTAACCTATACAAATATTTCCAACTGAAACTACATTTTTCAATTTAGGATCTCATGCAGCTTTCAATTCAATATAAGTTTCCAGCAAAATCCACACTCTGCTATCAAAATAAAATACATATATTTTGCTTTTTCTCTGTGAAATTTGGTATAATACCAGTAGCATCAGAAATTATAAGTGAAAAAGTTTCATTCTATGAAGCTACATATTGAATTTAAAATGCTTAAATCTACATAAAAGACTTGAAGACTTCTTTAGAAATTAACCCATTGACTCAACATGGCACTTACTGGAAGTTCCAAATTTTGTTTATATCTTTTACATACTTATATTTATTTTTTATTTATCATAAAAATAGAATGGTTCAAGTTATTTTTTTCTGAAGGGTAGTACTAGTATTTGAAATCCGAACTTTTGACATATGTTTTGAGAATATAATACATGTCAGGCACTAGGTAAGCATTTATGCTTATTGTTTCATTTAATTCACTCAACAGCTTAGCAAAGTATACATTTATGATCCCCATTGTATAAACTGAAGTTCTAAGGGGTCATAAATATTTTCAAGTTCACTCAGATAGTAAGTGGCAGAACCATGATGAATAAAACCCAGATTTACTCTTTTCATTACAGTACGGAAGAACTACCTATTCTGGAATTGAATGATGGGAAGCATTAGTACATTGGACTGATACACACTGTTAAAATGGAGTGTCAGTGCAAAGCTTGTGTTTTTCTGACAAAATTTGTCCATTATCTTGCTCTTGGAGGCATCTCTATGTAGGAGTAATGGAGCTGGAAACTAAGAAAAGAGGCCACAGAAGAACAAAATCCTGGATTGCATGTTCCTTATTAGATCTGTGGTCCCTCTTGTAAGAACTACCATGTTCATAATCAGGACATAAACTGCATGGTTTCACTTGCAAATATTTGGACATCTTTAGAGAATGTAGCACAAATTACAGGAAATGGCAAGATCATCAGTTTAGGACTAAGGACAAATCCCTGGATACTGGAAATACTATGTAGTAGATGCCTTCCAGTCACTGCCCCAAGGATGCCTGATTTCAAAAAAAGGATGCCTTGTTTTCTATAAAACAACTATCATGGACTGCTTCTGGCATATGCATTAGATCCTTTTACAATGCCATGTATGTAAAAGTTCATAGATTTGATGAGATATTTTGGGATGTATTTTTTAAATAAATAAAAAATTAGAAGAGAATGGAAAATTGTTTGTTTGAATTTTATCATTATTCAGGAATAGGGAATGAAAAAATTAAAAGAGAAGACTAATGATGAAGGTATCAAAATGTAGTAAAAGAAATAAAAAGAAATATGGGATTGCACAGTGTAATAAATCATTGTAACATAAAATACCTCATAAAGGTGACATTTTAAATCTATAGAGAAAGATGAAGTTGTGAATAAATTGTGATTGAATATCTATCCATTTAAGGAAAATTTAGATCATCATTTCATCCCTTATATGACAAAAAATCCAAACAGATTATAGTCTATGTTTAAAAATAAATGTAACTTATTGAGAAATAATATGGGAGAACATCATTTGTAAACCTATTCTTACTAAGCTTGACAACAAGCTGTAAAGAAAAGACAAATTTAAGTCTTTAACATAGTGAAGAATACCTAAGCAGAGTTTAAACTTGGTAAAAATTTGCCAACAAGTAAAAAATAAAGGGTTGATGGCTCTCTCTTAAAAAGAACCCTTATCATCAACTCCATAAAAAAATTATCACAGAGGTGACTAAGTATTTCATAGACTAAAGAAAAAAGTGGCTATAACATAGGGAAAAGGGTTAATTTTTACAAGCGATTAGAGAAATACGTTTAAAATAATAAAGGAGATCCATTTTTATCTGTCAGAGTCACAATAATGAAAACAAATGAAAAAGGGATATATGCAGTGTTAGAAAGTCTGTGGAAAGTAGGTGAACTCATATATTACTGGATGTGGCAACACCTTTTTGAAGGGATGTACTAGCAATGTTTCAAGAGCTTTATGCTATTTTGCCTAGTGGCTTCACTTCTAGGAATCTTTTCTAGGAATATAATTTAACAGTATAAGAATACTAGTAATCTTATATATTAGTATAAGAGAGAGAAACTACATGGCAACATGCTGTTCTAACCGAAAGAAAAAAAAATTCCGAAGACAATTTAAATGTCCAGGAGTAGCAAATGCTTGGATGAAATTTGGTATATCCAGACTGTTTAATTAAAATTGGATTCTGCTGTTATAGAAAGCAAATGAACAAAAACACAAACAAAATTAAAATAAATTGTACTAGAGAGAAGTTTATTTCTGTCTTCTATAGATGTTAGGGGCTGGAACCCCATGGACACAGGCTACTTCCATTTCACTGCTCTGCAGTCCATATGTCATGGCCCATCATTCTAATGGTCTAACTTGGAAGGAACCACATTCAACATATAAAACAGAAGACTGTATGATGGGGAAGAAAGGCAAGGAGTGGGGTTAGTCAATCTGAAGGAAAGTTCTAAACAGCTGCAAGACAACTTTTCCTCATCAATTTAGATGATCATGTTTTGTTTTGTTTTCCTTTCTCCCAATATTCTAATAATGCAGTTGATTACATTGATTTCCATATGTTGAATCAGCTTTGCATTTCTGGGATAAATAACAATTGGCAATGGAATTTTGGAATGGAATTTAATAGGCTGCCAGATTCAGTTTTCCAGTACTTAGTTGAGGATTTTTAACATCTATATTCATAAGAATATTGGTCTGCAGTTTTCTTGCCTTGTGATGTGTTTGCCTAGTTTTGGAATCAGGGTAGCAACGGCCTCATAGAATGAGTTAGAAATGTTCCCTCCTGTTTTATTTCTGGAAGAACTTGAGAAGGGCTAATTCTTTAGATTTAGTAAAGTTTACTAGTAAAGCCACTTGGTTCTAGAATTTTCTTTGTTTGGAGTTCTGAAATTGATTCAGTCTCCTACTTGTTATAGGTCTATTCAAGTTTTCTATTTCTTCTTCAGTCACTTATGGTAATTTGTGTGTTTCTAGGAATTGGTCCATTTCATCTATTACCTAATTTGTAAGCATACGATTATGTTTTACAATGTTTTTTATTTCTATAAGGTTGGTCATAATGTCCACACTTTCCATTCTGATTTTAGTGATTTGAATATTCTCTATTTTTTTTCTTGCAGTAGAGCTACATATTTCCTAATTTTGTATATCTTTTCAAAGAACCAACTTTTGGCTTTGTTGATTCTATTATTTTTCTAATCTCTATTTCAATTATCTCCTCAAATCTTTATTGTTTCCTTCCTTCTGACAGATTTGGGTTTAGTTTGCTCTCTTTATTCTAGTTTTTTAAGATATAAAGTTAAGCCATTGATTTGATATCTCTTTTTAGGTAGGAATTCATGGCTAAAATTTTCCTCTGAGAACTGCTTTTACTGAAACCCATAGGTTTTGGCATTTTGTTTTTTGTTTTTCATTTCAAAGTATTGCCTAATTATTTTTATGATTTCTTCTTTGACCCATTGGTTGTTTAAGGTTGTGTTATTTAACTTCCATGTGTTTGCAAATTTCCCAGTTTTCCTTCTCTTATTGACTCGAGCTTCATTCTATTGTGGTTGGAGAAAACCTTTTGCTTGATTTCAGTATTTTATAAATCTATCCTAGAGAATTTTCTACATGCACTTGCAGAGAATATATTTGTTGGATGGAGTGTTCTGCATATGTCTGTTAGGTCTAGTTGGTTTATAGTGTTGTTCAAGTTCTCTGTATTTTGTCTAGATGTTCTATCCATTATTTAGACTGGGGTAACAGATTTCAGTGATTATTCTAGAACTGTCCATTTCCCCCTTCAATTCTGTCAATCTTTGCTTACTTCATTTTGGGGCTTTGTTGTTAGGATTGTGTATATTTGTAATTGTTATACATTTTTGATGATTGAGCTTTTATCGATATTTAATCATTAATTGTTTGTTTTAACAAGTTTTGACCTAAAGTCTGTTTTGTCTGCTATGACAGTAAGCATCCCAACTCTTTTGGTTACTATTTTTATTGAATATCTTTACCCACCCTTTCACTTTCAATCCTTTGTGTCTTTTGATGTAAAATAAGTATATTGCAGACACCATAGAATTGGATCATGTTTTTCATGCTTTTCGTGAATCTCTGTCTTTTAATTGGAGACTGTAATCTATTTACATTTCAAATTATTACTGATCATAAAGAAGGATTATGTCTGCTGTATTGCTATTTGTTTTCTGTATGTCCTATACCTTTTCTACTGTTCAATTCTTCCATTACTGCCTTATTTTGTGTTTAGTTGATTTTTTTCTAGTATGCCATTTTGGTTCCCTTTTAATTTTCTTTGCCACATATGTATTTTTAGTTGTTTTATTAGTGGTACTGTAGGTGTTAAAATTAACATCTTAAATTTATAACAATCTATTTTGAATTAATATCAAATTAACTACAGAGGGATACAAATTATATGCTTAACTGACTCCATCATCCCCTTTTGTTTTTCTATTGTCACAAATTACATATTCCCACATTGTGTGCCCATTAACATAGATTTATAATTATTGTTTTATGCATTTTTCCTTTAAATCACATAATGGACAAATAAAAGAATGTGCAAGTCAAAGATCTAATAGGACTGTCTTTTCTCTCTCTCTCTCTCTCTCTCTCTCTCTCTCTTTATTTTACACTTTATTTTTTGACATCCATAACAAAGCATATTCATTGTAAAACCCATGTTTGCATAGTAAGTTACATAAACCAATTTAAAATTAAGGTGACCAAGGAAAAAAACTACAGATTAAGATATCAGCATTTCTTAAATTCTAAATATTAAACACTAACTTAAATACCAATTGATTAGCTATTAAAACTATATACATTTTTAAAATATCAAGTAGAAGCTATTATAAACATCAACTTTGCAATAGTAATGACCTATGTCATTGAATATTTTCAAGTATTTGATTTCAAAAAAATATAAAGATACAAATGTTTTTACAATTAACATATTAAAATCTTATCTCATAATATCATAACATTTAAAATGTATTTTATTTAATATCACTACGGTTCTTGTACTTTTTTTTAGTTACAGCTTACATAGATCATCTATTTCCATCCTTCCCTTTCAATCTATTTGTATCTTTGAGTATAAAATAAGTCTCTTGTGAGCAATACATAGAAAGATTATATTATGTAATCCATTCTGTCAGTCTGTGTGTCTTAATTAGTAAGTTTAGTCCCTTAAGATTCAAAATTGTTATTACTGTAAAACAATTCTTGACTTTAACATCTTATCCTATATCTATAAATAGAGATATCAAAGTCTCTTAAATTCTAAATATGAAACACTAACTTAAGTACCATTTGATTAGCTTTCAAAACTGTGAACATTCTCAAAATATCAAGTAAAAAGTTATTACAAATCTCAACCATACTATGGTATTGACCTATGTTACTAAACATTTTCAAGTTTTGGATGTCAGGAAAACATAAAGATACAAACATTTTTATGATTAATATATGAAAATCGTAACCACCAAAAATAGATACCTTGGTTAGCTTATCCATAGGCATATTAAATAAAATATAATCGTTATAAAGCCTGTGTTTGTGCAGTAAGTTTCATAAAGCAACTTAAACTTAAGACAAATCAGGAAAAAAATCTAGAAATATAATATCAGAATTTCTTGAATTTTAAATATTAAATCCTAACTTAAATACCATTTGATTAGCTACCAAAACTGTATACATTCTCAAGTTATTAGAAATAAGTTTACTATAGTAATGACCTATCTTATTGAATGTCTTCAAGTTTTTTTATTTAAGGAAAATATAAAGATGCAACTATGTTTTATAATTAACATATCAAGATATTATCTCATGATGTCATAACATTTAAAATCTATTTTATCTGTTATTACTATAGCTACTTGTGCTTTCTTTTGGTTACAACTTACATGGAATATCCATTTCCATCCTTACATTTTCAATCAGTTTGTATCCTTGGGTCTAAGGTAAATTTCTTATGAGCAGCATGTAGACAGATCATATTTTTAATCCATTCTTTCACTCTGTGTCTTTTAATTCATGAGTTTGGTCCATTAACATTCCAATTTACTACTGTAAAAGCAATTGCTAGGTCTAGCACCTTATCCTGTGGTTTTTATTTATCAAATCTATATATTCTTTTCCCTCTCTCACTTTTTATCCTTTAACTTACCCAAACTAATACTCTTTAATTCTACACCCTCTGCCAGCCTTCCCTCTCTAGTCTTTTTTTCGGTCAACAGAGCTCCCTTTAATATTTCTTGTAGGGCAGATCTCTTATTGGCAAATTCTTGCAGCTGTTGTTTATCAGTGAAGATTTTAATCTCTCCCTCAATCTTGCTGGACAGCTTGGCAGGATAAAGAAATCCTGGCTGGAAGTCTTTCTCATTCAGAATCTCAAATATATCATACCATGGCTTTCTCACCTCCGTGGTGCCTATTCAGTAGTCTGAGCTCAGTTAAATACAGTTTCTTTGTATGTTATAAATCTTTTTTCTCTTGCTACTTTCATGACTTTTTGGTTCTCTTCAAGATTTGACATTCTAACAAGTATATGTCTTGGAGTAAGCCTATTTGGATTTATTCTATTTAGGATTCATTGGACCTGTTTGGTTTGGATACTTCTGTCTTTTATAAGAGTTGGAAAGTTTTCCCCCATTTTATCTTCAACTAGCATTCCTAGCCCTTTACTCTTCTCTTCATCCTGTAGCACTCCAATAATTCTTATGTTATATGCTTCGTGTTATCTATCATTTCCCTGAAATCAAGTTGCATTTTTTCCATCTTTCTTGCCATTTGTTCTTTTGAACATTCAAGTAATTTATCCTGTTTTGTTCTTTTTTCTGTCTCTTGAAATCTACTCTTAATATGTTTTTAATTTGGTATTTTGCACATCTTTGGCTGCTGATATTTTTCTATTTATTCTTTTAAATTCTTCTTTATGCTCCTCTGGCAATCTCTTGATATCTTTTATCTCATTATGAGCAACGTTAATTAGTTGTTCTGAATTCTGAGTACCCTCAGATAGTTTAACTTGGTCATTTGGTTGAGCCATATTTGCCTCTTCTTTATACTTCCCCATTATCATCAGGATGTCCTTCATTTCTTTCTGAGTAATCCTAAACAGCTGTTCCAATTTCTGTATCATCTCAATTTGCTCATTTGACTTAGTCATGTCTGCCTGGACCTTCAGTTGCTTTATAGCCCTCTGCTGTGGAAGGGTAATTTTGATGCCTTAATAAGATTAATTTGCAAATGTATTTCCCTCCCATGTCCAAGGCTGCTGACCCTGGCAGGCACCAAAATCCACCAACCCTGGGACTAGGGGATAAACAACATGTACCCCAAAGGAGACTCCTCCTGTGGAGGAGATGAATCTAGTGGCCCCCAGACTCCCACCCTGGGCCACGGGACCGGGAAGTTCAGTTGCACACACCTGTGATCTTCAGACCTCTGTGGGGGAAGGTCAGCAGCAGTGAGGCTCAAACAGGTCCCTTTTGCCAGTTGTATCTCAGACCCACACTCCACCTCTTCACTTCCTCCCCGGGAAAGGGCCCCCCCTTGCCAAAAACAACAACAACAATAAAACCAAGCCCCCATGGCAGCGTGTCACAAGGGGAGGGAGCAGGTGCTTTACCATGACCAAGTGGACTTCATGTACTGGAAAAGCTTGTCTGCCATCTTCCAAGTTCACCAGGGGCACCCCCAGCTATGAAGCCAAAGGGAAAAATATCCCAGGCCAACTGCGGGGGTCGGTGAAGTTGTGACTGAGCACATGTACCCCATTGTCTCCATCCCAATTTCTCAGTACTTCGCCCAGGGTCTCCCTAAGCAGGGCAGAAAACCCTCCATGATCACTCACACCCTGGATCTGTCATCCCAGTCATTTTTTCTATCATGTCGCTAGTTACTGCACAGAGAGGGGGTGTGCCGGTTTGAAAGTATTATGTACCCGAGGAAAACCATGTTTTAATCTTGATCCAATCCTGTGAAGACAGCTGTTTCTTTTAATGCTGATCCAATATTGTAAGTGGAAACTTTTGATTAGAGTATTTCCATGGTGATGTGCCACACCCACTTGTGGGTATGACCTTGGATTAGATGGAGATCTGACTCCACCCATTCCAGGTGGGCCTTGATTAGTTTACTGGAATCCTTTCAAAGAGGAAGCATTTTGGAAAGAAACTTCAGAGCTGACAGAAACAACAGAGCTTACAGAAACGAGAGAAACTTCACAGCAGAGCTGACCCAGATAAGGACACGTGAAGAGCACAGACACCAGTGTTTGGAGATGCTTGGAGCCCAGCAGATGTTGCCATTAGATGTTAAGCAAACCAGAACGTGGAGAGAGCCAAGGGAAGCCAAGAGATGAAAGCCAGCTCTGGAGAAGCAAAGTGTGAAACCCTCACAGGAACAGAGGATGAAAGCAATGGAGCCCAGTAGCAGGGGGCCAGCAGATGCCAGCCATGTGACTACCCAGCTGACAGAGGAGTTCCTTACCCATCGGCCTTTCTGGAGACACCTCTTGTTGGTGCCTTAATTTGGACGCATTCACTTCCTTAGAACTGTAAACTTATTGAATTCTCCTTTATAAAAGTCATTCCATTTCTGGCATACCACATTCTGGCAGCTTCCAAACTAACATATCGATTACCCCTGGCTTCCCCTACTGCACTGTGTTAGGGCTCTTTAGAGAAATAGGAGAGATCTGTAATATGAGATTTATAAAGGTGTCTCACGTAACCATGGAAACGGAAGAGTCCAAAATCCATAGGGCCAGTTGTGAAAGTAGCATCTTCAATGAAGATTCTGGATGAACTCCACAGGAGAGGCTCACTGGCTGAAGAAGCAGTGAAGGAGTCTTGTTGTGGGAGGAGTGCCTTAGTTGATTGCAGATGTAATCAGCCACAGATGCAATCAACTGGCTGATGATTTAGCATACCTGCCTTCCAGGTTATCAACCAGCCACGAAATTTCCTTGCAGTAATGGTCAGGTCTGTGCTTGGCTGACCAGACAAATGGGCCTCATTATTTGGCCAAGTTGACACCAGAACCAAACCATCACATGTGGCATTTTTCTGGAAGTCCCCATTCATTCAGGACTGTCTTTTATAATTGCCTAAGTTGTTACTTTTACCAGTATTTTGTACTTCTTCATATGACATTTGAATTACTGTCTAGTGTCCTTTCATTTGGAATGAAAAGTTCCCATCAATATTTACTTTAGGATGGATTAACTAGTAATGAACTCTGCCAATATTTGCTTGTCTGAGAATTTCTTAATTTCTCTTTCATTCTTAAAGGATGTTTTTGCCAGATATAAACATGCTAGTTGACATTATTTTTTCTTTCAGCACTTTAAATGTGTCATTTCAACCACTGCTTTCTAGTCTCCATGGTTTCTGATGAGAAATTGGCTGTTAGGTTTTTGAGGCTACTTGTATGTAATGAGTCGCTTCTCTCTTGCTGCTTTCAAGATTTTCTATTTTTGGCTTTTGACAGTTTAAGTATATAGTGTCTCTGGTAGAGCTCTTTGAATTTACCCTTCTGCTTCTTTCGTTCCTCTTCTGTGACTGCCGTTATGGATTTGTTGGTGTGTTTTATGGTGTCTCATCGCTCTGTTGCACTCTTCCTTCTTTTTTCTTTCTGTCTTCAATCTCTTTAATGTCAGTGATCTACCTTCAATTTCACTGATTCTCTCTTCTGCCTGCTCAAGTCTGCTGCTAAATCCCTCCAGTAAATTTTTCATCTCAGTTATCATTTTCAGTCCCAAAATTTCTATTTTGTTTGTTTCTTTCATTTCTATCTCTCTATTGGTATTATTTATTTGGCAAGACATTATTTTCCTCATTTTATTGAGTTCTTTATTTGTGGTTTCTTTTAATTCTTTGATCATATTTAAGACAGTTGATTTAAAATTTTTACTAAGTCCAATGTATGAGCTTTCTCTAGGCTATTTTTGTTAATTTATTTTACCTATGGATGGGCCATACTTTCTTGCTTCATAATTTCTTGCTGAAAACTTGGATTTTTTGAATATTTATAATGTGGTAACTCTGGAAATGAGATTTATCCCCTTCCCCAGGGTTTGTTGATGCTGTTTCATCTCAGATGTAGTTGTTTGTTTATTGATGTTTCTAAACTACTTTTGTTTCAGACTTTTTTTTTTTTTTTGGCATGTGTGGTCAATGAAGTCTCTGCCCCTTCAGCTTTATATGTATGTTAGGGCATGTCTTCAACACTCTGTCAGGCAGTTTGCAACTCTGTCCTTTCTTTCATTTCTTTTTTTTTTTTTTTTTGTCTAGAGCTTGAAGGTCAGTCAGAAATGAGAGCTTAGGGGCTTCTCAGGTCTTTTCTGAACACATATCCCACCATGGGCATGAATCATCTTGTAGCTCCCCAGGAATATGTGAGCACTTTTCAAAGCCTATATTCTCCAAAGCATCTTGTTTCCCCAGCATTTCCTCAAAAGATTTTAGCTGTGTTTACTGTTTGTTTCAACTCATAACCTAAGTAAGCTCTAATAGAAGGTAATTATGACAGTATTTTAAAGTCGTCCTTTGCAGAATTCCTAAAACCTAATTAAAATTACATTGAATAATTAATTATACCCTCTAGAACATATGGCAAATAATCCAAGTAAAGAAAATCTCTTGCTCCCCCTACCATCAAAAAGGTTATCCAAGTTTGTTACATGGTGATTGCAGCTTTAAAAGTATCTCAGAAGTAAAAGTTGAATAGCAGACCAGGCTTAGAAATTTTATCCCTTATCCTAACCAGTTGGGATAGTTGAGAGCATGTCTTATGGCTTCTCTAAGTAGTAGATTTCTCCCTATGCCAAAAAGGTGATATCAAAAGTAGTTTAATGTAGAAAGTTGTTAAAATTTCATTTCTTCCACTTAGAAGCTTGTTAAATTTTATGACCTTATGGAAGTCCAAAAACTTTATGAACTCAGTTTGTTCATCTGTGTGGTGTTTGAAGCTGTTATGTACCCCAGAAATGGTCATATTCTTTTACTCTATTCCTGACAGTGTAGATCTGTTGTAAGTGGGACATTTTTTATTAGGTTATTTCAATTGAGATGGGACCTTCCTCATTCAAGGTGGGTCTTAATCCACTTACTGGAGTCCTTTATAAAAGAATAAAACATTTACAGAAGCTAAGAGATGAAATTAAGAGAAGCTCACAGAGAAGAGCACCATAGAAGCTGAGAGAGGGAGCCACTGAAGTCAGAAGCTGAAAGCAACAAAACACAGGAGAGAAGGACCAGCATACATTATCATATGTCTTATGATATGACAGCAAAGCCCCAAATGCTGGCAGCCTTCAGAGAAGATATCATCCTGTTCTGCCTTAATTTGGACATTTTCACTGGCTTAAAACAGTAAATTTGTAAGTTAATAAATCCACCTTGTAAAAGCCACCTCTTTTCTTGTATATTGCTTTCAGGCAGCTTTAGCAAACCAAAACAATTTATAAAGAAGTTATTATCGGCCAAATGTCTAATGACTTGTGCAAATTATATGTTTAATAAATAATAGTTTATTTCACTCTCTTCTCTTGCAGCCTCAATTTCCTCATAGTAAAATTAGAACTGTAAAATGGGGATCTTAGTCTAGATAATATGCATGGTTCCATCCAGTCTGAATTTCTGAGTTTAAAAATAGAGTATAATTTAGTAATTATGCATATTACCGATCAGGAGGTGATAGAAATAAAGCTATAAGAGAGCTCAGTTTGCATGAACATACAAATATATTGCTTTCATCGCACCCATTTTATTAACTTTTCAGAAAGAGGTGCCTTGAAAGAAATGGAAATTTAGGGCTTTTTAAAATTCCTAAGTGGACATTTACAGCTTCTCTTTCTCTTCTGCTTAGATATGCATTCAAAGTCTGCTTTTGATACAATGGCTCCGGGCAAGAAAAATGTATCTCTGATCCTTGGGGCACTTGGTATATCTATCAGCCCCTAGAGGAGGAGGGATCAGAGATACGAATGACTCACAAAGGACAAGAGTTGAGACTGTGGTTGTAAAAAATGCTATAGAGAAGAGGGCTTGGCCAGTTTCAGGAAGCAGTGAGGCTGCTGCTTATTCAATTGTAGGCAAAACTGTGAGATAATTAATGGTTCTTGGAAAGATCTAGAAAAATACATTTAATTTTTTAGAATTGGTAAGAAGAAAGGTGGGGAAGAAGGTAGGCAGAAAGACAAAAAACCTGAATGAAATGATGGCTTATTAATCTATGTAGGTCCCAATAAACTCATGGCTCATAAGAGCTTCTCTCTATCTGTTGGTTTCATTCTAGATAACCTTAAGGGAAGGAAATTCTAATGGAGGTACATAGATGTGGGGGAAGCCATAATTGCCTGTTTTGAACTCTATTACACTGGGTGGTATTATGGTGTCAGGGTCTATTCGTCATCTCTCTCTCTGTCTCTTTCTTTCTTTCATACACACACACATACACACACACAAGCACAACCTGTAAGGGAAGCAATAGTGTTCCTTTTTAAAAAAAAGGAAATTGAGGCTCATAGAGGTTAAGTTACTTACCTACAATTATTCAGAAATTGAGTTGAAGACAGGATTCATGTTCAAGATAGTTTCCCAAACCACCCCTTTATTGCCTAGAGGATCCCCTCTTTTCCCCACATTTAGTTAGTCTTCAGTAACTAAATACCCATGCAATGCACCAACTAAAATGTAATACACTAGGCATTTATCAAAGAGTAGGGACAAGCCTGTGGTATAAAAGCCCAATATTGAATAAGCTTGATAAAACTGATGATATCTCTAAAGATGATAAGATGACGGTATTTTTTCTATTGTGCTTTTCTTTTTACCCCTATATTCACTTCAAGTTCACTTCTTTATTAGAGAATTTGTGAGTTTACAGAACAATCATACATAAAATGCAGGATTCCCGAAAGCCCACCTGATTTACTTTGCTAATGCTGCTAGAAATGCAATATACCAGAAATGGGTTGTCTTTTATAAATGGAATTTATTAAGTTGTAAGTTTACAGTTCTAAGACCATAAAAATGTCCCGACTAAACCATCCAGAAAAGGATATTTGACTCAAGAAAGTGGTGATGGTATTCGAAGTTTCTCTGTCAGCTGGGAAGGTTCATGGCCACCTCTGTTAGCTTTCTCTCCCAGCTTCTCCTTTGAATGACTTCCCTGGGGGCGGGTTTTTTTGTTTGTTGGTTTGTTTTTCTCTGTATCTCCAAAGTTCTATGGCTGGTAGGGTCTGAAGCATTTTCCAGAATGGTTCCCTCTTAAAGGACTCCAAGTAACCCTACCTTGACTGAGTGGAGACACATCACCATGGAAACCACCTAATCAAAAGGTCTCACCCACAATTGGGTGGATTACATCTCCACAGAAACAACTTAATCAAAAAGATCCTACCAGACAATATGAATAAAAATTAAAAAACATGGTTTTTCGGGGTACACAGCAGTTTCAAACCAGCACACTATCCTACCACCAACACTTTCAGTTGGTTTGGGATATCTGCCGCAATATATGAGGGAACATTTTTAAAATTGTACCTGGCTGATATTTCATATTTAAAAAAATCAAAATACATCATATTCAGCTTCTTCTGATTATTATTTTTGCTGACTTGATATATAAACATTTTATAGTATATGAAATAGCCCATCCATTTTATAATATATGAAATGGATGGGCTATTTCATATATTTTTTATGATCATCTATGCAGGATCGAGCAGCATCTAGCAGCAATGAAAGCTGTTAATATTTATGAAATTTTAAGCACCTTTTTTTATCACGAGTCCATTTATATGAGAAAGTTTCATTGAGCAATAGTTTAAAGAAAACCCAAAATACACAGAAAGGTGTGAAAATAAATGTCCATGGTGCAGGATACTGAAGAAGGGAAGAATAATGTAGGGTTTTGGTTGCATTTAAACATTTTTGGTAATGTTTTAATTCTAAATTTAAAAACTTTAGATTAAGAAAAATAATATGATTGTTATGAAGAGTTTTAAAAGATTATTGTCTAAGACTTTTAAAGCTTTGTCACCCATTGGTTCAGAAATAATATGATGATCTTATTTAATCATTTCAATAATTGATGTTTGAATTTCTTTACACAAATGAGATTTTACTTTATGTTGTCTCTTTTCTCTGACATTTTGCAGTGTTGTTTTGATCGGATAATTAACGGCATAGCTTTTTTTTTTTTTTTGATGTTTTCTGTTTCAGTATACTCTAAAAAAACCCACACTATTATTGCAGAAAAGTGCACCTCAACAATTAACTGTTAAGTGCTGGTGTAAATTAACACTCTATACAGTAGATAAATGAATGTGTCACATATATAATTGCCAGGCAAAGTGGATACACTTTTAGCCATTTTCACTGGTTTGCTAATGCAGCTTTCTGTCCTAAAATGATACATCATCATTTGTTAAGAAATAGGTAATCACTTTTTAAACTATGGAAAATGTTTGCCATTGTTAATATAGACTGCTATGGAGATTCAAAGAGAGAAGAGGGGGAATCTCTTAATGGTATAAAGCAATGTCTTTTTTTCTTAATCTCAGATGCAGTCTCCTGGTAGATGATTTATGATTATTAATGAACCAAAATAGTTTAAAGAAAAAGGATTCGCATACTTTAGATGACATATAGCCACAGCTGAATAGTATAATCAACCCCAGAAAAAGGAACTCCTGAGGTGGCAGAAGTAGCAGAAGTTGAAATCTGTGTGAAATGTGCCAAGAAGCTGTTTTAAGAGCTTTAGGAGCAGGTCACCTTTAAATCACTGCCTACTGCTTTTATGCTGTGTCTACAGGGAGTCTCTGATTTCAATGTTTGAATGAAAGGCCTTTTTCTTTCTTTCTTTTGCCCGGCAACGTGACTGTGACACAAATGTTTTCATGGCAAATTAATATATTCTTTGCATAAATCCATGCTATGAGCTGAAAACAAATGATTTAGCAGTCTACCTTTCTGTTTGCTTCAATTAATTGAAGAGCCTGAGGCTAGGTAGGCTTTGATACTTAAATGTCAGCACTTGGCTCAAGAGTTCTATTTACATAATCTGTTTACTAATTGCTGACTCAGTGCATTTTCATGATATTGAGCCTTGAACAATATGATTTTTGAGTCAGATTTCTCCTCTAGCTTGTGAGCCTAAAGGAAGGAAAAGCGGTAACCAGTTAAGAGGGGACAAAATTGAGAAGTTCATTGATTTGGTTATGAGTGAAAATAGTTGTTTTGAGGGTATCAGCATTTACCAAATCACTGCCTCCACCATTTTTTGGATTTCCAATGACATTTTATTCAGATGGATAAGGATGTCACAGAAGACCTTCTAATCACATGCTATTTGTGGATTTTGGAACATTGATTATTTCCCACTACTTTTACACCTTTTCGTGTTATTCAGTTTATAGTTGTCTCCCACTGTTAACAGGAGCTTCAATTGGAACCTTTATGGTACACTCATCCCTTTCCAGATGTGCAATTCTCTAAATGTTCGGGAGTGTCTACAACCAAAAAGTTCAGAGAAATGTGGTAGAAAAATCTCCAATTCATGACAACAGTTTGTATTTATATATAAAATGTTAGTGAAGTCCACTTGAGGAAAGGAACTTGTTACAGCAAAAAGCACTTACCCGGTTGGTGAGATAGAATATTACTGCACAGATAGCACTGGACAAATGTCACAAGCATTATAGAAGATGTATACTACTGAAAGTCTTTCGAGGAATGAAATGTGTGATGAGGAGGGGTTTTTCTCTGTCTCTCTGGCTTTCTCTGTGTGTATGTGCCAGTGTGTGTATTGAAATGTAGAAAATATTCACAAGCTAGCAACATATGGGTTTTATATAAAATGTGACAAACAGCAAAAGAAAATTTTATGATAACAAAATTTCATGTTATGACACCTGATCATTTTGGAATATTGTTGAAGGCCACAGTAAATGACCTAGAATTTGTTCCAATTAGATGTACATAGTTCTGGATCATTGGACAGGTTTACAGTGCTGCAGGATGTGGTCCGATGGGAGAAGAGAGAAGAGTCAATAAACGGGAGCAAGAAAAAGGGACAACAGTTTTCAAATGTGTTTAGTAAGCATTTCAGGCTTTGCAGATGCACGCCAACTCCATGCAGGGTATGCTACTAATGAATGAATTAGCTTTAGAAGAGAAATTTGAAAATAAAATATATAATCTTTGACACAAGGGCTAATTATCTCATTACATATTGGCAGAAGACCTGAATTTGGCAACATCACACATATTCAATGCTTTTCCTTAAAATGTCCTCTTCATTTTCATGTATGTTCCTCAACTCTTTCAGTTATTTGGGTCAATAATTCCTTTCTAGGAAGATTTGTATACTTGAATTCTTAATAAGAGAAGCCTTCTTTGGCATCGCATTTTCTCAATATTTATATATCCAGTTTGGCCTATATTATTTGATTTGGCTAAGTAAGCTGGCTGGTCAAGTATTGGAGAGTCCAAAGAATAAAGGGGGGAATAAATTGATAACTTTCTTCCTCATCATCGAGATAAAATTAAATTATTAATTTAGCTCTGCAATCACTATGACCTGGGATTTGAATGACTCTAAAATGTAGAGAGATCAGCCTGATTAAATTGGGATCTCCTGGTTCCAGGGATTCCCTCTTGGCAAGTATCATTATAACACAATCACAGACTTGCTTTCCATAATGTAATCAAGTTAAAGTGAGGTCATACTGGATTAAAGTAGACCCTAATCCAATATGCCTGGTGTCCTTATAGAAAGAGGAGAAGAGTCAGAGAGACGCTCAGACACAGAGGGAAGAGGGCCATGTGAAGACAGAGGCAGAGATAGAGTTATGCCACTATAAGCCCAGGAATGCCTGGGACAACCAGAACCTGGAAGAGACAATGAAGAATCCTCTCCTAGATGCTTTAGAGGCCGTGTAGCCCTTCTGACAATTTGATTTTGACCTTCTAGCTTGCAGAACTCTGAAATGACAAATTTCTGTTGTCTTATGCCACCCAGTTTATGGTACTTTGTTATCTACCCTAGGAAATGCATACACCACGCCATCTACCAATTTTTTCCCTGACCCTCCCAATTTCTTCCAGCCGTACACACACCACACAGACACAGCATACACGCACACACACACACACACACACACACACACACAAGATTTGGATACAGCTGATGTTACATTCACTATTTTAACAGTTTAAGCAAAAGTGGATCCTCCTTTTAATGCCTCCTAAGTAATCACCTTTATTATATTGTACAACCCATTCAAAATTCTGGACTTCATGAAAATTCAGTATATGCAGCCTCTGATTACTGCCAGCTCAATAAGTAATTGGTTTCAAATAGGTTTCAGCACAGAAATTTAATTAAAATTTGAATGAATGGTTATTTGAAGCCAACATTAAGGCTTTATTTCTGAAAATAGTACTATTGTTAATGATAAAGGAAAATACATAATAAATGACTTGTAGTGTTTCCAAATGAATTTAGTATTTTAAGACATTTAGCAGGTGGGGAGTGGGGATTAGAGATGAAACAAGAAAAGAGAAAAGAGCCTTTGTAGCAATAAGGGGTTGGTGCAGTATTCCAGGCTACATTTGGGGAGTGCAAGGTTTATCTTGGTTTATTGAGAAACCCTTTTCCTCATAAAGCAGGCTTACAAGAGCTTTTTAACAGAAGTGTTTAATCATTCCTTGGTGCCATTCTGTGCTCTAACTCAAAAGGGCTTCCTTAAATGCTAATGCATCTTCTTTACAGCTTTTTTCTATCGCAAATTTCCTGAGTGGAGTTCAGGTTGCTTCCTTGGTGGAAGATGATTCCCTGATCTTCATTCAGAGAAATCTTATCTCTACCCAGAGTCCCAGGTGAGACTCGTTTTACTATTTATTTTTATCTCCTCACTTAGAAAGAGATCATATGATAGGATTTTTCTGAGCCCTTTTATGACTGATGTGAGAAAGATTTCTAAATGCTGCTTAGAATTTAAATACTCTGTAGAATATGTGTTTTAAAAAAAGGCTGTTACAAAGCTCAATAGCTTATTTTGTCAGTTTGGTTCTAGTTTTTGTTTTAAAAATGTCTACTGATGTTTAGATTCCCGCTTGTAGGTATTTATTGTAGTTTGCTTTTTCTATGTCTCAAAATTGCTGGTATCCAGTATAAGAGATCCTTAGGCCTTTTGGGTTTTTGAGTTGAAGTGATAAAGAAAATAAAATATGACTCTGCCAAAAAACGTATATTTCCAGCAGGTCATTGGGTCGAGAGTGCCTACTACCGGTGGTTCCTCCTGCCAGGCTTCAGGGCGGGATCTGGTGCCAATTTCCCCTTGTCCAGTGATAGCTGGAAAGATAGAAAAAATACTCAGTATAATCCTTTATCTAGAAAATGCTTAGTATTGTTGTCAGTAACTAGAAAACTATCATGATCACTTCACCCAAGCGGCCCTCAGTTATTTTAAGCATAAAAAGCCTTGTTGAAGTAGTTTGCTGTTGTCCTTATCTCCACAACAACAAACTTACTCTCTGCTCCTTTTCTGTTACAGTAATAAAATCCTCCCTTGTTCTGCTTGCAGGAATGAAACATCATATGAACTAATATCTGCACCTTCCTGCTTTTTGAAGGACAAGATCAAAGGCCTGAATAGTCAACAAAGAAAGAAGGGTTTGCCAGATAACAGGATCACGTTGACCAAGAAAATGAAACAAGCAACCATTACTCAATTTTAATGGATCTTGAGACTTTTACTTAGGTGTTTTTTTTCTGCTTTCTTTTAGACCTTTGCCATTCCTTTGTCTGTTTGTACTGTAAAAGCTCAAATCTCCTTTCTCACTTCGAACTGGCCTTGGAAAGATCCTCAAGATCTAGTTCCTTGCAGATACATCTTCAATAAGCTCATCCTTCACCAAAGCAAAGAAACTTGCTTGTCTGTTTGATGCTGTGTCAGTCAGACTTGACTATTTAGGACTGTGCTTTCTGATGTAACACCAGGAAAGGAGGTGTGGCTGGAAAAAAGGCCGCTCCCTTGCCTGTCTCCTGTCCCACATTTGTGGGGAACCTGGTGCTACACCATTCTTGGAGAACTTACTTCTGGGTCAGTGTTTCATAAGTAGGCAGCAAAGCAGCCTTCTCGCTGTCATCTTTTGAAAGCTAGCTCTTGACTTATATTATTCAATTATATATTTTTAAAATATATGTGGTTTGAATGCTAGCTGTATGCAAGGGAAGATTCTAATCACATCAGTTCTTTGGTCTGATGTTGAAGTTGTGGTACAATTTATAACAAAGGAAATAAAATCAATGTTTTTACAGAACTAATTTCTCTTGGGACTTCTTGGCATAATTGTGACCTGCAGAAAGGAGAGATGCCCATTCTGAAATATTTCAGCTACCAGACTTTTGATTTTAAATTAGATACTACGTTATTGTTTGCTTATACATGCAAATTAGGGTTCCTGGGATCTGTTCTTGGCCTCATCCCAATTATATGCATTTTGGGACTTTCTTATGTTCCATATAATGCCTTGTCATATTTTATTGCTTTACCTCTAATTATGCAATAATTTTGCCTTCCCAAGAACAATGGAAGCTCTCTGAGGGCAGATCTGTTCTTATAATGCATTCATACTTTAGGATGGCTCTCTACAGTTCTGTGCAGAGAAGACAATAAAGATTATTGAATGAATAAGTGAGTCAATGGATTAATGAGTGAAAGGAGAATAATAAATGAATGAATTCATTTATAAACTTGGTGTCTCCACATAAAAATACCTATCATATAATAATAATTTCAGTTATTGTGGTAGATTAAAGATGACGTGAGTTCTTTGCTACCCTCTCCCTTTGAAACTCTGGCATTTTAATGATATGCTTGCTCAATAGAAAGCTGAAGTGATATTCTTGGACTTCTCAGGCAAGGTCACAAGAAGCCTTACATATCCTGCCTTGTTTTCTGGGAATGCTCCCTCTTGGTGCCCAGCCACCACGCATGCAAGAAGTCCAAAACACATGAAGATTCCATGTACTGTTTTTCTTTTTGATTGTCCTTGTTAAGTCGCTGGCTGACATCTAGCATCAGCTACTGGCCATGTATATCAGAATGGGTTCAGTCAGGAAAGAAAAATTACTCAATAACTTGAACAGGAAAGTTTATTATAAAGATTTCTTAATTATAACAGCTGTTGGAGGAATGAGGGATTAGTCAGTATGGGATAAAGAAACTATAAAGAAAATAGGAGTAACAGATAATAACATGCAATACAATGTAATATATATATTAGAATATATAACAATCATATAATAATCATTACTCTCAGGTTGGAGATAGAGTGCCGAAGGTAGAGCCACTACTCTGACCCTGGCCTGGGTGGAGAGGGCACAGTCACCGAATGGCAAAAACATTCTGGAACTTGATAGAAATCTGCCCTCTGGGGAATCAAGGAAAGCTGTTCAAGAAAGATGTCTCACTAGGATGCTCCACTACAAAACTTCTCAGGATTTGTGCTGGTGGAAGCTGCTGCTGCTGGGGAAGCTAAGCTACCTGTCTCATAGGAACTTTATGCAAGAGAAGCTCTACAAACTGCAGAAGGCTCTTGAGTGAGCACACTGAAACCAGGAAGCAAAACCCTTTCCTCCTGCTAGTGTCTATCTAGTGACTTATACTGACAAAACCTCAGTGCAAGCTGGACAAACAAAAAAATATCTAAAGGGCCCAGATCCAATTTTGCAGAGCAGGCAAAAGGGGAATTTGGAACTCAGAATCAATAAACTGATAAGTGGTGCACCATGCGAATGAGTCATCTTGGAATGTGCTGCCCAGTCAAGCCTTCAGATAATTCCAGGCCTGGCAGCTATTTGACTGCTACTGCATCAGACATAAACGAGAACCACCTGAATGAGCCCAGTCAACCCACAGGACTATGTGAGGTAATAAATGATTGTTTTAACTCACTAAGTTCCATGGTGGTATTGTTTTATAGTAATAGATAACTGGAACAAACTTATGTTATCAAGCTGTCCTACCCTGTTTTGTATTTCCTTTGCTTTCCACACTTAAGTTTTCAACTGATAAACTTTTGGCAACTTTGAAATTCTATCTTTTTTAAGTCCTCAGTTAAGGTTTAGAGATTTCTTGTCCATAAAGAGAAACAACAATCTGAAAAAGACATTACTGTTAGTACCATCAGTCTCAAGATTGTAATTTGGAGATCTTTTTGATGACTTGTTGAAGGAATGCCTTATAAACAGACAGAATTCATCATGGAACAGTTCAATGGTATATCCCATGAATCACATTTATTATTTATAATGTATTTAACAGACTCTACTCAGTACACCTCTATCACTACATATTATAAAATTAAAGTAGAAGCCATCAATAAAACTATAGTACTATATCACATGTAAAGAAAACTTGCCAATAGCTTAAAATGAATATAGGAAAGATTACCTCTAGACTGTTTATAGATTGATAGAGACATACTGACAAGAGCTCCAACAGGTTACATTTATTCTATGACTATAGAGTCAAGGACAAATGATGACTCATTGCAAGAACCATTGTGAAATAGCATTCTGGTATAATTGATTCAAATTCAGAGTGTAGATTTGATCAACATTGATGAATTTACCTCCAGGAAGTCCGCAAAACAACAGAACCATTGCAGGATCTAATTTTCTAGAAACCTTTGGCTTTTACTGCCACAATATCTTGAACATTACCAGGTTCAGAAAGTATAGACAATGGAACCCTCTCTGTGGTCACCAAAACCAATGAATTTTAGTTGACTGGATTTTGCATGCTTGCATTGGTTTTCAGACTGTGAATCTTTAGAGACCAAGGGGTTCCATAGGGTAAGAAAATGTGAGGAGAAGCTCCTTAATCATCTTTTGTTATGTGCCATATGAGTGGTACATTCTCATTGATCCACCACAAAATCTGTGATCTTACCAGCATCTGCAATCGTTTTATAAATCCTTGTATATCAGAGAAGGCCAATGTCTCCTGAGAGTGGAGGAGGGTCAACTAATAATTATACCAATTGAATAAGTGGAAACAGAGACTATTCCAGGGAAACCACCATGTATGGGCATCCCATTTTGATGTCATTCCTTCTCACTTATTGAAAGACTTTACTTCCCCAAATATCCTCTCTCTCTCCTACAACATCAATCCCTATATATCTCATTCTGTATCATGTCTTTCATCATTAACACGTGCTCCAATGTATTTCCTGGTTAAAAAAAAAAACAAAAAACCCTTGCTGGGTAGGCAATGGTGGTGCAGTGGCAGAGTTCTAGCCCGCCATGCCAGAAACCCAGGTTCGATTCCCGGTGCTTGACTATGCCAAAAAAAAGAAAAAGCCTTGCCCCATGCTCCTTCATAAATGTATTGTTTCTACTTGTTTATTTCTCATTTTCTGTTAATTTACTTTTATTTTGGCTTCCAATGCAATATCTCAACCAAAATTCTTAAGATCACCAATAAATTATATATGAAAACAACAACAGATATTTTTATATCACCTTAGAGAAAACAACAACAGATATTTTTATGATATCACAATTCATATCGATGACCATTTCCTCCTTGAAAAACTTTCTTCTCTCTTCTTCAGAGACAGAACACTTTTTTTTTTTTCTTTCTACCACCTTGCTTCTTCTCAGGTTTCTTTTCTGTCTTTTTCCCTACCAGATTATTCATGTTAAAGTTCCTCTAAGTTCAGTTCTTTTTCTTTTCTGGCTATGCTTTTGCTTAGGTGATCTCACTCATTTCTGTGAATTTCAAAATCATCTACATGCTGGTGACTCACAGATTTATATTTCTTACACAGACTTCTTCTCTGAGCTCCAAATTTATATATTCAACTTACTGATTTGCATTTGTGTCAGAAGCATTTCCAATTTTGCACGCTGAAAATCAGACCCATCCATATCCATTTGTACCCCACACAATGTAATTATTCCCAGTGTTCCCAATGTGTCAAATAAATGGCACCACCATCTACCCATTTCTAAAGTTAAAATTCTGGGAATAGTTCATTACTTTTCCATTCTAGGCCCTCACATTAAATTTGTCTATGCCAGCTCTGCCTTCAAACATACATGTTCTATCTGTCCGTGTCTCCATTACCACTACCTGAGTGAAAGTCATCAGCTATGGCTTGAACAACAATCACCTATTGCTTAAACAACCAAGAATTTTTTAGCTAGCGTTCCCTCTTCTCTTGGTTTCCTCCAGTCCATTCTCCATACTCCAGCCAAACTAGGTTTTGGAAAATTTAAAGGGGATTGTGTTATGTTTCTATGTAAAACTCTCTAATGTTATACTTTTTTGAACCAGAAGGATGCATTGCTTTTGTAATTGAAACACACAAAACACTTGCACTCCATTTTGTGAACAGTTTTCCTGTGGACAGAATCCTTAATTGTAGTGGTATCTTCTGTTTCTCTTCCAACAGAGGGTTTTGAACCAGAAGAGTGTGGCAAAATCTTTCCTTAAAGAAAGCCTACTTGCCCTGCCTGTTTTTACTAGTCTTCAGTGTACAATAAAGCAAATGTAAATGAAAAAATGGAAATTAATAATTCATTTAAAAATTAAATTTTCTAACTTTCTCTACTGAAGACTAATGAAAATGGAACTTGCTATAAAATGTCTAAGGACTCTTTGGCTTTGAGTGGTTAATGATTTTCTATTAATGATTTTAATGAAAATAAAACTGATTATGTAGAGTCATCTTTATCAATGAAAATACTATTACCAAGTTACTATTTAATGTGTATATAATAAAACCCTGTACTACATAGGCTTCTGAAAGTGAAAACACAAGTCCTCTGAATCTACTCTAAATTGTGCTAAAACTGAGAATTACCTGACCTCATATTTAAATATTAGGTGGTTTGCTGTCCAGTAAAATTAGATGGATGATAAAATTAGGAATTCAGTATATAGTGTAAGCAGATTCTTTGCCTTGAATAACCCAGTCTCTCTGTGGATCAGCATCATCAATAAAATGAGAGAACTGGACTAGGAAAGTATTTTATAACTGGGCTACATGGACTCTAGCAAGTGTTCTATTAAACAAATAAAAAGATTAGAAATTTGGAAAATGCTAGTTCAACCTGTTTCTTATTTTTTCTATTGTTCAGATTATTTTCCTGAACATTTGATAATCTAATTTTTAATATGAATCTCCGGGATGTGAGAGGGAGTAAATTATGCAGACATTTCTCCTAATGTATTTGAATACCCAATTCAGAGGTTTCAATAAAAACACCATTTGGTTTCCTTTGGATTGCACTAAATGATATCTACATTCTCATGCAGCTGTAACAATCTATGGATCCAGGTGTGAGGTGGTGGCCTTATGTCATCACAGTAATTTAAGGATGTGTGTCTTTTTCCTTCTACCACTTTCACTTGCCATCTTATTGCCTGTGGAATAATTTAAATGCAAAGCACATCTTTTTCCATTCCATGTCTTGGTGAAAATGGAATGGTAGAGATCATCCAGAAAGGAACTCAGTCCTCTTTAAACTTGCCCATCTCACACGTTGTGTTGTGTACCTAGTTCTGGTTAAATACAAGAGTGCCATGCCCATGTATGAGGGGACATGGACCACACATTTACTTTTCTATTGAGATGCCCTGGAATCATAAGCAAGTAAAAGGAGTTCATGGCTCTCTGTAACACAGTGGAAGATGCACTAGAATTGAAGGACAAGATCTTAATTCAACTCCATGTCCTGCCATTTACTTCATTGTTTGATGGCAGGCAAATATTATTTCTTTGTCTCAGCTTTCTTTCATATAAAATAGCTTTGCCCTGTATAAGCAATAGTATCATTGTGGGAAGTCAATTATCCACACACACATACATACATACCCTCACATTTATCAAACAAAGATTTGTATAATAAGCATTTATATGTATAATATAATTTATATATATATATATACACATATATATATGCACATGTGTGTATGTACATATGTACGTAGTTGTATCAAGTACCTTCATTTCTTTAACTTTGGCAAAATAATTATTGTGCTTTATACCATTCATGGTAATTTTTTCACTCAAAATATGTCATATTCCAGGAACTCTTTGAAGTCAGGGGAATAAAAGGAACAGTAGCTATTGTGATTTAATGATTTGCCATTTTTAAGATTAGATTTTCCTTCAAATATGAAACATATAACTAAGGGTCTGTAAACATTTTTACCCTAGTTATATATATTCTGTTTACCTTTCTTACTCAAGAGGGTTTGTAACCATTTTTACCCTGCAGTTTTATAAACATATTTTTTTGAGACTGACAAGACAACTTGTGAGAATAAAACTTATATAATGTCTCACATACCAGCTATCAGTCCCTTAATTTTGAAACAGCTACAGTGGTCTGAGTATTTATAAAGCATTTGGAAAACAATTCACATTTTTTGATTTGCTGTTCTTGCTGAAAACTCTAAGCCCTCATTTCTGTTAAATGCGATAAAACAGTTTTGTTCTTTCATGCCTCCAACAGAGCTGCAGAAGACCACATGTTTTAACTTTTGCAAAAGCTGCCAAATCCAAATTTTTTTATATAACTGAGAATTGTGATTTATCTAACTCATATTATATTGAAAAAGTGTCCAATGTTTTATCAATATATTTCCCAGTTTAGAGCCTAAGATCATCTAAAGCAACAAAGGAATTATATATTCCCATGAAAATCATAAATATATAATGATGTTTCATCAATTATAGTGAATGACCATTTTCCCTCCACCCACTTTTCCTTTCTAATGTAACTACATTAATAATTTCCTTACAAGGTTAACTATATATTATATAATTTATATTTCCTTATAAGGTTAATTAATTTCCTTGTAAGGTTAATTTCTTTATAAATATCCACTTAATTTACATTATTTCATATTTACCTTTATGAAATGGAATGGTGAGAGCATTGAGAGTAAAACTGAAGCCAAAATATCCCTCTGTACTTTAATTTGGAGGGAAGGAAGTTGGTGCTGTACTTTACCAGTTATTTATCTCAAATCTATTTCTGTATATTAAACTTTTTAAAGATAAATGATATATTACATATATGTCATCTCTAAAAAATATAGGAAATTTACAAATTTTAAAATATTATAGAGACTTTTGTAGAAAAGAATACCGAGTTCCTATAAAATACAATTTGAAGTCACATGCCTGAATAAGTGAGAACCAAAATTATACCCATCATGAAGCTATCCCTGCTAAATGTTTTTTTCTTCATGGGTTGAACATTATCCTCTTGAACATGACTCCCCAGAGAAAGTAGTAGTCACCCTTGGTATGTTCAAATATTAAAATGACAAACTATCTAGACATTTCCGTAATTTTAAACAAAAAGTTTTATTTCTCACTCATCCTACATGCAATTCAGCTCATCAGAGGAATGCCACCAATCATAGTCCCTCAAGGACCTCAGGTGATGGAGCACCCACTACCTTGACCATTGCCAGAAGGATGGAAATGTCTGGAGGGTTTCATACTAACAATTAAAGTGTCCTAAAATAAAAGTAAATCTGCCATGTCTGTTCAGAACACATTGGTCAGAAATGGTCATGTGGGGCATCCCATGCTTCCGCCTGATCACAAGGGGGCAGAGAAATGTAATCCTATCATGAACTGGTGTGGGGAAAGAGTGACCAGCAGGGATGACTGCTGCTAGTCTAATGACTGTGTAATCACAGAAGCAGAAAAATACGTTTCTCTTCCAAATGAGTCTCTTTCTTTATGTATCCTGGCGTAAAAAGCAAACACTGACAGGCATAGGGATGCCATAGGGTTTGTATTGAGTTGAGACATATAAGTGACATTCTAGGATGACTATGCAACACTAATGCTGACCTTTGGTGTTTTTATATTGGTTATTACAGAGTGCATGTTCCTCCATTGACCTTCTCCTTGTTTATTTCCACAACAGAGCCAGCAAGTTGTTTGAGGGGTACCACATATTACAGAATACTGGGGGAAATGACAGAATCACAGTATGCAGGGATGGCTTCACATTCATCCAGTAAATATGATCTTTCCTCTGAGTAGTCCAATGGCACAAGAAAGTGTTATGATGGTTAAGTGTTAAAAAATGAGATTTCCAAATAAAGCAACCCACATTTATGGGGTTTGCCAATATCTGTGGTGTAAATATTCCCACTGCGGCTGATTTTAAGCTAGCAATATCCTACTGACTGCAGAGCTGGAAAGAGATGTGCACAATGGGCCTTTGTCAGCTAACAGGAGTCAGTTGTCAGCTAATAGTCTCAGTGCTGTGCTGAGAGAAGTAACTTTTCATTGGGTATCCCTTAGATTGTACCTTAGGTTCCTAAATTGCCTATCATTCTTTATCTTTGTATGCATATACACAAACACAGACCTCTCAAACTAAAACTGATTCTCAGACACAGCACAGAAACTCGGAAAAGGAAGAGAAACCATTCTTAATTGCTCCATTATGTGTAAAGCTGTCTCTTAAACAATGGTGGTAATGCTATATGTTGTTATCCCTAGGAGAGTTCATTTATCCTTACCACTTTTAATTTATTTGCACACACTGCCACCCCTTCAGACCCTATATCCTGGGAATAAGAAAAATATCCATTTCTGAACGCTAAGTATTTTCCTGGCTGCTGCTTTTGCATAAATCCCCAGCTAAAACTTTGAAAGTACGTTTTGTCCAGGCCTCTGTAAAGTCTCTGTTGAGGAGATGGAGGGACGGAAGAGTTTTATTTTTCCATTTGCATCTCGTCACTCCCTAGACTGTGTGGCTCTGCAAAATGACAGTCACTGCCTCATATTCTGATCTGAGTTCCCGAACTCACCCACGTGTGAACTCCCCTGACGTCTGTGGTCAGTCCAGTCTCCTTGCTCTTTCCTGAGTACACCGCAATCATTTAGACCTTTGTGCTTTTTTTCATGGAATTATTCTACCTGCTTTTTCTGCTCTTCTAAAACTTAACAAAGCTCTGAGCCTTATATTCAGTTTTTGTCAATTATCTTGACTCTTAACTTTTACTTAAAAGAAATTGCTTTATACCATAGACGTTTAATTTTGCTAAAATTTTCCTTTCATCATATTTATAAATACGTCCTATTTTTGTATCCAATTACTTTATGTAAGTCTTGATCTTCCAAAAGAATTATCAATTGTTTATATTATGCACTGTAATTCTCCTGTATCCCCATTACAATTAACTTGAAGTTATGTTAATATTCAATCCTTAATAAAAAATTCCAGAATTAAATTCCATACAAAATATTGTTTATGAATTTTCATATGTCTCAAAATATGAAAAACTTGAGACCAAGGACTGCAAATCATAGGAGTTATAAAATATAGTGGAGTACAAGTTGGAATTCAATAGCTGTTGAATATTGAAATAATAAATTCTATAAATAAGATTAAAAAAGGAATAGTGATAACTTTAAAATTTTATTTTAGTTTAAGGATTACCTTTCAGCACATTTAACTCACCTATTTTTTTTTCTCATACAAAAGCAACTTGTAGCCTGGCTAAGTAGACACAAGCCTACTTTGGACGAGTTTTATTTGTTTTGGTATCAGTAAACTTTTCCCCACTAATCTGATATTATTCCTATGCGTTTTTAGAAAAATTCAAATTGTTTAGCTATCTGGGCACTGAAATACTAAGAAATCTCAGTGGAGAATCTCAGGAGGTAAAGAAGGCAAAATTATTAGTAGGGGAAAACAGAAAATGAATTGAGCCCTAACTATTCATAAGCTACATTATAGTACTGTGTATTAAATTTGAAAATGTAATGTTTTGAAAAGAACATTGCCCCAGCCCTGCAGGGTATAGCCACCAACTTGGCACCATAATTGAGTCTTCAAAAGGCCATTCCACTATTCTATCAATCCAGCTGTTTCAGGCTGATGGGGAGCATGGTAAGATCAGTACATTCCATGAGCATGTCATTCGTTGTGAAGTGGGTCCCTTGATCAGACACAGTACTGTGTGGAATATCATGATGGAGGATAAAGCATTATGTAAGTCATTAGATAGTAGTTTTGGCAGTAGCATCATATAAAGGAAGGCAAACTCATAACTGGAGTACGTGTCTATTTCCAGCTGGAACAAATCACTGCCTCTTTCATGATATAAATGGCCCAGTGTAATCAATATGCCACCAGATAGCAGGCTGATCACCTCAGAGAATGACACTATATCAGGACTGAATGTTAGTCTTTTCTGCTTGCAGATTGGGCACTGAGTACTGGCTGTGACTAGGTTGGCCTTGATAAGTGGAAGTCCATGTAACTGAGTCCATACATGACTTCCTTCCCTACCACCATGACCACTTTGTTCATAAGCCCATTGGGCAATAACAGGAGTGACTGGGGAAAGAGGCTGACTGGCATACCAGGTAATGGTGGATATGTTGATTTGCTCAAGCAATGATACCACACCTGGAACAGCAGCTGCAATTTGAAGTCACCGCCTGGTTAAGTTTATGATAATCCACTGTCATCCTCCATGATGCATCTGTTCTCTGCATAGGTGAAATAGGAAAGTTTAATAGGGATGTGGTGAGAATCATCACCACTACATCCTTTGAGTCCTTGATGGTGGGACTAATCTCTTCGATCCCTCCAGGAATCTGGAATTGATTTTGATTTACTATTTTGTTAGGTTGTGGCAGTTCTAGTGGCTTCCACTTGGTGTTTCCTACAATAATAGTCCTCACTGCACAAGCCAGGGAACCATGTGAGGATTCTGCTAGTTGTTGAGTATGTCTATTCCAATTACGCATTTCAGAACTGGGGAAATAACAAAAGAGTGAGTGTAGGACTTACTGGTCTTTCTTTTAGGTGGACCAGAGTTAAAACTCCATTGATAATCCGACCTCTATATGCCCCAACAAAGTGACATTTTGGGTCTCTTGGAATTAATGTCACTTCTGAGCCAGCTCTAATAATCTCTGAAATGTCTGATCATGCTCTTTACCCCAGTGCATAGTTACCCCGATAAAATGCCATAAGTCTCTTTAGAGAATCCTGGATCAAAGATTAACCGTGCAAATTTTTGGCAGTGTGACATTCTCTTTGTTCAAGGGGCTCTGCATCTGGAATTGTCTCAAGTCTGGGAATTGATTAAGGAGCCATGACTCTCTTTTTATAATTCAAGTTAGACTTTTGTTCATTTGACCTGGAACTCTTCTGCTTATAAAGATCAAGTAAGAATGTAGTAGACTGCCCATCTATTCTACTTCTAGGCACCCCTTAATCTACTAGCCAATGCCATAAGTCTTTGTGCATCAGACAATTTTGATTTCTACTTTGAGTCTATTGTCCATTGCGGTAGCCATGCCTATCTTATCTTTGGTAATTTAGTGCTGCTGGTTGGCCTTTGCCTACCCAGGATGTGATCATCCCCATTGTGTTTAAGGATACTAGTTCATGACAGTAGTTCCCGTAGTAATATTTGACCTACAGGTAAGAGCAAACACAGAGCTCTTCAGGGAAGATGGGGTTAGTTTCACAAATATATTCCTTACAGTCCCGTGAAAAGTATGTCTTCTGGAAATTCCTGGGGTGGATAAGCAGTTCTTAGATTATAAATCCACTCTAACATTACAATCCTAAATCTTTGGATCCCCTTATCTCTATTATTCCATAGCAGTTCAAACTCTGGCAGTTCTTTTGTAGTATAATGCATACCTTCATGGGTTACACTTTGTACCTCACCTTTTGAGGCTTATTAGGGTTTTAGTCTAGCTATATGTCTGGAAGAAAAGAGGGGTACTGTGGTGGGCCAAGAGAATAATTAGAAGTCTTTTGCAAGCCAAGTAGGTTAGGACATTCCATTGCAGTTTCTTCTGGTGAAAGAGGGTTGATCTCTTCTGACAGAGGAGTGCAGGCTGTTTGCACAGAGGAGGTGGTTAAATTAACAGTTGGGTTAATATCTTCAGGTGGAGGTTGGATAGCAGATTTGTCAGGGCAAACTGGAGGTCAGGAAGCTGTTTTCTTAGTGCAGACCATTAAAATTTTGTCTCACACAACTATGGGGATGCACATGACCAAATTCCACAAGGCAGGCTGCAATCTGGGAACGCCAATGAAGGTTTTCAAGCTGACTGGCTGAAGTAGATATGAAGATTATCTCTTCTGACTGTTGAAATCATCACTTATTTCAAAACTTTCAATTGATTGGATAAGACGTTTCTCATTGTTGAAGGCAATTTCCTCAGTTGATTGTAGATGTAATCAGTCATTGATGCAATCAATTTACTAGTCCATGAAGTGTCCTCACAGTATCAGTCAGGTCAGTGCTTGCCTAATCAAAGAACTGGACACCATCACTTGCCAAGTTGATTCGTGAACCTAATCATTACATGGTGCTATTTAATAAAAAAAAGAAAACAATAAGATACAATCTCTGCAGTAGAGAACAAGTTGAAGAATAAGAAAGATGGGTACAACTAGATTTGGAAATCCCGTATAGGAAAGCATATCTCTGCATTTCTTTTAATGTATTTTGGTCTTTTTTCAACTTGCATGATAGTTATAACATGTGTTACATGTAATACACAGGAATATTTGTATGTTTATTTAAAATCTTTATGGGAGTAAGTCAAATTATAAAGAGTAAACCTTTGCTCAGTGCCTCCCTCCAACCCACATACATTCTGTGAGAAAATATGGAAAATTTGCCAGTATCATCTCCTTCATGACTTCATTAACTCCCTCTCAGCCACCCAAAATTAAAGAGAGCTGACTTTCAGATGCAGTCTTAATTATTATTATAAAAATTTAAGACAAAGAGAATACTCTTATTTTTCATATATAGTTCCCACTTACTTACCTGATACACAAAATACATTCAAAGGGAAACAAAGCATATTTTAAATCATATTTTAAAATGATAGTCAATGGCTTCCCATGGACTCCACAGAGGAAGCTCCATGGCCCTTGGACTCTTTGGAACACGTTCCCTGCTTTCCTGGTTGTGAGTGAAAACTCAGAGGGAGGCAGTTGTCAGCTGAGTTGTTGACAATGCAGCCACTGTGTGCATTCATGAGGAGTATAGTGGGTAAAGTAGAATTTTTGAAGTGGAGGAACCAGCATGGATCAAGAGGCTTCTTGTACTCATGAACATTCAGAAGAAGTGAAAATACAAAAGAGACAATGGACATGAGTTTTGAAGGTCCCAGAAAGGATGAGGAGTTTGTGAATTTGAAGGATCTACTTATAGACTTTACACAGGAAAAATGGCTCCTGCTAGACATATCCCAGAGAAAACTGTTCAGATATGTGATGCTGGAGAATATCAATCATCTGCTCTCAGAGGGACATCAAGTCTGAAAATCAGATGTAGCTTTCAAGTTGGATCAAAGAAAAGAACTGTGGAAAGAAGGAATTGAATTTTTCCAAAGCCAAAATTCAGGCAGGGAAAGTGTTATTTAAAAAAGAAATGCTATCAATGCAACATATCTTCAGGAAAGATATATCTACCATCACATCATTATCTCTCATCTACTCCCCAGAATCAGAATTCTCATATCCAAAAGAATAGCATTATATGTAGTGAATTGCCAGAAGATTGTACTCATAGATCCAGAGTAGCTCAACATGTGTTAACTCACAAGGGAAAGAAGCTATACTTCACCAATCTATTTGGAAAAGCCCTCAGTGGCCAGTCATCCTTTATAAACAAAAGCATTTTCACACCAGAAGTAAATCCAATTAGTAAATCATTTACTCATGACTCTGACCTTAAATATTACAATGAAACTCACATTGGAGAGAGACCCTATGAATATCATGGATGTGGGAAAGCCTTCTCTCAATGTTCTTCATTCAGAAAACATGAAAGAACTCATACAAGAGAGAAATCTTATGAATGCCATATATGTGGGAAAGTCTTCACCTATTATTCTTGCCTTAGAAGACTTAAGAGGACTCACAGTGGAGAGAAACTCAATGAACATCATCTATGTGGGAAAGCCATCATTCAAGGGTCTTCCCTGAGAAAACATGAGAGAATTCACACTGGAGAGAAACCTTATGAATATCATCTATGTTGGAAAGTCTTCACCAGTTGTTCTGGCTTAAAAAAAAAAACATGAGAAAAACTCACAATAGAGAGATACTATAAGAATATCATCTACATAGGGAAATGTTAGCTTATTTTTGTTGCTTTAGACAACATGTGAGAACACAAACTGGAGTGAAACCCTATGAATGACATACATGTGAAAGGCTTCAAACATTAGATTATTTGAAAGAGCTCATACTATAAATATTTTGAATATGGAAGAGATTTTAGCCCTTAAGTTATTTTTTAAACATACTAGAGAACTCACACACAGAAGAAACCCTTTTTGTATTCAATCTGGTAGAGCTTTTAGTCTTTCTTACTACTTCATCAATGCAAGCCAATACATACTGGAGAAAATCAGTATCCATGTCACCCTTTTAGCAAAACCTTCAGTAAGATGACCTGATGGTATACAGTGTGAATGTACTCATGATAAACATTTTTTTGTATGGTGTATAGTGGGGTCCCATTTCATTATTTTTCCATGTGAGTATCCTGTTATTACAGCACCATTTGTTAAATTTTTGTTTGTTTTGCTTGTTTGTTTGTTTTTTGGGAGGTGCATGGAATGATATACATTTAATGAAAGTGGCAGAGTCTTCATCCACTGCTCCAACCAATAGAGATACAGATCTTTACCAGAGGATGAAGTCCCTAGAGGAAATGCCAGATTATTCATGTTGGAGATGTTATTCATGAAAAGTCACACAAAATCCTTTATTCATACAGCATCAATTGTAGGGTGAGAAATCACACCATATAGATCTCTTAATGAAGTCATGAATAAAGGCATGTCCTCAGCAATCACTCATTCCTTTAGCATTAATATACTCATGCTGAGGAAACAACAATCCTAAAGTCAATTTAGAGACATCTGCAGCTTGATTTCACATGAGAAAATTCATATAAAATGAAATACTTTACTTGGAAACTTAAGCACAAAATTCAGTAAAGAGGCAAAATTTTGAACAAGACTTACTATTGAATTTATGTAGAGTAACAGTGTAGAAATGTGAAGTTACTTGGGTGGACTGAATGATGAATTTTGTAAGAAGTAACATGAAGCAAGATCAATTCAATAGATCAGATCAGTACTTGCAAATATGTAAGAAACAAATATTGTTGACATTCTAATATGCTGGCCACACTCTGGTTTTCTTTTTATGCAGTTCTAAACACAAAATTTGAGTCAATGAGAAAATAATTTTGAATTTAATTCAAACATCTAGAACACCAAAAAATGATATTCCTATTTTGCTAGCTGCGAGATTTTCATGGCCTTCTCACTCTGTGGTTCTGTTGCTCTTTCCAAAATCCTCTTTTAAAGGATTCCAGGAAACTAATCAAGACCCACCTGGAATGGGTGGAGTCACATCTCCTTCTCATCGAAGGTCAATACTCAGAATTGGGCATGTCACATTTCCTTGTAGATAATCTAATCAAATATTACAACCTACATTATCGAATAGGGATTAAAAGAAATCATTGCTCCCACAAGACTGCATCAGGATTAAAACATGGCTTTTCTAGGGTATGTAATCATTTCAAACCAGCACATGATACTTAACTATTATCTTAGTATTGTAATATATATGTTCATGGCAAGGATGAACACAAATATGGATAAATAACAATTTAGAAGTAAAACAAAAAACTGATAGCCAATGTTTTTAGCATAATCAGATGTGAAAGTAACACATTTACTAATCAAAATAAAATCTGGTTTAACTTATACCCATAATGATTAGCGGGATGTCCAGTACCAGTTGTTTGGAAGTTCTCTCTCCACTTCCTTGGGGAAATAAGCAAATTCAGGGTTGATATAGTTCAGAAAAGTGGGGAAGGATTTCTAGTCTTCAGTTATTAGGCAGCTCCTCTAGATTCTTTCACTTGTTTCAGAGTTGCATTTGAAGTTAGGTAGCTGTCCTGATAGCACCAACTACTTTCATCTTAAGCCCAAAGGGATCCTGCTGCTTGAGAAGTTCCAGAACTTCTAGTGTGTAATCCCTCCCCACTAATTCCCAAGTTCACAGTCATCCCCCTCACAGATTCATATTTAGAGTTCATCAAGGTCCCTGAGGACAAAATCATGACATAGGTTTGAAGAGTTGATATACCCATGAGGTAGGGCAGTGAAGATATATTGCTGGCTTTGCCAGCTGAAAGAAAACTGTTTCTAGCGAGAAAAATGCATTTTCCAGATCAATAGCTGCACACCAGGTACAAGGGAGTGTGTTGATTTGCTCAAGCAATGATACCACATCTGGAACAGCAGCTTCAATTGGAGTCACCACTTGGTTAAGTCTATGATAAACTACTGTTATCCTCCAAGACCAATCTGTTTTTTGTACAAACCAAATAGGAGAATTGAATGGAGAAGTGATGGGAATCACCACCCCAGCATCCTTCAAGCCCATAGGAGTGGCACTAATCTCTTCAATTCCTCCAGGAATCTGATATTGCTTCTGACTTACTATTTTGCTAGGTAAAGGCAGTTCTAGTGGCTTCCACTTCACCTTTCCTGCCATAACAGCCTTTACTGCACACATCAGGAAACCAGTGTGGGAATTCTGCCAGTTGCTGAGTTTGTCTATCCTTATTATGTATTTCAGAACTGGGGAAATAACCACAGAATGGGTCCATCGGTCATACTGTGATATGGACCTGAGTTAAAACTCCATTGATCACCTATAAGCCCCCCACTCTGATAGATGGACCAGAGTGTTGGTTTGTGTCTCCTGGAATTAATGTCACTTGTTAATCAGTGTCTAATAATCCTTGAAATACCTGGGAATGTTTCTTTTTCCCCAGTGCAGTTACCTTGGTGAAAGGCTGTAGGTCTCCTTGGGGAAGGCTGTGAGTAAAATTAATAGTATAAATTTGTGAAAGTGTACAGGGCTCTTCCCCAAGTGTATCTGACCTTCCCTTCATTCAAAGAGCTCTGGGTCTGTAAACTGTCTCAAATCTGGGAATTCATTAAGGGGCTATGACTCTCTGTTTCTCTAATTCAAGTTAGATTTTTTTGTTCACTTGATCTAGTACTCTTCTGCTTATACAGCTCAAACAAGAATTTAGTGGACTGTCCATCTATTTTACTTCTAGGTACCCCATGATCTACTAATCAATGCTATAATTCTCTGCAAGTCAGAATATTTTGACTGCTGCCTTGAGTATGCTGTCCATTATGATAGTCATGCTCACCTTGCCTTTGGCAATTGACTGTTGCCACCTAGTTTCTGCCACCTTGTCATCCAGTCATCCCCATTGTGTTCAAGGATTCCATCTCAGTGACAGCAGCTCCCATAGTAATATCTGACCTACAGAGAAGGGCAACTGCAGAACTCTTCAGAGATAATGGAGCTAGTCTCACAAATTCATTTCTCATAGTTCTGGTAAACGGTGTACCCTCTGCCTGGGGTATGTGAGCAGTTCTCCCATGATAAATCCACTCTAACATTGCAATCTCTTTAAGGCTTTGGATCCCCTCATCTGTATTTTACCAGCGCAGTTCTGGCATTTCAACCTCAGGTAATGTTGGTCACCTTTTGAGCCATGTTTCAGCCAATCAACCAAACAAATTGTTAATGCCCTTTCTAACTCCTCAAGCTAGAACACTGAGTGCAGAATCTCTTCTTAGTGGGCCCATATCAATAAGTTCAGCATGATCGAACTTTATATTCATTCCACCATTATCCCACGCCCTTAATTTACATTTCCACACATATTCCCCTGATTTCTGTCTATATAAATTGGAAAACACATGCATTTCTTTTGGAGTATAGTATACTTCCTCATGGGTCACACTTTGTATCTCACCTTTCAGGGCCTGTTGGGACTTTAGTCTAGTTATAGACCTGGAAGTAAAGAGGGGTCATGGGGGTGGGTCATTAAAAGAATTAGTGATGTCTTTCAAGTCAATTACCTTAGGGCATTCCCTTGAAGTTTTATCTTATGAAACAAGATTAATCTTACTAGACAGAAGAGTAAGGGCTATCATCCCAGGGAAGATGGTTATAGGTTTAGCAGGCACTAAAAGGCAGACTGGAGGCCCAGAAACTGTCTCTTCAGGGCAAGCTGGAGGTGGGGCAGCTGATTTCTCAGGATAGACCACTACACGTTTATCTAGGAAAGACTAAGCGGAATCTAGGACTTGCATTGCCATCATCATCAATACATATGTACCCATGCCAATTTTCAGGATCCTACTCCTTTCCAATAAATGTCCTTTTTAACAGCAGGCACTCTGCAAGATTAAGATTTCAATTTATGTTATAAATCTGCTGCTTGAACAATGAAACTCTGAGTCTGGTTTTCAGAGATCTCAAGTCAGGAAATAAGATTTTCCTTTAGGACACACAAATAAACTTTTACATTTTTCATAGGTACTTAAGATGCAAATTTGAAGCTTTTCCCTCATAACCGTATCTAGCATATCTAGGAACAATCAGCCAACATCATTATACCTTTTAACTCCAAAAAACTCCATTAAGGTGTCAAAAACACTGTCACTCAGAGCCTTGCCTCATATAAGTATACAATTAGCAGAATCAAATGCTGATATTTTGTGTATCTCTATGACAATTCACACCATGGACTGTCAATACCATCTTGATTATTGGAAATAGAGTCATTAGTGCTTTTGAATCTAATCAGAGTAGGAAACCAATTGTAAAAGCCTATTTTTAGTATTCTGTTTCTCAAGAACCACTCCCAATACCAAGCTGTATTACTTAGGGTTCTAAGGGAAACAGAACCAATAAGAGATATCTGTAAATATGAGATTTATAAAAGTGTCTCAGGCAACATTTGGGATGGAAGAGTCCAAACTCTGCAGTGTAGGCTGCAAGCTGGCAGCTTTGATGAAGGTCCTCAAAACTCCCCAGGAGAACCTGGCTGGCTGAAGCAGAGAGAGAGAGGAAGAAATTCTCTTTTATGAACTCTCCCTCAAAGACTTCAGGTGGTTAGATTAATGTCATTCATTGCAGAAGACATTCCCTGTAGCCAACTTCAGATGTAATCAACCATGGATCTAACCAACACGCTCATGACTTAAGTCCTCGAAATGTCTTTACAGAAAAAGATACGCCAGTGTTTGCCCGACAAGACAACTAGGCACCATCACCTGGCCAAGTTGATACATGAATCTAACCATTACACATTCTAATTCTACATTAATTTTTTTCTGCATGATAGCTTGTATATTCTTCTATAAATCATCTTTACTACAAATGAAGCAAACCATTCTTTCATTTTTTTTTCAAAATTTTATTATGTTCTCACCATTCTGTTTAGTCTTTCTTAAGACTTTTTAGTATATCTAAATTCTTTTTTAAATGTAGTGCCCTGAATCAAACCACATATTCCAGGTGAAGTTGGAATCACATAGAAAATAGTGAAACTCTCACCTTGATTATTCTAGATATTTAACATCTTTTAATGTATTTTATAATCACCTTATCAGTTTTAAGCCTTTCCTTATTCTTTACTAACATTGAATTTAGTATGGACAAAAATCCTGTAATTTCTTTTTATTCCTGCATGACTTAGTGCTAAGCCAAGTCTTCATGGCCCTATGATTGTAGAGTCCAATTTTGGGATCCATTTTATTCTTGCTATTCTCAGTTTATTGGTTTACTTCCATCAGTCCAGCTTGTAAAATTTTTCTCTTATTCAACCTATTTTCTAACCATCTCAGCATTATTGTATCTATAAATTTGATGTATATTCCTTCAGTTTCCCCAATAAAAATCCAGATAATTTTTATTATGACGGGGCCCAGTCAGAGCCACATTACAAGCCATAGGACACTCTTTCAACTGACATAAAATCACTATTTCACCGAGTTACTTATCTAATAAATTTTCCCCTTTGCACAGACCATATCACTCCATCATGGCCCCAAAGATCTTAGACATTTTATCAAGTATCCAGCTGAGGTCCAGATATACCTTCCTCCCCATATTTTCCAGAGATGAGCCTAGAATGAATTTGACCACTGCTATGTCCTGGTAATTACTGATTTCTCTTGTTGGCATTCATAAACAGTCCTTCTATAAGCTGGTAGAGAATTTTGCTTAGGGTCTAAGACAAGTTCATTAGTATATAATTTGTGAAAGCTCTTTTACTCCTTTTGGAAATTCAAATGAAATTTATCTATCCCATTCTTATTACCTTCCATAATTATCCTAAATTTTTCCACTTTCAAAGCAAAGCAGTTCAATGGTCTTGATTGGAGTTTAATTGACATCATAAGAATTTAAATCATCTGGCCCTATAAGACAAACCCATTTCAGGCAGACTTCCTCTCTCTTAGGATGCATTCTCTGATCTTGGACTTTAGTTCTCTTATACCAATGTGGTTCTACTCTTTATATACTGAAGAGCAGCATTTTTAACTGAAAACGAAGCAGCCAAACAGACAACAAGGTATCCTGCTTTCTCTGTGTCATCCAGTATAAATAGTGACTAAAGGTACTAGTTTTAAAATCATCAGATTAGCATCAGATTTGGCTTCCACCAAATTCTGTCTTTTACCACCATTTACTAGCTGTTTAGTTTGGGGCAAGTTACTTTCTGTCACTGGACTTCAGTTTTTTCATCTGTAAAATACTGATAATCATAGCTACTGTATATGAGTATTGTTAAGTATTCAATATAATCACAAATGCCAAGTTCATGACACAGTGGCTATCACTTAGATATTATTGCTCTTTTCCATCAATGTTAAATCAAAGATATCATTTGCCTTATCATATTCTTGATTATTTTCTCTCTTTATTCACACAATTAAATATTAAAATTTCAAATACATTTGACTACATTTTAATCAAAGTGATAAGACAGATTTTGTACACTTCTCTATTTTGGTGGTAAAGGAAATGTTAGATCATAAGAAAGACATAATTAGAGATATTTGGTGGAGATTTCAAAGAATAGATAAAGGCAGCTGAACAGATATCTTTCGGGTACAAAGATGAACTTGCCTATTTCTCAATATTGGCCATATTTCCCTGCTTCTTCATTTGTGTAACAACAAGATGCTTTTTACATTAATGTTTTTGGTAATAGAAAAACTATAAATGGGTATGACTTTAGTGGAGGAAAAATGACTGTAGGGCTAATATATTAAATTTCAAATCTTGGCAGAGGGCTTACATTATGATGAGTGTCATGAACTGAATGATTACAACTGGAGAGGAATAAGTCAAAATGTTCTTATTTATGGCCTAACCAAATTTTCTCCTCTTCCTATTCCAAATAGGCAAGGGAGAAGAGTCTTCTGAAATATTTTGACCTTTTGAATAAAGTACTCGAGGTCTGTAGAAGTAGCAGATTAGAACAAACTACAACAAGTTGCGAAAATCAAGTTCTTTTGAGACCTCCTGTTGTGATGTACTCAAAGAACACTGACGATTTTGGGAAAGCTATGGAGAGTTGAGCTCTAAATAGCAAAAACAAGGGGGCGGAGGCACTAGTAGGTAAAAGGGCTCTTTGTGAATGAGCCAAGAGAAGTTTAAACTCTTAATTATTATTATTTTTTCATGTGCAAGCATTCCAAAGTCTCTCCGTAATCTTTTGTCAGTGTTCATACCTCGGAGTATTAAAATGAGGTCTTTTATGTACTGATCTAAATAAGCTTAACCGAATGGAGTCCCCTTCAAGTTGAATCCCAAGGCACCCCCATACCAATTTATATATCTTCCTCTACTAATGAAATTAAAACTATACTTAAATCCCTAGATAACTTTTGTCAGTATCAATTTTTACAGGGACTCTGAGGCTGAAAATAAAAAAAAAAAATAAATGGAAAACTACTATTAGTATAAACGAGCTATGGATTCTGATTATTTTTATTTGAGAAACAGTAGCGATAATTGTGGTTTTTCTCTTGGTATCTTGAATGATGAAGCTTTAACGGGAAGATGAATAATCTGCATGAATCAAGAAAATGACTTCTGAATGTTCATATTGTTCTTTTTGTCTTTGGCTTTTGTGTGATGAGTCATTTGTAATTTTTTAAAAAGTTACCTGGGAGGAAAAGTGTAATAATGCCTTGAACCCCTAGGCAGAAAAACACCGTATAATTACATCTTTAAAATATTATTACCAAAGTCCTGTCCTAAAATTTTTGTTACTTACAGGTAAATCTTTTTAGTTGAATCCTCTTGGCTATACTGCTTCCTCTCCTTCTGTCCTGATGTGTTTTAAATGAAGCTGAAAATGTTCTCTTACTGAAGCAGAGTATCTCCCTTTGGGAAGCAGATGAATTAGGGGCACTTGACCTTTCTGAGTTGGATATGCAGAAATTGCCAATAAAGATTTTAAAGGAAAACAAAGTGAGCCAACTGAAAATTTTGCCTCTTAACATCCTAGATACCTTTGGTCACTGAATTTGTTCCAATTAGTGTGGTTAAATTCTGCAATCTAAAATGAAGATAAAGTCCTGTTGAAATGAATGTATTTAGAATAATAACCAGATGACAATTGTGTTTTTTAGGAGATAAAATGTGTTCCTGAAAAAAGCATTTATTTGAATATTAACAGGATGTTACCAAGTGCCAGGCTCTATACTAATTACGGGGACACAAGAGTGAGCTAGCTTATGGTCTAGCAGCAGGACAAATTTAATTAAGATGTAATATTATAACAATTCAAGGGCCATGAAGGAAAGCATTATGAGAACATACAGCGGGCATCCTGACCTTTTTGGACGGGTGATTGTGGATACAGAAGGCTTTCCTGAAAAATATCCATATGAATAAGTCAACATTACCTCCTCATTTGAGCATATGACATTTTGCCCTACAATCATGGCTTTTTTGTGTTCCCAAATGCCTTCTAAAATAGGTTAAATAATAAGTGTTTAAGTACCATACCATGACCAGAGGAAAAGCATTAAGATAGAATGCTCCATCCTTTCACTAGCTTGCTGAAAAGTTAAATACACTGTGGTTTGAAATTACAAAGGATCAACCTACTTGTTTCCATAGCCAACAATTAAACTCTAACTGCTAAGAAATGTTACTGAGATTAGTTCGATTTGACCCTGAGTCTCCCCATTCTCATGTTGGTCAGTGCTACAAAAACCTGTGTTGATATTTTCAACTACTATCTAAAAGGAAGGAGGCCAATAAGGTAGTATATTTCAAGCAATTCCATGGAACTCTTTCCACATGAAATTGTAACAGAAGTGGTCTTAGCATTCTTATTAGCTGTTTTAGAATGTAGCTAAAGGCTGCATTTATAGAGACAGAAGTCTTTCCATGAAATATAGTAGAAAGTGTTCCACTTACCCTTGCGGGAAAAGTTTCCATCACCTTTGACTGGAACTATGTCCATTCTGCAAATAGTGGTGTTCATTTGCCATTTCTGTCATTCAAATATCTTTCATGAGTTCTCATATCTATTTTTAATACGCAAGCCACATGAATGATGCTATAAAAAGTAAAATGCATTTTTACAGACTTTGATGGCATCTTCATCCTGTAACTGCTATTCTGGGATTTTGTAGCCATAACACAAAGAACAGCAATCAACAGCAGAGTGCAAAATGAGATCAGAATTGCTCTGCTTGATCAGCCAGTCAAACACTGAGGCTTCAGTGGAACACATGCTTTGCCTTATGACCACCTATTTACAGAAATTGCAAAGAACCCTTGAACGCCATTGTGTAAGTTCAGTCAGAATCCCAAATAAGTCAGTATTTGGGGCTGAAATATACCACTCTGCACAAGTTTAAAATAGCAAACCCATTAAAGCTTTTGTTGAGGAAACTTTGAAAATAATAATGCCCATTGACTATTTCACATTCAACATGGACTTATAAACAAAGTCCTCATTTACAACTAAAAATGAAAATGAGTAACACATATCTCAATATCTGGCCATTATATATACCTTTTCCATGTGAGGCTCTTTAGCCTTAAGGACTTTTCTGGGGGGACAAAGGATACTAAGGTCTAAAGCTACCCAAATGTTTCACCTGCCTGTCAAGTTTATATGTTTCCTCCAGTAAGGAAACCAGTATTAAATGCTTTGAGCAAGGTTACAGAGCAATGTAACTGCATGTCAGAGTGTAACTCAGCAGTCTGATTTGGACCATTTGATCAGCAAGCCTGCTTTAGTACTTGCCTGAATTAGAGAAAGTATTATCTTTTGCTGTTAACCTGGTCAATGTCAAAATAATCCCATTAAGAATGGGTTAAGAACATTAAAATAATCTTTTTCATATTAATTTTTAGGGTTATCCAGTATTAATTCTTTCTCCAACTCATTTATCCATCAATTTATTCAATGAATCTTAAGAGATGTTATATACCAGACATCGTGCTTAGCTCTGGTCAGATTTGTATATCTGTATTAAATTGCTTTACAAAGACCAGTTGTATATATATATATATATATATAATATATATATATATATATATACAATATATATATATAATTAATATATATTATATATATTATATAAAGTTGCACATGTTAGGAAAAGGGAAAAAATGAATTTTGGGTGACATTCTTCATACCAGAACTTCTCAGTTCAAGAACTGAAAGATTTCAGAATTCCCTCTCCTTTGTCTCCTCTCTCCATGACACACCTCTCTTAATTCCTGAAGTTTCGTATGCTGCAGCTGATCCAACAATACTAATGAGCTATGAGATTTTTATACACTTGCTCTGGATGAAATGGTAGTAGGACTTGTGGCACTAAAGTGGATGGGAAAGGGATAGGAAGAGGGGAAAAAAAGCCAATAATCTGGAAATACTAGAAAAACATCTTTAACTTTTGAAATTTGATACAATAATTCAAATTTATTCTTCCTAGTCTCTTCAATAAAAGACTTAGTGTCATAACCCATGATATTATTCCTCTATTCAATTTGCCTTTTGAAGAGTTTAAGAAAAATTTGACATCAGTGATAAAGTTTGCTGCTGAGCCTTTCCACAGTCCTTAGTTAATCACTCCTGTTCTCTGCTTCTGTGTTCCTTTGTGTTTGTAATTGTGTGTAAATGCAGAATTATAGCTGCATTTATAACTGAATATTAAACATTTGCTTTGCAATGAATGTTTATGTGTATTTCTTTACTAGACTCAAGCTTTTTGAGAAATAGACATTTATTTTATTCATCTCTGTATTCTCAAGGCATAGTATACAATCCCTGTCACTTAATAATAACTCATAATAGTTCAATAATTGTGGATTGAATAAAATGAATTAAGTTGATTTCAGGTCCTCTTAGTATTTTCCTCTGAGCTAAGAAAATTTCAATATAAGCGATAAATTGCTAGACAACCTTCGTCAGTATGTCAATTGATGCCTTTCCAAAAGCTGTAGACTTAGGCTACTTACATTAATTCTTTTATCCCAATATAGAACTACCTACAGCCAGCTTCCTCTCCTTCAACAGAACTTTGGGAAGATTAGTCCAATGCCCTTCTTTATTTTGAGATAACTTGAAATCTGAAAGACTGCTTCTATTGATTTATGAAAAATATTACAGATATTTTGGGCTTCTGACCTGACAGCTGGAATCTTCAATGGCATGGCCAATTGAATCCCATTTTCTGGTTCATCTTCGCCACAGATCTGGGCTCTGATATAAGAATGGTATCAAGTAAGAAAACTCAGAATAGTATCTTATAAGCTTATGAGTCAGGCTTCTAATGTCACTGTTGCATTTGCTGTGACTCGAGTACTCAGAGTTTTGCCTCATTTTACTGTGACTAAGCCCCTGTTCTCTTTCATAATTCCTCAGGAAAGTGGTTTCAATCTCTACAGCTGTTCCCAATTTCCTGGTTCTGTTACCTATTAACTGCCTCGACTCTCCTGGTTCTGGAGTCTTTCTCAATCTTTTAAAAGATCAGCTATCCTGTTGGAACGCCATTTTTGCTGACACGAATCCCTTCTGCTTGGACCTAAATATATACAACCGTGTGATTGGCTAATTTAGCACTGTTTCTGCCATTATCTATTGCTCACCTCAATTATGGACCACCTCCTCCCTTGATTATACCATTTCCTCCCTTTATAACTTGCCACCCTGAAGCCCTCCCAAATCTCAAGCTGCTTCAGATCTGTTCCTTCAGCTCAGTTTGATCTCAGAATCCCAACTGTTCCCAAAATGGTGAGTCCTGCTGCTGACCACAACTAATTAGCATGGCCTGCTCCTGAAGTCATTCCCAACAGAAAAGTAGGGCTGGGTGCTGCCCAGAGGGTTTCTGGACACCCTACTTGTTACCAAACTTGCCTTGAACACAGGCTGTAGGTATATGATTGAATACTGAAGTTCAGAGTTTTACATTGTGTGTGAATAATGAGAAATCATAGTTTCTTGGAACTTAGAAATGTTAGATTCAAAGTCCAATACAGACTAACTTCTAAAGCTTCTGAAAAGCAATTTAGTTTTCAAAATTTCTTTTAGAAATCTATTTAGTTCTTAGTTGTTTCTACTTATGAGTTGATGCAGACTGTCAAATAATTCATTTGTCTCTTTGGAGTTTGCACTTCTTAAGTATTTGTAGTTGGTTAGTGTACACCTTTACTGATTACTGTTTGGTCAAGTGCTTCAGTTTTATCTTATCTGTTTTTAGCCGTAAAAATCCTTCATTATTATTTCTGCTCATCTGGCAAATTCTTTCTTTTTTCTTTCTTATTTTCCTCCAACTGAATATGGTTTCCAGCAAAGAGTTCATTGGAGTCATAGTAGATAGGGAGAAATGCTCTCTAAGTCAATCAATTTATTTCAACTATTATTTACCCAGTTGCTTACTGGAATTTATATATATTTTATTTGTCTTGAAATATGCCTTTATATATCTTAAAATCTACAAACAGAACATATTAAAGTGGTGAATCATATCCCCAACTGACATTAATGTCTTTTCTGCAAGTTTGAGAAGCCATTGTTGAGTACATGCATAAATTCAGATGGTATGACATAATAGCTTGGGGAATTAGGCAGTCTTTTTCATTCTGTTCTGTAAATAATAAGAAAAAGATGAAATGATTTCATTATTAAAAACACTATCATCCAAATAATTTTTAAAAATCGTAATTTTCTTAACACAAAATGTTCAAATGTTTTCTTCTTATAGAGCATTGGCTTCTTATTAACATTTAGCATTTCAATGAAAATTTACTTTGGGAAATATGCAATCCACAAAGTTGAGGCATAGAATATATTCTGATTTAGTGAAAGTCTGGGAAACCCAAGAAGAGTGACATTTGTTAGATATTTGAATGTTTAATTAAAGTTTAATAACAGGGTAAGTATTACTGGAAGTGGACTAAGTCAGAAGAATGCACCATTTTAAATCTAAGGTGGTCAACCTGTGCTTCTTTTTTGTCCATCAAATTAGAACGAAGAATTATTGTCCATGCCAAACTTAGATTTTGTGTCCTTCTTTAATAAGAATGATGAAAAAGATATTTTTGATTGGCGTTTTATAACATCAAATAAATTTTATTGTAGAACTATTATTCCTTGTGCTGTTACTGTTTTAAAGATGGTTTTATTTAATTAAAATACGGTAGCATTATGTGGTAGCTTTTTAAAAAAAATAAACAGTCCTTATTTGTTAAAATAAAAAGTTTTTAAAAACCTGCAAATAAAAAAATCCAGAATGGGTGGGCCACGTTGCCTCAGCAGGCCGAGTTCTCACCTGCCATGCCTGAGACCCGGGTTTGATTCTCATTGCCTGCCCACGCAAAAGAAAAAAAACAAATCTAGAACTTCTGTTATAGAGAACCATAAGAAAAATGAGAAGACCATCACAGATTCACATAGAAAATGTTAAAATCTAAATTTAGTTATTTTCCCTGCCCTGTTCTTATGTCTCATAAGCAAACTTCCCCAAAGTAGAGATAATCTGGCAAAACATTTAAATTGAAGGCATCCTTGCAGAATTCATTTGCGTTTGAATGGTTTCATTCCTTTCATACTCTCGAAAAGCACTACATTAAATATTAATGCAACATTTTGCTCCTCTTATTATTCATTTTCACTTCTGCTAAGCATTAACTCCTCAGTCTGTATAAGAAAGATGTAGACAAAGTACGGTGTTAAGTGATACATTATAGACAGTCTCAAGTTATCATCTTTTTTCCCAAAACACTGTTTATTGTATAATGCTGGCAACTCAAAAGACTGACAGTATTCACATGAAGTTATCATCGATATGCTTCTTTGCTTACCATAGCATGCTTCTTTTCTATTATTTCTTTCAAGTTTACAATTGTCAGAAAGGGTAGTCATTATAATACAAAACAGAAAACATCAGTATAGAACTGCTTTTTCTTCTTTTTCTGGTGAAGACAGAAAGTGTAATAGAAATAGGCTTTTAAATCAAGATTTGCCTTCCTTGCAGAATAGGACATTAGCTATAAGAGCTATTTCAGAAATAAAAGACAAGTGCAAAAGTTTCATGGAATAATAACAAAAATAATGATAACAACTAGCAAATTTAGAATACTACATTTTCACTTATCAACCACTTTGACATGTAATATTTTATGTTACCCTCATATTGGCAAAAAAAATTCAGCAATGCATTTCGTGAAACTTGAGTAACTAAACAGCTCCAGGATGGTCTTGTTTTATATAATGACTAGAACTGTGTTGGATTATTTGACTGCCATATCTGTCTTTTATTAGCAGTGCTGCCCTTGGCAGGGTTCTGTTGTTTGTTTGTTTTTTAACCTTTTTAAGTTTCCATATCTGTTGTGAAGCTATATCATAGAACCATCATGTGGATTTATTAAACTGTCTATTTTCCTGTCCAGGCTTTCAAAAAATGGAAATAGGGCATTAATCAAATCATTGTCTTTTCCTAAATCCTCTAAGAACTTACTTTATCAGGAAAAAGGTAGTACAGGATCTGCCATTCTCCCATTCAGTAGCAAACATTTACTGATTGTCAGTCATATACCAGCTAGTGGTCTAGTCAACTGCTAAGTAAAAAAAGATACAGCAAGTACTGTATTTTTTATTATATGAATATATATATATATATAAATGAAATACAGACTCTATATCCAAGGGATTTTCATTCCAGTGGATAGAGATTCACATAAACAGGTAATTTATGATAGGGTAATTCATTGAGTTATTCATTGAGTACTGTGAACACACTTGATTCATACTCTGTGAAAACACTTTACTTCATTCTAAGAATTAGGAAAAGCTAATTTACCCCTAGAAGACAAAGCATGTTGTCTGGATCCTAGGGAAGGAATATAATTTTTCCAGGTATATGCATATGAATAGACCTAATTTCTCACACATCAGATCTAAGGCACGGACAGAAAGGAGGGAGATGAATAAATAGAACCAACTTTTTTGGGTATACTACTACAAGTCTTATTATTATTATTATTATTATTATTATTGCTAGAAATCCCTGTTGCTGATATTCCAACTAGGAAAAATATTTCCTTTTCTCAATATGGATTTAGATCTTACTGTCATTATGAATTATTGTTTTGGAGAAGTGTGTGTGTGTGTGTGTGTCTGTGTGTCTGTGTGTGTGAGTGAATCATTGACCCAATAATTATGACCCAGTAACCTAGGAAGAATGAAGGAAAACTTTGCCGCCTCAGCCTTGGTGGAGAAACTTCAGACAAAGTAGGGTCTTAGAGTACACAACCATGTTCAGGAATGCGTGATTAAAGACCCTAACTTCCTCCCTAAAGACTCTGTCTCCTGTTCCTCACTCCTCTTTGTATACGTGCAAACTCTATATGTCATTTTAGACTAACCAACTTGATCCTTAGAAAATTTACTGCTCTCTATGGCTGGATCTGACATATTTAATAAATTGGAGATGGGGGAGGGTCCTTGTGGATATTGTGGTGCTCCTTCCAAGTCCCCAATCAATGAAAGTCTTGTTTCCCCCACTGCTGTGAGTGCTTTCAGGGATTGCATCAGTTTCAATGGGGGGGAGCCACCTCGCTCAAGGTTATGTCCCTTTCCTGGGAGTTTCATTCCATGATTGATGTGGGAGTAAGAAGGATGATGTTGGAGTATAATGGAGTCTTTCTAACATTAACTTGTAACCACAGTGAAGGGCCATTTGAGCTCCATCACTTCCTGTGTAGTTGGCCAAAACTGTAGGTCTGTTTCACTGTTTGACTTCTCTCTCTCCTTACTCGTGCTTCTTTGCCTCACACCTACAGTTTCTGATTTCTAAGCACACTGCTTAATAAATAATAATCCTTTGAAGTAAAATACCTCCACCCCTGAGTCTGCTTTCCAGGCCACACAACCCACAACAATTCTTTAGAACAAGTTGTGTGATAAGAGAGAAATGAACTTTTAAAATATAGTAGAGATGCTTTGCAATGAAGTTGAGGCTTACTTCTCTTTTGAAGTTCAAAGAAGTTCTTAATCTCAAGGCAAGACAATAAAGCTGGAGAATAACTTTGTTTTTGTTCAGTTCCCTTGGACTATTGTCACAGTCATGTTCAGTTGCAATTGCATATGGTCTTTCCAATGTTGTGATTAACTTTAGTAACCCTTTGTCTTGACAAAGCATGTTATACTCAATCTGCCCATAAAGAGTGATTTGGAGTTAGTACGGGATTAGTGTGGTGTTTTTAAATATACACCTATGCTGATACCTAGCAACTGAAAGTCACACTAAATGGTACCTTAGTCCCTGTGGGTTTCTTGTATTGACCAAAAGCAAACAAAGGCTGTCTTACAGTAAAGCTGGGTTTGATAGGAAGGAAAAAATCAGATGATCCAGGAGAAGCTGCCAGGTGGATGAATCAATAGTAGAGGGCAACAGAAGCTCTCTTGACCCAAATATAAGGAAAGGAGAGGTGAATATTGATGTTACAATTCACTCTATAAGCATTTATTAACACTGTATTCTATACCTTGTAGTAGGTGGTGATGACAGAAGAGTAAACTAAATATATTCAGTCCTTAAAATTTACAACCAACTTGGTTTTATTTCTGCATAAAACCAAAATAAAATAAAATACTGGTGATCAGTATTTTATATTTCATGAACTACAGAAGCATGGGGATGTCCTTCTTTTCCACATGCCAACATGTTAGCAAAAATGCTCACACTCACACATATTATATAATATTAACATGAAAAAATTATTTATTAAAAATATAGTCTATTAAGATATATATCAGTACACCACTTATATGTACTTTTAATTGTGTTTATTGAAATTATATTTTTTTAAATGTTTTTCCTATTGAAAAGTTGTATGTGCTTTTATAAGGAAACTTAGAAGACACAATGTACTGGTTTGAAATGGTGTATGTACCCTAGAAAAGCCGTGTTTTAATCCTAATCCCATTTTGTAAAGGCAGCTATTTCTTCTAATTCCTATTCAGTATTGTAAATTTGGAACTGCAATTAGATCTCCCTGGAGATGTGATTCAATCAAGAGTGGTCGTTAAACTGGATTAGGTGATGACATGTCTCCACCCATTTGGGTGGGTCTTGATTAGTTTCTGCAGTCCTATAAAAGATGGAACATGTTGGAGAATGAAGGAGATTCCAAGAGAGCAGAGAATGCTGCAGCACCACGAAGCAGAGAGTCCACGAGCCAGTGACCTTTAGAGATGAAGAAGGAAAACGCCTCCCAGGGAGCTTCATGAAATGGGAAGCCAGGAGAGAAAGTCAGCAGATGACGCCGTGTTCACCATGTGCCCTTCCAGCTGAGAGAGAAACCCTGACTGTGTTTGCCATGTGCCTTTCTCACTTGAGACAGAGAAACCAGAACTTCATTGGCCTTCTCGAATCAAGGTGTCTTTCCCTGGGTACCTGTGATTGGACATTTCTATAGGCTTGTTTAATTGGGACATTTTTTTGGCCTTAAAACTGTAAACTAGCAACTTATTAAATTCCCCTTTATAAAAGCTGTTCTGTTTCTGGTATATTGCATTCTGGCAGCTAGCAAACCTGAACATACAAATAAGCAAAAAGAAAATAAAAAGGAAGCAAAATAACCAGTAGTTTAATCTATAGTATAAAATTTACATAAGAACACCATGAATTTTTGTCTGTATTGAATCAACTCGTGGACTGTGTGAGGGATATTTAACCATTAATGGTTCAAACTTTCATTGGTAATATCTATAGACATACACTTGTGCTATTATTTACTTAGGTCTTGCTTTGTTTCAAGATATAGATAAAGTTAAAATTTAAATAAACAAATGAGATAAACAGGAAAAAGTTGAAGTGGAAAAACTACATCAAAGTCAGGAACAAAATTAGTATACAAAATATCTGGCTTAAAGTATAGGGGAGCAGAGGTGCCTGCTCCCTGAACATCGTGTGAAGTTGGATCAAGGGCGAGTCCTTGACAGAAGTCAAAGTGGATGAAAGCAAAATTAGGGCTCCAAATTTCTAAACTATACAACATCATCACAAGTTCCAATGTGAAAAAATATATATGAAATAAAGATAAACAGAGCTCTTGTTGACTGCAAATTCGAAAGTATTTGTCAAAAGCAGATTTGACACTACAATTTTTGGAGTACTGTGCAAGACAACCTCCTTACAAAACATATGTCTAATCAAGTAAATGAGTTAATAGGCTATGTGGGATTATCAACTATAACTCAGTTAAATGTTAGAAGATATTGATAAAAAATTATTGTAAGTTTAGATTACTTTCCTGTAGTCTTTTTTTTACAAGTAATTAGGTAAGGCTATACATATATATATATATATATATATATATATATATATATACACACACACACACTATATATAGATAATATGTATCGATATTTTTATTGCCCATCTGAATTTGTGACTATAAAATTATAAAAGAGAAAACATTTCCTTTATCAGAGGTTTTGAGAATCACGATACTAGTATTGAGTTACAAGGTTTTCAAGTATGCAAAGTCTGAGTACCTTGCCTTTCCATGCGCATTTGGACATTGTGCTTCCAGCTAATCATTCTCTTTTGCTAGAATTTATGAAATATGTCATAGAACTCTATTCACTGTCCTACTCTCACAGTCAGTGCTTTACACACTGCCAGACTACCTGTGTTTTCTTCTGTCAATGTCATTTAACTTGCTTGTTATTTGTATTATGGCTTGGATTATGTTATTCTCTCAAACTCTCTTATAGCCAGTAAAAGTTTTTGTCTTCTACACAAAACTACATTAAAATGATTATATTGAGAAAGAATGAGAACCCTATTCGCATGCATATGTTTGACAGGAACAGGAAGAAAGAGGGCATCACACCAGAAACCTAGTCTCCCCTTCGGTGACTGGGGAACTGGCCACTTCAGTCAATATCAGACAAGTTCTGCCATATGCTTTTTGCATAGGCCAACCTTTCCTCAAACACTGCTCTATTTATGACAAAGATGAGCATTTTTAAGGGAAAAGCAAAATACTGCATATCCTAATTAAGTTACATTGGACCTGGTATAATTTGCGAAAAAGGGAATTTATGGTAGCTCATTTGATCATTCAATAAATATGTATTGTGTACCACCTAAGAGCTAGTCACTGTTCTCATTGCAGGGATACAGCAATTGAAGGATATGAAATATCTTTTATTGAATTTTATTTTGTTCCTAGTCAAAACTTGTGGGAAAATACAGTTAATATTTCCACTTATATAGCCCTATTACATATTTTTGTCAGGAAAAAAAATCCATTGCTCTCTACAACATTGGTGATATGTTTATTACAACTTGACAATGTAACATTGAAGACTTTTGTTTTTAAGTGGTGCTGAATTACTATGCCAGTTTTGTTTTTTAAAAGAGCATAGTGCTATTGGTTTTCAGGAAATCATTCTCTGGGAAAGGCATTTCTTTTCCATATTGTTACCCCTAGTGTTTCTCCACTAAACTTTATACTTCTCAATCACCAGCAATATTTTGTGCAGGAAACTCTGACTGATTTCCTACTGACACTCTTTATCTGCTTGGTCTATTCCATACCAATCAAATAAGAGTCTTGTGAAGATGTGATACGAAATATGAACATTGTTTTTAATTAAACACTTTGACTGCTAATGGGATAAGAGAAGGTAACAGTATACCTCTCAAGCCAATCCAATATTTATAGAAAGGAAATATAAAATTTAGTACTGATTTCAGGTTTATTTTCTAATATTCCAGTTGGGTTTAGATCTGGTGACACATGTCAGTTTACATGATTGAATAAATACTATACTCAGAAGGAAAAATAGTACACTTAAATGGCTATTCCATATTTTCATGCACATGTACATGCTGTAAAATAAATGCACATCAAACCATATGCTCCTGGGGCATATTAAAATGTCTGCTATTGAATAAGCTAAGCTGGATACAACTAATAATTATTTATTTATTAAAAATATTTCATAATCCACATCTCATCTATTTTTAAAACTGTTTTAGAATAGCAATATGCCACAAAGGAGAACAATATTCTAGATGGTGATAACAGATAATTTAAAAAATGGCATCGCGTAATGTGCTCATTTCAAGAGCTCATTTCATATAGCAGGTAAAATGTGAAGGAGTTGAACCATTGGTTGCTTTTCTTTATGAAGAATTATTACTGGAACCACTTGTTGAACTTGAAGCCCTAATTAAAGGTTTAGTTGACAAGTTTGTTAAATTATACTTTGTAGAAGTGCATGGTGTTCAACTGGGACTAACATAATGGTTTTGGACAGTGCTACACTTATCTACTATATACAATTCTCTGGATAATTGACTGTGGTCTCTATTTGACCTTAAAATGAAAGAGGAAGCTGCAATAGACAAGTCCATTACCTCAGAAGAACTAAAAATGCTGATATAGCCAATCCACATATTTGCATTATACATACCAAACAAACAGACGATAGTATTTACAGGTCTTCACTAAATGCTTAAATCAATTTTGTAGACAAAAGGATTTTTAAGTTAATTCATTTTGTGGAGAGGATAATTTAACCAAGTTAGCATTTTGTTGACAGAATTATGATGAAATTCATTTTGTCTACATAATTGATTGGACAGCTAGCAGAATGCATTTTCTTCCCAGAATGAAGAATGTGCAGAGGTTGTCAAATGGCATTTCCTCCTTGGTCTCAACTTCCTCAACAAATAAAAACAAAGTCTTTCCATCTACAACACGGAGGTAAAGTTAATTATTGAAGAATAGAGAGTAAAGTTAAGTTCTCTTCCTGTTAAATATAGATAGAAAAATATCCAATGAACTCATACTATCCATTAGTTTTATATTAATCTCACAAACGGTTGTGGAAGAAACTTATGCATGAACTGTGTAATGAGGTAGTTGTGTGGTTTGTTTTCCTCACAGTTAGTGCTACAAATGTGAAATAAACACCTTGGCTAAAAATTTAAAGTGCATGACAGTTGGGAGAGAAAAGTCAGGAAAGCATTGAGAGACAGAGTACAAAGAGGGTCATGAATAGTACATGATGGGAAATATTGAAAGCACCATAACAAGTTATAAACACTAAATGTAAATTTACATGGTTCTCCAGATGCACTTTTAATTGAATTAGACTGTTATATAATAATCCACTTAAGCCTAAAGGCTTTCACAATGAAGATGAGTGGTGTAGCAGGGCTCAAAGAATGGATCTTTGCCATGCATTTCATGCTTCTCTGCATTTGAATGTCACCTATTGCCAAAAAATATATACCCTGTGAACACTGAAAAAAGATTCTTACAACATGGGTGGACTGGAACACATTAATATGGGAGATGTAATTTCAGACAACCATTAATTGGAGGTTGAACTTCTCCATTCTGGATGCCAGAACAAGAAAAATGGATGGAACACATTTTGTGAGAAAGCAGTTTTAGTGCATCATATATTAAGGATCTGTACTTATTTCCATTTTTTAGACTTTTTTACTTCATCAGTAAAAATTATGGACATATTTTCTGTCAATTCCTGATTCTATAAATAAGCTCCAAGGAAAAATGTCCAGCCTAACAAAATATAACTTGGACAGATACATAACTGACTACAGGCCACTTTAAGCTTATCTAGATAACTTTATGTCATTAGATTGATAAGGCCAGATGCTAATTATTTTCAGATCTAGGATCACGTCTTCCTTTGTATAACACTTTGTGGTCTGTTTGCAAATTTCATCCAACTACCATTGTTTTAAAATTGCAGACCGATCCTAACACCCAACTTAAGGGGTGGCAGAACAAATATGGAAAGAATTGGCTAGTTATGTTAAACGCTGTATTAGAATAAATGAGCCAATGTTACAGACCATTTGAAAGTGATTCACTTGGGGCAGGAATGAATGTTTGAATTCGAGGCAAGGACACATTTAGGTGTCAACATAGGAAGGTTGGAGAGATTGCATAATTAGAAATGGAGGGATCAGTTGGTGTAAATTTGAATCATAAAAGCTAGAACTCTGAGATAAACTTACTCCACCTCTGACTTTCTACCTGCCATCATACTAGAAAACACTTTAGAAAATATAATCTAAGTGCATTTAGAAGTTGCTTATGGTCCATCTGAAACCAGCTGGATTTAGAGGAAGGATACAAAAAAAACACATGATGCAATTTTTCCATCCTTAAATTGATTATAATTCATTTGGAAATTATATATATGCATATATTAATAAATGTATTATAAGAATTGGTTCACATGACCATGGGATTTGGCAAGTCTGAGTTCCTTAGGATAGGCTGCAAGTTGGAAACTGGAGGGTAAACTGAATTCTCCAGGAGAAGATGCTGGTTGGAAACTAAGGAAGGTGATGTTCTTCTCCCTAGGAGAGCTGCCTGGCTTAAGTAGAGATAGATATTCTCCTTTCTGACTTCTGAAATCCTCAGTTTTGCTTTAAGACCTCCAGCTGATTGGATGACGAGATTCCCCTCATTGCTGAGAGCATTCTCCTTTGCTGATTGTAGGTGGAATCAGCAATCTACAGACTATAAATACTAATCCATCTACAAAATCGCCCCAGAGTACAATCAAACTAGTACTTACTTGACCAAACAACTAAACACTATAATCAGCCATACCAACACAAGTAATTAACCATAGCAAAAATATGCTACTTATGTGAATATGATGCATTTATAGAATAATTCCAAGACCATATGCTAACACATGCTGATATACACACTTCTCCATTGAAATATATGTATTCACTCAAATATGACCTAGTTTAATAGGGTTCAGAAATATGAATAATAATAGTATTTAAAAATATGTAGGGTAAAATGTCTTTTAATTAATTAACTAATCAATTAATTAAATGTATTTAAAACATATCCATCATCAATCAGAATCTTTCCAAGATATATAGAATAAAATACGTTCATCTTAATTTTTTAAGGCAAAAATAAAAAGTATGGGTGACAATAAAAAATGGAAACATATATAAACATTCACTGCATAATGATGTAGACATTTGCTGTATGTGAGCTCAAATTCGGCATAAAACTTTAAATAACACGTTGCATTTATATACACATTTTTAAAATATCCGTGATGTTTCCGATCTTAATAAAAACAGTAAGGGCAGGATTATTATTTCCAATTATAGATGGGAAATGAGAACACTTGAATTTCAGAGATGGTAGAAAATGACTCCAAAACTCAGAGGAAATGAACCAAGACTTTAAAGATGGAGCTGGCACCTGGACCTACCTCTTCTGAGACAAATACAGTTCTCTTTTTATTCCACCATATAAGACCTCCTGGAAGAAATAAATCTTGAGCTAGTTTCAGAAAATGATCAAGAGAATTTCTTAAATTAGATGTTATTTAAAAGACAGTCTGACTAGCAAGAAGTGAAATTTATAGTTAAATCTTCTTTCTGGGTTTAGCTGATGCAAGAGTTGGTTACCAAGCTGACATGTTCAGATTTTACCTGAGAGGACAGGGTTTCAGGCAAGTCCCTGAGAAACAGAGCAGTTTTCTCTATGCACTGCTTTCAACATAGCCTTTCACAGAAGTTGTAATTTTAGGTTAAAGTGTTTTAAATTTTTATATAGAAAATTTGGTTAAGGAGGCACACACCTCAATGACATTGTAATACATAACACATTTCAGTGGGTTATTTAGAAATTAAAATAGTTCTGCAAGAAATAAAATATTATCAAATATACTTCAAATGAGAAAAGCTCTTGAGTTAGGGTTGCCAGCAACAATACCTAACAGGATAGCTAGAAATTTCTCTTTGGCACTAAATGCACTTAAACCCATTAGAAGTCTAGTAGCAAAGTGACTGAACCTCATTGTCTCTCATTATATGTAAAGCTCAATTAAATGAAATATATTTTAGCAAGAAAATGAATTTTTTAATTAAAATAATGGTAGACTTTCAATAAAGATGGCAACTGGAAAGTATGTTCCCACTATGCATCTCTAGAGACCTTTCTAAAGTGGGAACAAAAAGTTTAATTTTAAAGACCTATATCCACAAAGACTGGGAGCACAGGTAGAGAGACTACAGTAACCATAATTTTACTAATGGTGAAGGATTTAACAGACTTGAGAAAATGGAATCCTAAGCCAGCAGTGAAGAAATCCTAGAACCAGCCAGATTTAGCCAGAATCCTCAATGGTTCATAAATCCACAATATCAAATATCCAGGTTATTGACTGCTGCATAACCACCCCAAAACTTAGTAATGTAAAAGAATAAGTATTTTATTATGTTCATGGATTCTGTAGATCAGTAATACAGAAAGTGCACAGTGTAGATGGCTATTTTCTATACCATAATGCCTGAGGCAAGTGTGAGAATGACTTGACAGGCTAGGGACTGGACCAACCAGGACTGGAGACTCCAATTTTGAGATGGTTTCTTCACTAACACCTTGGTGACTGGGCCAGCTTAGACAAAGATCATGATTACTTGGATTTATGCCAGGAGTGCCTACACGTGACCTCTTGAATGGTCTCAAGTTATCCAAACTTTTTCTATGGTGGCTTGAGACTCCAAGAGTCAGAATTCCCAGCCAGAAAACATGGAAGCTGCATGGCCTTATATGCATGGTCCTTTATGACCTTTGAAATCACAATTAATCTGATCTGTCATGTTCTATTGGTAGAATCAGTCCTAAGTCCCTTGATCTTGGGGCTTGCTCTTATGAAACTTATTTCTACAAAGGAGAAGCTAAATCTACTCATAATTATGCCTGAGTCACTCCCAGAGAACCTCTTTAGTTGCTTAGATGTGGCATCTCTCTCTAAGCCGACTGCAAATAAACTTGTCCCCTAAGTGGGACATAATTTGAGAGATGAGCCTGGCCAGGCACCATGGGATTGAAAAAGCCTTCTTGACCAAAAGGGGACAAAGAAATGAAAAAAATAAAGTTTCAGTGGCTAAAAGATTTCAAATAGAGTTGAGAAGTCATTCTAGAGGTTATTCGTATGCATTACATAGATGATACAGATATTCCTTTTTAGTTTCTAGCATATTAGAACAGCTAGAAGGAAAGGCCTGAAACTGTTGAACTATAATCTAGTAGCCTTGATTCTTGATGATGATTGTATAACTACATAGCTTTTATGGTGTGATCGTGTGATTGCAAAAACCTTGTGACTGACACTCCCTTTATCCAGTATATGGGCAGATGAGTAATAAAATAAAAACAGAAAAAGAACCAGTCATACTCCCTCAGATTCAAAGGGAGAGGACACAGACCTAATGTCTTGATAGGACAATTAACACATTAGGTACTTCTAAAAGTGGAAATGAGGAATGTGGATGGCTAAATTATATTCCCTATTAAAAAAACATGTTCGTAATCTTTTTTTTAATTAATAAAAAAATTAACAACAAACAAAACAATAAGATATCATTCCATTCTACATATATAATCAGTAATTCTTAATATCATCACATAGTTGCATATTCATCATTTCTTAGAACATTTGCATCAATTTAGAAAAAGAAATAAAAAGACAACAGAAAAAGAAATAAAATGATAACAGAGAAAAAAAGTTATACATACCATATCCCTTATCCCTCACTTTCATTTACCACTAGCATTTCAAACTAAATTTATTTTAACATTTGTTCCCCCTATTATTTATTCTTATTCCATATGTTCTACTCTTTTGTTGATATGGTAGATAAAAGGAGCATCAGACACAAGGTTTTCACATTCACAGACTCACGTTGTGAAAGCTATATCATTGTTCAATCATCCTCAAGAAACATGGCTACTGGAACACAGCTCTACATTTGCAAGCAGTTCCCTCCAGCCTCTCCACTACATCTTGAACAACAAGGTGACATCTACTTAATGCGTAAGAATAACCTCAAGGATAACCTCTCGACTCTGTTTGGAATCTCTCAGCCATTGACACTTTGTCTCATTTCACTCTTCCCCCTTTTGGTTGAGAAGGTTCTCTCAATCCCTTGATGTTAATTCTCAGCTTATTCTGGGTTTTTTCTCGGTCCCTTGATACTGAGTCTCAGCTCATTCCAGGATCTGTGTCCCATGTTGCCAGGGAGGTCCACACCCCTGGGAGTCATGTCCCACGTAGACAGGGGGAGGGTGGTGAGTGTGCTTGTTGTTTTGGCTGGAGAGAGAGGCCACATCTGAGCAACAAAAGAAGCTCTCTTGGGGGTGACTCTTAGGCCTAAATTTTAAGTAGACTTGACCTATCCTTTGCGGAGTTAAGTTTCAAATGAACAAACCCCAAGACTGGGGGCTCAGCCTGTAGCGTTGGTTGTCCACACTGCTTGTGAGAAGATCAAAAATTTGACTTGGGGAAGTTGAATTTCTCCCTGCTCTCACCATTTCCCGAAGGCGGGCTTGCAAATACTTTTCCACTCACTGATCAGATCACTCTGGGATTCATCGGGGCATCACTCTGGACAAACCACATGTTCGTAATCTTAATCCAATTCCTGCGAGTGTAAATTCATTGTAAATAGGATGTTTTGAAACCATTATTTTCAGCTGAGGTGTGGCCAGCTGGACCAGGATGGGTCTTAATGCCAATAATGAAAACTGTCAGGTATCAGAAAATAAAACTTAACATACGAAATGGATTTTGTGACATGGGAGCCCCTTCGGTTTCTCTTCCTCAACAGCTCTTCTGACAGGACCTGACGTGACAGCGAGATAGTGACACAAATGTGCCAACACCCCACCTGCCAGAGGCCGGACCAGATCACCGTGAGTGCGAAGTCACGGTCTGCACCAGCCTGATCTCTCCCGATGACGCCTGTGGCCACACGACACCCCCATCCCACTTGGCACCATTTTGTCTTTAAGACCACAAGCTGTCAGAAGGAAAATTGAGGCCATTTTTCCTTTCCCTTTCGCTAGCGGGTTTCGCTGGCTCCCACCTGCCTGCTGCTCTACCTTTGCTGTCAATCCATTTCTCCCTAGCAATAAACTATTAAGCTTTAACTTGCTGTTTTATATGGAATCCTTTAATGGCCCCATGCCTAACAAAAACCTTGTAGAGAAAGCCACAGGGAAGACTTGGAAGCTGGATGCCAGCAGGAACCCAGAAGTAAAAGGTGAGGGCATTGCCATGTGACAGGGAAGGACAGAGAACTCCAAGGATTTCCACGGCCTACCCAGAACACTAGCGACTCCAGGAGAAAGCAAACCTTCTAGCCTGGGAAATCGTGAGACAGTTGTGGCAGCCCAGGGGACAGGACCCTCTCCCCTTAGGGAAAGGGTAGAGCTTTGAGCATACAGTGCCCTGTGACCTGAACACAGACCCTGAAGGTCACTGAGTCTAATCACTATTGATAATCAACTTTGCCAAGACCCAGGTGACACTTCTTCGTGGCCACATCTCGTGAGGTCTGCTCTATTCAGCACTCCCTTTCCTCCTGTTCTTTGCAGATCACTGACTTCCATTTCCATTTCCCAACTGGTTGACATTGGCAAAGAGCCATTACCTGTTAGTAAGTTCCAAATTAAACTCATGGGGAACTTTTGGCCTGGTGTGTTCTTTGGTCCTTGGGCTGGAGCTGAGTTGAAGAGCAATAAATTCCTGTTGTTTAAGCCAATGTTTTATGTGGTATTTGTAATATCAGTTCAGAAAAACTAAGACAAGAGAGATGCATTTAAATAAAAACCAGCTTAGGAAGTAAATCCTCTTCATTATTCCACACAGTAGAACTGTTATCCCACTCTTACTCCAATTCTTCAGATAAAGGACTGGAGGATTACTCTTTGAAAAGAGTGAAACAGCCTTGCTTGGGAAACTCTGACATAGCTGGGCACAAAGGAAAACCAGGGATTAAATAAATGCATGTATACTGATGCTTATATTCCCCTCACTTAACTCCAAGAAACACAGGAAACCAGACTCTTTCCTCTAAGTCAGAGATCTGAAGATTCTTTCAGGAGAAAATCTCACCAGCCCAGGTTTGGGCTTCAAAATTCTTCAACTAAAAGGCTCAGCCAAGGATTCCTACAGCAAAGCATACGTCTTCAAGCCCCAGTCATGACCTTCTAACCAATTGTTGGTGTCTCACTATTAAATATCAGCAGGCAGCCAGTGATTACTGTATATTTGAGGAGATTTTCTAACATTAAAATTGATGACAATAAAAGACACAGAAAGAACTAAAGCAACTAGGAGAAAATGAAGACTATTTAAGAAAACAAAATATTAAAAATAACTATTGCTATTATTATTCTCAGAGCACTGAGAAATTTAGTAACCACAAAATAAGAACAGGATAACAGAATAATATTTGGAGGACAAAAGATATGTTTGGGAGATAAAGTTAAAGAAATCACCTTGAAATAGAGAAAAAAGATAAAGATAGAAAAAAGAAAGGAAATCTAAGAAAATTAGAGTTTCATTCCAGGAAGACCAATAGCAAAAATATAAGGATTCTAAAAAAGGTAAAAGAGGAGAGCAAAAATCAATGAAGTTGGGCAGGCAACAGTGGCTCCGTGGCAGAATTCTCGCCTGCCACACTGGAGACCTGGGTTTGATTCCCAGAGCCTGCCCATGAAAAAAAAAAAAAAAAAAGGATCAATGAAGTAATTCATGATAATTCCCTAGAAGAGAAGGAAGTTTCCAATTGAAAGACCTTAATGAATAACTATTCAATATGTTAAAATAGTCATGCAAAAAAGCCCATCATCCGATATATCCAGAACATTTAAAACAGAGAAGTTCATACAAGCTCATAAAGAGAAAATATAAAAGTCATATGCAAAAGATCAGAAATCAGAATTTCTTTGGCCCCCTCAACAGGTACAGTGGATGCCAGAAGGCAGCAGTGGAATGCTTTCAATGCTCTCAAGGAAAATTATTTCCAAACATGAATCATACACAGAGACAAGCTATCGATCAACATGAGAATGCGATTCAAATATTTTCAGACTGGCAATGACTCAAAAATTTACCTCCCTTGCATTCTTTTTCACCATATAGGGGAATAATCCAAGAAAGAAGAAGTCAGGGGATACAGAAAACAGGAGATCCAAACCCAGGACGATGGTGAGGGGAAACTTCAGGTGACTAACTGCACAGCAGACACCTCCGGACAGTCAGAAGCCTCTGAGAACAGACTCTTCAGGAAAATGCACTTGGTAGAATGCCTGATACATTTGAACGTTTTGAGAGAATACACAGGGAATTGGCTAAAAGATTAGAGGCTGCAAAAAAAATCATAATCATAACCATAGAAAACTAAGGAAATAAAAAAAGATAAAAAGGAAAAAAGAATTAAATCACTAGAGTATAATTTACTAGAATTCTAAATAGTAATATCAGACACTAAACTAAGTTATGCCAAATACATATTTGTAATACCCATAACGCATTACATATTAATGTATGGATTTTTATGTATTTGAAAGTTCTTTTAAATTTTCCCCATCTGTGGAGTTCTTTGTCAAACTATACATTCTTTTTTTTTATTTTTATTTTTTGGTACATTGTTCCCAAGCTGCTATCACTCTGAATAGTGAATGCTGGATTTTCTAAGATATAAGTAAGTCTTTATGAATGAGACCAAAATTGACACGGTAACTCATTTAGAGCCTATAAATAGATTAAAGAGTTTTTAAAAGTCATTCAACTAACCAGAAATTCCAAATGAAGGTGCATACTCTTTTATTTCATGCTAACACAAAGAAGAAAAATACTAGGTGTGAAATTTTTGCTTGGGCTCTAATCTAATTTAAAATTTTCAATATTTTATAGACATTAAAATCACCAGGTACTTCTTGATTGGATACTTAATTTGCTTAACCAATTAACTAATAACTAGAAAAGGAGGGGGAAATGTAGGAGAAAAACATATTTATGTGAAATGATAGTTTGATAGAGCACAATATCTTATGGTCATTCTGTTTTATTTTTGAGACAAAATTTATTTAATAACCGAGAAAACTCTCCTAATTACAAAGTGAATTTTGAGGATTTGACTCTCTTACATCTCATAATTTCTAGGAAAGACTAAACATTGTAGAGGATTTCATCAGTTATTTTTCCTTCAAACCATTCTTGTCAGAAACCGCAAGGAGTTGTATAGAGTGAGGCTGATTCAACAGAAAGAAGTCTGTTTCTTTTAGAAATGCTTGCCTCTGAAGGAAAATGCATGAACTCTTGGTATCTTGGACAACATGAGAGGAATATTACATTTCAAAAATATCTCCTGCAAAAATAAACCTGAAGAAATGTTGTCATGGTCAGGGACAGGTGTCAACTTGGCCAAGTTGTGGTACCTGTTCATCTGATTGGGCAAGCGCTGGCCTGTCTGTTGCAATGAGGACATTTCATAGGATTAGGTCATGATCACATCAGCTACATCCACAGCTGATTCTATTTGTAATCAGCCAAAGGGGAGTGTCTTCTGCAATTAGTGATGCTAAATCCAATCATGGGAAGCCTTTTAAGGAGGACTCAGAGGAGACAGGTTCCATTCCTGCTTTGGCTGGTGAGCCTCTCCTGTGGAGTTCGTCCAGGCCATCCATTGGAGTCATCGGCTTCGCAGCCTGCCCTGTGGATTTTGGACTCTGCGTTCCTACGGTCACGTGAGACACTTTCATAAATTTTATATTTGCAAGTGTTCCCTGTTGGTTCTGTTTCTCTAGAGAACCCTAACTAATACAAATGTCTAATGTGAGAACAGGCCAATATACATCACTTGTTTAAGTATTTATTTAAAGATGTTTGTACTCTAAAGCAATTGTGGAATAATGGCAAAGGACCTACAAAAACAGAGCACCAGATTATAGATAGATATATAAAGAGTCCCATTATATATATATATATACAATCATGGGCATATGGAATAGTTTTTCTATAAACTTTGTTACTTTTAGTAAAAGAAATGCACTATGCATTTGATTTGCCCTTTACTTCTAATTAAAGAATACTGCCAGTCTGCATCTTTTCTGTCATAATTATTCTCCTTGTTAACACCTCATCACGAGGAGAAAGCAAATCAGTTGTGCCATTATACCTTACTGCTAAACAGAAGCAACACAGCCATTGATGACTTTAACATATGTTCATGTTTTCCTGGCCACTGGGACCCTCATGCATCTGTTTCTCCTTGCGGAGGCAGGGTATGCCTGTTAATACCATGATTCTGAATTCCTTTCTCTATGAGTTTACACTCAGAACTAAAATTTCAGGTTCAGTCTTAGAGGTGAGGCATCTGAGAGAGAAGACGTGTCCATAGAGGGATGCTTGTATGTCTCCAGAAGGAAACTGTTCTCACCCTTTCCAACCCAGGTCATGCGCCTGTCTTCATTACAGAACTGTCCAGGCGGTGGCGATATAAATATGTAACACTTCATGAATCAGGCAGCAATCTTTCAATACAATGCAAAGGTTCATAATTTTGATAAAAAGATAGCATTAAGCAATACACTAAGTATTTTGACACTGAACTTGGGAACCATAAATTTTAATCTTAGAGCCGACAGTTTAGGTGATTATCAGGTACTTAGCATAGTAATTGCCCTCTTTCCTCAGCTGCCCCCTAAAATAAAAGATGTGTTTTTAATCTTATTTGAACCGTTTAGCTAATTGTTTCAGCTTTCAATTTTACCTTGTCATTTCAGTCTAGCCTTGGTCAAGTTACTTAACCTCTTCATATCTCATTTTTTTGTCTACTGATATTAAGTGAAGAAGGACCAATAAAAACTATTATAAAACACTATGCAAATTTTAGCGCCAGAGACAACTACATTGCTTTGAAGTCACCAGAAGTATGTCAAGTATTCAGACAAGTACATAATTAAAATGTCCAAACTGCATTAGCTATTGATGCATTCAACTCGGGCTGACTCTTTCCATCAAACTGAGTTTAAATTATAGTGACCTCTACAACTTCCACAGGCTGCACCAGAGTAGAGCTGGAAATGGATATTTAAGTCCATGAGTTTATGTGTACCTTTAATGACAGTAATAAAAGCATCATCCAATTGAAATCTCTTCAATTTCCCCCATTTGTTTCCCATAGAAGAAATGCTTAGTTTGTCAATTCGTTTTTAAGGAGAATGTTGAATCGCATTACCCATCATGAGAGATCAATAGTGCTACACTTCAAAATGCAATCATTTTTGTAACCTGAATGTTCCAGCCTTCACCAGTCCATGAGAATAACTGAAGTCACATTAACACTTGTGCCTGAGTCTCACTAACACCAAGCTCCCACCTGCTCATACTGGAATTTACAATTTTATAAATGTATCTGAAAATCTTCAAGATGTGACTTAAACACATCTAAGACTAAGCCTAATTATTGCTCACTATTCCTCATAGCTAAACTGGATTCCTGAAACTGCTAGCTTCCTGACAGTACCACAACAGAGCTACTTAAGTGGAATTGCTTTGCTCCCTCTCATTTGAGATATCACTGACATTTGCCTATCAGAAAAGTGGAAGTTCCTTCAGTTATTTGTAACAAAGAGAATTTAATGCAGGGAAGAAGTTACCTAAGTGACATAAGAGCTGAGAAGCTGAATGAGATGGGGCATAGCCCTAAGATTAGCACCAGGAGGAAGCCAGGTTACCCCTAAACTGGAAAGACAAGAGGAGATGGTATGATAAGAACCCAGGAATCACGGTTATGAAGTGGAAGCTGGAGCCACAGAAGGTCTGTGTCAGGAGCTGAATTCAAGGAAGAGATATGGCCACTGCCCAAGAAGCTGCTAGAAGCAGAGAAGAGGTGGAGACAATGTACTTGTCTTCTTTCTCTCCCTCTAATTTCCCCCCAGAACTACCATTGTCCCAACCCAGCAGGAAGCCAGCCTACATGTTAACATACAGACAGAAACCCAGATCAAGGGTGAGAAATGGACTACAAGATTGGCTGCGGTTAATGCAAAATTGCTGCTTGCCAAGCTAGGCTCTTCAAGCCGCTGGCTCAGCCAGTTCTGGGGGCATGCTGTTCCATGCTGACATTCTGTTCCCAGTAGTTTGAATCATATACCTTACTTCTAGACCAGAAATTGACAAACCTTTCCTGTAAAGAGTCTGATAGTAAATATTTCAGGCTTCGTAACTGTCTCTTTCACAACTACTCAGCTCTGCTATTATAGCATCAAAGCATCCCTAGACATTCTATAACTAAATAAGCAAGGTTGTGTTCCAATAAAACTTTATGTACAAAAGCAGATGGCGTGCTGGATTTGGCCTCATCGCTGTTATCTACTGACTTCTCCAAACCAACTGCCACCGTTACTTATTCAAAACTCAGGATATTTCAATGCAAAATCAAGAGATTAATTCTCACTTCCTCCATGGTATATGGTTACAGGAGTTTCACAGTAGGATTTTTTGACCTTAGAATATTATAAACATGATGGGCATGAATCTTCCTTCTCACATTATTATGAAATAAATGGCACACTTCTTTATTTTTTAAAGTCAAATTACATCAGGGTAGATATGATGATAGCTTGGCAGGAATTTCAGTGTCTTTCATTTTAGGGGTTACCTCTTTGTTCTAAGGGTCATAGAAAATTCGGAAAGTATATATTGCTGAGGGAATGAGAAAATGCCTTTAATCTTTGGGATGTTCACGTCACCAACAATACTTACAACGTTCAAGACAACAGACCCCTCTAAGTAAGGCTGTTAGCTCCACACAAACCAAAGAATGCATGGTGGGAGCTTTTGTATTTAACTCCCACACTCCACAGAACATCACTGCTCGCCAGTCAGGAGGACTTGATGCTGAGTATAGTTCCTTGCACTGATTATTTCTCCCTGAGACAAATTCTTTCTTAAGGACCTGTCTGACTGGTCTACCAAACATAACTCTATTTGCCACAACCCCTCCAGCTTCCTCTTTAGTTTGGGGAGATTCTGCTTTTGCTTCTGTTTTCACTAGTTCATCAGTCTACATATCAGTGAATACTGGCAAACTTGAGAGGAGGGAGCAGCTCTTAAATCTACACCTGGGACCTAGCTAAATCATGGCTCAAGCCCAACAAGGATGGTGACAAACTTCCCTCTTGGAGCTCAGAGGCAACTAGGTATGCTATGCTTCATTTTCAACCTGGGCTTATAAACCATACTGTCCATATTTAAGACTCCAATATTGGAAATAAATCGTTCTGATTCCAGAGGACTTGTTTTAGAGACAGAGAGGCTAGTTTTAGGATGAACCAACGATTTGTGTCAGCAAGGGGAGAGCAATTTAGTCAAAGATAATTTAGCTATTTGAATCTGTTTATGGTAGGCTGTGCTGGTTCTTTTGGTAATAAACAAACTTTAGGCTTACCCTATAAAGGGCCCTATAGTCAATCAGATTTAACATAGTGTATCAGCGAAGTCGCAAAAAGTCTAGAGAAAATAGGGAAAAGAAAATTGCATCTAAAGATCCATAAAACGGGCTGATTACATTTATTATAGATTTTTTTTGTTAAAGATTCCTTGTAGATTTGTTATATATATATATATATATATATATATATATATATATATATATATATATATATATTTTTTTTTTTTTTTTTAACATGGGCAGGCACCGGGAATTGAATCTGGGTCCTCGGGCTTGGCAGGCAAGCATTCTTACCTGCTGAGCCACCGTGGCCCACCCTGTTATATATATATTTAAAAACAAGAACAAATAAGCAAGCAAAAAGTCCTCATGAAATATATTTTGATCTTTTGGACATTCTACAGGTTCCAGCCTGTTTGCAGGGATTTAGGGCACTGCTACATTTGACACTGTAAATAGACAGCCACATTAGAAGCATATACAATAGCCTTGCCAGAGATTGATCTATGAAGCTTGGACCTTCTATTTAGATTTGCATATTCTGACTAAACTAATTCCAGTCAAGGCACTTCCACCTTGCAGAAGCTGACTTCTGTCTGATATTTTTATCCCATACTGAACACTTATCAGTATTTAGGTAAACTACTAAATGCATTTAGTAAGACATAGTGCTTGAACTCAAGTCTATTGGCAAACATTTGTATTGCTGTGCAATTGGTAAATAAGGAACTAAAGGCATGGAGGTGGGGGAGAGAAGTATATAAAAGAATACAAAATGAGACAGAAGCCAAAAAAGTAGAATTTATAAGAGCTCCATTCATGTGTTATATTTTATAAAATGGAAAAGGAAAACTGTGAATAAGGCTGTAAATGCATGTCAAGATTTGGAAGAATTTTATTACCCACTAGAGTTATAGTCTTTTGTGTTTTGAGCTTACTAGGTCCTTTTCAGAATAATATACACTTAAAATTTTTCCCCAACCGTATCAAGGCAATATTCTGAACAATAGTAGCTAGTATTTCAGGAGTTACGGTTTTTATTTTTACTTTTATTTTTGTGAAGTCAGCAGTTTCTAAAGAGTAACCCAAATCTATATGTAAAAATATATCTTCAATAGTCAACTTTTTAACACTTTAGTGTGAGTCCGAGTTTGGAGGAAGAAGAAAGGAGGCCATATTTGAATATAAAACAGAATGTCATAGCTTAAAAAAAGTTGTTGTCCCTTTCTCTGCCTTGAGAAATAAATAGTTTCTATAGTTAGGAAATGTTTTATAAATATAAAGTGTATGTTTTTACATATTGCCATGCCATAAAATCTTCGGCTCCGAAGTTGGAAGATCCAGTAGCTCTAGTCCCACATTTATCACCCCAGCAGGAATCATCTCATCAGAATCACTGACAGAAGCACAGACAACTTCTGCTTCAGATGCTTGCAGAGCAGAGGACCGCACCATTTCAGAAGATCAGTCTATACGAAGGTGTCCAGGTAACTAGAAAGTTCTATATTATACTGATCTGAAATCTATTTACTTGTGGCTAACATCTTCCCAGTTTTGTTTATGGAACACCCATAATAATTCATTGTTTACCTGGGAGTCTCCCAAATATTAAGGCATTACCACCATTTAAGAAGAATGGATTGAATTGTTCACCCCTTAGAAATATATAATCCAGACCAATGCTCCAAAACTGTGTCTTAACTAAATTCAGCCTTTATAAAGAAGCACTTGCTATATTCTAATCAAGTTTGGAAATAAAGCGATCTATATATAATTGATACTTCCCCCACATAATTTTTCCATTATACCATCCATTTTTTTAAATAGCTTCATTTGAAGTTAGCTAATATTCTAACCAGATCTTTCTTAAAGATAATAATTTGACTATTTATATTAAGGCTTTCTGCATTCTTAGCAGATCAACAGTAAGTCCGTATGTCATTTATTAAGCCTTACTAATTTCATGCCACTTTGTGTGGAGCCATTTTATTCTTATTCTTAATCGTAGATCTTGTGGAAAGCAAGAAGATCAGGCTGAGTAGACTCAGAACTTCGGGTCAGAGCCAGATGCAGTAACAGAGAGAGGAAGTGGAGCAAAATGAAAATCAGAGATGAGAGTTCCATTACCGCAGTTCATTGCATGGTATTCTTCCTTCATTTGCTTTATTTACCAAGTTAGAGGAACAAGTCAACACTACTGCACATAGGCGGGTATAATAAAAGCAAAAATGAAAGAATTCGTAAGTGGAAAAATTTGCAATTAAAAGTAGCCAGGAGTCTGAGCCTGGGGGTTCATTCATATGAAACTTAACCCCACAAAGGATAGGTCAAGTCTACTTAAAATTTAGGCCTAAGAGTCACCCCCAAGAGAGCCTCTTTTGTTGCTCAGATGTGGCCTCTCTCTCCAGCCAACACAACAAGCAATCTCACCACCCTCCTCCTGTCTACATGGGACATGACTCCCAGGGTTGTGGACCTTCCTGGCAACATGGGACAGAAATCCTAGAATGAGCTGAGACTCAGCATCAAGGGATTGAGAAAAACTCTAGAATGAGCTGAGACTCAGCATCAAGGGATTGAGAAAAACTCTAGAATGAGCTGAGACTCAGCATCAAGGGATTGAGAAAACCTTCTCCACCAAAGGGGGAAGAGTGAAATGAGACAAAGTGGCAATGGCTGAGAGATTCCAAACAGAGTTGAGAGGTTATCCTTGAGGTTATTCTTATGCATTAAGTAGATATCACCTTGTTATTCAAGATGTAATGGAAAGGCTGGAGGGAACTGCCTGAAAATGTAGAGCTGTGTTCCAGTAGCCATGTTTCTTGAGGATGATTGAATAATGATATAGCTTTCACGATATGACTGTGTGATTGTGAAAACCTTGTGTCTGATGCTCCTTTTATCTACCGTGTCAACAGACGAGTAGAACATATGGAATAAAAATAAATAATAGGGGGAACAAATGTTAAAATACATTTAGTTTGAAATGCTAATGAAAGCGAGGGTTAAGGGGTATGGTATGTACCATCTTTCATTTTTCTGTTTTTGTTTTATTTCTTTTTCTGTTGTCTCTTTATTTCTTTTTCTGAATTGATGCAAATGTTCTAAGAAATGATGAAAATACAACTAAGTGATGATATTGTGAATTACTGATTATATATGTTAATGTTTTAGTTCATTTGTTAATTTTTTTTTAATTAATAAATAAATTTTTTTTAAAAAGTAGCCAGGAGTAATAGTTTTAAATGACCTGCTGCTACAGACATTGGATACACACAACCTGATTTACAACATTATGTTGTTTTTTTAAAAAAAATTAGGCCTGGTTTAGCATTCATTCCATTGCTGTATCAATGCTGAAGTTCAGGAGAGGGAATTTCACTGCATAAAATTCCTTAGAGAAAATATGCACTGAACTTGTACTGTGAAAACAGCTAAAGCTGAGAGAATTACGTGCTATCATGGCTTATTGGCTTTTTGCTTTGTTAAATAAATCAGAACCTCTGAAAACATCTTTGATATTTTAGAAGACAGTAATGTTTTACTAAACTTGTTTATGAAATTTAATATAGCTTAGGGGTCTAACTATCATCCGGTAGTTAAGAATCATAGCTTTAATCGTGACTTGGCGTTGCTCAGCTACCTTTACCACTTACCTTTTTCTCAGTCCCTTTCAAGAAAAAAATATTGACCTGCTTTCTGGGGGTTCAAGATAAAGGGCCTGCAAAGGATGTTCAAAGCCATCATCCATTTTACATGAGAAACCGCAATCTTGTGCAAATCAGAAGTTTCCTTTCCATTACCATCGGAAGGCTTTCACTCCTGCTGTCTCTTTGCCTTTTCTCCCTTCATTATTTACCTTTTATTTTATGTAGGATAATAAGGTTTGGCCTCCCTTTTAAGTTGAGACTCAGGGAAAAAAAATGCTCTGCGTATCCTTCAGCCACACTGCAGTTGCCAAGAATCTTGCCATGAAATATTGGCAGAGAATAGTACCTGTGGCTATTGTTAACATGACACTGAAACCGGTGTGTAAAGTGCGATTTCTTTTTCTTTCCCTTGATATTACAGAGGAAATGGAGTGTTATTATGTAGTTCCCTCTCGTTTCTTTATTATCTGAACAGGAAAATCATTTTATTGAATTGTTATCACACATACGGCAAAAACTATTTTTCAGGATTACTGGCAGTGAAACCTAACACAAAGCGCAATGAAGGGCAGTAGCAGGGACAGGGCATTGTTTCTCCAGGCAGATTGTTACCCCATCTGGACTGCGTATATTGATTGCAAGAATGGTCCCTCTACTTCTTCCCTGTATCCATCCCCGTAGCGTTGTGTTTTTGCAGCCCTTCTCAACAAGAGTTAGATACTGTTTCCTTACCCTTAAATCTGAAACATCAGAGAATTTTGTGACTTGGTTTGGCCAAAAACGTAGGGTGGAAGTGATGGTGTGCTAGTTCTGGGCATAGCCCTCAGAGGAACTTTCATGCTTTCACTCTCTCTTGGACGCCTGCCTCTGCCAAGAAAATGCACCCTGGGCCTTCGGTGGAGGATGAGAGACCTTGTAGAATGGAGCCCGGAAGTAAGTCACCTGATCTGAGACCATCCAAGGCCAGTCGGGCCTGAGCCAACCCACAAGCTGACCCCTGTGAACCAATGGACCCAGACATGCCCATTAAACATTAGACATCAACTTCTTTCTCAAGCCTAGTTCAAGACTTTCAGAAAATCCCAAGAAAAACATGCTGTTGTCTATTTTTTTTCTTGCTCCTTGTTTTCCAATTTATTTTACTCTTAGTTTACCACAGAAGAAACTATAAAAAACCCAGTCTATGTTTGGAATTCTGAGTTCTTTTTTGGGTTATCTCTCCACCTTAGTCCCAGGACACACATGCCCTCTCTTCACAGTCTCTTGTCCCTGTTTGATGATCCTTTCCTTACCTCATTCACACTGAGGAATAAATGAAAGAAAAGGTACAAAGTGTTATGGAAAGAGGTGAATTTTAATAGAGCCCAAAGCTTACACTGGTTTTTCTTAAACTGTAATATTAGGCAACTTGCATCAGAACATCTTGGGGGCTGACTGAAATGCTTATTTCTGGCCCCAACCAAGATTTAGCTCAGGAATAGAACCTGAACCAATGTGGATAGAATGGCATTTGGATGCAGATTTTGCTGGTTGGTTTGATTTTCCACTGCTGAAATTATAAAACCATCAGTGCCGTTGTTAGCAACTGCTTTCTTTCTGAAGGAGAAGTTTAATTTGCAGTTAGGGATCCATCAAGCAGAAAAGAAAAAAAAAAAAAAAGGCCACTCTATGTATTTATGTATTTCAAATATATAGCTTAAAATGAGAAGAAGTTAAGAATTACTCAACTGCTGAAAGTTCTAGGGGAGCAAAGGTTATAAAATCAGTTAACAGCAATCCTAGCCTGCAGCACTTAAGCAGTTAACTCTTAAAAAGTTGACTTGAAGGTTACTTCAAATACGACCTCTGATACCAGCCTGTATATCTGTTTACAACTGACTCCAGAGATAAATGATCTAACCTTGTCTTTCACTTTCCAGATTTCTTATAAGTGTCTCTCAAGGGCAGATCATAACTTGAACCATGTGGAGAAGGGAATTCTGGGAAACGTAGCTCCCAGCTTCTCCTCTGTGATGGAGAAATACTGAGAAAGAGATTTTTAGGAGACCAAGCTGACAGCAGAATCCATCCCTGAGGCAGAGCACTAGGTCTGGGAGTCAACACTTTAAAAGAATAAAGCATCCATCTTTAGGAAGACAACTAAAAGTGCAAGTAATATCTAAATACCTTTGGCATATCATTTTAGGGAATTGAACCAGGGAAAATTGAGGTGAGGGCTACTGCCATGCTTTATGATGATAAAAAAACTTCATCTTTATAAGAGGTTAGACCAATTTCTTTCCTTTATCAGTAGTTTTAAAGCTTTTGCCTGAAAACTTGTTGAGCTTGACATCCTGTTCTCTGCTTATGTCATTTGTTAGATCATTTCTTCTTAGTTTATAGGAACAATATGCAGCAACATTTGACATTTTTCTTGCCAATTTCCAAAATACATATTTCTAATTTGTTTTTCCTCACTGTGGTCTCTTTTTACTAGCACTGTTGACACTCACACTGATTTTTATACTCATTGATGAAATTTGTACTCTGAACATAGCTGTAAAATCTTAATGCTTCAAAAATAAGCCTAAATGGGTGGGCCATGGTGGCTCAGTGGCAGAGTTCTCACCTGCCATGCCAGAGACCTGGGTTCAATTCCCAGGGCCTGCCCATGCCAAAAAAAAAAAGGAAAAGCCTAAATGCAACAACATTCTAGAGATAACAAAGTTGACCATGTAACTACTAGAGCTCTGTTTTGATGATGGGCAGAATATACAGATTTTTATGCTGGCAATTTCCCTGTATAAATCGGCAGATTCTGTTTGTCAAGAATTTTCTTTATATAATTTTATTAAATGCTTGCAACAGTGAATCAACACTCTGTGGTAGGTAGAAACACAGAATTGTCCAGGTCATAATCCTTGGAATCTGTGAATCTTTTGCCTTACTACCAAAAGGGATTTCGCAGATGTGATTAAGATTGTGTACCTTGAAATGGGGAGATTATCTGGGCAGACCTCATATAATTAGTCCTTACAGGTGGAGAACCTTTCCCAGCTGGGATCAGAGAAGAAGACGTGATGGTAGAAGGAGGGTCCGAGAAGTGCTCATTTGATGGTTTTGAGAAGGAGGAAGGAAACCATGATCTAAGGAATGTGAGTGGCCTCTAAAAGCTGGAAAAAAAAAATCAAGGAAAAGGATTCTCAACTAGAGCCTAAAGAAAGGTTTACAGCCCTTTTAGCCTAGTGAGTCATGTGTTGCACTTCGGACCTATAGAACTGTGAACTCATAAATTTACGCTGTTTCCAGTTACTGAATGTGTGGTAATTTTCGTTATAGCAGCAATAGAAAACTGATACCTACTCCAAGTAAAAGGAAAACATTTTTAGTCTGGAATGAAAACAACAACAACAAAAGCTCTAAGTTGTTAAGAATAGAGATACATTAAATATAAAGACACTTATAGCTAAAGTAAAAGGATGGAATGAGATACACCAAGCAAAAACAAACCATAAGCAAGGTGATACAGCTAGACTCATATAAGACAAGCTAAACTTAACTAAATGAGTATTATCAATTATAAAGAAAAATATTATATAGTGGTAAAAGGGTCAATTCATCATGAAAGCATAGACTCTTAAATGTATACATGACTGATAACATTGATAACATAACCTCAAAATATATGAGACAAAAGGGGTACATTTGAAAAGAGAAAGGGTAAATTTTAAATTATAGTTAAAAATTTTACATACTTCTTTCAGAAGTTAAAAGAACGGGTAGGCAAAAAATTAGGAAGTTATGGAAAACCTGAATAACCCTATTAAACCAAGTTGAGCAAATTCACATTAATATCTCTATCAAGCAACTACTAGCTTTACATTATCTTTAAGGACACATAGAACACTCACAAAACTAAACAGGGGGTGGGCCACAGTGGCTCAGCAGGCAAGAATGCTTGCCTGCCATGCCAGAGGACCCAGGTTTGATTCCCGGTGCCTGCCCATGTAAAAAAAAAAAAAAATTTAAAAAAAAACTTAAAAAAAAAATAGACAGGATCCTGTGTCAGAAAACAAACCTTAATAAAGGATTGAAATCAGAGTATGTTCTCTGACTACTAAGAATTAGAGGAAATCACAAACAGAAAGATAATTGGAAAAATATCCACTATTTGAAAATTAAACAATGAACTTCTACATAATCCATTGTCCAAAGATGAAATCATAATGGGCTTAGAAAATATTTTAAATGGGATGATGAAAACACACATACAAATAATTGTGGAATGAAGTTTTAAAAAAAATGCATGGAACGGATTTTTAGATTAAAAGGCTTATATCAGAAAAAAAATCATTTAAAATAAATTATTTAAGCTTCAATATCTAGAATTGAGAAAAGAACAGTAAAGTAATCAGAAGGTTGAAATTAATAAAATTAGAAATAAATAAGAAGACATTCAATAGAGAAATCAACAAAGCCAGAAGTTGTATCTTTGCAAACACTATTGTAAATAATAAAATCTTATCAGAAGTAATCAAGAAAAAAAGGTGAAAAAATAGTAAAATTTGAAATAATAGGAGAGGATTTCATCAGAGATCCTTTAGACATGAAAGGATAATGAGATGATACCACAAATTAATTTACTCCACTGAATTTCACAACTAACTTGAAATACACAAATTCTCTAAAAAGATAAAACATACCAAAAGTGATACAAGAAGAAAAATATATTATTAGTCCTATATTTGCTACCCCCCACACCCCGAAACAAGTCTAGTCTCAGATGCATGTGCTGGTGAATTCTATCAAATATTTAAGGAAAAGAATAATACAATACACTATATCACAAGCTTTTTCAGAATATAGAGAAAGTAGAAATATTTCCAAGCTCATTTTAAGTATTTATTATAATATTAATGCCATGATCCAACAAAGAAATTATATGAAAAGAAAATTACAGATTCATATTCCTGTCGAAACATAGGTGTAAATCTTAATCAAAATGATAGCAATTAGAATTCAGTGGTACATTAAAAAAATATAATATGCCATGACCAAATAGAGTTTTATTTCAGAATTATTAGATTTGTTTAATATTTTAAAATTAATGAATATAATTCACTTAATAAGTTAGATTTGTTTAATATTTTAAAATTAATGAATATAATTCACTTAATAAGTTTCTGTTAATAACAGAAAAAGGAACAAAGCATTTTGATTTTTCTCGATATGTGGAATGTATTAATTAAATTCAGCAGTTTTTCATATAACTAATCTCTCAGCAAATCAGAAATCGAAGGCAAATTGTTCAATTTTTACGAAGGGTAATTACAAAGGAAACCACAGCTAACCTGAGATTTAATTATGAAATATTGAGCTCTTTCCTGCAAGATGAAGGAAAAAATAGAAGTCCACAATCACCATTTTTATTCCACATTGTACTAGAAGTCCTACCTCATGGTTTAAGGTAAGAAAAGAAAAGGAAAAGGAAGGAAGAAAGGAAAGGGAAGGGAAGGGAAAGAAGGGAGGGTGGAAGGAAGAAGTACAACTGTCATTATTTGTGATGACATGATTGTGAATTTTAAAAATTCAAAGAAATCTATGAACTACAGGAACTAGTAAGTGAACTTAGCAAGTTCACAAAATACACGGTCATTTGTATTTCCATAGACTAGCAACAAATAATTAAAAAATAAAATGTTTTCAAAAGTACTGTTTATAATTTTACCAAAACATTAACTAAGAATAAATTTAATTAACTGTACTTAAGAATTTTCTGAAAAGCACAGAAAAACATAAGCAAAATAAATCAAAGTACAAAATAAATAGATATACCATGTTCAAAGATTGAAAGGCTCTAAATTGCTAGATGTAAGTCACGTCCAAATAATCAAAATCCCAGTAGACATTTTTGTAGTGAAAATAATTAAGGATTTGCATAAGAACAGACAAATATTTTGAAAAGAACAGAAGAGAATGTTTAGAAATGAACCAATACAAAAACAACCTTGTGATTTATAACAAAAACATCAATGAAATTCAATGGAAAAGGAAACATCTTTTCAATAAATGCTCTTGGAGCATCCGGAGACGCAACAAAAAAATGACCTTTATTTCTGATTCCCCACACCATACACTTAAGTTAATTTGACCTAAACGTAAATGTTAGTTATGGCCATATAACTACAATAATATAAATTTATAACACTGTACCTTCAAAATAAGAGAATATTTTCACAGCATTAGAGTTGACAATTTCTTACATGATATGCCAAAAACAATAACCATACAAGGAAAATATCTGATAAATTTACATTACCAAATTTAAACACATTTTCTCATTTAAAAAATCACCCTTAAGAAAGTAAAGAGTAAGCCTCAGATTGTGGAAAAAAATATGGTATCTATATACAATATAGATATAGATTAAATCTATAGATATGTAATATATAAAGAACTCCTGTAAGTCAATAAAATATCTACTAAAACCTGGACAAAAGATTTCTATACATACTTCAAAAAAGTATAATCCAATGGTTAATAAGCATATGAAAAGATAATATCATAATTCATCAAAGAAAAGTAATAAACAATAATGAACCAGAATAGCTCAAAGATAAATGGATGGCAAAGAAGCATGTGAAAAGATGGTCAGCATAAGTCCTTTCGGAAATGCAAATTAAAACTGCAATGAGATATCACTACACATTTGTTAGAACGGGCGCAATTAAAATGACTGATCACATCAAATATTAGAGAGTATGTGGGGGAATGGGAACTCTCATACCTGAATGGTGGGGAAATAAGCTGCTGCAAATACTTTGGAAAACTGCTTGACAGTTCCTAGAAATGTTGAACATACATCCACCCCATCCCTTAACTAGTCCACTCCTACGTATCTACTCAAGAGAAATGATAACGCTATCCACAAACTGAGTAATTAACTGTTTGTATATGTTTATATATATATTTACCACTTGGTCTCACAACACCCACACCCACACAGACTCACCCACACACACATACTCATATATGCTTAGTATCTCTGAAATATCTTTAAAGTGATGATACAAGAAACTGGTACAGTTGACTACCTGCTTGGCTGGGAGATAAGCCTTATGAAGGAATGTTTTTCCATTGAATACGATTTACCATTTTTGGAACTTCTACTGTGTGCCTGTATTGCCTATTTTGGAAATAAACCAACTTTCCTACTTTTAAAAAAAGGCAATTTGTATCGACAGACAGACTGAGAACTTTCGCAGGGCGTATACACACACTCTTTTTTTTTTTTTTATTAATTAACGGAAAAAAAGAAATTAACCCAACATTTAGAAATCATACCATTCTACATATGCAATCAGTAATTCTTAACATCATCACATAGATGCATGATCATCGTTTCTTAGTACATTTGCATCGGTTTAGAAGAACTAGCAACACAACTGAAAAAGATATAGAATGTTAATATAGAGAAAAAAAATAAAAGTAATAATAGTAAGAACAAAACAAAACAAAACAAAACAAAACCTATAGCTCGGATGCAGCTTCATTCAGTGTTTTAACATGATTACTTTACAATTAGGTATTATTGTGCTGTCCATTTTTGAGTTTTTGTATCTAGTCCTGTTGCATAGTCTGTATCCCATCAGCTCCAATTACCCATTATCTTACCCTGTTTCTAACTCCTGCTGAACTCTGTTACCAATGACATATTCCAAGTTTATTCTCGAATGTCGATTCACATCAGTGGGACCATACAGTATTTGTCTTTTAGTTTTTGGCTAGACTCACTCAGCATAATGTTCTCTAGGTCCGTCCATGTTATTACATGCTTCATAATTTTACCCTGTCTTAAAGCTGCATAATATTCCACCGTATGTATATACCACAGTTTGTTTAGCCACTCGTCTGTTGATGGACATTTTGGCTGTTTCCATCTCTTTGCAATTGTAAATAACGCTGCTATAAACATTGGTGTGCAAATGTCCGTTTGAGTTTTTGCCCTTAATTCCTTTGAGTAGATTCCCAGCAATGGTATTGCTGGGTTGTATGGCAATTCTATATTCAGCTTTTTGAGTAACCGCCAAACTGCATTCCACAGTGGTTGCACCATTTGAAATTCCCACCAACAGTGGATAAGTGTGCCTCTTTCACTGCATCCTCTCCAGCACTTGTCATTTTCTGTTTTGTTGATAATGGCCATTCTGGTGGGTGTGAGATGATATCTCATTGTGGTTTTGATTTGCATTTCTCTAATGGCCAGGGACATTGAGCATCTCTTCATGTGCCTTTTGGCCATTTGTATTTCCTCCTCTGAGAGGTGTCTATTCAAGTCTTTTTTCCATTTTGTAATTGGGTTGGCTGTCTTTCTGTTGTTGAGTTGAACAATCTCTTTATAAATTCTGGATACTAGACCTTTATCTGATATATCATTTCCAAATATTGTCTCCCATTGTGTAGGCTGTCTTTCTACTTTCTTGATGAAGTTCTTTGATGCACAAAAGTGTTTAATTTTGAGGAGTTCCCATTTATTTATTTCCTTCTTCAGTGCTCTTGCTTTAGGTTTAAGGTCCATAAAACTGCCTCCAATTGTAAGATTCATAAGATATCTCCCTACATTTTCCTCTAACTGTTTTATGGTCTTAGACCTAATGTTTAGATCTTTGATCCATTTTGAGTTAACTTTTGTATAGGATGTGAGATATGGGTCTTCTTTCATTCTTTTGCATATGGATATCCAGTTCTCTAGGCACCATTTATTGAAGAGACTGTTCTGTCCCAGGTGAGTTGGCTTGACTGCCTTATCAAAGATCAAATGTCCATAGATGAGAGGGTCTATATCTGAGCACTCTATTCGATTCCGTTGGTCGATATATCTATGTTTATGCCAATACCATGCTGTTTTGACCACTGTGGCTTCATAATATGCCTTAAAGTCAGGCAGTGCAAGACCTCCAGCTTCTTTTTTTTTCCTCAAGATGTTTTTAGCAATTCAGGGCACCCTGCCCTTCCAGATAAATTTGCTTATTGGTTTTTCTATTTCTGAAAAATAAGTTGTTGGGATTATGATTGGTATTGCATTGAATCTGTAAATCAATTTAGGTAGGATTGACATCTTAACTATATTTAGTCTTCCAATCCATGAACACGGTATGCCCTTCCATCTATTTAGATCTTCTGTGATTTCTTTTAACAGTTTTTTGTAGTTTTCTTTATATAGGTTTTTTGTCTCTTTGGTTAAATTTATTCCTAGGTATTTTATTCTTTTAGTTGCAATTGTAAATGGGATTCGTTTCTTGATTTCCCCCTCCACTTGTTCATTGCTAGTGTATAGAAATGCTACAGATTTTTGAATGTTGATCTTGTAACCTGTTACTTTGATGTACTCATTTATTAGCTCTAGTAGTTTTGCTGTGGATTTTTCTGGGTTTTCGATGTATAGTATCATATCGTCTGCAAACAGTGATAGTTTTACTTCTTCCTTTCCAATTTTGATGCCTTGTATTTCTTTTTCTTGTCTAATTGCTCTGGCTAGAACCTCCAACACAATGTTGAATAATAGTGGTGATAGTGGACATCCTTGTCTTGTTCCTGATCTTAGGGGGAAAGTTTTCAATTTTTCCCCATTGAGGATGATATTAGTTATGGGTTTTTCATATATTCCCTCTATCATTTTAAGGAAGTTCCCTTGTATTCCTATCCTTTGAAGTGTTTTCAACAGGAAAGGATGTTGAATCTTGTCAAATGCCTTCTCTGCATCAATTGAGATGATCATGTGATTTTTCTGCTTTGATTTGTTGATATGGTGTATTACATTAATTGATTTTCTTATGTTGAACCATCCTTGCATACCTGGGATGAATCCTACTTGGTCATGATGTATAATTCTTTTAATGTGTTGTTGGATACGATTTGCTAGAATTTTATTGAGGATTTTTGCATCTATATTCATTAGAGAAATTGGCCTGTAGTTTTCTTTTTTTGTAATATCTTTGCCTGGTTTTGGTATGAGGGTGATGTTGGCTTCATAGAATGAATTAGTTAGTTTTCCCTCCACTTCGATTTTTTTGAAGAGTTTGAGGAGAGTTGGTACTAATTTTTTCTGGAATGTTTGATAGAATTCACATGTGAAGCCGTCTGGTCCTGGACTTTTCTTTTAGGAAGCTTTTGAATGACTGATTCAATTTCTTTACTTGTGATTCGTTTGTTGAGGTCATCTATGTCTTCTTGAGTCAAAGTTGGTTGTTCATGTCTTTCCAGGAACCCGTCCATTTCCTCTAAATTGTTGTATTTATTAGCGTAAAGTTGTTCATAGTATCCTGTTATTACGTCCTTTATTTCTGTGAGGTCAGTAGTTATGTCTCCTCTTCCATTTCTGATCTTATTTATTTGCATCCTCTCTCTTCTTCTTTTTGTCAATCTTGCTAAGGGCCCATCAATCTTATTGATTTTCTCTATTGTTTTCATGTTTTCAATTTCATTTATTTCTGCTCTAATCTTTGTTATTTCTTTCCTTTTGCTTGCTTTGGGATTAGTTTGCTGTTCTTTCTCCAATTCTTCCAAGTGGACAGTTAATTCCTGCATTTTTGCCTTTTCTTCTTTTCTGATATAGGCATTTAGGGCAATAAATTTCCCTCTTAGCACTGCCTTTGCTGCGTCCCATAAGTTTTGATATGTTGTGTTTTCATTTTCATTCGCCTCAAGGTATTTGCTAATTTCTCTAGCAATTTCTTCTTTTACCCACTTGTTATTTAGGCGTGTGTTGTTGAGCCTCCACGTATTTGTGAATTTTCTGGCACTCTGCCTATTATTGATTTCCAACTTCATTCCTTTATGATCTGAGAAAGTGTTGTGTATGATTTCAATCTTTTTAAATTTGTGAAGACTTGCTTTGTGACCCAGCATATGGTCTATCTTTGAGAATGATCCATGAGCACTTGAGAAAAAGGTGTATCCTGCTGTTGTGGGATGTAATGTCCTATAAATGTCTGTTAAGTCTAGCTCCTTTATAGTAATATTCAGATTCTCTATTTCTTTATTGATCCTCTGTCTAGATGGTCTGTCCATTGATGAGAGTGGGGAATTGAAGTCTCCAACTATTATGGTATTTGTGTTTATTTCCCTTTTCAGTGTTTGCAGTGTATTCCTCATGTATTTTGGGGCATTCTGGTTTGGTGCGTAAATATTTATGATTGTTATGTCTTCTTGTTTAATTGTTCCTTTTATTAGTATATAGTGTCTTTCTTTGTCTCTTTTAACTGTTTTACATTTGAAGTCTAATTTGTTGGATATTAGTATAGCCACTCCTGCTCTTTTCTGGTTGTTATTTGCATGAAATATCTTTTCCCAACCTTTCACTTTCAACCTATGTTTATCTTTGGGTCTAAGATGTGTTTCCTGTAGACAGCATATAGAAGGATCCTGTTTTTTAATCCATTCTGCCAATCTATGTCTTTTGATTGGGGAATTCAGTCCATTAACATTTAGTGTTATTACTGTTTGGATAATATTTTCCTCTACCATTTTGCCTTTTGTATTATATATATCATATCTGATTTTCCTTCTTTCTACACTCTTCTCCACACCTCTCTCTTCTGTCTTTTTGTATCTGACTCTAGTGCTCCCTTTAGTATTTCTTGCAGAGCTGGTCTCTTGGTCACAAATTCTCTCAGTGACTTTTTGTCTGAGAATGTTTTAATTTCTCCCTCATTTTGAAGGATAATTTTGCTGGATATAGGAGTCTTGGTTGGCAGTTTTTCTCTTTTAGTAATTTAAATATATCATCCCACTGTCTTCTAGCTTCCATGGTTTCTGCTGAGAAATCTACACATAGTCTTATTGGGTTTCCCTTGTATGTGATGGGTTGTTTTTCTCTTGCTGCTTTCATGATCCTCTCTTTCTCTTTGACCTCTGACATTCTAACTAGTAAGTGTCTTGGAGAACGCCTGTTTGGGTCTAATCTCTTTGGGGTGCGCTGCACTTCTTGGATCTGTAATTTTAGGTCTTTCATAAGAGTTGGGAAATTTTCAGTGATAATTTCTTCCATTAGTTTTTCTCCTCCTTTTCCCTTCTCTTCTCCTTCTGGGACACCCACAACACGTATATTTGTGCGGTTCATATTGTCCTTGAGTTCCCTGATCCCCTGTTCAAATTTTTCCATTCTTTTCCCGATAGTTTCTGTTTGTTTTTGGAATTCAGATGTTCCATCCTCCAAATCACTAATTCTATCTTCTGTCTCTTTAAATCTATCATTGTAGGTATCCACTGTTTTTTCCATCTTTTCTACTTTATCCTTCACTTCCATAAGTTCTGTGATTTGTTTTCTCAGTTTTTCTATTTCTTCTTTATGTTCAGCCAATGTCTTCTTCATGTCCTCCCTCAATTTATCGATTTCATTTTTGAAGAGGTTTTCCATTTCTGTTCGTATATTCAGCATTAGTTGTCTCAGCTCTTGTATCTCATTTGAACTATTGGTTTGTTCCTTCGACTGGGCCATATTCTCAATCTTCTGAGCGTGGACCGTTATCTTCTGCTGCTGGTGTCTGGGCATTTAGTCAGATTTCCCTGGGTGTCGGACCCAACAAGGTTGTAAGATTTTTCTGTGAAATCTCTGGGTTCTGTTTTTCTTATCCTGCCCAGTAGGTGGCACTCGTGGCACACGTTTGTCTCACGTGTTTGGAAGCGATCCCCCCAGTCACTGATCTCCGTGGCCTGGGGATTTCCGATCCAATTCTCTCCATTGGTTCGGGGCGCTGCGCCTGGTGGGGGCGTCAGCCGCCGCGGCTTGAGGGGACCCTGTGGCTGGTTGCTGGCCACAGCAGGCCCGGGGAATTCGCCACCGGGCCAGGAAGCCGCCCGCGGGGGAGGGCCACCGCGTCTTGGGTAGCCCTCTGACCCGAGACTCGTAGCCGGACCACGAAACCGCCTGCAAAAGAGGGGTGCCGGCCGCCTCGGCTTGGGAAACTTGCCTCTCCAAGACTCTCAGCCGGCCCGGGAAGGAGGGAGGGAGGAGCTCCGGCCACCACAGCTGCTCGGGAAATCGCCCACACACTCTTTTAAACCATAAACTATTTAGAGCAGGTTTAAATAAAGATTTTCAGGGAAAAAAAAAAGCCTGAATGAATAGAAGAAAAATAATTAAAGATGCATGTGCATGAGAGAGAAAGAAAGATTGAGAGAGGGTGATGGACGGAAGATGATGGACATTCTAGTCCCCTCTGAAGTGGTGATGAGCGGTTGCTGGAATTGGGGCTAGGGAAAAACAAACATAATTTTTCTTTTTAAAACAACTGGTGGTGTTGTAAACCACTGGTACTCAAGTAAAAGGACTTCCTACTACCCTTGATTTTTATGATGGTGTCTATGTATGGACCCTGGTAATTAAACTCATCTAATTTAATATGCAATCTATATCGTTCTATAGTCAGATATCAATAAAGTGTCAGTAAATACCACACACAATCACGTAATTTCTAGAAGATACAGCGATAAACATAGTGGTCAAAGATGGACCCACTTTACTGGGAGTTCACCTGCGAGTTATTCCTTGTCCAGAACTCTTAAAATATGTTTGTGTTTTGCATCAAAGTTAAAAAAAAATCATAAATTGAATGACTAGTAAGGCAAGAACATGGTAATTCGGAAACAGTAACAAATGTGTTGTTTTAACAAAAAGCATACATTATCTCCTTAGTTCAGTCACGTAGAGCTATACCCACAAATTAAATTGCTAAGAACCAATGCTTGTTATATACCTATTGTTTCTTGGCCCCAAGTTCATCTTTATATAATCTCTGCTATGCTATCTAAAAAGTTTCTAACATATATTCATTAGACTTTCATGAGACTTTCTTACTGGATAACTTTCTGATAGTTCCTGCAAATGAGAGGCACTCACAGGAAACTGAAAACTCAATTAAGGATGAAGAGACTATCTTAAAAGTTTCCAAGTCCCATCATCTTCCCTGCAATAGCAGAGGACAACTAGAGTCTCCAGTGTCTATTGATAGAAGCCATAGATATGTGCTGCCTTCAGCAAAGATTCCCATCCCAGCTATGTGGGGGCCCCTTCCTTTGAGCTCTGGGATTCTTGTAACTTTCTCTTCCCTTTTCTTCTTCCAACTACAGAAGTAGTAGCTGCTTCCTGCATTTACTAATATTGTTACACCAGGATCCCTTTTATGCTCTTTCAACTTGTAAACAACTTATATAAGTAATTTTATATATAAAATCATCTCTAGTACACATTGTTACTTTGTTCCTACTTTCCTGACCTGGCCTTGGATGATAAAGAGCCCATTGCTTGAAAGAAATGTCTCTGAGTCAACCACATAAAAGTTTTAATAATCTTTTTGTACAAAGTATGTAATTGAGTTTTAAAACCCTCAGGCTACCTTACTCATTTGGTAATAATGACAATATTCTATGTCTACATTGTCTGATACAGTAGCCTTTAGCTGTATATAGCTACTGAGCACTTGAAATCTGACAAAGTGCAAATGGGAAAATGAATGTTTTATTTTAATTAATTTTAAGTAATTTAAATTTAGATAGTCACATGTGGCTAGTGGCTATCATATTGAATGGTGCAAGTCTATACTCTGATGCTCTTTTAAGTTATCCTTTAGGAAAAAAATTTCCTTCCCAGAAATGTGTACCCTTCTGCCTGCAAAATATGGAGAGTTATGAAAAGAATTAGAGCAGCTCAACCTCAACCACCTCCTTTGTGTCTTGGGAACTTTCCAAGTGTGAGATGTGGATTATAAATGCCAACCATTATGAAGTAGTAACGGCCTCCCTATCTGTATTGATTTCAGCAGTCTAGGAAGGCCAGCTGTGGTCAGTATGGGCTTAGACCCTCATTGCAAGGGATAGTTGGTCCAAATTGAAAATCTTATGCAGGCTAACCCCAAGTATAGCACATAATCAGTCTTTGCTATACAACAACAGCATTCTACCATGACCTTGCTAAAAGGCAAGATGGAATAACCTGGAGATAAGTATATTAGAAGACTGTATAAACGTTGCAGATCCTGTGCCTCATTTCACAAATATCTTTTGTGAGGTTCTCTTCCATCTGTTTCTTCACCAAGGTTAAATTCCTTCTGTTCCAGGGCCCACATTGGTATGGTTCGCTATTTCTTCTTATATTTTTTATAATCCATGTTTTTAAAATACAAACAACCATGAGGGCCAAGGTAGAATAAATATTTTTTACAGTGCAATGAATCTCAGGTACACACCAACACACAATTTTCAACCACAGCTAAAAGTATTATCAATGAAAAGAAAGCAAAAGATACCATGGCCCTAAGCCATACTCGCTTGAATTAATTTATCACAAATTAATTTTGTACCTTGCACATACAAAATAATGAATTTCCATCAGATATTTAAGACAACATGCCAGGCATTAAACTAGCACTGTGATGCAACAATAACCAAGACAGACAAAAATCCATCCTTTGTGAAGCTTGGAAAAATAATACAAATAAAGCTAACATTTATATAGAATGTAATATGTTAAGGCATAGGTTTTGGGAACAAATGCTTGGGGAAATATGTTTGTACGTGAGCATCAGATTTTACATTTGTCATGGTAAGTTTGAGATGAATATAAGATATACAAGGTTAAATGTTGAGAGGACAGTGTTCTGGAGGGTGGTATATCGAGTGTTGTTATTGAAATTGTGGTGGAGTTGAGGGTGGCAAGAAAATCTTCACCAAAGTATATTATTTTTAGTAAATTCCTGAAATAAGTGAGAGAGCTAGCCATGTAGACATTCAGGAGAAGTGCATTCTAGGTAGAGGGACAAACCAGGTCTTGAGGAAAGAGCGTTCATGACTTGTTCACAAAATTCATGAGAGAAGCAGAAAAGCATTGGAAGAGAACAATGAAAGTGGCCTGAGTATGGTAGAAAATGGGTTCCAAGAAAAAGTAATGTAGGGGGGATGGGGGACAGATCATGTGGGGCCTTATGGATCATAATATGAACTTTTGATTTTACTCCAATTGAGCTAGGAGTGCAAGCTTCTGAGCAGAAGAATGACATATTCTATTTTGGATTCAACAGGATTACTCTGTCTCCTCTGTTAAAAACAGAATGAAGGGGAAAAGGCAGAAGGTGGGAAACAAGTTAGGAGGTAAACTAGGAGTTTGATTCCAGAATATTGAATTTTTGGTGCCTATTAAAAATGCCAGTGAGTGTTGAGTGGAAATTAAATAGTGAAATGTCTGGATTCAAAGGGAAAGATCAGTGATAGAAATACAAATGTGAAAGTCATTATACATACACATACAGAAGGTACATAAAACTATCAGACAGTATGTGGACACTTAGTAAATAAATGTAGGAAGAAAAGTATAAAGGCACTAGTACTAAGCATTAAAACATTGAGAAGTTGGAAAGATAAAGGGGAGATTGAAAAGAAAAGGCCAGGAATATATGAAGAAAGCTGGGCAAATGTGCTGTCTCAGAAATCAAATGAAGAAAACATTCATTTCAAGAAAGAGAGAATGATCAACTGGGTCAAATGCTGATGATAGGTAAATAAGATGAGCAACTAGCCATTTAATGTAACAGCATTCATGATAAGAACATTTTTGGTGTAGTAGGTTGTTGTGGTTCCAAAAGAGAATGGTACAAAGAAATTGGACACAGCAATTTTATGCAAATCATTCTAGCATAATGACATAAGCATGCATGTTGTGATGATATGAATTTCAGGCCACAAACTCAAGTTGGCAAGAAAGAGAAACTTCCTTATAGTTCCAATAATTGAACTCAATATAATGTGTAATGGACAGAAAAGTTCATGACAGTATTGTTTGTAATAGCAAAACATTGAAACCCTGGCTCTCCATCAGCTAAGGACTGGTTAAATAAAATATAATATGCAGCATATGGTACATCTGTATGAAGGAGTATGACAGAGCTGTTGGAGAGGATAGGTAAGTCCTGCATGTCTTGATTTTCATGAACAGAACACTTGACAGTATAATATATATAATACAATTCCTTTTGTGTATGTCTACATACAATGTATTAAATGAGCTAATCTTGACAAGGTACACTGTGAAAAATTATTTTGGTCAATACTTTCTTTTCTTCCACTATTTGAGGTATTAGAAAAGCTTTAGTTTCAGTTGTTAAACTATTCAGCATCATCCAAATCAGAACTTTCATCTCACATCCAATTAAGTATTTCTTCTTTTTTTCCTGATACAGAAATGGAGGCATGGGATATCTTTTCTCCCTCCTCTGTCCCACATAGCTACTGTTTTGGTTTGTTAGACTGCTATGACAAAACCCACAAAATGGGTTGGCTTAAGCAATGGGAATTTATTGGCTCATGGGTTCATGGGCCACAAGCCCAAATCAAGCATATTAACAAGACCATGCTTTCTCCCTCGGTTGGTAGCATTCTTGGCTGGCTGCAGCAATCATCAGGTTTCCTTAGCTTGTATCTCCTGCTTCCTATCATATGGTGATGTCCTCTCCTTACTCTTCCAGGTCCCCAGCTTACATGCTGCTTCTCGTTTCTCTGTATTAAAGCCCATACTGCTTCAGTAGGCCACATTTAACTAAAAAACAGCATCTTCAAAAAGTCTTATTTGCAATGGGTTCACTTTCATAGGAATGCAATTAAAATTAAAACATGTCTAAATTGGGGTACATAATTCACATAATTCAGCTTAGCATATAACTATTTCTGCTCCTTATGGATGAGACAGAGATGGTAAGAAGTTAATATAAGTGTCCAGTCTTTCCTGACTGATTCTGTTGCAATTTGGTTTTCCAAATGCTGATATATATATATTTTTTTTTTTGGGGGGGGGGGGGCATGGTCGAGAACCCAAACCCTGACATATGTTTTAATCCTGGCTCTTTTTCTTCATGAAATGCTTTGTGGCTTCTTTAGAAATGTTCCCATTGTGGATTTTGAATCTATCACTGTTGTCTGTTATGAACAATGTGCTCTTTAGTTGCCTCCTATAACCACCAAGAGCCCCACCACGCACAAGCACACCTTTAGTCCCTACTCTGACAAATCACCCTATACAGTCTTTTTCTTCTGTAAGTCCACTCTCAAAAACAGAAATCATTTTTGGAAGGTTTGTGAATGACCCAAGCTATTGTGATAATACACAACATTTGATTTCCTTTTGGTAAACAATTGGAGTCTCTTGAAGAAATGTGACAATTAGGTGTCCCAACCCAACTTAGTCCCAATACTAAAGAATGCACCTGGCATGGAGTTACCCATGAATTTAATTAGGAACTTATGAACAGGAGAAGATTCTTCCGGTTGGGAAATGAAAGCTGTTGTTCTGCACAAAAGAGAGAGAAGAGTGCCATAAGCAACAGCTTATAAGGTTTAGGTTAGGTCCAAAATGAAGTTCCAGCAGGGTCTCAACAAGATTTAATTAGAGGAGGAAAGTTTTAAGGACGTTCTTTGCCCTCTGAGAGGATCTGTTGACCTTTAGTGTCTGTCCCAGTCATGTAGGTGGCTGTAGGCAGTGACATGTCCTCATAATGAAGGGGAGGGGTTCCCCCAGGGGTTGTAAGGTAAATGAAATGTCTATAAGACATCAACTCAGTAGCCCAGGCATGAGTTAGTTGCTAATAAAGTGGGGTCCCATCACTGTCCACATGTGTGGGGATCCCAAAGAATGCATTTAGCTGTGTTTTGAATCCAGTGGCCATATCTACAGCTGTAAAGGCATTTTTGGCACCCACATGTAAGTGAAGGGGTTCAATATAATAATCTACCTGCAACTTGATGACTGAACTCTGCTCATGACTGATGTGACTGAGTTGATGAGGAAGCGTCCTTGGGTGTTGCAGTGAACAGGAGGGGCAGGCATCCACAACATCCTTTAGCTGTTGTCTGGTAATTCACAGCTGATATTGCTGAGTCTGTTTCTACAGAGTTTGGTACCCTTGGTTTTCCTATGCAACCGTTCAGCAGCCTTGTGTAATGTTGGTTGTAGGCTATGAATTCTTGCTAAAATATCTGCTTCAATATTGCTCCATAAAGAATCGTATTATGGCCAGAGACAGGAAGCATGTTTATCTTTTGTTTGTGACAGGCAGTCCAAATGTCTTCCCATATTTCTTTCCCCATAATGGGTGGCCAACAGCAAACTTTTGCTCTTCCTTCCATGTAGCCATCCATAGTCAGATTCCAGTTCACGGCCCAATTGTCAGAACAAATAATTAATGTATCTCCTGTTTGTGCTCAATGACCATCCATACAACCCTTAATTCAGCTCATTGACTGCTTTGCGTGGTCCCAGTTTCCCACCATATGGTACTCATACTAGGTTGCATGGCTACTGCCATCCAGGTGGCAGGCTGCCTATGGGCTGATTCATCAGTATAACAGGCAGACTCAGGTATACCACCACACCCACCAACACAGAAATGGCCATCCTGAGAGGATCAGCAGAGAGGGGCAAACATTGTTCATCCACGTAGGAAACTGGTCCTAAGATATGCATTTCTGTGTTTAAAAAGCTGTTGTTTAAAATGCTGTGCTGAGGCAGATAAGCTTCCCGTTTCATTAATGTGCTCAATTGTGCATTGCCAGAATGAGGCTTAGTGGCAGTTTCCCATATCTACCTCTGTATGGGGATGGCTGCTCTTAATTTCATAGGGCATTTCTGAATTAGTCCTTCAACTCACAGAAAGGCATGATAGACAACACACAATTGTTTTTCTAAGGGGCTATATTGTAGCTTTCCAGAGCTGAGACCAAAAGCCAATGGGAACTCACTTTGCCTGTTGTCTTTACAACAAGCCCCACCCAAAGCCAAAATTGGTACTGGCCACATCTAAGTCACAAGGTACGTCTGGATCCACTCCCCGTAAAGGCTGAGGCTGTGTGAAAGTCAATTTACCTTTTCAAAAGCAGCCTGCTGCAGAACATCCCATTCCTATTTTTCCTTTTCTAACTAGGGTATACAAAGGTTTTAGAATCTGTGCTAAATGGGGTATAAACAGTCTCCAATAACCCAACAAACCAAGAAAAATCATGAGCTATTTAGGAGCATATTGGGTGTGGTAATTTTGCAATTTATCAGCAATAGTGAAGGAATAGTCTTAGTCTTACCTGACCAAAGAACACTCAAGAATTTGGCAGAGGAGCCCTTGTAATTTATCCTGATTTACTGCCCATCCTCAGCTCTTGAGGTGGGCCACTATGATCTTAGCAGTAGTTTTCAATTCTGAAAGAGAGCTACTGGTTGACATAATATCATCAGTATAATGAAAGCCAAACTATGGCAGATAGTGAGATATGAAGATATCCTTATGGTAGCATAATAAATGTCCACTGTTGTCCTTCCCATGTGAAGGCAAATGCAGGCTGGCTGGAGGGATTTAAAGAAATACTAAAAAAGGCATTCTCAAAAGTCCAACACAAAATGAAATTGAACTAATTGAATACTTATGTCCTGTAGCAAAGTAGCTATGTTTGGTACAGCTGCAAACAGAGGAGTTACTTTGTTACATTCTCTATAGTCAACAATCTTCTGCCAGGCACCATCAGGCTTCTTCACTGGCCAGACTAGGCTACTAAATGGGATGTGAGTGTGATTGTAAGGACCACTCTCTCTGATTCCTAATGGTGGGAGTGATTTCTTGATGGCCCCCTGGTTAATTTATATTGACACACCACCACCATCTGTTTGGAGGAGTATACATTTATCCTCTCACTTAGCTTGTCCTCTTTAGATGCTTTGGACTGCCCAGTGCCAAAGATGGAATTCACCTACAGTCATTTGCAAACTGGTTTTCCATTTCCTTAACATACTCAATTGTACACTGCCAGAATGAGGCTTAGTGGTAATTTTGCAAAATATATATTCTGGAATAGAAGATATGTACACTGTATACTTTTGAGGTGGTAACCAGCCAATCCGCATTAGTAGTTGTGCTGCTTTAATATTTTGGCCTCAGTACCCAGAAATGGCTAATGTAGGCCCACCAGGTTGGGGCCATCTTCCATATATTAAGGTGCATTCCACTCCAGTGTACATGAGTGCCAAAACCCTATGCTCATTAGTAAGGGACCAAATTGTTAATTCAATATGTGGCCTCCAATCCCCAGTGTCCCCAAATATAGCTCTTATTTGGGGATCTTGGTAAGTCCCCTGTGCAGGGGATAATGAAGCTTGCCAGCCCTCCTCAGTAGGATTGGAGGACCCTGTAGATTGTAGGGGCAGGTCTTTTGAACTGAGTTTCTCTCCCCATCTGCTGAACTGGTTACAAGTTAGTATATCTTTGCTCTTTGGGTAGTTTACTCCAAAGCCTGACAAGTACTGCATTTGACTGCCCATCAACATCTTCAATTTTAGTGCTAGTGGCTATTAGGTCAGCCTATATCTGCCTGTGTGATACACAGCTTGGAATGCCATATTCCCTTGGGACTGTAAGACCTGTAGCTCTTACTTTGGCTCCTCTGCACCTTAGGCATGCTGACTCCCCTAAATCAGGGGACTTTGAACAGGGTTGCCCCGCTATTGGAATAAGAATGGGTACAAAAGTCCCATATTAATGATGGGGCCACGATGCATACACTAGTAGGGAGTAGCCTATGGTATATCTCCCACCTTGGATCAAGTTTCTCTACATTGAGTTATAAGCCAATTTAGCAATGAAGTGGATTCTGGCCCAGCAGCCAGAGTATATCTAGTTGGTAGAGGGAAGGATGTGTTGTAATTGGGGCTAATTTGCCTATTTCTTTTACTGAAAGTAACACTCCCTCCACACCAGTGTCCCAAAGATGTAGTAGCCAATTTGGCAGGACTTCTTTAGGCTTTTGTCTGTAAAGATTCCCAATTTCACATAATTCAGCAGTGGTATAGTCCCACATGGTAACTGAGACCTTTTGGTCAGGAGGGGGTGCTGGGGCAGCTGCAGTGGCAGCAGCACCTGCAGTGTCACCCTCCCCTGCTGGGAGATGAGCGTGCTGAATATATTTCGACTTAACTTTTTTGTTATACCAGAGGATAAACAAGCTTCCTTTCCTCATTTTCAATATCCCAGTCAGACTGGGACTCATCATCATCTAAAAAGAAATCATCAGGATCCCATATTTTAGGATCCCAGTCAGGGGAAGTCAGGATATTCCTACTTGCCCCTTGAGCAGTCTACGGTCTCTTATTCTAGCTTACTGGCATGCCAATATTTCTAAACTTTCATCTACATAGCAAAGCCTCTTATTCAATTCATCCTCCAAATCTGCTTTTACTATTTGCAAGTCCCTTTCTAACTTAAGTTCTTCTTTTACACAGTGAACCACAGCTTTAGTGGCCAGGGTGTCTTCTGTGGCCAAATGCACAGCTCCTAGCAGGGGTCATGCTAGGGCCACAGGACCTGACAGCTCTCCTTTGTCTTATGAAATCCTAACTATCCTGTGGCCTGCTGCAGAAGTACTAATGGTCTACAAATGATGGTCTCCATTCATCTAGGAGGTTAGCCACCTGTGGTAGTTAGAGTACGGCATCCACTTGGCCGGGTCAATGTGCCTAGTTACATTGCTGTGGACATGAGCCAATGGCACGTGAACCTCATCTGTTTCTGATTACATCTTCAGTCAGCTAAGAGGTATGCCTGCTGTGATGAATGATGTTTGATTTTAATTGGCTGATGCTTAAATGAGAGCGCTCTATGTAGCACAGCCAAAGCAGCTCAGCATACCTCATCTCAGCACTCACAGCTCAGCCCAGGCCTTTGGAGATACAGAAAGGGATCACCCCGGGGAAAGTTGTTGGAACCCAGAGGCCTGGAGAGAAGGCCAACAGAGATTGCCCGGTGCCTTCCTACATAAGAAAAAACCTCAGTTGAAAGTTAGCTGCCTTTCCTCTGAAGACCTATATGTTAACTAAATAAATCCCCTTTTATTGAAATCCAATCCATCTCTGGTGTGTGGCATTCTGGCAGCACCAGCACCCCTCCCCACATAGATGTTGTAGGTCATCGTGGGTTCCTTCTGGGGTGTCTACACCTTCCCAGTATTCATGCCTTTTATGGACAGTGCTCTTTGGTCTCCTGGCTGGCTTGCCAACTTAGGTCCTAGACCAAAGAACACACCTGGCACAGAGTTACCCAGGAGTTTAATTAGGGACTTATAAACAGGAGAAGGCTCTTCTCGATGGTGGCCAGTCAGGGAATGGGAGTCAGTTTGTACAAAAGAGACAGAGAAAGGAGTACCATAGGAGTGGCTTATGAAGGTTTAGATCCATAGGGTGTGACAATGGAGTTTCAGCAGAGACCTGTGAGATTTGATTAGGGGAGGGGAGTTTGAATGATATTCTTTGCTCTCTAAGGGGATCTGTTGACCTTTAATGTCCATCTCTGTAAGGTAAGGACTGCAGGCAGTGATTTAATCTCATAACGGAGGAGAGGCAGAGGGTCCTCCTCTTTGGTTAAAAAGATAAAAGCTGGCTTTTAACCTTTTTCTACATATAATTCTATACATAAATTCTACACAAAAGCAAAACTTTTCTATTCCTCTCCACATACATACTTTTAATTCCTTTGCTTAATTGAACAATTTTAGTTACTATTTACTGACAATGCATGATCCTGGTCACCTTGCCCTTTAGGTTTGAGACATTCTGTACCATTACTTACAAGCTTCAGGGTGAAAAAAATCACTGCTGTCCTGGTGACTTCGTTTATTTGTAAGTGTAATTGCTCCTTTCCAAAGCATTGATTACACTTTAGAACTAAAAAGGTCAAATGTAGATTTATGCAAGGTGAGGACACATTTTACTTGCCAGCTTCTTCAAAATTGGCTTTGCTACCTAGCTTGTCCTTCCTTGTGTACATCCCTAAAAAAAATTCTCTCTTAGACGATAACAACCAAGTTGAAATGAATAGCTCAGATGCAGTCAACCTCCCCTGAAAGGCAACCTTACCTGGAAGAGTTACCAGGTTGTTCATTTCACCGCTCAAAATAAATTGAACCCTTCAGTTAATTAATGAGAGATTAATCTTTCAGAGGGTTGTGGGAAGTTAGAAGGATGATTCACATAAAATACAGCATAACAGAAACTTAATCAAATACTTATGTATTAGTTATCTGTCACTGTTTTAAAAATTACCCAAAACACTGTAGCTTAAAAAAACTAACATTTATTTTCTCAACATTTCTGGGGTAAGTAATCTGGATGAGGTTAGTTGGATAATTCTGTTTCAGGTCCCAAAAGTTTTCCCTCAAGGTGTTGGCCAGGTCTGCAATCATTTCAAGGCTCAATTGAGGAAAGATCTGCTTCCAAGCTCACTCACACAGTTGTTGGCAGGTTCTCACTGAGTATTGGCTAGAGATACCAGTTCTCTACCACATAGACCTTTTCATAGCATTGTTCATTACATCACATCTGGCTTCCTGAAGACCAAGGGATGAGGGAGATACAGAAAGAGGGGACAGAGAGAGACCAAGATGGAAGTTACAGTATTTTAATAACCTAAGCTTGGAAGCAACATTCTATCATTTTTTCAGTAGTCTGTCTATCAGAAGTGAGTCAAAACCACCCCAACCTCAAGGCAAGGGAATGATTAGTAGGAGAAGGAGACATCTGGGGGCCAATTTATTGGCTTCCCACAACAGCCTATTCGATACTTCTATTTTCTACCCTTCCCCCTCCCTACTTCTTTAAAGTTCCTTCTCTTAGCCACTTAGAGTTTTTCTCTCTCTTCTTTTTTTTTCTTTCCAAACAAACTAAAATTCTGCCTAGTTTTCACTGTAATGTTTCTTGTTAATTTGAAAACCTCATCTAGGGAAAAAATACATATACAACAAAAATCCCAACATTAATTTAGCAGAATGTGGAAACTCTCTTGTTCCTTAAATATACCCTTAATAGGGCACAGTACCATAAATAAAATCATGTAAATCAACTATACTGGTTTTGTTAAAATTAATTTCATACAAATGCACTGCATTTAATACGTTATTACTCTATCGTACTCCTTGTAGTTTTGATAAACATTTTAGAAAGCATCTGAAACAACCTATTTAAAAATGAATCCAGTACTATCATTGGTCATATTTAGTGAGGCTTTCCTGTAATGATTTCTGATTCTTAAAAGGGCTTTTGTTTGAGTTAGATTTCATCCAATCAAAAATGTATGTTTACTTCCAAAGTGTCTTCTTATCCCTCTCTGTGTTTCTTAGTACTTGTTCAATTGCAATAAGGACGAACACAAAGCTTTTGACATTTGGGCTAAGAACAATGTTGGTTATTAAATTCAGGCTTACCTTGGAACAGGCTGGCTCCTCAGAAATCATTTTTTTAATATTTTCCTTGTCTGCAGAACTGGTAACAAATAATACTGCATAGCCTGAAGTGCTCAGTGAACAAATGATACAGGCCTTTGAAGCAATTTCATAGCTTAGTGGCTTCTTTCCTTTTTCTCTCGATAATGTGAAATTTTGTGCACTCGATGAAATTTAAGCTCTTTTCTGGGCTTGTCCCCCCAAAATTCAGAGGTAATAACATTTTATTTAATAATTCTCACACAGGCTTTTTAACTATTTCCAAAATTTTTCTTGAGAGTTTGGAAGCTGATACCTCCTGATCTCTGGACATGAGGAGCAAAATCTTCTGCGAGCACACAGCTCAGTGTCTACAATAACATGACTTGACGATTCCAGGAAACTCTTGCCCAGAAATATGAAGTTACACATAACTTTATTGTTTGTTTGAAGAACTTTTTGAAAATCCATTTATCTGAGAATTAGACTACTCAGCCAGCCTTCATGAAAGGACTCAGAACAAGAACTAGCTCAACAAGGCACATAAATTATTTTATTTTTCAAGGTGCTCTTAGAAACCCTGGTCTCATTATATCTACAATCCAATATTATTATGACATGAATTTCACCCAATCCTAAACAGACCTTCATAGTAAAAGACCTACTTTAAACCAGACCCCACAAACCCCATAAATAGTACATCGTTGGCCACTCCACGTCCCCAGATTCTACTAAGACTCTATCAATGAGATAATCTTCCTTAATTTGGGTGAGCAATAATTTCATCAACAATTAATTACTTTGTCTTACTTTCTCAACATGTCAGTTTGGTGGTCTTTTCAAAGAATAGACGATTGACAGAAGCAACCAAGATATGGCAATATCCAAGAGTGACTAAAGAAGTATGCCTAGGAAAAATAAAATAAACACTTCAAGTAAAATTGTATACATTTATCCTTGAGATGGAATATGAAGAATCTTGGAAGTCAAGCAAGCACAGAGTTGAGGAATAAATGGCAAAATCATATTGTGTACTGTATTGGTTTGTTAAACACTGCTCGAATGCAATATATCAGAAATGGAACTGATTTTATAAAGGGAATTTACTAAGTTATACATTTATAGTTCTAAAGCCATAAGAATGTCCAAACTAAGGTATCTAGGGAGAGACATCTTGACTGAAGAAAAGCCAATGGGTTTGGAACACCTCTGAGAGCTGGGAAGGTACGTGGCTGGAATCTGCTGGTCCTTTGGTTTCTCATTTCAAACAGCTTCTCTAGGGATGTTGTATTAGTTAGGGTTCTCTAGAGAAACAGAATCAATAGCAAATATCTGCAAATACAAAAATTATAAAAGTGTCTCATGCAACCATGGGAATGCAGAATCCAAAATCCATAGGGCAGGCTGTGAAGATGATGACTCCAGTGGAGGGTCTGAATGAACTCCACAGGAGATGCTCACCAGCTGAAACAGAAAGACTGTCTTTTCTGAATCCTCCTTAAAAGCCTTCCGTTGATAAGAATAAATGTCACTCATTGCAGAAGACGCTCCCCTTGGCTGATTACAAATGAAATCAGCTGTGGATGCAGCTAACGTGATCATGATTTAATTCTATGAAATGTCCTCATAGCTACAGACAGGTCAGTACTTGTCCAACCAGACAAATGGGTACCACCACCTGGCCAAGTTGACACATGAACCAGACCATGATAGGCATTTTCTCTCTGCAGCTCCAAAGGTCTCTTGTCTGTGTCAGCACTGTTGGTTCTGTCACTTCTGAAGTTTTTTTCCAAAATTCATGGTTCCCTGTTAAAGGACTCCAGTAAACAACCCCACCTTGAATGGGTAGAGACACATCTCCATGGAAACCATCTAATCAAAAGGCCACACTCACAATTGGGTGTGTCACATCTCCATGGAAACAACTTAATCAAAACCATCCCACCCAACAATACTGAAAAAAGATTAAAGAACATGGCTTTTCTGGGGTATATAATAGTTTCAAACTGGCACATGTACATAGCATTCTTTCATCAGAATTATGTAGGAAGGAACATAGACCTAGCAGAGTCCATTTAAGAGAGAGCTTCCAAACATATGCAAATTACATGGTCCTCAACTAAGACATTTGTTTTGTAGATAGTACTATATTGGGTGTAAAACCGAATAGTCTTGACCTCAAGGAGGCTGGCTAAATACTTGCTACCATGGTGTTGAAACCAGGAAACTACTACTTTGGTTTTATCGATATGTAAAAATCAGCATGGATATAATACACTGTCCCATTAAGTACTGCTATTGAGTATAAACTGCCTTTTCAGACCTTCAGATATTTCATTGCTGCATTTTCATTGCAGCAGTTTCTCTAAGAACTCTGATGATCAATTATGTGTCTTGTTCAATTAGAACAAAAAGACATCACCTTTGTTCCCTCTGCTGAAGGTGTCCCTGTACTCCAAACTACAGCCCTTCAGAAGGGATCTTCCTGTCATTGGATTCCTGCCACCTCAAAAACCAGCACCTTATCCACTTAGCATGTTTTCAAAAATTTGGTGAGTTTTTAAAATTGATTTGCCTCCAAACAGATAAGAACATTTGAGCTTCTTTTCTTTATCAAGTAACAGTTCACGGCCTTTTTTGTTGTTTGTTTTTTGCAGTTCAGTAATTTTATTGAAAGGTATATCCTTTAGTTCCAAACCTAGAAATAATATGTTAGGTTATCTCTGCCAACTCAAAATTAACACTGTTAATGTTTCAATATTCAGTATTTAAAATATTGAAATGTGGCGGCCATACGGGAAAACTGAAAAAAGTTATCCACATAGTATACAGAAGTTAGGTATGAGTTTTTAGGATTACTGTAGTTCTTTGGTTTATTTTTCAATGTATATTTATTTATCCACAACATGATGTCAAAAGTAAATATGAATTGGTTGCAGCTATAATGGATGGACTCAGGCTACACATTTGCACTGAATGACTGTTTAACAACAGTGATTTTAGTACTGTAGACCTTACATTCACTGATTTCATGAAAAATCCTTAAAATATTACCTATTTTAAGGGTGCCTATTCAGTTAAGACTTTGTTTTGGCACAATATGGGCATTACTGAAAGTATACTCTTCCTTTTAAACTAAATTCTAAATTAGGAAATGACAATTTTTTGAAAACAGACCTTATAAAAATTTCTAGAGTCTTAATTTAAGCCTGAACTTGCTTAGGTGGGGTAAATCAAATTTTTGGAGTGATTATTTTGTTACAAGAAAAACTGACTTTGTTGATGGGACTAGACCGAGGCAGTAGATTTTATATAAAAATGTTTATATATGGATATAAACATCACCTGTGTTTAAGGAAAAATATTAACAATAATTTAATGAATGTGCCAGGTTTACCAGGTCTATATTTTTTGCTTTATATAAAATGCCCTCAATTTAAATGTAATAAATCCACATCTCTGGAATATCCATCACTTGGCATTATGAGTACCAAGAAACCTGATAGTGTCTTGAATAATCTATTATGCCTGAAAAGAGCACATGAAAGTTGGTTTTGATGTACACCTCACAATTAGAAAGCACACTTAAGATGACTTAATTTAAGTAGGTTATCACTTAAATGCAATATGTCGATGCATCCAAAATACAATATGTTGATCCAATATAGAAATTTGGATCAGTGTTAGAAATGAAGATTCATAGTTTATCTTCCCAGGCTTGTCATTAGTTTCATACATTTGCTGTTAGCTGATTTGTAGGCATCTCAGATGAATTCAAATCGAAACATAATTCTATTATAGCATAATATTAAGCAGGCAGTTTTCCCACATTTGAGAACATCACTGTTAATCTAGTTGTGATGTTTTGAGACTTCACAGCTTAAATCCCTTGTAGCACTAATGAATCCATAGCTCAAGGTTGTGGAAAAAATGTTTCAGAGAAGAGATATTGTTGCTGTAATAAACCAATTGTGGAAGTGTTTCAGGAATTGTTGGAAGGTGGGTGATTCTGCAGTAACTAAGCTTCAGTTGCCATGCAATATGCCCAGAAACAATCCATTTCAACTCCTGAACATTTGGTTTAGAACACTTGTTTGATGACTATTTAGCTAAAGACTTGGATATTAGCTCTTGCCAGAAGATCAAATCGCTGCCATTTATCTTGGAATATTTCTGAAGACATTCTACTTTCATGGTCTTTCTTGACAAGCAGTGGAGGAATGGCAGACTGAATCTCGGGCCGCATGAAATGAGGCTGGAGGAACAGAGATAAAGAACAATTGAGCAGTCCCCTGCTTAACATCATGTTAAGAAAGAAAAATGTGTGTCTTTCTTCTCTCTCACTTTTTCCCTTTCCTTTACTCTTTTATTTTAATAGAAAAAAATGTGTATGGACAAGGTTATCTACTGTTACTTAGTCTATAATATTTACAGTTTGAGTGTACTACCAATTTGCCATTTCATGAGATTAAGGAAATGAAAGTGCATATCTTGTTAAGTGAATTACCAACAGTTCAGCCACTACCTCTACATCAAGTCTGTGCATCTATATGAATCTTTCTTATGGAATTATGTTAGCCCCCTCTATTGGTTTGCTAAAGCTGATGAAATGCAATATAACAGAAATGGGTTGGCTTTTACAATGAAGATTTATCAACTTACAATTGACAGTTCATAGGCCTTGAAAATATCCAGCTCCTAAGGCATCAATGGGATGATACCTGGACTCTGAAGACAGGATGCTGGCATCTGTGGCTCCTCTGTCACATGGCAAGGCACGTGGCAATAACTGCTTGTCCTTCTCTCCTGGTTTCATTGCTTCTGACTTCTCTGTCTGTGACTTTGTCTTTAAACTTTTCTGGTGTTTCTCATTGAGCGTCTCTTAATTTCATTGTTTTCCTTTTCTACCTACAATAAGTCTGCACCTACAGGAATGGATTGAAAAGATTACCTTTTCTGGGGTACATAACAGCTTCAAACTACCAGATCTTCCTATCTTTGAATTTTATCATTTTTCCTTCTTGATACCAATTCAGTTCCTAGATGTTTATGTCAAACCTATTTCCAGTTTATACAAGTCCACACCAAAATTCAATACTAAATTAAATAGCACATACCTTCATCTATCACAAGTTTCAGAAGAATTGATTATACCCAAAGTATCTATATAGATTTACAATTTTATTTTTCAATCTTATAGGAATTATAAGAATAAGTCTTATTCTTAATGAAATAAGACTTAGTAGGCTGTTCTGATTTTAAACTCATGTTTATTTACTTTGCAGATAGTAACCTTAGAAAATATTCAAAATGCCATAATCTGCAGAAATCATTCCCAATTTGATCGTTATTTTTATAGTGCACACATAAATTTTCCATATGTCTTTTTCAAATATTTTTAGAGAATTACTCATATAATCACTTTAAAGTATAAACAAAATAATGGTTATTTTCTTGTTAAAGCTACGTACTTTTTTCTACTGACGCATAATAAAGCATTCCATAATTTAGTGGTTAAAAACAACCAATTGTTTACACATATTTCTTCAAATTCTGTTGAGCTCAGCTGAGTAGTTCTTATACAAAACTCGCTTGGGTAACCTAAACACTTCTAGTCAGGTGACAAGTCAGCTGAGGTCTGCAAAGACACATAGCCTCAATTATAGGCCTGGGGAATCAACAAGACACCTGAGATCAGCTGGGATAACTGTAACTCTTTCTTCATGTAAGGAGAGCAACATCCTAGAGGGAAAAAGTAGAAATTGCAAGACCTCTCGAGGCATATCTCAGAAGTCACATCCTTTTGTTTCATTCATTGCAAGTCATCCCAGACTCAAGAGGGAGTAAAATAGATTTCACATCTTGATGGAAGCAATTGAAAGAATTTGTGGCAATTTCTAATCCATCATAGATAGTATAAGCAGTATTAAATGCAAAACAAGTGTGGAAATTCAGTTGAATACTAAGAAACAAATGTTTATAAAATTACCTTTTCTCCTAAAGAAGGAAGGTAACAAATATTACAATGTAATTGTTGAAGGTCAAAGCCCAAATTAAGACAATAATTATTCATATTTTAATTATCTTGTAGAATGCCTTGTCAGTTCTCAAACATAACAGATGCAGAATAAATATTTAGGATCTTTATATAAAACTTGAAATTGAGCAAAACAGTTTTGTTCAAAGTGACATAAGTATTTTAAAACTTAGAGCAGATAACTAAAGCTAATAGATGAGGTAACATGGAATCCTATAAATATAATCAATCCAAAGTAAGGAAGGAAAATAAGATTAAGGAACATATGGGACAAATACTAAAGAAATATTAAATAAGAATGTAGTAGATTTAAAGCAAATCATGTCACATAAAATGTAAATATGCTAAATCCTCCAATTAAAAAGGTTATCAGAATGAGTCAAAAGCAAAACTTAAATATATGCAACCTACAAGCAATCCACTCTAAACATAAGGAAACAGAAGAACTAAAATTAAAAGTATGAAATGATATATACCATACATGTTGATTTGAAATTATTATGTACCCCAGAAAAGCCTTGTTTTAATCCTGATCAATCTTGTGAGGCCAGATCTATTTTTTAGGGTGGGAAACTTTGATTGGATTGTTTCCATAGAGATGTGACACACACAGTTGTGGGTGTAGCCTTTTGGTTAGATTACTTTCAAGGAGATGTGACACACCCAACTGTGGATGTGACCTTTTAATTAGAAGGAGATGTGGCTCCACCCATTTAAAGTTGGTCTTGATTAGTTTACTAGAGCCCTTTAAAAGGGGAAACATTTCAGAGAAACCTCAGATGCAGATGCTAGGAGAACAGTTGGTCAGAGCCAACACAGACACTTTGAGATGCTTGGAGTGCCCACAGAGGGAGCAGATGCCTAGACAGGTAGGTACATTTGGAATCTAGCAGATATTGCTATGTGCCTTCCTATGAGATGACAAGCAAGACAGAACCCAGAGTTGTGTCCCAGAGGAACTGAGTGAAGACCCACAGATGCTTAGAGAAGAAACCACATCATGAGAAGCTGGAAGCAAAAGAACCAGCAACAAGGACAGCAGATGCTAACCACATGCTTTCCCATGTGACAGACACTGAACTTCTTGAGTCAAGGTCTTTTTACTTGGATGCCTTAGATTGGACATTTTTCTGGCCCTAGAACCATAAACTTGTAACATGATGAATTCCCTTTACAAAAGTCATTCCATTTCTGGTGTATTGTATTCCAGTAGTTTTAGCAAACTCATACACCATATGAGTTTGGTGTATGAGTACCTTGTCTGGTATTAATAGAGTTATTAATTATTATTAATACCAGACAAGGTAGACTTTAGAACAAGAATATTGCCAGAGGTAAGGGCAAACATTTCATGGTGATATAATGGTCAAATAATCAAGGAAATACAGCAATCCATGTATTCATTTAACATCAGAGTTTCCATTTCCCCAAGAAGAAGATGCCAATATGGGATTAGACATTCTAAGGATTTATTTAGGGGAAATACCTATGATGGAAAAGAGTAAGTTTGGCAAAGGTAGTGGGAAGAGCTTTGGACTGTGATTTAGGTATGCTGTCTTAAAAAAGAGAGAGAAAGTAGGTTAGATAGGAAGAATCAGAAATCGCAGTGCTGATCCACCAACGTTACAACCAGGCTTATGGGGAGTCTGAGCCAAAGCTGACTGTCAGAGGACTCCCAAAGCTCACAGAAATGAAATTGGCCTGCCTTACTATCCCATCTCACTCAGCAGTTGGCTGAAAGCAGCCTATGGAAACTCAGTGCAAACATAGTATTCATAGTGCAACAAATGAATTTGGCAAGGAATTATGCTATCTCTGCAGGAAATCTGGCTTAATGGTTAATTTTTGTGGCTGTTATACATACTAAGCACTATTTGGAAGAACTGAAAGGAAAAATAGATCAATCTACGGATTGTAGCTGGGGATTAGCACTCACCTTTTAAACAATAAACTGAAAACCATTGAAGATATAAAAAACATGAAATATATCCTCAACCAACCTAATCTAACTGGGATTTATAGAATATTAACCCAACAACAGCAGAATATACATGTATTTTAAGTACACATAGAACATCACAAGATACACATTGGCCATAAAAAAGTTTCACATCAGAATTATGTCAGAGATTAATTATAGAAAAATATCTGGAAGATCTTAAAATATTTGGAAATTAAACAACATGTTTCTTAATAACTTAGTTATCAAAGGTGAAATCACAAGGAATATCAGTAAATGTTGTGAGCTATAAGAAAATTTAAAAACAGCATATCAAAATTGATGGGATGCAGCTAAAGCAGTGTTAAGAGGGAAATTTATAGTAATAAATACTAAGAGTATGAAATAAGAAAAGTTTCAAATAAATATCCTGAGCTCCCACATTAAAAAGCCAGACAAAAAGAGCAATGTAAATCCTAATTAAGTAGAAGAGTGGAAATAAAATAACAGTGGCAGTAATCAGTGAAAAAGAAAATAGACAAAAAATAAGAAGAGCAATGAAAAAAAAGCTGGTTCTTTGAAAAGATGAAGAAAGTCAATAATCCTGTAGATAGGATGATTGAGTTAAAAAGAGAGTAAGTTAATAATATCAAAGTGAAATGCATATATCCGTACAAATTTGACACAAGTTAGAAATGATACCATGTAATGCCGTAAACAGCATTATACCAATAAATTTGACAACTTAGATAAAATGAAAAAATATTTGAAAGACTCAAAGAACCATAACTCAAGAAAAAATATAAACTACATAGCCCTAGATAAACTAAAAAAATTAAATTCATAATGAAAAACTTTCCTCAAATAGAATTACTAGTCCAGATGACTTTACTAGTAGTGAATTCTAATAAATATTAAAAGACAGAAAACAAAGCAATCCATATACAAATTCACAAAAGATTTGGAAAAAATAATTGACAAAATGTGACACATTTTCATGATAAAACGAAAATATTTTCACAAACTAGAGATAGTTTGTCCTCTTCTGACAAAGGACTTCTTTGAAAAACCTACAGCTAACATGATACTTAATGATTGATTGAATCTATTCCCTCTATATACGAGAAGAAGGCAAGGCTAAGCATTCTCACTTCTGTTAAAATTTGAATGGAAAGTTATAGCATTTCAATAAGTCAAGAAAAATAAACTTACAGAAATTAAATTAAGAAATAAAACTTTTATCTTTTTAATAGATGACATAATAGTGAAAGAAAAAATCCTACGTAATAAACAAATAAAAGCTGTTAGAATTAAGTGTATTTAGCAAGGTCAGAATATACAAGGCCAATATACAGGAATCAATTTTATTCCTATATTCAGTCAATTTGAAAATTATACATTTTACATATATATATATTTTTAATATACAGTTATATTCAACTTTACAGTTGAATCCAGAAACATGAAACTCCTAGGGAACAATTTATAAAAATATGTGCAAAAGCAGTATACTAATATCCACTTCCAAAATTAAATAATTAAATATATTGTATATAAATGGAGAAATACACCTTGCCCATAGATTAGATTACTAAATATTGTTAAGATTTAAGTTCCTCCCAAACTAATCTATGAGTTTAAAGTTATTCCAAACAGAATCCAAGCAGGGCTTTTTATTGAAATTTACTGCTGATTCTAAAATTTATATGAAAGAGCGAAGACCCTAAATGAGACAAAAGAATTTTGAAAATGTGGAACAAAGTTGTGAGACTTATACTAACAGATTTTAAGCCTTACTAGAAAGCTATAGTATTTAAGACAGTGCAGTGTTTATGTCAAGATAGATAAATAAATCAATGGACTAAAATTAAGAAAATAAAAAGGGACCGAGACATGTATGATCAATTCATTGTCAACCAAGATACAAAGAGAGTAAACAGAGATTTCAAAAGGGGAGGCCTATTCATAGGGGCAAGTGAAAATCTTGAACTCTCTCTCACCTCACATACTAGGTTTGGACTTAAAACTAAATGTATACTCATCTGCCGTGCTGGAGACCCAGGTTCAATTCCTGGTGCCTGCCCATGTTCAATAAATAAATAATTAAAATAAAATAAATGTATAATGTAATGCCTGGATACATTCCAGAGTAGTGTAGACAGAAAATTTAAAAAGTATTTGTAGTGTAATGTCCCCTTGAGGGACAGGGGAAAAATGAGGAACTGTTAAATTTTCCTACCTGTGTAAGTCCTGATACTCTCTCAAGCATTAGGTACTCCCAATTTAATAAGCCAAGCCCTTGATCTTGAGGCTTGCCCTTATGAAACTTATCATTTCTGTAATGGCAAAGCTAGGCCTCCTTGTAATTATGCTTAAGAGTCGCCCCCCCACAGAACCTCTTTTGTTGCTCACATATGGCTTCTCTCTTTAAGTCAATTCTGCAAATAAATTTACTGCCCACCCCTTATATGGGACATGACTACCAGGAGTACAAGCCTCCCTGGCAATATGGGATATGACTCCCAGGTATGAGCCTGACTTTGGCACCATAGGATGGGCAATGCCTTTTTAACCAAAAGAGGGGAAAGAAATGGACCAAAATAAAGTTGCAATGATTAAGAGATTTCAAATATATTTGAGAGGTCATTCTGGTGGCAATAGAATGCAAGATATTACAAACAACAATAGTATGCCAAGCACCAACCAACAGTATTCCTGAAAATCCTAGGGAGCACACTAGGCTCTATCTGAGTCTCTATAAGAATTTTTCTTAGTAAGTTCATTGTTCACTGACGGCTGAGAGGAAGATCAAATGAGAGGAAGGAGATGTAACTGAGAAATTAGGATATAACAAATAATTGTGACTACTGATTCATTGCACAGATAATTCTTTTAAGTGTCTAGTGTTTTAGAACAGTCAGAATGAAATACCTAAAGTTGGAGAACTGTAATCCTGTGCCACTTGTCTTTGATAATGATTGTAAAACTATATAGCAAAAAGAAAACAAACAAACAAAAAACCCACAAAAAACTGGCTGCCCATATTTGTGTGAATTTACTTCTGGATGTTTTGGTCTGTTCCACTGAGGAAAAAAATATATATATATATCATGACAATATTAATCTGTCTTAGTTAACCTACCTCTATTGTAAGGTAGAGTCCAATACTAATGATCAATAAGAAGATGGAGAAAAGGTGATGGGATGTTTGGTGTTTTGTTTTTCCTACTTATTTCTTTTTATGGATCAATGCAAGTGTTCTAAATATAACCATGGTAATAAATGCACAACTATGAGATGATATTGTGAACCACTGGCTGTATACTTTGGATGGACTATATGATATGTGAATATAGCTCAATAAAATTACATCTTAAGAAAACTAAATATAAAATATATACTAAAAATCTAAGAGGAAAAAATAGGTGAAATATTCATGACCTTAGGGTCACAAATATATTTTATTTAAAATTTCTTAAATAAAATATAAAGTAGGACCATAAAATTAAAAATATAATTAATTTAACTTCTTTCTATGTAATAACTTTTGCTCCTCAAAGTAAATCTTTAAGAAAATTAAAAAGCAAGAATATTGAGAGAATATAACCTTGAATTTCATATCTGACAAAGAGCTTATAACCAGAATTTATTATCCAGAATATATTGGGAGCATTTGAAACACAATAATAAAACAAAAAACCAAATTGAGAAATGAGCAAAATATTTCATCAGATACTCCATAGAAGTAGATAAACAAATGGCTAAGATGTTCAATAATTATTAGTCATCAAATGAGTGCAAATTAAAATTTCAGTAAAATACCACTACATACAAATTAGATTGGCTAAAATGAAAAACAATAATAATATCAACTGTTAGCCAGATCATGGAGTGAATGGAACTCTCATCCATTAATAATGGGAATGTAAAATGGTCCAACCACTTTGGAAAACAGGTTGGCAATTTCTTAAAAAGTTAAACATACAACTATTCTATGATCCAACCATTCCGTTTCTAGGTGTTTATGCAAAATAAAAGGAAATATATGTCCATACAAAGACTTCTGCTTATAACAGCTTTTTATCTATCAGGAGGTGAAAGAATACTGTGTATTTCATACAAGGTAATGCTATTCAGCATTACAAATGGATGAATTACTGGTATATATAACAACATGGATGAATATAAAACTCATTTAGTTATTTGAAAGAAGACAGACACAAAACATTGCTTATTATATTATTCCATTTTGATAAATTCTACCTTGGCTAACCCTAACTTTTGGAGGGGGAGAAGTTGACAGGTAAGGGACATAAAATAATTTTTTGAGGAGATAGAAATGTTCTATGTCTGGTTTCTTCCCCTCATGCTTGTGTGTGTGTGCTGTGCATGTGCACACTTGTTATAACATCAAACAGTACTCTAAACTACTATTAGTGTTATTATATGCAAGCTGAATCATAATAAAAGAATAGGACAAACCATTAGCATCACCAATGAGGTGAATACAGACACCAAGTGCTTTCTCAAATTGATACATCATGATACAGTATTAGTTATATAGTTTTCCAACCAGAGAAGTATAACCTGAATCTAATCATGAGGAACTATAACACAAATTAAATTGAGGGATAGTCTATAAAATTACTGTTCTATATTTAAAAAAAATGTCAATGCCCTAAAATACAAAGAAAAATTGAGAAGTTGCTCATATTAGAAGGAGACTACAGAGAAGTGCAATACAAGATTCTGTATTGGAATGTGTATGCTATTGTGGTAGATTGAATCTTGCACCTGTTTTAATTTGAAGGGTGCTCAAAGCAGATACCATGAAATGGGTTGGGTTTAAACAATGGGGATTTATTAGCTTATAGTTTGAGGTCATGAGAATGTCCAAATCAAGGCATAATCAAGGCGATGCTTTTTTCCTAAAGACTGGCTGCTGAAGATCCTTGATTCCTCTACCACATGACAAGACACAAGGAGACATCTGCAGAGCTCTTTCTTCTCCGTGTTTCAATGATTTCAGCTTTTTGCTTCTTCTTTAGGTCTCTCTCTCTCTCTCTCTCTCTCTCTCTCTCTCTCTCTCTCTCTCTCTCTCTCTCTCTCTCTCTCTCTCTCTCTCTCTCTCTCTCTCTCTCTCTCTCTCTCTCTCTCTCTCTATCTCTATCTCTCTATCTATCTATCTCTCTTTCTCTCTCTCTCTCTCTCTCTCTCTCTCTCTCTCTCTCTCTCTCTCTCTCTCTCTCTCTCTCTCTCTCTCTCTCTCTCTCTCTCCCAGCCGCATATTCATTCAGCTTATAAGGACTCCAATAAGAGAACTAAGACCCACCTTGAATGAGGTGGTCTCACCTTAACTGAATAACCTCATCAAAAATGTTTTGGATCATACAGTTCTAAACTGCCACAGCACTCCAATTTAGAATTGTTCATAATCTTAATCTATTGGAGTGTGAACCCATTTGCAAGTAGAATTTCTTGAAGAGGTTACTTTTAGTTAAGATGTGGCCCAATTGAATGAGGGTGGGTGGGTCTTAATCCAGACTATTGGAGGCATAATAAAGAGAATTTGAATGTCACTGAAGCTGGAAAGGAGAGGGCTTTACCTTATGACAGGAAGTAGGGATTCAAGTCAAGGAATCCCAAGCCTTGCCAGCAAGTCAACATCAGAACACCTCAGTCGGTCTTCAGGAAGAACGCATGGTCTCACTGACACCTTGTTTCTGGACTTTTAGCTTCTGAGCCCTTGAATCAACAAATTCCTATTGTTTAAACCCAACCATTGTGTGATAATTGTGATAGCAGATTAAGCAAATTAAGACAGTTTTAAATGATATCTTTAATTAAATTGATGAAGAATGTGATGGTAGTTTAGATAAAAGTGTTGTACAATGTTAAATTTCCTTTATTTGCTGACTGTACTGTGGTTGTATAAAATAATACATTTTTTCTTTAAGGGATACATACCACAGTATTCATAGGGAAAGAGTCATGATTTATGGAAACTACTCACAAATGGCTGGGAAAATGGATAAATTATCTAATGTGAATATAAATATATCCACATAGAGAAAGAATTAAAAGCAAATATGGCAAAAATTTGAAATGTGGTGAACCTATGTAAAGAGTATATGGGATTTCTCGATATTGCTATTGCAAAATTTTTGTAAATTAAGAATTATTTCAAAATTAAAAGTTAAAAATTAAAAAAATAAATAACTGAAAATTTGAACAGTATTTTGTTCTGTCTAATCTTCTTAGAATGAGCCCAATATTCAGTCAATGTCCCCAAGTCAACAAATTAATCTTTTCAATGTTTTAGAGTTAAGCTCATTCTGCAATTTTCAGGTGGGATAATGTCTTAAAATTTCTTTAAATAAATGTGACATGCTTTATTCATTAAACTGTCTTCTCAGTGTTTATTGCAGAAACTAATATGCTGCAACAATTCATCATTGTTATGTTGAAATCATTAAAGAAGAATGCAGTGCAATAACAGTGTCTATGAGCTAAGCCTATGACTCTAATGTCAAGTCTTCTTTTGGTAGCAGGATAATCTTTTATCCAACATACATGATCACTTTGGATTATTACTTAACGATTTAGCAAATTAATGTGTTTTTTTCTTGGTAAAAGATGATGAATTTAATCCTTGAAGTCCTGCAAATCTATCCTTCATGCTATGTATATTAACTCCATTTAAACTGTCTTGAAAACTGATGAGGGAGCTTGAGAGGCAGTAACATACTTAAATAGTGACATTTGTCAAAGTTTCTCTTTTGTGACACGTCACAAAAAAATTTGGATATTTATCAGATTATGTAATTTCGAGAAAACGTTTCATCAAATTGTATATCAAAATTAAACATAGGAAGTTGGGAAAAATAACTAATGCTAAATAACAGAATTTCCTTTTTATTAAAAATCATGAAATGAGGAATAAATTTAATAAGACAAAATATAATAAAAACAAATCCAAAATTATCACTTGAAAACACAAAGAATTGGTGGAAAATATTCAAATATAAAGAAAGTTACATCAAGATCAGAGTAAACCAAAAGAAGAACTGGTGAGATGTTAGGCCACATTACTACATATATGCAATTAGTAATCACATATAATTGCAAAGGTCAAGGTATGAGTATAAAAATCACCTTGATTTTATATGTATAAAATAAGCATTCAAATTGAGAACTTTCTACATTTATTAATGTGGTGTTAGCAATAAAACATGTTTCATGAAGAAAGAACCGTTTACCATTGTATCTTTAATATTTAGTAGAGGGGCACACAGGAGATTCAGTAGTAGAATGCTTGCCTTCGGTGAGGGAGACAGGGTTCAATTCCCTGACCATGCACAAAAAAAAAAAAAAAAAAGAAATTAGCACAGAGCTCAGAAATGTCTGTTAAAGTTTGACGTAATTAGTGAAATAAATGAGTCAATGAAATATGTTTTTTCTGAAAAGTTCATTCATACACAAAACTATGGCAGTTAATAATTGAAAAAATATGAGTTGTACGGAATGTTAGAGGTAGTGAATCATAAGCGAATATATTGTATAGATATAGATGCCTTATCAAATATTAAATTTTCTCTTTTGAGTAGAGGAATTGAGTAAAATTATCAAAATTATCAAGGGCTTTCAAGAAGTTTACATAATGAACTAACAAATTTGATGGCATACATATTATTTTAGATCTAATTACCAAAAAAGTGACCAAAAATGTTAAATAGTGTGATAACACTCAAACAGGAACCCTCAATCATATTTGAATTATGTTGGAATTATAACATAATTGTGTTCAATGTATCTGCTTAATCTTCTTGATCTATAGAAATATGTATTTAAACATAAGTAACAAATGCATTGATTCTCATTGGAAACCTCATGAGTTAACCTGTGGAGAGGTATCAATGCTTCTATAGTAGAGAACTCAGAAGAAACCAGAAATATTTCTTTTAATTACAAGAAATTGTCTGATGGCTCCTGTCATGACCTGAAATCCAAGCTCAATGGATTAATTGTTCCCCATTAATCATATCCTTTGGCTATTAATGCTTTTATTTGATCAGTTTCAATATTATGAGGATATAATCTTTTGTTTTTGGTAGAAGTGCTCAGAGTAATACACCTCTGTAAGCCAAGATATGCCAAGGATCACCAGCAAACACCAAATGCTAAAAACGACATGGAAGAATTCACCTCCATAGGTTTCAGGGGGAGCATGACCCAGCTGACACTGTGATTTTCTAGCCTCCCTAATTGTGAGACAGGCTTCTGATGCAGTAAGCCATCCAGTTGGGGCACTTTGTTATGGCAACTCTGGGGTACGATACAGACCCCAGGAACTTGCAATACTGAAATTATCATACATTGAGAACAAAAATGACTGTTTGAAATGTTTCAGGAAACAAAGGATAAACTTATAAAAATAAACACACGATAAGTAACTTAAAGCAAGATAGAGTTGAAAATCTTCTACGATATAAGGAAAGACTTCTAGGATAAAAACCACAGTTGGGTGAAGAATTTTCCATTGAAAATTTAAATAAAATATTAGGAAGCACTAAATAGAAAATTAATGAATGTCAAGATAAATATTAAGAGCATCCAAAGCATTATTTAGAAGATTAATAGTAATGCCACATATTGGGAAGAAATAGTCACAATGCTTAGATAGGGCAATGGATTTATGTCCATAATTTATACAAAATTCTTTTTTTAATGGACAAACACTTGAACAAACGTGTAAAAAAAGTTAATCTGATGGACAATAAGCATATGAAAAAACAGACATCAAAGAGATATAAATTAAAACCACAATGAAATACCACTATTTTCACAATAGAATGGCTAAAACTAAAATGTGTGTTCATACTGAGTCTTAGTGCTGTGAAACAACTGGAAGTCTTGTATTTCCTGTGTAATTAATTGCAAATTGGTGGAAACACTTTGGAAAACACTTTGGTAGAATCTACTAAAAGATCCTCTACTTATAACCTCTCATGCAATTTCACTCCTGACATATATGCAAGGTAAATGAGTGCATATGTTAACAAAAAAAGACATGTGCAAGAATGTTTATGACAGTTTTAATTTTCTTATCTCAAACTGGCAACTACCTAAATAACCCAACAGTAGAATGGGTAAAAATTTGTGGTGTATTTATTCAATGGAATACGACACAGCAAGAACAGGAAAGAATGACTGTTATACTAAAAAGTATATATGAGTTCGATAGACTTCTTAGTGAAAGAAGTCAGAGACAGAATGTACATAGGGTTACAATTGCATTTTTGCAAACAATTTCTAGTCCCATGGGACTAGAAAAGGATATGAGTAAATTTTCTGGGATTTTATTTATCTGGGTGCTATATATCTTTTTTTTTTTTCCACATGGGCAGGCACTGGGAATTGAACCCGGTTCTCCGGCATGGCAGGCAGGAAATCTGCCTGCTGAGCCACCGTGGTCCGCCCAAGCTATATCTTAATATAAAAAAAAAATCCACTGAAATGTACAATTTAGATATCCGAAAGATCATAGGTGAGATAAAGATTTTCAAATAAACAAAAACTGAGAGTTTAAATTAACTTAATGAATTTAAGGGGCACATTTAGTGAATAAGGAAAAGAAAGGAATATTTGAGATGCAAGGAGGAATAGAGCAAATAAATTGTGTATAAATAAATAAATGCAAACAAATGTGTAAGTATTACTTATTATAATAAAATTTAAATCAAAGAATTGGAAAGTCAGAGTCAAGAGGATATAAAAGAATGAAGCCTGAAAATAGAAGGGGAAGGCTTAGGTTCTAGACTTGTTAATTGATGCTCTTGGAAAAATTTCTTTACAAATAAAGTTATAACTCTCCTGCCCATATGATAAAAGTGGTTATAAACATCAAACTCATTAGAGAAGATTTTGAAAATTGTGAAGTATAATAATATTTATGATAGTGTTTTGGTTTGCTAAAGCTGCTAGAAGGGAATATACCAGAAATGGATTGGCTTTTACAAAAGAGATATATTAGATTAAAAATTTACAGTTCTAAGGTTGTGAAAATGTCCAACTTAAGGCATGAAGAGAAGGATAATTTGGCTTCGAAGAAAGGCTGCCAGCATCTAGAACACCTCTGTCAGCTGGGAAGGCACATGGCTGGTGTCTGCTCCTCTTTGCTCCTGGTTAATTGCTTTCAGCTTCTGATTCCAGTGGTTTTCTCTCTAAGCTTCTGTGGGTCCTCACTAAGCTTCTCTGGGGCAAACTCTGGATTTCATTTTCTTAGCTTAGCATCTCCAAACATCTGCGTCTTGGTTTCATCTCTGTGCTCTCCGTGATAGCTCTAAGTGTTCTTGCATAAAGGGTTCCAGGCAAGGATTAAGACCCATCTTGAATGGGTGGGGTCACATCTCTATGGAACAAACCTGATCAGTGGGTCCCACCCACAACTGAGTGGGCCACATCTCTATGAAAGCAACCTAATCAAAAGGTCCCACCCAACAATAGATCTGCTCCCACAAGTTTGAATTAAATGAACATGGCTTTTCTGGAGTACATAACTTTAAACCAGCACAGATAGAATGAATTATTAAGCAACCGTAAATGGGAAAAAAAACTCTTAAAAATAATTCATACTTTTCCGTGGTATGTGAGAAATGGAGGCTAAATGACTTGCTCTAGATTAAATACCCAGTTAGTGACAATACCTGACTAAAATAAAATAGATTCCTAGCTCATGGTCTAGTATATTATTTTTTAGTTTATTAACGCCTGAGATTCAAATCAGTAGCAGGAATGACTTGTAGATATAAGTAAACATGATAGCAGTTCCTTATTTCTATGTTTCCACAACTACTTCCTTGCTTTTGTAAAGGAAATATTAGGAGCATATTGAGAATACGATGCAAAGATCTCATCAAGGTACCACAACTTGTTTCCTCAGGCCAATAGCCTTTGCAAAATTGAATTTTATTATCATAAAAATTAAGCTTAAATCTAGTACCTTTGTACAGATAGACACACATAAATAACTGTTTGAAATTAGCTTAACTAAATATATTTGATGAGTGTGCTAAGGTGATTATGGTAGCACTGTCATCTTTACTATCATCAACATTTTCTTCATTAAACTTCTGTTAAAGCTCAGTTTATTTTTCTAGGTATAGTGCAAGAAAATATTCTTTACTTCAGGTCAAGGAACCAAGTGCATGGAAAGAATATAAAGAATTTTATATATATTGTATGCTATATGGCAGGGCACATTTCTTTGTTTTTCCATTTGAGTATCCCATTATTGCAGCACCATGTGTTGAATTTTTTTGCTTGTTTTCTATGTTTGTTGTTTTTTTGGGAAGTGCATGCACTTCGAATCAAACTTGGGTCTCCCACGTGCCATGCAAGAATTCTACCACTGAACTACCCTTGCACCCCCTTAAAGGATTATTTTTAAAAGCCATTTGCAATCTCAGAATGTTCTGGATTGTTGAAAAAAATGAGCGTGGGTGCCCGCACACACACATATGCACATAGCTTTGGATAGAACTTCAGGGAGCCCAAAGGCCAACGTTAAAAATGTTTGGTCCACACGGAAGTGGATATAAAAGAAAGTGAAAAAGGTGGCCCTTAACATGATCATTCCCTTAGGTTAGGTTTCCTTCTGTGTCAGTAAGCACCTAGTTCCACGTGGAAGTTATATGCCCTCAGATGGAGTAATCCTTTCAATATGATATCCCCAGAAATATAAATAGTGATCTAAAATCTTAAATATTCCTCTTGCCTCCACTCACAATCGAGTCCAGTTTACTCACAATTGAGTCCAGTTTAAGGTTAAAGTCACTTATCCTTTGTTTTTTTTCTTGTGTCTATATATTTGTCTTTGTGTTACTATATGTATGTATAATGCAGTTTATTTTAGAAAACAAATCCTAAAGCTTCAGTGGCCCAAATAAAGCCTCCTCTTTACCTAGCAGAGCAGAACATTTCAAACATCTTCTTGTTACTACTCACAAGGAAAAAAGAAAAGTTTAAAATTTGTGAATTTGTATAATCTGAATTTATGCAAGAGTGAGCAAATTCTTGGTTATCTCCCATAATTATTCCAGAACTGCATGTCTAGATGTTATAGTGGGGACTATTTTTTTTTATGAGAAGTACCAATGCTATATATTTTTCCTTAGATTACTAAATTTTACAAGATTTTGTCTCAGATTTTCAATGGAAGCACTTCAGCGCTGTCTGCTTTCTTTGCTGCTGTGACCAGATGGAAGCATTACCTTCTTTTCCAGAAAGTCTATGAACAGGCAGAGTAAAGGTGACAGCTCACACGGAGCCATGCCAGATGCTCTTGTTTATTCCAGAGTGTTAGGGGATCTTTATTGGCAGAATTTCAATGGCTTTTCAGAGCATTTTCCAAAGGGCCTCATTTTGAGGGTTGAAAATCTGCTTCTGTGCGCAGTCCTAATAATAAAACATATTCTGCCCACTAGATTTGGCTTTGATTTTTTTTGGTTTACACATTCTTTTCCCAAAAAGACAGGAAGATTTTGAAACCTAGGCATGGAACTCTCACATTCTGGTCTACTTACTGTCTTTAAGAAGATAAGAAATTTGGTACGCAGAGCTGCAAATTCACCTTCTTTTTATCTTCATTTTCTAAGACTGAGTTATAACTGCACTGAATTGAAATAAAAATTACAAAAAAGCTGGATACATGATAATAAGCATTAGGCATGACTATTGTACTATAAATCCAGACTATGTTAAGACTGGGAGGAGTACCTATGCTAATTTTATTTAATAAGCAAATTTATTATACTAACATGGACAAGGCAGTATTTTAAGTTCCTAAGAGCATCGGTTTTGGTTTGTAAGCTCTGACTCTTATAAGCAATATCCTTGGCACATTTACTTAACTTCTCTATGCCTGGATATCCTCACATATACAATCATCGACATAATTGTACCAATCTCATAGGATCTTTGTAAGAACTACATGAATTTTTCCATGAAACACCCTTTAAAAATGCTTGGCAAACAATAAGTACTCAAGAAATATTCACTACTGCTGCAGCCAATGCCATTATTATTATCATCATTATACAATCCTTTTTGGTTTTGTCCATTACACCACAAAATGTGTGTTCTTCTTCCCTGGGCAACATTGGTTTTAGACAAAATTTGTCAAAATATTCTGACCATAAAGACAGCAGGATCCTCAAGAGATTATCTGTCCAACTTCACTCAACCAATTAACCAAAGAAGAAAATGTTGCTTATTCTGTTTGGGAGCTTTCCCAGGAAACCAGTATCAGCATTTCCTTCAGAAGTCTTTTCATTTGTAATCATTCTTAGGGACAAAAGTCATATCTCACCTTATGCTTAAACTTGCATTTTTTCTTATGGTACTATTTATTAATAGGTAAAATAATTTTAAAAAGAAAATTTGATGTTATTTTTTACAGAAAAAAGTGTCTTTTTAATCCACATTTAAAAATGTTATCAAATTAGAAACTTATTTTCTGGTATTCTTCCACTTTGGGAAAAAATAGCTTTAGACATATACATGGATAGCTATATAAAATATGACACACTTGATCAGATAAACTATATTCAGACTATCTCTATTTTTAAATTCCTAAGATTTGGATTTCAAACTCCAAGTATGGATTTAAAAAGATTAATAGTTTATTAATCTCATTAATTAGAAAGCTATTGGTAGCTTTGAATTTGCTTATATTTGGGTCCCGCATCAGGGTGAATCAGCTTTAGGAGTTTTAGAACGCTGGTGTATTTTAAGAGTCCAGATTGATTTTTTAAAATTGTAAAAAATACAGCTGATAAAAATGTTCTATACTTCTCTGCTAATTACATTCTAAAACTGTATGATGCCAACTTCCATTGTTTATACAGAAATATTTTTAACTCATTAAATCTATTCCTGGACAATAATAAATACTTCCTAACAAAATAAACTCAAAAGAAGAAGAGTTTGGAACAGAATCTACAGCTCTCAGTTGCAGCGGCCTCAGTTTTTGATGGCACACATCCTGCATAACTAAATGCATAAGTCACACCCGCATTTGTTCTCAGCTCCAGCCATATGGCGAATCTTCCTGAATGATTTGGCTTTTCATTCTCCTTTCTCTATCATTAGAGTACTGTGGCTTCACTCCCGTCAACTCTTGCCAGCTGGGAAGCAAAAAGAATATTATTTTGCTTCACTTCCTCATGATCCCTTTTCTAATATTCTTACTTGCCTTAAACATGAACTTCACACTGCTTGTATCTACAATTTAAAAAATTCTGTTTGCAAGGGAACTTCTTTATTAGATGAATTTAAACATCTGTATTGCTTTAATACATTTTATTTTTCATTTATCTTTTAAAATGGGGGCTAGGGAGGAGAGACTTAAATCCCTTGGGGTGTCAATCCCTGAAAATAATGTATATATATTTGAAAATCTCCAGAAACTACAAAGGTAATTTTTACCAGACAGTCTCCTGATCATAACTCATATTTGGATTGGCTCTGAATAGCCAAATGAATATTCCTATTATGGAGAGCAGGTTTATGACTTGTTCCTTTTAATAGCTGTACATGGCAATGACCATAGATTGGACATTGGAGATTACTTCCTGCCTAAGGAAAAATAATAAATCACCGCATTTTGTAAATATGAAAGTTTATTTCCTAAAGGCATTAACTTGAGCCCAACAGTAGTACAGCTGACAGTTTCTATTGCAAGGCCCAAAAAGGGGCACAGATTTCTATTTGTTCATCACAACCAAACAAGTCTTATGAGGATGAACACCCAGATAGATAGCTGATGAATACGTTGCTGTGAAGTAGCATGACACTTTCAAGTCAAAAGTTCATGAAATGTTGATACCTTAAGCAAAAAGAACTATAATTTTTGAGTGCAAAAGTGAATCATGATTTATTAAAATAAGGACAGACAAATTTTAAAAAACACACACTTTGCACTCTCAGAATGCTTGGAAAGATTTAGAGTGATTCACATTATTCCGAATTTGGGCTACCTGAACATTGTTAGAAATTTTATCATCCATAGTCTAATTGTTTAAGATTCACATCTTTAACCAATCAGGTGGATTCCCTTGTTGCACACCCAAAATGTGTTCTTTGAAAGTAAAAGTATGGCTTAAATTGAGGATTTTAAATTCTTTTGTAAGTATGGCACATGGGAGGAGGATATTAATTTTGGGAAAAAAAGATGCATAAAAAATTGCCTTGGGTTATAAAATAGTAATTATGTCATGCTTTAATTGTCCTTTCCTGGTAATTGAGCCTATAGTTATACATGTATTTACTTAATAGTTGATTTTGTGTATTTGCAATCTCCAAAAACCATACTTTTCTTTGAATACTTCAATATATTTCTAAATGATCCATCACTCAAAAAATGCTTGTAGCATAAATGTTGTGCTCCCAAAGGATATGCCAGATGCGTGCTCCATGGTAAACCATGGTTGATTAATAAAGATCCAATAGTGATATGAACAGAAATAGAAAAACCATCATTTTGGAGCCTCTCATTATCAAAACATCTTAACCATTTTACATATATATATATATATATTTTCACCCAAGTATAAATGCAGACAGTTGATTCTATGACTATGGAGCTTAAGGAAGAGGTAACAATTGGAACTAAACATGGGATTTAAAGCCATGAGAATATAAAAATAGTGAGTGTACATAGAGAAAAGAAGAGACCTTAAGACAGCACCATAGAGTATTTTAAAATTTTGAGATTGTGGAAGGAGGAAAAAGTTGTGATAGGTAAAAGGAGAAAAGAGTTGTGAAAAGAAACTAAGAGCTTCCAGTTCAGTTGGAGAAAAACCAGGAGTGCGTGATGTTCAGGAAGCCAAGGAAAACTGCTATGGAAAAGAAAGGGCAATTATCTTTGTGGGATGAAGATTAGTAAATGAACATCCGATTTGAGTGATATGGTGGTTGTAGGCAACGCTGACTTCCAGCCTTCAGTGGAGTCATTGAAAGGAAGCCTGAGGGAAGTGACTCAACTAGAGAATGAACAGAAAGAGAGTCAAATTTATCAAAATAAACTTTTTTTGAGGTCTTTTGCTTTTTGTGAAAAAGATCATTGATATGGGGATTAGAGAAGGATGATGATTAAGGACTAATTTGTATTCAACTGGGATTTATTTTGCCACATTTCAGGTTGATGGGAATGATCCCATTATATACATTAAGGGAATTTTCCCAGTCTTCTTTGTATTTTGAACACATTTGGAATAGAATGAATGCACATTTGGATAAAAGGAGCATTATCTACCTGTCTCCAAATAGAGAAGCTACAATTACCCATAAAGAGTGACACTAAGATTTTGATTATACTATTTCCCATAGTCTATTTATGTAAACAAGCAAAAAGATCCTTTTATACACATGGAAGGTGGGAGTGATAACCTATAAAGAGCTTTCATGATACTACTGAGCTCTATTCAGTCTTTCAATAAAAGAGACAGATTGATCTTTCATTACCAAATAAAAGAACAAATTTAATCTAACAAAGTTAAAGAAATGCACATGGGATGTGTATACCTCCTGTTACTAATAGCGTTACTGAACCCAAAACAGTTCAGCTCTTAACATATAATATTAAGCAAGAAAGTGGCCTGTTTATTTCAGCTACTGCACTGAGATATTCCAGTCGAGCTAGATCTGATCTTTTGCTGTATTGTTATGTACTTTGACTGCTCCTAAGTGCTACATTCTTAGGAGTGGATAAATAACTTTTCATGACTCTTTAACTTGAGAATGTATGATTGTATAACCCCCACATATCTTTTCCCCATTTCAAGTTAATTATTATTATTATTTTTTTTGGTCTGGGTGGGCTCTGGGAAACAAACCTTGGTCTCCACCATGACAGGCGAGAACTTTGCCACTGAACCACTATGGCCTGCCCTTGAATTAATTTTTAATGCTCCCCTGACAACTAATCTTTTTCAAAATTGTTTCCCAGGTGAGTTCTAATCTGTTCTGATTATTTGTTTTTACTCCGTATTTTCTAATTACTTACATTTCCAGTCCTAAATTTGACCACTGATGGGCTTTTCCTAAGAGTTATGTGCTGCTTTCTCGTGATTCAATGAGTGGTTGATATCAATAGAAGAAGAGTGAAGAATACCATTTTAAGGTGGTCTAGTTGATTTTCTAGCCATAAAAATCTGGAGGTGGCACTGGCCTATATTCTTTCCTAGAAAACTGTCTTGTAACGTAGGCTTTTTATCATTAGGAGGCTTGAGGGAGAAATTAGAGATGATCATAATTGCCACTGAAAAAAATAACTTAATTACTTCTCTCAGAGAGAAGTAATGTTCCCACCATGGTGGCCACATGCATTCTTTCATTCAATATGTTTTGACCACCAAGGACATTAGCATTACATGGGATAATCAATTAAAAAATTAAATGACTTAGTCATGGCTATCAGAGAGTTAATTATTTAGTAAGAAAGAAGTGCATTATGTGCTTTTATAGCCCTGTCTGATAAGTTTTCCACTAATAATGTAAAATGCTGAAGGGGGACAGAAAAATTAATCTTTAAATTCTAAGTCCTCATCATAATGAGGCATCAAAAAGAAGGCCTCCTTGAGATGACCCTTCAGTTTAGTTTAAGAGAATGAGAAGTGAATAGAATGACAAATGAAATCACAGGAAGGGAAACAAGCCTAAACATAATTCTGTATTACAGTTAATAAAGAGAGAGAGAGGGATGGAGGGGAATATGGCAGAGTTGCAAGTATGCTGGATTGAATGGGGAGTGGGAGAAGCTAGAAAAGGATTCTCAGGAGGAGTCTTAGTATTAAGCTAAGCAATGCGCATTTTACCCTGAATGCCATGCGGGAGATAACAAAGGGTTTTGAAGAGATTGATAATAAGGTCATATGATCAGGTCTGGATTTCTGAATGCAGCAGTGGACGACAGTTTAGAGGAAGGCAGGCATGCCCTGCAGGACGCCATATTCACAGGCACCAGGGATTAGGACATTGGGGATGTGGACATTTTTCACGGTGTCATAGCTGGGAGCATTACTGTGACCATCATATTGACCCTGTGAATCACTTCAATCCCTAACCAGGCTGTGCAACAGGACTAGGTTAAGTGCCTTTGTTTATCGGGGTTAGAGAAGCTGCTAGAATCTTGCTTCTGCTCTTCCTTAGTCCTGTGATGTGTCCATTCATTGGCTTAGCATAAATGACAAAAGCAATTCTCGCTGCTATAAATCCTCTTAACCATTTCTTCTTTCACCCTCTGAAAGGTCAATATGGGTTTCTGTGTCAGAATATGTTTTATATGAGCCTCTGTCTCTTACATATTAAGACAAATGAAAGATTGGGATCAAAGCATTTCCGTCTTTGACAGGGGTTCATTCAAAATACCCCCTAATGGAAATTTGCTATGCAGATGTTTCAAGACAAAATCCATGCCAACAAGTGACAAGAGGTTTGAGAAAATGATTTATTTTTTTCCTTATCTTTTCTTACCTTTATTTTGTGAAAACCCTTAAAAATTGCAAGTATTGTCTACCCTTCTCAAGAATGCAGTTGGAAATATTCATGCTCTCTATATTCTCTTTGGATTGCAGGTAATATAACAGAAGAATTGAAAAACTTAAGTTTTACCAATTGCAAAACATATGCACAATCAGCACTAACGACATGCTGTTTAACTAGCCCGCTTGTGTAACACTCTAAAATTTGTCAATCTTTCAAATTCTTTTTAATGTCACTCCCCAAAAAGGTTCTTGACTCTAATATCTGATTACGCTGCTTTCATTCCTGACACATAATTGGAAAGGAGTTCTTGCACTTTCTTACCATAAAAGCAAATACACTACCAGCATCCCCCAAAGACATTCTCGATCTCACTGAAGAAAAATAATGCACTTGGGTCTTAGCCTTTCACAGTAATTTCTCTCCCTGAGCTCATGTTTATCCAAAAATGAATACAGCTTGGGCATGTTGGCTAGGATAAATATGGAACATTTTGTAGGTGATGGTATGAGGCAGATACCCTCAATGATTTAGGTTTTGTCAGCTGCCCTCTGGGTCTTTCCTATTTATTGAATAAGAAATTCAAACATTTAGGGGCATATGCAGTTTTTTACCTTCCTTCAGCCTAGGGAGAGAGCAAGTAAGGTTTAACGTTTTCATATTGGTTGAATAAAAACATCAGATTTATCTGTTACATTTATTCTCTTAGTAAGCCTTCCCTTTTAGTATGCTTAACTGAACTGATTTTTAAGATATACAGTATGTTTTACTTATGCTGCTGCCCAGTGTTGGAGTAAATTAGATACTAAAGTCAGGAAACATACATCTGTCATTGGCTTTAAGGAGGGTTTAAAAACCTTTTCCTGGCGAATCGTAATTGCCGATGATTGCTTATTTCATGCAAATTTTGACACACATGGGACTATTAATGTGGCAATGCCCTCAATGAAACTCTACAGCTGCTACTGAAAGAGCAAAATCGTGAACGATATGATGCATCTTAATGGTCTGCACTGCCAAGTCAGGGAAAGGAACGATCCCATATCACTGATTCAGCTTCACATGAGAGGTTGATAAAAACAGAAAATCAGAATACTTATTAATTTTAATTTGGAATTGATCATGAATACTTTTAATCAGATAATTCTGATTTTAAATGTGTTTCACAAAAGGTTTTAGAATGCTTTTCTCTCTGTCTCATTTAATTAACAAACCTTTCTATATTTCTGTTGTTTTTGTAGGATTTTGATTAAATCAATACCAAATTCTATGTTCCGTTATGCTTTCTGAAACATTTATTCATAATCGTTGTAGCTGCACCAAAACTTGCCTATGACAATATCTCTATTGCATTTTTGATATCTTAGCATGTGAACATGAACGAAAGGGGCTGTGTCTACGTGCATGTGTATTTTGAACTTTTGCTAAATCTAGATTGGTGAAGATGCAGGATTAGTTGACTGCTGAGACAAAACAAAATAAAAACTGCATATAAGACAGAAATGTATTTCTCTTTCAGTAATTGCCCAATCATAAGCTGTGTAGTGTTATTTTGGCAACTGCAGTTTGGGAGACCTAGGTTCTTTTTCCCTAGTTCTGCCATCCCCAGCATGTAACTTCCATTCTGTGATTCTAATGGCTGCTTCCATACTGCCAGCAGGTATGAGAAATGGAAAAGTGGAGGACAAAGAGTTTCCCTTTAAAAGGGTTTCCAGGAAGCTGCTCAAACCATTTCTTTTCCCATCCCATTGGCCAGAATTTAATCATATGGCCACACTTAGCTACAGGGGACACTGGGAAATATAATTCTTATCATAAACCTAGCTAAAATGAGGATTCTTGTTACTAAAGAAAGAATAGGGAGAATGGATAATGGAACCAATGAGCAGCCTTTGTCATCAAATCTGACATTGTATTGGAGCGCTTTAAAAACTTCTACCTGAGGAGATCCAGAGACATAGTAGTACAACTATGAAAATAATATCATTGATAAGTAGGACTGTCTTTAGCAAATCCTTTCTTCCTTCCTTTCTTCCTTCCCCTTTCTCTTCTTCCCTCTCATCTTCTTTGGTCTTTCAATCTTTTATTAGCTTTTATGTGATAGGTATGTCTAATGTTCTAAAGTTCAGAACTGGAAAAGATATTTTCTCTTTTGCAAAATGATATGGTGGAAAGTGAGATATCAGTACAATATGGTAAGTGCTGTTTTAACAATATACTATGGGGCAGAGAACCAAATCTGCCTGGGTGCATCACGAGAGCACTATCAATAAACATTTGAATTTTTCCTCAAAAACTGAGCATGAGTTTGCCTCTCGTGATGTCTGGCTCTGTTCCTTTCCTTTGTTTTCTTGAGTTTTAATTCTATCTATAAATTTTAGTGATAGCAATGGTGCTGAGGTATGTGTTATATACATTAGTACAGCTCACCGTCATTTCAGTTCTCCTTCCAGGCACGTCATAATTTTGCACTTTTATGCACTCAAAGTTTGAAGTGGCCATGTGACTTGCTGGCCAAAAATATGAGCAAAAGAGAGAAGTATTAATACTAGATGGATACATTTAAAAGCTGATATATGTGATTCTCTTTCTCTCTTGCCCTGCAGCAGTGATAGCAAGAGCACATTTTGATATGGAGCTAAGTTATCACATACAGGTAACTTTCATGAAGAATTGTCCAAACCTGAAGCACACTCCCAGAGAAATAAACTTTCGCTGCTTTTAAGACACAAAGTTTTGTGGACTGTTTGTTATACAATATAACCTTGCCTCTTCTAACTAATACATCTATTGACCAAGTCTTGACACATGTTCTGCCCTTCATGCTCTTTCTCTTTGATCAAGCAATAAGATCATAGTGATAATGTGTGATTGGGCAGAAAATGAGAAAGCACCGAATCTTCCTCAATGAAATTCTTAACTAACTTTAGGTAGTATTTTATTACATATTCATGGGGATTCATTATTTTTTGTACAATTCTTTGGAGTTCATTTACAATTGGTACAATATTTATTATATTTAAAAGAAAATCAAGAACAGGAAACTTATTTCTCCAATCAAAAAGTAAAATACTGGGAGGGCCGCGGTGGCTCAGCGGGCAAAGTGCTTGCCTGCTATGCCGGAGGACCTCGGTTCGATTCCCGGCCCCAGCCCATGTAACAAAAACGGAGAAACAGAATACAATAAAACAAGAAAATGTTTAAAAAATGTTTCCCTTTCTTCCTTCCTTCCTTCCTTCTATCCTTCCTTCCTTCTCTCTGTCTTTCCTTAAAAAAAAAAAAAAAAAAAAAAAAAAAAAAAAAAAAAAAGTAAAATACCTGGCATTCTCTCCAAACACAATAAGCTTTAAAAATGAAATGTCAAAATAGACGCAATTTTTTTGCTAATCTAACATTGCAATTTTTATGCAAGTTATAGTAAAATTTAATTCGTAATACAGTCTATTAAAGTGTCTAGCACATTTTACCTTATTCACCTTATCAAACATGGTCTTCTCCTTTACTGGCATAAGACATAAGCTACCAGGACATATGAATATTAAAACATGTGTAGGATTATATTTTTGACCAAGCAAAAATGTGCATTAAGTAATGGACCTGGTAGGGTATAGCACTCTGGGTAATTGACCCTACAGTCACCCAATCTGCTAGCAAGCACTGAAGAATGTGCTGGAGCTATTACCAATTCTTTGCTCCTGGTGAGCACCAGAGGGACAAAGTGAGCCTCCAAATCAGGCAGATATGTCATGGGATGCTCTCAGCAGACTTAAAAGCCAAGGAAACTTGTCCTTCTCTGAGGGAGATGGGACCCTATCTCTTGATTTGTTGAATCATTTTCAGACAGCCAAGTGTTCTTACATATTCACACCAAAGGGACTTGCATCATTGGCTTGCATCTGTTGGTAACTTTAAATAAATGATTATCACCCTGATGACAATTGCCCACACAGGTTTTTCGTATTGCACCAATCCGCCAACTTGCATAGCATCAAATGGTTGGCATCTTATCCTTCATTTATTATTAGATGTACTCACATAATACCAAGAATTTAAACACATAAATGGTCTATTTGGTAGAGAGATATTTTAACTTAGAAAAGCTGAGATACAGGTTTATCATTATTATTATTTTTATATGTTCGTGGTTAAACAGATAGGCTGTAGAAATCCACCAGTGATGTCATATATATAAAATTCAGGAAAGTGGTTCATTTAGAGTGGAGACTGCAGTGAAGGCTAGGATCAGGATGGAGGGGCCTCAGTTTTTATAAAGGATTTTCTCAAACTGGGTTCAGGATTGGTACATTAAATTTGTAATAATATTCTTTATACCATTTTTATGCCTGAAATGTCATATAATGTTTAAAATCTCACTTTCCCTATACCTCTCTTCCAATTTCTTTTTACCAAATGTTTTAGGAAGTTAAATTTTTTCAAATGGAAATAATGAATCACTTATTTTTACTTTCTCCAGTATTTTTTTTATTTTGATTGAGTTCATTTGCTTCCTCATGTTTTCAGCTACTATAATTGATCCAAAACAATTTGATCAATTTTGATATAAAACAATCTATTTTGTTGTTGCTGTCAACTACGAAGCGGAGTACTTCAGTGAAGGAAAGTTAAAAGGCAAGTTACAGAAATCAGACTGATAATGTGGACAAAACTGTACATTTTTTTTTTTTTTTTTTTGCTTTCTATAGATTATCTAGAAGGAAAGTAGAGTTTTGGAGTTTAGGGGCCTGAATTTTCTAAATCACTGTAACATCTATTTTACTTTGCCATTATAGATCAAAATGTCGCTTTTGCTAGTTCAGGAAGCGCATATAGTTTCTATTTTCATTTCATTTCACTATTTTCATCTGTTCATCTGATCTTGTCAGCTGAGAAGACATATAATAGGTTATATTTTCTGATGACAGAGAGATTACTTCAGTTAAATTTGTCCTGTGAGCTAAGATAAATGGGTCATGTTTTGAATATTTATGAAAATCCTGCAGATAGTGGATCTCTTAAGCGTATTTTCTTGTATTAAATTGTGATTTACAATGTCTTGTTATTAATATGGAAAAAAGACCTGTTATTTTCCATCTAATTGTGTTTGTTTCTTAGGCACAGCCCTGACTTGTTGTGTTGACATTCTCTGTACCCTCAACATGTGGTTCTCCTAACTTCAGGGCTTTCTTTGTGAAAGGAGGGTCAGAATTTGTCACAGAGTCACAAGACATGTCAGATTTCAGACATTTCTTTGAGCTTGTCTTGGTGCAAAGTATGCCCATTTGCATGGTGACCTTTGCAAAACCAAACAGAGAAGATGATGCGAGGGTCATTTCCTTAGCTCAGCTAATGAACTGATTATTCCCCAAAGCTTGGTATTCTGAATAACAATGAAGAGTGGAAAGTTCACTTCAAATCCTGAGAGGTGGAATAAATCCCTGAAGTAGAATTTTTAATAAACAGATTGCATATTACAACCAGTACTTTAATTGTTTGTTACTGAATTTCCCAATTCTAGGAGATCAAATTGTTTGCCACAAAGAGATACTGTCTTGCCTTCAAATATACTTTAATTTTTAATTGTGTCTTTGTCCCTGAACAAAGTTCTTTTTTTTTGGGGGGGGGGGAGGGTGTGAATGGAAAGCATGATAAATGCAGCTATTACAGAACATTTCAAGAAAAGAAAATTGCGGACATTTTCATTTAAGCTTTGTTTGTTCTCTAGGGCAAATTGGCGTGTAAATAAAGGAAGAATATTTTTTATTATTATTCTCTCTCCATATGTATAGTTTCTACACAAGCATATGGCATAATATTTCTAGGTAGATATCATTAAAACTGGCTGCTGTGGAAATTATTTTGATTATTCCAGTAGGTATATCTTCCTTATCAGAGTAAACCCAAAAGAAAAGAAAGGAAATTGACTTAACTTGGGACTTTAAGATTCTATTAACACATTCAGGTTTTAAACTCTTCTATATCTCTGTGTTTAAGAGGTAACTTCTGAACCAGAGATGACATGACATCTAGCCGGCCAGTTCACTTAATTTTGATCAGTACGAATTGATGATAAGAGAAGTTACCATTTTGCATGCTTGGCTGCTTGATAGTGAAATTAACTAATCGACTAATGTTACTAACATTAAAATTAACTGATTAATTTGTATACCAGACAATATCTTTGCATTATTTCCTGAACTACCTTAATTCTTGATTATTTGAATATAAGCTCATCTCCCTTAGATCTAGCATCATCAATATTTCACATAATTAAATCCTGCACTCCCAAATCCTAATCTGTAGGGAAAAAAATAAAGAAAAAATAAAAGCATTCATGGTTACTGTATATCATATTCATTTAATATTATAGGAGAGGGCATGGAGGAAAGGACAATAGTCTGGTAATATTGATAGTGAACTAATCCTTCTTCTTAGAACTCTACTAATATATGACCCCATATTGCCTGAATCTCCTCCTTAACTACTCTCTGTGGAGTTTGGTTTATGTCCTCTTTCTCTGCCTGCACCTTAAATTTCAACGTTTAATGGAATTCTCTCTGTAGACCTCTTCTTTTTAATTTGTATTTTCTATGGGCATTCTCATCTACTCCTTTTACCTCAACTAATAACAACTTTCTCTTCGAGTACTATACTGAAATGTTAAATTCCTTATTAGCTGCTTCCAACTCACACCATCACTAAAAGCTGATGTTCATGCTAGTTTAAAACTAGCTCCATTATCTTCTTTCAGAAAGTCTCTTCTCCTTTTCCTTTCATGCTAATGGAATCAATATTTACCTAATAAAACTGTTAGAAAATTGCTGTTTTTTTTAAATTGACTTCTTTCTCCAGGATCAAATAAGTCATAAAATTTCTTCTATGCAAGAAATATTTACCAAATCCATCTTCAATTCTATGTTTTGATAGACACCAAATTAGTTTACTCCATCATTTCTGACTATGTTATTTTATGAATATTCTATCAGTCTGATCTTTGAATCCTTCTACGTAATTCTGCAGTCAGAATTATGTTTATTTTAGATTATGCTTAACATTTTTCTACTTAAATACTATTGATAATTCCCATTGAATCAGTAGGAAAGAGATCAAACTCCTTAGCATGCTCAGACACGTATCCTGTGACTTTACCTCTCGTTCTATGTTAGTTACACCAGACAATGCAACTTTATACATAGCACTTCCTTTACAAAATGTTTCCCAAACTGCATTCCATGGACAGGTGTAATTGCTTTTTTCTCAGTGCTTTCATTGCCTTTTGGACAGTATTTAAATATTTACTCATCTAAAATATGTATTTAAGGCTACGGCTTTCCTTCAAAGCATCCCTTTAGCTGCATACAACAAATTGTGACATGTTGCATCTTCAATATCTTTTTTTTTTTTGTATTTCGTATGGCGGAGGTCAATTTCATTCTTTCTCCATGTGAATAACCCCTTATTGCAGCATCATTCGTTGAATTTTTGTTTGTTTTTTGTTTGTTTATTTTCTTGTTTGCTTGTTTTTGGGAAATGCATGGGCTGGGAATCGAACCCAGGTCTCCCACATGGCAGGTGAGAATTCTACCACTGAACTACACATGCACTCCAATATCTTTTAATTAAAAATATTTCCCTTCTTCTATTGTGATTTATTTTTTGACCCATGATATATAGAGAAGTTTAGAAGCATATGCTTGCCTGACTAATATTTGAGAATTTTTCAGTTATCTCTTTTAACATTGTTTCTAGCATAATTCCCTTGCTGTCAGGGCACTTTGAATAATTTTAGTCTTTAAATATTTATTTAGGTATTTTATGGCAATTTTTAAAAATGTCCTGTGTGCCCTTGGAGAGAATAGGTATTCCTACTTTGCTGGATGCACTGTTTAGATATTTTAATTAGGTCAAGTTCATTAACTGTGTTGTTCAAGTCTTCAAAATTCTTTCTGATTGTTTTGTCTGCTTCCATTACTGGGAGATATGTATTAAGATAATCTACTATGTTTGTGTCTTTGTCTAATTTTTTTAGTTCTGACATTTTTAACTTATAAATTTAAGGACTATATTAAATGTAACACACAAATGTTTTCCAGGTGGTTTAACAATTTCTATAATGAACTGCCTCTATTTTTAGAAATATGTTTTCCTTTTAAAACTATTTGTTCTAATTAGTATGATAAACTAGCTTTCTTTCTGTTGTGTTTGTAAGGTGCATCTTTTTCCATCATTTACGGTCAGGATTTCTAAGCCCTTATAACAAGAGATGTCTCTCAGAAAGAGCACCAGTTGAATTTTATTTTTTTAATAAAAAACTGAAAAGTTTTGTCTCTTAAATGGAATATTTATACTTATTACTTAAATCCATCAATATTTTTCCCTATGTGTCCCACGTGTTATAGCTTCCCGTTTGAGTCTTCCTTTAAATTAATCACTCTTTCCAATAAATTCAATTATTCACTCTAATGGCTTATTGGATTTATATTGTCTTACTCTTCCTTTAGTAATTAACCTAGAAGTTGCAGCTTGCCATTTTACATCTTTTTCTTACTCTTCTTTTTTATTTTTGTCATGTATTGAATTTTATCTATGTTTTAATCTGACATTATTTTGTTTATTCAAAACATTTACTCTTTCTATTGCTGTTCATTCTTTACCACATTTCTGTATTTCTATCTAGTTCTATTTTTCTCTCACTAAAGAATTTCTTCTTGTATTTCTTTTATTGTTAACATTTTTTCTGGAGACAGCTTAATGTTTTTTGCATGCTGTATTGCAGAGGTCACATTTCACTCTTTTTCTGTGTACACATCCCATTATTACAGCACCATTTGTTGAATTTGGGGGGAGGTTGGGGAGAGTGTATGGGCCGGAAGTCAAACTTGGGTCTACTGCATGGCAGAATTCTACCACTGAACTACCCTGGCACCCCAGAAATAGCTAAATTTTTACTTTAATTTTGAAGGAAATTTTTACTGGATATAGAAACCCAGGTTCGTGTGTGTGTATGTGTGTGTGTGTGGATGTGTTTCCCAACAGAAAATATTTTGTGGTCTTCTGGATCTCATTGGGTCTGTTGAGGAATTCACCATCAGTTTTTTTACTGTTTCTTTGATGATAACATGTTTTCCTCCTGCTGCTTTTATGATTTTTTTTTTTTTTGGTCTTTTGGTTTTCAACAGTTTTATTATGGTTTACCTAGTAATTTATTTTCATTTTCTTAGTTTAAGTAATTTCTTTTTATTTATCCTACTTCTTGTTCATAGATCTTTTTAAATCAGCAATTTTGTCATTTATTAGTTTTAGGATATTACTAACCATTGTCTTTCAAATATTACTTTTGCCCATTTTCTCTCCTCCTCACCATTTGGAATTTCAATTATGTGTATGTTGGACTTTTTCACCATTTTCCTATTAAATTCTGTATTTTTTGCCACTCTTTTATCTTTTTTCCTCCCTGCTTCTATTTGAATAATCTCCATTCCCTTGTCTTCCAGATCACTCACTAATTTTCTCTTCTGCTGTATCCAATCACTCTTAAGCACATTTAGTTCTTAATTCAGTATTATAATTTTCATTTTTAGAATTTGCATTTGATTTTTAAAATAGATTCCAGTTTTCTAGAGAAATTCTTAAATTTAGCATTTATGTGATTGAACACTTTAATCACAGTTATTTAAAAATTCATGACAGTAGCTCTAAAATCTGGATCACTTATGGATCTGGTTCAATTTTCTGCTTTTTGCCTGGGCTTCTTTTATCGGGCGCTTAATAAAATTTTATCAAATTGCAGACATGTAAGAAAAATGGAAAGGATTCTAGATGTGTTATCTCTCTCGGGAGAGAAGTCTAGCACTGAACAACAATGGGGCAACTATTCAGTTCAATCAGAGTTTTAGATTTTGTAAGCCTTTGTGTACCTCTCCTTCAGTCCTGCTTCCCTAACGTAGCAGCCCTCCCTGTGGTCCCACCTGAAAGCCTGCATGTTTAGAGGCACCCTTCTTGCTTGGAAGGCCCTAACCTCTAACACTTTTTCCCTCAAACTACAAGTCTGTTAAAAGCTCTTGTTTAGTTTCTCAGCCACACCTTGTTCCTATTTTTAGCCTCTTGGCCTTGTGCAGCTTAGGTGTGAGCAGATGCTGCTTTGAGAAAACTAGTAGAGAGATTTACTTCTCTGCCCCTCCTTTCTCTTCAATGACCTGGCTCCTCAAGTCCTAGCTTTCTTGGCAGTCCCCAATCCAACTTTTGTCTCTCATATTCTATGAGATCACTGAAGGCTATGGCAGCTTTTCTGACCTTCTCACCCTAAGCATCATTAGTCTCTGCAAACACTCTGGAGGAGGGGAAGGTAGAGACTGGGTCAGAAAAATATTTGGCTTCCTTACTTCCTTTCAAGAAGTTTCCCTTCTATGGCATATTGGTCATTCAAGTCTTTTATACTGCAGAAGTTCTATAATATTGTCAAATAGCCTTTGCATTTTATCCAGCTTTTCTAATTCTTCTAGATAAAAGCATAAATTGGATATATATTACAATATCATAGTTAGAAGCTGAAGTCTAGTTGTTGAATTTTATTGAGTGATTTTTTTTATATCTATTGAGATAACCATAGTGTTTTATGTGTTTAATTTTCTGATCTGGTAAATTATATTAATAGATTTAATGTTAACCCATTTTTGAATTCCTGAATTAAGCTATACTTGAATATGATTTATTTTCTATAGTATTTTGCTGACCTTGACTTATAATATCTTATTTAATTTTTCATTGTTATATACCACTACCTAATTTTGATGTCAAGAATATTTTACCCATGTTAAATTCGTGGGGGAGTAGCTGTTCTTTTATTCTCCTCTGGAATTATTTGCAAAAATATTGGGATTATTTTTCCCCTATTGTTCAGTACAACTATCCAAGCCCAGAAGTCATGGGGACAGGGATAGATTTTAAACTCCAGAGTAATTTATTTTGGTATTATAGGTTTATCCATTTTCCAACCCATTTTGAGCTATAAATCATACTTTTCCAAGAAATTATCCATTTTTGTCTATTTTTCAATTGGGTTTCATAAAGTTGTTCTTTGGTGTTGTTTATTTTTGTTTTCATTTTTCCTTTGTTAGATGAAACTTATTAGAGTCCTATCTATTTCTTTCAGAAAATTTATTATTTTTAAGATAATTCTTTTATACAATTTCAGAGCCTCTTTATCTCAACTGTTTCTGGGGCTTTCAACCTGCTGCTGCGGTGACCAGCTCTGCATGGAAGTTAAACAGCTTCACACATGTGCAGCCTTCCATTGTCCTTGAAGCCTGCAACGCTTGCTTCTTGCTCTAAGGGCTGAGGTGTGGGACTCCAAACACCCCATGTGGGATCCACAAATACATGACTGGGAAAGGAAGATAAAGTCATACGGGGATAACCTTAAACTTAAAGACTATAAGATCTAGTAGATATTCTCCCCATTTCTCCCTTCTTCCTCAGGACTTACTATCCTGAGATGCCATTTATGAAACTATGAAGAAATAGTCCATGGGATCAAAGAGTCAAATGCTCTGCACTGTGACCTCACCTGCTAATCTTGGCTACTTCAGTCCCCTTATCCCTCAATCCTTTTCCCTGGGATCATGCTCCTTGTGCCAGTTTGAAAGGATGTATGTACCTTAGAAAAGCCATGCTTTAATCGTAATCCCATTTTGTAAAGGCAGCCATTTCTTCTAATCCTTATTCAGCACTGTATATTTGAAACTGTAATTAGATCATCTCCCTGGTGATGAGACTCAATCAAGAGTGGTTGTTAAACTGGATTAGGTAGAAACGTGTCCCTACCCATTCAGGTGGGTCTTGATTAGTTTACTGGAATCCTATAAAAGAGAAAGACAAGAGGGAAAGCCAGGAGATCCTGAGAGCAGAACAACATAGGCACAAGAGGCAGAGTCCACCAGCCAGTGACCTTTGGAAATGAAGAAGGAAAATGCCCCTTGGGGATCTTCATGAAAGGCAGCCAGGAGAGAAAGCTAGCAGATGACACCGTGTTTGCCATGTGCCCTTCTACTTGAGAGAGAAACCCTGACTGTGTTCGCCATGTGCCTTCTCACTTGAGAGAGAAACCCTAAACTTCATTGGCCTTCTTGAACCAAAGTATCTTTCACTGGATGCCTTAGATTGGACATTTCTATAGATTTGTCTTAATTGGGACATTTTATTGGCCTTAGAACTGTAAACTAGCAATTTATTAAATTCCCCTTTTTAAAAGCTGTTCCAGTTCTGGTATATTGCATTCCGGTAGCTAGCAAACTAGAACAGATTTTGGTACTGCGAGTGGGGTGCTGCTGCAGTTTGCAAATACCAAACATATTAAAATGGCTTTTTAAATGGATAAAGGGAAGACTTTTGATGAGTTGTGAAGACCCTGATAGAGAAGGCCTAGAATGCTTTGAAGAGACTGTTGGTAGAAATGTAGACTCTAAAGCTACCAATAATGAAGCTCTAGATATAAATGAGGCATGTATTATTGCAGACTGGAAGGAAGGCAAGCCTTGTTTTTTTTTGGCTTTTAACAAGGGGAATTTAATGAGTTACTAGTTTACAGTTCTAAGGCCGAGAAAATGTCCCAATTAAAACAAGTCTATAGAAATGTCCAGTCAAAGGCATCCAGGGAAAAGATACCTTGGTTCAAGAAGGCCAATGAAGTTCAGGGTTTCTCTCTCAAGTGAGACGGCACATGGTGAACACAGTCAGGGCTTCTCTCTCAGCTGGAAGGGCACATGGCGAATACACCATCATCTGCTAGCTTTGTCTCCTGGCTTCCTATTTCATGAAGCTCCCCGGGAGGCGTCTTCCTTCTTCATCTCCAAAGGTTGCTGACTGGTGGACTCTCTGCTTTGTAGTGTTGCTCTCTCTGAATCTCTCTGAATCTCTCATTCTCTTTTTATAGGACTTCAGAAACTAATCAAGACCCACTCAAATAGGTGGAGACATGTCATCCCCTAATCCAGTTTAACAACCATTCTTAACTAAATCACATCAACCAGGGAGATGATCTCATTACAGTTTCAAATATACAGTATTGAATAGGGATTATTCTATGTTTAAGAAATGAGATTTATATTAAAACATGACTTTTCTTAGGGGGCATACTTCCTTTTAAACCAGCACATTCCACCCTCTGGACCCTAAAAAAGACATGTTTTTTCCATATACAAAATACATTAATTTCATAACAATATCAGAAATCCTTAAACCTTTCAGTAGCAATACAAATGAAGTACAAAATTAAAGACAGTATAAAATCTCATCAAGTCAGTTACAGGCATGGTCTGTCCTAAGGCAAATTTCTCTCCATTTGCTCTGGACCTTTGAAAACTCATAACAAGTTATTTGCTGCCAACATACAAAGGAGGAACATTCGTAGGATACATATACACATTTCCATAGGGAGGAAGGAACACAGGGGTCACCGGACCCATACAGTTTCGAAAACCTGCAGGGCAAAGTCCATTAGATTTCAAAGTCTGAGAGTCATTTATCCTCAGAGCTTTAGAAAGCGGCAGTCCCACCCTATCCAAATGCCTTCGCCTGCCTCTCTCTGAATGCAACCTTGGGGGATATTGGGGAGACCACCTTTTTCTCAGCTCCACCCTCTCCAAGCATTGGGGCTGCACCCGGGCTTTCTGCCATCTCCAGGGCACACGCTCAACCCCTCCATGTGGTGGCAGCCAGGCTCTCCCCAAGCAAGCCTTGTTTTAAAATGGCAGATAATCTGGCAAAATTGACTATTGGCTTTGACTGGAAGGCAGAATTTAAAAGCCATGAACTTGGATACTTAACAGAAGAGATCTCCAAATTAAATATGGAAAGTGCAGCCTGGTTTCTCCTCACAGCTTATAGTGAAATATGACAGGAAAGAGATAAGCTGAGAACTGAACTCTTGGGTACAAAGAAAGCAGAAATTGATGTCCTGGAAAATTCTGGGCTTCCAGGAGGGGACCCCAAAGAATGGTGTTCTATTCTAGTTTGCTAGCTGCCAGAATGCAATATACCAGAAATGGAATGGCTTTTAGAAGGGGGAATTTAATAAGTTTCTAGTTTACAGTTCTAAGGCTGAGAAAATGTCCCAATTAAAACAAGTGTATAGAAATTCCAATCAAAGGCATCCAGGGAAAGATACCTCAGTCCAAGAAGGCCAATGAAGTTCAGGGTTTCTCTCTCAAGTGAGAGGGCACATGGCGAACACAGTCAAGGTTCCTCTCTCATCTGTAAGGGCACGTGGTGAACACAGCATCATCTGCTGGCTTTCTCTCCTGGCTTCCTGTTTCATGAAGCTCCCCCAGAGGCATTTTCCTTCTTCATCTCCAAAGGTCATTGCCTGGTGGACTCTGCTTCTCGTGTCTATGTCATTCTCCTCTGCTCTCTCTGACTCTCCTTCATTCTCCGAAATGTTTCCTCTTTTATAGGACTTCAGAAACTAATCAAGACCCACCCAAATGGGTGGAGACACAGCTCTACCTAATCCACCTCAACAACCACTCTTGATTAAATCACATCTCCAGGGAGATGATCTGATAATGTTTCAAACATAAATAACGAATAAGGATTAGAAGAAATGGCTCCCTTTACAAAATGGGATTAGGATTAAAATGTGGCTTTCTAGGGTACATACATCCTTTCAAACTAGCACATACCCCATGTGAAGATTTGGCCAAATGTGAAACCAGTCAGGCATTTCAGAGAAAGCCAGGATTGGAAACGGAGCTATCCAGGAAGGATTTGTGGAAACTCCTTATGTCTGATGGGCATGAACCAAGGCTACAGCATAGAAAGCCAACAAGAGCACTGTGGGACCTGCATAAACAGAGCCACTGACAGTCTGGACTGGGGGGTTAAGAGAAGGGACACATTGGAGGAAAAATAACTTCAGAGTCAAAATCATGGAGGCCCAGGTCTGAAGTCAAGAAGCCTCGGGCCAGGAGAGGGAACCCACTCAAGCCCATGGAGAGGGTGAGTTTGCCCCAAAGGCAGAATGCGGGCCTTTCATCTCATTGCATTGGAAAGTCATGCCACCTTAGGCCTTGGAAAGGGTGAAGCACATTCCTTGGGGTTTGGGGAGAGCCTGGCTGCCACCACATGGAGGGGTTGAGCGTGTGCCCCAGAGATGGCAGAGAACCAGGTACAGCCCCTATCCTTGGAGAGGGTGGAACCAAGAAAAAGGTGTTCTCTCCAATATCCCCCAATTTGCATTTGGAGAGAGGCAGGCCTCTGTATAGACCCTTGGAAAGGGTGGGACTGCCACTTTCAGAAGCCCCGAAGATAAATTACTCTCAGACTTTGAGATCTAATGGTCTTTGCCCTGCAGATTTTTGAAAGCGTATGGGTCCAGTGACGCCTGTGTTCCTTCCTCCCTATGGAAATGTGTATATGTATCCTATGACTGTTCCTCCTTCGTATGTTGACAGCAAATAACTTGTTTTGAGTTTTTATAGGTCCAGAACCAGAGGAGTACTTTGCTTTAGGACAGACCATGCCTGTAACTGACTTTGTACTGGTTTTAACCTTGTATTGTATTTGCAATGTTACTGAAATGGTTTAAGGTTCTCTGATATTGTTATGGAATAAATATATTTTGTATATGGGGAAGTCATGTCTTTTTTAGGGTTCAGAGGGTAGAATGTGCCAGTTTGAAAGGATGTATGTACCCTAGAAAAGCCATGTTTTAATTCTAATCCCATTTTGTAAAGGCAGCTGTTTCTTCTAATCCCTATTCAGTATTGTATGTTTGAAACTGTAATTAGATCATTTCCCTGGAGATGTGATTTAATCAAGAGTGGTTGTTAAACTGGATTAGGTAGAGATGTGTCTCCACCCATTCGGGTGGGTCTTGATTAGTTTATCATAATTCTATAAAAGAGGAAATATTTTGAAGAAAGTGAGAGATTCAGAGAGAGAGCAGAAAATGCTGCAGCACCACGAAGCAGAGCCCACCAGCCAGCAACCTTCATGAAAGGAGCTTCATGAAACAGGAAGCCAAGAGAGAAAGCTAGCAGATGACACTGTGTTCGCCAAGTGCCCTTCCAGCTAAGAGAGAAACCCTGACTGTGTTCACCATGTGCCTTCTCACTTGAGAGAGAAACCCTAAACTTCATCAGCCTTCTTGAACCAAGGTATCTTTCCCTGGATGCCTTAGATTGGACATTTCTATAGATTTGCTTTAATTGGGACATTTCCATGGCCTTAGAACTGTAAACTAGCAATTTATTAAATTCCCCTTTTTAAAAGCTGTTCCATTTCTGGTATATTGCATTCCAGCAGCTAGCAAACTAGAACACCCCTTAATAAAAACACAGCATGTACATACTTTGTCTCAGAACCTGCATTCTGGATAGGGCCAGCACAGTTTGTCAAAGAATCAACTTCTGGTTTTGTTGAACTTTTTCATTGTATCTGTAGTTTGTATATATTAGCTATTCCTGCATTTGCTTTTATTGATTTCTTCCCAAAATTTTCCTAAGTTGTATTCTCTTGTTCTTATTCTAACTTTTTCAAACTGAATAATTCATTAATTATTTCAGTATTCTTGTTTTTCAGTAATTCCTATTTTTTTTATTTTAAGTGCTTTTTACTGCATATTCCCCTCCTATGACTATTATTTTTATTCTACAAGATTTGTTCTATTGTATTTAATTAGTAAATTTTAAGCACTCCTGGATTTCTGTTTTGATTATTTCTTTGTGTTGTTGAAAAATGTGGGGTTTTTTTCCAGTTCCAAATTAAAGCTTTGTTTGGTTTTACATTTTTATTGCTTGTTGTTATCTAATTGAATTGCGTCACAGACTTGAAGATATTAAGTTTAGTAATTTGTTGAATTTGATTTATGGCCTAGTGTGTGACAGTTTTTAAATTTATTCCACATGTACTTGAGATGATAATTTTCTAATTTTTGGCTGCAGGATTCCATATATGTCCTTTAGATTAATTTTCTGTTTTGTTCTTCTGTATCCTTATTAAGTTTATGTCGGCCTCATCTATCAGTTTCTGAGGGAGTTCTAATAAAATCCTCCATTATAATGTTCAATTTCTATTACTTATGAACACATATGCATACTTATATTTGAGACTATGCTATTAATTTATGTTATTTATGCATATAAACATACATATATTTGAGACTATGTTATTAGTTTTATATATATTTTAAGTGATAAAGCATTTTAGTCTAGACTTCTATCTTATTCTGTATTTCTAAATATGTATTTTACATTAAAGTTTTCTTTGTCTGATATTATATAGCAACAAGTTCTTTAATTTTTTTAAGTATTTATATTACATACCTTATCCCACACTTTTTCTTTCACCTTTCCTTGTCCTTATCTTTTAAGTTTTTCTCTTGTAAACATCATGTATAAAATGAACTATTAAAAAAATCTATTTATATAATATTTCCATTTTAACTTGTGAGTTTAGAACCAGGATTGACAAGAAATGGTCTATAGGTCATATCCAGCAGGCTGCCTGTTTTTGTCAATAAAGCTGTATTGGCACAAAGCCACAGCGACTCCTGTATATAATTTTTGTTATTGCTGTCTCACTGCAATGATACAGTTGAATAAGCGTGAGAGACTATATGTCTGAAAGAAAGTCTTAAATATTAACTAAAGCTGACAATGGATTAGAGGATTTATATTTATGTATGTAGCTGGTATACTTGGAATTTGTGCTTTTGATATGATTTTCTCTTTTTATAACTGTTTTCAAGCTTTCTTCAGTGATTTTTTAAAAAATATTTCATTTTATTCTAATCCAACAGAAGCTATACACACTCTTTGTCTGGTTTTCATCTATCACACTTACTATTGATTTACAGAACTTACAAAGTATACCATAAAATCTCAATCAATCAGATCAATAAAATGGTCTCACAATGCTGCAATACAAAGTACCTTCTTCACATCTTATATATATTAATTTTTCTGAATTTCAGCCCTATTTTTATTTTTCACCAAAAATGACATTACTGACATATGCATGTTTGTTTTATTTATTATTTATATATAGCTACCAATTTCTTTGCTACCAGTCTATCTCCTTCAGTATTGTTAGTTACCTATTTTTAAATTCTTGAACACTTAGTTCAGTATAAAATTAGAAGACAACGCTGTTAGATTGCTTTCTATTTCAGCTCACACTTTGGAAAATATTGCCCTGCTATACCTTCTGACTTTCATCAGTGCCTTGAAAATCTACTGCCGTGGTAATGATCTTGCTTTTATAGAAATCTGTCTCTTCCCTTTGGTTGAATTTAAGATATTTCTTTCTCTTTGTGTCCTGCAATTTCATTATAATGTGTCTTTAGGTAGACTTCTTTATTTCATATTTCATTAATCTGTGTCTTTATGTCTTGCATCATTACATTTTCAAATATTATATCTCCCACATTTCTACTCTCTCCTTTTGAACCCACAATTATATGTATGTAAGACCTTTACATTCTTTCCCCTATAATTCTTGCACCACTTTTCTATTTCCTTGTCTCTCTATGGTGCATTCTCAGTGTTTTCTTCAGCTCTATAGTCCAATGTACTTATTTTCTCTTTAGCTGTATATAAAATGGTGTGTGTAATCTACCCAGAAACTGTAACATTTCATATATTTATTTTTCATTTCTGTAGGTTTTAGTTTTCCTTTCATTCTTACATAACTTGCCTATATAGATAATACCCCATTATGTTTCTCATTCTGTATTCTATTTTTTAAATATTTTATTTTAAATATCTATTCAGGAGCTTTCTTTACAATTTATTTCACGCAACTTTTATGTTTGTGGTTTGTTTGCTCTTGATCAGCTGGCTTTATCTATGAAAATGCTGCAAGTCTGATTTGTGGACATGTCCACTGATGGGGAATTTGGAATATTAGGAAACTGGAAGCACTTAAATGAACTACTAAACGTGCCTTTTTCTTTGGATTATTCAACTAGTCTAAATTTGAATTCCACTCTTGCAGATAAGGTTTAAAACTTCTGAAAGAAATTTTCTCCACCAGAGCCAACCCTTTGTCAGAAAGTTTTCTTGTCATCTCTTTTTACTAAAAGGATTTTTTTTCTTTTTTTCACTATTTTACTGAGAGGAGCCATTTAAGGGGCCAGATATATTCAAGGCTTTTGGTTTCAATTCTCCAGCTTGTTCAGAACATCCTCATTCCTGTTGCCTCCACGTGGTCATTAACGCCTAATTGTCCATGTCACCTCCCTCAGCAAAGGCGCTCAAGGCAGCAGTGGGGAAAACTGAACACTGTTTGCAAGTACCTTTCAATGCTTCTGGTCCTACATTCCTAGAACATCAGTCATATATTAAAAGCTGTTTTGAAATATCCAGTGTCATATTTCTAGGGACTTCACAGTAGAGTTTTTCAGAAGATGTAATCCACCAGATTACAAAAACAAAGTTATACTAGCTCTTTACAAATTCATATTTTATCTGTTTAAATTTCTATCTCTTCCAGAAAGATAAAGGGTTTTCTGGAAACAGAAAGGGTTTGCTATTTATGGTTAAAAACCCAGAATCTAGCATGTACTTTATTCATAAATGCTCAATAAACGATCTTTGAATTACTCTCTCCTCTCTTATGATGTTTCTTTATGTGTCTCACCATGTTATACATTAGGCATAACAATTAAGAATAGCCTCTATCATTGTATTCAGGTGATCAGTGTCATTACTTTTATCTTTGTGACAGTTTTCAGAGAGCTAGTAAAAATTTACCCTTCCATTCTTACATTTTGGTAAGGCTTCAAAAAAGTATTTGTGATGATATTTTGCATGTTACAACATTAGTATTTTGTATAAATGAATAGTTATAATGAAATACATGAGTAATGACATTTGTCATGATAAAGCAAATCAATGTATAAAATTAATCGTTAATGTTTCCTCAGTTATTTCAACAGATCAGGATCTTCAAAAGAAACAATTATCTGTAGCATATTATCCTAAATTCCTTTCTATTATTATTAAGCATACATAAAATAAAAGTATTTCCCTACAACAAAAAAAGTGAGCTAAGTTTCAACATCTAAGATGAGAATCCATAGTGGAAATATAAAGTAACAGTTTAATACATAATGCAATCATTATAAACAAAATTGAAAATTAAAAGAAAGAAAGCTCAGTATAGGACATAAATTGTGTGTCATTATTAGGGAGGTTTTTTTGTGCAGTATATTTATTTACATAGCTTTGGACATATTTCTGTAATTTAGTTTTATATCTCTAAGTATGAAGTTATAATGATCTTTCCTGATAGATGAAGACACAGCAGCCAATTAACAGAATTATCATTAAGTAAAACACTGAGTTAGTACACACATACTTAATAGAATATAAAGCAATTTTAAATTCAACAACCACCTCACCCAAAAATCCTACAAATTTGGATATAATTTTAATAATTATGATTTTTCTTTCTGTGTAGTTGAGTCACATCAGGTTCTGTCACATTGTTCTCTTGATAGAAGCATTGTAATTACTGGTTCTTACTAATTGTAAAGTGACCAATTTCTTAGAGGGACAGGAAGGGAACTTTAGTGGATATCAATGCTTGAAGCAGTGGCTAGAGTTAATAATCCAAATGGCATTCTCAAAGTTGCTAATTCATTTAAAACAAAAAGTTCAGTATTTTCCCTCTGAAGTTGAACTTTGAACATGTTTCATCACATAGACTAGAAATAGAGTTCCAATTACTCAACAAATCTTTACTGAATTCTTGATATGCTCTTTGTTCCTGCCTTAAGAGACTCACAATCTAGCAAAGTAAATAGTAACAAACCCTACTCAAGCAAACAAACAGTTTTATTTTACAACAAAAACCCAGACATATACAGGCAGGCACATCTGGTGAACCCAAGAGGAGGTAAAATGTAAACAGAAACAGTGGATCCTATGAGAGAAAAATCATTATAAATGAAAACTGGAACAAACGATATGTTATAATGAGCTAGTCTGGTACAGAGAATAAAATATTGCAGAGAATACTTGTTGCAGGTAAATCATTTTGAATGGTTAAATCATTTGTGAAATAATCACCCTGTGGCATGTGGCACATGGAAGAGAAAGGACATCTCACCCAAGTGAGACATTTTGGTACCCTGAACCAAAGTGTTGGAATGGTGGACCCCATACCACCAACTGATAATAACAATTAAAGGAGAAAAAGTAATATTTTCTCTTCCCAAGGGACAATCACCTTGAAAACTGAAGATATCGTGGGTGCCGTAATAGTCCCTAATGAAAATCAGTGTCAGTGACAGTGATAATGGTGGTTCTTAGAGTCAGGGTATGGACAAATGGCAGCCATGATGATTCATGAGTCCAAACTCGATATCCCTTCCTAAAGCCATGATAAGCCCATAGGGAACTGTAAAGGATGGCTTAAGAACCTGCTGTTATGCATTTGGAGTCTAGGAATTATGCTAATAAGGGTATTGAGGTGGAAGAGGCTTCAGATTTACCCAAATTCTACTGAACCCAGTATCCATTTCTACCTATATGTAAAAAATGCCTTGTTTCTATGTCATCTCTCATGAGAAGTATCTATGGTACAAAATTCTTGGTTACAAAATAATGCTTTGTAGGCAGCATCTACATGAGTCACTGAGTCATCAACCTGAGTCACCCTTTTGCTACAGCTGTAAGGATAGCTCTATCAAAAGAGTGACTCAAAATACTACACTCTATGCAAGGACTTTGCAGTGATGTGATTAGTCAAGGCACCTAGAAGACATTGAGATACACTTCACAGAAAACATTACATTAAGCTAATCGCATCTTTAAGAAATGAGTATTCTTGTTATTTCCATTAATCCAAGAGAAGGCCAAATGATGCAGAAGTATCACTATGCTAGTAAAATACCTAGTTCTTACTATTAGAGTCATGTATAATTTGCTCATTACATGGACCAAGTTCATATACTAGCTTAGAATAAGAAGTGAAGGTACCAATATTTATCTAAGATAAGACCAATCTCATATATAAGGTAATGAACATTTTAAAAACCAAATGCCATTCTTTTACAAGATACTTCTGTGGCAATGGTATTTGTTTTTGATGATTTCCTAAAAAAAAAAAAAACAGTCCAAAATGGAACTTTTGCAATTCCATATTTACCACAAAGGATAGATCAATCTTTCACAAATGCAGTTTTGCAACTTGACAATTGTGTACAAATTCCACACAATTAAATTGTTTATAAATGTTATTAAGATAAGACTTTCTTAGAAAGGTTGGGCACAAGAATGCTTTCATCTTTAAAATGTACTTCTGGATATACAAACAGATAAAATTGTATACAAAGATATACAGTGAAGATATTTGCTCTTACTCTAGTCTATCATTTCTCAACCTTAGCAGTATTGACATTTTGGGCTGAACATTTTGGGTGAATCCAGCAGGCCAGCTTCTGCTTCCATTCTATGAGAATACGTTACTATTCTTAAAGAAATGTTTATGCTCTTATTTATTTTAAGTAGAATGAATACCATCATGTAGAGGTTTCAGCTTGAATCAAGACTTCTCCTTATTTCTATAACTTTGCCCAACAAAGAGAGGTTTTAGGAAGATCAAAGCAAAGCTTTAATTTTGTTCAGCAAATGTGAACTTATCAACATCTAGTTGATAACATTATCATTAACATCTAGTACTTTGCTTATTAGAATAAAAGCCATTCACCTTGTATTGCAATTAAAGTATGGTTACAATGGATGATCTGAAAGGTTTATAATACTGTACTTACTGGAACTCACAGCACCAAGGTATCCATTTTCATGTCTTTAAGAACATGCAATTATTTGTAAATGATTATGTTCTTTAAGATACCTTCTCCTCACCAAGACAATATTAAATTCATCATGTAGTCAACAATGATGGCATATGAGAAGCTCTAAAACCATGAACATGACTGAATACCTTTTATGTATATAAATCTGAAACTACTTAGAAGGCACTAAAATTTATGAGTACTTTAGGTATTATAAATTTTTATCAGGTGTGGCCTTTAAAACTAAAGTTTTTATTCATGTTATGTGCAGTTTTTTTACAGAGCTTATCCTGACTAAAGCCAATGTTCCATGTGAGCATTGATTGCCAGATACCAACTCACTGGATAGTTGTGTGCCTTTGAAGCTATTATTTTGAGTTCAAGACCAACTTGAATTTCTTAATAATAATTAACTGAGCAACCACTGTGGGAGAGAGAAAGAGAAAGAGAAAAGACACAGTAATCCAGAAAGGTCATTCTTATGTGTGCCTTGATGACATTCTGTTCAATCCCCATTAGGCTAATATTGTTGGGTTGCATTCTGTGGTAGTTTGAAGCTGAATGGACCCCAGAAGATCATGTTCTTACAGCTAATCCATTCTCATGGGGTTAAATCTATCATGGGTGGGACTTTTTGATGAGGTTATTTCAGTTGAGGCGTGCCCCAGGTGGGACTTAATCTTTTTACTGGTGTCCCTGTAGAGGATAGAATTTAGAGAAAGAAGACAGAGGGTAAGACCCAGAAGCTGAGGGAAAAAACCCACAGAACATCCAGAAGCTGAAAGCAAAGAAACCTGGGTGAGAAGCTAGAGATCAGCAGACACCTTACCTTGTGACAGAAGAGTCCGAGATTGCTGGTATCCAGTCTTCTGGGAGAAAGCGTCACCGTTGATACCCTGATTTGGACATTTCATGGCCCCCAAACTGTAAACTTGTAAGTCAGTAAATGCCCATTTTAAAAGCCAATCCATTTTATTATATCTACATTTCAGAAGCTTTAGCAAATTAAAATACTTTCCTTCTCCGGCAAAGGGGGGGAAAGTAGAGTTATTTGGTGGATTCAGTTATACAATTTTGATTTTCTTAAAAAATACAAACAAAAGCAATTTTGTGTGAAGTTTGCTTTATACATCCTGGTATATTGTGGCTAATTTCTGTAGATTCTTCATGGTAGAGTCGTTTTCCTCCCTTCGTAGACACAGAAGTTCTCCAGCTGGATTATGCTGCCACTTGATGTTAGTATTGCTGGTCTATCCAAGAGGGGAGAAAAGATCCTGAGGGGGTGTGTTTGTCTAGCAAGGCAGAGCCCTCTGCATTATCTCCAAGCCAGAGGAAAGCACAAGTCTCTAATAGGAAGAAAGGCTGTTCTGAAGGCCCCCAAATTCATGGAAAGGGAATCTGGGAATTCAAATTTCTATCCTGATGCTCCTCCTTCCAATAAGGGAAGATGTGGATATAGTCTTGGCATAGATTTGCTGCGGTGGGAAGTATACCTTCTCTGGAGGACTGCTCTTCACATGTCAGTTTTAAGCCAGATCCTCAGCCTTTTCTGCCCTCTGGCTAGCAAAGATGAAAATCTCTTCAAATGTTGCCACGCCTTTCCTTTCTTGTTTTTTTTGTAGTTATTCTGAAATTGGTGAGTAATACACCTCAGCTTTTCATTTTCTTTATACAGTGAAATCATTGACCAGAGTAAGGGCCATCTAATCTCACAGTCCTTATAATTATTACTTGCCCTGGATCTCTTAAATGCCCGAGTGTTGTATCTAGTAGTGCATTTCCTTTACTGTTGTCAGTTAACCTTAGATGAAAGATTTAACAGTTGTGCTGCCGTCTTGTACTAGGCGCTGTCTGTACTGTACCTATGATCAGTAATGGGGTCTTCCCTGCCAGCCAGAAAGTGATTTAGCTCCAAACTCCCTAGTTTCCACATCCTAAGATTCATCTTACAACAACAATCATAAACTGGGTTTCCCAAGAAGCAGACTCTGAAATGAGATTTGCACACAAACGGCTTATTGAAGAGTGCTCTCGGGAACAGCACCTTTAAGGAAGTGAGGGAGGCACACCTGGGCTGAAGAAGAAACTGGACTGTGCCATGTCAACGGAGAACTTTAACTAATCATATTGGGAGCTCTGAATCTGGGATTACACATGCACACGCGCACACACACGCACTCCCAAACGCATTTATCTTCTCAACCTTACTCTCTACTGTAAAGAATAAAATATGGACTTCAGAATCTGACAGATTTTCTATTAAATGTCTGCCTTTGGCCAATTTATTTAACTTCCCTAGTCTACTTTTTCATTTGAAAATTGAGATGATAGTCTATCTCTCATGGGATGATGATTAGAAGTCAGTGAGATGTAAAAAATGCATAGAATAGGACCTTGGATCTAATTATCGGTCTTAAAAATGTTAGCTTCTTTCTACCCTTCCCTCATCTGCTTCTATTTCTCATGCCTAGAGGTGGGACTAGAGCTATTTCTGTGCTAGTTCTGACAAAGAATGTACATGTGACAGCCATCAGATTATATAGTTTCTATTAGTAATATCAGTAGCAATTTGTTTTAGGTTTACTCAATATTAGTCAATAGTTAAACAAAGGAAGTATGTAATTATAATAGTACTTATTTTGATTTCTGAAACTTTTTTTCCTGTTGGAAAACCCATTTTGGGCAATTTGGGTATCTGACTCAGTCCCTTCTTTCCTATACTTTCATCATAGCAGTGGATATGGAACCTATAGGCATAGCCCATTAGATGTTTCATTCCCAAGCGATTGGTTGAGGGATGTTTCTTATCAGACCCCATCTGAACATTTCCCCAAGATTTATGGAGGCTAAAGGAAAATGCATCTCATTCTTTGACTCAAAAAGTGATAAAAATATAGATTTGGGGCTGTCAGCTATCATCTTTCCTGCCATGTGGAAAAACTCATCCTGGGAAGGAAATCTACACAAAGAGAGAAGCATTCATCTGAAGAAGGGGAAAGGACGCTGAAAACAAGATTTAAAATCCTTGATCTAGTTATCCCTAATCCAGATTCTTCTTTGGAATTTTCATTTCAGTGAACTAAATCCAAAATCCATTATTAAAACTATTAGAAGTTAGTTTTCTATCACTTTCAACCAAAAGAGTCATAATAAAATACATATAAAATCACCATTCAACTATTTTTGACTATATTGAGATGTTTTATTCCTGATCAAAACTGCCCTGTGCTATATGCTTAGTGCCTAGACTGTACCTGCATAGAGTGGACATTTCACAAACAATTGTTGGCTGAGTATTGTTATTCATAAGCAAAAATTAGACCTCTGAAATGTATAGCACAGTAGCATTAATATATACACACATGTTCATTAGGAGAAAAACAACACGCAATTAGACATAAACATTGCTCCTCACCAAAAATCCCTTACTACCTTCTGAAGCAATTTACATTTTTAAATTTATATAAAGAAAATAAAATGTTTAGGCTATGATTGCCTAGTTCCATTTCTGGCTCTATCAGAGCTTTTGACAAATAATATCTCAAGTCCTCAGTTTTCATGGCTTATTAAGAATGGGTCTCAGACTGGTTTGACTTCTTTCTGGAATTCTGTCCTGAACTATGTAAATGAGGTTAAATTAAAATAATACCTGTAATTTCGTAAGATGACAAGTTCTAACTCAGGAAATGTGGAAATAACTCTTATAAACTAAAAATCACATAATATCTTGGGGAATAATGCTAATGGTCATGGGGAATAAATGAGAAGCATGCTAGCTAGCCTCTGCAGAGAAACTATCAGGATACCTTGAAATTAAGCCATATGTTATTCTGCAGAATATCTTAATAGAGAGAAAGATTCATTTTCTATCAACAGGCACTGTATTCTAGACCTGTAAAATGGAGCGCTTACTCACTCAAACATGTTTTGTTAATTAATATAATTAGTAATTACACATAGAAATTTATTTCAGAAGCAAACCTATCACCTTTAAAGGGTAAATAAATGTTTTGAGAACCATTTAAGTAGCAGTCCCACTTGAAAATCTGCATTTAGTATACTCACTCCAAAACAACATATGATTTAAATAACATGTTAATTCAAAAAAGCAATTGATGACTCTCCAGCTCATTCAGAGCACTTAAAGGAAAACTGAGAGTAATTTCCTGGAGAGAACCATGGCCACACACTGAACTGAAGCATTGAAGGCTGTGATGGGATTTCCAAATAAGCTAACTGTGAATTGATGCAATATTGACAAGGTTTGCATCCCTCTAATTTTTTTTCAATCTTTTCCTTTTCCCCTTTATTATTTGATCCCCAAAAAAGGAGACTTTGATTTTCAAATAGTAAAGATCATTTGCTGTAAGATAACACTTCAAATTCCCAGATTCATCTTAGATTCCTTTACTAATTCTTTTATGGCATTAAGCAGAACCGTAATGTTTTCTGAACTTCAGATTCTAGTATTCTTAAGTAATAATTACAAGAGCTATTTCAATGAATTAGAAAAACCAGAAATGAGGCAATACTTTCTAAATGCAATTGCTGCTTTAGTAGTCATTTAAAAATCCATTCCAAGTTATTGTAAAAAATTGGGCTCCATATTGAATTTTATTGGAAACTAAGTCATTGTATGGGCATGCTATAATATTGGAATTGGAGCTTAATTCTTAATTATATATGAAATGTCCTAAAATAGTTCACTGGTTCCATTGTACTTGAAGTAAGACCAGAAAAATAGATTCCATCAAAAAATAAAGGACTGACATGATTATCTAGACCATTTAAGAAATAGATACAAATTTGTGAGAGAAGATAATCAGGAGTAAAGAATTAGGATGTTTTCCTTTTCTGGCTACTACTATCCATGTAATTAATTCTGCTAGTTAATTCATACTATAGACACCATTTCTTAGAAAGAAAAAAAAAATGGGCCTTCCCCCAAATGGGCAATTTACTCTTTTTGCATCTACGTAAGAGTCCAATATGTGGTATTTATATTTTTTAGAAACCTAGAGAAACAACATAAACTTCTAGTATCTTACCTCAATAATGTCTTTGTCTTCCTCCACTCATATAAAGCATTTGAATCAATATTCCTCTCAGTATATGACCTGGCATTTCACTCTGTAATTTATTGTCTTTTAACTTTTCAGTTGAGATCATCTACCACAACGTAGCAATGATATACGATTATATTTTAAGAAGCAACTTTTTCTAGGTGTTGATTATATCAAAATCTCATTTTTGAATGCTAGTAACACTACATAATAATAGGGTGAAACTTTATTAAAAATCAGCAGAATTACTCAGTTCCTAGATTTTTCTGAGGATAACTGAATCTCTTATGCCTTCAGAAATAATGCATTTAAGTAAAAAAAAAAAAATTGCATTTGATTCCAGAGTTGGATAAATTAGTTTTATTATGGATTGCTGCACAATGTAATTCCTTTGGGATGTTTCTTTTCAACCTCTTAGATGTAATCACTGGGAAACAAATAATAATTTTGTAACCTGAACGATGTAGACTAATTTTTTAAAAGTTTCCGTGTCTGCAAAGGGGCTTTGTTTGGAAGATGTTAGCTGTGAAACATTATAGTAGACAGAGTAAAGCAGATTTACACTATTTTGTTTGTTATCTTTACAGTGACCATATTTATGTCTGAAGGCATACCAGGATGATTTCAACTTCAAAGAATCTCATTGTCCCCATACACTACTGATTATTCTGGAACTTCATGTCCCTTTTCGTATAAGTCCCTAAAAGTCTCTCTGCACAGCCATGAATAGCATGTCCAATCCTACCTGCCATGCCCATTTGAGAGTCCTAGTGATGTTCAAAATTTATTCTAAACAGCTTCTATTTCATTTTTATGTACTTCACTCTTTATCTTTATTTCCTTACAGTTGTTAAACCCTCTCGTTCTTTTGTTTCTCTGATGCCGAAAAGTACTAACCTAATGTACCAATTGGCTAACTTCTGGGGTTTGGATTCCAGCTCTGTTGCTTGACTTCTGGTCTTATCCAAGCCCTGTACCATGCAATCTCGGGCGGTGATGCCCTTGTTTGGAAGGACTGATCTTACAGGCAACTCTCATCAAGTCTCTCCACAAACTGATCCTGGGTTCTGTAGTTGAAATATTGGAATTGGTAAGAATTTTAACTAATGATTCCTATCATTAAAGTGTGAAACTATACAGAGTCATTTCCTGAACTAATATGGTAAATTATCCATGAAAAGTCATGCATATTTGCTTTGATATTAAGAAGCAACCAGACCTGGGAGGACTCATCTGGAATAAGGTAAAAGACCCAGAAATATAATAAAAATAAAAAATAATAATTATTATTATAATCTGTTCCAGGACTAAAACAGAAACATGAACCTAGAGATTCATTGCTAATGCTAATCAAAATGTGAAGAAGGATAAATAGGTAGTTAATTCCAGAGCCACTTTCTAAACCTTCTAGTTACATACATATATATATATGTACTATGTTCATAGTTTATGATATTTTAATAAATTACATGTGTATAATTCATTACAAATTTACACATAGTGTAAATTTAGTTATTTCCAACTAAATTTGTGCTTTGTTTGAAAAAATCACTGGTTATAAAGGTATTCTTTGGTTATTGGAAAGAAGAGGTATTAGAGCAGGGATTTACAACCCACATTTGTATGATCATTCTCCTTTCTGCATTGGGAAATTCAAGATCCTTCTTAAACAAGGATCATATAATGTGATGGGATAAGCTGAAAGCATGTGGAAATTCAAAGGTGAAACAAAACTTTAAAGTTTCCACTTTTGCAGAAGGGTAAATTAGTATAATCTTCCTGGATAACTGGGTAATCTATAGTAAAGGTACAAAAACACATTTGCAGGGTTAATACTGAAGCAATACAGACCCTACTGCTGGCTGGTTGACAATGATTCTACTAGGCAGGCTATAAAACATTTTGAACATCATCCCTGAACATATCCATGATCCAGACAATCCACTTCTTAGTATATGCTGTAGCTAACACCCACACATATATTTTCAAAAGCATGTAAGAAGATATTTATTGTGGTAATTCTTTGGAAAGTCTCAAGTCACAATTGAGGACACTTTTTGAAACATCTGTAGGCATAGGAAGGAGGAAAGATTTTGACAGGGGCAATTATGTTGCATAAATTTTTACTAAAAACTGGAACGTTCAGTTATCAACTACTGATTTTGAGAGCTACTAAAAACGGAGGCTGCCTAAATAGCCTTCTTCAGGTAAGGCTGCCACAATTTGATATCTGGTCTTTTTTGGTATGCAATCCAAGGACCCCTGCTATCAGCTCTCCCAGATGTGGTTGTGCTCTAAGGAACTGATCCACACTGGCTAATCTCTCAAAGAAGAGGACAGATGAACCAGAATAGCAATTTATACATTCACAATGGCAGAGATAACTGCTGGGATAGCCTGTATGTGCCATTTTCCTAGATTCTCTCTCCTGGTAGTTAAATCAACCCATGGCAACCAATCCATGTACACTGGATTATAATAAAGTCTTATATTTTAGGGATATTTTATCATGTTTCTTACAACTGGACAAATTTATTTTTCCCACTTGGAAGATGTTTCCTTCTGAATAACTGATAAATGTCTCTAAAATTAACTACGTTTTCTCTTTTCTGAACCAGAGAAACACTGGCATTTTCTATTATTTGGTTCTTCTTAAAATAGAAAACAAAATACAAGCCATGCAAATAACATTCTTTCTTTTCCTACTATTGAATATTACTTTGGATATGTTTTGATTTATTTGAAAATATTCTGATTTTTTAAAAAACTTCTGGGCACACTTGACCTCAGGTAAACACTAGACAACTTGACTATGCATGGGAGATATTTTTATGCCCATGCAAGATCCATTCAACAACTTACATTGTCAGGCAATATTAGGCATTGGTAGAGACAACAGATGCTGTTCTGACCTTTAAACAGTATACAGTCCAGTGGAGAGATATAAGCACACAGAAATTTCTAGTTTCCTACGATGATTGCCATAGTTGTTAAAACACAAGGTTTGGTGGGGATGCAAGAGGGAAAAAAAAAAGACCAAGATTTAGGAAAGGCTTTCCAAAAATAAAGAATCTGAGCTGATCTAAAGGAGTAAGAAATCTTCCATTGACTGTTAATAGGAATGTGTTTCAGGTAGTAGGGAAATAATGTACAAAAGTACAGAATACTGATTTATGACAGGCCCTAGCTTTCTTGACTGGAATTTACAAACATCTAATACCACTGTTCTAACACTCTTGAAGAAAACTGTTTATTAAAATAAAGAATGTCATCTTTCATACTTACTAAGTTTAAAATCAGAGGTTTTTATTTCCAAATTTATAACATTTTTTATGGCTTATTTTATTTGGAGTTTCGCCCATAGTGGAATCGCTATAATCCACAACTACCCATATCTGAATCTTGCTGGCTAATTGAGGAATTTGATATAATTTGAATGCCTACATTATTGTGCTATCAAGGCAAATTCTATATAGTTGATAAGTCAGGCCTTTAGGCCATGGGAGCTAGAGTAACCCATTGTTGATTTATTTGGGATTGAGTTTGCATATTTTAAATTTTAATAAAAATGCCACATTTCTACTGTTTCAAAATCCTTCATAACTAGGGTCAGGGTATTGCTAATTTTATTCTTTCCAACATTTTTATGTTTATTTGTGCACAGCTCCTCCCTTCCCTACTCCTCCACTTGCCAACTTCCACAGCAAAGTCTACGTTAATATCATGCATTAGCCTCTTCCCCAAAGTGATTTCACTGCAACTTCAAAAAGAATGTAAAAGTTCTTTTAATGTAAACCTATATCATTCTGCCATGTTCTGAATGCTACTAATGCCAGAAATTGCAAAATAAGTGAAGTAATAAATTAGTTAAGTAAACGTTATACTTTTTTTTAATGAGAAAGGCCTATGAACAAAGGTGTTTTGACCACATCAAAAAGTTGGAAGCAATGTTCAATATTAACAGCAGCACTCTTTGAGAAGTGTCTACCAATATTTTGCATAAAAGTTTTTTGTGTCATGCAAAAAGTTTGTTTTAAGGGCTGTTTTGTACTGTAACTTATTCTACTTTTCATCTTCTGCATCAAAAAAAATTCTTATGTAATCAACTTTAACTAAGTCAAGAACCTGGGGTACCAGTGTCCAGCTAGCTCTTTAGACCATGGAAATACTATAATACAAACTTCCCTACCTCTTTCTGAGCACCACCCAGTGATTAATTCTTTAATCACACAACAAAAATATGTTGAGCCCTCATTCCATGCTAGGCTCAGTGATGGGCAGTAGGATATGAACATGGAAAATAAAGCATGGGCTCTCTCTTCTGGGAGTCACAGTCTACTGGGGCAGACAGACCCGAAACAAGTGAACTTTACTGAATTGCCATCCTTCCCAGCTCTTCCTATATGCACTTCCACTCCTATCTGCTGGGCCTTTCCGCCCTCTGTTTGTTCATTCTTACTCAATTTCTACTACTTTGTAATTTTCTATAGTCATCAGGATTAATATCTCTCTATGCTATCATACGTTCTTGTAAACCCTCTAATAAAACATGTGTCAAAGTGATTTTAAAATAAAATCTCCCAACTTTTAAAAAATCTCCCAATAATATCATGAACTTTTCAAAGACAGAAATTCTCTCTCACTTATCTTACTTTAGAGAATTAAATCAGGCCTTGAACACAAATGGTACAAAAACTTGTAAGAAGAAAAAAAAATGTGGATAAGGATTCTGGTTTTGAATCCAGCCACACCTAAATTCAATTTCTGATTTTACCACTCACCAACAATGAAATATTCGCTATGTTTCTTTACTTCCTCATGAATGGAGAAAATCATCAATGGATAAGTAATATGTAGTTTATAAATGAGCAATAGTGATTAACAGATGCTTACTGAATGATTGCTGCAGTTCCTAATATATAGCTCTCCGTAAATATTGATTATTGTTCTTTAGTTTAAAATTCGATACTTGGGTGAACTGAATGGAAAAAGAAATGTAGCCAGTTCAGGCCACACTTTGCAAAGGCTTTTAACATTGGTGATTTCTGAACAAAAATAATGCATCTGTATGAAATTATCTATTTTTTAGTCCAATAATGAAGCTATATTCCAAGAAAAGATTTGTGTTCCCTTTTCCAACAATTATTAATGCTGAAAAGCTCCAGCGAATCATATTTGCATGCCAACTAGGATATTTTGGGGGTAGCAATGAGGACCATTGTTTGCCTGAAGATCAAGTGTCTTGTCTGGCTGAACTGGCGGTGCTCAATTACCTGGCCCTGTATATCAGGACTAAAAGTTCTGAATGAAGAGAGGGGATGAAGGATGCCCCAGCCTCCAAAAGGAGGACAGGGAACTGCCTCTGTGATGATGTGAGACCCTGGCTCAGGGTCAGCACATCATCAAAATGTAACTTAGTGAGATTAAATGCCAAATTCCTGCACAGAGGAGACAGTTCCTTTCAAGATTCAGACTTCCTTTGAGAGCTTCCGAAGATCTGAAGTTGGTATAGAGAAAACACTGAAACACCACTGTGATAAGAAATGGAGATGGACCTGCCAGGGCAGAAGCAATTGGGAGACACAGGGACAGTAATGAGGTCATTAGAAACAGCAACTGCTGAAAAAGAGCATCAAGAACACTTGCCTTGATCCTTTTCTTCCCCCTACTTCCTCTACTATACTAATCAGACCAGTACCAGTAATAATAATACCTAACACATACTGAGCATTTATATTGTGCCAAACACAGTACTGAGCCACTGTTGCCTGCCCTGTACTACCATTTTAAAGAGCTATGAAAATAAAATTTAATAAAGAACATAACACCTGTTTTCAATGAGAATACAACAGGGTTTCTTTTGTTTGTTTGTATATTTTTAAATTTATACACAGCTGAAATGATAGCTAGCACAGTCTCTTTAGAGGGCAATTTGACAAATTATGTCAAGCATCCCACAAGGCATTGATCCTTTGATCCAACAATTGAACTTCTAAGATTTTTTTTTTCTAAGGAAACAATAAGAATTTACTAAAAGCAGTACATTTAGGGGTTAGATTACAGGTAATAGTCTAAATATAAAATAACAAATATCAAGGGTTAGGAGATTCATTAAGTAAATTATAAATTCTTCATCCAATGAAATAATAATTATTAATTATTATAATAATTAATATAAATTAATTATTATATTACCATTAATTATATAGTATTACCATGACTGGGCACTTAACTCATTCAGCACTTACACTAGATCTATGAAATAGGTACTGTAATTACTGCATGTTTAGAGGAAGAAATTTTGGCATGCATATGTTAAGTAACTTGCCCTGGGTCACAGTCATTCAGTGGCAGAATTGCGGTTCTAGCATAATGTAGACAGACTCTACCTATCAAGGGAAAAAGAATTCTCAGAGCCAAGGGAAGAGTCCCAGGAAGCAAAAGTAGTTGAACAGAAGAGACAGTGATACTTTCTCGTAGGAGTAAAAAAGAGACAACTCAACTTAGTGGACAGATGACCAGAGGATACTGGATTCCATTAAGGATTTCTCCAGGAAACAAGTAAGTTCTCCTTTTGCTAATGCTTTGACACTATGTAAAAAGCTACTATGAGGGAGACTGTTTTTCTGATACCTCAAGGTGCTTAAAATGGAGATGCCATTCAATTACAGAAGAAAAAAGGTATATATAGCTCATCTGAGTTTGTGGACCAAGATTTGCTCATTTTCTCCTCAAATAGCAATGTGAGACCCACTTTATAAATTAGTAATTAAAGTCAGAGAAATGTTAAATAACTTACCTGAGGCCCCACTATTCAGTTTTGTGTCCTTTGCTCTATTTAACCAATAAGAAAATGTGAGAGGGATTTGCAAAATTAATGTTTGGAGGGTCTGCATTCTTTACGCTTAATTTTTTTGCTTTAATATTTTGCTCTGATGATAAATGTTACTATACATATTTATCATAGAGTATTTGGAAAATGCAGAAAAAGAAACAGAAAAATTGTCGTCCATAATTTTGCCACTTATACCTATCCACTTTGAGCATCATACTGAGTTTTCTTCCAGTCTTTTATAGTGTTTCTGTGTGTATCTGTGAATGTGAGTAGTTTTTATAAATGGTCTATAGCCTTTTATGAATTTGTTTTATTGTTTTGTCAATAATACATCGTGAGTGTATTACCATGACTTTATATAACCTTTAATTCTATACTATATTGTTTCATTGGATGAAGAATTTATAATTTACTTAATGAATCTCCTAACCCTTGATATTTGTTATTTTATATTTAGACTATTGCCTGTAATCTAACCCCTAAATGTACTGCTTTTAGTAAATTCTTATTGTTTCCCTAGAAAAAAAAAATCTTAGAAGTTCAATTGTTGGATCAAAGGATCAATGCCTTGTGGGATGCTTGACATAATTTGTCAAATTGCCCTCTAAAGAGACTGTGCTAGCTATCATTTCAGCTGTGTATAAATTTAAAAATATACAAACAAACAAAAGAAACCCTGTTGTATTCTCATTGAAAACAGGTGTTATGTTCTTTATTAAATTTTATTTTCATAGCTCTTTAAAATGGTAGTACAGGGCAGGCAACAGTGGCTCAGTGGCAGAGTTCTCACCTGCCATGCCGAAGACCCGGGTTCAATTCCTGGTGCCTACCCATGCTGGAAAAAAAAGGAATGGTAGCACAGCTAACACACTTTCATTTTAACTGGTACTACATAATTCAGTAAGTAAAAATCATGCTTTAATCTCTAGATTTTAAACCTAGTTGGGTATGTTATCCTTGGGCAGCAAAGGTGAGCTTTGTTTTGTTTGTTTTGTTTCTGATGACCACATTTAAATTCTATATTTCAGCTGGCTAGCTTAACTGATCTGATTTTAAAAATAAATGAGTAGCCCTTTAGGGTTTCTGTTAAGAAAATGTAGAAAAACAATTTAAGCTCTCTGCACTATAACAAACAAAACACATATAATGGTTTATTTATGGCCTGCTTTGCTTTTCAAAATATGTTGATAAATAGTACCCAAATTGGAGGAACTAGGGTATGGTCAGAAAACCTGCAAGTTTAATCTAACATTTATCTTTGCACTAGAGATAAGGGCCCTTTTTCCAAAGTCCTAACTGTGATGATAAGATAATGTTATTAGGTAGATATCCTCTGACTTTTCTATTGAATATTTCAAGGTATTCTTTCTGTGGAATTTGGGAAATTATCAGGAAATGACATGCAGCCAACTGCTAATTATTTCTGACCCTGACAATAGCAGATTTGTGTTCTTGAGCACAATTAGAGATGATATGTATGACTAAGGGAAAGGTGTGATTTCACTGTAACAAGCTGACCTTTAAAAAGGAAAGTACAAAAACTTGTTCAGGTCATAAAATGAGTGAAACAACACATACAAACTTCTAGACATTCTTTCAAAAATCAAAATCTGTTTTTATTCTTTTTCCAGGGGAACCTGTTTTAAATTTCCACACATAATTTGCAAATGTTTTATGTCCTAGCAGGTGGTATATTCAGTCAGAGTTCTGGCTTTTGTGTTTATTTATTGATTGTTGGTTGTACTGTCTAATTCAATTTTCTCTCCAAGCTTGTATTAAAATTCTTTGAAGTTAGCTTTCATCAACCTGGATTTAAATACAACCAGGAAATAACAAATCAAGAAACCTTCATAATATTTGCCTTGATTTTTCACTATATTAGTAATTAGTGTATGTTCTAGTTTGCTAGCTGCCGGAATGCAACACACCAGAGACGGATTGGCTTTTAATAAAAGGGGGATTTATTTTGTTGGTTCTTCAGAGGAGAGGCAGCTAACTTTCCACTGAGGTTCTTTCTTATGTGGAAGGCACAGGATGGTCTCTGCTGGTCTTCTCTCCAGGCCCTTGGGTTCCAACAACTTTCCCCGGGGTGACTTCTTTCTGCATCTCCAAGGGCCTGGGCTGAGCTGCGAGCGCTGAGATGAGGAATGCAGAGCTGCTTAGCAGTGCTACGTTGCAATCTCTCATTTAAGCACCAGCCAATTAAGTCAAACATCACTCATTACAGCAGACACACCTCCTAGCTGACCGCAGATGTAATTGGCAACAGATGAGGTTCACGTACCATCGGCTTATGTCTGCAGCAACAAGACTAGGTATGCTCACCTGGCCAAGTTGACAACTGAATCTAACTAACACAGTGTAATATAAGCAACATGAATAAAATACTATTAATTAAGGATTTATGTTTCAGGCATATATATATACACACATGCACACATAAACATATATGAGTTCTAAGAAAAAGAAATCATTATTCCTACTTTATAAATAAGTAAAATGAGGCTTAAATTGTTCAAAATTTGCCTTAAAACACTTATTTAGTAAATAACAAAAATGAGGTCAAAATTTGTCTGTCTTGACTTCCGGAGAAGATGGCGGCTTAGTAAGACGCGCGGGTCTTAGTTCCTCCTCCAGAAAAGCAACTAAAGCAACAGAAACAATACAAAACAGCTCCCAGAGTCATGACAGAGACCAAAAAAGACAGCGTACCCCATTCTGGAACGGCTGAACGGGTAGGGAGAATCCACTGCTGTGAGATACCCGAGGGGTGCACGTTTTCCCGGCTGGGGTGGCTGGCGTCTGGGGTCCCCTCCACGCACGTGGCTCCCCGGTCTGACTGGGAACATTGGATAGCGGAGCCCTCCCGTCACGCTTGGCGTCTCGGGCCAGCTGGGCAATTTGGACCGGCACTCCCCCAAGCCACGGCCAGCGACCCCCGCCTCCACTCGCGGTTTCCCGGGCCGACTGCCCCGCAGACAAACGACCGCCACGAGCGCCACCTACTGGGCAGGAAAAGAAAAACAGAGCCCAGAGATTCCACAGAAAAACCTTTCAACCAGCTGGGTCCCACACCCAGGGAGATCTGATCAAATGCCCAGACACCAGCAGAAAATAATGGATGACGCTCGGAAAATTGAAGATATGGCCCAATCAAAGGAACAAACCAATAGTTCAAATGAGATACAGGAGCTGAGACAACTAATGCTGAATATACGAACAGAAATGGAAAAACTCTTCAAAAACCAAATCAATAAATTGAGGGAGGACATGAAGAAGATATGGGCTGAACAAAAAGAAGAAATAGAAAATCTGAAAAAACAAATCACAGAACTTGTGGGAGTGAAGGACAAAGAAGAAAAAATGGAAAAAACAATGGATACCTACAATGGTAGATCTAAAGAGACAGAAGCTACAATTAGTGAACTGGAGGATGGAACAACTGAATTCCAAAAAGAAACAGAAACTATAGGGAAAAGAATGGAAAAACTTGAGCAGGGAATCAGGGAACTGAATGACAATATGAAGCGCACAAATATACGTGTTGTGGGTGTCCCAGAAGGAGAAGAGAAGGGAAAAGGAGGAGAAAAACTAATGGAAGAAATTATCACTGAAAATTTCCCAACTCTTATGAAAGACCTAAATATACAGATCCAAGAAGTGCAGCGCACCCCAAAGAGAATAGACCCAAATAGGCGTTCTCCAAGACATTTACTAGTTAGAATGTCAGAGGTCACAGAGAAAGAGAGGATCTTGAAAGCAGCAAGAGAAAAACAATCTGTCACATACAAGGGAAACCCAATAAGACTATGTGTAGATTTCTCAGCAGAAACCATGGAAGCTAGAAGACAGTGGGATGATATATTTAAATCACTAAAAGAGAAAAACTGCCAACCAAGACTCCTATATCCAGCAAAATTGTCCTTCAAAAATGAAGGAGAAATTAAAACATTTATAGACAAAAAGTCACTGAGAGAATTTGTGACCAAGAGACCAGCTCTGCAAGAAATACTAAAGGGAGCACTAGAGTCAGATACGAAAAGACAGAAGAGAGAGGTATGGAGTAAAGTGTAGAAAGAAGGAAAATCAGATATGATATATATAATACAAAAGCCAAAATGGTAGAGGAAAATATTATCCAAACAGTAATAACACTAAAAGTTAATGGACTGAATTTCCCAATCAAAAGACATAGAATGGCAGAATGGATTATGACCCAGCAATACCACTGCTAGGTATCTACTCAAAGGACTTAAGGGCAAAGACACAGACGGACATTTGCACACCAGTGTTTATAGCAGCATTATCTACAACTTCAAAGAGATGGAAACAGCCAAAATGCCCATCAACAGACGAGTGGCTAAACAAACTGTGGCGTATACCTACGATGGAATATTATGCAGCTTTAAGACAGACTAAACTTATGAAGCATGTAATAACATAGATGGACCTAGAGAACATTATGCTGAGTGAGTCTAGCCAAAAACTAAAGGACAAATACTGTATGGTCCCACTGATGTGAACCGACATTCGAGAATCAGCTTGGACTATATCATTGGTAACAGAGACCAGCAGGAGTTAGAAACAGGGTAAGATAATGGGTAATTGGAGCTGAAGGGATACAGACTGTGCAACAGGACTAGATACAAAAACTCAAAAATGGACAGCACAATAATACCTAAGTGTAATGTAACTAGGTTGGAACACTGAATGAAGCTGCACCTGAAATATGGTTTTTTGTTTGTTTGTTTGTGTGTTTGTATCTTTTGTTTTTGTTTTTTTCTTTTTCCTTTTTATATATATATATAATTAGTATTATTATTTTAATTCTCTTCTCTATATTAACATTCTATATCTTTTTCTGCTGTTTTGCTAGTTCTTTTCCTAAATCGATGCAAATGTACTAAGAAATGATGATCATACATCTATGTGATGATACTAAGAATTACTGAATGCATGTGTAGAATGGAATGATTTCTAAATGTTGTGTTAATTTCTTTTCTTTTTTTTGATTAATAAAAAAATTAAAAAAAAATTTGTCTGTCTTGCAAAGTCTGCACTCTTAACTACTATGGCAACAAATATTACACAAAAAACCTTATGAAAGTTGCATCATGAACTGACAGCACATGAACAAATCTGCAGATTCTCCAAGTGACAATGCATGGGTGAAAAAAAGCAAGAAGATTTCAAGCACGTTAGCTCTACAGTATTGTCCAATGGAGCTATCCATTTGCAAAAATATTAGTGGGCATACAGATTTGAAACAGGACTCTTTGAAGCTATGATCAGATGTTCTTCCCTTGAGCTATCTGTAGGAATTAAGCTTGATTCTTATTGTTTAATTATATATGTATATATTTTATTATTTTTTACCACATAGCTATAATAATATCCCCAGCATGTCAGAAAGCAATCAACTAACTAAAAATAAGTGGGAATTTTATATTTATATTAATAGTATAATTGCCCATGTTTATCCTCCATTTTATAAAAATAAATCCAAAAACTTTGATATATAACAGACTGATAGTAAAATATACTTATTTTTTATAGTCAAAATTTGCCTAAATGGAAAGTAATTAAATGAAAGCAAGTAGATTTTTAAAAGTAAAATCCAAAGTTTGTAGGCCTCTTAGTAATGTTCTACTGTTGAATTTCAAGCAGCACTCAAAAGTTCTGAAAAACTGCTATTCGTCATTCCATGGAGGTGTTTTATGTGGAAAGATATGAATTTCGTATTTCTGATATTTTATAATAAAAGTTCTCAAAGTAGCAGAAACGTTGAAAGAATTCCATGATGAGTTCATATATGTAGCGCCAGATTCTATAATAAAATTGTACCTTCTTTGTTCCATTATATATCAATTCATCTATATATCCCTCTAGCCATGTACCAGTTGATCTCGTATTTTTTCATAAATTTTAAAGCTGTAGGCATCGATTCATGCTTTCCCAAAACTTCAGCATGCGTGTCGTTAATTATCATAAGCTAGAGTTCAATGCATGTTTATAATTCCATTTTTTTAGGTAAAATTTGCATGTATGAAATGTACTAACCTTAAGCGTATCATTCAAGGAGTTCTGATAAATGCATAAGCCCCCACAACCCAAATTTCTATCAAAATACCAACCATTACCATCACCCAGGAATTTCCTTCCTGTCCCTTGTTAGTCAATAGACACTCACCACAACACAGAGGAAAATAAGATTCTATTTTTTTTCCAAATACAGATTTACTTCCTATAAACAGAATCATGCAATATATAATCAAACATTTGTGTGAGCCTCTGGCTAACAAGTGTGAGATCTGTTCATGTGGTTGTACCCATCAGTAATATAATTCCTTCTGTTTAATAGCTTCCTTTGCATGAATATAACAGCATTATCTTTTCTCTTGTTGAAGGAAACCTAGGCTGTTTCAAATTTTGAGCTATTATAAATAAATTTGCTATGAATATGACTTTCTGTAGAATTTTATACTCTTCATTCCTCGTGGAGTGAAATTATTAGGCCATGGGGTGGTGTATGCTTATTTTACAAAAAACTGCCAGAACTTTTTCTGAACTTTTTCCATTTTAAAGACTTTTAAGCACTGTATGGAGTTCTGTTTGCTCCACATCTACACAACCTCTGATGTATTCATAGTTTTAAAATTAACCATCCTGATACAAGTTTAGTTGTACTTCAATACCATTGACAAGAATGTTATCTGAAATTACATTTCCTTATAGACAAATGATCACAATTGAATAGCAATGATAAGAGTAGGCATCCTTGTCTTGTTCCCTCTTGTATGTGCTATATCTTCTTTTGTGAAATGACTTTTCAAAAGTTTTGCCATTTTTGTTGGATTGGTGTCTTTCTATGATTTAGTTCTAAAATATATTTATATATCTTGGAAATATTTATATATATATATATATATATATATAAATATATTTATACACACTTATAAATTTAGCAGATATTTTCTCCCAGACCAGCCTACTGATTTCCTTTATAGTGCCTGCTAATAAGCAGAAATTTTTACTTTTGATGAAGTTTAATCAGTTTTTCTCAGATGGTTATTGATTTGTGTCTCATCTATAAAGCCTTCACCTATCACCAAGAAGCAAATAGATTCTCCTATGTTTTCTGTTAGAAGCTTTGTTGTTTTATGTCTTGAATCACACATACCTTACTTTTTATATATATATACGACTTTTTAAAAAATGCAATTGTATTGAGATATATTCGTACATCAAATAATCCATTCAAAATATACCATCAATGGGTCCCAGTATCATCACATAGTTGTGTAATCACAACCCCAATCATTTTGAGAATATATTCATTACTCCTCCAAAAATGATAAGATAAAATTAAAAATATAAGGGAAAACCCAAAATATTCCATACACTTCATGTGCTTTTGAGCCCATCTGTATTTCTTCTTTGGAAAAATGTCTATTCACTATTTTGCCCTTATATTAGTTGCCTCGTTTGTCTTTCTATCATTGAGTTGCAGGATTTCTCTATATGTTCTGGATATCAAATGTTTATCAGATATATGGTTTCTAAATATTTTCTCACATTGTGTCACTGCTTTTTCACCCTTGTGACAAAGTCCTTTAGAATAGAGAAGTACTTAATTTTAAGGAGTTCCATTCATCTAGATTTTCTTTCATTGCTCATGCTTTGTGTGTAAGGTCTAAGAAACTACTGTGCCTATCACTAGATCTTGAAGATATTTCTCTATATTTTCTTCCAGGAATTTTATGGTAGTGGCTCTTAATATTTAGGTCTTTGATCCATTTTGAGTTAATAGAGGTCCTCTTTTGTTCTTTTGGATATGGAAATCCACTTCTCTCAACACTGTTTATTGAAGAGACTATTCTATCCCAATTGAGTGGCTTCGGGAGCCCTGCCAAAAATCAATTGACTATAGATCTTAGGGTCTATTTTGGAACTATCAATTCAACTCCATTGATCAACGTCTATCTTTGTGACAGAACCATGCTGTTTTGACCACTGTGGCTTTATAATCTGCTTTAAAGTCAAGAAGTGTGAGTCCTCCTACTTCACTCTTCTTTTTCAAGATTTCTTTGTTATCCGAGGCCACTTACCTTCAAATTAATTTGATAATTCAATTTTTGATTTCTGCAAAGTAGGCTGTTGGAATTTTGATTGGTATTGCATTGAATCTGTAGATTAATTTGGGCACAATTGATATTTTAATGACATCTAGCCTTCCAATCCATGAACACAGGATATCTTTCCATTTATTTAGGTCTTCTTTGATTTCTTTTAGCAATGTTTTATCATTTTCTATGTACAGGTCCTTTATATATTTAGATAAGATTATTCCTAGGTATTTGATTCTTTTAGTTGCTGTGGTAAATTACATCCCACTACTTTGCTGAACTCATTTATTAGCTTAGGTAGCTTTGTCCGTTTATTTTTATTTTTATTTTTTAAATATTGAATCCTGTTGTCTGCAAGCAACAGAGTTTTGCTTCTTTCTTTCTAATTTGAATGATTTATTTCTTTTTCTTACCTAATTGCTTTAGCTAGAACTGTTAGCACCATTGAAAAGCAGTGGTGAGAGCAGCATCCTTGCATTTTCCCTATCTAAGATGGAAAGATTTCAATCTCTTACCATTGAGTATGGTATAGCTGTGGGTTTTTCATATTTGCCATTATCATATTGAGGAAGTTTCCTTCGATTCCTGACTTTTGAAGTGTTTTTGTCAAGAAAGGATGTTGAATTTTGTCAAATGCATTTTCTGCATCAATCAAAATGATTATGTGATTTATTTTGATTTGTTGTTGTAAATTTTTTGATTTTCTTGTGTTGAACCACCCTTGCATATCTGGAATATAACCCACTTGATCACAGTGTGCAATTCTTTTAATGTGTTATTGGATTTGATTTGCAAGTATTTTGTTGAGGATTTTTGTGTCTATATTCATTAGAGAGATTGGTCTATAGTTTTCTTGTAGGATCTTTAGTAGGCTTTAGTATTAGGATGATGCTGGCTTCATAGAATAAGTTAGGTAGTGTTCCCTCTTCTTCAAAACTTTTGGAAGAGTTTGATTAGGAATAGCGTTAATTCTTCTTGCATGCTCGATAAAATTTGCCTGTGAAGCAATGTGGTCCTGGGCATTTCTTTGTTGGGAGATTTTTGATGACTGGTGATTGGTTTCTTGACGTCTTCCATTTCTTCTCAAGTCTAATCTTTATTGTTCCTTCCCTTCTGCTTGCTTTGGAATTAACTTGCTGTTCTTTCTTTAGTTTCTCCAGTTGTTCAGGTAGGTCTTTGGTTTTATCTCTTTCTTCCTTTTTAATGTAGGCATTTAAGGCTATACATTTCCTTCTCTGCCCCGCCTTCTTTGCATCCCATGTGTTTAAACACATGTTCATTCATCTCAAGATATCTACTAATTTTTCTTACAATTTCCATTTTTAACCCATTGATATTTTAAGAGCTGCTGTTTAACCTCCATATATTTGTGAAATTTCTGGTTCTCTGGTTGTTTTTGAATTCCAGCTTCATTCCATTATGATAGGAGAAAGTGCTTTGCATAATTTCAATCTTTTTAAGTTGATTAAGTCTTATTTTGTGCCCCAGCATGTGTTCTATCCTGGAAAGTGTTCCGTGAACACTTGAGAAGAATGTATATCCTGCTGTTTTAGGATGCAATGTTCTATATATGTCTGTTAGATCTAGTTCACATCATATTATTTAGGTTCTTCATGTCTTTATTGATTTTCTATTTAGATGTTCTATCTATTGAAGAGAAGAATATGTTGAAATCTCCCACTATTATTATAAAGATGTCTATTACTTCCTTCAGTTTTGCCAGTGTTTGCCTCATGTTCTTTGGGGCATGTTGATCAAGTGCATACATATTTATGATTGATATTTCTTCTTGATGAATTTCCTCTTTTATTAATATAGTGTTCTTCTTTGTTTCTTATGACATTTTTTCATTTAAAGTCTATTTTTGTCTGATGTTAATACAGTTATCCCAGCTGGGTTTTTGTTGTTGTTGTGTTGTTGTTGTTGTTTCTGCTTCACACAGAAAATTGTTTTCCATCCTCTCACCTTCAATATATTTGTATCTTTGGGTCTAAAATGAGTCTCTTGTGAACAGAATATAGTTGGAGCATATTTTAAATCTATTTTTCCAATTTGTATCTTTAGATTGGGGAATTTAATCCATCAGCATTCAGTGTTATTACTGTAAAAGCCCTCCTTACCTCGATTATTTTATCCTTTGGTTTCTATTTTTCAGTTCTAATATTTTTCTCTTTTTATCATTCCAGTTACCCTTACTGACAATCATCAATTCTATACTCTCTTTCAAGCCTCTTTCTCCTGTCATTTAAAGAAATTTTTTAACCAGTAGAAACCCCTTTAGTATTTTTGCAGGTGAGTTCTCATGTTAACAAGTTCTCTCAGCTTTCATTCACCTGTGAGTATTTTAAGTTCTCCCTCATTTTTGAAGGGCAGTTTTGCTGGATACAGAATTCTTGGTCTGCAATTTTCCTCATTCAGTATCTTAAACATATTCCACTGCCTTCTCACCTCCATGGTGTCTGAGGAGAAGTCAGTGCTGAGCCTCAGGTAGTTTCCCTTGTCTGTGGTATATTCTTTTCTCTTGCTGCTTTCAGGATTCTCTCCTTTTCTTTGGCATATGACAGTCTTATTAGTGTGTCTTGGAGCATGTCTATTTGGATTTATTCTGTTTGGAGTACATTGGGTTTATTGGATTTGCATATTTATGTTTTTTAGAGAGGTTAGGAAATATTCAGGCATTACATCCTCAAATGCTTTTCCTGGCCCCTTCCCCTTCTTTCCTTCTTCTGAGATATCTATAATGTGAATATTTGGGTTCTTCAAATTGTCAATCATTTCCCTGAGACCCAGCTCAAACTTTTTCATTTTTTTCTTTTGTGTGTTCAAGTTCAGTTGCTCTATCATCTAGTTCATTGATGCTTTCTTCTGCCTCTTCAAATCTGCTGTTGTGTGTCTCTAATATATATTTTATTTCATCTACAGTATCTTTCATTTCTGTAAGATCTTCTATTTTCAATGTATTCTTTCAAATTATTCTTTTTGCTCTCCTAGTGTCTTCTTAATATCTTTTATCTCCTTAACCATCTCACTGAAATTATTTAGGGAATTTGTTTTACCATCTTTGCTTAGATATTCCCAGTTCTGTATTTCCTCCAAGTTTTTAATTTGATCACTTGCTTGGCCATTATCTTCTTGTTTCTTAATATGTCTTGTAATTTTTTGCTGGTGTCTGGGCATCTGATTATCTTGATAGGATTATTTTGAAAGTTGGCTTTCCTCTTGTCTACGATTTGTGGTAGGTTCATGTTGTCCTTAGGCACTCGGTTTAGCACAACCAAACCTGGGCCACAGTCCCAGACGAGGTGGGGGGAGGTGTGCAGACCTAGAGAAAGGGTCAGAAAAGCAGCTTCTCAGGCTGTACTTTCCCAGCCTTCGAAGCAGATGGCACTCTTTTACAACGTATTCCCACAGTCCCCCTACAAAGGTAAGTTTTTGTTTTTGTTTTTTTTAATCCCTCCATTCACTCTTGTTTCTATAGTGGGTGGGAATGAAGGCCCACAGTGCCATGGGCATCTGTCCAGAAAGGACCAAGGCTCCGGGCACCTGGTGTCCTATTTCATTGACCAATAGTTGGGTCAAGATTGTTTTGCCTTCAGCTCTTTTCCGGAGGGGAGGGCCTGTCTCTCCCAGACCATTGCAGCCAGCCAGGCAGAACCAGGCAAGCTCGCAGCTGTCAGCCTCGGGGGTGAGGGACGGGTGCCTGGGGCTGCAGTGGAGCTCAGTGATGTGCCGCAGCTTCTGTTTGTGAAAGTAGTGAGGGCATAAGTGCCCTGGGTTCCCCTATGCAAAGGCTCAAGGCTGTGAGACCCAGTGAGTCACTCTCTTCAGTAAGTAGCTGGAACAGAAATGTGCCACCACGTCTCTCCCAGGTTGCTGTGGCCAGCTGGTGGAGGACCAGATGCACCCATCTGCCAGCCCCGGTAGTGTGAAACGGGTGCCAGGGGCCACGGTTAAGTTCACTCACTGCAGCTCTCTGTCATGGTTTCTTCCCCCACCCCCACCCCGGGCCCCAGCTCTTCTTTATAAGTTGTGATGGTCCTTCCCTGGTCTTTGAAGCCCCAGAACTGCTGCTTTGGATAGTTCTTGCCTGTTCTCTAGGTACTTTTATCGGGGCAGTGAGTTCTGCATGTCCTCATTCCACCATCTTCTGCCCTTACTTTTTAATGAAGAAGCCAGGGCACTTCTCGTAGGTGTGGTTAGGTTTGAAGGCTGCCTGCCCAGGCCATGGATGTTTGGACCAAAACAAGACAGCACAGTCCTCCAGGTGGCTGCAGGCTGAGGGCAGGTGTCAAATGCCAGTCTTACAAACTAGAATTTGTCCATACGTATTTCTAGCAAAATAGAAAATCTGGAGGTATTATGAGTGGGAAAATTTAACATCTCAACAATATTAAGCCTTCTCATTCATGAATGTGGCTATATCTCTCCATTGCCTTAATCCTCTTTACTTGCTGCCAGCAATGTTTCCTGAGTGTCAATGTTAGAGGTTTCATATAACTTCTGTTAAATCTGTTCCTAATAGTTTAATGTTTTTCTATGTTATTGTTAATGACATTTAAAATTTGTTCATTTCCAATTGTTTCCTGCTAGTGTCAAAATATATAGTTTATTTGTATATATTAATCTTGTATCCTGTGACCTTGTTAATTAACTTATTGAAGCGCAGTTTGTAAAATGTCTTAAAGTATTTTATGTATTCAATGATGTCTCCTGAAAACTAGGAATACAAATGAATTTCATTATTCTGATAAAATGCATCCATGGAAAAACCTACAGCTAAAATCATATTGAATGCTTTCTTGCTGTGATAATTTTCACTTTTATCTCATATCTAAAAGTGTCATGATATGCTAAATGCTTTCCAAATTTCTCTTGTTCCCTCTTTAAATTATTTAATCAGATGAAAAAGATGGTGTGTTTATATATATACATATATCTGCAAACAGAGGAAAAAAGTAAAAGTGCATATTAATTCCAAAATATGTGGTGCAGGTCATCAGTATAGAAAGGGTTCAGGAAAAGGGTTAAGCGCTAACTGGTCATTGTAAATGATGCAGAAATTGGAACAGAGTTGGAAAAATTTCAGAAGATGAAGAAATATGGGAAGAAAGAAACAATAGGGATTGAAGAAAGCCTACTGGGGATTAGAATTGAAGAGGAAAGAAATGGTCTTGGATTCTGGGACTTTCTTGGATGATAAAAAATAAATGGGGATTAAGGGTAAAATGAGATTAATCCTGATAAACTCAAGGCAGACAGTTTTGCTGAAACTGAATGTTGGGGATAAGGAAGGGTGAGTTTATGGCTCTTTATCATTGATGATGGTGAAGGCAAAAGCCTAAAGATAGCAGGATTTTAGACCCCATACTCTTAAGACTCTTCCTGCCCCAGAAAATTGAAAAATAGAAGAAAATATGTCAGGAGCACACAAAAAATATCTGAAAATCTAAAGTATATAGAATAGATTTATTGATCTAATAGATCTATTTGGAAAAAAATTCGTTGGAAAAAAATTCATTACAAGCATAAATGGATATCACAAAATTTAACATTTTAGGCTATCCACAAATCTCGTAGGTTTCAAAGGAGTCTCCTGTAGGCTATGTTTGCAGATTACAATGCATTTTATTAGAAATAAATAATAAAATAATTTAAAATCCCATGATCTAAAAATTAAACAGTGCATTGAAATAGCTCATTACTCAAATAATAAATTGGAACAAAGCTTAGAAAATACATGAAACTAAGCAATAATGAAAATATTATATATCAACTATGTGAGCCAAAGTAGTACATAAATAAAATTTGTAGTTTAAAATGCTGTTTGCTGTCTGCAAATAAAGGTTGAGTATGAATGATCTAAATAGTGATTTTTAGAACTTAGAAAAAGAACAGCAAAGTAAATTATTGCTACAATGAAATAAAGTAATTGGAGAAAACATTGAAACATAATTCCCAGATACTATAAGGATATCAAAAAGCCAAAAGTTGGATCCTTGAAACAACAAAGAAAATGACATATCACTGGCAAGACTGTTCAAGAAAATTAGAGAAAAAGTACAAATAAATTGTGTTAGGATGTAAAAAGGAACATAAGTACAGACACAGCAGAGTATTTTAAAAGGCTATTATGGAAAGTACATGCCAATAATGTTGAATAACTCCTAGACAGGTATAAATCACTAAAAACAACTCAAGAAAATATAGAAAGTTTAAAAATTCTTATAGCCGTTAAGAAATTGAATCAGCAATTGAACATCTTTCAACTCACTTCTATTGCTGGAAGAAATATAAATTAGTATAATCTCTTTGGAAAACGTTTTGGCAGTGATATACAAATTTAAGAGCACATTTACTCAGCAATTCCATTCCTAATTATTTAACCCAAAGAATGAAAGCATTTGTGCACACGAAGACTTGTACAAAGCATTTAATACAGCTTTATTTATAACAGACAAAAAAAAAAGTAGAAACAACCCAAATGCCCATCAATAGGAGAATAGATAAATTGTGGTCTATTCACATAATAGAATAATACTTAGCAGTAGAAATAAATGAACTACAGACGACGAGGTGGATGACTCACAGACCTGCTGAGTTAAAGAAAATGAACCCTAAGGAGCACCTATTGTGTGATTCTATTCATATGAAGGCTTTCAAACGGAAAAACTATTCAAAACAGTATTTCTATCTGTGAGACATGAGGAAACTTTCTAGGATGATGAAAATGGTCTACATTCTAATAGATTATATGGTGTATGAATCTGTCAGATTATACAATCAAGATGTCTGCAATTTGATTTATATGAATGTTATTTTTAAAACTAAATAAATAGTAATTATGTAAGGGGAAAAACAGAGGAGGTTATAGATGAAGTAAGATTAGCAGAATGTTGATGTTTATTGAAGCTGAGTGATGAGTAGGTGGGGATTCACTGTATCATTCTTTTTAGTTCGTCTAAGTTGAAATTTTTCATATTGAGAAATTTAAGACACATTATCCTACTCAATAAATCACCAGTCATAAGACCAGATACTTATCTTCTTATATAAATTCTTTCAGAGAAAAGAAGAAACACACCTCAAATTCATTCTATGGCCCCAGTATAATTTATGAGGACAGTATGAGGAAAGCGGATTATATATCAGTATGACTCAGGAAGGTATAAAAATTTTAAATAAGGTAGTATAAATGAAGTCCAGCAGTGTATTAAAATGTCATGACCAAATTGTGTTTAAACCAGAAATGCAAGTATAGTTTAATATCAGGAACTCTAAACACCCTGGTACTCTATGTAATTCACTAATGACTAAAGGTGGAAACCTGTGGCTACTTTGATAGATGTAAAAGCAACAGTCAGTAAAATTCAACATTGTTCTTGAGAAAAATCTCAGTAAATTATAAAAGGGAAATTTTTGGAATGGATAGGAATATCTACCCAAATCTATAGACCACATTATTCTCCATGTTGAATGGCTAGAAATATTGTTTTTGAAATCTTGGACAAGGCAAAGATGACCGCTATCAACAATTTTATTCACAATGTACTGGAATCTTAACAATTCAGAAAGAAAAGTAAACCAAACAAAGATTAAAAGATTTAAAAGGAAGACACAAAACTCTAATTATTCAGAGATGTTATTTTTGTCTACATGTGAAATCCAAAGCAATCCATAGACAAATTTTAGAATTAATTAATAAGAATTAATGAGTTTAGCAAGTCTGAATACAAGAGCAATCTGAAAAACTCAATTGCATTTCTGTCATTGAAAAAATTAGACAATAATCATTTTTAAATGTCACTTAAGAAAGCAACAATATAAAGCACATACCAATAAATCTAACAAAAGATTTGTAAATATATATGAAGAAAATTGTACAACAGTATTGAGAGAGCCTTTAAAGAATTTCGACAGAAACAGTTATTTACTTAATGGGATTAAATATCATAAATAGGTCAATTCACTTCAAACTGATCTATGGATTACATGTGAGAACAGTTAGGTTCATGTGTCACCTTGGCCAGATGATGGTACCTGGTTGGCTGGTGTGCTGGTTTGGAAGGAAGTATGCCCCCTAAGAAAAGCCATGTTTTAATATAAGTCCCATTTCATAAAGGTAGAATAATCCTTATTCAATACTGTATGTTTGAAGCTGCAATCTCCCTAGATGATGTGATTTAGTCAAGAATGGTTGCTAAACTGAATTAGGGGACTCCATGTCTCCACCCATTTGGGTGGGTCTTTATTGGTTTATTGGAGTCCTATAAAAGAGGAAATATTTTGGAGAATAAGAGATTCAGAGCGAGCAGAGAATGCTGCAGCACCATGAAGCAAAGAGTCCACCAGCCAGTGACCTTTGGAGATGAAGGAAAACGCCTCCCGGGGAGCTTCATGAAACCAGAAGCCAGGAGAGAAAGCTAGCAGATGATGGTGTTTTCGCCATGTGACCTTCCAGCCCAGAGAGAAGCCCTGACTGTGTTCGTCATGTGTCTTCTCACTTGAGAGAGAAACCCTGAACTTCATCGGCCTTCTTGAACCAAGGCATCTTTCCCTGGATGCCTTTGATTGGACATTTCTATAGACTTGTTGTAATTGGGACATTTTCTCGGCCTTAGAACTGTAAACTAGCAACTCATTAAATTCCCCTTGTTAAAAACCATTCCGTTTCTGGTATATTGCATTCCGGCAGCTAGCAAACTAGAACAGCTGGTCAAGCAAGCATGGGCCTATCTGTTGCTGTGAGGACATTTCAGCAGTTGGGATGCATCCATGGCTGATTACATCTGTAGTTGGCTAAGGGGAGTGTCTTCTGCAAGGAATGATGCTTAATCTAATCACTTGAGAATTCAGAAGGAAGAATCTCTCTATGCTTCAGCCAGTCAGCCTTTCCTTGGGAGTTCATTGAGGACCTTCCTCAGAGCTGCCAGCTCATGGCCTCCCTACATTTTGGACTCTTGTGTCCTCACAGTTGTGTGAGACACTTATAAGTCTCATATTCACAGATATCTCCTGTTGGTTCTGTGTCCCTGAAAATATAACACACAATTCCAACAAATAGTCAATAGTGTTTTTCCAGAACTTGGCAAAGATTTTTTTTTAATTATTTGGTTTTTTTCCTAAAAAAAAACCCTCCTGAATAATTGATGTGGTGGATTTGCTCTACTAGAGTTCAAGACAATATTAATTTATACTAATTAAGACCATGTGGTGCTGGCATATGCGTGGGGGTAGATACCTAAACCAATGGAACAAGATACAAGAATGTAGCATAGATGGAGACTTGATTCACAGGGAAGTAGAACATAAAGTAGGGGGAAAAGTACAGAGTATTCCATAAATGGTACTGAGACAGGCCATTATCTATAAGGAAAAAAATGAAATTAGATTCTCCTTATACCATAAACAAAAATTGATTCAAGATAGATGACATACAGATATGCAAATAAACTTATATAAAGTTTATCATCAAAAGATAGTATTAAAATATAAAATGATAATCCATTAACCATGAGGAAATATTTGTCACACATATCATTAATAAATAATTAATATCTAACATCGCAATCAAAATCGAAGACCAGTGATAACAGTAACTTCACAGAAGAGGAAACCTAAATGTCTATGGCAGATAAGAACATGCTCCAGCTGATTAGTATTCAAGGAAATGCAGATTAAAACTCCAGAATTATATGAAAATAAATTTTTGTTGTTTTAAGCCACTAAATTTGTGATAGTCTGTTAGAATGGCAATAGGAAAATAATACCTTCTGATAATGTCAAGTGTTTGCAAAGATTCAGATCTTTATATTGCTGGAGGGAGGGCAAATTGATATAATCACTGTATAAGTCAAAACTGGATTTACAATGTAAAACCCCAGATTCCAATCCTAAGTATTTACCGAGAGAGAAACCCTTAAACATGTGAACCAGTAGAAATGTACAAAAAAGTTTCTTCAAAGATTTGTTGTTTGTAGTAGCAAATAACTGCAAACAAAACAAATAGCCATTAGTAGATTAGATAAATAAATTCCAATGTATTCAATAATGCAATAATATATACTAATAAAAATGAGTAACAGTAGCTACTCACACCAAAATGGATAGATCTTATATATATATATAAGATCTTATACATATATATATATATATATGATAAGTTAAAAAAGTATGCCTTAGAGAAATACATGCAGTGTCTTCATTTTTGTAGATTTCAAAAACAAAAAAAAGAAGAGGTTATATTTTAAAAATTCAATATGGTGGTTCTTTTGGGAGGGTGGGGAAGTCACAGAGGTGGTAGCTTCTATGTCAACTTGGTTAAGCGGCAGTAACTAGTTATTCAGTCAAACACTAATCTGGTTGTTGGTGTGCGGCTATTTTGCAGATGTAAACCAGTTGACTTCTCCTAGATAGTTTGAGAGTGATGAATTGAATCCGATGGAAGACCTTAAAAGCAAGGCTGCAGTTTCTTTGGGAGAGAGAAAATTTTCTGCCTATTCCTGTAGAGTTTCCTTCTGCTCATTATCTTCTCTTCCTGTAAGTTTGCCCTACAGATTTGTACTTGCTCAGCCAGCCCCCACAATCATGCAATCAATCATATATATATTATTTTACTAGCTTTGCTTCTCTGTTTGGATCCTGACTGACACAACAGAAGCTTATTCTTATTATTTTATTTCTATTTAATAATTATAATCTGTTTCTGGGGCAAAGGATCAGTTTCTAAAAACATCTGCTTGTTTATTGGATACCAAGAGAATAGAAAATGCATCACCATTCAAAATGAACAGCATAATATCATTTTGTAATAATTATAAAGACTAAAAGGACTGCATTCTCTAAATTAATTAGAATAATCTCACACTTCTGAAAACTATTTAAACTAATTCTGGTTTAGTTTATAAAGCATTGCATGCCCTTTCCTGCAAATAAGCTTACATTCTGCAAAGTGTATTGTTTTTAATTCACTGGTTCCTGGCCAATCCCATCTTCCAGGCCAGTTAAAGAAAATACAGAAGATACAAGTATTTCAAATATAAACACACAACACAAACACACACATACAGAATAAAATTTTAATTTTTGTGGTTTCAAATCACTGCACTGCATCTTATTATTATTGCTGGGAACTGTCTTAGTAGTTACTCTTCACTCATCTCTGTCATCTGTTTCCAGGGGTGAGGCAAACTGATGCACGGAAAAATAATAGTTTGAATGCACTCAAGGGGCAAGAAAGAATTTAGAGAATGTGATAACCTCCTAAGGTGGTAGAGGAAAGATAGGCTGAGTTGTAAATATTGCTCCAAAGGGAGAAGCTTTTTGTAGGATGGGGAAAGCTATATAAATTTCATTAACTAAAACCAAACATTTGCCATCAATTAATTTTGCTGCAGGTAAGAAGAAGCAAAAGGAGCATGAGTAGAAGACAAAGACCAGGTATAGAAAAATGACTTTTAGTTGTTGTGACTCTCGTTTAGCTTGGTCTCTGATACTCTTTGGATGTGTGGCCTTGGACAAGTCAATTTAAGAGTAGAGCTTCTCTGTAAAGTGGACATACTTATAGTATCTACATCAGAAGCAATGGTGCCTTGAGGCTTCCTTTATATGAGAGGTTTAGGATGGCAGCCTAATGGCAAGCAGCAAAGAGGATGGGGGATTTTCTTAAAGTTGTTTTCAGAGAAGCACATTTAGACATTTTCTATTTACTATTGTTAAGCTGAGCGATGCCACCACTGCTAAACCGATTATGGTGATGACTAATGAGCTAATGCATATAAGGCAGTTAGCACAATGCTGGCAAGTAATAAACACTTGGTATATCATAGCTGTAGTTATTAATATTAGTTATTATTACATCCAGCATACTTTTCTCCTTTATCTTTCTTATTTCTACATTGAGATTTGTTAATATTTGTAAATGAGATGTTCATAGCATAAAATGAGCAGCTTTATTTCATTTTAATTTGGCTTAAACTCACAATATGCAATATACCTAAATATATGAGATCATTTAATATTTTGATCAGTAAAGATTTTACTTATATGTGTATAAAAGGTTTCATTTTCAGTATCTATCACAGTGCAGAGTAAAAATCATGAGGAGCTACTTTTAAAGCCAAAGAAATGCTGAACCAACTAAAAATAAAATGAATAGCACTTTTAAAAACAATTATAAATCACATTCAATTTTCTTTAGACACATTATATAAACACTAAATTAGCCAATATTGCATGCAAAAAAAAATAATGACCATAAATTTATTCTAAGCACGTGGCCATATTGTGTTCATTTTCATCTTCAAAATGACCATTTTGTGAAAGTATTGCTATTTCTCATATTTCTCATACATTCAATAAAATAATCTGATAAACTAGACCAGAAACACATCATGTCTGGAAAATCACTTCAATAATATGCAGGCTCATCAGTAATATCGCTACTAGGGTGTTACTAAAGTTATCATTTACAACACAACAAAACAAGCAAAAATATCCCAAACTGGAAATGGAATCTGAATGTACAGAGAAGTGATTGCCGTAATCATCATCTCTTGATAATTGTAGTAATAATAATAAATAATACTTTACATATAAATGAATATATGTTTTCTGTGATTTATACAGGCTGACCGAATTTAGGTAAAGCCATTAATTTAGAAGATTAAAAACATTATGGGTAGTGAACCATGAAATGTGGTTCTCATGCAGGCAATAGCATTGGAAAATTTTATCATAGTGAAACTTGGCTCTTCTTGGAAATGCACTATAAGATTTTTAAAAGAAAGAACCACATTAATTGTAATTGCACAAATTAACCTATATAGAATAAAATTATTTTTTTCTCTATTCTCTCTATTCTCAAATCCTGAGTTGAAGCTCTGGAAGCATAGGTGCTTTTTACAGGGATTGGTTAAAAGATTTCATTGTTCCACAATAATATCATTATATTTCCTAGATGCTTAATTTCTCAGTTTTTGAACTTGCATGCCTGTTATAGATTTTTTCATTATGTTGTTCCCTGTCTAGCTTTTATTTATCATCCAGTTTATCCTCTTGCTATACCAGTTAATAAAGATAATATCAAACACCTGCTAGGCATGACTCTAAACATCTAATTATTAAGCAACTCTGTCAGGCATGACTCTGAACATGTTATATAAATTAACATATTTAATCTTCACAGCAATCCCCTGGGGTGGCTTACTATTATTATCCTTATTTTACAAAGAAAGAAAATCAAGTTTAAAGTAGAGATACTATGTAAATTTTTCCATGATCACACAGCTGGTATGTGTGGCAGATCTAGAATATATATTTACTTTGAGTTTTAGGTTTTCAAACAAACACGAAAACTGAATCCCCTTTGTTTTAGTATCCTAGCTGCTAAAACAAATACCATAAAATGGGTTGACTTAACAGCAGGAACCTATTGGCTCACAATTTCAGAGAGCAGAAGGTTTGCTTCCTCCAGGGTCAGTAGTATCTAGATAACCAGTAACCTTTGACGTTCCTTGGTTTCTCCATTGCATGGCAATGTACACGGTGCCGTCTTCTCCTTCCTCTTCTATGTTCTATTGATTTCCAGCTTCCGGCTGTTCCCCATGGCTTTTCTCTCTGTGGCTTTCTATATTAGGTCTCCAGTAGTAGTATTAAGACTCATCCTGACTCATTTGAGCCACACTTTAATTGAAGTAACTTCATCCAAAAGATCCTGGTTACAATGAGTTCACACCCTCAGGAACGGATTAAGATTAAGAACAAGTTTTCCTAGGGTACTTAACTCTGAGCCATCCAGTGTTTATTAATCAACAACTCCTGGCCACTCTCATTTTATACACACTCCCCTTTGACTTACCCTCTCCTAAATGGATTTCTTTGAAGCAAATTACGAACATCTTATTATTTATTTGTAAATATTCCTGCACGTGTCTCTAAAATATAAGGGAGCTTTCTTAAACTAACCATAAGACCATTATCAGAGCTACAAAATAATAATTTCTCAATATCTAGTCACTACTTAGAACCCACAACTCTATTGGCTCTTCCCTCACTTAAATGAACAATAACTTCTATAAAATGAAATCCAATAGACACATTTTTTACCTTTATTTATCCTGATTTCCAAACAGCCTTCAATACTACTAATTACTTCCTCCTTCTTTCAACACTTTCTCTCCTTAGCATCCGTCATGCTACATATTCCTGTGTCTCTCTCTCTTTTTTTTGTCTTTGGTAGTCTCTTTGCCAACTCTTAAACCTGTCATCATATTTTACATGCTGTTTTTCAGGACTCTGTCCAAAGTTCATAGTTTTTTAATTTAAAAGGAATAATTTACACATAGCAACCAATGACAAGAGGATTAATTTTTTTCTTGACATTAACAATTCCCTTTGTCTCCTTTTCATAGCCAAACCTTCTAAAGGAATTTGCCTGTATATATTATCTATATTTCCTCACCTCTAATCCCTTAAAATTCATAGATTGGTAGGTATAAATTACTTCCTTTAAATCAACAAAGTACTTAAATTGAAATTGTTAGTTTTTATATACTGTGAGCCATTTTGTTTATTTTGTTAGGCAACCCAGAAGAGACTGCCTAAAACTGGGATTGCAAAGAGAATCTTTTGCAACACAATTCTTCAGGCAGCTATTATAAAAAGTAATGGGTTTGGCACTTGAGATGACACCTAAGGCAGAGCCTGAACTCAGCAAGAAAGAGTGCCATGATTGATTAGCCAGGTCTGCCACTAGCTCAGAACTAGGGACTGATGCTGCCAAATATTTGCTGACACCAGCCTAGAATCTTCTCTCAGCAATACAAGTCTTCTTACAGGACTGGTTAGTTGAGTCAAGCAAAACAAGTTTGATATAAATTCTCATTATGCCTCAAATCCTGTTTATGTTCAGTATGATTTGATATATAAAACCTCTCTTTCATTTTTCATCTAATGCTATTGTCTCTTCATATTTTGATAATATATTTGAGCAGAACTGTCTGTATTTATAATTATGCTTTAAAAATTCCTGTACATTTACAGGGTGGTTAAGATATTTCACATAAAATGATCGTATTAGCATTCACTCTCAATACTTGCACGTAAATGTTTATTGCTGAAATAACTATGTTCCTTCTCTGAAAAACAGCTGATTGCTACACGTTCCATCTTTTGCTCCAGTGTTAGTCATTGGAAGAAATGCCTCCTTGCAGCTCAGCTGAGATTTGCATGTGAACACAGACCCTGCCTGAACTACAGATTGTGCCCCCTTCATTGTCAGGGCTGCACAAGAGGCTGAGCATGTGGTTTTATTTCCCCACAGGTGAAGGATTATGACAGCAAAAGAAAGGCAACGGAGGAATAAGCAAAGCATCAATTTTAAGACAAAGCATTCAACCTGAGTGTGAAATTTGAAAGGACTGGGGCAGAAAAAAAAAAAAAAAAAAAGGAAACGCTCTAAGGAGAGAACATGGACTATTAATTATTTGGGTCTGAATTTTCCTTTGCCTTGAAATGGCAGACACACCCCAGGGGTCATGCGCAATCACCCCAAGCTCGGTGCAGCTGGACTTCATTGGCAAGATGACTAATACACAATTAGGGCACAATGGTGGCCATTTATTTTCCAACCATGCCTCTAATTTGCCAGTCAGTTGACTCTTTAGAGGAATAAACTCACCGTCTAGTCAGTCCTTTTGATAGTTATACCAAAGTACCTAAATATACTCCCCGGATACTAAAATGCTAGATGACGAAGTGAATTTTGTTAAAAGGTACACAGTTTTAAGAATGTATTGAAACAGGAAATGCTTCTGTTAATGAATTAATACAAATGCTCTTCTGGCATCATCAATGACAATTACTCTTCAGGAAGTTTCAGCTGAATTTACGATTTTTAAGAACATCTTTTAGTGATTGTGTTTTGTTTCATTTTAATAATAAATGGATATTGAACATAATGAAACTGTAACTTAAATAACTATGTGAAACACAGCTCCAGGAAAAATGACTCACCACATGGGTAAAAGTATCCAAGACACAGGTTTCATTGAAATTTGGACGAAAAAATTATTTTGAAAGGATAGTAGTATTGCATAAATGCCAGACCTAACTAAAACCAATTTTATTCATAATACGTTGGTATTTCTAATATGGGCTTCAAAGTTACAGTCATAATGATAAACCAATATCTTGGGTCCTATAAGCTGAGTCACTTAATAGAACCTATAAAGAAATAGGTTCCAGGAAGACTTCTGCCTGCACATATAGCATTATGTTTTGTGATGAATTAACTGTCTTTCACACATCCAGGAGTCATTGTAACCACTGAGAAGCTTATTTTAATGGGATGATCAATATTTCCTAGAAAGAACTAAAATTGTTCCCTATTTTTCTATATGAGGCATTTTGAGCCTCATATTTAAGAAGAGTCAATTATCTTTAATAGATAATATGACTAATACACAATATGACTAATACACATATAATAAATAATAACATTTCTTAGAAATATTGTAACCATTTGATGCAAAAAAGAAAATAATATAGAATAAATGGAGTTCTAGGAGAAATACAGTAGTCAAATATCTAGGGCTTCAAAAATTGGCCACTTAGTCTTTTCTAATAAAATACATGAGCATGTTTTGCTCTGTAATAATCTAGTTCAGGGTACTATCAAACATATTTAACCCTGGAGAAAAGTTTAGATTGTGCCCTCAGTAAGTGCTTACGTATATCAACCTAATAGCAGGAGAAATGAATAAAATTATTAGTGTAAAGATTCTATCATGGTAGATATAATTTGTTTGCTATTTTTTCAAATAATAGGAATTTCACACTGAAAATGAAATTTAAATGTCTTATTTATCTTATTTCTAATTAGGGATACCACCTTGATTTATCAAACATATCAGAAGAGTGGTTATCAATGTTTTTTTCATTTTGGTATGCGTGATTCTTTAATCTGAACAAGTTTCATGGTCTTTAAATGCTTTGAATTTCAACTGCAAATTGCAAGATTAAAAAGAATTTTCTTTCTGAGAATTCAATTATAAAGTCATTATTGTGTGCTATGGCATGGAGTCACCAGACCAAATACAATACAAAAAGTCCAAGGATATTTACACTAAGTTCTGTTTACATTCTAGCTTCATTAAATATTTAGAAACTGAGTAATTTTTCTAAGCATAAAAATATTATTTTAAAAATAAATGGTGGGGGCAGTGCAAGGGTAGTTCAGTGGCAGAATTCTTGACTGCTATGTGGGAGACCCAGGTTTGATTTCCAGACCGTGCAACCGCCCCCTCCCCCAAATAAAAGGTAGGAATTTATTTGGATTAAAAGATATTAACTAATCAAAATAAGAGAGACTTAAGAAAGAGAAATGGTTCTTGAATTTTAGAGTAACTCATGATTTGGTTATATCTATTAAAGATAATTGACTCTTCTTAAATATGAGGCTCAAAATGCCTCATATAGAAAAATAGGGAACAATTTTAGTTCTTTATTTTGAATTCAGAAAGAAGCGAACACTGGGATTTCAAAATAATGTCCCAAGGGAGAGTCTCAAGAAGAAATATTAAAAAAGAAATTGCGTGGAGAAAGGAGAGTTTCATAAGAATATCAGAATTCTAATCTTTATCAGAAAATGTCTAAGAAAACAGTGGATTTGTTGGACGCTCATCTCTTCTTCCTTTATTGACATCTTAAGAGAATGAATTCCAAAAAATCTACGATGTAAAGTAATTCTTTCAAAAGAATGTGCATCTACAAGTAGAAGGTCATATTTTTGTCAAGTGGAGTGCTTGTCATTTTTAGGCTAAAGAACAAAGCTCAACTTTTCTCATTTGTCAAAAGAAAGCAGGGAAACCTATGTGACAAATCAAATTTTGTCAAATTCAATAAAATTGGCTTTTTTTTTTGTTTGAAATAGGTGTGTTTATGAAACTGCTCATCTACAAAGAAAAGTTTGTTAAGCATATGAAAGATAGAGACAGGATTATTAAGGTATAAAGGTAAGTTTCACATTGACTCTTTGGGAATAAAGATAAAAGTTAAACTATGTAATCAAAAGTAACGATATTTTGGGTGGTGCGATGGTGGCTCAGTGGCAAAATTCTTGCCTACTGTGCCGGTACCTGACCAAGTCAAAAAAAAAACGTAATGATATTTTATTGCAAAAAAATACTTAATATTTAAGGAAACCAAAGTCTTCTCAAATAACAATACAGACATTATAGTGGCAATCCCACGTGCAAGCAGAAATTTATTAGTATGTAGTTTTATGGATTATATTTCTTAGGTATATTTGGCATATTAAGAGGAGCAAATTTCTGTAATAGATTGATCTTTATTATTGTAAGATTGGGGAAATAAAATTCTCTTAATGAAAGTCAGAGAAGAAAAATCTATAATTGCCTTCCTATCGATGGCTGGAATACATAGATTCCCATGTCCTCAGCTAAGTGAGTTTTAAAATTTTGCATGTTGAGAGAACTAGCAAGGGATTTTGGTCTCATCCAATCCTGTGATTCTTATACATTGTATAAGATTTAAGATTTCCCATGAGGGGAAAATATTCAATAATTTCTTTTGAAATTAGCTGCACTTTTCAAATGTTAAATCTTTTTTCTTTCCAAAGAGCAAATCGATATGCTAAAGGAAAACTAGAGCCATAGACATTTTATAATAACTAAAGAAAAAAATATATCTAAATACAAGAAGTCAATATCTTCATTATCTTTTAAGATTAAGAGTTAAGGAAAACTCTCCATTTGTAAATTACCTGCCAAAATTTTTAAAAAGTTATTTTCAAACAAGTTTGATAAATTCTGACTCTAAAGTATTAGAAATTCATTTTAGTAATCCAGGGGCACTTTTAAAACATTAGATTATTCCTTTGCATATATTTTTAAATGATTAATTCCACGCTGCTTTAGCTTACGGCTTAACTTTATGGGGTCAGTGACACATTTGCAAACCTTGTCTCCCTGGAAAAATGCAGATGTATGCATGCACAGAACACTGCATTTCCAAGGGCACTTGGAACCTTAGGTTTAGAATCTCTGACTTAGGGCCTTATTTAAAATACATCTCCCTTTGGAATAGAGAAATTTATCAAGTAGTGCTTTGTTGTTGCTGCTACGCTCTTTTTCTTCACCCATAAGGCAATTTCAAAAAAAAAGAAGAGAAGGAGAAGCATGCGTTTTGTTCATAAGCGGAGTAAACCTGTAAGACTGCATAGGTTGCGCCTATAAAAGAAGCACCTGGCAGTGGGGGTGGAGATGGGGTGAAATCAAGCCTTGATTCCTGTACCCCACTGCTACAGCAGACAACCTAGAGAAAAGAGCACTTTTCCCCCTAATATTCCTGCATAGAAGAATGTCTTTTCCTACTAAGTGTGTGTTGGTTGCTGCCCTGATTTTCATGCTCTCTAATTCGACTAGTTTGGGGCATAAAGAAGAATTAATGTATGCACACATACGCAAACATGCACAAACACTCCACATTGACAGAATCTATATATTCTGAAATTTCAAAAGTAAAAAACTCATTATTCTGGAACTAGTTTTCATTTTTTCTCATTCTCAAAAAAATATTGCATTTCCACTCCTAGGAAGATGGTTCTTTGTACATGTTTACAGTTTGCCATCCGTGATCAAGAGATGATGAAAAAAATATTCACCATAGCAGATTCTCTTTCATTCCTGGCAAGTAAAGTCTAACAGTAAGAGGGCATTTTCAGTTAGTGGGAAAAAGTATTTGGTATTCCTCACGGCTCTGGACACAGACTACACTTGATAACCTAAGAGGAAAGAGACTTGGGGTCCCTTAGGAGAGAAGAGGACTTTCATTTAACTCATGCCTGTGTGTGTTTATGACAGCTTCGCTACTGTTGCCCACAGGGAGTTTGGCTACTTAGTCTGAATCTTCCCCTTCAACTTGATCAGCTCTCCTGGATCAGTGTTCATCCAAACATGGTGCAGCAGCCCCTCAAGCCAGATCTTGCCCTTTTAAGAAGGCACATCTGTTCCCTCTTCCTCTTTGCAATTTCTCAGTAACCATTCTCCAGCGGTGTCTGTAAAACTGAAACTTTATGAGCCCAAATGCCCCCACTTTTTGCATCCTTAGTTAGGCAGTTCACTCAAGCAGAGAGCCCTGGCTAACTGAGACGGTACTGCTGGATTTATACAAGGCCAAAATCCTCACTAAAAAATGAGAGGTTTCTTTCTGTAGCTTCAATAGGTTTTTCTTCAATCACAAAAACCCCTGTGTGCTTCTAGGCTCTGGGGCTGTTTATTAGGGATATAAGCAGCTATTTATCATTTCTTTGGGGAATAATTCTGTTATGTGTCTGTCTTATGTGTATTGTCTAAATTGAAAGACTTTTTATGCTCAAATTCAGAACAGAGTCAGCCTTACTACCATGTGCTCACTAAAAATGCAATAAATATTTATTGCGGCTGATGAGTTCAGGAAACAGAATTTGCCAGGGCCCACTGTGATGGACAGCTGCAAAAGAATTGGATGCAGTCATTGTCAAGCCCAAGCCCCTGTATGTTGCAAAAATCTGGAGGGGCAATTAGAATGTCTAGTGCATGGCACTCTGCCCTCCATCCCAGGTGTCACGGGTTAAGCCTCCCTTGTTATGGTCCAATCCTAACTACATGAAACAGAGTTAAAGTTGTTGCAGATGCTCTTGTTTCAAATGCATGCTGAGCTCTCCCTGATAAGCTTGTTCCTTTGGGCTATATCACAATTTCATCTTATTCAAGCTGTCTACATTCCTGTTTACTTGGGTTTGCAAATGGAACTTTAGCACTCAAATTAGTACTGACAGTATAACCTGCAAGGGTTCTAAATCCTCATTTGCCTTCATTCCAAGGGACAGCACTCTATTTTCAGAGCAATATTGTTTTATATCAAAATTGTTCTCGTGGCATGAAAACATAATGATGCATGGCATGAAACCCTGCATTCCCACTCGTAAACGCAGTCATCTGGGTTGTAAGATCTACACCAAAAGGCTTCTCACTCCTTGACTACCATTATTGTTTCTTTCTTTTGCACTGTTCTTCTCAGGGGGCAAAGAGGCTCGTTGTATTAGTCAAGGTTCTCTGGGGAAAGATAACTGACAGGAGATATCTGTAAATATTATGAGATTTTATAAAAATTATCTCATATGACTGTGGGGATACACAAGTCCAAATTCTGTAGGATAGGCTGAAAACTGGGAACTCTGATGAAGGTATTTGATGAATTCGCCAGGAGAAGCTGGCTGCTGGCTGAAGTAGAGATGGAAATTTTCTCCTCTGACTGCTGAAATCATCATTCCTCCTTTTAAAGCCTTCAACTGATTAGAAGAGACGTCTCTCATCATTGAAAGCAATCTCCTCAGTTGATTGTAGATGTAATCCGCCATAGATGCAATCAACCTACTGATGATTTAAGTCCATAACATGTCCTCATAGTAACAATCAGGCTAGTACTTGCTCAACCAAACAACTGGGCACCATCACCTGGCCAAGATTGCACATGGACCTAACCATAACACTTATGTAAACAAGAGGAAACACATTTTTAGGATTGTAATTCACTAGAGCATGAAAAGTGATGCTTTGTTTTCTTAATATAGAAACATCTTCTGACTATAAAATTCTTTTCCTCTGAGATTCTTGTTGCACTGTCTGGAGACTGGATGTCATGATTAGCTGATGATAGTTACACTGTCAGTACCAGGCAAGATTGGAGGCAGGATGGCCAATGAAAAACACACCTAGAGAGGGTGTCCTGCTTCTCATCCTAGCTCAGCCCTAATTCAATTAGAAATCTTGGTCAAGACCTTGAGACCTAGCCTGCTTCCTCCTCTGAAAAAAATGGTCAATATGTACGAGAACAATTGCTTTTACCTATGGCTGCATATCAGAATCATCTCAGGAGCTTTTAAAATGCATAGATGCCTAGATGCCATCCAGACTGACATAAAGCAGAACATCAGTAAGTGGGCTCTGGGTATTAGTGCCTTTTAAGTGCTCCCCAGTCTTCTGCAGTTGCCTAGGTGTGAGGATCTCATGCTCTTATTACATTCAATCTACCTCCTGTTTTCAAACCCACAATTAACATCAGATATCAGTGAGTATTCAGTGTTCTTCTCTCTATAAGTATTATTATATCAATAGCTGATATAGACAAGGAGCACAATAGATGTGTAAGATATTTAGAGAGGAGAATTGACAGACCATATGACCAGATGAAGGCATAGAAGAGTAAAGAAAACGTCAGGGAGGATTAAGCAGTTTTCCAATTTGGTTGATCGAGTGTCTTTGGAGTGGATGGTGTTGGAATTTACTGAGTTGAGTAATAAGAGAAAACTGAGTCTGTTGAGTTCAGAGTCATAGATGCACTGAGTATATACGTTGATTTGTGATGCCTGTGGGTCTTTCAAGTGAAGATGTTCAGTACTGAGCCCTATATAAAAGTCTAGTCATCCACAAAGTGCTTTTTACTGGTGATAAAGATTTGAAAATTACTAACAAATGGATTATATGTTGGACATATGGAAGAAACCAAATGGAATTATAGTAGGATATAAAAGAGCAAGGGAGGATCCCTGGGAAAAACCAGTATTCAAGGGGCAGTTGAGGAAAATCCCATGAAGAAGACAGTGTTAGTTTGGTACCTCCAATAAGCAGACTGGATAGATGTGTAAGAGATTTACTGAGGAGTATGTTTGTGAAGATAAAGGGGAGGAGGAGGAGGAGGAGGCATATGCAGGGGGAGACTTCATACCAAGATGCTAGTCCGACACCTGTGAAAGGATAAAGAAAAGGAAGGATGGGCTAGGAGAACTCTCACACTGCTGAGTACTTCTCAACATTTTTGACCAAGCCAATTGGAAATCCCTGAGTAAAGGTTGTCCTATGGATGACTCCTACACCAGGCAGGAATAGCTGGGTCTTAGCATCCCTGCCATGCTCAGTCATTGACTGGGAGCAGCCCAGGGAAGAGTGGACTTGTTGAAGTGAGGCAGCGAATCCAAAGATGCAGCAGCTGGGACTGTCAGTCATCTATGCCCCCTGCGGCAGGGTTTCCTAAAGAAAATATGACAGGTGGATCTTAGAGATAGGAGAGAAATGTGAAAGAATGGTGGTACTGAAGCCACCGAGAAAGGAAGGTTATATATATGCACACACACATTATACTCTTAGCTTTGCTATGAAATGAAATGATAGGTAAATCATCCTTAAAAAATGCATATTTGAGCCAGAGGTTTTTCCTTGTAAAATCTATAGTCAATAGTAAGGTGCAAAAATATGCACAATTAGAAGTAACGTTGATACCAGAGAAAACATAGTTCTGGTGAAGGTGATGGATTGGCTTTAAATTTTAGAACTATTTATAATTTCCAAATACACACTTTAAGTTGATTTGAAATATTTCATACTTGAGTTTCCTAATGGAGTTAATTAATCACAGGTGATTTCATTGCAAGCACAGCACCTGCTAGAAACAACTCAGCCACAGCACAGGTAGAAGTCAAGGCATTTCACTCCTATGTATTTAGTGATGAGGAAGGGATTTGTTTCCCCTAAATCTTCATTCTTACTTTGTTCATATGTTATATTCAAATATACTTGGAAACTCAATTATAGCTACAGACTTCTTATAAACAAAACTATTCTATTTCTATACTATCTTTCTTTTAGAATTTTCAAGTTATCACTGCTTTTATTACCACATGGACTTACTAAGGAAGGGTGGAAAAATTAGTCAGCATTTCATAGTTACTGCCTAGAAGCATATAACTGTCAGCCAATGGTTAAAGAGCAAGGATCCATTTTCAGAAGCACTTTAAATGTATTTCTCAATCTACACAAGAGCACAGAAATGGAATTTAAGGAGTTCAAGGACAGAGTGGGGAAAACCCCTCTATATTGCAGTCACTTCTGCACTTAGAAAGATAAGTGATGACTTTATTGATGACGTCCCCCAAAACTGTAGCATGTAATTGCTCTGCATAGAGAGGGAGACAGATTAGGAGTATGCAGGGAGAGTTCAGGAAGGAAACCACAAATATTGGGAAGGCTGAGTCCTGTAGCAGGAAAGAGAGAGGAGATAATGGATAGTAAGGCTATCAGTTTCATGAAGGTGAACGCTTTGTCTAGTTCTCCTTGTTGAATCACCAGTATAATGCTAGCCTATTTGGATAAATCAGCAATCTTCAATTCTAATATTAAAAGATAAAATATTTCCTGTTCTCAAATTGATTCAGGGTTTAAATCTAATTTCTATAACCAGTTTATATTGTAATGTCCAGGACAGCCTATAGCACTGTTCTAGACACAATCTAGGTGCTCAAGAACTCTTGATGAATTTATCTTTGTTCTAGTTTGCTAGCTGCCAGAATGCAATATACCAGAAATGGAAGGGCTTTTAAAAAGGGGAATTTAGTAAGTTGCTAGTTTAGAACTCTAAGGCACAGAAAATGTCCCAGTTAAAACAAGTCTATAGAAATGTCCAATGTAAGGCATCCAGGGAAAGACACCTTGGTTCAAGAAGGCTGGTGAAGTTCAGGGTTTCTCTCTCAGCTGGAAGGGCACGTGGCAAAGTCTTTCAGCTTTGTCTCCCAGCTTCTTGTTTCATGGGGCTCTGCCGGGGCGTTGTCCTTCTCATCTCCAATGTCTCTGGCAGCGTGGGCACTCGGCCCCATGGTTCTGCTTGGCTGTGCTGTGGCTTTCCTTGGCTCTGTCATTCTGCTCTCACAGAAGCTCATCACTTTCTCTCTCGTCGTTCTCTAGCTTTTTCCAAAGCATTTTTTCTTTTAAAGGATTCCAGTAAAACCAATCAAGACCCACCTGGAAAGGGGGGAGACATGTCTCCACCTATCAAATGTAATACCCATGGAGATAAGCTAATTAAAATTTCCAACATAGAGTACTGAATAGGGATTAGAAGAAGCCATTGCTTCCACAAGGTTGATTAAGATTAAAATATGGCTTTTCTAAGGTACATAAATCTTTTCAAACCAGCACAAACTGATTGACAGTTTTAAAAGTATTTAACATCAGAGATGTTTCCTTACTATAATGTGATCACCATTAATGCTCCCTTTTGTCTCTGGAGGACCAAAATCCTGTCCTGAATTTTGGGGTGAAAGTCATTCTCTTGCATTCCCTAGTGTCTATTAGTTGTGATGTTTTTTCTTTACAACTCTAACTGAAAGGTGCATGGCCTGGTATAATCTTATAAATATCAAAAACACCTCATTGTGTATCTGACTAGACATGCCAGCCACCTGGGCTCACAGATTCTTCTATATGAATTGGCTACTTAGTGAAAAACATTCAAGAGTAAGATAAAGGTGTGTCCTGTTGCCGCCTCATTCAGACCTCTGGTTGGTAACCCTGCCTTGGGTTTAGTAAAATCACCAATTTTGCATAATCAGATTCCCCAAACTATAGAACATGTTGATTTTGAAAAACAGAAAGAGTTGTATGATTAATATCTAAAGAATAACTTTATAAAGATAAATCAGTTTTCCAGTGATCTTCATTTCCATTTTTTTTCAGGACGACCAGTAAAGTGTATTGTGTGTATGTCATTTATATGCATACATACATACATGCATGCATACATAAACACATGCAAATACAAATGAAACAGGGGAGTATAATATGGCATACATGTATGCATGTATCACATGCATACACACACACACATGCATATGTCTGATATAGTAATGAATTCCTAAATACAAACCAGAGTTTCAAACCTTTTGAAATATGGCAAGCCTATAGATTATGTTTAGCTTGTTCTTATTTTAGGTATTAGAAAAACTCAAAGTCTTCATGCTAAAAATATTTATTTTTGTTACAAGTGTGAAACATATGAAATTAGAGTGCTCATAGGAACATATGTGACAATGAAAACAACTGAAGTCATTAAAATTCAGTGAGATTATTAAAGTGTTTAGTGATCAGGATGATTTTGTTTTGAGCTGAATTCAGGTATATCTCTTGGGGTGACATCAGTAATCCATCTGAATTTTCCATTATCGCTAACACAGAGAAAAAGTTAGAAAAAGCAATTAAAATGATAATTAAACCAACACTGAGAAATAACTTGAGATGGGAGAAGTTTGTAAGTTTATTTAAAAGTTTTCTTTTGAGAAAGGCTTTCACATTTTCAAAGGTAAAATGATATTGGTTGATACTGTATGTTTCCTTGCGATGAAGACATATTCCCTGCTTACCACCTATAGCCATTTCAATAGTCATTGAATTGAACATGCAGGTTTGAGTTATCTCTAGAGTTTCACATTATATTAAGTGAAAAGAGAAGCTTTAGAAATGAGTAAGTAATATGACCCCTTTTATGTAACAAAATCTTTGATATCGTTATTAATATAGATATAGCAATATGGTTCTGTAAACATGAATATGATGAAGAATAAACTATTAAAATTTAGTTAATAATCATTCTAAGGAGGAGGTTTGTGAAAGGCTGTAGAAAACTTTCACATTTCATTTTTTACATTTAAGTACTTTGATTTCTTTGACTGTATATCTTATTACTCTTATTTTTTTGAAAAGGAGACAGTAAGGACTCCAAGCCCTTTTTAATTTTCATCTTTACAAGATTTTCTTTCATTATATAGAAGAATGGTTTCTAGCACTGTTTAAAAAGAAATTTTGCTTTTTTGAAATTCTCATTGTTATTCTGACTCTTTTAAAATTATTATTATTAATATTATAAGTTGGTTGTAACACAGGTTTTATGTAGGTGGCTTGTATGTAGGGAGCAGTGAAAAGAGAGGGCACTATCAGATTGAGGGAGCTCGAACAGAGGTACATTAAAGGAAGCATATTTCTGTAATAATGTGATGGCTCCTCCTCCTCACACCCAGAAAAAGCTAAGGATATGTGATAGTTGAGTTGGAGACTGAGGGAAATGAGAATTAAGGGTGCCTCTTACATGGTTCACCAATGGGTGGTGTTTAAGCTCTCTAGCATAGGCTAGAAAACTGGCTTGAGAAAGCAAAGGACATTTAGCAAAAGCCCCTCCAAAAATAAGGAGAAATTCAAACAGACACTTAGAGAAGGAAATGTGTCTGGTTTAACACAGTGCATTTCATACTTAGATCTCTCCTCTTTCCCAAGACACCAGTAAAATCCTAGTAAAGTATGTGCGTGTGTGGGAGAAGAGTACAAATCCTTCAGAATGGAGAGATAAGAGCAGAGAAGAGATGAGAATTAAGTTTTAGAAGCCAGAATGTGGATAGCGATTGGCAAAGAGGATGAAGCTGAATACCAAGTGACTGCAAGGATGCTGATGAGAAGCAAGCCTATTCATAACGCAAAATCGCAGAAAGGCTTGAGAATTGGAGGCATCATTTAACTTTGACTCTGGTGTGAGGTGTGGGGCTAGAAGCAAGTGGATTGTTTGAATAACTGTATAAGGAGCTTTAGCTCCTGCACAGCCAGAGCCTGAAAGTTTCTTCTGAGGGGAACCATGTTCCTAGGAGGTCTGGAAATAGTAGGTGATGTGGGAAAGGTGCAGGACTGCAAAGTGAAGGCTTACATCTTGAATGGCAAGAACCCACATCCTTACTGCTGCTTGGCCCCAAGAACTCTGGTTGGTACACAGGCATACATCACCACTCTCCCTCTCCCCCAAGATCAGGAAGTGAAAGATTCTTATGAGGACTAACAGTATCAGCCCACAAGAAAAGACACAGAGTCATTGATTTTGGAGAGTTCTCCAACTAAACTTCTAAGTGTCTGTAGGACTGGATCACCATCTTATTAAAAGATAAGTTCCACATAAACACAAGGCTTCCATGATATTTTAGAGCAGTTCATTTACAAAAGGAAAGATGCCAAAGGGTCACTGACTCCCAATCAGATGTAAGAATAGACTAAAAATATTTTCCCATGAACAAGAGCTCAAAAACTTTAACTTTCATTTGTCTATTTTCAAGTGACTTGAAGAGAAAGAAGGCAGAAGGGTATTAAACAAGAGAGAGGAAAATAGCAAATCCTGGAAAAATATGCTCCATGCAGAGGAGATGAGAAGACAAAGCCCAGGCTGACAGTTCTGCCTAAGACCCAGAGACAAGGGACCTAGTAGGAGCCTGAAGTCTGCAGGAGGGAACCCTCATTGGGTGCTCGTGGGGGAAGATGTTGATGCATACAACCACAAGCAAAAGAGTAACTAGAACAATTTTACAATTATGCCAGATGATTTGGGAAGAATTACTGATGAATGCAGGAAATGAAGCAAATGAAAATGCAATTATTAACTCCATGAAATTAAAAAAAGGGAAATGTATTCCTATAACCTGGCTTAGCAGAGAACAATGTGACGATAATCACCATTAGGTAAAAGTTGCATACTGATTTAACCCAAAGTAGTGATATAGAAATTAAAGAATGCATGAAGGTAAATTAACCTCATTAAGATTGTTTATACAGGTTTCTTCAGGGGAAAGGAAGGATGGCTCTTCAACAGAGCAGATGTTCTCCAATGTTAGTGAGCATTCACATGGCGGATTTTTGAAGCCATGAATTACTGAGCCTTATACGCAGCAGGTGTGGGGTGGGGCCCAAGCATTTGCCTTTCGAACAGGTTCCCAGGTAATTCTGGGAATCATACTTTGGCAATCCCTGCTGTAGAACACTTCGCACTCCTTTGTCACAGAGCATATCTGTAACAGATCTTTAATAAGACATGTGGGATGCAGCAAATATTGTTACAATGTAATCATCTCAGCCTTCCCCCTTCCCTCTCCACTGACAAGAAATCTATATTTGTTCCCTCATTTTAATTCCTCTGCTGTAGCCTAAGGGAAAGACTCCTGCCTACTGAAAAGGGGGCCCAGTCAATCTACATAGTAAGAAGTAGCCTTTGGGGAAAATCTGTTGATTTTACTTGTATGTAATTTGAGCTATGCAAGAAAAGAAATGAGTTCCAAATTTTGTGTTAGCTTTGGCTCATGGATGATGCTTTGGGTATACAACATGGTTTTGAGACCTGTATATGTAGATACCTGTATCTAATAAAATATTTAATTTAGGAAATGACAAGTGAGTACATGGAAAAGTCCAGTTTTCATGAATCATCCAACAGATGCCAAAAAATAAAGAACAAAGAATTCTGAAACGGGAGCTGTAGCCTTTCCCCCCAACTCCTCCACCCTGCAGAAAGAAGGATTTTAACTATTGTCAGGGGGTAAGAAGGCAGTAACGTGTATAAAGCCAGCAAAAATGGGCTTTGCGTGAATTAATCTTTGATTGATTTCTAAACCCATAGGAGCAGTCTTGTAACACTCAGCCAGATGCAAATAGAAATTAACCTGTATTAATCTCTGTTCTCCAAAGGGAAATTTTTCAGTCTTAAATATCCCAAACAAAAGTCACAGAAAAAGTCAATTTAGATAATCCTACCAAAATATACTCACTCTTAATTGTAATATTTATCACTCTTAAGTCATCCCCTATTTATTCTTATTCAGAATACATTTTGCTGCTATTCGTTTTATGCACACACAACTTTAATGGAGCATTTTGGTGGTGGGGGCAGGGGCAGGAATTGCTTCCATCACAAACCTTCAGATTTTTCTAGAGTTTTAACTACTTTTTTCACAACACTTCCACATCTGTTATATCTATCGTTTTACTTTTAGAGGTGAAAAGAAATGCTTTGCCTTTGCTTCTTTGGGAAAATCCAGACTCAAATTTCCTAAATTAGTGCAATTTCATGCGGGGACATCTCCAGTCTCTCTCCCCACACAATTACCTATATGTAGACTTTAAGATTAATCTCTTCTGCATTTAGCTCTCCCTTGAATCAACTACAGGAGCTAGAAGATGAGCTGACCTACGTTCATTCACTGCACAATCTGGAAATCATCTCCCACTTGTGCCAAGTATTAAAATGAGTAGAGGCTCAACCTGAATTCTCTGCAATTTCATGTGGCGATGATTCAGAGAATGGTAGAAGGAAATGAGGAGATGCTCATCATTACCTCTCAAATGAAACAGCCCTTCTCTTATAGGTAGGCTTCTGTGACCACTTCCAGAAAGCGTAAATGTAAGTAATTCCAAACTAACAGTAATTGTGTGGAATGCATTGTGCCATTCATAACTTAGTTATAATTTCCCATAACTTTTCCTAACATGAAGCATGAAATATTGCACAGAGGTAGGTGAAACATATCTGTTCACTTCTTTCCAATAGATGCAGCAAGCAATAGTTTTAGACTTATTTTTTATTATTTTTAACTTTTTGGTAACACAGGCTTTCTTAAGATTACTTCCTCAAATAAATCATATCTCAATGTATAACCAACATTCTGCATATTATTTCAAGAGATTCATGACCTCCTTAAAGCTAATTACTATCTCTAATATTTTAATTACTGTAACAGTGAGAGAAAAAGCACCCTGATTTTCCTGTGGGAAAACATCCTTCCCACACTTACAGCAATCTTACTGGCACAGTCAATCAAAATGCTCCAAATGCCCCTGGTGAAGTACTGGGCACATGGCAAAATGTTATACCAATCAGACCTTTCCTTGAACCTTGAACAAGGTGAAATAAACTGAAAATGTTTGGACCTAGTTCATTCTAACAGCAGTACTCTGATTAAAATCTCCATCAATTCCTTTGCTCAAGGAACTGCAGATAGAAATTGGCAATGTGTTTTTTTTTCATCTTTGATGTATTTTATAGGCATAAATGCACATTAAAGCAAACATTCATTGATTTGATAGGTATATCTTTCCGGACTGGAATGGCTGCTCCATTGAGAGCAGGGACCTTGCTGGTCTTTTCACTCTTGGATACCCAGCACCTAGAAGAATGTCTCACATGCAGCTAATATTCAAAAATATTTGTGGAATGAAACAAAGACCAGTATGAGATGAGATCTTAGAAGTAGACCTGGTTCAGATTACATAGGATGCTGTAGGCCATGGTAGAAAGAATAGATTTAAATCTCTCTAACCACTAGACTGTTTTAATCAAGAGTAATATGATCACTGCTTAAAATAATGCTCAATTTTTTAAAAAAATAATTTTCAGATCTCACACTTGACTTTTACAGAAAGTGTAAAATATTTAAGTAACTAGAAGATTAGTTCTAAAGATTAGACATTGAGAATTATGGAGATAGAGAAAAGACAGCACAAAAATCCAAAATTTTATTAAATATCTAGAAATAGATTTCACCTAGGATGTAAAGGACTTTTAGACAAAAAACTTCAAAACATTGCTAAAAGAAATCAAAGGCCTAAATAAATGGAGAGGCATTACATGTTCATGGATTGGAAGACTAAATATCATTAAGATATCAATCCTACCCAAATTGATTTACAGATGCACTGCAATACCAATCAAAATTCCCACAGCCTATTTCTCAGAAATGGAAAAGTCAATTGTCCAATCTATTTGGAAGGGTGAGGGGCCCTGGATAACCAAAACATCTTGAAAGAGAAGAGCTAAGCTGGAGGACTCACACTTCTTGACTTTAAAACAGTGGCAAAAACAGCGTGGTACTGGCATGAAGATAGATATATTGACCCGTGGAATCAAATTGAGAGTTCAGAAATAGACCATCTATGACCAATTGATATTTGACAAGGCTGCTCAGGCCACGCAACTGGGAAAGAATAGTCTCTTAACCAAAGGGTGGTGGGAGAACTGGATATCCATATGCAAAAGAATGAAAGAAGGCTCCATCTCACACCGTATATATAAATTAACTCAAAATGGAACAAAGACCTAATTATAAGAATCAGGATCATACAAATCCTTGAAGATAATGTAGGGAAGCTACTTAAAGATCTTGTGATAGGCCACGGTTACTTAGAATTTACACTCAAAGATCACATAATGAAAGAAAAAATAGAAAAATGAGACATCCTCAAAATTAAAAACTTTTGTACAAAGGACCTTGTCAAGAAAATGAAAAGACAATTTACTCAATGGGAGAAAATATTTGGAAACCACATATCTGATAAGGGTTTAATATCCAGAATATATAATGAGATCCTACAACTCAACAAGAAAAACACAAACATTCTCATTTAAAATGATCAAAAAAGCTTAAGTAGACATTTCTGTAAAGAGGAAATACAAATGGCTAAAAGGCATGAAAAGATGTTCAGCATTGCGAGCTGTTAGGGAGATGAAAATCAAAATCATTATGAGCTATCAATTCATACCTACTAAAATGACCACTATTAAAAAAAAACAGAAAAATTGAATGTGGAGAGGATGTGGAGAAATAGGAACACTCATTCATTGCTGGTGGCAATGTAAAAATGGTGCAGCTACTGTGGAAAACAGTTTGGTGGTTCCTCAGGAAGCTAAGTATAGAATTTTCATATGATCTGTCAATCCCACTGGTACATACCCAGAAGAACTGAAAGCAGGGACTTGAACAGACATTTGCACAACTCTTAACCAATGACAGTTAATAGTGTCATTATTCACAGTTGTCAAAAGATGGTAGCAAACTAAGTGTCCATCTGGTATATACATATGATGTAATCTTATTCAGCTGTAAGAAGCAATGAAGTCCTGGTGCATGTGACAATATGGATGAACCTTGAGGATAATATGCTGAGTGAAATAAGCTAGACACAAAGGAACAAATATTGTATGATCTCACTGTTATGAACTAATTATAATAAGATCACAGAGTTAGAATCTAGAAAATACATTACCAGGTGATAGATTGGAGTTAGACAATCAGGAATTGATGCTTAATTTGTACAACATTTCTATTTAGGCTGATGGTAAAGGTTTGGAAATGGATGGTAGTGATGGTAGCACGATTATTGTGATTGTGGTCAACAGCATTGAACTGAATAGGTGAATGCAGTTAAAAGAGGAAACTTAAGGATATATATATTAATAAAAATTAAAATACAATGTAAAAAATGTACTATCTTCAATAGTAACAACTGGTCCATACCAATGCCAGGTGTTGGTGGTAGATTGGTGTGCAGAAATCCTGTGTTTTATGAATGATTACTTTGTAAACACAATTTTCCTATTAAAAAATTAAAAGGAATCTTGGGACATCAGGAAGAGAGAAAAGTCAAAACACCAGAAATATTTACACATACAACAGACTATCCTCTTGATGTCTAAAAATGATATTTGATAATTGGAACAAAAATTAAAATATCTGATACTCAAAACAATAGTATTTGAAGGTAAGGAAGTTAAGGGGACCAAAAGGTAATTAAAGTGTCCCTATTTCAGTCAATGTGAACAAATGTTGATACCAGTAAGCTATGATGTCTAATATGTGCATTGTAATACGCATAGCAAAGACTAATAAAACATACAAAGTGATGCACTCAAAAACATTATAAATAAACTAATAACCGATTCCATAAAGCTTCCAAGTAAACCATGGAAAGGGAAGAAAAGAGGAAGGAAAAATTTAAAAAGAGGAAACAAACAGAAAACACATAATAATATGACAGATTTAACTCAAAATATCAATAATTTCCTTAACTGTAAATGGTCTAAATAAAACAACTGAGACTGAGATTGGTAGGATGACTTTAAAAACATGACCCAACCCTACGCTGTTTATAAAAACTCTCTTCATATTCACTGACCTAGGCAGATTGAAAGCAAAAAGAAATGCAAACAGATACACCATGCAATCATTAATTTAAAAAAAAAACAGGTGTGGTTATATTAGCATCAGATAAAGTTGACTTCAGGGTGAAGAAAATTACTTGAATCAGAGAAATATTGCATAAGGATAAACTGCCAAGCCACCAGGAGCACATCATAATCCTAAACATGTATGCACCAACCAAGAAAGTCTAAAATACAAGAAGTGAAAATTAATAGAGCTGAAATGAAAAATATTCACAATTTTAGTTGGGAGTTTAACACCTCTCTCTGCAAATGATAGAAATACTAGATTTAAAACAAACCCATGAAGATACAGGAAATTTGAGCAACACAATCAACTAACAGCATCTAACTGACATATATAGGCTTCTATAGCCAACAACAGCAGACTAGATACCGCTATTTAAGGTTTCATTAATCAGATAGACCATATCCTGGACCATAACAAAAATCTCAACAAATTTACAATAATTGAAATCATACAGAGCATGTTTTCTGACTATAATAAAATCATTAATAGAAAGATATAAAGAAAGTCTCTACCTACCAGGAAATTAAACAACACACTTCTTAGGAATCCATGCATCAAAGAGGAAAACTTAAAAGAAAAATAAGTATCTCTATAACTGAATAGAAATGGGAATCAGACCTATAACAATATGCTGGATACAGCTAAAGCAATGCTATGAGGGAAATTTATAGCTCTCAATGGTTACCTCAGAAAACATGAAAAGTCTCAAATCAACAATACAAGTTCCTACTTTAGGAAGCTAGAAGGAGAAGGTAGAATAAAACCTAGAATACACAGGTAATCGGTATTAGGAATGAAATGGGAGTTTTCACTACAGATATTGCAGCCATCAAAAGAACAATAAGGGAATATAGCAAACAAATTCACACTCAGAAATTCCATGCAGATAATAAATTTATGCAAATTCAAGAGAGGATGTGATAAAATTCTTAAACTTGCGCTTTGAAGTAGGGTAGAATTGAACATGAAAAAGGGCTTTCCAAGAAGGTGGAAAAGCAAGACTTAAAGCATGTGTATGATAAAACAATAACTTTGAAACTAAAAGAATATATTTAGGCTTTTGAGAGAGACCGAGGGAGAAGGAGGATATCAGGAGGAGGCAAACTTACAAATTCTTGAAATGATCTGAGCAGAAGCTGATGGGGCCTCGATTTCCATGTCAATGATGGGAAGGCAGAATATCAGATTTTGCAGTGGAAATCTTGAAAGATTTGGTGACTGATTAGACACGTGCAGGGCCAACTATAGGTACAATTGAGAAAACAAAAGTTTCACTTCTTATCTTCAGTGCCCTAGATTCAGTTTAGGCCCTTTTTATTCAATGTTATCTATGATAATGCACTGTCACCCTTGTGCCCCCGTATCCTATCCACATCCCTTCGTCCTCCTTCTTAATTCTCACAATCCACTATCGGCAATATTGTTCATTTATTTATGAATGGAAATGTCAATCCTTTTATTTCTTCAGGGAATTGAATGCAGATTGGCTGGAAATATCAGATTGATTAAGAAAGCAGCTAACTGCATATGAAAATGACAGTAGGTAGCAGGGCTATTGTTTAGACTTTTAAAAAGAGTTGAACTCATTTTATATCACTTTTCCCCTCAAAAGGTGAAAATATCTAGTATTCCTGACTCGAAAGCACTTTTTATTATGAAAATCTTTAACTTATGTCTAATGCTAAAGTTGATGCTCAAAAATTCTTTATTTTCTGACTAGGCCATTTTGCTAGGTATCTTGTTAGATTTTCATGTCTTTCTTGGAGGAAGAAAAATTACGGTGTCACAGAGCTACCAATGGAAGAGCTGCTGAGCCAATTGGAACACAATTATGCTTTGCAGAATTAGGAGAAATCCATAATTCTTCCACACTCCCCATCCCCAAACCTCAATTTAATTATTGGACTTAAAAGTGTTTCGGTAAAGCTGGCTGCTGCCTTGGGATTCCTCAGAATGCATTTGAGAAACAGTTGTTACTCTCATTGGACCCTGAAATATATTTGTACTGAACAGGAGCCATTACCATTATATTAAAGCAAAAAAGCTTCTGAGTGGTGGTTATCCCACAGACCAAATCCTAACAAACCCATGATTGTCCCAATCTGAAGGACTGGAGGGCTCCGAATAATGGAATTTTTTTCCATTTACCATATACACATTGTGTCTTCTGATTTTAGGGGAGTAGTTTCTTTCCTTGGGCTTTTAGAAAGGCGTCTTTGCCCTCTGAGATTCTGAAAAATTTAAAAAGGAAATAATTCTAAATTATTTTGTAGAACTGCCAAATTCTTGCTATGTCCATAAAACAAATCTGTGTTCTTTAGGGTTTTCTGTATAACACAAGACTAATAATATGCATTATCTACAGACTGAGTTTGCTAGAAGAAATCTGCAATACAGAAATAAATTGCTCTTGTTTTTCTGTGCCACCACTTGACAGTGCTATGTATCTTCGTCCAATAGAATTTTCTGGGTAATACAGGCTTCTACAAGACAGGATATTAACAATCACAAGTAATAGTAAGAATATCTGCTATAGCAGTTGGCCTTATAGGATGCAGGGAGTGGATTATTCTAAGAAAAGTATTTCAGGACAGTGATTTCCAACAGCTGTCCAAATCAAGTTATTTCAAGACTGTCTCTTAAGAAATGACATCTTAACAAGAATTCAGCTATATTTAAGACTTTCTTGATTAGCTCTAAAGTTAGGTAATTTGACTATAGCAAATATTTTTTTCAGTGCCACTAATTTTCTTGCAGGCTTCTCCATCCTCCTCACCCCCATTCCTTGATATGCCATATACACATATGCAAAGAAAAATGAAAGTTTTTTACTTACACTTTTCACGCTTAGTTCACTAAAACCCACAGGGCTAAACATAAAGGAGAGATGTTTGTTTTGCCACATAATTTTGTCCTTAGGATTCAATCAATATTGACTAGGTTATTAATATACAGTGCGTTTTTAATTTTCCTAAGCCCCTAGACTAAAATTTTAAAAAAAGAGTAGTTTGATGTGTCTAGAAAAAGATATTCAAAAGACTCAAAATAATCAGGAAAAACAGAAATAGTACTAAGAAAAATAAAACCAGGCAACATAGACTGTCTGTGGTACTTTTTTAAAATAAAAAATAGAATATAAATCCTACCAGGAAGATCAGATCTGTCTTATTTTATCCTAAATTCTTCTGAGAAGTCTTTTTTTCCCCCTGTCTCTACCATTCTACTCTTCTAAGCTAATCTCATTTTGATGTGCAGTGTAGCAGCATTCCCAGTCTCGCGGGATTTTTGTTTTCTTTCTCATTCTATTAGTTGTTGTTCTATCTGCCAACAGGTGAGCATGTTCATTTTTCCCCAAAACCTGTAAGTGCTGCTTGTTGTGACCCTAGTCATTAACAAGGAACACTTGTTCTAAAGCCATTCTTCTCATCAGGATTGTGAGGGAAGAGAATATCAGAATGACATGGTAGCATTTTCCAACTCCATAGAAAAATCTCTTACAGATTCTGTTGTCCATTTAGCATTAAGCACCAAGTGAGCAGAGACCCTGCCTGCTTTCATCACGGTTTGCCAAGAAATTAGTAGACATACCAGGAGGGAAGAGGTTGCAAATACCTCTCTCCCCAGGGCCAAGAAATACAGCTCATAACTCATCATTAATAAAACAAGTATACCCTATCCTCAGGTGTACTTGGGCATAAGAAAATAAGACTTAGCACTGTACATATAACATGGACCCATTGACATTTTAAATGCTTCTTTTATGTTAGAAAGAAGTAAGTAATATAAATAATGTCACTCTTAAGCATAATATGGACTCACTCTCTTGAAAGTTGCTTAGGAATTTAAGCGATCTCATTCTAGTATCCATATAATAAAAAGTTCCCACCTCAATGGTTCCCAAAAGAAAACTATAAATCCTCATTGAAATGAACCACATAAAAATTATAATACTATTCTTTCTATATGAAGATGGTTGCTGTAAGTGGTTGTGTTAGTTAGATTCAGTTGTCAACTTGGCCAGGTGAGCATACCTAGTTCTGTTGCTGCGGACACAAGCCAATGGTACGTGAATCTCATCTGTTGCCAATTACATCTGCAGTCAGCTAGGAGGCGTGTCTGCTGCAATGAGTGACATTTGACTTAATTGGCTGGTGCTTAAATGAGAGAGCGCAATGTAGCACAGCCTAAGCAGCTCGGCATTCCTCATCTCAGCACTCGCAGCTCAGCCCAGGCCTTTGGAGATGCAGAAAGAAGTCACCCCGGGGAAAGTTATTGGAACCCAGGGGCCTGGAGAGAAGACCAGCAGAGACCATCCTGTGCCTTCCATGTAAGGAAGAACCTCAGTGGAAAGTTAGCTGCCTTTCCTCTGAAGAACCAACAAAATAAATCCCCTTTTATTAAAAGCCAATCCATCTCTGGTGTGTTGCATTCCAGCAGCTAGCAAACTAGAAGAGTGGTGTTTTTGTTTTCATTTTGTCTCTAAGAATCCTCAAATTTTCTGGTACAATTTTAAAGAACACAAAAGCAGGAGTATATGACATGGGTTCAAATTCTTCATCCTCAACTGAATAGTGTGAGACTCTGACAAATTTAGTTAAGCCCTCTAATAAAGAGTTCTCATCAGTAAAATTAGAATAATTATATATTAAAATATTCATTATGGCCCCTATCCAATTAAGCACTCAATAAATGGTAGCTATTGTTATTTTTATATGAAATTAGTTCTGTAGGATATTGACCAATATATCGATCAGTTAATAAACATTTAAATGTGTCTTTGACTCAAGAGGAAAGTTGTTGATTTAATTATAAAGTTAATTCAAGAGAAAACCAACACAAACGCTTAATATAAAATCTTTGGTAATTCTAGATTATACTGTTCGTCATTAAAGAAAGCTGAAAGTAAATGATAAAGGAATGGATTCTGACTAATTATGACTGTCCTTTTAAGTTTCAGCATTTTAATTGCAGGATAAAGAAAAACAAAACATTCACATCTGCCCTCTAAGAATTACAATTAATTCAGTAATCACAATCGAGTTTATTGGATTTATATTTAGTTTTCCTGGAGCAAAATTTGTCAGCAGGTGGTGTGTATCAATAACATTAACTACTACTTGCCCGAACCTGTTGAAGTTTATAAAATGCTACAAATTTTGAAGAAGAAAGGCCAGGCTGAAAAAGTAAGAGGGGACAAGCATGAAAGAATCTGCATTTCTAGGGGAATTAAAAATCATCTTTTGGAAACAAAGAAGAAATATTGTTACCATTCTCTCTCCATCCTTGTTTCCTCAAACACAGACAAAGACAAAGAAAAGCGTACCTGTTCATTGACTCCAAAGGAATCTTAGAGACCCAAAGATTAAGCTCAAGGTACAAAGAAGAATTTCTATGCTTATCCTCGAGTCACGCTAAGAACCCAATTTGCTTTGAACAGTTTCACTGAATTCAAAATGAAAAAAATATTTTATAAGAAAATGTCATTTTTCTAGCTGAAAAATCCCCCAAATAGCAATTTAGAAGAACTGAAACTCTACAGGGAATGTTTTATTTTGAGCATCTTTACTTTTGAATCAATTTTAGAAACAGTAGTAGGGAAAGAAATGTCATGTTTTACTCTGCTCCTACTTACAAGTGAGTGATCCTGAAATAAGCACAGGGGTATTGCATGTATGAGGGGGTTTATTGATAATAACATCAAAATAGAAGCAAAGTTTAATCTCTCCAGTTGAGCTTTTTAATAGAAGTGGAAAATTAAGGAAAGAAGGGATAGGTAGAGAAGAAAGGGTGAAGGTAAAATATTTAACTGTTCTTAAATGTGATATTCTAAAAATGTTTTTGTGAAGGACCAGAGGAGATGATGTAGTCAGGAATTAGGCAGGCTTCAAGGATCCTGGTTGACTTAGGTTTGTTACCGGACAAAGGTGGTGGATGCTTTGCCCGATGCACTCAATGATCAATTTCTGAGACACTGGGGTTTCAAACAGAGAAAGAGTTTATTGCTAGGCATGAAGCAGGAGAGCAGATGGACTATCGGCCCCCAAATCTCCCCAAACTGCAGTAATTTGGATAGTTTTATAGTATCAAAAGATGGGCAGGTTTAGGATAATGAGCACAATGGCTCCAGACGATGTAATTAGAGGTGATCTAATTATTGTGCAGGTGCAGACTGATTACATGCTTGGTCACAGAATGTATGTATGAAAATGTGGCCTTAATATGATGATGGGTATGATTTTTAGTATTATAATGAGGGATAGATGACTAATAGATTAAAGTCTAAGCTACTGTGCATATCAGGTGGGCCCATTTTGTTAAATCTAGCGTCATTATCAAGATAACTTTGGAAATGATGTGGGTCAGTTCTGGGCTGACCCAAGGCCCTTCGTTAATAAACATTAGGGGCCAGCTTTAGTGATCGCAAGACTCCAAAGTAGGAAAACCAGATAAAAAGAGTACAAGTGAGGAACAGTCACAAGGTTTTTGCAATCACAAGGCACAAGTTAAAGGCTATGCAATCATTATCAGAGGTCAAAGGGGTTGGAGTACAGCTCAAAGATTTCATGTATTTCCCTCTGTTTAATCTAATATACCCAAAAGCAAAAAGGAATATCTATGTAAGGATTCAGCAACCATAATCATCCCTTAAGTCCTACTTTTCAGTTACAGATTTATTAAAGTTAAATCTTATTATTTGTGGATTAAATTCATAAATGTTTAGCTTTATTAGTATTAATATTATTTCTTCTTTTATTTTTACTAAATAAATAAAAATTATTTCTCCAACTAATTTTCTTCCTTCCTTAGATATGAGGTAGATAATTTCTGGTACTAAGGGTTTCTGGTACAAGGGAAGCTTATCTATGCTCATTTAAAAATGTGAACTTAAACAATTAAATAATGGAACAACAAGGAAACAAACATTTCCAAACTTCTATCTCTCTCAGTTTAGGGATGGAATTTTACATTTCCATGTTTTCTCAGTGATTCACTGTCTATGACTCAGAGCAGAAGTGGCCTGATTTATTGGTAAGAAAACCTGGAAGTCCTTTTTGGCCACTAATATGGTATAAGATTTGTGGATGAAGCACTAATTCCTAAAACATCAAAAAGTTATAATGTCAAAAGTGACTGGTGTGTGGCCAGAATTATAAAACAGACACATGAAAATAATTGGAGTTCCCCACCAAAAACTAAACAAAATCTATTTTGCTCTGGGTGCTGTATTTTTGGTTTCCATTTCCTTTCAACATATACATATAGACAAGTTCTTCAGACAGCACTCCTTACACTGCTCAAATTTAAAAATAACAAGAACAAATTATTTTCTTCAAATGATTTTAGCCACTTATGCCAATTAGCTGCATTCTCCTACCCCCACTCTCTCTCTCTCTCTTTTTTTTTTCATTTTATCCTGGAAGTAAAAAACTGATGTTAAATAGCACTTACATGGGTGTAATGCTTATGACCTTTGAACATGTAACTGCATCAGCCACTCTTGACTTCTATGAGCTTTGGGGCTTAAAATATCTATCCTCCTAGGTAGCATAAGACCTTTTTATGACCCAAGAAGAAAGGACAACCTTTGTTTTTAATCACATCTCCATAACTGTGAATTCTTTACTGTGTCTCTCATCACCAGTAAATGAAACACCATTGTATCTTTCTTGCAGTCCTTTTTTCTGATAATCAGGTAATTGTTAATCCCTTCCTTATATATCTTTCTCAGTGCTTGTTGCCATAATAGTTTTCTTTGAACTTCGTCTGAGCTTGTAATAATAATCTTCCATGCTGCATCTTTTCCAGACTCAGGTACTCCTTTGTAAGTAGATCTATTCCCCTCAGTCTACTCTTATCAGAAACTAACTTTCACCTTTGACCTGCTTTTTCTAGACAGCTAGGAAGTATGGGTGGGGGTTGGTGGATCAGTCATCTATCTAGGACTAGATTCCTTCTGAGAGAAAAATTTCTGTGAAGATGGTGACCCATTACCACCACTTCAGCCTCACAGACACTTCCATTTCAATTTTGGGAACCTTTGTTATCAGGAATATTTTCCTTTCTTTGGGCCAAAATTTGCTTCCATGTACCTTCCATTCTTTGGTCCTAATTCTGCTTTCTGCGTCCAACCAGCAGCAAGTCTACTCTTGTTTCCACATGATAGCTGAGGAGAGCAAGCAAATGCTGGTGTCCCGTTTGGATCCACAGAGGGAAAGATAATGTGTAAGGGCTATAAACAACATACGCAGTTTATATTCATTTGTCTTGTAACTGAACAGAGATATGTCAAGAAAGTGTCTGAATCATTGTTTATGTTATTTGTATACAGTTGGAACTGACTGAAATACTACTGGAGTAAGATAACCAAATTTACAGGCTTCTGAACTGTGACTTTGAGTAAGTTACTTTACATTCTATCTTACTTTCCTCTTCTGTAAAATGAGTATAATAATAGTACTTATTTTGCTGACGTGTGGTGAAGTCAAAGGATTAAAGAACCTGGCTTTTCTGGAGTGCACCACGGTTTCAAACCGGCACACACTCTATTAGTTATTTTTTCCTTTTCTTTTCTTTTTAGCAGATACATCACAATGAATCACAGGTGTTCTTTCGATGCTTGCTCAAAAGTGTCTTACATTCACGATAAAGAGACTGTATCAGTCAGGGTTCTAGCAGAGAAACAGACTGTGAATGATATATTCTGATACATTTGCACAGACAAGTCTGAAATCTGCAGGGCAGTCTGTCAGTAAGGGCAGGCTGGAAACTTAGCCAGAAGCTGCTACTACGGTTCACAGTACAATTTCTTCTTCTTCAGGAAAACCTTGATTCTGTTTCAAAAGTCTTTCAACTGATTGAAACAGGCCAACCCAGATTATCTAGGATAATTAATATTATCTAGAAAAAATGCAATTGATAATAGATATTAATCCCATTTACAATCTTCACAGCACTACCTAAAGTTTGATTGAATAACTGGATACTGTTGACACATAAAACTGACCATCGTGGAGACTCATTCCAACTCTGAAAATTATGAGCAGCTAACTAGAGTAACATATTCACAAGAAATCTGAGGTTGTTTTTAGCCTGAGCAAGAAGAGCACATAGCAATATTGGCCAAGGCAAGAGAAAGGGAAATGATCACCTATAAATTTACTATTCCTAATCTTCTGCCAGACACTGATAAATAAAAAATACTAGCAGTACACAGTCAACTGTGTTTGGCATGGTAACAGAGTCTCAACCAACTACCATACTGTTAAGCAAAATGTAGGCATATATCATGGTGTAAGCAAAATTTCTGTGGGCAATATTATGTATGCTTAAAATTTTTTCCAATAGCCAGTTTTTCTATGTAGAATATACCTTTAATAAATTAATCAGACAATGACAATGATATCAACAATTCTAAAATGGATCTCGGGAATTTAAGTTATTCAAAGTTCTTGTAATATGCATCACATATATAATATGCAGTATAGTGAGAATAAGTCAGGGGAAAATTTTTTGTCAGAAGAAAGATTCCAAGATTTCATGAACAACCTCACCACTTCATTTGAATATTTAGGAAAACCCTTGAAAATCTAATAAATTTAATCCTTTGTTTTGGAAAGGGTTTTCTTAGACAAACTCATGAAGATTTGTTCAAAGAATGTAACACTTAAGCTGCAATTGGTATTCCATGCACAGTTGTCTCCAGGTGTTAAATCCTGTAACTTTTTTTTTTTCATGGGCAGGCATGGGGAATCGAACCCAGATCTCTGGTATGGCAGGTGAGAACCCTGCCTACTGAGCCACGGTGGCCCACCCTAAACCCTATAACTTTTTGAAACCATATTTACTCACTGAACAAAGCGATGTTTTTCATTTTTCTTTTTTTAAAAGAAATAGATATTAAGACCTGTAATCTTAGATATGATAATAGCTACCCTTTATAATCATAAAGTTTTGTTCAAGCAGAGAAACCATAAAACTAATTTAAATAAGCACAAAAGACATAATTACATAAATTAGCAAAAAAAAGGAAAGGAAAAGGCAGAGACCAAAAAATGTTTTCTCTATAGGTAAGGAAAAAAATAGTAAATGACCTATTCATATGTTGGCAGTGAACCATACAATGAATATAATAACATGTCCTCCAGTCAATACTTTTCTTCCTCTTCTCCGTGATCCATCATGGACCATGCTTTGAACCTTGTATGTAGCTCCTTGCCTTACTGTGCTCAAGACCCCTGCCCTACTCCGGGCACCTTGGGACCCCACATTCCTCACCTGGATTGCCTGCTGTGCCCTTTGTTCTCTGCTGATGGGCCAGATTCTCATAAATCAAGTACAAGTTCTATCCACAGCAGAATCTTTCGGAGTCCCTGACTTTTGCCTCTGTTCTCCTGCTTTCGAGTTTTACACTGGTATATTTTCTCTAACTACCTTTCTTCCATCTTCGTCTAGAGTTCTTATTCCCCCATCCCCAAGCTCCCAAGCCTGGTCACTCTTAAAGGTTAACTTGCTTGACAAATACATATTAAGGGTCTAATAAATTCCTGAACAGGGAGCACTGATGGAAGAATGCTTTATTGTCTTATATTCCTCAAGCCACTGCCATCTTCCCAATTTCATGTCTTTTACCCACAAATTTTCCAATTTTAATGCTCCGTGTTTGCCTTAAATAGATTCAATTAGTTTAATGAGGTACTAAGCTAATAGATGTTTTAAATTAGAGACAAGCTTGGAAAAGATATACCAGTTCTCAAACCACTGTGACTTTGTCCCCCAGGGTACATCTAGTAACTTCTAAAGACATATTAGGTTAGCATAATTGGAGGGGCGGATGCTGCTGGAATCAAGTGGGTAGAGCCCAGGAACGCAGCTAAACATCTCACAGCGCACAGGACCGCCCCATACATTAGAGAAGTGTGTGTCCCAAAATGTTAACAGTGCTGAGGGTGAGAACCCCTGAGATAAACTAAAAGGAGTCTTAAAACTCCTTTTGGTATGAGGGAGTAATGAAAACACAAGTGAATTATCAGTTTCTACTTTTACTGAAGAGAAACTAAGCTTACATTTCTGAGAAATAGTTTGTTCGGCTGAAAGAATTTTCTAAATTGTTTTAGCAAATGTCAAGTGTGTGTAGGCATTTTTCTCAAGTGGTTTCAGTATATTCCTGCCTAAAGGCAGTGGAGAAAATGTGGAAGCATTTGAGAATCGTTACATTATTAAGGTCTGGGAATAACAGATACCAGTTCCCCAAATAAGCAAACAAAACTCCAAAAGGCTGTCGCTGTTCTGGGACTTGATTCTGTTTTTCTTTTACTATTGTTTATTATGAAATTGTCTTTATATACTGTTCTGGTTTGAAAGGATGTATGTCCCCTAGAAAAGCCATGCTTTAATCAAAATCCCATTCCCTATTCAATACTGATGTTTGAAACTGTAGTCAGATCATCTCCCTGGATGATGTGATTTAGTCAAGAGTGGTTGTTAAACTGGATTAGGTGACGACATGTCTCCACCCATTCAGGTGGGTCTTGATTAGTTTCTGAAGTCCTATAAAAGAGGAAACATTTTGGAGAATGAAGGACATTCAGAGAGAGCAGAGCAGAACAACATAGCCGCAAGAAGCAGAGTCCACCAGCCAGCGACCTTTGATGATGAAGAAGGAAAATGGCTCCCCAGGAGCTTCATGAAGCAGGAAGCCAGGAGAAGAAGCTAGCAGATGATGCTGTGTTCGCCGTGTGCCCTTCCAGATGAGAGGGGAACCCTGACTGTGTTCGCCATGTGCCTTCTCACTTGAGAAAGGAACCCTGAACTTCATCAGCCTTCTTGAAGGGTATCTTACCCTGGATGTCTTAGACTGGACATGTCTATAGACTTGTTTTAATTGGGACATTTTCTCAGCCTTAGAACTGTAATCTAGCAACTCATTAAATTCCCCTTTTTAAAAGCCATTCTGTTTCTGGTATATTGCATTCTGGCAGCTAGCAAACTAGAACAGATACCAATATTATATCTTTAATCACATTACTATAGGTTACAATCTTGAATATTACCAGCCAAGTAGTCTAATTATTTGACACACAAAAGATCCAACGCGTGTTACCTCTATGGTAGATAGCTGCAATGGTGACACTATTTGAGTTTATTTTTGTTCAACTATATGGAATTATTTTGTGTTCTTCAACAATTGAACTATCTCAACTGATAGCTCTTTTTAACACAAGGCATGCAACAATGCAGCTTCTGAGTGGTTCTCAGGCTGTGTGCTGCTTCTCATCTTTTGAAAAAATAAGAGCCCATCCTCATGGCTGTGTAGGTGTTCAGTATGTCTCATCTTTGCTTGTTTTAACTGAAACCTGCATTTAAAAATCATTTAAACTTATAAGTTCAAGCAACCTTCCATTCATATAAGAGAAGGACTGGTTTCTTTTCTCACAAGTATAATTCATAATGTTTTTAATTAAATTATAGAAAGTTCCTTTGTCAAATAATATTTCACATTCTTTGACTGGAACAGCCATTATTGAGGGCCTTGATAGAGTCCTTGCTTTTTTTTTTTTTTAGCATTAACGATCTCTGCCTCCACCTACTAACCTTGCTTCAGGATGTCAGGTCTCTTTCTATCTTGAATTATAGTTATGCATTTACTTCTCTTGTCTTTCCTTTCAGATTATAAACTGTTTGCAGAGAAGAAATATGTCATTCTCAACCTTCTGCTTCCTGATACATTCAACCAAATTTCTGGAATAGAGTTACATAGCTAACTAAATGTATAAGTAGGTATAGTAGGTATATGTGTACATCTATCTCTATAAATTAAAGTGAGCTGAATTGATACTAACAGAAAAAAAATGCAGAAGTAAAAGTCAAAAGTTTTATGTATCTTTAGCATTAACAGATTTTGTGACCTCAGACAAATTATTGAATATCTCTGGGCATCAAATCTAATAGTCTATATACAATTTTTTTTTACCCACCCATCCAAATATAACATGTACAAAGAGCTCATTTTTCCTCAGAGATGAGTGGAAATAAAGGCACATCATTCTTGCAAAAGTTCCTGTTGCTTCCAGCTTTCAGTAGAGTCTTATAGTCACAGTCTTCTGGCAGCTGCTCTCATTACAGGGCAACCTAGTTAATAGCAGCTTCTGGCTTTGGAAGGGCAGTTATAGCTTAAGAGAGATTTCCAGTAGGGTGCACAGTGTCTCTTCTTTCTCTGCCGTGTGTCCAACCTGCTATATAATTAGGGATCATTACACCCTCTGCTAGACAATCAGAAAGATAATCAGAAGCAAGCCAGAGAAGTATAGGTAAATGTTGGCCAGCAAGCAAGCAGAAAATCCAGGAGTAGGTGGTTATTAAACTATTGGTTTTTTTTAAATCTAGGGTCAGTTGGATATCAAATGATTGTTTTTTACTTCCAAAATTACCCTTTTATAATAGGTTTTATGATGCTTGGGCTAGGAAATGTGCAAACCATCCCTCTTTCCAGCTAGCTCACTGTTAAATGTTGCAAATACGGACAGTAAGAGAAAGACTGGAAGGTTGGAGGAAACAGAAAGACTTTGCTCCTTTCTCTTTGTTTTTTGTTTGCCCCCCTTTCTGTCAGCATCATCTTGGCTGTGGTGCCTCATCCAGTTTCTAATTTTTTTTCTATAGTCTCAGGCTTCTCCCTCAAGAGATATCTATGTGCCCATTTGGCCATTGTACCCTCTTTAGAGCTCTGAGTATGAATTCTATAATGCCCTACCTTAAGCTTCTATATTCTTATAACTCCAACCTTCCTTTTTTGTTTCTTCAGCCCCAACAGTGGTAGCTCTGATTGCTGTCTCTGGGTTACCTTAGTCTTCTGTTAGGCCTCAACAGTCCTCCACTATCTGGGTACCAATTTCTTATATTAAATGATTATTTCCCTGACTGGGTCCAAAGTGTTAGAACAGCTATTAAAATATCCAGATAGACCTATGCACAAGTCCATTAGCTAACAATGGAAGCCTAAGCTCTTGTCTGGGTTTTAAGAGTAGGCACTAATCCCATAATGTGTACATGTGATGGTGCATGTGTGTGCATAGAGGCTGATGAGCAGCAGCAAGACAGTACCTTGTCTGAAGTCCTAAAGAGTGTGGGAAGAAGGCGGTTATTAATGCAGAACCTTAAGCGTTCTTAAGAAGGCAAACTAGCACACCTACTTGCTCCCTCGTGCAACGTCAATTTTAAACTACAGAAGTGAAAAGAAACCTGAATTCTATTTGCAAAACCAAACAAACCAAAAAGTATAAGATAACCAAGGTGATAATAAGGTCTGTCTTGACCTGCCATGTTTGTGAGAGGCAAAGCAGCCCAGGGGTGAAGGTAGCCAAGGGTAGGAGTCAAGGAAAATACTTTTAATTTATGCTCTAGAACTCTTCGCTCCCCATTGTCTTTGGACAAAGAGTGCCTTCCCCTTCTCTTAGAAAATGGCAGAGGTAGTCCAACCTGCTAGAGTCTTTGCATGATAATCAGGGAAGTAGAAAAGACCTATTTAAGGGGAAATCAATTGGAAAAGATTTAGACTGAGCAGCCACCTCTGGTATTCATTTTTATACTCCCTACTCTTTAAAAAAGTAAAATTGAGACATTAAGAAGAGGAATTTCTTGGGGAAGTGGGAGCAAACAGATATGACATAGTATTTCTGCAGTCCCTGGATTTTTCATTCTGGGAATCTTCCTCTACCTTTCCTTAAACTCAATAGGATTTATACAGGCTAAGTTGGCTCTGGTCTTCCCTAATCACAATACCGGACAAAAGAGTTGAAACGTCCAAACCATAGATGCGTACAAGCAAAACTAGCTAGTCACTGAGGAGTAAAATTACTTCAAAAGAAAAACAATTTAGATAACATATGCTATACGAAACAGAATTATTAGAAGAGAGGGACCAAAAATTTTAAATTAGAATAATAAATATATTTGCAGAGATAGAATAAATTAGCAATAATTAATAAGAGCATGGATTTCATTTTTTAAAAAATCAAGTAAAATATCAGGTATAAAAAATAAGATAAGATGGAAGAATTACCCATGAAAGCAGCAGAAAAGAATAAAAACATAGAAAATATAAAAGAATAGAAAATAGAAGTAAAAATCACTGGCTCAGTAATTTTAACATGCAAGGCATCCTCAGAAAGAAACAAAGGTAACAATGAAAGAATTGCTACAAAAAAATGAATGAAAATAAAAGGATTGAATACTTGGTCAATTTATTATCTTAAAGGGGAATATGGAAGAAAAATAAAAACATAAAATGGAAGAAAGAGAAAATATAGCCTTAGTAATCCAATAATAAAATTTTAGACAATATCAACACAATGGAGAGATAAGCTTTTTAAAAAACTCAAGGCTTGTTTGGGGAAAGGTAAACATTGATATGTTAAATGTTATGGTTACTCTTCATGGAACAAAAAGGAATGTGTAACTTTAAATTTAAGAAGAAATCTTTGTTTCACTGAAAAGAAGAAACAAAGAGTAAATACAGCACGTGGAAAATATGAAAGCAGATAGAAGTAAATTGTAATATAAGAGTAATCAAAATAAATGTGAATGATTATCTCATCAATTAAGAGGCAGAAAATCACAGGTTGGCTTAACAAACAACACACAGCAGACTACATGTTGTCTATAAGGCATATGATTAAAACAAAAAAACACAAAAGCCTGAAAATACGAAGATATATCAGAAAAATATGCCACCACTACTACCACCCCCCAAAATAGCAATATGAGACAAAATAAATCTTAGTGTATAAAATACCCAAGACAAAAATGGACATTACATCTGGCAAATGTAACAATAGAAGAAGATATACCCATTATAAACATACATGTGCTGAATAATATAGACTCAAAAGATATCAAACAAATAAATGAGTGAAGTGCCAAAAGAAAAAGACAAATCAATTAATGTTGGTATGAATTTAACATATTCTTTTAAGTATCTAACAAATCAAGCAGACAAAATAGAGATGCTAAAGATCTGAACAAAAAATGAATTAAGCATAAACTGTTGAGGTGTACGTGGCATCTTAACATATATAGTCTTATAAAGCATACATTTACAAAAACAGATCATGTATTGCATCACCAAAAGTTCAATTAATTCTAAATATCAAAATCACATATTGTTTGGCTCATAATACTAGAAATATGAAGCTAATAGTAGGTTAATAACAAAAATACCATACATGTGAACTGAATAATAGCTCATTAAAACTTTCAGATTTAAACGGAAATTAAGAGTTACTTAAACTGAATAATAATGAAAACACTATTATGTTAAAATTTGGAGGTCACAGCTAAAACTTTCATTAGAGGTAAGTTGATAGATTTAAATACATTTATCATAGAACAAGAAAGTTTAAAATATTGAGCACAAGATTCGCCTACAGAAAGTAGGAAACGAGCAACCAAGTCAACCTCGAGACTCTAGCAGATGTATGTCTAGTTAGGTTAACCGGGGTTCAAAGATGCAGATGCGGCCTCAGGAGGGTCAGTGATTAGAAACGGGATGAGAGATCAGAGATAGAGTCAGTCCTAAATACTGGGGGCTGTCTCCCTACTAAGGAAATGGGCGTCTTTAGAGTCTTCAGGTGGATACTCTCTTCATCTGACTCAGGCGGAGAATCAGCAATAACAGGAGGTGGGAAGAGCAGCAAAAATAACAATTTAGTGTTATTAAGGGTTATGATATAAAAGAATTAAAACAAGCAAGTCATAGAGTCAGAAATTATAAATCAACTTGCCAGAGACCAAGGTAGAGGTAGAGAATGAGGAGTCAATGCTTAACTGTACTTTGTTTGTGGTGATGGAAATGTTTCCGTAACAGACCGTGGTGTCGGTGGGACAATATTGTGAAGGTAATTAACAACGCTGAATCATATATTTGAATGTGGTTAAAGGAAGGAAACTTTAGGTTATATACAAACTTCTAAAATTAAAAAGAAGCAACAACATAGGACCATGCAACACAAATAGAGAACCGTAATATAAACCCTGGACTGTAGTTAATAGTACAATAATACTATTCTTTCACCAATTGTAACAAACACACCACACTAATGCAAATTGTTAATAATGGGGGGGGTGAAATGGGAACTCTGTATTTTCTGCAAGATTTTTTGAAAACATTCAGCTTATCTAATTACAGAAAAGGAAAAATAGAGTTATGATGTCACACCAGATTGAGTCTAGATCTCATGTTTACCACTAGGCATGTGTGACCTTGGGCAAAATATTTCACCTCTTAGACTCAGTTTCCGGCGCTTTAAAATAAGAATGATGTAAATACCTATCAGGATAGTCACAGGAACAAATGAAAAAAAAATCATTTGCCTTCAGCATTAATTGTTATTTTAGCAAGAGAGGAGTACAAATATTTCTTGCTCTGCAGCACATCTGATGGCAAACTTACGACACCCTATATGTGAGCCCCCTCTTTGGTGGCAGCTACTTTGTGTGATCACTTTTTATAAAGGAGAGCTCTTTGTATACATTTCCCCAGAGTACAGAAACCAGTAGTCCCACGCTGCACATTATCAGAGCCCAGCTTATGTTGTCTCACAGCCCATCTGTTCTTCTCTGAGTCCTGGGAGAAGGCTACTGGCATGACTTTGGCTCAATTTCACTTCCTTCCCTCCATATCTGACACCTTCGCTTCCCTCCACCACAACCATTCCAACCGCCTTACAGTGAAAGCCTGTCTCTCATCCTGGGGTATGACTGAAGATGGTTATCATCTTGGGAACAAATCAGTCACCCCAAAGTCCTTCTCATGCCTTTCCAAAAAAGCAGAAGGACAACATATGCACAAATGTACATACAGAGACACCTTGATAGACTTTGCAAAACTTAACTCAAATAACTAGTTATACCATAATAACTTCCAGTGTGAGAATGATAAAAAGTTATGAATGTGTCAAGTGCTGAGTCCTGAGCTGAGGTTGTGAACAGTTCCTTTTGGACAACTTGGTCTGCAGAATTCTTAGAAAGTTTCTTTCCAGATCATGTCAACACTGTAACTTTTAAAAGTAGATTGTACTTGTCATCTGTTGGGTATGTGGCTCCTCCAATAGTTTGAACAAAATGAAAATTGCTTTGCAACAATGAGGCAAGTTTTGGTATACATTCAAAGTTCTCACTTTAAGAACAATACTCTCATCTTGTCTGGAAATTTCAGCTGAATTTTTACATATTAAAAACATGATATGGTTAAGGGCAGGGAACGGTGGCTCAGTGGCAGATTTCTTGCCTGACATGCCAGAGACCTGGGTTTGATTCCTGGTGCCTACCCATGCAAGAAAAAAATAAAAAAAAAAAAAAATATATATATATATATATATATATATATATATATATGTATGATATGGTTAAGTTTTTTGTTTGTGCTTCTTTAATCTGGCATAGACTAAATTTCTCTAAATTTACATGAAAATAAGAATTACCTGGGATGATTGTTAAAAACAATATTTCAAGGCTCTGCTGAATTGGAATCTCTAGGGAGGGACCTAAGAACATAATTTTAAATAACATCCTCATGTGATTCTTTAGATTCAGGAATGTTTTATGCATACCTGTAAGTGGTAGACAGGAAAGAATTCTGGATGGGTTCAGGAGTTCTATATTGTCATTCTGAATTCCCTATAAATAAATTTTCTCTCCTATAACCCTTAATAAATTTTTTAAGTGGTTTACAAATAGGAAATCCAGCTCATCCGTTGGAAAATGTTGTGAATGGGCCTGCAGATGCGGCAGGATGAGTGTGGCACATTTAAAGATATATCAACATCGCTCCATACCCAATTCTGGGTTAATCCTAAAGTGATAAGCAACAACCAAGAGAAGTTTCCCAGGCCATAGCAAGGACGTGTTTCATGGCATTGACTCAATGCAATTGGGACAGTACAGCAAAGGGGCTAAAAACAAAGGCTCTTGTGTCAGATTACCTGGGTTAAATCGCAGCTCAACCATTTACTATGTTGACCCAAAGCAAGTTATTTAATATTCTCTATGTCTCTGTTTCTCATTTGTAAAGTGGAGGTAATAGCTCCTAACTTATAAGACTGTCAGGATTGAATATCCTACTCCATTATATACAATAGTAAGCATTGTATGCTTTGCTAGTCTTACTATTACAATGCATTTATTTTTAAAGCATACATATTCACTCAAAGAATACAGGTATATAAATATATTTAGTCAACACTTGTACCAGGCACTTTGTATTGATTATCTTATTTAATCCTCATACATACTTTGTGGCTATTTTAGCCCCATTCTATAGGTTATAAAACTGAGGCTCAGAGAGGTTATGTAACTAAATCAAAGTCATTTAGTTAGACAGTTAGTTGCGGTTCAAGCCAAGTATTGTGAGTGTTCGTTGGTAAGGGATATCATATTCAACTGAGGACAACAATCATGAGTGACTCAGATGACTACATGCATTTTTCAGCCTCCTCAAAATTGCTTTTTACCATGAAGATAATTTTCTCAAGGTCCTAACCGAACCTGGACTAGCTTGCATGGCTGACTGCTCTTTATTAGCAGCTTTATTTAGACTGGAATTTTTTCATTAGGTTATATTTCCCAAGCTTCATTCCTATGAGAGGATATTTTCCTGGAAGATGTTAAAGGAGGTGGCTCCATTTAATTAGAGTCAAGGCAGCTCAAAGGGATCCCCTCATTCAGAACTGATACTTAAATGAAGCAGTCCTCTGGAAACCTCAGAGCAGAACGGCTCTAAAGTAAGTTTGAAGGAACTTTAGCTGAGAACTAGCAGGTCAAAGAAGGTAGGACCTGTTGAACCTCCCTGTATAAAGGGTGGTCTTGGTCAGCCAGGGTAAGAATAAAAATTTAAAGTTGCTATTCATCACAGGAAACATGGGAAAATAGAAAAGACATCTTTCTTTAATTTGAAAATTGTATGTAAATAATAATACAGAAATGATAGAATCTCAAACGAGTAATGGAGAAAGTGCTGTAACTGGAGAACTTGCTTCCACAGAATCCTTTCTGCAGGGGGCAAGGACTTTCATTCCTCTCAGGTTTCACTAAAAGAAGTTGAGCTTAGTTGACCATGTACACCCCCGATCAATCAGGATGTCATAAAGTCACCGCAGCATATTTGCAGTGGTTTTCTGGGAAGACAATGCAGAGCAAACAGGAATCTATTTCCTTTAGTTGTGATTTGACTAATCAAAGACCCTGAAATTCTTGAGCACAAGAATTACCATTATTTTCAAATAGAGGAAAAACACCATAATTCATACCATCTTTTCCACTCAATCAGAAATCTTGCACGCGCTGGCTTGTTTAAAACTATTAACAAGCTTTAGAAACATGCTGCTCTTCTTTTATAGCATTCTTACTTTATAGACTAATAGATATTTAACTTAGAAGATATTTAACCTAGTTGCTTATTTTTCTATCATCACCCACACATAAAAAAATGATTTTCTATCATCACCCACTTCATTATACAATGAAGTAGGAATTTGCTTAAGTAAGTTAAGCTTTTTCAAGATTGGGAAGAATATGTTATCCATTCAGGAAATCTTACATTCTTAGAAATGGTGTGTTTTAGTTCTAAAAAAATGCTTCCCTTTGCTGTGGCAAAAATTATCTATTATTTTTATTATCTTTTGTGGGGGCTAATAGACTTGTTTTTCATTCCTTTCTGTTCCTTATTCCTTTCAGGCTCTATACCCCAAATATATTTTGATAAATGGTAAATATAAAGATATGCTTAAAAATTTCTTATTGAATGTCATCTTTGATTTCAACTTTTTGCATTCACATACATACTGGTTTTAGTTATAATCCTTTTACATGTGGCACCAAGATTAATTCCATGATCCTTCCTGCATTATAAGTATTTAATGGCTGATAGTTAAGACCAGTTCACTAACCATTTGTTACTGTTTTACCTAAAAGGGAAAGAGATATCATAGCAAGGAAACAAATCAGTTTATTTGATTTACTTCATGTAAGTAAATGAGTAAGGCACATAAGGTAAGTTGGCCCATCATTGCCAGAACACTTTGATACGTATCCTAAGGCAATCCTGCATTGCCTTTAATGGCTATAAAATAGTTGCTTCACTAAGCAGGTGGTAAGGTGGTGGTTCTCAGATCTGCTTGCACATTTCAAACACCTGGGGGAGATATAAAACGCTGATACTGATAGGCAATCCTCATCAATTACACCAACATATCTGGGAAGTAAACTCAAGCATGAGTATTTCTAAAGAAGCTCCTCGTGTGAATCTAATGTATTACTGGGTATGAGACACTGGCCTAGCAAAAACAGCGCCAGTATAACCTGAGAACTTGTTAGAAATGCCAATTCTCAGCCCCAACCTAAGCCTGCTGAATCAGAAATTCTGGGTATGGGGCCCATAAATCTGGGTCTTAATAAGCCCTCTATGAGATTCTTTTGCAGGCCAAAGTCAAGAACCTCTGTTACAGAGCAAAGACTTATCAATTCCCCTGGTTTACTCATTAAAATAATTTCCTGGCTGTGTCAGCACCCTTAAGAGTTGTTAAGGAGAGACTGGACCGGGTATGTTCCACTGCAGAAAGAAACCTAAAAGCAGTTTCTTGGACACCATCAAACATGCAGGAAGTCTTACTGGTTCTTTTATATTCATTAGGGCTTTAGTAGGCCAATAGTAATATCCCCTGTGCCTCACCTGAGTTCAGAGCCAGTGAGAGCTACATCCAGGAAACAGATACAAACTTAAACATCATCTTTATTAGTAATAATTTGGCTTGAGAGCTGAGGGAAGGGGGCATTCCTGTGAACAGGCAGATTCTACCCCTTTACACTTTTCACCTCCTACCCCCATCACTGTCATAGCATGGCTTCTCCATAGACACTGGTTCCTTCCCAGATGTAACCTGCAGAAGTGAGTTCAGAGGGAGAGGAAGGAAAGAGTTTCTTCACAAGTCATAAGCAGGTGAGTTACTCTTTATCTTCTATGGAAGAGTAAATGAAGAAGCAGAGAGCAAGAAGAGGGTGATAATGTAAGTCTCTACATGGAAACATGAGAAGTCAGGTACAAATGCACCTGTTTCCCCTAAAATGAGCAGTGATCAACTTGATCTCACAAATCTTCAATGGCATTTTTCCAACTCAAATTTATTGGGTGCCTAATATCTCAGGAATTATATTTGGGTGGTATGGGCTACAAGAATCAGGGATTTAAAAATGGTAATAATTGCAGATAAATTTGGGGAACCATATTTTATCCATTGTATTTTGAATGCAAACAGAAGTTCATATTTTGAGCCATATTCAGAAGTTTTATTTAGTATTTTAGATGTTAATATGTTATTATATAAAGAATAGCAGTAGTCCAAACAAACGTTTTGACAAATGGATCAAAAGAGAATTAATCTATTTCAGTGATGAAGAATGAATCTATGTTGTAGCTGGGTAGTCTACCCTTTATCACTCTTCTCTTCATCTTTCAAGATCAAATATCTGCAACTAATTCTCAATATGAAGTCCATAGAAGGATTTCCTTTGAAGGACAGCATTTAAATAATGGGTATTATTCTTAGAAGTGTGACTGAGGCAAGTAAGTGGAACAAGACCAAGTGCAAATCAAAATCACTTCATATTTCAATATATTTCTAAACCTAAAAATATTCACACTGATGAAAATAAATGCTAATTCAAAAATACACTTTGTAAGTTGACAATAAATCATTTGTTATTTATAGTGAAGGCAGAAGCTTTTAAAAGCTAAAGAGAAAATTGCTCTCCAAGCACTAAAAGATGCTTATCAGAAAGTGACAGGACAGGGGTTACACATCCAAATGTAACAAGATTAGGCTTTAGTTTCCCAAAGTAGAAAGCACATGTTCAGCAGAAATGGTTTTTGCTGGACCTATTGGGCTGCTTTGGAATCAATTCTATTTATCTTTGGCATCAGCTGTGGTTTTTAGACTGAAGATTTTTATTAGAAAACATCGGAGATACCGGATTCTCAAATTTTCTTGTTGGTACAATGCTATGCAACATGGTTTTTATCGTACACACAATTAACCTAATTTTAATTATGATTTTTAAACTGTATTTCTTAATGATTGTGCTAAATGTTAAAATGCCATAAAGAATCCTTTATTTTATACTTCGAAAGGCTGTTTATTATAGAAAAAAAGTCTGTTTTATTCTCTATGGTATCCCAACACCTAAAAATTCCTAGCAAAATCTGAGCTCAGTCAAGGAAGATTTTTAAACCTAAGAGGCATTTTATTTTTTTCTTGGGCAAGATTTGGAATATGAGAAAACCAAAATTTAAAAGGCATATTAACACTGTATTTTTAATATCCAAGCATATGAGAATATAAAATGAATATCAGCATTCACATATTTTACTCTCTTAGAAAATTTTGGTTAGTTTTCTAAACTGTCTAGTTAAAATAGAAATGATCTTTTTTATAAAACATTACCACCAAGAGTGGTCTCTACCTTTTTTCTTTCCTTAAAATAAAATATCATCTCTGCAGAAACCCATATCTGTAAGTTTTGTTACATGGAATATTTCAATATGTGTGTGTTTGTTTGTGTATGTGCTTCAACTATTGCAGAATTTTATATGCATTAGCCAGTTACAATCTAGTATTCACTTTAAGAAAGGCTATTTCTGTGATGTTGATACAATGGAAATAGTGCAAAGCTGATCCTTGCACAACCTTGACAAATTCAAAGGATAGAAATCAACAAGCCAGAATCTCAGAGGCAACTTTGGTTGAAGAGTGACTCCCTGAAACAATTTCAGTGATGCTGAAAATGAACTAAAAAGGGTGCAGGGAAAGTTGTAATCCTCAAAATAGTGGAAGACCAGATAGCAATCATATTTTAAATTCTAAATAAAAATTTAGAATAAAAACTTGACAAACTGTTAATCCTATTGTTCTAGTTTGCTAGCTGCCAGAATGCGATATAACATAAACAGAATGGCTTTTAAAAATGGGAATTTAATAAGTTGCTAGTTTACAGTTCTAAGGCCAAGAAAATGTCCCAATTAAAACAGGTCTATAGAAATGTCCAATCTAAGGCATCCAGGGAAAGATACCTTGGTTCAAGAAGGCCGAAGAAGTTCAGGGTTTCTCTCTCAAGTGGAAGGGCACATGGTGAACACAGTCAGAGTTTCTTTCTCATCTGGAAGGGCACATGGTGAATACTGTGTCATCTGCTAACTTCTTCTCCTGGCTTCCTGTTTCATGAAGCTCACTGGGAGGCATTTTCCTTCTTCAAAGGTCACTTGGCTTCTTGTGGCTATGTTGTTCTCTGCTCTCTCAGAAATCTCTCATTCTCCAAAATGTTTCTTCTTTTATAGGACTTCAGAAACTAATCAAGACCCACCCAAATGGGTGGAGACATGCCTCTACCTAATCCAACTGAACAACCACTCTTGATTAAACCACATCTCCAGGGATTACAGTTTCAAACATACAATACTGAATAGGGATTAGAAGAAACGGCTGCCTTTACAAAATGGGATTTTAATTAAAGCATGGCTTTTCTAGGGTACATACATTATTTCAAACGAGCACACCTATGAAAGGAGGGAAACAAACAACAAAGTAAGAATATTTGGCTAACTATATGTTTAGCCATTGCTTAGTAAATTGAAATGCTTTAAACACCTAAAGCTGCCCCTTTAATCACTTTCTTGGGGTATTCAGTACAGTATTGAATTACAATAAATATCTGACCTTCTAACCCCATATAAATTTTGTAAATTACAAAAACTCAAAACATTTCCTCTAAATACAAAAAAAAAAATCGTGTTGTGGTTTTTCCTGGGGGAAAACAATACAGATTTGGCCTGGACCTAACTTTGAACTGCTGAATTAAGCAATAACTGGGTCTCTTTCTCCAAGATCTTTCTGTAAGACCACTCTCTTTTTATTGGTCCTTTCAAAAATGAAGAGCTTCAGAGTGGAGCGGCAAGACATTTCCTGGGCTGTCCATGAGGCACACCCTTAAAACTAAAAGTACTGAGCTACTCTCAGGCCAATTGAACCATTCTCTGTCACCTCTGGGAAGAAGCAACCCCACCTGTCCCTGTGCGAGATACGTTTCCTCCCTCTAAAATCCAGCCCCTCCACCTAGCTAATTCTTTATCCTGATGTACTGAGGTCAGAATTTACAGTCTTTTGTTTGTCTTAGTTTGATAATATGTCCCTTTTATGCATTCCCATTACATTTAAACTTCTTTCCTTGTTGCATTATACTTTTATTTTTTAACTTGTCTTGAAATACATCAAGTATGGAAGAACTCGCAAGATAGACTACTGTATGTTTCTCAGGCAGACACCTTGAGTTGCTGTGTTGATTAATGCTTATTTTTTTCTCAATGACGAAGCCATAATTTGGAAACAGATCTGTCTACTTTAGAGGCTCATATTTTTTCCTTACATTATGCTACCTCATGAATGAATGAATGAACAAATGAATAAAGAATAAACTGGACGGAAAGTTGTAAAACAGACTCTTTCCTATCATAGAATATAATTCAAATAGCTTTAGTTTATACTTATCATGATAACCCCCCTCAAATCTTTCAAATTATTCTAAATTGTTCTCCCACAAGTAGAAGGCATGTTGCTCTCCAAGCATATCAGAGACCTCTTTCCCAGGTAATGATGGGGAGAGAGTGTCTTCTTCCTAGAAGAAAAGCAGACAATTTTCGAAGAGTCTATCCAAGATGAACTTACATAGAAACAATAAGAACGAAATAAATTAAAAAAAAACTTTAATGCATCTCCCTTTCTGCAATGGCGAAAAATTAAAAGAATGTTCTGGTTTCAACTTGCCTCCTTCAATGTTGTCCAAATCAAAAGCCTGTAATTTATAGCGGTGAGCCTACAAATTAACTCTAAAATCAAATCAGTGAAAGGATCTCATAGCTCCAGGATGACCTTGGGATATGAAGGAATGGGGAAAAGGTGTATTGCTACAGGTTGATCTTTATTGTTAGTTTTTTGGAGGTACATCAGTTCTGCTAGGTATTGCTTGGTGACCAGCATCTTTTGAAAATGCTGATCCCAGAACACTTTGAATTCTGGACCAATGAGAAACCCAAATCCTTTCCTATCCAATAAAACCATTCTATATGAATAATTGTGCCTGCTTTCCCACGTCTCCAGCACCATGTTATTGATTCCCATTAAATAGGATTCCTGTGGAGATGACACAAGGATGCTGGAGGAGTTGCAGAAGTTCAGAAGGAGGTAATAACAGAGAAAATATTAGAATACTGTTGACTTTATTCCCAATTTATGTATTGGCTCAAACTATCTCCCTAGGGTAAATCAACAGATTAGCTGTCTATTCATGCTGAATGTGTGACAATAAAAAGAATGGAAAATTCTATTTTTGAAGGTGAAAATTGACAAGCAGAGGAATAATTATCTATCTTCTTTCAAAATAGCTCTGGAGGATTAATCCTTGAATATGCTAATCATCCCTTATTTTGTTGTTTTGAATTGAATTTAGAAATAACACCAAGGGTGATTTGCACATTTATCTTATTGGAAAAATTGCGCAAACTCCTTAGGCTGGCAATTAAGGCCTTTTATTATCTGTAGAAATCAATGCTGGATTCGGATCTCTTACTACTTCAGCATAAAACCTATTGTTGTCAGTGGTTGCTGACTTGCTGCTCCCTAAAGCTGCCTTCACCTTATAGCACCTCCTGAATTGCTCTCCCATTCCCAATCCATACAAACCCCGCCAGGTCAAGGACGTTATTTTCTTGATCACTATTGCACATAGTGTCTGAACTTAGCAAGGGACCAAGGCATATGTTTTGAATAAACGAATACTTGCTAATTTATCTTCTCTTGGAGTCCAGTTTTGTTGAGAGACCCTCTAATGTCTAGAATATTATGCTATGCACTCACAAACCTGGGGGTCCCCTTCACGTGAGGGAATTAAGCCACAGCTAACTATTCACTGAAGCCTACTTATATACTAATGTCCTACTTATTTACCAATCTTCTCTTCTAAGATAGGGCTTCCAAAAGATACCATAGCCTAATCCAAAAATGGAAAAGAAAAGAAATACTGAGATGGGATTATTGTCTTATTGGTAAGAATGTTAGTTTACCATGGGATACTTGGCTTAGACTCTGTGTATCTGGGGACTGAGTGTTAGTCCATCAGTCTGGAGTCAGACAGATCTCATGTGTGCCACCAACAGTTTTGTGACCCAAACAAGTGATTTTCAGTGTTCCTGAGCCTCATTTTTCCACCTGTGAGATACAGACGATAATATCTACCTAATTGAGTTGTTGTGAGTATTCAGTAAATAATGTTGGTAAAATTGCTTAGCCTATTGTCTAGCACATAGTAGACACTCAATAAATTTCTGGGCCTCCTACTTTCTAGGGATATAGAGTAAAATATTTGTTTTAAACATTGTTGTATGGCATGACATAACATGTTAATGTAAAATGTAAACTTTTAAAGAATGTGGGAATTTTTTACTCCCACAACTTCATTTTACATATAAGAAAACTGAGGCTTAGAGAGTTGAAGTTATCACGTTGACCAATAGCCGTTTATTGTGAAATGCCCTATTCCTTATTTTTCTTTATTACAGAATTTGTGGGTTTACAGAACAATCATGCACAAAATACAGGAGTCCCATTAATCACCCTATTATTAATACTTGCATTGGTGTGGAACATTATTACAATTGATGATAGCACAGTTTTATAATTGTACTATTAACTATAGTCTATAGTTTATAGTACACTGTGTAGTGTAGTTCCATGGATTTTTTAAAATTTTATTTTGTTATATATATGCAATCTAACATATCCCCTTTTAATCACATTCACATATATATATATTTTTTTTTCAGTGCTGTTAATCACGTTCACAATGTTGTACTACCACATTACATTTTATTTATCTTTTATTACTTTTATTATTTATTAATTGAAAAGCACGCATACATACATACATACATGCAGATACACACACATATATGCAAACAGCTTTTGACTATGGGTAGCCCTCATTAAAAGTTTGCAAAGAACATTATGTAAGAATATCTCATTCAAGGTGTATATGGTGCATGCCTTAAAGTTCAGCAGGCTATTTTAGACCTTATAGTTAATGAACATGGAATTTAGATATAACTTTTAAAAGGAACAGCTGAGTAAAGAATGCCTAGCTGGAAAGGCATGTAGGAAAGAGAGTTCATAAGAAACAAAATAAGTAGAAGTGCAGTGAAGGTTGGCCAATTTGATTATTTATGTTGTCTAGGGCTTTAAAAGTTGGCATACCAACCAAAGTGCAAGTGGAATGGAATTTAAAAGTGTCTGGATAAAACCTCTGATACCAGAATTTTCTTACCACCCTTAGATATGTAGCTTGTGGGATTAATGGCTAAAACAGAGCAGATAGATCAATATGATTTGCAGAATCTTAAGTTTTTATTGACCTCATGTGACTCTCAGCCTCATTACAGCAGGTCATAGTAATCTCTAACCTAGCTCCCATGGGTAAATTTAGAGCAAAAAATTATAAAAGTTAAAGAATATTTTCCGGGCGGGCCGCGGTGGCTCAGCGGGCAAAGTGCTTGCCTGCTATGCCGGAGGACCTCGGTTCGATTCCCGGCCCCAGCCCATGTAACGAAAAACGGAGAAACAAAAATACAATAAAACAAGAAAATGTTTAAAAGATGTTTCCCTTTCTTCCTCTCTTCCTTCCTTCTATCCTTCCTTCCTTCTCTCTGTCTTTCCTTAAAAAAAAAAAAAAAAAAAAAAAAAAAAGAATATTTTCCCATTGCAAAAACTATAGTAACAAATGTTTGTTGAATGTTTTTGATCTGGAACAAATAACCTTATTTAAGGCTTTTCTACTTTGCTAGCTGCCAGAATGCAGTATACCAGAAACAGAATGGCTTTTTAAAAGGGGAATTTAATAAGTTGCTAGTTTACAGTTCTAAGGTCGAGGAAATGACCCAATTAAAACAAGCCTATAGAAATGTCCAATCTAAGGCATCCAGGGAAAGATACCTTGGTTCAAGAAGGCCGATGTTGTTCAACGTTTCTCTTTCAGCTGGAAGGACATATGGCGAACAGTGTCTGCTGGCCTTCTTGTGGCTCTACAAAAGGGGGTCTCTCAAAAATGTTTCCTCTTTTAAAGGGTTCTAGTAAGCAACTCCACCTTCAATGGGTGGAGACACACCTCTGTGGAAATCATCTAATCAAAAATTACCACCTACATTTGGATGGGTCCCATTTCCATGGAAACAATCAAAATGCTCCCATCCAGAAATATTGAATGAGGATTAAAGGACACGGCTTTTCTGGAATCCACCACAGATTCAAACCAGCACGTTCACCCCTTTGGACCCCCAAAAGACATGCTCTTTCCAAATGCAAAATACATTCATTCCATAACAATATGAGAAAGCCTTAAACCATTTCAGTAACAATGTGAATAAAATACAAAGTTAGAAACAGTATAAAATCTCATCAAGTCAGTTACAAACATGGTCTGTATTGAGGCAAAATTCTGCTCTGGCTCTGGACCTGTAAAACTCAGAACATGTTATTTGCTGCCAACATACAAAAGAGGAACATTCATAGGATACATATCCCCATTTCCATAGGGAGGAAGGAACACAGGGGTCACTGGACTCTTACAGTTTCAAAAAACCCACAAGGCAAAGTCCATTAGATTTCAAGGTCTGAGTCATTTATCTTCGGGGTTTTAGAAAGCGGCAGTCCCACCCTTTCCAAGGGCCTAAGCAGTGGCCTGCCTCTCTCTGAATGCAACCTTGGGGAACATTGGGGAGACTACCTTTTTCCTGGCTCCACCCTCTCCAAGCATCGGGGCTGCACCCAGGCTCTCTGCCATCTCCGGGGCACACACTCAACCCCTCCATGTGGTGGCAGCCAGGCTCTCCCCAAACCCCAAGGAATGTGCTTCACCCTCTCCAAGGCCTGAGGCAGCATGACTCTTCCACTGCAATGAGGTGGAAGGCCCATCCTCTGCCTTCAGGGCAAACTCACACTTTCCACATGCTTGGGTGCGTCTGATCTCCTGGCCTGAAGCTTCTTGACTTCAGACCTCAGCCTCCATGGTTCTGCCTCTGAAGTTATTTTTCCTCCAATGTGTCCCTTCTCTGTCCCTCTCAGTCCTGAATGGCAGTGGTTCTCTTTATACAGCTCCTACAACACTCTCATTGGTCTTCTATGCAGTAGCCTCGGATTGTGCCCATCAGACATAAGGAGTTTCCACAAATCCTTCCTGGGTAACTCCATGTCTGAAGCTGGCTTTCTTTGAAATGGCTGACTGGTTTCACATTTGGCCCAATCCTCACATGGGGCACCACTCTCTGGGGTCTTCCTTCCTGGAAGTCCAGAATTTTTCAGAACATTAATTTCTGGTTTCTTTGTACCCAAGAATTCAGTTCTCAACTTATCTCTCTCCTGTCACATTTCACTATAAGCTGTGAGGAGAAACCAGGCTGCCCTCTCCACATTAAATTTGGAGATCTCTTCTGCTAAATATCCAAGTTCATGGTTTTTAAAATCTGCCTTCCAACCAAAGCCATTAGTCAACTTTGCCAGATTATCTGCCATTTTAAGGCAAGGATCGCCTTCCTTCCAGTCTGCAATAATACATGCCTCATTTCTGTGTAGACCCTCATCTGAAATATCTTTAGAGTCCACATTTTCACAAACAATCTCTTCAAAGCATTCTAGCCCTTCTCTATCAAGTTCCTTACAACTTCTCCAGAATATTTCACTTATCCATTTAAAAAGCCGTTCCAACATGTTTGGTATTTGCAAACTGCAGCAGCATCTCACACCTCTGGTACCAAAATCTGTTCTAGTTTGCTAGCTGCCTGAATGCAATATACCAGAAATGGAATGGCTTTTAAAAGGGGGAATTTAATAAGTTGCTAGTTTACAGTTCTAAGGCTGAGAAAATGTCCCAATTAAAACAAGTCTATAGAAATATCCAATTTAAGGCATCCAGGGAAAGATACCTTGGTTCAAGAAGGCCGATGACATTCAAGGTTTCTCTCTCAGCTGGAAAGGCACATGGCGAACAATGTCTGCTGGCTTTCTTGTGGCTCTACAAAAGGGGCTCTCTCCAAAATGCTTCCTCTTTTTAAGGATTCCAGTAAGCAACTCCATCTTCAATGGGTGGAGACACACCTCCATGGATATCATCTAATCAAAAATTACCACCCACAATTGGGTGGGTCACATCTCCATGGAAACAATCAAAATGCTCCCATCCAGCAATATTAAATGAGGGTTAAAGGACATGGCTTTCCTGGGGTACACCAGAGATTCAAACCATCTCAAAGGCTCACAATAAATCCCTGTGAGGAAGCTATTATTGTTTCCATACTTAGGCTTGAGGGCATAAATAATTAGTCTAAGGTCATATAACTAATGAGGGGCAGGACCAGCACTTGAACCCAGGTACCTATTCCAGGGTTGAACTCTATTTTACAAAATAAAATCAAGTCATAATACTTTTATAATTCATGTCACTTCTCCCAGCATTGTAACAATCAGCATCCTCGGGGAAACATCTAGGGGCATAAGCAGGGGAAACAGGAAGTGTGATTTGCAAATGTGGTATTTGTGACCTCAAATTAGGAGATTTGTCCTGAATCATCTTATTTAATCTTTTTATATCACCAACATCTGCCCATTAGCAAGATGCTTAGATGCAGTTCCCAAAAATATCATTTAGCAATTTCCACCATGTCCTCTGCAATAGAACAAGCACTAAAATCACATAACCCCACATTTTATTTGAGGAACTTTGGTGCGGCTGTTGGAAAGAGAAGGCAGCACATAGCAAAACAAAGGAAGGTGTAGATTTTGTGAGATACGTGAGAGTTACATGAGATAATCCATGAGTTTTGTAAAATGATTGACATATAACAAGCATACAATAATTCATCTTTATTATTTTTTATTACTAGTAGTAGTGTTTACCTGAACTGACTTTTTAGAATGGTACTTTGGGAGATCTAAGATAGTGGCACAGATTGTTGTAGAGTTTAGACCATCTTCCAGGGCAGCTAGTAAATAGTCAGAAATTGTCCGAAACAACAGTTTGGGGGACCTCGGAGCCCAGACGTTCATCATTCCTCAGCCAGATCGGAGTGGAAATGAAGTCCAGTAAGGGTGCTGTAAGTCATCCTTCCACACTGTGGAGGTTGGTGCCCCTCCCCCACGGGCATGGCTGACGGGCTCTGAGACACTCCCTGGTGAGAAACAGAAGCCCTTTCTCCTAGTAGCAAAGAAGGGGAGCTCCTCCAGGCACCAGTTACAGATTTGATTAATGAATTCAGATTGCTAAATACCAGCACCAAGCACAGACAAATTTACAGTGCAATCAAGAGAGAAACCAGGACTTCTGTTTCAGCCCTGCCCCCAGTAGGGAGGAAACAGAGCAGACAAAAAGAAAAAAGAAGAAAAAGGAGGAAGATCCTGGAGGTGGCTGAGCTAGGACTGCTGGAGGAAACTGTGCCTCAAGAAAAGGAAGGCATAGGGCCAGTGTGCCAGTTCAAAAGTATTATGTACTCCTGAAAAGCCCTGCTTTAATCTGGATCCAATCTTGTGGGGGAAGCCATTTCTTTTAATCTTGATTCAACACTATAGGTTGGAAGACCTGATTAGATTATCTGTGTGGCCATGTGACACACCCAATAGTGGGTGTGACTTTTTAATTAGATGGAGATGTGACTCTGCCCATTCCAGGTGGGTCTTGATTAGTTTACTGGAATCCTTTAGAAGAGGAAATGTTTTAGAGAGAGCAGAGCTGACATAGATGGTGACACTTGGAGAATAAAGGCATGGATGTTTGGAGATGCTTAGAGCCCAGCAGAAGTCGACATGAGATGTTAAGCAAGCCAGAACCTGGAGAGAGCCAAGGGAAGCCAAGAGATGAAAGCCAGCTCTGGAGAAGCAAAGTAAGGAACCCCCCACAGGAAGAGAGGCTGAAAGCAATGGAGCCCAGGAGCAAGGGACAAGTAGCTGCCAGCTACATGACTACCTAGATGACAGAGGTGTTTATGACCCATGGGCCTCCCTCAAATTAAGGTGTCTCTACCTAGATGCCTTAGTTTGGACATTTTTATAGGCTTAGACTGTAAACTTGTAACTTATTAAATTCCCTTTATAAAACCCTTTCCAATTTTGGTATATTGCATTCTGGTAACCTGCAAACTAATACAGCCAGGAAACCAGGGTGAGAACAACTATTTATTTTTTTAAGCATTCTCGGTTTTCAGCCCTGCTCCAAGCAGGGGTAGAAATAGGGTTGAATGAGACACAGGGTAACAAATCAGGTGGTGGGAGCAGTCTCTTAGAGGGTGGATCTTCCAGAGGAAAAGCAGGGGGCAGGGAAGGCACAGTGCAAGTGGCAGCTGTCATTCAAAGAATTTAGATCCCAGGGGCTGGGATATCAGCAATGGTTTCAACCTACAAAGGGTGGAGCTCAGTCTCTCTCTGAAACATGCTCCAGCAGGGACAGAACTGGGGCTGCCTGAGAGTCATTGTAATTTTCCCAGCCTGCAGGGAACAGGAGCTGAGGAACAGCTTCTCCCCAAGAAAAGGCTGTGGGAGGCAAGGCCCAGCACAGGCTGTGGCTGCTATTTAGAGAACACAGACCCTAGGGGGCTGGGAGAACAGCAACAGTTTCCAATAGCTTTCCCTGTAGTCTCTGACTAAAACATGCCCCTAGCAGGGGAAGGGGCAGCTTAGAATTAAAGGCAAAGTACCCCATAGGCCTGTGAGAACCTGCAGGGTGAAGGGCATCATCTGCTGGGCAGGACAGGAAAAGTACAGAATCAGGAGTCTTCACAGGAAAGACTAGCAACTTGCTGATCTGATCCCAACGGAACGATGATACTGAATTACATCCCCTTCATAAGTCCTAGGTCTGTCATATCTGGGGAAAAGCTGACTGAGTTAGATCCTCTTTGGGGAGACTTTCCTCCCAGAATATGCCCTCCAGGTAAAAGTTGCTGAAGGTAATAAAATGAATGTTAAAAGCATAGAGAGGCAGGGTGTTGTGATGGGGCTCGGTGACAGATTCTCACTGCCTGCCACACTGGAAACCCAGGTTCATTTCCCAGTGCCTGCCCATACAAAAACAAAAACAAAACAAAAACCATACAGAGGCAAAAAAAAAAAAAGAAAAAAGAAAGAAAAAGAAAACAAAACAAAAACACAGCACATCAACAGTAGCTCAGTGGCAGAGTTCTCACCTGCCATGCCAGAGACCCAGGTTCGATTCCCAGTGCCTGCCCATGTGAAAACAAAACAAAACAAACAAACAAAAAATAGATCAACGTTCCTGGAGGAAAAAGAGGGAAGAGAAAGCTATTTTCTGGGAGTGAAACAACTGTGCACAAAAAAGGGCAATCTCAAACTTCATTCCATATGTGTTGGGAAATAATCTGAAAAATAAGAGCTGAAAAAGTAGAGTCAGCTAAACAGAATTAGGCTAGAGGTCTAGGATAAGTTGAACCTAGTGACAAAACATAGAACACAAAGCTAATCAAGAAGAAAACCCTAGATAAGAGAGAGAAAATGATGTCCAGAATAAATTAATCAAGCAATTCAGATGCCTAGTCACTAGCAAAAAAATTACACTAGAAATATGTAGATATGACCCAGTCAAATGAACAAACTAAAACTTCAGATGAGATACAGGAATTGAAACAACTAATTAGGGGTGTTCAAATAAACCTTCTAAATTAATTCAATGAGTTGAAGGAAAATGTGGTAAAAGAAATGTATAAAATAAGATACTGGGTGATAATAAAGAAGAACTTGGAAACGTTAAGAAACATGATAGAATTTATGGGAGTGAAAAGCACAATGGAAGAGATGAAAAATACAATGGAGACATACAAGAGTAGAATTGAAGAGGCAGAAGAAAAAAATTAGTGAACTAGGGAAAAAGATGTCTGAAATCTTACACACAAAAGAATAGATAGGGAAAATAATGAAAACATTTGAGCAGGGGCTCAGAGAATTGAACAATAATATATAGCACATGAATATATGTGCTACAGGTATCCCAGAAGAAGAGAAGGGAAAGGGGGCAGAAAGAATAATTGAAGAAATAATCACTGAAAAGTTCCCAACTCTTATGAAAGATATCAAATTATAAGTCCTTGTAGCACAACATACCCCAGACAGAATAGATCCATATAGACCTACTCCAAGATAATTATTAATTAGATTGTCAATTGTCAAAAACAAAGGGAGAATTCTGAATGCAACAAGAGAAAAACAAACTGTCACATACAAGGGAAGCTCAATACAATTATGTGTGGATTTCTCAATGGGAACATACATGGACATGAGGAGGCAGTGGTATGATACTGAAAGAAAAAAACTGCTCAACAAGAATTCTATATCCAGCAAAACTGTCCCTCAAAAAATGAGGGAATGTTCCTGGTGCCTGCCCATGAAAAAAAAAGAGGGAGCATTTAAAAATATTTATAGACAAACTGACACTAAAAGAGTTCATGAAAAAAGAGACCTGT